>NC_045966.1:51003087-52375630 GCF_010909765.2 Amblyraja radiata
ATTATGAGCATTGCATGTTACATTCTGGTCACTTTAAGCTGACTAGTGTATATTTCATGTTTGCTGATTAAATATTGCAGGTTACACTGTATACTGGCCCAAATGCCTGCTGATAAATGCCAGCAGTTTCACACAGGGTTTACGGTGGGGGACTGCACTTGGACCCTGCACCAGAGTGGACACAATACTGGATCCCTGAGTCCATCCATTCGAGAGGGTTGAAGTGAGCAAAGTGATATTGCATGCCACTTTATTTTCAATTATTTGTCTTTACTTTAAATTAAATAAGTTGAATGTATTTTAATTGATATAATATCGAGTGAAAGTCTGTAACAATGTTAAATGTTTGTTTCATTTCTATTTTTTTTTTTTTTTTAAAGGATTCGTTTAAGGATTTCTTTTTAAGGAGCTGGATGGTAAAGCTGAGAAAACAGCTTGCTCTGGTCCATTCACTTCACCCAGTTACAGTGATCACGGCCTCGCTGTTTGCAAGACTGCCTTGGCTGACAACAACAGCCTTACGGATCTGCCAGTAAAATGCGCGCAGAGTTTGCAAATGACAGAACGTTGGCTTTTGTAATAAATTATTGTGTGTCCTTGTCATCTTAATATGTTCTGCTATTAATACAGTTTGCATATTTGCATAGTATATTTTTCGTACATTGTGAGTTAATGTTTGTAGTGTGCATTGAATATTATCTGTTTAATATATTGTATATTTTCATACTGTGTTATTAATTTGCACACACTGGGTATTAAACAGTGGAGACTGTATATCGGAAGGTTTAGTCGTATGTTACTGGATCTCAACTAATATATGCAGACTGATGATCCACAGCAAAAAATTCAAATCCCAAAGGAACTGGTGAATTAAAATTGTTAATTAAATACATTTTGGAATTAAAAAGCTAGGGCCAGTAATATAATGGTCGCTATGAAACTACTGCATTGCTGTGAACTCCATCTGCTTTAGTGATGTGCTTTAGGAAATAAGACACACATCTTACTCCTCCTGACCTAAACTCCAACATTAGACTGGGAAGCTGATATTTAGCTACCTCGGAATGGGCCCAGGAAGACACTCAGTCCAAGAGCAATTGGAAATTAGCAATAAATGGTAGTCACATAAATGAATTTAAAAAGCATTGCCTAATAAACTGAATCTTTAATATTATTTATTGTGCACTGATTAAGAATGGATATTATACATTGGATTGAATTTCATTAGTAGATTGTACGGTGTGCATTAAAATAATAGCTTGCATTGCCTGAATTATATGATGCGTACTATGTTATAAATTGAACATTACATTAATATAGTTATAGGTTGCAGATTATACACTCTATATTAGTTATTGCAAAAAGGATATTGATCAAAAATAGCAATCTGGGAGCCAGCAAAAAATGACCCATGCTGTTATTAATGTGTAAATTGACTAACAGGTTCAGGGGATTGAAAGATATAAGTTGCGAATCATGAGGAACCTGCTAATCAATTTACTCCGAAGATAGACACAAAATGCTGGAGTAACTCAGCGGGACAGGCAGCATCTCTGGAGAGAAGGAATGGGTAACGTTTCAGGTCGAGACCCTTCTTCACACAAAGACCCTTCTTCACAGGGGAGAGGGGGACATAGAGATAAGGAAGGGCAAAGTGTGGGAACTAGAGATCAAAGGGGACAAAGATCAAGGAAAATGTAGAATGATTCATTGTTAGTTGAGGGGAAGTGAACAACGAGACATACAATCAGTAACATTTAATCAGGAGGACAGTGAAACGAGTCAGAGAACTACGATGGGGGTCATATATTAATATCAATTTACACCGTCACACATGCAGAAGCCCACCTTTCACCTCCCCAATAACTTTAAGAATTTGGTTGAACTACATATAATTAATTGGTGTAATGAAACATTTCAATACTTTTTTAACAACGTGGCACGTAACTGCAATGTAATAATTTAATGACAATCATCCTCTCTGAACCAGAGGAGAAACTGGATCTTTTGAGTTGTAGTTCTGGGAGTGAATCATTCTTCGTTATTTCAAACCTTAAAGCCCCTGTCCCACTTTCCCGAGTTACTCACGAACTCTCCCGAGTTTTGCCCTTGATTCGAACTCGGGGAATGTCGGGGAATGTCGGTGGCGAGCTCGTAGGAGGCCGTAAGAGTCCGTAGATGTTTCGTAGCGGCTCGTAATGCCAGCCGTAGGAAATCGGGGCATCAGATAAGTCGGGACGTTTTTTCAGCATGTTGAAAATTGTCCATGAGTTTTAAAAAAATAGCCCCGAGTACCTACGAATGGCTATTACCGTAATTCTCCCAGTTCGAATCAAGGGGAAAACTCGGGAGAGTTCGTGAGTAACTCGGGAACGTGGGACAGGGCCTTTATGTAAAACTTGTTAGTCTCCGCGCAGCTAAATGACTGGCAGGGAATGTTGCTGACTGGCCCATTCCGGACTGCAGGAGTAAGTGCTGAGGGGCTCGCTGAAGCTTGGTGCAGTCAATGCCAAGGTTCTGTAGACGAACACCACAATCTAGGGTCCTTCCTCTGCTGGACATTGAGGCGAGGGT
Source organism: Amblyraja radiata (assembly GCF_010909765.2). Taxonomy (NCBI): domain Eukaryota; kingdom Metazoa; phylum Chordata; class Chondrichthyes; order Rajiformes; family Rajidae; genus Amblyraja; species Amblyraja radiata. The sequence goes on from NC_045966.1 coordinate 51,005,662, forward strand.
GCAGTGGTGACTCCCCTCAAACAAGGGAAGGGATATCACCCCAGAGTGCCAAGTGGGTGGCAAAGGTGTTTTATTTAAAAGATAGGTGTGAACACTACCGAGTACGAGCCTTTTTCTCCAGAGATGCTGCCTGAGTTACTCTAGCACTTTGTGTTTATCTTCGGTATTAACCAGCAGTTCCTATCTACACATGACATTATTGAATACATGAATACTGACAATCTATGAGGGTTTTCCACAGTTTTTGTCTTGTGTATATGTTTTTTATTCTAAACGTTTATTTTTGGAACAAAATCCCATCTCCTGCTCACTCTCAAATTCCAGTCTTTCTTTCCTTGTCTTGATTCCCCTTTTGATTTTTAATCTCCTACCGATTCGCACTTTCCTCTTTTCTCTTTCTATCTCAGTCCTTCAATCCAACTGCTAAGGTTGTTCCTTACTTCATTTATTAAGATTCCAGAGAGTCCACTGCCTTCTCTCGACTATCACCAACATTCAGCGAGTTACTGCACCCGGGATGGGAAGGGTGCAACGAAAACATGTCGCCTGCTAGATGAGTTACCCCAGCAAGCTCCACAGCTTAGTGGTTGTTGTTCTCCCTCCCAGTTTGATGGCCATCCCTGTGTCAGACTCACCCTATATCAATCGCAGCTCAATCAGCAACCCACTGCAATGCCCATTGATTCTCATTCGTTGCATTCAAATGAGGCCTGGATCATAATTTGGCTCAGGGAATAGACTCTAGACCTGTACCACTGTTGACGACTATTGCATCCCTGACTTTTCTATCATTAGCATCACACGCCACACAGCAGTAGACTGCAGATACAAGCCCTTCAGCCCATCGAGTCCTTGCCAATCATCAAGCATCCATTTATACTAAATCTCCGTTTGCCCCAGTTTGCCCCCGCTAGTTTGCCCCCGGTAGTTTGCCCCCGCTAGTTTGCCCCAGTGCTGCCTTGCCCCCGCTAGTTTGCCCCCGCTAGTTTGCCCCCGCTAGTTTGCCCCCGCTAGTTTGCCCCCGCCAGTTTTCCCCCGCTAGTTTGCCCCAGTGCTGCCTTGTCCCATACATTAATCTCCGTTGTTTATTCTCTCTATGTTCCCATCGGCTTCTCCCACCCCCAACTCACCTGCACAATCTACAGCAGTCAATTAGCCTACAAACCTGAACGTCTATGGGGCATGGGAGGGAACAAGAGCTACCAGAGAAAACCCACGTGATCACAAGGAGAACGTGCAAACTCCACACCAACAGCACTTGAGGTTAGGATCGAACTTGGGTCTCTGGCACTGTGAGGCAGCAGCACTGTTAATTGTGCCGCTGAGCTACCCTCAGAATAAGGAGTAATATAACATGATTACTTCAAATTGTTACCAAGTCCTGTGAGGTAATAATGTTATATTATCTCTTACTCTGAGGGGAGGACAGTAGCACAACCAATAATGCTGCTGCCTCACAGTGCCAGAGGCCCAGGTTCTAACGATCCTAACCTCAGATGCTGCTTGTCCATGTTATATTTTCACTCTAAACTCCCTACCCAAAACATATTATGCTGTAACTGTAAGGAACTGCACTGCATGACTTCAAAAGGAAAGTCCACATCCTCTTCTTAGGGCAAACAAACTGTAAATATTGGCCTTTAATAGCACCAGCAACCTGAGGGGAATTCTTTTTTTAAGGGAGCTGTGGTAAACATGTGCAATCTTACAATCCAAAAATTAAAGTTCCAACTAAAGACTAAGCACAATTATTGAGAGTAATGGAAACCTGGGAAACAGGAAGAAATCTAATCAAGGATTTCAAGTGGGTCGTAAGTAGAATAATGGAGCCTTGGGAATCCGTAACAGGCTGGAATTTAATTGAAGGGGTCCAGGTGTTTGTGTTATATGTAGTAATGGACTATTGGGAGTACAGTACAGGGGGTGGAGTCTGGTTGAGGGATTCAGCTGGGCTACAGTAATGGTCTACCAGTGGGTGTAGTACATTACAGTCGTAATCAAGCAGCACCCAGCACCATTTCATGCTAGCGTACACTCAAAATCCATTTCAGGAGCAGAGATGAAGCCACATAACCAACACAGAACCAAATGGCTGCTGACTAATCACACGGTTTTGAACCAATTCATTCTCTGTTGGTTCCTTGGTTGATGGGAAGGCTGATGTGATATAAAAGCTGATGGAGAGCAATCTGTCATCCATTATAAGGGAGGGTGGAAGAATACAGGGGTGGGAGGGGGTGTAGGTGGAGGGCTGGGAGAAGGGGTGGAAGATGGGGCTGGGAGAAGGGGTGGGTGGCAGTAGGGGGCTGGGAGAATGGGTGGGAGGGAGAGATTGGAGAAGGGGTGGTGGGGGGGGAGGGTGGGGGTAGGGGGCTGGGGAAGGGCGTGGGAGGGGGAGTAGGTGGAAGGCTAGGATAAGGGGTGGCAGGGGGAGGGAGGATGGTGGTGGGGGTGTGGGGTTTGGATGACTGGGTAAACTCAGGGGAACCCACCATGTTACCAAATATTGCACTTTTTGCCAGTGCCGATTCATTTCTGAGCCTGGAAAGGCTTTGTATAATAAACCATGTAGCCATACATAATTGTTGGTATGAAGCAAATTATTATTTGACCATTTCCCTCCTTTTCATCTCCATGTTAAGAATGACAGGTAACGTATCCACACTAATGAGAGCTTCGGTCCGCTGCTTTACCTGTGCTGAGAGCCAAAGTTAGAGTTTATCTCCTTGCAACTTCCCAATGGCAAGTCTGTGAATTTCAACCCTTGCACTCTGCTGCCAGCTGCTGTGACTGGAATGAATCACCTGCCAGCTATTCAATGGCCAATCATGAATCTCAGCTGCTCATTCTATTATTCTGTAACAGCAGAGAATAACATTTTCCTAAACCTCTCAGAAGTCTCATTATTATTTGGGTCTATCAGCGTCTCGGTAACATTTGCATTTCGCCGGCCAGTTTGCAGTAACAGCTAAATGGTGTTGAACAAATGATGTGTGTGCCTGTTGCTGTACAACCAATATTGCTGGGCAGATTCAATGATACGTTATTATCACATGCGCCTAGGTACAGTGAAATGCTTTGTTTTGCATACAACCCCGTAACATCATATATCACCTATGCAGTACACAAGTGTCGCCACACAGATGTACAGGTGGCACTGTACAAGCACAATAGCTGTGGAGTTATAGTCCATGTGACATTATACAAATGGTGTTACAGGGATAGTAACATATTCCAGATTACACTTAACAGACTGCACTGTTCAGACAGACACAAAAAGCTGGAGTTACTCAGCGGGTCAGGCGCCACCTTTGCTGCTGCCTCACCTGTTGAGTTACTCCAGCTATTTGTGTCTATCTTCAGTGTGCACCAGCATCTGCGGTTCCTCCCTACACATGCACTGTTCAGATAGTCGGCACGGTGGCACAGTGGAAGAGTTGCTGCCTCACAGCCAGGCACCCGAGTTCGATCCTGACTCATGGTTGCTGTCTATACAGAGTTGGCATGTTCTCTCTGTGATCACGTGGGGTTTCTCCGGGTGCTCCGGATTCCTCCCACATCCCAAAGATGACCAACTTTATAGGTTCATTGACTTCTATTCAATGGGTGATTGGGTACTGGGTGATTGCTGGTCAGCGCAGACTCGGTGGGCCGAAGGGCCTGTTTCCACGTTGTATCTCTAAAGTAAAGCTACCAAGGAGATAACCTCTGAGGTTCTCTGCTCTGTCTTACAATGTGGCTAGCCTATACTTAAAACCTATCTCTTTCACCAAGAAAATAGGTCACATGCCCAATTAGCCTGATAATGCGACCTGAAGTGCCAAGGGCTAAAGATTCAAAGTAAGCTATAATGAAAATGATAGTGTCAAACATTTTCAGGCAGGGCTCTTCCCAACAGCAGACTCATTTCAAGGAGAAAATCCCCTTGGGAACTGTAGGACTCTATTTGCAGCTTTTTATAGAATTAGAGAATGCAGGCTCCACGTTCGTGCCACATCCCAAAGACATGAAGGTTTGCCGAGGGTATAATACGGACTTAATTATGGTGGTGGTAGGGCACGGGTGTTGTCATATCGCTACGAGTCATATCAGGCACTACTGGGTAGATATAACAGTCTGAAAAAGGGTACACAAAAATGCTGGAGAAACTCAGCGGGTGCAGCAGCATCTATGGAGCGAAGGAAATAGGCGACGTTTCGGGCCGAAACCCTTCTTCAGGGGCCCGACCCGAACGCCACCGGACCCCTTTTCTCCAGAGATGCTGCCTGACCCGCTGAGTTACTCCAGCACTCTGTGCCTATCTTCGATATATACCAGCATCCGCAGTTTCTTTCTGCACACTGCTCGGATATCCTTAAAGGAGCTGTTCGCGGTACGTATGTTGATCCACAGACTACATTCAATATCACTATCCTCTGCTCTCAGTCCTTTACTTACTGAACACTGAATCAAAGGGGAAATTAAAGATCCAGAATAGTTCTTACTTATGGGAACACGTTGTCTGTTGCAGGCTCCCAGCTCCAGTATCCGCCCCTCACCCCCATTCTAAAATCTTTAGAAATGCCTCTGAACATTTTTTTCTGCTTCTATATGTGGCCACCCGCCTTATAATTCCCGATCGAGTGAAGGGTCCTAGGACGGATATTGGCGGTATTAAAGTCACTGTATAAATGCATGTGTCTACACTATTCTATCCGCCTAGGTTTACTCTCTAGAAATTGCTGAGATATTAAAATCTCGTTAGTTAGTTTCCTAATCCTACAGCTTGGATCTCAGCTGAGTTCCCGTGATGTTATGTGTACCAACACAACGGGAAAGATAAAAGTACAAAAACAAAAAGCCTCGCACTTCTACAAAAAAAGACTCGGATGAATAGGGATTGGAACTGGATTTAACGTTCTTGTGTGTTGTAGTTGTTCCGGCGAACAGAATGTGAGTTAGACCCATGACCGTGTGTGGTGGAACTCAGCCCAGCGGGCAGGAACTGCCTTGCCCCGGTGCCGCCTTGCCCCCTTGCCCCAGTGCTAGTTTGCCCCAGTGCCGCCTTGCCCCAGTGCCAGTTTTCCCCAGTGCTAATTTGCACCAGTACTGCCTTGCCCCAGTGCCCCCTTGCCCCAGTGCTGCCTTTCCCCAGTGCTAGTTTGTCCCAGTGCTGCCTTGCCCCAGTGCCAGTTTTCCCCAGTGCTAATTTGCACCAGTACTGCCTTGCCCCAGTGCCCCCTTGCCCCAGTGCTGCCTTTCCCCAGTGCTAGTTTGCCCCAGTGCCGCCTTGCCCCAGTGCCAGTTTTCCCCAGTGCTAATTTGCACCAGTACTGCCTTGCCCCAGTGCCCCCTTGCCCCAGTGCTGCCTTTCCCCAGTGCTAGTTTGTCCCAGTGCTGCCTTGCCCCAGTGCCAGTTTTCCCCAGTGCTAATTTGCACCAGTACTGCCTTGCCCCAGTGCCCCCTTGCCCCAGTGCTGCCTTTCCCCAGTGCTAGTTTGCCCCAGTGCTAGTTTGCCCCAGTGCCGCCTTGCCCCAGTGCTACTCTGCCCAGAGCTGCCTTGCCCCAGTGCTAGTTTCCCCCAGTGCTAGTTTCCCCCAGTGCTAGTTTCCCCCAGTGCTAGTTTGCCCCAGTGCTAGTTTCCCCCAGTGCTAGTTTGCCCCAGTGCTGTACTCACCGACCAGAGCCAAGAGCAAGGACACTCCTGGTACCATCATCGTGGCGCTGAGCGAGCTCCGCCGCCCCGCCGGCTCCACACTCTCGCTGTGTCCCGAGTCCCCGCACCTACTACACCAGTTCCAGCGGCTCTCGGCGACCCACACACTCGCAAACAACTTGACCAGCTCTCGGCAGTCTCAGCCTTGAGGTGTTGGCACACAACCACACGCTCTCATCTTCTGCTTGTAAATATTTCCCCACCAACTTCTTATCTTGAAACCACAGGTTACCCGGGGCTGTGCATCTCTCCGCTTCCCCGGCTCCGCTCGGGAACAGCCCGTCACTCCTACTCCCCTCCTCCCGTCTCTTTGTGTCGCTTGGCCACAGCTAGATCGACATCACACCCACCCACGTGTCGGCACAGCAGCGATACACAGCGAGTTAGCCAGTGAGTGCGCTCCAACAGGTAGCGTCGTCTACACCAGAACATCGACTCTCTCTCTCACACAGATCTATCCATGTACCCGCACCACACATCCACACCTTTCACACAACACAAATCCGATTCCTCTACTTAGGCAATTTCACTGGGTCCAGGGTGAGCCACGTAAAGAGGCCCTTCGGCCCAACCCGTGCCTTCCTGAGTTCGTTCCCCTTTGCTTCCTCTGCAGTTGAGTGGATACTGAGGCGGCCGATGTTGGACCTGCAGACTCGTCCACAGATGGGAGAGGAGTTGCTTGATGGAGAAGGCAGGTGGTAGCAGGGTGAGGGGCAGGGTTCTCACCTTCACATTGTATTGGGAAGCTTCCCTCGGTAGACCCCTCAGGTTGGAACTTTTGTGAATCCCTGGGCACTTTTTTTGCGGGTGTTATATCTTTTCAGAGAGACCTTGAGAACATCTTTGGGATGTTCTTATTCCTGGAAGTATCTTGCCAAGACAGGGCTGAGAGTGGAGGCTTGTCTCAGGAGTTAGTAGATAAGGTGGACCCTTCATTGGAGATGGTTGAGTGTAATCTGAGTGAGTCTCCTGTGACCGTCAGACAGGCATTTACACCAAAGATAGACACAAACTGCTGGAGTAACTCAGCGGGACAGGCAGCAGCGATACAGGCAGCATCACTGGAGAGAAGGAATGGGTGACGTTTCGGGTCGAAACCCGACTGAGAATCAGGGAAGAGGGAGATAGAGATAAGGATGTGTAAGGTGTGAAAATGAGACATCAAAGGTGATAAGGTTCAAGGAAAATTTAGAATAGATCATTGTTAGCTAGGAGAAGGTGACAACAAAGCATACAGATATATAATTTAATACAGAGATAAAACATTTACACCAATCCCATTTTATTCCCACCACTTTCTTCCCAACTCCCCCTCTCCACCATCTCCCTCCTCCCCCCCCAACCCCATATTCTACCAATCACCCACCTGCCAGGGGCAATGTAAAGTGGCCATTAACCTACCAACTTGCACATCTTTTGGGAAGTGGGAGGAAACTGCAACACCTGGGAGTAACCCACCAGGGCATGCAAACTCCACAGAGACAGCAGCAGAAGTCAGGATTGAACCTGGGGCACTGGAGCTGTGAGACAATGGCACTTCTAGCCGTGCCACCGGATGTTGACTTTAGAGAGGAGAATGGAATTTGTTAATTATTGTACCGATGAGGTGGTGGTAGAGTTGCTAGATCTTCTCCAATGGTCTGAGGTGCCATCAACAGGTTGTCCTTATCCCTGAAGCATCCAGGAGGGCAGGGTCACTGCCGCTCAATTGACCAAGAACTTGATGGGTATTGTGGGGATGGATGTTCTGTCTGCCTTCTGTTGGCTCCACTCTCCACTCACCTCGACCATAGACCCTTCAACTGAAGGCTGTACTAGCATGCTAATGGGAAGGCTAAAATTTGTCATTGATCTCATCTTCAAGAAAGGATTACAAGTCTGATGATGGGGAACTTAAGAGGGTTTTTTTTTAATGTATGCTATCTGTCACAGGGAATGTCATTGCAAAGATCCTTGTCTGGAAACAGAAGTAGCAAAATGTTGAAACCATGCCAACTTCTATTGTAATAGGTTCATTTTAAAAGGTCTCACAAGCTCTTTTCATTACAACCATGTTAATAACTTGCTATTATCTAGGCTCATTTTGCACAATGTGTAATTTATTATACAATCAGTATTTCAACACTTAAAGAAGCTATTTCAACCTATCTCACCAATGGCACTCCCAGCATATTTTAAAGCACTTCTTCTGTTCCAATTCCTCATTTATTCCTGATGCTCTTTAGTTTTTGTATCCGGGGGGGGGGGCGTTTTTAATGGATGGATGGATGACAAAAATGAGGACATTTTTGTAAAGTTCCATCTATTTTCCTCTGTCACTTCAATAGTTATAAATGGTGATACATTCTACAATCTAATGACACATTAGAAACATTCTCTCCTCCCTCTTTGTGGTGTGAGTACTAATGTGTAGTTTGTCTCTTGATTCATTGGTCGGTGGAAATAATTCAACGATTCACCTCTCAAACCCTTCCATAATGTATCATGCTTCATTTTGATCAATCGGCCACTTCACATAAAAGCATCTCGAGTTTACCCAGATATTTATCGTTGCTCCGTATATCATTGCGAATCCACCTTGCACCTTCCCCGTGATTCCAATACTATAGAAATGCATTTTCTATTAATACAGTATATTTTGAAGTTGTACCACAGAAACCTGAGCACAAAATCTAATCTGATAGCTGAACGTTGAACTGCAGGAATCTTGGGATGAAACATTAAACTGAGGCTCAGTCAGGTGAAGGTAAAATATGTCATCACGTTACATGGAGAAAAGTCTTGTATTCTTCATGATTTCCGAGCCAATATTTATGACTCAATGGTATAGTAAAGTAAATAACTTGACCATTATTTTACTGGGACATTGCGGTGAATGAATTTGCTGCTACATTTCCTGCATTACCAGGGTGTCATGGTAATATTGCGGTCAATGTGTATCAAACGGAAAATATTCCCATGGCTGGAATCTTATCTGATAGAAGAAAGATGGTTGTAATTGTTGGGCATCATTTATCCTGGTCCTAGTCTTAGGCCAACACCACCACAGAAGTTCCTCAGGTCAATGTCCTCAGCTGAATCATCTTCAGCTGCTGCATCAATGACCATGGAACAGTTAGAGTGTGGATGTTAGCTAATGTTCAATTCTATTGGCATCTCCTCAGTGAGTCAATGCCTTCATGCAGAAAGACTTAGACAAAAGTAAGGCCTGGCTGGATAATTGGCAAGTCACATTAGTGTAATAAAAGTGCCAGACAATCATCTTCAACATTGGAGAGTCCAACAACATACCCTTGACATGCAATAGCATTTTCACGGCTAAATTCCCTCCCTTCAACGTCCTGGGGAGAGGTCACCATTAACGAAAACCTCACATGGGCCAGGCATATCTCTCTGTCAATAGTTATAATTGGTGATACATTCTGACACATGTTAGAAGGGACAGCATGGTGGCACAGCGGTAGAGTTGCTGCCTTACAACGCCCTTGCTCTTTACAAGATTTCTTCCACCACAATCCGTCTGAAGAAGGGTCCCAACTTAAAATGTCACCTTTCCATGTTCACTAGAGAGTAGCACAAATCAGGACACGGATAGATGGAGAGCAGGATGTGCCTATGCATAGGAAGGTGCCCCCTGGTACTCCATGACAGAGAGGACATCTCCTGGACACAGTGTCAGACAGAGTATCTTCTGGTACACATATTGTACACATATTGACAGAGTGAACAGACTAAACATCAGGTGCAAAAGCAAAAAATACTCCAAACACCTAGCTGGTCAGCCAGCATCTGTGAAGAAAGAAACAGTTACCAAGAGCAAAAAAAAAATCACTGGGACTTGTCACATATGATAATAATAATGTATTCAATTCACTGGTAGTTTCTTTGTCACATGCACCGAGGTACAGTGAAATTATTTTTTTGCATACAATTCAGTACAAGTATTGCTATACATAACCACATCTTAGATACAGTAAAAATGTATAGAAATAGTACACTCCAGGCTGATGACCCTTTATCCGCTAGGGATTGGATATGTTGGAGAAGAATCGCCCAAAAGCTGTAGTTGCAGCTCAGACTGGACTGAGTCTATGCTGTGCCTTCACATGTAGTTCAAACTATGCTGTAACCTCTTAGATGTCTTTGGAATTTGCCCGCTGTAGTTGAAAGGCAAGTCTGATAACCCCGCATAAAAATTGATATCAGGTAGCTACAGCATATTTATCTGACTGATTGCCTTTCTAACTTGTAGTCAACAGAAGCAGGATGTTAGAGTAAAAGGGGACACAAAGAGCTGGAGTAACTCATCGAGTCAGGCAGCATCCCTGGAGAAAATGGTTAAGTGGTGTATTAAGGCGATTCAGTCTGAAGAAAGGACCCAACCCGAAACGTCACCAAACCAATCTGAAGAATGGTCCCCACCGAAAATTTCACCAAACCAATCTGAAGGTCCCGTCCCAAAACCTCACCAAATCAATCTGAAGAAAGGACCCGCCCCAAAACATCACCGATCCATGTTCTCCAGAGATGCTGCCTGACCCACTGAGTTACTCCAGTACTGTGTGTCTTTTTTTTTTAAGGGCACCTGCAGTTCCTTGTTTCTCCAAGGATAAAACCTCTCAGCCTATGGTACTAACAGGAACTGAGGCTGGGCAGAGCACTGGCAGGGGGAGATATTAGTCAGCACACCAGAAATAAGATCTCTTCTAGCTTTCTCCCCCCCCCCCCCCCCCCCCACACAATCAATCAGGAAAAAGCTCTTGACCCAAAACGCCACCTACAAGATACAAGATACATTTATTTGTCACATGCACCAATTGCTACAGTGAAATGTGTTGTCACCATACAGCCATACGAATAATAAAGAGCACAGAACACGATAGTCTTTAACACAGACATCCCCACACAGCGGGATCAAAGTTTCCCACTGTGAGGGAAGGCTCCAAAATTCAGTCATCCTCCTCTGTTGTCCTCCCGTGGTCGGGGGGCTCCCGAACCCTCGCTGTCGCCGCTACGGGTGGCCCGATGTTCAGGCCTGCTCGCCGGGGTGATGGAAGTCCAACATCGGGAGTGGAGGACATCCTCCGTGGCTTGAACATCCGAATCGGCCACCTCCTACCGAAGTCCACAGGCCACGCTGGGTGGAGATTCAACGCTGGCGGCCCTCGGCAAAGGGTCCCAGGACTCCACGATGTTGAAGTCAGCGCCGCCCGCGCTGGAAGCTCTACGACCCACAGCTCCGATGTTAAAGCAGCAGGCCCAACACTCCGGAGCTTCAACGGCGATCCAGGCAAGCAATCGCCCGCTCGGCGATGTATCCAGCGCTGCGCCGCCGCTGCTGAAGCTCTGGTCCGTGTCCCCGGCAGGAAAAGCCGCTCCAATCCAGGTGGTAGGCCGCGAGGACGTTTCAGGTTGGGTCCTTTCTTCAGACTGAATTGCCTTAATACATCACCTATCCATGTACTATAGACAATAGACAATAGGTGCAGGAGTAGGCCATTCGGCCCTTCGAGCCAGCACCGCCATGCAATGTGATCATGACTGATCATCCCCAATCAGTACCCTGTTCCTGCCTTCTCCCCATATCCCCTATTTTTAAAAGCCCTATCTAGCTCTCTCTTGAAAACATCCAGAGAACCTGCCTCCACCGCCCTCTGAGGCAGAGAATTCCACAGACTCACAATTCTCTGTGAGAAAAGGTGCACAAAAATGCTGGAGAAACTCAGCGGGTGCAGCAGCATCTATGGAGCGAAGGAAATAGGCAATGTTTCGGGCCAAAACCCTTCTTCAGACCCTTCAAACTCTGTGAAGTCTCTCTTCCTCGTCTTCCTTCTAAATGGCTTTCTACTTATTCTTAAACCATGTACTTCAGGGATGCTGCTTGATCTGCTGAGTTACTCCAGCACTATGTGTCTTTTTTTGTAAACCAGCATCTGCAGTTCTTTGTTTCTACAATAAGATGCAGTTGTTCCGTTACCTGAATCAGATCTCCGCCGCCAATGTACTGTCTTTCTCGTTCGCCTGCTTTCCTGAGCTCTGAGATCATCAGGAATTATTGGATTCTATTACTGGTTCATTAGCTAATCCAAGTGCCACAGGGATTAATTAAAGGCACTTTCAGACCCAGTAATAGTAATGCGCACCTAAATATAAAGCATACTCTTGCTCTACACATACCACACCAGGTACACATGCAGACACACACACTCCATTGCACCAACTCAAAGCTACATGCACTAATCATGATACAGAGAACTGGGTACAAACTGTCCTGAGCCAGCACACCCATACGGACGCATACACACACATATACAGACACACTCACACACCCACATAGACATACACACATGCATACAAATACAGACACACACATACATACATAGACACACATACATACACACACACACACACATATACATAGAGGTAACACACACATACATACATACACACACACAGATACAGACACGCTCACACACACACCCACATAGACATACACATATGCATGCAGGCAACACACACATACATACACACACACATAGATACAGACACACACTCACACAAGCACATAGACACTTACACACAGATACAGACATACACACACACACACAGACATACACAGATAGACACACACACACAAAACAGATACACACATAGGCACACAGATACACACAAAGATACATACACACACACAGATGGATACACATGCACAGTCAAACACATAGACACACACGGGCACACACACATACAACATGGATGCACAAAGACAGAGAGAGAAGGAGAGATAGAGCCTGAGACCATCAAAACCTCCTATTTACGACCAAGACCAAGACAGCCAGCACCCCTTCTTGAGGCAAGGGTGAACTGCAAGGACAATCATTAGATCACCACGGCCCCTCCTCCTTCAAGGTCAATGCTGAGCAGCCGGAACAAGCCCAAGACTGTCACACTTCCTTCGAGGCCAGGACTAAGCCATAAGGACAAGCCCGGGACCGCCAGTGCCTCCTCTCCATGGTTAAGACTGAGCTGCTGGGATAATGGTGTCTGGTGTGGATTGTGTCTGGACTGCATTGAGCAAAGTTGAGTCAGCTGTGGGCAGGGTTTTGGTAGATTGTTGGGGTGGGGGGGGGGGGGGGGGGGGGTTGAAAGTGGGAATGTGGAAGGATTGGGCTGCAGAGCCAATTTTCCATTCTGATTTCATAAAGGGAGAGTGGCTGGAGCTGGTCAGGCAGCATCTGTGGTGGGAATTCTGTGACTGGTGGTGGGGTCACACCATAGCTGGTGGAAATGTCTCTGCTTCCAGTACATCACTCTTCGATACATCCGCCAGCTGCAGTGTTTTCTCACCCCTTTCTGCTTTCCACTGCGACCACTCTCACCATGACTCCTACATTTGCTCATCCCCACCCTGTACCCTCTCTCCTCCCCTGGCACTTTCCCCTGCAACCATTGAAGGTTGTAACACCTGTCCCTGCATCTCCTCCCTCAGCAGTGACCTAACTAGCCCTTCCATGTGAAACAGGGATTCACCTCACCTCCTCCCCCAGCTTAATCTATTGCATTTGGTACTCTCGATGAGGCCTCCTCTACATCAGTGAGACCAAGCAAGCATGTTGCTGAGCACCTATTCTCTGTCTACCATGACCACCAGGGGCTCCCATGTGTAAAACATTTTAATTCCCCTTCCCAGTCCCACACTGATCTGACTGCCCTTGGCCTCCATTACTACCAAGGTGAGACCAAATACAAACTGGAAGAACAACACCTCATGTTCCACCTGGATGGTCTACAGCCCAACAGCATGGATATTGAGTTATCCAGTTTCACGTAAACCACACACCCCTCTGTCAGTTTCCTTCCTCCAATCTCCCTTGTCCTTACTCCCACTCCATTCTTTGCACCTTCCAGCCCCATATAAATCTGCTTCTTCCTCCCACACACACACACACACACACACAAACACTCCATCCTCCTGAATTCTCTTCCTCCTGCTCTGATCACACCTTCCCTCCCTTGGTGGTTCCCACCTGCCACCACCTCTCACTCTCTTCCATTTGACATTTCCCTTTCCCACCAGAATCCAGAATCCGCAACATTTGTCCTCCACGTATCAGAGCACTTATCCCAGCCTTTGTCGTTACTCCACCCTACCCTCCCCCATCTAACTCTGATCCGTTAATCAACCCCTTCTCACCTGTATCTACCTAAGACTTGCCAGCTCTTGTCCACACTCTCCTTCCACTTCTTTATATTGGTTCATTCCCCTCTACGCTCTCAGACTAGATGGGCGGCCACGTTGGCGTTGCGGTAGAGTTGCTGCCTTACAGCGCTTGCAGCACCGGAGACCCTGGTGCGATCCCGACTACAAGTGCTGGCTGTTCGGAGTTTGTACATTCTCCCCGTGACTGCGTGACTCAGAGATCTTCGGTTTCCTCCCACACTCCAAAGACGTACAGGTATGTAGGTTAATTGGCTTGGTGTATGTGTAAATTGTCCCTAGTGTGTGTAGGATAGTTATAATGTGCGGGGATTGCTGGTCGGTGCGGACTCGGTGGGCCAAAGGGCCTGTTTCCATGCTGTACCTCTCAACTAAACTAATCTAAAAAGAGTCTTGACCAGAAATGTTGACTGTCCACTTTCCCCCATAGATGCTGCCTGACCTGCTGAGTCCGTCCATCTGTTCTCCTGCCTTCTCTTTTACCTTCCATTGTGATTTTGCTTCATGTAGAACTAGAACACCCATGAACTGCGCTTAGGAGCTGTAATGTAACACTCTGCATCAAACCGAAACAATCCAGGAGTGAGAGAGTTAAGATGTAAATCTGCTGGGCACACACATTGCAAGAAGAGTTATGGTCTCTCTTTTGTTGATGCCTGAAGTTATAAAAACTCCATTATTGTATGAATCGCCAAAAAACCCACAGGCAAGATCCTTCATCAAGCCTCGCAAACACCAGTGACCATAAGGCAATTTTAGAGATAAATACTGTAAGCCACTACATAATATATTTGTTGTATAACACAGTGGTGCAGTGGTAGAGTTGCTGCCTTACAATGCTTAAAGCGCTAGAGACCCGGGTTCGATCCCAACTACAGGTGCTGTCTGTACGGAGTTTGTACGTTCTCTCCGTGGGTTTTCTCTGAGATCTTCGGGTTCCTCCCACACGCCAAAGACGTACAGGTTTGTAGGTTAATTGGCTTGGTATAAATGTAAATTGTCCTCGGTGTGTGTAGGATAGTGTTAGTGTGCGAGGATCACTGGTCGGTGCAGACTCGGTGGGCCGAAGGGCCTGTTTTCGCGTTGTATCTCTAAATTAAACTAAAAACTCAATCCAAATAATTCCTTTATATCTGCACTTCCAACATCAAATTCTTTGGAATAGTTTTTTTTCTACTTGTACTCAGGATGACTCCTTGTTTTTGAGTAACATCGGCAAGTTTACATGTTAACGTGCAATGTATGGAGGTTTCTAGATGAAATTGTGTCAGAGTGCAGTAAAACGCAACAAAAGGTGAGTCTTTAACTTGAAGTCCAAACCTAAGAATGGAAGCAGACAATGGAATTCCAGGCCTCTGGGCAATAACGAGGGCTCATTGGGAATATTGTGATCAAAGATGTCAAAGGCACAGATCAGAAAAAAATAGGAGGTTATTCTGGTCATGGTCTGAAAGAATGTAACTGGCTTTGGTATTGTTTCAGTAGAATAGCAGGGCCATCGTATTGATTGGAGGGATTGAACATGGAATTGGGGGAAAGTTGGGCACCGAGTTGGAAGTGGAAGGTGATGCTACATTCAAGGACTCTGCAGAAGAAAGGGAAGTTGGCCGTGATGTATTAATTTACCAGGATGGTGAGGTTCAAGGGCAGGTTTTGTTTAAATTGATTGAAAGAAACAGGCCCTTCAGCCCATCTAAGACAGACACAAAATGCTGGAGTAACTCAGCAGGGCAGGCAGCATCTCTGGATAGACGGAATGGGTGACATTTTGGGTCGAGATTCTTCTTCAGACTGGTCAGTGGCACTTCGTGTGGTTGATCATTGGGATACATTGGTGGAGACATCCAATAATTAGGGAGTCTGTGGTAACAATACGTGTCACCAATTGTACCTTAGTCTCATCCTCAGAATTGGCTGAAGAGGTTATGAACTCCAAACCATGTTCATCCTGCCTTTCCCCGAAACCTTCTCCACCCTTACTAATCAAGAACCTATCAATCTCCGCTTTAAAAAACCCAATGATTTGGCCACCACAGCCGTCTATGGCAATGAATTCCACAGATTCACCACCCTCTGGCTATAGAAATTCTTCCTCATCTCCATTCTAAAGGTACATCCGTTTATTCCTTGGGACATAGGTCAAAGGGATTTGCAGAAGGACCAGTGGTGACAACAATTGTCTTTCCTGCACCCAGAGGGTGGAGTTCATTGATGGCTGGACAGGGTGGGGATGCAGGGCTAGGGATGGGGTGTTTCAGTTACAGCAAACCAATGTGAAAATAATCAAGATTAAATAACGTTGCCAAGGCCTGCAGTGAAAGAGTTAGAAGTGGGATCGGCTGTGGAAATGTAGCAGAGAGCCAGCATTGACTGAAAGAACTGAATGACCTCCTTCTGTCCAGTTACCACTCTATGATCAGCTAACCTTGGTGATCTTACACAGATCTTACACACCCTTGCCCAGAGTAGGAGAATCGAGAGCCAGAGGACATAGGTTTAAAATGAGGGGGGAAAAGATTTGATAGGAACCTGAGGGGTCGCTTTTTTCCGCAAAGGGTGGTGGATGTATGGAACGAGCTGCTGGAGGATGTAGTTGAGGAAGGGACTATCCCAACTTTTAAGAAATAGTTATACAGGTACTGGGGTAGGATAGGTTTGGAAGGATACGGGCCAAACGCAGGCAGGTGGGACCAGTGTAGATTGTACATGTTGGCCGGTGTAGGCAAGTTGGACCAAAGGGCCTGTTTCCACACTGTATGGATCTACGACTAACCAGGAACATCGCAGACAACAGAAATGAAAGACTGGAAAGAAGATCACTACTCTGTCAGTTACAGTCCCCACTTCTATGTAATATGTGTGTTTAATCGTGCAGTGCCTTCATGAAATATATACGTGACAAAACAGTTAATTGTGCAATAACTTCATGATATATGAACGCGTAAGAACTTTATAAAATATACTTTCTTAGGAATCCAATAAAAAACACATTAAAGAAAGGGAAAAAAAAGGGGGAAAAAGTTAGATTGACACTAGCTAGAAATTACGTATTTTTCAAACTAAGGAATATTTATAACTAACCTATTGATTAGTTATAAACGACAGGTGGGCTGGAAGCATAAATGGGGTGAGATCCCAGGTAATGGCCTGCAGCCAAGCGAAACAGATTGCCAGATTTGTTTGCTGTCGTTTGTTCATAAGGTTACAGGTAGGTAGCAAAATAAGGAGCGGGAGTAGTTGTTGGGGAATCGAGTTGCATTGGAGAGAAAATAAAGCTGGAGGGAGAGATGTGGGTGGAAGGGGATAGGGAGAAAGGGAAAGATGGCATTATAGGGAAATAAGTGACGAGAGGATGGGAGAGGAGCATGTGGGGTGGGTAAAGGAAAGAAGCAAATGGGACCATCTTAGATGGGGCATCAGGTTGAGCATGGAAAAGTTTTTCCTCCTGTGCTGTATGACTCTATGATTCTATTCTACGGTAGTTTTTAGAGCTAACAACTGCCGCCAATAGAGGAGAACATCGCCACAAACCACCTTCAGCGACTGCATGTGAAAGTGATGGATTGGGGTTATTTGCGTGAAGAGCCAAGGTCCTAAACTCAAGATACTTCCTGCCTTGATTCACCACCCTGGCCATCCATACTGCTCACTTGATCACTCCACTCACCTCACATAGCTCCAGTGATACGGATTCGATCCTGACCTCCAGTACTGTCAATGTGGAGTTTTCACGTTCTCCAACAACTGGGGAGCAGTCCTGATCTACCTGATCTGCTCCTACCATCTACCTCATTGGAGACCATTGGACTACTTTGACTGGACTTTACCTTGCACTAAATGTTATTCACATTTTTTCCCTTTGACCATGAATCTGTACACCCTGGATGGCCTGATTGTAATCATGTATTGTCTTTCGCTGACTGTTCAACATGCAACAAAAAGCTTTTCACAGAACCTCGGTACACGTGACAATAAACTAAACTCAAACCCTGTGACCATGCGAGTATATTCCAAATAGTCCAGTTTCCAAAGGTGTGCGGGTTAGTAGGATAATTTGCTTTTGTAGGTGAGGGGTTGAATCGGTGAGGGAGAGTTGATGGGAATAAGGGGAGAATAAAATTGGATTAATGCGAGATTATCGTATGTGGGTGCTTGAGAATAAACTTGGATTTGGTCGAATCAAAGGCCACACTGGGAGGCAAGAGGATTTGAAATCCAACCAGCCACAAATTAGCAAAATGTTCCCATGAAGTTAATACTTAATTCTTAATTTCCCTCTGGATCATAACGTCTGTGGCTTGAGTTATTGGTGAAGGATAGAGAATGTTGCTCAATCACTAGCGAGGGAAGGAAATGTAACAGCTTGCTGATATTTACTCAGTGACGATGGGTCTCTGAATTATTGACTGCTCCCAGTCCATCAGCAATTATTAACTGAAAAACTCCACAAGGAGCAGAAGGTGCCAAATGTTCCCAAGTTAAAAAACAATATTTGTCTTTGGACGGCACGTTGGCGCAGCGGAAGAGTTGCTGCCTTACAACGCTTGCAGCGCCAGAGTCCCGGGTTCGATCCCGACTACGGGTGCTGTACGAATGTAGTTCGTACGTTCTCCCCGTGACCGCATGGGTTTTCTCCAAGATTTTTGGTTTCCTCCCACACTCCAAAGACATACAGGATCGTTGGTTAATTGGCTTGGGTTTGTATACTAGGTATAAGTGTAAATAAATTGTCCCTAGTGTGTGTGTAGGCTTGTGTTAATGTGCGGGGATCGCTGGTCAGTGCGGACTCAGTGGGCCGAAGGGCCTGTTTCCGCGCTGTATCTCTAAACTAAACTAATATTTGTATTTATATCTGGCAACTGTGATCCTAATACTCAGAGAATCAGGTCGCATCTGTGAACAGTGCAACTGATTTAACATTTCATGTCTGTGAGAACTTGCCTGAACTGGAGAATGCTACACTGCATCATGTGTTGAGTAGTGACAGAGGCAGGGAAAGATGGGGCATGGTGTGTCTGTAATAGTGATCAGCGTGGAGGAAAATATCTGGTACTTCTCACAAGTAGACAATATACAATAAGTGCAGGAGTAGGCCATTCGGCCCTTCGAGCCAGCACCGCCATTCAATGTGATCATGGCTGATCATCCCCAATCAGTTCCTGCCTTCTCCCCATATCCCTTGACACCACTATCTTTAAGAGCTGTCTAGCTCTCTCTTGAAAGCATCCAGAGAACCAGCCTCCACCGCCCTCTGAGGCGGAAAATTCCACAACTCTCTGTGTGAAAAAGTTTTTCTTCATCTCCGATCTAAATGGCTTAGAGAGGGGAAAGGTGACAAAATGGCTAAGAGAGGGGAAAGGTGACAAAATGGCTAAGAGAGGGGAAAGATGATGAAATGGCTTAGAGAGGGGAAAGGTGAAGGGATAAGCTAGGGACAAAAATCACAAGCAAGACAAAAGTCAACCTTTCAAGCAGAGATGCTTCATCAGATCCATGTAGTCTGACGAAAGGTCCCAACCCAAAAGGTCACAGACCAATATTCTTCAGAGATGCTGCTTGCCCCGCTGAGTTACTCCAGCACTTTATGTCTTTTTTTGGGTAGAGTCATAGCATTATACAGAACGGAAACAGGCCATTCGGTCCAACTCAGCCATACGGACAAAGAAGCCACATCTGAGTTGGTCCCATTTGCCTGCTTTTGGCCCACCTCAAGTACCTGTTCAAGTTTCCCTCGATGGGGTTATAGTACCTGCCTCAACTACCTCCTCTGGTAGCTTTTTCTATGCATCCACACACCTGAGTGAAAAAAAAATACCCCTCAGGTTCCTATTAAATCTTTCCCCACTTACCTTACAACCCATGTCCTGTGCTTCTGGATTCCCCTACTCTGGGTAAAAGACTGTGCATTCACCTTATCTATTCCCCATCATGATTTTATGTCTCTTCCGAAAAAACTCTACCGCTGATTGATACAAATACATCGATAGATGCTCCTGAACACATCATCAGTGATGTAACCTGGGGTCATTGGGTGTTTCGGGTCTTTCAACATCAGACACCCTCACCCAGGCGACCCAGCCGTGGTTGATCAGACCACGACTTGTGTTCCGGTGGCATTCGCTCCTCCCCATGGACCTCCTCTACTGATCCAGAGCCATCTCGAGGCCTTCTCCGCTGCCTCTGTGGTGTTCTTGATGGCCTTTCTCCTCGCCACTCCGCTTATGCCCAGTGCACTCAAGGCTTTGTAGAGTGATTGCCCTGCAAAACCTCTGCAGCCAACCTCGATGGGCATACACCTTGCCTTCCAGCCCTGCTTACGGCAATCTATGACCAGCTCTTCATACTTGGTCATCTTCCTCTCGTGGGCCTCCTCCAGACGGTCCTCCGACGGCACTGTCAGTTCCAACAAGACGATGTTTTTGGTCGCCTCTGAGACCAGGAGGATATCTGGCCTCAGGGTGGTCGTGGCAATGTGCCGTGGGAACTTCAGCTGTTTCACCAGGTCTACGGAAAGCTGCCAGTCCTGCGCAGTTGCCAGGATTCCTGACTGATTCCTGGCTGCTGTGGTTCTTGGCAGCTGCACTCCGGCCTTCACGAAGGTGATCATCTGGGTGGTGGGGCGTTGATTCCCATGCTGATGGCTTCTGCAATGGGTTTGAGAACCTGGTCGTGACGCCATGTGTACCGGCCCTGCCCAAGAGCCTTTGGGCAGCAGCTCAGGATGTGCTCCAACGTCCCCTTGCCTGAGCATTGCGGGCAATCTGGAGATTCCGCTTTGCCCCAGATGAAGAGGTTCGATGGGCTGGGCAGGACATCATACACTGCCTGGACCAGGAACTTGATGCGCTGTGGTTCAACCTGCCAGAGCTCAGTCCATGTGACTTTTCGGTCCATGGCCTACTCCCACCTTGTCCAGGCTCCCTGCTGCCTCAATCCAACTGCTCTGGTAGACCTCTCCTCCTCCACCACTGCCCTCACTTCCTCCTGGACCAGCCTGCGCCTCTCCTTCCCCTTGCCCTTGTCAAACTGGGGAGTTGGGAAGATTCCCAGGCTAGCTCTTCCCCGAGTCACTGCTCCCACCAGGACTCTGTGGCGTATCCGAGACTCTGCTTGCAGCACGGCTTCGCCGGCTCTCCACTTCCTCCCAGTTTTCACCTCCACCCCTGCTTGAGCCACCTTGGGGTCGCTGGAGTCCCTGTACATCATCACCTCTCTGGCCCGAGTCACTTTACCTCCTCCTCCAGGGACTTCAGGGGCAGCTGGAGCTTGGTGTTATTTCCGTAAAGGGCGATGCTGCTAAGGCTCCTGGGCAGTCCCAGCCACCTCCTGAGAAAGCTGCTGACTTTCCTCTCCAATCTCTCTACGATGGATATTGGGACTTCGTAGACAAGCAGTGGCCAGAGTATCCTTGGCAGGATACCATGCTGGTAAATCCATGCCTTGAACTTGCCGGGAAGCCCCGACCGGTCCACTGCTCTCAACCAACTCTCCAGCTCCTGACAGGTTGCCTGGACAGATGCTGTATCCTTCAGGCTGCTGTTAAACACCTTGCCAAGACTCTTCACTGGCCTTTCGGAGACAGTTGGGATTGGTGTACCTTCGATGTCGAAGCGGAACATGTCCGTGACTTTGCCCTCTTCCGAAAAAACTCTACCCACGGCTAGTTTGAAGAAGATTCCCTGACCCGAAACACCATGTGCTCCAGAGATGCTGCCTGACCCCCTGAGTTACTCCAACACTTTGTGCCTCATTTTCTGCTGCATGTTTTCAATTACACTTCTTATTTCAACAGATTCAATAATGTCAACTTTGACTTTTACAGAAATAGGAAAACAATTGTATTTACACACGTACTGTAAGTGTGTATGTCAGCCTATCAGTGATAGTCTAGTGAGGGTGAAATGCTTAATTCCTCAAACTATATTTCAGGGTCTTTTGGACGGCAAGCTATTTATTTAGCCCATTATTTTATGCTCTACATGTACAATTCAATGACACTTGTGTTCAGTTCCCTGGCTGACATTTGCTCCTAACTTTCCCCTTACCTTTTTAATAACAATTTTGCCCATGAGTTGTAAATCTTCTCTTTTCACGTGGGCAGTCAATCTATTAGCTTCACTGTACAGAGAAGATGTCAAAGGCTATCTGAAGGTGATTACTTGTAAAGGGCAAGATATGAAGCGTGACTATATAAATAGGGGTATGCTGCTGCTGCTGCTACATTTGCTGTCAATATTTACCCATACACTCCTCAAAGTTTCACAAGCACCACTGATACAGTGGGACAAAATAACCTTTGTATTAAACAACCTTTGTATTAAACAACCTTTGTATTAAACAACCTCAAGCAAGGTCCACACAGATAAAAACAGACACAGAGCTACTCTTTGTTCTCAACTCAGTTACATTTTGTTTGAAACTAATTGAGTTAGAAACGGAAAGAATGCCATTCAAGTATATCAGAAAGAGATAGAGGGTTAACCTGGTCCTTCGGCCCATCGAGTCCGTGCTGGGAGGAAACCGGGGCACCTGGGGGAAACCCACCTGGTCACAGGGAGAACGTGCTAACTCCAGGCACAGGCGGAACCCGAAACTAGGATCGAATCCGAGCCTCAGCAGCTCCACCCGCTGCACCACTGAGCCGCCACAGATTGGTGTGTTCCATTTGCCGAAAACGGAATTCCTTTGGAAGGACAGAGCCTCCGTGGGGACCTTAGTTGAGGGGTTATGTACAGGAAGTGAGATCGCAACCTCCACATATCTTTGTGCAGCTGGTTTGGGGAATTCTTACGGATTGAGAACAGACACAAGAAGGTGTACACGTTCTCCCGGTCATTCAACCTTCCCGTTTCGCCCACGGATTCAAGATTCCACACAGAGCAAGTGGTCAAAAGCACATGGCTCCCCTGCAGTGCGGCACGGTGGCGCAGTGGGTAGAGCCAGAGCCCCAGGCTCGATCTCCACCTCTGGCGCTGTCCGTATGGAGTTTGCACGTTCTCCCTTTGTCAGGTCAAGTTAAGTTCTGGATCCAGGGTGTAGGAGAGGCTCCTGTTTCTCAATAATAATAATAATAATAATAATAATAGTAATAATAATAATAATAATAATAATAATAATAATAATATCTTTTATTGTCATTGCACATAAGTGCAACGAGATTTGGTATGCAGCTTCCATCCGATGTCATAACATAAATCTTATCTTATCTTATCTTACTAAAAGTCTGTTCTTGACCGGTTTTGGTCATCTGTGCTGCGATTTCCGAGAGAACGCCGCCACCTACGGCCGTCATTTTTGGCCACCTTGCTCAGAGCCCCCCTCCGCCGCATGTGTGCCGAGGATTTTTCCCGTCGATTAAACATGACAGAGATATTAATGCTTTTACAAAATTCCCCATTCTTTCTGCTGCCCCCGCTGGCGGCAGGGGGGAGGGACTATAAAACCAGGAAGTGGTGTGCCACACAGTCTCTTCAAGATGGAGGAAGGCAGAGGGTCACGGTTCTCTGAGCTGTGAATAACACTGAACACATGTCTACTCAAATGTAAGTGCCCTTAGTGGTTCTAAAATGTTTGCAGAATGTGTTTATTGGTTCTAAAGCTTTCAAAAAATGTCTATTGGTTCTAAAGCTTGCAAAAAGTGTCTCTATTGGTTCTAAAGCTTGCAAAAAATGTCTATTGCTTCTAAAGCTTGCAAACAAACGTGTCTATTGGTTCTAAAGCATGCAAAAAATGTCTATTGGTTCTAAAGCTTGCAAAAAAAGTCTATTGGTTCTAAAGCTTGCAAAAAGTGTCTATTGGTTCTAAAGCTTGCAAAAAGTGTCTCTATTGGTTCTAAAGCTTGCAAAAAAGTGTCTCTATTGGTTCTAAAGCTTGCAAAAAAGTGTCTATTGGTTCTAAAGCTTGCAAAAAAAAGTGTCTATTGGTTCTAAAGCTTGCAAAAAAGTGTCTATTGGTTCTAAAGCTTGCAAAAAGTGTCTCTGTTGGTTCTAAAGCTTGCAAAAAAAGTGTCTATTGGTTCTAAAGCTTGCAAAAAAAGTCTATTGGTTCTAAAGCTTGCAAAAAAATGTCTATTGGTTCTAAAGCTAGCAAAAAGTGTCTCTATTGGTTCTAAAGCTTGCAAAAAATGCCTATTGGTTCTAAAGCTTGCAAAAAAAAGTGTCTATTGGTTCTAAAGCTTGCAAAGAAAGTGTCTATTGGTTCTAAAGCCTGCAAAAAATGTGTCTATTGGTTCTAAAGCCTGCAAAAAATGTCTATTGGTTCTAAAGCTTGCAAAAAAATGTCTATTGGTTCTAAAGCTTGCAAAACAATGTCTATTGGTTCTAATGCTTGCAAAAAAATGTCTATTGGTTCTAAAGCTTGCAAAAAAGTGTCTATTGGTTCTAAAGCTTTCAAAAAATGTCCATTGGTTCTAAAGCTTGCAAAAAGTGTCTGTTGGTTCTAAAGCTTGCAAAAAAAGTGTCTATTGGTTCTAAAGCTTGCAAAAAAAGTCTATTGGTTCTAAAGCTTGCAAAAAAATGTCTATTGGTTCTAAAGCTTTCAAAAAATGTCTATTGGTTCTAAAGCTTGCAAAAAGTGTCTCTGTTGGTTCTAAAGCTTGCAAAAAATGCCTATTGGTTCTAAAGCTTGCAAAAAAAGTGTCTATTGGTTCTAAAGCTTGCAAAGAAAGTGTCTATTGGTTCTAAAGCCTGCAAAAAATGTGTCTATTGGTTCTAAAGCCTGCAAAAAATGTCTATTGGTTCTAAAGCTTGCAAAAAAATGTCTATTGGTTCTAAAGCTTGCAAAACAATGTCTATTGGTTCTAATGCTTGCAAAAAAATGTCTATTGGTTCTAAAGCTTGCAAAAAAAATGTCTATTGGTTCTAAAGCTTGCAAAAAATGTCTATTGGTTCTAAAACTTGCAAAAAAATGTCAATTGGTTCTAACGCTTGCAAAAAAATGTCTATTGGTTCTAAAGCTTGCAAAAAAAGTGTCTATTGGTTCTAAAGCTTGCAAAAAAAGTCTATTGGTTCTAAAGCTTGCAAAAAAATGTCTATTGGTTCTAAAGCTAGCAAAAAGTGTCTCTATTGGTTCTAAAGCTTGCAAAAAATGCCTATTGGTTCTAAAGCTTGCAAAAAAAGTGTCTATTGGTTCTAAAGCTTGCAAAGAAAGTGTCTATTGGTTCTAAAGCCTGCAAAAAATGTGTCTATTGGTTCTAAAGCCTGCAAAAAATGTCTATTGGTTCTAAAGCTTGCAAAAAAATGTCTATTGGTTCTAAAGCTTGCAAAAAAGTGTCTATTGGTTCTAAAGCTTTCAAAAAATGTCTATTGGTTCTAAAGCTTGCAAAAAGTGTCTCTGTTGGTTCTAAAGCTTGCAAAAAAAAGTGTCTATTGGTTCTAAAGCTTGCAAAAAAAGTCTATTGGTTCTAAAGCTTGCAAAAAAATGTCTATTGGTTCTAAAGCTAGCAAAAAGTGTCTCTATTGGTTCTAAAGCTTGCAAAAAATGCCTATTGGTTCTAAAGCTTGCAAAAAAAAGTGTCTATTGGTTCTAAAGCTTGCAAAGAAAGTGTCTATTGGTTCTAAAGCCTGCAAAAAATGTGTCTATTGGTTCTAAAGCCTGCAAAAAATGTCTATTGGTTCTAAAGCTTGCAAAAAAATGTCTATTGGTTCTAAAGCTTGCAAAACAATGTCTATTGGTTCTAATGCTTGCAAAAAAATGTCTATTGGTTCTAAAGCTTGCAAAAAAGTGTCTATTGGTTCTAAAGCTTTCAAAAAATGTCTATTGGTTCTAAAGCTTGCAAAAAGTGTCTGTTGGTTCTAAAGCTTGCAAAAAAAAGTGTCTATTGGTTCTAAAACTTGCAAAAAAAGTCTATTGGTTCTAAAGCTTGCAAAAAAATGTCTATTGGTTCTAAAGCTAGCAAAAAGTGTCTCTATTGGTTCTAAAGCTTGCAAAAAATGCCTATTGGTTCTAAAGCTTGCAAAAAAGGTGTCTGTTGGTTCTAAAGCTTGCAAAGAAAGTGTCTATTGGTTCTAAAGCCTGCAAAAAATGTGTCTATTGGTTCTAAAGCCTGCAAAAAATGTCTATTGGTTCTAAAGCTTGCAAAAAAATGTCTATTGGTTCTAAAGCTTGCAAAACAATGTCTATTGGTTCTAATGCTTGCAAAAAAATGTCTATTGGTTCTAAAGCTTGCAAAAAAAATGTCTATTGGTTCTAAAGCTTGCAAAAAATGTCTATTGGTTCTAAAACTTGCAAAAAAATGTCCATTGGTTCTAACGCTTGCAAAAAAATGTCTATTGGTTCTAAAGCTTGCAAAAAGTGTCTCTATTGGTTCTAAAGCTTGCAAAAAAATGTCTCTATTGGTTCTAAGCTTGCAAAAATATGTCTATTGGTTCTAAAGCTTGCAAAAAAATGACTATTGGTTCTAAAGCTTGCAACAAAAAAAAAGACTATTGGTTCTAAAATGGTTCATACTAGCGCTCCAGAAAGGCACTATTACTGCAAATGGTGGCTTGGTTGCTTTGGCTTGAAGTTGAAAGGCACTACTTACTGCAAATGGTGGCTTGGTTGCTTTGGCTTGAAGTTGAAAGGCACTACTTACTGCAAATGGTGGCTTGGGTGTGGCTTGAAGTTGAAATACACCACTTACTGCAAATGGTGGCATGAAGTTGAAAGGCACTACTTACTGCAAATGGTGGCTTGGGAGCTTTGGCTTGAAGTTAAAAGGCACTATTACTGCAAATGGTGGCTTGGTTGCTTTGGCTTGAAGTTGAAAGGCACTACTTACTGCAAATGGTGGCTTAGTTGCTTTGGCTTGAAGTTGAAAGGCACTACTTACTGCAAATGGTGGCTTGGGTGTGGCTTGAAGTTGAAAGACACCACTTACTGCAAATGATGGATTGGGTGAGGCTTGGGTGTGGCTTGAAGTTGAAATGCACTACTTACTGCAGATGGTAGCTTGGGTGCAATAGCTTGAAGTCAAAATGCATTACTTACTGCAAATGGGGACGTGGGTGCATTGGCTTGAAGTTGAAAGGCACTGCAAATGGTGGCATGAAGTTGAAAGGCACTACTTACTGCAAGTGGTGGCTTGGGAGCTTTGGTTTGAAGTTGAAAGGCACTACTTACTGCAAATGGTGGCTTGGGAGCATTGGCTTGAAGTTGAAAGGCACTACTTACTGCAAATGGTGGCTTGGGAGCTTTGGCTTGAAGTTGAAAGGCACCATTACTGCAAATGGTGGCTTGGTTGCTTTGGCTTGAAGTTGAAAGGCACTACTTACTGGAAATGGTGGCTTGGTTGCTTTGGCTTGAAGTTGAAAGGCACTACTTACTGCAGATGGTGGCTTGGGTGCAATGGCTTGAAGTTAAAATGCATTACTTACTGCAAATTAGATTAGATTAGATAGATTAGATATAATTTATTGCCACACAGCCAGGCTGGTGGAAATTTGGGTTGTCTGCAGCGATACAATAATAAAGAACACACAACCACAATAAAACTGTAACACAAACATCCACCACAGCATTCATCACTGTGGTGGAAGGCAGAAAATTTGGCCAGTCCTCCTCCATTTCCCCCCCGTGGTCAGGACCAGAGTCCAGAGTCAGTCCAGGATCGGGTCTTCCTGGTGGCTTGGGTGCATTAGCTTGAAGTTGAAAGGCACTACTTACTGCTAATGGTAGCATGAAGTTGAAAGGCACTATTACTGCAAATGGTGGCGGTTGCTTTGGCTTGAAGTTAAAAGGCACTACTGTAAATGCACTTACTTCCTGTTTGCACTGTATATTGATTTTAGATAAAACGCTACCACTTACGGCTGTGATTTTTGGCCATCTTACTCAGTCCCCCTCCGCTGAGCAGGTGCAGAGAATTCTTCCCATCAATGAAAAATAAAAGTGTTATTAGTTTTTTTTTTAAATGTTGAGAATATCTCCTGTCAATCACTCCATGAAAGCCACACCTTTTCCGGTGGGGGGGGGGGGGGGGAGGGGTTATAAAACCCGGAAATGTGGGTGTGGCTCAGTCTCTGCAAGATGGAGGAGGGAGAGGTCACGACTCGCTGTCTTTAGTGGCTTTGCACCCTACTTCAAATGGTATGAAACTGCACTTGAATTTGGTTGCCTTGCACCCTGCTAGAAGTGGTAAGAAACTGCACTTGAATTTGGTGGCCTTATACCCTGCTTGAAATAGAATTTCAAGGATTAGCCGTGAGTCAACTACCAGCCCACCAGCCGTGAGTGAGTGAGTTGCCAGCACAACAGGCTTGATTGACTGAGACGCCAGCCCAAGAATTCATTTGGCGCACAATTTGCATACTAGCCCTCTGGAAACCAGTCCCATCAGCCCACAACACCTATACTAGCGCTTCAGAAAGCCCCCCCCCCCCCCCCCCCCCCAACTGGCCACCAATATTAGAATTGGTGGAGAGGTGGAATATTGCGTTGGATGACCAGCCCTCCTCTGTGATGCTGGGACCCAACGGGTCCCACTTAGTCTAGTAACTAATAAAATTTAGATTTAGATACCCCGAGAGCATGGTTTGTAAAATAACAGTAAAATAGTCAAAACAGTTCAAACAGACTAAAGTGCTGATGTGTCTGTGCGACGTGACCATCCGAGAGAGACAGTCCAGGGGGGGTGGGGGGCACTCAGCAGGGCCGGTTCAGATCCTGTGTGAACCCAATGTGCGGTGGGAGCAAGTTACGTCAGAGTGGGTCAACTTACAACAAGATCTTCAGTGAGTTGCAGTTCTTGGCTGTGGATACAGGACTGGATCAGATCCCAAGGCAAGCAGGAACATGCAGCTTTAAGCAGATACCTCATAGAGTCACATTACATTCATGGACCTCAGAGACAGTTACATTACATGGACCTCATAGTCATAGTACATGCATCATAGAGTCATAGTTCATGTACCTCACTGAGTCAGAGTTACGTTGTTATATAAATCACTAACATACCTAGACCAGCAAGCAGATACAATATGAAACTTAGTGCTTGAACAAAAGTTGCGCAGAGGCAATTAAAGCTAGTTGTTTGACTTTCAACAGAAGCAGAAAATAAGGTGGCCATTTTGTTTAAACCTTTATGGAGCAGATTAGACTTACCCCGGCACCTGATAAACAGCTGCTCCTGCTAAACACAATTTACTTATTAAAAGCTCAGTGTATTTTAAACAGACCTGCAATGATTCCAGTTAACTAAGTAATAATATCGTTTAATTTTCATTATCTACAATTTACACTAGTTTCTGCACACAATAGAAACTATACATTTATTAACAACTCAGTCTCATCTATGACACAACGATGTACTGGTGAGGTGAGATTCACTGTGTATAACCATAGATTTATAGACATTGGAAATAGCAGCTTTTGAGTAATTTATATTTCAGAGACTAAAGATATATTTTCTGCCCTCCACATGCACAAGTTGTTTGAGAATCTATCCAAAGAGATTATTTCATGATCCTTATGCAATACGGCACTCTGCCTGATCAAGCTCACTGAACATGGGAGCACATTAGATAGGGTAGTCATATGGTAAGCTTGCCTTCATTGCCAGTGGCATTGAATAGACGCGTCAGTAAGTCATGATGCAGCTTTCTAGGATTGCGGCTAAGCTGCATTTGGAGTATTGCGTACAGTTCTGGTCGCCCCATTGTAGGAAATGTGTGGAGGCTTTAGGGAGGGTGCAGACAAGAATGCTGTCTGGATTAGTGGGTTTCAGTTATGGAGAGAGGTTGGAAAGACTTGGATTGTTTTCTCTGGAACGTCTCTGGAGGGAGGTCTTGATAGAAGTATATAAAATGATGAGAGGCATAGATAGGGTCCAAACCTTTTCCCAAGGTGAAAATACCCAACACTAGAGGACATAGCTACAAGATGGGAGGGGCAAGGTTTGATGGAGACATGCGGGGCAGGGTTTTTTTACACAGAGGGTGGTGGGAGGCTGGAACGCACTATCGGTAGTGGTGGTGGTGGTGGTGGTGGTGGAGGCAGATACGAAAGTGGTGTTTAAGAGGCTTTTGGACTGACACATGGAAGTGCAGGGAATAGGGGGATATGGATCATGTATAGGCAGATGAGATCAGTTTAACTTGCCTTTGTGTTTGGCACAAACACTGTCAGCCAAAGGTTTCTGTGCTGTACTGTTCTATGCTTCATGTCCTAACTCACTTTATCTTGCACTAAACATTATTCACACCAAAAGCTTTTCACTGTACCTCAGTACATGTAACAATAAATTAAACTCAGAGATGTTTGGTTTGAGAGCAGCTCTATCCAAGACCACCAGAAATTGCAGCGAATTGTGGACGCAGCCCAGACCATCACACAAACCAACCTCCCTTCCATTGACTCAATTTATACCTCACGCTGCCTCGGCATGGCCAGCAAGGATGAGTCGCACCCTGGTCACTCCCTCTTCTCCCACTCTCCCATCAGGCAAAAGGTATAGAATTGTGAAAACATACACCTCCATTTTTAGGTTCAGTTTCTTCACAGCTGTTATCAGGCAACTGAACCATCCTACTGCAACCAGAGGGCAGACCTGAACTACTACCTACCTCATTGGTGACCCTCGGACTATCTTTGATCATACTTTTCTGGCTTTATCTTACACTAAACATTACTCCCTTAACATGTATCGGTACACTGTGAATGGCTCAATTGTAATCATGTATTGTCTTTCTGCTGACTGGTTAGCACGCAACAAAAGCTTTTGACTGTACCTCGGCACACGTGACAATAACCTAAACTCATAGAGATGTTTATCTATGTACTAGAGAGGTGTGTACTACTGTGCAAATTCATAGTATGCATTGGAAATTACAGCTTTTAAGTAATTGACATTTCAGAGACCAAAGATATATATGTTTTACCCTCCACGTGCACAAGCTGTTTGAGACAATCTATCCAAAGAGATTATTTCATAATTCTTATCCAATACGGCACTCTGTATACAAACACATTGCCTGATCAAGCACAGCTATGGAAAAGCACTAAATCCTACACTGCCCCTTTGGCCGTCACCAGCAATGGCTAAGCATGGAATAAAACTCTGTCCACTTTGTACTTATAGACATTCAAAGTTGGAGCCAGAAGAAGCAGCGAAAGAATGGCGGTGCTTGGACATAAAAGTCCAAACCTAACACATCATAGGAAAACCAACCATGTAAAAATCCTGATATCAGTGCAGCACTGACATAACATCCATCCCCAAACCTTAATATCAGTTCAATAATGCTATTTCACAGCTTTCTCGCCATCTACTAAAATTAATCAAGTCCCTTCACGAAATGTCGCCTATCAATGTCCTCCACAGATGCCGCCTGACCCATTCAGTTATTCCAACATTTTGTGTTTTACTCAAGATTCCAGCATCTGAAGCACCTCAATATCAGTATTATGCCATAACACACGTATAAAGATCAATATTTCAGTACGGCTCTCAGACAACATTCATCTGAAACTCAGTCTTGCAATGTCTCAAAGTCCAGCTTGAAATCTGCATCTCAGAATGGTACTGGCATAACATGCGACTAAAAGTTGCACTCTTGGAGCGGCCCCTGGCCAACATCCAGCTAACAAATCTCAATCTTTGGGCATACCCTTCTCACAATTCCAGCCTCTGCACTGCACTCTGACAATGCGGTTCTCATTGTCCAACCCTGCAAGCTCATGGAGCTTTCCCTCACTTGTGCCATACATCCTCTGTGGGAGCTCCACTATTCAGCACTTTGTTTAAGGTCTGGGAGCGGCCCAGCAGTAACATGAAACACTTGATAAAGCTAAGCATTAATGAGTGATAGAAAATGGAGCTGGGAGCAGAATACCAATAAGACCTGTTGACTGACGTGTTTCCAGGGAGCTGCTCTCTCTGTTCCAAGTGATGACATCTCCTTCCTTTTCCATTTTCACGCCAGCTTCTGAAGTATTGCTTTGAAATTACGTACGTGCTCACTAGCTTGCCTGCCTGCACTCCAGGCAAGGGAGTGCCTTGATCTTTGTTATTTAGTTAGTGGACTGGCAGCTGCATGGTTAATGGTGCATACTCATTATTGCCTCCAGTGTTACATTGCTTCCACTCATTGCTTTGTGCACACACCTCCCACTGATAGCACATTCAGGTTGCGGGTTGTCAACTCGTGCAACTTGAAGGTTGGCAGGCACTGAGAGAAGTTCTTTGTGCTGCTGAATACATCGATAGTTGGTACAACACAGAACAATAAGATGCAAGCTACCCCATGACGTTTTACCTGCAGTTCCTTTCTCAAAGCTGATCATTGACAGGATGTGCCAAGCGTTTCCACCCGCCCCAGCCTTAAATAAACATGGAATGTTTAACCTTGAGAAGAAGCAGACCCTTCTTTCATCCTGACTCAATCAAGAATGCAGATTAAAGGGTCTGTCCCACAAGCATGCTACTGCATGCGGCAAGCGAGACCTAACGTGGTCGCTTGAGCCATGCGGCCTCGCGGGGCCAGTCCCACTTCGATCGCCGGAGCCGTATGGAGTTGTGCGGGGCTGGTCCCGACATCACGCGGGGCTTCGAAAAACTGACACTGTCCAAAGATTCCGCGCGGCAACGGCCTGCCGGCCCGCAGCCGCATTGAGGCCGTGCGCAGCGTCTTGACGCCGTACGCCTAGCATGAACTTCCCGCGGACTTCTTTCGAACTTCACGTCAACTCGTACGGGATCACTCGACCTCCGCGCGGCCCCCGCTTCCGGTTTGGTCGCGCTCGCCGCATGCAGTCGCATGCCGGTGGGACAGGCCCTGTACGGGGATCACTCGATCTCCGCGCGGCCCCCGCTTCCGGTTTGGTCGCGCTTGCCGCATGCAATCGCATGCTCGTGGGACAGGCCTATTCATTTTAGAACAGGCCGTTCAGCCCTCAATGTCATGCCGAACATGATGCCAAGTTAAACTGATCTCTCATCTGTCTGTGCATGATCCATATCCCTCTATTCCTTACACTTTCCATGAGCCTATCTAAAGGTCTCTGCAATGCCACTGTCATATCTGCCTCCACCACCCACCCCTGGCAGTGCTTTCCAGGCACCCACCCCAAACTTGCCCCGCACATCTCCATTAAACTTTCCACCTCTCACCTTATAGCTATGCCTTCACATGCTACACATTTCCACCCAGGACATAAGGTTCTGACTGTCTACCCTGCTCATAATTTTATATATTTCAATCAGGTCTCTCCTTGACCTCTGAGGTTCCAGAGATTTTGTTGAACCTTGAAAGATTTCTTGCTAAACTGTCTCTGATCACTTAGAACAGGTGTCAAGACCACTCTTGATGTAAGGTCCACCTTGATATTTTGGACCAACTAGCTCACATAATTCACACCCAAACAAAAGCTAGTTTGTACCTCCACTCACCCTGATAGTTGAGGAGGGGAGGGGGAGGGGAATGAGACGGGGGAAGGGGGAAGGGTATAATCCCATTCTCCAGGAACAGGATGTCTGGTTCATCTGAAGTGAGATGAAACACTTCCTTAGAAGGCTTAGGAAGTTCAGCATGTCCCATACATCTCTCATCAACTTCTACAGATGTGCCAAAGAAAGCATTTTATCAGGATGCATCACAGCTGGGTTTGGGAACAGCTCCCTCCAAGATCAACAGGAATTGCAGCGAATTGTGGACAAGGCCCAGACCATCACACAAACCAGCCTCCCTTCAATTGACTCAATTTACACCTCACGCTGCCTCGGCAAGGCCAGCAGCATGATCAAGGACAATCTCACCCTGGCCACTCCCTCGTCTCCCTTCTCCCATTGAGCTAAAGGTGAAAACACACACATCCAGAAAACACACACCTTCTCAGCTGTTACCAGGCAACTGAACCATCCTACCACAACTAGAGAGCAGTCCTGAACTACTACCTATCGCATTGGTGTGCCCCAGACTATCTTTGATCGGACTTTACTGGCTTTACCTTGCACTAAACATTGTTCCCTTATCATATGTGAATGGCTGGATTGTAATCATGTATTGTCTTTGTGCTGACTGGTTAACATGCAACAAAAGCTTTTCATGTACCTCGGCACACATGACAATAAACTAAACTAAAAACATATGATCTTGGCATGAACCAATAGCTCTGTACTAAGCAACAAGATAGAGACCTGAACATGACTCTCTAGTTTAAACCCACAAATAGCAAAAATAAACCGAGGTACCTTTGAATTAATCTGGGGAGTTACTCCAACACTTTGAGTTTTACTCAAGATTGCAGCATCTGCAGTCTCTTTTGTCCCAGTCCCTTCTCCCCTGCTCACACTTAACCTTTGGTGCCATCTGCTGGTTATAGTCTACAACTGCCCACACATAAGGAAATAATCTAATAGTCAGAGCTAAAAATAAAAGTGCTGGCCAACAGAATATGTGGAGGGAATGGACAGGCAGCATTTTGGTCAAGACCTTTGTTCAGACTGATGTAGGGTCCCGACCTGAAATGTCATCTGTCCATTCCCTCCATGGATGCTGCCTGACCCACTTAATTACTACAGCAAAGGTAGACACAAAATGCTGGAGAAACTCAGCGGGACAGGTAGCATCTCTGGAGAAATCTCTGGGTGACATTTCGGGTCGCGACCCTTTTTCAGACCAGTATGTTATTTGTTCAAGTTTCCAGCATCTGCAGTCTCTTGTGTTTAGATTGTATTCATGAATGGTGATTTGCCTGGTGAGGATATAAAACAACGTTCACTGTATCTTGCTGCAGGTGACAATAATAAACCAACAGCAATTCCAAGGAGAGAGATAGTTACTGTCCTGAGCTGAGACTAACTGCATACGGTTAAATTGTGATGAATTGCCATACTCTGCACTGTATATAAAATTATGCGACATAAATAGGGTATATGTTGGGAGACGTTTCTCCCATGGGTGAGGTGTGTATAATCAGAGGGCATTTAGGATAAAGGATAAGAGATTCAGAGGGAATTTTTTTTTCACCCTTAGGGTGATTGGAAGCTGGAACACACTGCCTAAGAGGGTGGTGGAGGCAATCGCACAACATTTAAGTATCTGAACAAGCACTTGATTCACCAAGGTACAGAAGGCAATAGACCTTCTGCTGTAAAATTGAATTAGTATTGATTGGTATTTGACGGTCAGCATAGGCATGTTGGGCCAGAGGGTCTGTTTTGGTGCTAAATGACTCTACAACAACTGATCATGCACTAGCCATTTTATTTCGGGCAAAAGGTCAGAAATAACTCCAAAATGCATGGGATCAACACATTGGCTTCAGAAGATATTTAAAATTTCATTGTAAATGCCAAATCACACAGGCCCAACCAAAAAAACGGATCTTTACTTCAGAATACATACTTGACTCAAATAAAACCCTTTGGCCATTCACCAGACTTCATTTATAAAGGCCACTATAAGTGAGACCCCTCTATGAGATGTGTAAGAAGGAACTGCAGATGCTGGTTTAAACTGAAGATAGACACAAAAAGCTGGAGTAACTCAGCAGGACAGGGAGCATCTCTGGTGAGAAGGAATGGGTGACGTTTCGTGGGAAGTCAGTTTGCATCTCCAAAGCAAATCTTGTGCAATTGGCTCAAAAGTGATTGAACGTAGAAAAAAACAGCACCTGAACAGGCCCTTCAGCCCACAATGCCTGTGCCGAACGTGATGCCAAGTCAAACTAATTTAATCTGCATGCACATGATCCACATCCCACCATTCTCTGCAGCCATAAAACTTTATTCATTTTGCCAATGGTTCAGTGAATTGGGTGCGTTACCTGCAATGGATAAAGAGGACAGTGAATGATATCATTATTGTTTTGTATTTGTTGGACATAAGAGGGGATGCATCATACTTGATAGTTTAAAAGAAAGTTATGGAATTGTACAAAGCTATTTGCAGTTTTAGCTTTGTAAGTGACGCATGCATAACTACTGTGAAGATAGCCCGCAGTGTACTTTAATAATGCCTTTCTCAATATGTGACCATTGTTTCGAGAAGTGGACTCGAGGGTGGGAGATGAAGGTACAGAGGAGGGGAAAGGAGTAGGGTTGTTAGTGTGGTCTGGCCTGATGGAAGAAATGTGTTCACCGAGGTGGAGGGGGGTGAGCAGTAAAGAGGATGGTGGGGGCATAAGAACATAATTCAATGATCATACTATAACCATATAACAATTACAGCACGGAAACAGACCATCTCGGCCCTTCCAGTCCGTGCCAAACACTTACTCTCACCTAGTCCCATCTACCTACACTCAGACCATAACCCTCCATTCCTGTCCCGTCCATATACCTATCTAATTTATTTTTAAATGATAAAATCGAACCTGCCTCCACCACTTCCACTGGAAGCTCATTCCACACAGCTACCACTCTCTGAGTAAAGAAGTTCCCCCTCATGTTACCCGGGGGGGGGGGATTAAAATGCAGGTGAGGTTTATATTCGTTGTGGAGAGGAATTTGCTCCACAGATCCTTGGATCATTGGAAGTACAGGACAAAGCAAAAGGTATGTCGTTTATTTAACCCTTCCCCCCCCCGCCGCTGCACCTGGGGGCCTATCCACCTCGCCGCCGCACCTGGCCGACCCACCTCGCACTGGGCCCACCCAACATTGCCGCCACACCAGGCCCATCCAACATCGCCGCTGGATCGGACCTACCGCACATCGCCGCCGGAACGGGGCTCTCCGAACATGGCCGCCGCACCGCGCCCTACTCACCTCGTCGCTTCACCGGGCTGGCCGAACCGTGCCGCCCCACTGACCATCCGCCCACCGGGACCTCCCACGCATCGCCCGCCGACAACGACTCTACTGCCCGCGGACTCGTACCATCGGGACACTACAGGGGACTTGGTGTCACATTTTTAAACTCCTTGGGAAAGACAAATGGAAACTGCTCTGGCTGGTGATGCTGCGAATGTCTTTAGACTTTAGAGCGCAGAAACTGCCCCTTCAGCACACAGAGTCCATGCCAATCAGCGGTCACCCCCATACACCAACACTATCCTACATTCTCTAGGGACAATTTTCCAAAGTCAATTATCCTACAAATCTATACATCTTTGGAATATAGGAAGAAACCAGAGCACCCAAAATAATCCCCCACAGGTAATGGATGCGAACATACAAACTCTGTATAGACAGCACCCCTAGCAGGATCAAACCCAGGTCTCTGGTGCTATCAGTATGAGCAAGAGGATACCTCATGGCAGAATGTGAGGAATCACTCTGGTGAAACTGTTTCCTTGGTTTCTAGGATCTTTGTAAACAAATTTAATATTTTGGTGCTCAGGTGGATGCTATTAGCAAAGTGATACAATACATCAAATAAATGTTGCTGATTATTTGAAAGCCAAATGCAGGATTCGATGTAGATGCCTGAAGAAAATCAAATTGACATTAATACAGTCATTATTCATTCCTGACAAGTTGCATGCTGCAGAATTGTTCATGGCTCTGAGTGCAGGATTCAATGTTCGACATGGATGAGATTTAGAATTCATAAATCTCAATCCTCAAGTACACCACAGCCATCAATCATGCACCAGACATCTCCCTCTGCCTTGGTGCAGAACAGAGGTGGTGGCATCAGTCACATGCCCATGGTAGAGTTTCAATCGATTGATTCATTCTCTTTGAGTATCTGCAAGGCAATAATGGCCAACGTGATTGATGAATCAACTGTTCTCCAATAGCAATAATGTTACTAGCCTGAATCTCTACACCCCGAGTAGATTGCAGGCCGACAGTATCCCCATCTGTATAGCCACATTGTTCAAATAATTCCCTCAAGTGGATAGGTTCCCTATGGAGCCAAAACCATAATAATCCACACACTGACAGAGGATGATCAGCCAACACAACGTTTGAGAGAGAATCAGTAATACTGGCCCAATGATGGCAGCTTCCCAATAGCATACAGGGGGCAAGGTCCAAACAAGTATTTACAAAGTCTTCATTGAGCCAACATTATCATAACAGTTTCTCTATTATTTTTTTCTATTAATGAATGAAAATATCTAAAGAATAAACCATCCGTGAATAAACCAGAGTACCCAGTGGAAACCCAGTGTCACATGGAAAACGTGCAAACTCCATACAGACAGTACCAAAGGTCAGGATAAAATCCAGGTGTCTGGTGCTGCGAGGCAGAAGCTCCACCAGATGCACTCCTGTGCTGCACTGACATTCCCACTTCCCACAATGGACACATTGTTGAGGTGTAGAAATGTGGAACAGCAGGTGCCGGTATACAAAATAAAAAGTGACAAAGTACTGGAGTAACTCAGCAGATCTGGCAGCA
Organism: Amblyraja radiata; assembly: GCF_010909765.2. NCBI lineage: Eukaryota > Metazoa > Chordata > Chondrichthyes > Rajiformes > Rajidae > Amblyraja > Amblyraja radiata. The sequence continues at coordinate 51,043,845 of NC_045966.1, forward strand.
CCCCTGGAGAACATGGATAGGTGACATTTCAGGTGAGGACACTTCTGACACTTTGTTGAGCTGAGTTTATTGTAACATCTCAGATGGCCTTGTAGAAGATTTGGGTGCTGGCTGAAACTGCAGACAAAAGAGACCAAGGATAGTGGCATCTTGAGCAAAAAAACAGCATCTTATGCCCCTGTCCCACTTAGGAAACCTGAACGGAAGCCTCTGGAGACATTGCGCCCCACCCAAGGTTTTCGTGCGATTCCCGGAGGTTTTTGTCAGTCTCCCTAATGGTCGAAAGTGGTTTCCGCTTTTTCTATGTTCCGGCGAATATTTCAAAAAATTCAAAACCGGCCGCGACTAAAAATAGGTTGCCGTTTTTAAAATGGGTAATTATTTTAGTCGAAGCCGGTTGCGATGCTAGTTGAAGGTGGTTGCCGGAGGTTGCAGGTAGTGGAAGGTCTTACCATCCACTACCTGCAACCTCCGGCAACCACCTTCACATATGCATCCTGACCCACTGATATGGGAACATTTGGTCCATCCCCATTGGTCTTTTAGATCGCATTTTCCAGCCAAATTCTCGGACGCCAAAGGCCTGTGTCATAATCTGTAGCAAACCCCGACCACCACAGGACTAATTTCTTCTGCATCACCAGAAACAGTCATGCATCAGGCCAGCAGTCCCGTCACGCCCTCCATGCTTGCAATGTGACGAGACTCTTCCAAACCACCCACTCCCTCACTTACCACTACCCTCACATTCCAATCGCAACTGGACCAGTAAAGGTGAAAAGGCTACGGAAATGTATTTTCCAAATGCCACCCATCCCCCATCAAAACCAGTAGCCCCATTCATTCCCACCATTACCAGTTCCATTGTGCTGAACTATCAGCACTCCCTCTGGCCTCCAATTAAGCGAACTCAGCAAAAAGAGTAGGGTTGAGATAATGGCATACTTAAATAGATTTTCAATTATAATGAGCAATAAACCTTGCAATGAAAACAAAGCCGCCCACTGCTGAACAAAACAGATTTTATTGCATGCGTTAGGTTAGTGTCCCAAGCCAACAGGTTACATTGAGATGATAGTGGTTTAAACATAGATATTGAACTGAATTATCATCAGGTATCTGGTCGTTCAATAGGGCACAGTACTGCATCCGAGAGCTACATCAGTAATCACAGCTCAATGGACATTATTAATTCCTTATTTTTGGGGCAGTGAAAATTAGAAGACAAAAGTATTTAAAAAAAGTAAATCCATGGCTTGATAGAAATTTAATAAAAAGTCATGTTTATAACACGTCTTAAACGTTGATGCCATTTATAGGCTGGCCCCAGGTAACAAATAGGTTCTGTTTCTGTTCTGTGTCCACAAGACAGAAAATACCCAAAAGTCACATTACTGTAACTGTCCCATTGGAATGAATGGCATCAAAATACAAAATTGAAAATTAAAAAAAATTAAAAATAGACAGATGAAAGAAACTAGTTTTGCTGTCCGTAAGAATGAACATATGCGTAGGTCAGACCAATGAATTTAATATTATGATAGCGTATTTGTACCTAGGTGTATGCATCAATTGGGTGGTCGTACCTGGGTATTGCCTCTATATATATAGAGATGTGTAAAGAAGATAGATCACCAAGATGCAATATCAAGAGACAGCAAACGTGTGATAAATTAGAAAGGTTTCATATGCCTGCTTCCATTCCCATTACATTCAGTTTTCTTTTTAAAATGCAACATTGATGTTTTTGTTAAAATTACCATTGGCCAAGAGAAAATGTGGTTGCAACTTTGTGAGGGGACTGGGCTTCAGAGACAACTGGTGGCGATGGTCCAAAACGTGGAGGACATCTCCTCACGAGGAGAGCGAGCAGCTTCAGTCAATGGTCTTTCACCCGGCAATGGCCATCAGCAACATGGAGAACCACAGCCTCCTCATTCCAGACCTCAGTCACACGATCACAGCCCCAAGGACACAGCCTTCCTTCCTCACACCAACTCCTTACTTTGAGAAGGGTACTCAAAATAAAACATAACCTCTTGAGCTCAGTGCACCCCATGAAACAATTGGGATGCAAAATAACTCAAAATGATTAGAACACATCCATTTAATTTTCAGATTAATACTCAAAAGATTCAAATAAAGGCGCACTGCAAATAAGAAATTGTACATCTCACGGAGATTTTAGACACGAGCAGAGGTTTCTCACAGTCACCGAACCATAGAGGATAGTCATCATTTCCAACCACAGCTAACCCGACCACAAGACCAGACTGTATTCCTCAGGGTGCCTGGGAATATATCATTGTGACATCCCATCTCTCAGTAATAAACTCATTAATCATCACTGTGGGGAAATAAACTTAAGTTGGCCAAGTGGCTAAAAATGAGCTGGTGACCAAACTACTGTTAATTCCTAGTGAATTACTAACTATGGGAGTAGCCCTCCATGAGCCACTGCTTTAAAGACAGGAGGCAAACTGCCAGGTTAATTACTGATGGGCATTAAATCCGTAAGCCCACTCCCCAAGTATGAATATTGAAGGCTCAACTCATCTAAAATCCAGTAAAAATGTGGCATGATAGTCGCTTTGAATATTAACATGGTCCACCCAACTCATGGTTCCTTCATGATGTGCCGTGGCAGCGTCAACCAATGTTGGTGGAAGCCCCAACAACAGCTTGCCTTGCTGGGGATGATGAAGTCAAATGAAAAGATTAAAATGCCATATTAATCCAAGTGACTTATTCATCGTAGACATTTCAGATTCTACTTGCTAGTCTGTATTTTAATTGAAAATGTCACGTTCATCTCAGCTTCCACTGTGATGTTACAGGCAGTAGTGGAGGTGGAACATCTTGGAATGAATCAGCTTCCATAAAAAACAAAATAGACTTAATAAAATTCCAGTTGTTTACTATTACCTGGGACAGGAATAAGAAATTTACCACTTTTACTGCACAGAATACACTACCCGACTCCAGGGCTTGGATTACTCCTTACATCCAACACCGGCCAGCGCCACTGTTTTGAGGAAATTAGTTGCTTGAACATGGAGCGAATACATTTTATATATTGATGGAACTGGTCTGGAGCAAATGGGGTTAATGTTCTCTCTTCTGGTAAGAGCTCATAGGATAGGTCATATCTGGATCCAGCTCAATCTGGGAGTTTCAAACAACGAGCTTCAGTGCCCCTGAGCCAATATGGCTCCACCGTATAAACAATGATCAAGAATGGTTTGCATCAACACTTGCGAATATCACCCGGGCTAATTCAAAAGGAGGGGGAACCGCGTGGCATTATTCTTCAGAAATGATGCAAAACGCAGAATCTTGCAGCTTGCATTGCAACAATAAAAAAATAGATCAATGTGTCGCATCTCCTCAGACGTCCATGCACAGAAAAAGAAATTTGTGTTTATGTAATTATTCCCATATTACTCTCTTCACCTGCCTGGAGGCATGAGAGTTGGATGCCAAGCTTTTGCCAAGTTGACCACGATGGGAGGTTTGCGGCATTTGGACGGCTTGGGAGAAAAGTGTCAGCTGGCATTCAGTTTGTCAGCAGATTAATAAAACCAACCATCTACTCATCCAGGGCCTTGAGATGGATGGAGATTGCAAGTAGATTTTCCAGATGGCAAAATATTTATAAAACTAATATTTGATAAAAATAATTCTGTAGCTAAAAAAAAATCATGGCCATGAACCTTCACATTACAAATCCATTATTGTATCAAGTTGAGGTTGGCCTTCATACTTTGAATTGGCAACATAAGAGCTGGATGGTTGGATAATCCTCCATTGTGACTTTATGGACAGTGGTGGATATGGAACATCTTTGAATGGATCAATGTCCTGTAATGAAGGGCCCCCAGATCAGGCTCCTGGTAGGTGGCATGTCTCATTGACTTTTCACATCTTCCTCAGTCTGGAGATGAGCTCCCTCCTGCGACGTTCTCCTGCCCAGGATTTGCTCTTTTTTCGCAGTTTCAGCATCTCTTCCTGGAAGTCCACGTGATCCATGGGACAGTACGTAGGTGGGTCACAGTAGTTCTGCAGAACAGCAACAGAAGCAAAATCAACCAGGCTGGAGCTTTCTAAATCTGGAAACACCCATTACGTAAAGTCCATCGCTTCCGTTTACAGCAAGGCATATCACATGGCTATCACTAATATTTCAGTTCAAATCCCTGGCCTGTTGCCTGGGAAATGTTCTATCAGATTATAAATACCATGGCATCAACTGACAGAATTCTTTACACGATTATTAAAACCCTTAATTCCAATTAATTAAAAAATCATATCAATCACGTAGCAAAGCTAAACAAAAGTATGTGGATGATGTAAAAGTCGGAATTTAGATTACATGGAATTTTGATTGAGTACTTCAGAATCTTCCCTACTCTTTTTGAAATAGCCCACAAGACCTTTGAACTTAAACCAGAAAGGATATTTGAATCACATCCAAAGTTCAGCAACCCGTGAAATGTGGACAAGGTCATCTAACTCCAATGAAGGGCAGCTCCACAGCCCTGTTCATTCAGAGCTGATTGGTTGCCGGCAGAACGGAGTGTGTGACGAAACTGATCATCAAGTTCACCTCAAAACCACGCTCTCCGTTTTCCCAGGGAAACAATGAGCCTTACCGAGAACTGAGAGAAGAAAGCCTTGTACCCTCCTTTCAATATGTAGAGCTCTGGATAGTACAGGTTTGGGTAGTTATTCATACTGCGATCCTCCTCCCGCACTAGTCGACACCTTCAAAGAGAAAGAAGACCCAGCCAATGTAGACAATGTTTAGTTTAGACATACAGCGTTTGTCTCATTCCCTCAAACCTCATTTCAATGTAGCTCCCCTCCCCATTCTCTCACCTGTGCCCATCAATGCACCCCCCCCCATTCCTTTTGCCACCCACCCACATCGGGGGTCATTTACAGTAATCATTAACCCATCTGCAAATTTCTGGAGATATGGAAGGAAACCAAAGAACTTGGAGGGGTGGGGGGGGGAGAAACCATGCAGACAGAGATCATGCAAACTCATGTGGTCACGATTGAACGCAGGTCACCGGAGTGATTAGGCTGCGGAACCCATTGTGTGCCACTGTTCCTCCTTTGCTGTGAAGCCAGTTCTCTCAAATCTGCTAAAATCTTCTTACTGTATATTGTATTACCTAACCACTGCAGGTTCTTAATTGGATATCATTGGGACAATCCCCTATCATATCTGTAGAATGGACTGCGAGTACCAGAGTAACTCATTTTAAATTTCTGCATTTTACAGTTCTTTAAAGCTCTCTGCAAACAGGCCGGTTCCGTCTGGATTAAATGACCAATGATTTTCACGAGTGCTATGCAAAGTACGATTACGAGCAAAAAGCTGCCAAACAACCCCTTTCCAATGAGTAGAATGTCTATTTTTAACCTCACTAGATCTCATTGTCATAGAACCATTCAGCACAGAAACAGGCCCTTCAGCCCAACTTGCCCATGCCGACCAATCCGCCTCAGTCCCACGTGTCAGAGTCATGTTACCAGTTGCAGTGTCATTGGTTCCAGAAAGCATGAGATGCTTGACTTCCCAGCCTTCCTCCTGCTTTCAATCCTCTCTCAATGTGATTTACTAAACAGTTCATGCAACTCACATCTTTGGTGCTCGCTCCGATGAAAATTCACAGTGGAAGATTATAACTAATCTCTTGTCCTTGGATTTAGAAATAATGGGTTTCTTCAGAAAAAACTCAATTGCGTCATCCGCTCTGTGATGGTTCAGAGCACCCTGGGAGAGAAGGAAGCAAGAATGTCAGCTCAGAGAGAATCGGACTCATTATTTACAATCTGAGACATTAATCCTGGACTGAAACTTCTCTGAACTTTACAAGCAGCACAAACATACATAAAAAAACATACCCAGGTCAATCCCTGCACTTCTGTAACTAAGCAGCTCCTTGTACGTTCAAAGTCTGCTCATGTTGGGGTTGCTGGGGAACATGGACACGGCATGCTCAGGAACAGAAACAATCTCAGTCAATAACTAACCATTCACTTCCTGCTGCACAAGGGGGGCATCTAAACCAAATATATATACATTTACAAATGGCAAAAGATCACCAACAATACCCTTTCTACTCTTAAAGGCGAGTGTAGATGGGGGTGAAATTAAAGAAAATACTTGTTCATTTAAGATTCAATTCATTTACCTTAATGTGTCCCCCTTCAAATTCATAAGGATAGCGGCAGTCGATGACATAGACTTCTCCTAAAAGGTGGTCATATTCTCCATGTAGTACCTTGGCCACCTGTGCAGAGGTCAGAAGGTTTGATACAGGCATCTAATTATGGTAATTTTCAAAAAAAGGACAGTGTTGGAGTAACTCAGCGGGTCAATCGGCATCTATGGAGAACGTGTTTAGGTGATGTTTCTGTTTGGGACCCTTCTTCAGGCAGAAGGATCCCAACACAAAACATGTTCAGAGATGCTGACTAACCTCAGCAGGTTAGACAGCATCTCTAGACAACATGTTTTATGTTACACTTTGTGTCCTTTTGTTTAAATTAGCATCTGCAGTTCCTCCTTTCTGCATGGTCATTTTCAAGTCTTGCAACTGAATGTATACCCAGACACACCACTTGAAAACACCAGGTAGAGGAGTGCTACATGTAGTAACGGCAAAGAGAGTCTTAATCTGAAGTCAACAGAGCACTTTTTTCAGCCAGAGGACTGATTTGTATTGAAGGATGGAAAAATGGTACCTTTGGGTGAGGTTTAGTTTAGAGATACAGCACGGATACAGGCCCTTCGGCCCACCGAGTCCGCACCGACCAACATTAGCACACGCTAGGGACAATTTTACATTTATACCAAGCCAATTAACCATCAAACCTGTACATTTTTGGAGCGTGGGAGGAAACTGAAGATCTCAGAGACAACCCTTACGGTCATGGGAAAAATGTACAGACTCCATACAGACAGCGCCTGTAGTCGGGATCAAACCCGGGTCGCTGGTGCTGTAAGCACTGTAAGGCAGCAACTCTACCGCTGCTCCACCGTGCCGCAATGGAACGTGGGAAAATGTAATCTGCCATGTGCCACTGAATCAGTCTAAAATACATAAGAACTGAACAAAGAGAACAATAAGTGAGAATATGTGACATTGATGAATTGGTGGCATTAACACACTCGTCCAAAAATAAGTGATGGCAGATGCTGGAAATCCAAAATAAAAACAGAAAACTGGAAACATTGAGTACATCGGGCAACATCTGGGAAAAGAGAAGGATTATTATCGTTTCAGGTAGTCAGAACAAAAATCAGTTCAGAGCCACACACTGACCAAGACGCTGAGTAATCCATTTTGATAGTGAATGAGTTTAATGGCTAACACGGAAAGGAAACTGTTGAGGCAGCACAAAGTTTCAACGTTTCTACAGCATCAGGACATTTGGCTGAGGATTGGACATTCTGAAACCAGAGGATGAACTGCACAAATGTATTGCAGCAATATTATTCAAACTCATAATCAATATCTTCAAAAAGAGATGCCCGCTGTCAAACTTCATTCAATATAGTTCTATAGATGGCCCTATGGGGCTGGTATTAATCAGATTGTCTGCAATCTCAGCATAAAGTCCCAAATGGATCAGGCATCACTGACAGCAGGAAATAATTAGTTGAGATTTTAAGTAGTGGGAGGACCACAAAAGATGCAAAACAAGACATAAAAAGGGTTTGACAGTGGCACAATACTGTGAAACAGAACCCTTGTTCACACTTGTCCTTGCCGTTCACACTCGTGCCATTTTGCAGATACTGCTTGCTTCACCATACAAACCAGGCTCAATTCCAATCTGCAGATTTAATACTCGGATAAGACTCTTCACAGGTAGAACTCGGACCTGGGGAAGGTAAATTCATAACGGCATCAAATACAGACAAAACGCTGGAGCAACTCAGCGGGACAGGCAGCATCTCCAGAGAGTAGGAATGGGTGACGTTTCAGGTCGAGACCCTTCTTTGGACTCGACCCAAAGCATCGCCGATTCCTTCTCTCCAGAGATGCTGCCTGTCCCACTGAGTTACTCCAGCATTTTGTGTCCATCTTTGGTGTAAACCAGCATCTGCAGCTCCTTCCTACTCATAATGGCATCATTTGGGCTCAGAATTGTACAGCACAGGGACACAACCCACAGTGTCCAAGTTGAACATGATGCCAAGTTAAACCAATCTCCTTTGCCTGCTGGTCTTGCATTGGAATGAAGGCTCAATAGTACTCTCACTTCATTCAGGTACCAATGCTATGACCAGGACGTAATTGGGGACAACCAAAATACATACAGGGCACTATTTCTTCACAAGGCCCTCTTTCACTCTCATGAATTCATTTATTAAATAAATATAGGCGACAGGTAAATGGTGGAACTCACTGTTTCGGGGATGATATACTTCATTTCCTCATGCTTACCCAGTACAGTGGGCAATGCATATACCTGCCAATGAAATGGGTGAACAGCATCAGAGCCGGTACCACAAAGAAACAAGTCAAGTGCGCAAGGTCATATTCACTAGAAGAGCAATAACTGTGCCATTTATAAATCAGTTATAAACAGCGATTATCTTCAAGGAATGATTGATGATAGGGGGAAGCTGGACAAGGTGGCCAAACGGTCAAATGCATTCCATGTGGTATCTCTCCTTTCCCCCCTTCATGCTTGGGGTACAAATCCTGGGTGAACACTCACATGGCAGCAGTATGGACAGCAAGGACTTGGCTATCTAGCGCTCATCACAAGAGAGGTCTTTGAAATGCTTTAAGGATGGAATTCTGCACCTCAAGAGGTTAAGACGGTGGCAGTGTTTTTTCGTGACGGTGTGCAACAATATGGCAAAGCACTTCTAAAAACTAAAAAACTATATTTTAAGCTTCAACATAACACAAAGCCTACTCAAGTTGAAAAAATAAAATGTATTAATTAAATTAGGCAGTCGGGCCTTTAAACAGCTTGAGCAGAATATAGGACCCCATGGATCTGCCATGGACCCTAACAGCAAGGAACAATGGTTAGTCTTTGTCTACATAAAAGACATGGAAGGCACATAGTTGCAGCTGGTGGAGATGCTACCTCAGTGCAAGAAACCCTGTTTCAATCCTGGTTTCGGGTGCTGTCTGTGTGGAGTTCCTCACATCCCAAAGACGTGTGGGTTTATAGCTTAATTGACCCACTGTAAATTGCCCATAGTGTGTCGGGAGTGGATGAGAAAGCGGGATAACATGGAACTAGCGGGAACAGGTGATCAATGGCCAGTGTGGACTCAGTCATAGGGCCAGTTTCCATGCTGTGTCTTTAAACTAAACTAAAATGCACAGGACATTGGAGAGAGGCGAGTGTACCTACACAATTATTTTTCAAATGCTTAACAAGATAGCAAATGATCAAAGACCGTTCCACTATTCTGGACTGAATTACATCAGAAACAATCCACTCACCAGGCGACTCCCCAACAATACATAAACAGTGGGCATCACCAGCCTAGTGAAGATAACTAATATCTGATGAAGCATTTAAATGACAGACAAGGTTTCGGTTTCAGTTCCATGCCAGGCTTCAAACAGGAGCATGATAGTCAGCCTCAGACCCCTGGGTTACAGGCTCCAGGAAGGAACCAGCTACAATTCCGTTTTGTGTAGATTAATTAGGAGGAGGCTGCATAAATTTGGTTTGTGCTCCCTTGAGTTAAGGTGGTTAAGAGGCAATCTAATTGGCCGTTACAGTGATAATCCACTCACCACCATCTACTCAAAGGCAATTATATTTGGGAAGTAACTGCTCACCTTGATCCTGCAAAATTAATAAACGAGAAAACAATAGAGTATGTATTTCGTGTGGTCAGTGAATGCAAAGCAAAAAATAGGAACAGCATTTATGCAACCCTGCAGTTTTATAATTGGCTAAGCTGATCAGCAGTTATGCTAGATTTTTATCCCTCAAGGGCCTGTCCCACTTAGGCGACTTCTTAGGCGAGTGCGCTCGCCACATGATCGCTGGTGGTCTCTGGTGAGTCTCCTTCGTGGTCACGAGGAGTTCCCGAATTCTGGGAACTAGTCGCGGCCTCAGTATGGTCGTCACAAATTTTTCAACATGACATTTTTTCTGCGACCACAAATTGGTTGCCATGGAGAAAATGGATACTTTTGCAGTCGTAGGTGCAGTTGTAGTGGGGTCGCCATGTAGTTATAGGTAGTCGAAGGTAGTTTTAGTTAATCGCCTTTGCCGACCGGGCATTTTAATTGGCTCATTGGGGGAAAAACCGTAAGCACGAGTTGTCAGAACCAAGGATAACCGACTGGTGATGTTAAATACCCGCCAAACTTCACAGCTGTGTATCTCTGGCTTATCAAAAGTTGTCTGGCTTCATAAAAGTGTCTCCACTCCTTCTCCCCTCCCCCCCTCTTTTAAAGGACTTACCATACACTGTGCTAGCCGTCTTAACCTTCCTGTTCATCGCAGTGTGTGTCTGTGTCACCTTGGCTTGGCACCGTGTGGATTTTAGACGTGTGCGTGCCCCACTTTGACAGTCGCCGTTCCAGTTCCTGGTTTTTCAGATGAGTGCGGCGAACTTGACATTCACCGGCAGTCCGCTGAAAAATCGCTTAAGTGGGACTGGCCCTTCAGTGTAGAAATCAGGATACCAGGTCAAAGGAAAGCCCATTGACCTGCCAAGCCACACGTCTTTGGGATGTGAGCGGAAATGGGAGCACCCCGAGGAAACTCACGCGGTCACGGGGAAAACATGCAAATCCCACGCAGATGGCTCTACAAGTCAGGATTGAACCCGGGTCACAGGGGCAGAGGCAGCCGCACTACCCAGTGGGCAATTGCGCCGTCCCACTATGGAATTATAAACAGCTGAAATGGACAGCATTTGAGGTCCTCTGTCAAAATGGGTCAAGATCAGCCGGACTTCATGTGTGCTCCTTTAGTGGTACAAGACCCAAAGATACTCATGATGAATTACATTGCTATGGAGGGCCATCATATCCAGGTGGAACAGGATCTGCAAAAAGTGATACATTTCAAAGTGTGTGCAACAGGTGTTAACCTTACATTAGAATGGTTTCCTATCAGCTCCATAGGGTTGCTCTCCTCCTCCAAAACATTTGTCATATTGTCTTTGCAGCTGGTCATGACTCCTCTCTGCAGAGTACAGAAGAAATAGTTAAGATCATGGATCATGGACTGTATTTTCTCTAATTCACACAGGGAAGAAAGCAAAAGAAAATAATTTGCAAGTCCCCCCCATTGAAGGATACAAATCAACTCCAAAGAGATGCTCAGGATTTCCACCTTAGCAAACCAGACTCTTCACCAGAGTACAAAGACTGAAGTATAGGCTCAGCAAACTTGAGGCTTTAAGGTGCTGCATCTCACTGCCACTATAAAAATTCTGGCAAACCAACAAAATTCATAATTAATCCCTCATCCTTGCTCGGTTTCCTCAGAATCTAGACGTGGAAAACAAGACCATTCACCCACCAGCCCCACTCTATACCCCATCACAATAGAAATTCAGAGATTCGCCAAGTACTGGATGAAAATGAAACCAACTCCCATCATTTCAATCTTGCGTAGTTGGCAGCAAATGCCAACCTTCAGTCCTGACCATTGAAGGAGCAACAAGGCATTGTTTTTACCCTTTTACGCTACAGAGAATTAAAGGCTTTATTTTCATCCAGTATAAAATGTTAAAAAAAAAAACACTAATTGGATACTTCTACTCAAGATATAGTCCAATCCATAGTGGAAACAAAGGTCTCTTCTTGCAACAACTCAGCACCAAATCTAACACCTCCCTTCAATAGAAAATACATCTTCCCATTATCAAGCAGACAAGAGGATAAGTGGATGGAGTCCTCCAGGTTGACAGGCAGATGGTTGGACAAAGGCCAGGAACATGGATAGGAAAAGCTTAAAGGGATTCGGCCAAACATCTATAGGTGGGACTAGCGTATATTGGGCATCTTGGCCAACACAGGCAAGTTTGACCAAAGGGCCCGTTTCCATGCTGTATGACTATGACTGAGCACCCAATTAAGAGGCTCTTTACCATGAGCTGGTCGTCCTTCCTCTTCTGTTCATTGTGCTCTGGTGGGAATTCAAAACCCTTCTGTCGCTTCGTCTTCACTGGAGTATCTGTTTCCCGAGATCTATCCAACCTTTTCAGGAACGGTCTGTGCAGCCTCTCTGGCAGAGAAGGCGACCGGAACAATCCTGGCCTGCCCCTGCGGACCGGAACCTAACACAGCAAGAAGGAAAAAAAACAATAATTAAAGGCGGGTATGATTTGAATTAATACTTGGTCTGCTCCCTTATTCTCCAGACTACTGATGAGGGAGATTTCAGTCAATCAGCCTGGCTTCACACGACTATTTGTAGAACTTAAGGTATCTGAATTTTCCTCCCTCAAACTTAACTTCTGGCAGCTCTGAATGATTGCCCTGAAGATTACCTTTGAATTTCTTGAGCGTCATCAAGGTACAATGTTAATTAAAAAAATTACACATTCTTCCTGCTTCTGTTTGACCAAATGTAAAACCTCTCATTTAATTTCTTACCTTGCAATCCTTATCCTTCCTGGGACACTTTAGTCCTGAACGCTAATCGGCTAGCCTTTAAGTGACTCCCACATGCCTGGTGTCGACTCACCAATAACAGCTGCTTGCAATGGACTCTCCCAGGCTCCTGCCTCATGCTGTAGTAATCTGTTTTACCCCCAATTTAGTACTCCAACCCCCCTCTACCAGGCCATTCCTCAAGGTCCAGACTTATCCTTATTCATAACCAAAAAACCTATTGTGATCACTGTTCCCAAAATGTTCTTCCTGTGAAACCCCAGTCATTTGACCAGATCCATTTCCCAATAAAAGGTCCAAAATGGACACCCCCCCCCCCCCCCCCAGCTAGACTATCCACACATCAGTATTTAATGGCCATCTCCTTACCTTGTCACTATTTCTCTTGTTCATGACTCTCCCACTGGTGAAAGCATCACAACATCGACCCTGCACAGGATCTTGTATGTTTGAATAAAGTCTGAAGAATTCCATTGGCTTCAAATTAGCAAATTAGTGAAAGGCAATGGAATTCTTCAGCCAACCCCAGCTCAAATCCCGCCGGGCCAACCGACAGCTCCGGACCGACGACACCAGCGGCCCCAGGCCCACAGCCTGCATGGAGAAGAAGCGCCAGCTCCAGCCCAACCCCTCTCACCGATGGGCCGGGGAACGCCAGCTGCCACCCCCCCCCTCTCGCTCTCAGCACCGGCAAAAGTCGAGCACCAGCCATACACACAAAGCACTGCAGCAACTCGGCCTCTTCCCCGCGCCGGCTGCAAGCCCGACCCGACACCTCCGGCCACTCCCGGACAGGGACGGGACACCCGTGAGGGGTCAGGGACGACCCATCAGCAACTCAGACCCGGGCCCAACACCGACGAGCACGATCTCGCTCACTCACCAAAGCATAAAGCAATAAAAACGACAAAATAATCTAGGCTTTTAATAAAGGAACGAATAATACAATTATTTCATAGTATGAAAGCAGTATTTTCTTACTTAGAAGAATCAAAGCTGGAAAAAACAGAAGAAATGAAGGTCCACTGCTCCACTGCTTTCCAGGGCTGTTTACGCATAGTGACCTTTGACCTGGGCATGCGCAGTCAGAATACCAAACTCGCTTATTCCTGACAGGACAACCCTCTCATCCCAGAAATTAGCAGGTGAATCTGCTTCGGACCGACGACAAAATTGGACCGAACGATGCTTCAATATGCTTTTTGATGTATGGGTGTAAAGCCATTTACAGTATCTAGGTAATCTGCACAGTATTCAAGTTCAAGTGAGTTTATTGTCATGTGTCCCTGTATAGGACAATGAAATTCTTGCTTTGCTTAAGCACACAGAAAATAGTAGGCATTTACTACAAAACAGATAAATGTGTCCATATACCATGATATAAATATATACACACATGAATAAATAAACTGGTAGTGCAAATAACAGAAAGTGGTTGCTAATAATCAGAGTTTTGTCCGAGCTAGGTTTAATAACCTGATGGCTGAGGGAAAGTAGCTATTCCTGAACCTGGTTGTTGCAGTCTTCAGGCTCCTGTACCTTCTACCTGAAGGTAGCAGGGAGATGAGTGTGTGGCCAGGATGGTATGGGTCTTTGATGATACTGCCAGCCTTTTTGAGGCAGCGACTGCGATAAATCCCCTCGATGGAAGGAAGGTCAGAGCCGATGATGGACTGGGCAGTGTTTACTTCGGCCCCCTCTCCCAACTATCCTACTGGCTAATGTACAGTCCCTTGAAAACAAAGTGGAGGACTTAAGGGCAAGACTGCTTTATCAAAGGGAGCTGAGGGAATGCTCTGTGTTCTGTTTCACAGAGACATGGCTCACCCCCAGCTCCCCAGACTCAGCGGTCCAGCCTGAAGGGTTCTCCATCCACCGCATGGACCGTACCCTGGCATCTGGGAAAGGGAGAGGAGGGGACGTCTGCCTCATGGTCAACTCTGCGTGGTGTTCCGACGTGGCAGTCCTGTCCAACTCCTGCTCTCCACACCTCGAACATCTGGCGGTGAAGTGCCGTCCCTTCTACCTCCCGAGAGAATTCACCTCCGTTATCCTGACCGCGGTCTACATCCCACCCCAGGCAGACGTCCGTTTGGCACTGGAGGAGCTGCATGCCGTGGTCAACAAACACCAGACGTCTTACCCCGAGGCATTTACCACCATTGCTGGGGACTTCAATAAGGCGAACCTAAAGAAATCACTCCCCAACTTCCACCAACATGTCTCCTGCTGCACCAGAGGACCTAACACCCTCGACCACTGCTACACCACCATCAAGAATGCCTATCGTTCTATCCCTCGCCCTCACTTCGGTAAGTCCGACCATACCGCGGTGCTGCTTCTTCCTGCCTACAAGCAGCAATTAAAGAGCGCACCCCCAGAAGTGAGGACAGCACAGAGCTGGTCGGGGGGGGCAGAAGAACAACTCCAGGACTGTTTGGAGTCTGTAGACTGGGCAATGTTCAAGGACTCGGCAACGGACTTGAACGAATATGCCACAGTCGTTACAGACTTCATAAAGAAATGTGTGGAGGACTGCATCCCTACAAAAACCTTCCGAGTGTTTCCCAATCAGAAATCTTGGATGAACTATGAGATCCGTACTCTCCTGAAGTCCAGACACAGGGCATTCACATCCAACGATACAGTGGCCTACATGAAGACCAGATACGACCTTGGTAAGGCCATCAAAAAGGCCAAAAGGGACTTCTGCTCCAAACTGGAGGACGAGACAGATGTTCGGCAGCTGTGGCAGGGTCTGAATGCAATCACCTCCTACAAGGCAAAACCAGGAGGCAGCTCGAATGCCGGTGTAACATCACTCCCTGACGAGCTCAATGCGTTTTACGCACGCTTTGACAGGGAGAATACTGATGTGCCTTCCCGATCCCCCATTCGCTGTGATGGCATTTCAGTCTCAGTCAGAGGCCGATGTCAGGAAACCCTTCAGAGGGGTGAACCCCCGAAAAGCACCTGGACCTGATGGTATACCCGGCCGTGTTCTAAAAACCTGTGCGGACCAACTGGCGGGAGTTTTTACGGACATTTTCAACCTCTCACTTCTGAGGTCTGAGGTCCCCACCTGCTTTAAAAGGGCATCAATTATACCGGTGCCCAAGAAGAGTAAGGTGACGTGCCTCAATGACTATCGACCAGTGGCACTAACGCCGGTGGTGATGAAGTGCTTTGAGAGGTTGATCATGGAGCAAATCAACTCCTACATCGACAAAAACCTGGACCCACTGCAGTTCGCATACCGCCACAACAGATCAACGGTGGATGCGATCTCGCTGGCCCTCCGCTCCGCACTGGACCACTTGGACAACAAAAACTCATATGTCAGGCTGTTATTCATTGATTACAGCTCGGCATTTAACACAATCATCCCCTCCAAACTGGTTACCAAACTCGCAGAACTGGGTCTCTGCGCATCCCTCTGCAACTGGATCCTCGACTTCCTCGTCCACAGACCACAGTCTGTTCGTATTGGTGGAAATGTGTCAGCCTCAATAACAATCAGCACGGGAGCACCTCAAGGCTGCGTGCTCAGCCCCCTGCTGTACTCACTCTATACCCATGACTGCGTAGCGAACCACAGTGCGAACTCCATCATCAAGTTCGCTGATGACACCACTATTGTGGGGCGTATCACTGATGGGGATGAGTCAGAGTACAGAAGAGAGATCGAGCAACTGTCCATATGGTGCCAGCGCAATAACCTGGCCCTGAACACCAGCAAAACCAAGGAACTGATTGTGGACTTTGGAAGGAGTAGGAGGCGGACCCACAGCCCCATTTATATCAACGGGTCGATGGTTGAAAGGGTCAAGAACTTCAAATTCCTGGGGGTGCACATCTCTGAAGATCTTTCCTGGTCCGAGAACACGAACGCAATTATCAAAAAAGCTCATCAGCGCCTCTACTTCCTGAGAAGATTACGGAGAGTCGGATTGTCAAGGAAGACTCTCTCTAACTTCTACAGGTGCACAGTCGAGAGCATACTGACCAGTTGCATCGTGGCTTGGTTCGGAAATTTGAGCGCCCCGGAGAGGAAAAGATTACAAAAAGTAGTAAACATGGTGTTGGTGAGGTTCCTCACCAACACCATGGATAACTGCAGCAGAACGTCCGTTTTAAATCCCAAACCTCTTTGCAATAAAGGCAAAAAAATTGCTTGCCTTCTTAACCACATGAAGGACCCATCTGCTAACTGTTTGTGATTTATGCACTAGAACTCCACTCATTTGTCATATCTTTCCATTTAAATAATATCCCACCTTGTGATTCCTTTTACTGAAGTGAAAGGCCTCAGTTACCCACATTAATCTCCATTTTGCCCAAACACTAATTTTATCTATAAGCTGCTACAGAATTACAATGTCTTCATCCCCACGTGCCCTGCCACTCATTTTTGTATTGTTGGCACACTTGGAAGCCTTGCATTTTGTTCCATCCTCCAGGTCATTCATGCAAATAATAAACAATTGAGGGCCAGTGACCGACTCTTGAGGTACTTCACTCATTACATAGTCGTAGAGACAGTCATACAGCACAGAAACCGATCCTTCAGCCCAACCAAGATGGCCCATCTAAGCTGGTAAAAAAATCTTTCCTATCCATGTACCAGTCGGACCCACATTCTCCAGCGTGAGGACCAATCTATTTTGTTTTCTAGGAATCATAACTTCATAAAAAGCCCAAATGCAACCACAGAGCTCTACCAATCCTGTATTTGAGAGTAGTGTTTAATTGGCATATTTACTAACAATAAAATTCTTATTTGCAGCAGCGTAACAAGCCCATTAACATTATAGATAATATATAATAAACACAAATTCAATAAATGAATAACCACAATACTAGTAGAAAAGAAAACCTAAAGTCTTTAGTGCAATCAAAGATAGTCCATGGAAGTTCATAGTTAAAGTTAGTGTTGAGGACAAACCGAGAGAGAAAACACAACGAGTCAGCCAGCATCCCTGGAGCACATGTACACCAGAGCTTTATTACTTTCATCTTCCCCTCACCGACCCCATCCTCACGGAGTTTCATAAACGCTCAAAGTTCTTACTGTGCTCGTGTCCATCCCCTGCGTCATCAGCTCACCAGTGAAAAGTGCAGCCATGCTAGAGGACATGGCCACATTCATGTTTGAATCCCTCTGTGAAAACAAAATCAGTGGTGCATTAATTGCTCACCGACAGACATTGAAAAACACATTACCCTGGCTGCAGCCTCTAGCTTCAAATGGAGTTGTTAATATTCAAGGAGAGTCTGGATAAAGAACTGGCCACTACAGTAAGTCTATACAATATAAATATATAGGCAAATATCTTTGCAGTGTGAGTTGTCATATGACATCTACATCATTACGTAAAAACAAGCAACTGCAGAAGCTGTTTTACATAGAAAAGTACGAATTGCTGGAGTAATTCAGCGGGTCAGGCAGCATTCCTGGAGACCATGAATAGGTGATGTTTCGGGTCTGGACCCTTCTTCAGACTGGTCGGTATGAATCAGGTATGCTGCCTGAACAGCTGAGTTAAACAAGCACTATGTGTTCTTTATAGATCATTACCATTATTTGCTAACTGTTTGAAACTGAAGTCCTAATTTGCATGGTAATTTTAATTGTAAAACTTATACATTTGAGATCATATTATTTACAATAAAAAAATCATTCAAATTGTGAAAATTAAAATAACTCCTACTCAACACAGTTCCACACTTCCTCAAAAAATAACAATTTCAGTAGCAAGTGATCATAGGCGAGACTTTTTTCCTCTCCTTTGCCGACATGGTACCATTGTCTTCCACCCAGTTACAGCTCCCCATTTGACATCAACCCTATATTCCTTACCTCAAGGGCAATTTTGACTGGGCTCATGCAAGAATAGTCTTAACAGGTTATACAGTAGTGAGTGCTTCAAAACTGAGCTGTGTCCTCTATTCCACTCCATTCTCCACACCTCCAGCCAGTCCCCTCCCCCCCTCTGCGGGGAATTAGTTTCCACATTACCTTTGAATCATTATCAATCTGCTCCACAAGCAAAGAAGTATTGTTGTCGCTCATGGAATGATCCAGGCACTGAGATTCGGTTGATGTTACTTGACTGATTTCTTCCATCTCAAAGCCAAACTAGAAGTTAAAATAAAAAATTATAGCATTGTTTTCCTTGTGTGGAGAGACTCGTGAGAATAATGAGAGAGGCAGCAAAGTGTTTGTGGTAGAAGTTGCTGCCTTACAGCGCCAGAGACCAGGCCTCAATTCTGACTACATTCTCCCTGTGACCACGTGGGTTTTCTCCGGGTGCTCTGGTTTCCTCCCATATTCCAAAGATGTGCAAGTTTGTAGGATAATTAATTTCTTTAAAGTGTCCTGAATTAGTGTACGGGAGATCGCTGGTCGGCATGGACCCGCAGGCTGTAGGGCTTGTTTCCACGCTGTATCTCTAAACTAAACTAACAATTCAAGGTTAAAAAAAAAAGTACACAACCCAAATCTGTTATTCAATAAAACTTATCTCACTTTTAAAACCAAATGTTTAAGTTGACAGACACATCATAAAGGAAATAATGCAAAGAGCTTATAAAAACAGTGTCATTTTACTATTAAACCTGTTTAGTTTAGAGCTACAGCGCTGAAACAGGCCCATCAGCCCACCGGGTCCGCGCCGACCAGCGATCCCCGCACATTAACACCATCCTACACACACTAGGGACAATTAACCTACAAACCTGCACGTCTTTGGTGTGTGGGAGGAAACCGAAGATCTCGGAGAAGACCCACGCAGGTCACGGGGAGAACGTACAAAATCTGTACAGGCAGCACCTGTAGTTGGGATCGAACCCGGGTTCAGCAGCAACTCTACCCCTGTGCCATCGGGCCACTGTTCACTCATATCAAGAACACTCAGCTCCAGATCTGATTACAAGCATGAATATTAGCCCACTTTCAAGGGGAGGAGAGGATGACTACACTTGACAACAAGGCACAACTTGACAGAGAGTGGTTAGGCTGTGAGGAAAGAAGTGGTTGTACCTGCAGCTCTTGCAAAGATAGACGACTCCATTAGCTGGAGACAAACAATCTTAGCCAGGATGTTGATGTAGGAGATAAGAGTAGGATCCTGGGTCCAAGGTATTTTAGTTGCCTCATTAATCACCTTTCCTACATTAGTCAGCCAGAAGTGGGAATGGTCCCTGATGATTTAATTTGCAGATATAATACTGAAGGATGCCCTCAAAACTGAGACACCATCCAGGTGATAACGAGTCAAGTTACATAGACACTGAGCAACTTGACCAATCTTCAACAAGCAGCCATCTACTGGTCCTTTGCAAACCAGTGCTACTATCATCAGATCCTGCACTCTAGCAACATCCAGGGAACAACCATTGATCATAAACTCCACTTCGCCAGCTATAAAAATGGCCTGTCAATTAAAATAAAGGCCTCAGACCAATACTGAATGGTTGATGATTGGCACTGACAAGGTGGGTCGAGGGGCTTGTGTCCATGCAGCACAACTCTGTAGTCCCATGACAATACGGACTACAAAGCTTATAGCACACTTTTACTGCTGCGGCATTAAACCTTTAAGATCCCCCTAAAGCTTTGCCGCACTGTATTAGTTCAAGAAAGTCCAACCCCTTCAGAAGAGTAACCAAGAATGAATATTAAAATCATAGCTTTGCTAGCAATATGCACAATTTATTTAAAAAAACACTGTGACTAAAAAACATTGTGCCCAGGTTAATAGACTTTAAAACAATTAATAGACTTTAAAACAATTACTAGCCTGATGTTTTACTCATCAAATAAACCGCAGAATTCACCTGACCAACACTAACCAGGTAGGTCCTGGATTATCAATTGGTCCACCAAGACCACAAAGATCTTAGGTAAAAGATTCAGTGGCACATGATTCAAGTTCCCTCAAACATATCTGTGCAAGTTGTACTCACCAAGGAGGACACAGAGGAAGACATTGTTTCACATAATTTGTGTTCTTGGAAGGGGATCAACATTATCTTAGGAGCTGGGCAAATGGGCTTCTTAAACCCATCTCCTTCCTGGTGAAAAGAGACCATGAGAGTTAGACACTGTTTTTGACACTGATTCAGTGTCATCAAAGATAGACACAAAAAGCTGGAGTAACTCAGCGAGACAGGCAGCATCCCTGGAGAGAAGGAATAAGTGACTTTTCGGGTCGAGACCCTTCTTTATCAAGATCAATCTGTTATATTAGCATTCCATTCTTTCATTAAATACTAACCCTCTCACCAGCGCAGTAAGGACTCACGACTGACTCCAGTCATGGTAGTTTTACCATACAGAGGTTAGAGTGGACTCGGCTGTATTTTCAAGAAGCAAAAAAAAAAACAAAAAAAAAAAACTGCAGGTGCGGGAAATCTAAAAATAAAAGAAAAGAAAATGGTGGAGGTATTCAGCAGGTCAGGTCACATCCGTGGCAAGAGGAACAGCATCAGTGCTGCAGGTTAAAGATCTCCCAGTTCTTCAACCTGAAAGGTTGTTAACTGATTCTCAAAAAGGAAAGAAAAATTAACTGGAAAAAACATTGCAAAAGTCCATTCTAGCTTCTAATGGACATTCCATCCACACTTGGCAGCTCATCCCATAGATGCTCTCCAGCATACATACACACATATAATATACATACACATATACATATAGGAAGAGTAAAAGAGAACATTTCAAACTGATCACATTTCATCAAAGGAGGACACAAAGTGCTGGAGTAACACAGGTCAGGCAGCATCTCTGGAGAACATGGATAGCTGGTGTTTCCAGTAGATACCCCTCTTCAGACCCTGAAGGGTCTCGCCCCAAAACATCACCAATCTATTTTCCTTGAAAATACTGCATGACCTGCTGAGATACTTCGAGTCCTTTTGTGTATTAACCAGCATCAGCAGTTCTTTGCTTCGACATTTTATCAGAGTACTATTATGAACAGACATTAACCAGAAACATAAACTGACTCTCTCCTTAGATGCCACCAAGTATATCTAGGTTCCTGCCTTATACCGTTGTCAGGTACGATACATCAAAATAACTATGAAGAAACTCAAGAAAGAGTGATACTATTTTAGTTAGAACAGATACAAAGGTGGAATTCTAATGAAAGATCATGGAGCTGAAATGTTGAGTCTGCGCCTCCACCCACATACAATGCGTGCAAAGTATTTCTTGCCTTCTGTTTTTATTTCAGATTTTCAGCATCTGCAGTGTTTTTGGCTTCACAATATAGGGCGATATGAAGTTTAGTTTATTACTGTTACTTATAATAAGATAAAGTAAAAAGCTTTTCTGCGTGCTGTTCAGACAAATAATTAAATATACATGATAACAATCAAGCTATGCACAGTATTCAGATAAAGGATAAAGGTCACAACACAAAGATATACTTCAATTAAGGTAGTTTAAAGCGCTCCATTGCAGGAGATGAGTGGTCAGGACCACACTCTAGCTGATGAGGGGATCATTCAGTTGCCTGATATCAGCTGGGAAAAAAACTGGCCCTGTACCTCTTGCCTGATGGGAGTGACTGGAGTAAGACTGGTCCTTGATTAAGCTGGTGGCCTTGCCTGGGCAGCATAGATGGAGTCAATGGAAAGGAGGTTGGTTTGTGTGATGACCTGGGCTACTTCCACAACAGACCGCAACTTTTTTTGCAGTCTTGAATGGGGATGTTTTCAAACAATGCCAATATAATGATTTATCGAGCACATCTGTAGAGGTTAGTGAGGGTTGTTGGGAACATGTCAAACTCCCTAAGACTAAGGAAGTTTTAAAATATAAAGCAATTTTTACAATGTGATTGTGGGGTTTAAGACATGGACTATCAGTTAGGGATGAAAGCAGATTTAAGAAAAAGTAGCAGAAAGTGCTGTTTTATTAGAAAACCTATACTAGGTCCAACTCATTTATTCCCAGTCGCAATCCCCAATACCCCAGTCCGCATTTCCTGCCAAGCAGACATATTAAAATAAAAACACAACATTTGTTCTTCTCCCTACAAGCTTTTGGAGAGAACACGTTTTTATTGATATTGGTTTATTTTGTGTCATGTATACTCAGATACAATGAAAAACTTTGTTTTACATGCTATCCAGCCAAATCATATATTGTACATGAGCATAATCATGCCATACAGATGAACAGCAGGTAGTGCAAAGAGCAAAATACCAGAGGTACCGAATAAAATGTTCAAGCATTATAATGTTAGTGAAAGTGTAAGTAAAAAAAAAAGTCCAATGGCCACTGTGAGGTAGGTTGGGAGATTGGGAGTACTCCCATTGCTTTCGAGAGGCCCGTTGAGTAATCAGATAACAGTGGGGAAGCAGTTGATCCTGATCCTGGTGGTGCGTGCGTTCAAGCTTTTGTCTCAGATCTGGATTCTAGGCACGGTTCAATTGGAATTGAAACAATAAAAAAATGAACAAAATCTCTGAGACTATATGGATGGATGCAAGAGATAATGGAAACACCTCACGAGTGCAACTACTCATATTGTTAACATGAACTATAAAAAGAAAAAAATAACACATTCCAATAACATCCTCAGCCAAAACACAAAGTATCTCAACTGCAGAGATATTTTAGGAATCAAACAAATTGTGCCACAGCGCTTCAAATTTCAAATCAGGAAAAACAGGAACAGTTCTTACATTTTCCTTGTTGTGGTCCAGGCTTCCAAAATCCATGCGGTTTTGGGCCAAAGATTGAGGCTCTGATGTCACCAACATTGGACTGCTGCAGAGAATCTCTGGCTGCAAAACAATACATTTACATGTTCACGCACGTAAATATTTAAGGCAAACTTTTTTACACAAAGCATTTTTACCATTACAATGCACAGCCAATTGTTAACATTTTTGCATTTAGTTCTCTGAACAACATGCTACTTAGTCTCAGAGATGGCACAAAAGGTTGCCTTTCATTTGTGAGAATGAATTAAAAACAAAATGGGAGTAAGTCCAGCACCTTCCAACTCTGTATTGCTCAGTGATTCATCCATAGAGTCAGCAGGGGAGCAATGAAAGCCTATCTCCACCTGGACCAACTGTTAGTGGCAGGAATTGTCACCATGTGTTTGAACAACATTACACCAACCATGTCACCGTCTCTGCAGGACAATCTTGCTTCATAGTCAATATTTTTTTTGTAAAGAGTGCTTAGGATAAGGATAAATACACATCCCTATATTCTAAGCATTCCCAGTGGGACACGGAGGAATACAATCTGAAGGTCATAAGGGATAGGAGTAGATTTTGGGCATTCGGCCCATCAAGTCTACTCCGCCATTCAATCATGGCTGATCTATCTCTCCCTCCTAACCCCATTCTCCTGCCTTCTCCCCATTACCTCGGACATCCGTACTAATCAAGAATCTATCTCTCTCGGCTTTAAAAATATCCACAATGCAAGAGTTTTTTTGGGACGTTTTCTCATGGATTGTTTTCTCGAGAACGCTGGAGGACGAGGAGAGACCTGAGAGTGTAAAAAAATTATGAAAGACATAAATAGCATAGACAGACAGACTTTTTTTCTCTCACATTGAAAATATCAGACAAGAGGCCGAAGCTTTAAGGTAAAAAGGGCAAAGTTTAAAAGAGATGTGCAGGACAATTTTATTTTAAATACAGAGAGTGGTGGGTGCCTGGAGCGCACCGCCAAGGGTTAGCAATGGAAGCAGATCCAATAGTAGAATTGAAGAGGCTTTTAGAAAGGCACATCGTTCGACAGGGATTGAAGGGATGTGAATCATTTGCTGGCAGATGAGATTAGTTTATCTTGGTTTCATGTTCAGCACAGATATTGTGGGCTGAATGGCCTGTTCCTATGCTGTACTTTTCAATTTTCTAAGTTTCTATGAACTATGCGGGGGATAGAGACAGAATTTGATTTGGTTTATTGCAGTTAATTCAACCCTGACAACACATCCTGGCGAATCGCCACTTGACTCTCTCCAGCATCATTACGTCCTCTTTCACTTGAGAAAACTCATTGCTACCCTTTCCACTCTCCTGCTGGCATAGTCATGTAATCTTTCCACACCAATGCACAACGCCAGAGACCCTTATGTTCGTTTTGGCCATTTGCTTATGTGGGAGGCAGCCAAGGAACATACAAATTTGCTCCTTGCTTTTTTTACTTTGAATAATTATTTTTCAGTATATTGCAGATTCTTACCAGAGATGGCTGGGTTCTTCCCACAGGTTGCCTGCTGTGACAATACAAAAAAAGTGTTAGAAAATCCACAATCCACAAAGACGACAAGAACCTGCAATCTAAACAGGGACTGAAGCTACAGGGGAAAATTCAATTTAATTGGATAACAAATCAAAATATTCAGGGAAAGGAGTGCTCCGAGGGAGAAAGGAATCTCTAAAAACTTCATCTTGCATTTATGTGGGTTTTTCTTGTATCAGTTTGGGTGAACTTCAGCGCTGCCCTATATGCAAGTTCAGGATGTCATTGACAACATAGAACTTCGCAAGCACGGACTCCAGAGGATGCTATCGATTTCACAGCACATTGGCAGTGAACATCAACAGGTTCGCAGCCAGCACAGTACAAAATGTCATGAAGATGTTGTGATGTGCTTGAGAATAAGTACCACTTCATCTCTGACAATCCCAAGTGACAAGCACAGTGGACGGCACATTGCCTGTACTGACCCAGAGCACCTCAACTACTAAGGAACAGAGGTGGGGGTAAAAGTAGGAGGACATCCTAAAGCTAGTATGAACAATAACCATAGGCAGGAATCTGAAAAGATGTGTATACTGCAAATGAAAGTACTTGTTTTGGCTTCAGAAATTTCAATCCACTTAGTTTAGCTTAGAGATGCAGATCACCCTTTACCACTATTTCTATATTATCCCACTTTCACTTCCCACACAGAGGGCAATTAACTTACAACCGTGCTCATTTTTGGAATGTTGAAGGAAACCAGCAAAGGAAACCCACGCGGTCAGAAGGAGAACATACAAACTTTGCGTTACAGCACCCGAGGTCAGGATTGAAACCTAGAGACCTGGTGCTATGAGGCAACAACTACGGCTGTGCCACCTTGTGGAGACCCATCAGTATTAAACAGTTAACTTAGAACAACACCTTAACCTCCTTGCTTTTCAAAGCCACAGGTCTGAATGGAACTAGTACAGCAAAAATGAGACAATGGATTTAGGAGAGCAAACTTCTCCCGAGCACCAGCCATAGGTCAAAGTAATGGTAGCCCAAAGTTCAGCAAGTACAGTGCATTCAGAAAGTATTCAAACCACTTTTTCCACATTTTGTTACGTTACATCCTTATTTTAAAATGGATCACATTTTTTTTAATCATCAATCTACACACATTACCCCAGATTGGAGAAGCGAAAACAGGAGTTTAGAAATTTTTGCAAAGTGATCAAAAATAAACAACTGAAATATCACATTTACATAAGTATTCAGACCCTTTGCTCTGATGCTCAAAATTGAGCTTAGGTTCATCCTGTTTCCATTGGTTATCCTTGAGATGTTTCTACAACTTGATTAGCGTCCACCAGTGGTAAATTATATTGATTGGACATGAACAGGAAAGGCACATACCTGTCTATGTAAGATCCCACAGTCGACAGTGCATGTCAGAGCAAAAACCAAGCCATGACTACGAAGGAATGTCCGTAGACCTCCGAGACAGGATTGCGTCGAGACACAGATCTGGGGAAGGGTTTAATACAATATCTGCAGTATTGCAGGTCCCGAAGAGCACAGTGGCCTCCATCATTCTTAAATGGAAAAACTTTGGAACCACCAGGACTCTTCATAGAGCTGGTCGCCCAGCCAAACAGAGCAATCGGGGGAGAAGAGCCTTCGTCAGGAGATGACCAAAAACCCAATGGTCACTGACAGAGCTCCAGAGTTTCTCTGTGGAGATGGGAGAACCTTCCGGAAGGATAACTATATCTGCGGCACTCAACCAATCAGGCCTTTCTGGTAGAGTGGCCAGACGAAATCCACACCTCAGTAAAAGGCACATGACAGCCCGCTTAGAGTTTGCCAAAAGGCACCTAAAGGACTCGCAGACCATGAGAAACAAGATTCCCTGGTCTGCTGAAACCAAGATTGAATTCTTTGGCCTGAATGCCAAGCGTCACGTCTGGAGGAAACCAGGTACCACTCATCACCTGCCCAATACCATATCTACGGTGAAGCATAGTGGTGGCAGCATGGGCATGGTGGTGCTGTGGGGATGTTTTTCAGTGACAAAACTGGAAAACTAGTCAGGATTGAGGGAAAGATGAACAGAGCAAAGTACAGAGAGACCCTACCTGCTCCCTCAACCCTCTCCCCACTCCCCTGCTGAAGTCCTGCCTCCCCGTTCTCTGCCCCTACCTCACTAATCTCTTCAACTCCTCATTGTCCCAAGGAATTGGCCCCTCCGCTTTCAAAACTGCTGCTGTCACACCAATCTTAAAGAAACCTGGTCTTGATCCCTCCTCTCTCATTAACTACAGCCCAATCGCAAACCTCCCCTTTCTTTCAAAAACCCTGGAGCGTATCGTTGCGTCGCAACTTCATTCCCACCTCCTTGCGTATAACCTACTTGAACCCCTCCAATCTGGCTTTCGCCCCATCCATAGCACAGAAACTGCTCTCCTCAAAGTCCTCAACGACCTCCTCACCTCTGCTGACACTGGTTCCCTCAACATCCTTATCCTCCTCGACCTGAGCGCAGCCTTCGATACAGTGAACCATAACATCCTGCTCACCAGACTCAAAGACCTCGGCATTGAAGGCTCTGCACTCAGCTGGCTCCGTTCCTACTTTTCCAACAGATCCCACTTCATCTCTCTCCACAACCACACCTCTGCTACAGCCACAGTCACTCAAGGCGTTCCCCAAGGCTCCGTACTCGGCCCCCTCCTCTTCATCATCTACATCCTCCCCCTTGGTCAGATACTCCGCCACTTCAACCTGGACTTCCACTGTTGCGCCGATGACACCCAGATCTACCTCGGCATCAAATCCCCCCACAACCCCCCCCCCTCTCCCATATCAACTCCTGTTTGTCAGCTATAAAAACCTGGATGCAACATAACTTCCTCAAACTCAACAGCGATAAGACAGAATTCCTCCTCATAGGCTCCAAAGCCACACTCAGCAAAATCAATAACCCCACTCTCACCATCGACGGCACCACTGTCTCCCCATCTCCGCAACCTTGGCGTGATCTTTGATTCCACCCTCTCCCTTGAGCCTCACATCCGCCATGTCATTAAAACCTCCTTCTTTCATCTCCGCAACATCGCCAAAATCAGACCCCCTCTCACACCTCCCGCTGCTGAAAGACTCATCCATGCCTTCATCTCCTCCCGACTGGACTATTGCAACTCACTTCTCCTTGGCATCAGCTCCACCGACATCAACCGACTCCAACTGGTCCAGAACGCAGCCGCCCGACTCATCACCCACACCAAATCCTGGCATCACATCACTCCAGTCCTCAAACAACTTCACTGGCTTCCCATCTCCCACCGGATCACATACAAAATCCTGATCCTCACCTACAAAGCCCTCCACCATCTGGCCCCCCCATATCTCGCTGACCTCTACTCCCCCTACCAACCCTCACGGTCCCTCAGATCCACATCAGCCGGTCTCCTCTCCATCCACAAGTCCAACCTCCGCAGTTTTGGGGACAGAGCCTTCTCCAGGGCAGCTCCCAGGCTCTGGAACTCCCTCCCCCAACTGATCCGCAATTCCGTGTCCCTCACCATCTTCCAGTCCCGCCTCAAGACCCATCTCTTCACCTCTGCCTATCCTTAGCCCCACGTCCCCCTCCCTTTTCATCTGTGCATTAATTGCCTCGTATTGCGTTTTGAATTGAATTCTGTCTTTACTTTGTGTACTAGTCATGTCTCTACTATTTATTTCATTCCCCTTACATGTTTTTCCTCTACCTGCTAAATTTTTGTAAGGTGTCCTTGAGACTCTTGAAAGGCGCCCATAAATAAAATGTATTATTATTGTTATTATCCTGGATGAAAACCTGCTCCTGAGCATTCAGGACCTCAGACTGGGGCAGAGATTCACCTTCCAACAGGACAATGACGCTAAGCACACAGCCAAGACAACGCAGGAGTGGCTTCATGACAAGTCTGTGAATGTCCTTCAGTGGCCCAGCCAGAGACCGGACTTGACCTCGATCGAACATCTCTGGAAAACCTGAAAATAGTTGGATGTTCCCCATCCAACCTGACAGAGCTTGAGAGGATCTGCAGGGAAGAATGAAAGAAATTACCCAAATACAGGTGTGCCAAGCTTGTAGCGTCACACCCAAGAAGACTCGCGGCTGTAATCGCTGCCAAAGGTGCCTCAACAAAGTACAGAGTAAAGGGTTTGAATACTTATGTAAATGTGGTATTTCAGTTATTTCTTTTTAATTACTTTGCAAAAATTTCTAAACAGCAGTTTTCGCTTTCTAATTGTGGGGTATTGTGTGCAGATTGATTATAAAAAAATGAATTAAATCCATTTAAGAATGAGACTGTAATGTAACAAAATTTGGAAAAATAAGAGTCTGAATACTTTCTGAATGCACTATAAATGCAGATGTAAATTTACTGCCTCAAAACAGAATGGTGATTCCCAGTGCTATCGGTAGAAATGTTATGCTTGTAAATGCAATTGTATAACCTTATTTTCTTCTGTGCAATTGATAGGGAACAGCGGCACAGCCAGTGGGACAGCTGCCTCACATCTCCAGTGACCTGATTCCGACACTGACTGTGTGGAGTTTGTACATTCATCCAGTGACTGAGTGGGTTGTCCCCCTGCTGCTCCAGGTTCCTTCCACTACCCAAAGACATGCAATTGGCAGGTTTATTGTCCCACTGCAAATTGCCCCCTAATCTGTAGGTGATTGATGGGATCGGATGTGTGGGAGAATGTGGTAATTGAGCCAAGTAGACTCAATGGGCCTAAATGTTTTGCATCATATCAGAAATTCAACTAGGTCACCCTTTTCAACTGGGTGCACCTTCTGCATCAAGCGATTCATTAACTACCGTTCAACTTTTAGAAGCTTTTGTTGGTCTTCAATACCCCAAAACTGAATATCCACCAACTCACACCTCCATCGAGAGCTGCAATTCACCTCCCAAACGCAGTCTGTAAACTGCTCCCACTCGTAAATTTCTAACCCCGACTGATTCTGAGACCCAAGCATCAAAGTTCTGATCTCCTGACATCATGAACCACTGAGGTCTGAAGATGGGTCTCGACCAAAAAAGTCACCAATTCCTTTCCTCCAGAGATGTTGTTTGACTCACTGAGTTACTCCAGCGTTGTGTCAATCTTCAGTGTAAACCAACAACTGCAGTTCCTTCCTACACACCATGATCCACTAAGTGCCTTGAAGAAAGTCCCAAATGTTTAAAATCTCCACCCCATTCTTACCATAGGTACTTAGCTCTTGCTTGCTCCGTTTATCGTTGTGCTCCTGTTGCATTCTTTATCAAGAACTCTCCCACCTAATTTAAAGCATTTGTTTTACTCACTCATTGGTGTAATCCTTCTCCTGTGACCACCAGTTTCAACCCTCAACCTCCAACAGACCCTAGTCCTTCACCTACACTCCACCCTTATGCAAGCAATAAGGCTTTATTACAGTCATGCTAATGCCTCTCACCACCTACACCATGCACAGGCCAGACAGGCCCTAGACCTAGTCCTCACCATCCCAAACCAACCAGCAAAGCACCTCATGCCCATCGAGCACACCCTAGTGGTTCCACCAAATGTCATTCCTTTCTCTCACATCACTTGACAGTCTTCACCACATTTTGGGGAAATTATCATATGGAGCATTTAACTTAGAACAACCAGAAACTAAACAGGCGACTAAAATCCCAGTGTTAATAGAATTTGTATTCCTTCACCAAGACATAACCCAAATAATAAAGCTGCCAACAAACGGCATCAAGGAACGGGAGCGAGTGCGACGCACCCACTTCAGAACTGTGAGAGTACAAGTGTCGCAGTAGGTCATCTCTGGAAAGAGGTGGATTGGAAGAGGTCAAGAGAAGGGGATGTAAACCACCCACAACACCTTTCCCAACAAGTTTGGTCATCCCAAATGGAGATATAACAATGTTTAAGAAGGAAC
Source organism: Amblyraja radiata (assembly GCF_010909765.2). Classification (NCBI taxonomy): domain Eukaryota; kingdom Metazoa; phylum Chordata; class Chondrichthyes; order Rajiformes; family Rajidae; genus Amblyraja; species Amblyraja radiata. The sequence continues at coordinate 51,074,665 of NC_045966.1, forward strand.
TGCAGATGCTGGAAAATCGAAGGTACACAAAAATGCTGGAGAAACTCAGCGGGTGCAGCAGCATCCAGCCTGGATAACAATTATTGATTCATTGATTAAAAGATAGTATTGAAACTGGTCCTTCGACTCACTGAGTCCATGTCAACCATCGATTATCTGTTCACATTAGTTCTATGTTATCCCACTTTTACATCCACTTTCTAACTAGGGACAATTTAGACAAACACGCACTTCATCAGGATATGGGAGGAAATCGGCACACCGACATGGCCACAGGGAGAACGTGCAAACTCCACACAGGCAGCAGAGGTCAGGATCGAACCTGGGTGGCTGGCACCGAGAGGCAGGCAGTTGCACCACTGTGCCACTCTTGCTCCCTCCATTCTAAGGGAAAGGGTTTGCTAATGCAATACTGCATTTTCAAAAAAAAATGCATGTCTCACTGGGCAAGCTGGCTAAATCATATTTCCTCGGCCTTAACTTGGGTTTTCCTGTTTCTGACCGTCTTAATTAAAGTCCTTCATTGTGAGAGTGCCACAGTCTGGAAGGCTTCATGCATGTTAACTTGCACAAGACTGTCTTCAGCCAAACTACACAGATTTCTCTGTAAAGGCCAAGTAAAAGCAATAGCAGGAGACGACCATTACTTACGATTCTCCAGGTTGTGCATCTGTTAGACCAGGTGAACCAAGGCACGGACCTGAAACATTGAGAGAGTCTTAGGTACTTTTGTTCCCTCAACCTAAACTTATTATAGGTTAAGCAAACAGCAAATGTGAAAACAGTGACTCTCTTCAGGCCAGGAACCAAGGATGATCATGCACGTTTGACATGTCTGTTAATGCAGATGTACAGTTTAAATCAAAAACATTCCTCAGTGAAACTATTTCTGTGATTCTGCAATGAAGTGGGTCCCCAACGTATGGGAGCATAAATGACACTTCTCTAAAGCAGCAATTTAGCAGCAAATTTCCCAAACTTTTGCAAACGAAAAAGTGAACTGAAGATATCTTGATTTGCTTCTGAAAATTGAGTAATGTCACGTCAGGGTTTTATGTCAGAATCCTGTTAGTGGACTATAGCCCTGCCTTCAACACCATAATCCCATCTAAAATCATCTCCAAACTCCTGGAACTAAGAATCAGCTCCTGCCTCTGCCAATTTCTGTGGTCCTCAACTTTCTGACCCACAGGTCACAGTGAGGATAGGTGATAACACCTTCTCCACAATAATTCTCCACACCAGTACCCCATAAGGATGTGTTCTCGGTCCCTTACTATATTCCCTACACACTCACGACTGTGCTGCTAAATTTGGTTCCAAGTCGATCTACACATTTGCAGTCAACACCACTGCAGTGGGTCGGATCATAAATAATGACAAGACGGAGAAGAGGAAGGAGATGGAGAACTTAGTGTCATGTTGTCAGGACAATACTTTCCCCTCAAAGTCAACAAGGCGAAAGAGCTCGTATCGACTACAGGAAGCATGGCGGAGTACATGCCCAACCAGCATCAGTAGTGCTGCAGCGGAAATGGTTGAGAGCTTCAAGTTCGCTGGCGTTGATATCACCAATGATCTGCCGTGGACCAACTACATTGATATGATAGCCAGGAAGGCACACCTTGACTTCCTGAGGAATTCAGCACACCTCCAGTAACACTTACAAACTTCCACAGATGCACCAAAGACATTATATTGTCTGGTTGTATCACAGCTTGTTTTGGGGACAGCTCTACCTAAAACTACAAGAAATTGCAGTTGTAGATGTAGCAGAGTCCATCACACACACCCACTAGACTTCCCACCATTGACTCCATCTGCCTCAGAAAAGCAGCCAACAGAATCAAAAACTTATCCTTCCCCAATAATTCCTTCTTCTCCTTGCTCTCGTCCAGCAGAATCATAAAAGTGTGCACTACCAGACTCGGGAACAGCTTACTGCACCCTGTTATCAGGCTTCTGAATTGTCCTTCAATTAATTAGGGTGCTGTCCGATACACCTCTATCCCATAAGATTGGACAATGTTTGTGAAACTGATGCACTACAATGCGGAGAAATATATTCCGCACCTATATCTTCATTTGCACCTTCTATTGTACTAGAGTTCGATTTCATTGTATTCATATATGGTACATTTGATCCGTTTGGATAGCATGCAAGACAAAGCATTTAGCTGTACCTCAGAATATATAACAATAATAACCTAAACCTAATGAGAATTCTAGTTGGTCCAGTCAAATAGAAAAGGCAGCCCCTCTGCACAAATACATTATGATATAAATGGTCAAAAAAGGACAAAGTGCTGGAGTAACTCAGCGGGTCAAGCAGCATCACTGGAGAACATGGATAGTTGACGTTTCAGGTCAGGACCTTTCTTCACACAGATTATATGGGGAGGGAGGAAAGCTGGAAGAGAGGAGAGGCAGGACAAAGCCTGGAAAGTAATAGGTGGATGCAGGTAAATTGGGGGGTTGATAGGCAGATGGTTGGACAAAGGCCAGAAATGAAAACATGAAAAGCTGTGAGGGAAAAGGATTGAAGAATTGCAAATTGTGAAGCTGTAGGACGGAATATAGGTGGACGGGATGGGGAGAAATACCAAGTGGGGCGGGGGGGGGACGAGGGTGGGGAGGTAGGGGAAGGGGTTGAGTTCAGTTACCCAAAACTGGACAATTCAACGTTCATACAATTGGGTTGTAAGCTACCCAAGTGGAATACGAGATGATGATCCACCCATCTGTGTGTGGCTTCACTCAGGCAATGGACAAGGTCCAGGTCGGATAGGTCAATATAAGAATGGGAACAGCAAGTTAAAATGGTGAGCAACCAGGAGATCCAGTAGGCGGACCAAGCGCAAGTATTCAGCAAAACCGTTAGCAAGTCTATGCTCGGTCTCGCTAATGTATAGAAGGCCACATCGGGATCTCACCTGGAAGGAATGCAGGTATCAAATAAATCCAAGTAAATATTTTCATGGAAAAAACGCAGCTTAAACCAGTTTTCCTCTCCACAGGTGCTGCCTAACTTGTTGAATGTTTATATTTTTCGTGTTTTAAATTTTAAATATATAGTTTCAGCCCAAAGCGAGATTGGTTTTAGCATGGAGAATAATAAATGTAACAGGCTAGCATTACTAACCTCTGTGAACAATCTCTGGAGAGGTCCATGACTCACCCCCATTACTCAGATTTGACAAGTCCAGGCAGCGCTTTGGAGTCTCGCTGAAAGAGAAATAGAGCAGCTGACATCAAAACACACAAATCACAGGTTTTGACCATCCCCGCCAGGTTATCATGCTGACTGCCAAAAGGTGGCCACGTATATTCAGATAATTCAACAGAAAATTAAGGTACTAAAGGAAGATGAAATGGTGTCATTTTGCTACGTAATATTGTTTCATAACGAACAGATTCCAAACTTATTTTTCTTCTTGCACAGAGACACGGAAGACAACAGTTGAACAGACTATGCAATTTCAACCACAACTAATTACAGATTTGATGTTCTTTAACTCTCAAGTATAATTTGTTTTTCCCCATCAAATTTTATACCTAGACGATTTATTGCAGTTCGAGAAATGCCTTAAGCAGATTGCCAGAATTGAGTCAGGTGAAAAAATGTAAGTATTGCTGTCAAGACAGACGGCAGAAGAATTCAACTGGTTCACATCAGGGACATTCACTAACTCCTCATAAATCCTAATTACAGCTATCTCCGGTGCACCCAGAGCCCATCTGCTTGCACCTCTTCTTGTGGAGTATAAAAGCATTCCATTTAAACCTCAGCCAGGGAAAATTAAAGTCCCCTTTCACATTCTCCATCATCAATCTTTCCATCTTATTAACAAGAACTAGTTCATCTTTTTACTGAATAACCTTTACAGAGAACTTTCTAACTGCAGATGTTACAACCCTGTGGAAATCTGCTACATGCCCGTTCCAATAACACCAGCTGTGTCTCCAGTTTCCTTGCGTAGACGCAGTCAGAACAATTTTCCCTGCTCATAGTCATAAAGTGATACAGCATGGAAACAGGCCCTTCGACCCAACATGTCCCAGCTACATTAGTCCCACCTGCCCACATTTAGTCCACATTCCTCCAAACCGGTCCTATCACCTACCTGTCCTTTCACACAGAGAGTGGTGAATCTCTGGAACTCTCTGCCACAGAGGGTAGTTGAGGCCAGTTCATTGGCTATATTTAAGAAGGAGTTAGATGTGGCCCTTGTGGCTAAGGGGATCAGAGGGTATGGAGAGAAGGCAGGTACGGGATACTGAGATGGATGATCAGCCATGATCATATTGAATGGCGGTGCAGGCTCGAAGAGCCAAATGGCCTACTCCTGCACCTAATTTCTATGTTTCTATCCATGTAACTGTCTAACTGTTTCTTAAATGCTGGGATAGTCCCAGCCTCAACTACCTCCTCTGGCATCATACTTCTTCCCTCTAATACCTATTATCAGGTGTTACCATTTCGTGCCATTCCCTGTCCTCAATACTGACAAAGATGGCCAATTACAGAAACAGCCAAAGGCCTGGAAAGAGTGGAGGTGTGGATGATGTTTCCACTAGTGGGAGAGTCCAGGACCAGAGGGTACAGCATCAGAATAAAAGGACGGAACTTTAGAATGGAGATGAGGAAGAATTCCTTTAGTCAGAAGGTGGTGAATTTGTGAAATTCATTGCCACAGGCAATTGTGGAGACCAAGTCATTGGGTATTTTTAAGTAGGGACCAAATGATTCTTGATTAGTAAACGTAACAGACATTACCGGAAGGCAGCACAAGAATGGGGTTGTGAGGGAAAATAGATCAGCCATGAATGAATGCCAGAGCAAGGCTCAATAGGCCGAATGGCTGAAATCTACTCCTATGTCTTCTGGCCATTTGCTTGCAACTCCATCAATGTGCAAACATACTTTAAATTGAAAGAAAGCAAAAGCATTGAGACGTTTAACCAATGTTTTTGGGATCAGTTGCCAACTGAAGTTGGCTTCAGCTTCAACCACAAGAGCGGACACCTTTACAGTCATGAGATATGACAAAGTGGTATAGACAGAAATACAAACTAACCACCATCCTTCCATCTGTGGTTCCCACATTCATTTTATGCATCACCACAGAATCCACAAAACTGGAGTGGAAGCAAATCATCCTTGAACCCCAAGCATCACCTTTAGACTTTAAAGATAAGGTGGGGAAACAAGCCCTTTGACCCACCGAGTCCGTGCTGACCAGCGATCACCCTGCACACTAATACTATCCTTCCTACAGCATTAAGGGCTATTTACAATTTTAATCGAAGCCAATTAACCTACAAACCTGCATGTCTTTGGCGTCTGGTCAGAAGCCAGAGCACCCAGAGAAAACCCACGCCGTCACAAGGAGAACGTACAAATTACGTACAGACAGCGACCGTAGTCACGATCGAACCAGATCTCTGGCGCTATAAGGAACCAACTCTACCACTGCGTCACTGTGCCGAAGAAGACAATTCCCAGAGCAGGAGATGCTCCAAACTGTTGCATGGGTCAACGACCAAAGGGTGTTTGTAAGCAGCAGCCATTATATTTAATATAATCTGCCAACATAGCAAAAGATAACTTGTATCTTTCCAACACATTGCACCCAAACCTCGAGAAGATGACAATTACCAAGAGGTGGAACAGAAAAGAAGAAAAATAAGAAAAATAAGCACAAGCCTAGGAGGGCAAAACAACGAGACAAATGAGACACAGAATCAGATAAAATATGCTGTTACTGATGGAGGCAAGGGTGATTTATTGTCATATGTCCCAAAACAGAACAATGAAATTCTTATTTGCAGCAGCACAAAAAGCGGTAAGCGCAATACTCAATAGATAATATAATAAACAGACAGTACCCACAATGGAAAAGGAGAAAGGGAGAATAAATGATGAATAAAAGACTGCCGAGCAGACAAAGCAACCCAGGATACAGGGCGAGACAAGGTAAAAAAGAAAGGTTGTCAGCAGGTCCATAAACTCAAAAATATTCAAAAAGCTTGGTTTTGTTTTGTCTTTTTTTCCCCCCGTGGTCTTTTAGAAAATGCACGAGTGATTTACTTAATTTGTTTTTGTGCTTGGACTAATGTCTTGATTTTTGCATAACCCTTTTCTTTTCACGGTCTCATAGAAATTGTGTGGTTCATGTACAATTTAGGTATTCATGTGTTGTCTGAACTGGTGTGATCGCCATGCTGCTGCAAGTAAGATATTCATTGTACCTGTACCTCACCACGCATATGACAATAAACTCAACTTGACACAGCACTAGACCCTTCTTCACCTCAGTCATAGCATTTCGTAGCAACTGTTCCTGGCTAAATACCACTAGGTCAATCTCAATGGAAATGGATTCCAGCCCACCCCCTTGCAATATGCCAGTGATTTACTGACGTGGAGAGCTCGGGTGGGTTGAGCTGTGTAACTATGGCCCAATGCTGAGGATGGCACAAAGCAAGCATGTTCCTTTACATTTTGCAGCTGCATCTGAACTTCTGTCTCTGGGTGGTGGAGCAGGCTGAAAAGTGTAAAAGGGATTACTCAGTTTATTTGCCAAGAATATTCATTTGCCCATTGAATCCAGACATTGGAAGATTATTATTTTTTTTTTTTTTCACCTTCCTCCACACCCTGACTTATTGATACGGAAAGGAGACAAGATCTTCCCTCAGCATTCAGTTGATGTGGATTAGGTTTGTCACTTCGCTTGCTTACCCTTCACAGAAGCCAATGTTACTCATGTTGAGGGAATTATTCTGCAGAGGCGACGTTGTAGGCTCCGGGGAGAAGGACATGGACGAGTTGGAGTCCTGGATAACCGAGAGCAACTTAATGCTGTCCAGCCGATAGTTCGGACAGAAATCAGGACTGAGAGCCATGGAAACATCTTCACACTCATCCATCATCGCAACACAGTCACCAAACATCTGGAAAGAGGACAAGCAAAGTGCATGGAGATTTCATTTGAGATTCCTCAGGTGTGCTACCTTATAGAGAAAGGAATATGGAAAGTAAAATATGGAAGTTATGATTAATTAAATAGATAGACGTAATGCTTCCCCAGTTGTGGCCATGGCCATCAACTTGGCTCATTGCTTGACAAAGCCCCAATAATAATTCAATGATTCTCCACACTACAGAATCGATTCAAAGTGAGCAATTGAAATGAGGTGCAATTGAAGATAATAGTTAGTTTTACACAGTTTCCTTCTCAAACTGATCTTCAACACAAAAGGCAGCATCCATGTATAACCACACATATCCCATGCTAAGCTGCTCAGAGTTCAAGGCAAGCATTCACCACCAGGAGAAACAAAAGAGTTTGCCAGTCACCCTGAAAAAAAATATTCACCTTACTGAACCCAGTTACAGGCTTGGACTGGTGTCAACCTGGCTCCAAGAAGGCACCAATGTGGGAGAGGACCTTAGGTTCTGGTCACAATCAAGAATTCATCAAATCAATTACATCATCTCAGCTGGCGATCATTATTCTCTACCAACATATGGCTCCTGGCCCTAGTCAGTTTACCTTACTTTGTTATAAAGCAGTCTGGAGCAACTAGCAACCTAACATAAAAATCAATAAAACACAAAAGTGCTCCGACTTCCCATTTGTAATAAAAGTTGTGCATGCCACAATCCAACTCACTTCAATAAATGAAGCAAGGTCATCATATGCACCCAACAACTGTATAAAGTTTACACTCTTCAGGCAATGCACTAACCAGATTATGGAAGCAGGCAGCCAATATTGTCCCACCCAGTTCCTTGAACTAGCACAAAGTGCATATGCACAATAATCACTATGTAAAGTTTCAAAATAAGTGGAAATATGTGCTGGTGTCATAATGGGGGTAGCATGATTTCAGTCTCAAAGTTTACGAGGTGGAGCAAGGATAGTTGTGTTTTTTTTTTAATCTAAAAAAAATTCAACTTTAAGGCCTTAGCAGAGCATAAAAAACATTTAAAATGACTGTTAATAAGATCATTGCTTTGATGATTCAGTGAGTAAATGAGAATCCATTTTGGAAGAGAATGACAGAAGCCAAGATACTGAACATGATCAGTATTGAGAGTGACAGTGATGATTCACCTGTTCCTCAGGCAAGGCTTATAAGAAATAAGGCAAATAACATGGGAACCTTCACTGGAAAATAAAGTGCACATCTCAGCGAGGACATGACTGAGTTTGTGGGTTGTTGGGGTTTTTTTTTAGTCAAACAGCCTACCCATGCTAAACTCAGATGATGAATGAACAGATACTGGACACCTTACAGTAAAAGGGACACAAAATCTCACATGCACTGTAATCATGAGAACAGGTCATATGAAAAAGAAGCATATTAGCCTGCTGTTTACTGCTATGTACTACATTTACATTTAACACTGGTAGTACCTGAACAGCAAATATACAAGAGAACATCATTCCCAAGTTCCTTTCAAATTTCATTGTCGTTAATTATAGTTTATGCATCCTTTCAAAGACCCTTGCCAAATATAGGATATTACCACCATTTCTATTGCAGCAGCTCAAGAATGCTGCTCACCATCACTGGGTAATAACAAATATTCTTCCTCAACATCACCTACACATACATCCCACATATGGAGATACAGTCTATTCAAAAAAGAAAGGCAGAAATATTTAGCATTGGGTGACAAGAACACATAGCTGCTCTGACAACACCACACCCAGTTAAACCTGTAAACTCCAATTGGTTGACACCATTAAGCCAATATGCCGTGCAAAATTAGTCAGCAAGTGACTTTTACCAAGCAGCTAAAATGGAGCAAAAAGATTTTCATTGTACCATCACTTACCTCTGAAAAAACTGCTGAAGTTAATTTACAAGACTTTCAACTGCAAGATACCTGCATAAGTATGGCTCAAAGAGATTGTAAATGGCTTGCATGTAGAACCCAGCAAATGGTCAACAGGGCACAAGAGAGTAGACTCTACCACCACATAGTAAAGATAATCGTTTGCTTCCATCATCCAACACCAGAGGCATGGATTCTTCCTCTCACACACGCATTCCTAAAAGTAAAAAGATCTTAAATGCCTCTTCCCAACTCCTGCTGCGGAAAGTTCACTGCATATACTGATCAATGCAGCTGGCAGCATCCAATATTTTTCACTTTCTTTCTCAACCCAACCTCCCATTAAGATGTTGCTGTTGCTGATACGTCTCAACTCAAGCCCTGAGAGAAAGCAAATTGAGCCCCATTTCCTAGTGGACAATGATTTATTCTCCCTAGAAAAATAAGCAACTACTCTTCCCCTCGCCAACACCGTAACTCCCAGCAAAAAAGATCTAGGCTGCTTCATTCTCACACTATAATTCCCAACAAGAACATATCTAGCCTCACTCCAGCTCAAGCTGTCTGATGTCACATAAAGGGGATGTAGCATTCCTCTCAGCCTTACTTCCAGTAATCAGGATTGAGTTCTTCACTCAGTCTACCTTTAAGTAAACAGGATTAAGTCTCCCTTTCTCACTCTCATGCTAACTCACAACAAACAAAAAGCTTTCATTTATCCCTTTCTTCCCAAAATTCCAGTAAACAGGACCCCGTGCTAATCAGAGACGATCTAGGGTGCTGGAGTAACTCAGATCAGTCAGCATCTCAGGAGAACATGACACACAATCTCACTCTAGATCCTTTTGCTGAGAGTTACATTGTTTGAAAAGGAAAGACATTGGGTTTCCTTCCCAAAGCCCCAGCAAATAGGATCTCATTCTAACTAGATCCTTCGTCTCAGAGAAGGAAGATTCATTTTCTCTCCAAAAGGATCTCGCTCTCTCCGACTCCTACTTGACATGATCTCCCTCACATGGTCTTGACCCAAAACATCACCATTCCTTCTCTACAGAGATGCTGCCTGTCCCACTGAGTTACTCCAACATTTTGTGCCTATCTTTCATGTCTTAATGACTACAGTCATAGTCATAGAGTGATAATGTGGAAACAGGCGCATTGACCCAACTTGCACACAGTAATCAACATGTCCCAGCTACCTTAGTCCCACCTGCCTGCGTTTGGTCCATATTCCTCCAAACCTGTCCTATCCAAAGATCCTATAGCTTGCTATAGGATCTTTGGTCCTATCCATGTACCAGTCTAACTGTTTCTTAAACGTTAGTATAGTCCCTGCCTCACCTACCCCTCAGGCAGCTTGCTCCATAAACTCATCATCCTTTGTGTGAAAACGTTACGCCCCAGATTCCTATAAATCGTTTCCCCTTCACCTTAAACCTACGTCCTCTGATCCTCGATTCACCAACTCTGGGGCAAGAGACCCTGTGCATCTTAGCGAGGCTATTCTAAGTTGCCAGTTCATGTTATGCCGACTTGGCCTCACCTCCCACAGGGCAGAGGCTTTCCCCTCTGTCTGAGGCAAATCTGCTGCGACTGTGGACACCGCTGGGCTAGACTGGACACGCTCCTCGGCTGCGACCGGGCCCAGAGCCACCCTCTTGCTGCGAGTGAACGAGCACACAAGGACCAGCTGCTGTCGCCTCCGCCACCACCGCGCACTTCCGGCTTCTGGTGGATTTTAAATCTCCCGCGGTGACGTCGAACCCCCAGCAGCCAATGCCGGCCCTGCTATCCAAGGCGACCAATCGCGGCCCGATTCCTCCTATGCGTCACGGGGGCGGGACCTGCCTCCCCGGCGGCGGCGCCGATTGGCTGCGGCTCAGTCGCCCACATGATTGGACAGGATGAGTGTCAATCAGGTCTCAGTTCCCCTTCGATAAAGGGTAGATACAAAATATGTCTTCAGTCTAAAGCAGCATCTGCAGCATCTGCAGCATCTGCAGCATCTGCAGCATCTGCAGCATCTGCAGCATCTGCAGCATCTGCAGCATCTGCAGCATCTGCAGCATCTGCAGCATCTGCAGCTCCTTCCCTTAAACAGTATATTTAAATATTATCTCGTTTATTATATTGTTCACAGAGTACTATCTTTACAGTTCATTTCACTGCACTTTATGTGCAAGTGACAAATCTTTGCAATTCATTTCACTGCGCTTTGTGTGGAAGTGATGAATAAAACTTGACTTGACATATTCTGTTGTGCTGCTGCAAGTAAGAATTTCATTGTTCTATCTGGGACATATGGCAATAAAACACTCTTGACTCTTGATCATTGGAGTTTGGTGACTTTCTGCTGTCTCACAATCTCACAAACATCATGGCCTGCTGAAATAGCCTTTAAAAATAAAGCAGTGTGTGCAATTGATATAATCAAAAATAAGCTGCATTCAAAATAAAAAATATATACAAAATAAAAACTATAAAAACTCCTCATACATTTTCTATGCATTCAATAGTGCTCATACTTTTGGACTTTGGAGACACAGCGTGGAAACAGGCCATTCAGCCCGCTGTATCCGTGCCAACGAGCGATCGCCCATATACTAGTATCTCCGACGCACAAGGGACAATTTACAGAAGCCAATTAACATACAAACATCTACTGCTCTGGAGTGTGTGAGGAAACAGGAGCACCTGGAGAAAACCCACGCAGTAACAGGGAGAACATACAAAATCCCTTTCAAAAATACACCACTGCCACTCATGTTGCTCCATGGGGTGAAATCCCATCCCTTGTTCCCAACGGACTCTGCCCCTCAATGTCCAGCAGTGGAAGGACCCTAGACTATGGTCCTACCCCACAGAGCCTTTGCATTGGCTGCACCAAAGCATGTGCTCCTGGAATGGGCCAGTCGACAACATTCCCTGACAGACATCTCGCTCTGCCGTGAGACCAAAAAGTAAAAGATATTTTCTTTAATTCATAAGAGATAGGAGCAGAATTAGGCCAGTCTGCCTATCAAGTCGACTCCGCCATTCAATCATGGCTGATCTATCTCTCCCTAGAAACCCCATTCTTCTGCCTTCTCCCCATGACCTCTGACACCTGTACTAATCACAAATCTATCTATTTACGCCTTAAATATATCCACTGACTTTGCCTCCATAGCCTTCTGTGGCAAAAAATTCCACAGATTCACCACCCTGACTAAAGAAATTCATCCTCCTCCTTCCTAGAAGAACGTCCTTTACTTCTGAAATTATGACCTTGAGTTCTAGACTCTCCACTAGTGGAAACATCCTCTCCACATCCACTTTATCCAAGCCTTTCACTATTCTGTATGTTTCAATGAGGTCTCCCCTCATTCTTCTAAACTCCAGCCAGTATAGGCCCAGTGCCATCAAACACTCATCATATGTTAACCTACTCATTCCTGGGATCATTCTTGTAAAATTAAAACTTACCTTGGCTTCTGGAATGGTGGAGTCCCAAAGTAGAATATTTAGAGAGCAGCTTATGCACACACCTCTCATGCAGGTTCACCACAGGACATCATTATACTCCTTTTGAAAAGTAAACTACTTTCTAAAAATCAGTCCGAAGAAGGGTCTTGACCCGAAACGTCACCCATTCCTTCTCTCCAGAGATGCCGCCTGTCCCGGTGAGTTACTCCAGCAATTTGTGTCTACCAACACTTTCAAACGGTATCTTGGCTTGAAAAATTATTATCATAAATTGGTCCTCATATATATTTGTGGAAAAAGATGTTAAATCAGGGCTGAGGAAATTACAACGGGGTAACTGGAAATTGATACATTTCATGAGCACAGCAATGTAGAGTTTTAAGTCACGAGATTTAGTTAAATGCTGTCATGAACATTGAGGCAGAGGAAGCAGGGGTGTGGAACAAGGTGAGATGAGCCTCAGCAATCAAGGGGGAACCACAATGATGATCACCATCAGAATACTAGGGACTGTCATCAAAGTTGATAGTCAATATGAAATTTAAAGGGAAAGATTTCTTATGGGAGAATTTTGAACAACTTTAGCTGAAATAATGTGTGGGAAGGAACTGTAGATGCTGGTTTACACCAAAGTTAGCGACGAAATGTAAGAGTAACTCAGCAGGACAAGCAGCATTTCTCGAGAGAAGGAATGCTGAGTTACTCCAGCACTTTCGGTTTTGCCTAAGATTCCAGCATCTGCAATTCCATGTGTTTCAATTATTATAGTAACTCAAGTTTCTGCACAGGTGTATGAAGTAAGGGTATGACCCTATGCCGGTGAAAATGTTGCTAGTTGTTATAACTGGCACAATATTCAATAAGTGCCTTCCTCTGGCATCATATTTTCACTCCTCTTCTTTCCTTATCTTTCCTTATCTTTATCTTTTGTCTTCACTCCATCCCTGCCCTTTGTCTCCCCATCTGCCAATTAAAACCCTTCACTTGTATCCACTTATCACTTCTTCTTCTTGTGCATGGCGTGCACAGCCTAAAGTTGTAGATCAAGGGTAGACAGCCAGGACAGGACAGCATCAGTTACTGGGTGGATGGCTTTGATGCCACCAAGGAAAAGCCTCAGGGAGCAGTCACTCACGATGTGTGGGATGGTCTGGTCTAGATGTCCGCAGTCGCAAGCAGGGCTGTCTGTCATACCCCACTTATGCAGGTGGTGGACTGTTCTTGCATGGATGGTGCAGATTCCGCTCAGGGTTAGCCATTGCATGTGATGTAGGTTAAAACCCGGTGGTTTCACTGTGGGGTCTGTGATAGCCTCTCCGTTGTTGGTGTTGGCATTTTTCCAGGCTCTGCGCCACTCAGTCTTGAAGAAGATCTGAAGAAGTCTGAAGAAGGTTCTTGACCAGAAAAGTCACCCATTCCTTCTAGCCAAAGATGCTGCCTGTCCCACCGAGTTATTCCACCATTTTGTGTCTACCTTCGGTTTAAACCAGCATCTGCCCCCACCTCCTTTCCAGTCATCTCCCCTACAATTAAACTGATGGGTATTGACCCAAAGCGTTACCTATGCATGTCCTCCAGAAATACTGCCTTACCCGATGAGTTATTACAGCATTTTATTACCCAGCAGCTGCAGTCCCTTGTGTTACATCATTCACCAGGGTTTTCTGCAAATTTGATCAGGACAGGTTGTCCTAATTTGGTTAAGCTTATCTACTGTGATACACAACATCAGACTGTTTATCAAAGAAGAATAAACTAATTGAATGAAGAAACAATGGGGCTACCATGTCTATCCAAAAAAAGAATCAGTGATGTGTAGGAAGGAACTCCAGAAGCTGGTTTAAACCAAAGATAGACACAAAATGCTGGAGTAACTCAGCATCTCTGGAGAGAAGGAATGGCTGATGTTTTGGGTCAAGACCCTTCTTCAGACTGAAAGTCACAGGAGTGATCTTTGATCTTTGAGGAAGGGAAATAAAATAGTTAGTTTGACACTGAGGATACTTTGTTTGGAATAAGATAGGTTTGACCAAAGTTCATTAACATTGTGATATGGTCAAACAATTAAATCGTCTAAATTCAGAGCTAGTAAACAGTTGTCATTTACTAAACTTGCAATAATTACATCAACATGTGTCCAGCAGTAATTGAATCTTTACATGTCAAATTGTTCCTCAGTGTTCGAGATAGGTAGATGGGCAAGATATGTGTCTGTGAAACTGGTACAAATCATTGTCTTTATCACGATGAAGGAGAAAAGTACTGAAACTATTGTTAATCATAACATTAATCACATTAATCACATTTAGTGTCAGCCACCAGTTTTCGCCAATGTTATTTGAAGATATTCTTCGAGATCCCAATACAGAACCACCACCGATTTTCCAGCAACAGATGGTCCGGACACTCCTTTAATCCAGACAAAATTATAACAGCGCACTTGTAATCCCCCTGGAGCTCCCCCGAAAATGTGGTGCCCAGGCCGGGTGAGGCAACCGATCTCGACATCATCGGGACTTCCATGGCAATTGGCAGGTTGAATTATCCCCCTGTGGCCAGGGCCCTGGAACTCTGGCCCAGCCAGACCCGGCAAATCCATTCCCATAGCCGACTTCCACGGCTGGCTTTGTGGGCCAGTATCTCGGCCCCAAAGCCTGTGACCGTTGTTTGTCCAGCAAAACACAAATTACGACAAGGCTCTGGAACCAAGGGTGCTGAAAAATAATTGGTGTAGCACCTAATCCTGTGTTTTTAATTGTAAACTATCAATTATTAGACTACATATTCTATTATTCTCATATTCTATAATCCTTGCATTAACAGAAAGATTGATCCAAATTTCAATAACCTATGGCACACCCATTATCATCTTTGAACTTCCTCATGTGTCTTGGCTCCCAGTTCCTTAATGCCTCAAATTTATCAAAATATTCCTCCTCAAAATATTTTACATTCTTTCTTCTCCATTTTGCATAACGTTTGGCTTGTGTAACTTCCTAATTGCTTTGAAAATCAACAAGCTGCAAGTGCTCGAGATCAGATGTGTAAATGTAAAATACTGGAAACGCTCAGATCAGGTAACATCTGTGGGAAGAGAATCGGAGTTAATGTTTCAGGATGAAGATGCTCCATTGAAACTGCACGAGTTAAAAACAAAACAAGCATTTTTTAAGTTGCAGACGGTGAAATTCTTAAGAATGGTCTTGGACAAAAACATGGATAAGAAAGGTTTAGAGAGCTATGGGCCAAATACGGGAAAATGGGATGAGTTTAACGGGGCATCTTGGTCGGCAATGACGAGTTGGGCCAAAGGGCCTGTTCCTGTGCTGTCTGCGCCATGACTCCATGACTCAATGACCTGAAATGTTAACACAACTTATTTTTCCAGAAATGATGTCTGACCTGCTGAGTGTGGCTGTGGCTACATCTTCCATGCTAATCCTAATTTTAGAGCAGTTCAGAATGGTTAAAGCCTGTACTTGCCTCAATTGCTTTCTTTAATCTCTAAGCATTTGTAGCCAGCCAATCCCCCGATTTACTCTATTTACCTTTTTTATTATTTATAAATAGTATTTACTATTTACTATTTTTAATTCTCGCTTTTCAATTTCAATCGTATTCTGTGTTAAAATCCTTGGTATCTTTCCTTAGTTTGTCATGATTTACAAAAATTGAGCTAGCTGCAAAGTCCCGATTTCAGCTAAAGAGCAATATTCAGGGAAAGGAGTTTTTCCATCAGCCGTTCAACTCTAGAATATACTGTACACTCAAATCCAACGCAGCCTGATAAAATGAAAATGATCTGTTCAAGATATTTTTATTACCTTCCCCAAAATGTTCTGAATTTTGCTTTAAGAAAATTGGAGTAAGAACTTGGCCTGTTCCATCATTCAATATAATCGTAGCTGATCCTATATCTCAATGCCATGTCCCTACTCTGCACTGACACTATTTGATATATTTGTGGCTGTTCACTTTATTCCTTTCTCAAACACATTTAGTGGCTTAGCCCCCACAACCTGCTGTTATGGAGAAATTCCATGGGGTTTCCATGTTCTGACTGAAGACATTTCTCTTCATCTCAGACATAAAGGTCTTGTATAAGAATGTAAGATCTCGACTTAAATCGTTGATCCTTCTTTATGATCCATTTCTTTAACTTATTAAATGCTGGGTGACAGCATCTAAGTTCCTCCAGAACTTTGTTCTTTACTCCAGGTTCCAGTATAATTTCCCCTCATTCTAAATCCCCCTAGTCAAGGGAAGCATCCTCCCCATATACAGTGTATCAAACTGCTTCAGAACTTTGTGTGTTTTGATAATATTTCCTCTGATTCTTCTAAACTCTCTTTAGTTTAGTTTAGTTTAGTTTAGTTTAGTTTAGTTTAGTTTAGTTTAGTTTAGTTTAGTTTAGTTTAGTTTAGTTTAGTTTAGTTTAGTTTAGTTTAGTTTAGTTTAGTTTAGTTTAGTTTAGTTTAGTTTAGTTTAGTTTAGTTTAGTTTAGTTTAGTTTAGTTTAGTTTAGTTTAGTTTAGTTTATTATCGTCATGTGTACTGAGGTAAACTGAAAGCTTTGTTTGCCTGCCATCCAGTCAGAGAAAATACTATGTGAATACCATCAAACTGTCCACAGTGCACAGATATAGGATAAAGGATACACATTCAGTGGAAGTTATAATATTAAAGACAGATCAAAGGTCTCCAATGAGGTAGATGGGAAGTCAGGACCGTACTCTAGCCGATGAGAGGACCGTTCAGTTACCTGATAACTGTTGGAAAGAAACTGCCCCTGAATCTGGAGGTATGCACTTTCAAACTTCTGTACCTCTTGCCTGAGTGAAGCGGGGAGAAGAGGGAGTAACCAGGGTCCTTGATTATGCTGGTGTCCCTTCCCAGGCAGGTGGAAGTGTAGATGGTCTCGGGGGCCAACTTGGACCCAGTACTAGTTGACCTAGTGCCGTAAACCTCCACAGTGAATCATTGGTGGCTTGGAATTGAAATGTGACCTCAAGGCACAATTTCAAAACCTGCACATGATACACAATTAGGAAAAAAAAAGAATGAACAGGAAGATGGGTAAAGACTTCAAGAGTAAAAGGACAGTTGGGATGAATAGACATATGGCAGATTAAAAATGTGGTCATAATCAAGAAATTCTGTCACATTTGTTAATATTATTTGTGCTTCTGGATGAAATTTAATTTGAAAACCAATTCAAGAGTCAAGAGTGTTTAATTGTCATATGCACCGACAATAGAACTTGTAGCTGCTTAACTGGCCTGTGACAAAATATACGTAAATAATTTATGATAAACAAACTTTAATAAATGAATAACCCCATTAATATCTAAAGTTCTTAGTGCAAGTTCTTCGTGCAACCGAAGACAGTCCACAGGTCATAGGTTAGTGTGGTCTAGTGTTCAAAAGCCTTGGTCACAGATTTCCGACTCCTTCTCCTTTTTCTAGATGGTAAGAGTGAAATGAGAGCATGGCCAGTGTGATGTGGGTCTTTCGTGATGCTGGCTGCCTTTTTGAGGCAGCGCTTCCTATAGATCCCTTCCATGATGGGGATGTCAGTACTCAAGATGGGCGGGGAGGTGTCCACTACATTTGGAATTCCCGTTGATCCAAGGCTTTCGAGTTCCCGAACCAGGCCACAATGGAACAAATCAAAATACTCCCTACCGTGCACCTGTAGAAGGTGGGGAGTTTTCATCACTATTGCCGCATTGCTAAACATAATCTGGAATTTAGTGCATTGATCCCTGTATGTGATTTTGCTTTCAGTTATTTCTTATATATGACACACTATCAACCAGATCTGCACAATGGCAATCAGATTTGGGTACCATGTTTATGAATTTCATTGACATGTTCAGGCTAGTATTGCAGGGCTGGGCCAAATAGCACATATCAACATGGACACAGGGTCTAAGTAATCTCCCCAATGCTAAAAATGTACATCTAATTTTGGTTCTCTGTCAAATCCGCAACTGCTTTCCCACCTGATGGCAACTCCCAAACTCACCACTTTCCCCCACCTCCCAACAGCAAATAATGAACAATGGTCGCCCAATGTTCCCATACAACTCTTGAGTTTTGACCCCAATGTGACATGTCCAATTTTGGGGACTCTCTTCCCATACCCTACTCTCATGACTAGGACTTGTTTTCTCCACAATGACAAAGCATGCAGATGGAGGGCCTTGGAATGCATTAGATATGCAAGGCATGTTTATTGCTTACAATGTCTTGGACTTTATGTATAATAGAATCCTGCAGCTAAAGGCTTTCACTGCGGGAGGCGAGGGGATGATGAGTTTGCGGGTCAATGTGTCCATGGAGTGGGCAGCTGGAGGCCCTGCAGGAGTTTGGGGATTACGTGGATTGAGAACCGCAGAGGCCGAGCGTGCAGAGGCAGGAGGCAGGAGGCAGCTGCAACAGCACAGGGTGGTGGAGCTGCAGTGGAGGACTTCAACAGCATCGCCAGGCAAGACCGACCCCTGCAACAGCGACTCAGTGCAGCTCAATGGGCCTTTAAGGTCAAGATTAGATTCTACTTTTAAGAACTTGAAACACGAAGGGCACAAGATGGCAACTCCTTGTACATTGCCTCGGTCAAATCTACTAATTTTACACTACAATCATTGCACTTTTAGACTTATTCATGATTGTGAGCTTTTACTTCAGTTTAGTTTATTGTCACTTGTACCGAGGTACAGTGAAAAGCTTTTGTTGCGTGTTATCCAGTCAGCAGAAAGAGAATACATTATTACAATCGAGCAATTTACAGTGTATGATAAGGGAATAACAATAAAGTACCTTTGAACTATTGAGCCATTGAGCATTATGTTTAATGCATCATTCCTGGCAGCCAAAATATTTGAGGCTGGTGTCAGTTGGTTAAAAAAAATGGGAGTTAAACAAAATCATGCCAAGTGTTATAATTTTAAAAAGGTGGTGATGGAAGGGACCTGAGTTTTGAATATCCAAGAACATTCAACAAAGCCGTTAATCAAGCATGTGGAATTCTGGCCTTCATAAATATAGTCCCAAGGTTTTGCCCCGGTTCAAATTGTGCATTCTACTCTAGGCACCACACTTTAGAGAGCCAAGAAAGTTTTAGAGACAGTGGAGAAAAGGTTGACCAAGATTTTTTATGGTTGGCTCAAGTGAAGGGGAGCTAATCATGACCAATGAACTATCCATATTGACAGTCAGAGTCTTGCAGAGAGAAGCGAAGGTTTGAATGAGGGAAAGGAGATGAACTCGGAATAGTTAGACAATTGATTCAGGGTATAATTATCATCTGAAAGTTTTCATTTTTTCCTCATTTGAATAATTCATATTATTTAAATATGCTCCAGATCATTGCACGGTAATTTATAATAACTTCAAAATAAATTACAAAGGGTATCCGTGATTATGCAGAGCAGAACAATTACACAACTCCATGGAAGCTTGAATTACCTGGCTGGAATTTCCACTTCAAGGTCCTAACCTTGGCAACAACTAATCCAAAATTGGGAGCAAATTGGGCCAGATGAAGTGAAATTTAGTTATAGCCAACATTTACACTTCATTGTGTGATATCAATGAATTCAAAGCAACTTCACCCAGGTCTTGTTTGCTGCCAGGAAAGGTCCCTCTTGAAATGGATGTGATTAGTCCATTTTTTCAGTGGTCATGAATAGCAACATAATGCTATTCCTAATTTGATACAAATATGCAGCCTTACACACAACATACAGAAAGACTAGTCTGCTGAAAAGGTATACAATATAGTAATTAACCTGTTATACCTTAGTATTAAAAAAGCCACAAAAAGCTGGAGTAATACATTAGGTCAGGCAGCATCCCTGAAGAAAGCCATAAAAAGCTAGCGTAACTCAACGGGTCAGGCAGCTTCCCTGGAGAACAGGAAAAGGTGACTTTTCAGGTCGAGACCCTTCTTCAGACTGAGAGTCAGGGGAGAGGGAAACTAGAGATATGAAAAGGTACAAAACAAAGCAGTAAAGGCTCAAATGGCCAAAGAGCCCACAATGAACCACCTGAGGAGGAGGTGAAAATGAAGGGATAAGAACAGTGAAACTTGCAAGACGACTAAGGAGGAACGGAGAGGGGGATTGCAGGGGTTATTTGAAATTAGAGAAATCAAAATACACACCACTGGGTTGTAAGCTGCCCAAGTGAAATATGAGGTGCTGTTCATCCAATTGCATTTGGCTTCACTCTCACGGTGGAGGAGGCCCAGGGCAAAAAGATCAGTATGGGAATGGGAAGGGGAATTAAAAGGTTTGGCAACCAGGAGATCACATAGCTCAAGGCGAACTGAGCATAGATGTTCAGCAAAATGATCGTCCAGTCAGCTCATGGTCTCGCCGATGGAGTGGAGTCCATGCCGAGAACACCGGATACAGTAGATGAGGTTGGAGGAGATCATGGATAGGTGACGTTTTGGGTCGGCACCCTTCTTCAGACTGAAGGAGTCGGAAAAAGGGCCCTGACCTGGAATGTCATCTATCCATGTTCTCCAGGAATGCTGCCTGACCTGATGAGTTACTCCAGCATTTTGTGTGTTTTTTGTAAACCAGCACCTGCAGTTCCTTGTTTATATACCTTAGTGTCAATTAGTTTCCTGTAATCCACTTTTAACTACAGTGTCTTGAGAAAAAAAATCTCTGAAAAGATCCAAGTCCGTAACATGCCACAATGCAAATAATAAGTTGTATTATTACATGGCACTACAAGCATGGTAAAACATAAGAGGTTTCATAAGGGCAAATTCTGATTAAAAAATCAGATACAAATCAAAGAAGGAAATAAGGAGGTGGATTTTAAAGACATCTTAAAAGGAGAAGATGAATTTTAGGTAATTCCAGAGGCCTTGTGTTGCGAGTCACAAGATCCCACTGAATATATCATCTATAAATGCCATTGTTCTTTCAACACAGTATTTCTTGTAGGAAAGAAGTATATTAATTAACTCACTCTAATTCTCTCAGTTAGGATGCACTTCGAAAGTTAAGATTGTGGACTTTGGATATCCCAGCATGCACTAATCTAGCTCAGATAGAACCCGCATTCTAATAGAACATTTTACATTCAAAGTTCACTAACTTTCTTTAAACACTGTAAGACAAATTAAAAAATCAGTTTGCAAATCAAAGTTAAAATTTTAAAATGTAAGCAGAGCATCCAAATTTTGTGTGTGTCTGCTAGGGAAGGGTTAAACATCTAACGAGATACAATTGAATCTTAACATTGTGCATTTTATAAATTCACTTTTAAAGATCAGTCATTGAAGAGATATGATTTTAGTGTGCAATATATACATTTTAATATCTCTTCAGGTCTTTATGACAAATTTCATGAAAGAGAAATTAAAACTCTTGACCCTTGTCATTTATTGTGAAGCAGCACAATAGGTTGAATTGTGAGTCAAAGCCCACCCCTTGATGATGGTATGGTATTTAAAGGCTGCAGCTCTCACTTAATAATAATGGTGAAGAAGATAGAGGGAGGGAGTAATAATCATTATAATGCAGTCCAGCCTTTTTGCTCATGATCCTCATGCTGAGAGGTTGTGGTGACTTTGAATTTAGCAGCTAGTTATCTATTTTTTGTTTTGTTTTTAATTAACTTAACATTTATTGATAAGCCTTTTTAAAATAACTTGTTAAGTTTGTATTTAAGATTGAGGACAAAGGTAGACCAGGATAAAAATAATGAACAAGATTTAACTTTTTTTTAGATTGGGATTGGTGGTATAGAAAGTGACTAGCTTGATAATGCATTATTTATGAGATTTATCTGCAGGGGTTATGGGGTATCTAAAGAAACTTTTCTTATTTCTGTTTAAGTGTTTCCTTGAGCAATTTGAGATGGAGTGAATTGTGTGTATTGTTATTGAATGTGGGTGGGTTGCTCCATCCCCTTGGATGTTATACTGGTCCTAGACCTTGTCCTGCTTGGTATCTTTGTGCCTGGTAGTTGTTGAGTTATGAATTGACTGAAGTAATTTTTCACATAAAGTACTCATCTGCAGCAACCTTGTCATTTCAAGCAGTACTACCACCTAGTGGGTAGTTTTAATTTAATTGTTGCTTTGCTAATGAAATCTGTCTTTTAAGACAGGAAATTATTAAAATTACCTTGATTTTTCTTCTGGCTCAGAATTAGTTATTGACTCTCTAAGAGCTTAAGGATTAGTCTAATTTGTGACTCTATTGATAAAGTGGGGCAGAAGGGCTTGTTTCTGTGCAATGTGACCAACTCCAAGTGATTTGACTCCTCCACTTATGCCACCTACTATCTTGCATGTGGACTACTAAATGTTAGCAAGAAAGAGACTTGTGATAAAAGATGATGACTGAGTAGCTCTTGCGGTTTGTATTATGTGAAATCTACTTCAAAAATATGTATTCAGTAAAATAGTGGAGTTCTGATCTTTCATCTCCTTTTGATTATATGTTCGATGACAGTTTAAAACTTGATGACTGCAAAACATTTTCCAGATGACAGGAGTTTAAAAGAATTGTGAGCAGTTCCTGTTGTATGAGTCAGTCGTACAACTTGACAGACTCTGTGGGTGAAGAGTTGGGAAATGCTGGTGTTCTGTAGTTCCTACCTACATCACCAATTATATAAAAGGTTGATTTACACTATCATCTCATTGTCCTTCACTGAGTATCTTCAGCAATTGACTGATATGCAGCTACTTCAGTTCTGATCCTTTAACATTTAAACTTATCCCCTTTTAAAAAAATTATATATCACCCAAGAAACTAATGTACAAATGTGTTGGATTTTTGCAGCCTCCCTATTAGAAATGCCCACATTCCATGGCTGGACTTTGGAAGTATTGGTGCAGTAGTGATGCCAGAAGTTAACCCTGCCCACTGGGCAGTGAAAAGGTATTAAAATGATGTATTGTATTAATCAGGAATGTTTCAGTGTGCTTTTGCATTACCAGTTTGTAACTAATTCTGAATATACCAGAAAAATCCATGGATGTTTTTTTGTTTGAAAACTAACCAGATATTCACGATGAACTCTTTATTTCACCTGTGTTTAATATCATATTCATCATTGTGCTTGTAACTCGGAGCTCAGCAGTGACATAAGCCAGCAGACAAGTAGAATTCTAGGCAAAACACAAAGTGTTGGAGGAACATGCTGGGTCGGGTAGCATCCATGAAGGGAATGGACAGGTTATGTTTTGGGTCGGGGGCCCCCTTCTTCAGACTGAAATTCTATATTTTGTAAAGGACTAATGTCTTTCATTTCCCCAGTTTTTTTTACAACTGCATTATGTCCAGTCTCTTAAGAGACTGTCCCTCCCCCACCCTAGTTGTCCTGCTAGTTTCACTGTTCGAATATCTTTTTTATCTCCTCCTCCACAGCCAACAAAGGACCATTGTGGGCTCCTTGGCCATTTGTGCCTGTTCTGATTTGTTCTTGTTCATGCCTCTAGTTTCCCTCTCCTTTGACTCTGTTTGTAGAAGGGTCTCGACCTGAAATATCACCTCGTCCTTTTCTCCAGAGATGCTGCCTGACCCACTGGGTTACTCCAGCATTTTGTGTCTATCTTACTAGTTTTGGAAACACTGGTCATTGTGCCATTTTGGTTAGTGCACCCCATTGATGGCGGACAGTCTATTTGGAGAATGACTGTTGTCATCTTGGCTATTATTTGACTGGCGCTCCTACAGGCAATAGATTTAGTGTATTTCCTCCTTAATCCAAATATGATATGGTCAATGGATGTAATGACTACTTAAGACTGATAAAATAATTATAAACTTAAAAGTTAAGATTCAGACTGTTTTTAACTACGGGTGCTGTGTGTATGGAGTTTGTACGTTCTCCCCATGACTTCCATGGGTTTTCTCAGAGATCTTTGGTTTCCTCCCGAACTCCAAAGACGTACAAGTATGTAGGTTAATTCAAGATTCAAGAGTTTATTGTCATGTGTCCCAGATCGGACAATGACATTTTTGCTTCAGCACAACAGAATATTGTAGGCATAAATAAATTCAGAACAGATCAGTGGGTCCATATATCATTGAATGTATGTATATATGGTGCAATACACTATAAAGTTCAGATTTTTGTTTGAGTTGAGAATTGGCTTGGTATAAGTGTAAATTGTCCCTAGTGTGTGTAGGATAGTATTAATGTGCAGGGATTGTTGGTCGGCACGGACGCGGTGGGCTGAAGGGCATGTTTCCATGCTGTTTCACTAAACTAAGCTGGTGACTTTCTCCCCCCCCCCCCCCCCCCCCCCCAAAAAGGGGAAGATTTTATTTTTTTGGACAGTGATGGTGTAGCTCAACATATTACTTGTTTTACAACAGGGTTCTGTTTGCATCCAAAGTAAGGTGAAGGCAAATCAAATGTATGGTAACTTTGGATATCCTGAGTGTTGATGAGGAATTCCGTCTCATCTGGTGTATTCCATGAAAAGGATTTATTTTTGAGCTTAATATCACATTTATCATCGTGCTTGTAACTCGGAGTTACTCGGAGTCTGAAGAAGGGTTTCGGCCCGAAACGTTACCTACTTCCTTCGCTGCATAGATGCTGCTGCACCCGCTCAGTTTCTCCAGTATTTTTGTGTACCTTCTTTTTGAGCTTGTTTGCTGTTTGTTTTTAAAAGGCTAAATGTATATTAATCTTCTTGCAAAAGATAATTTGGGTGGGGGTAGAAATTGCGGCTGCATAGATACTGTAATTCCAGCATCTTGGAGTAATTCAGAACTTGTTCTATTCACTGTATATAATATCGGAAAGGTACTTCATTTTCATTACACCTGGGTATCGAGCCCTACATATTGGGAAAACTTTACTCGAAAAGAAAATTATAATCTGAACCTTTTCCCCGAAATGCTTCATTATGAATGTTGATAAGTTATTTAAGGTAGAATTTGCTGTTGTCCCCTCGGATATAACCTGTAAATGTTGTTCATTAGGCCAGAAGTTTATACCCCACGAACAGCCAGCATTGGAGTAGGTACAGAAACAGAACCCAACCAAGGATGGAACTGGGAGAAAAAGTTAGTATTTCTCAAACACCTGCTGTATTTAATAAAAACTGTATTTCTTGACTTTAAGTGGAGAGCAACGGTTATGCCCACAGAGTAAGGGTGACTGTTGGAACATGTTTTGCTGCCATTGACGTGGTTGAAATGGGGAAAATTGCACTTCTCCATTTAGCGATTATACTTGGTTGGAGTAAAAGTTAGTGTTTTTGCTTTCCTTTTGATGTCGGGCGCTTTCCCTATAATAGGACATCGTTCTGTCAAAATCACAATGTTCTTGCGCCTGAGCCAAAATCTAATCCTGGGGATAGATACAAAATGCTAGAGTATCTCTGTCTTGCTGAGTTATCTTCAGTGCAAACCAGCATCTGCACTTCCCTCCTGCACATCTAATCCTGGGTTAAACTTTCTCTGGTTATTTGGTGGCAAATACCATTCCTAATGTATTTAGCTTGATTAGCCAACTGAGAATGATTTGACTGTGTTGTCTCCAGAATGAAGTGTGAGGCTTCCAATCGTCAAGTCCTCATGCTAGCATAGCTAGCATACTACCTCAAACATGCACAAATGTTCACACCACTTTGAGATGCTCATGCTTTAAAAATCGTCCATGGTATCCTAGCAAACTTGATGTGATTTAAGCTGTAAATACTGTTAATTTTAATATTGACTCTGGATAAGATCAACACTGGGACTTCATATTGATAGTGACCAGTGGCAAAGGTCAGTGTATCGTCACGGTTGCTTGAAATCGGTTGGCACAGAATACTTCATGCACAATACCAATGGCATGACGTATCTATTGTGTGATACCATCACTTGAGGAAAAAATAAGAACATGCATTTGGTTCCCACACGAGCTGATTCAAAGTCAAAGTATCCTTTATTGTCATTCAGACCTTTCGGTCTGAACGAAATGTTGCCTTGCAGTCATACATATAATAAAATAACAAAACACACAATAAACACAAATTTAACATCCACCACAGTGAGTTCACCAGGCACCTCCTCACTGTGATGGAAGGCAAAATTCTTAAAGTCTTTGTCTCTTCCCTCCTTGCTCTCCCTCTGCGCTGAGGCGATCCAGGCCTCTGTGAGAACTAATGAGATGGTATTTTACTGCACAAATCTGACATGCGTTGCTTGAAATTGAGGCCTATTTAAGGTGGTTTCTCCCCTGCATTTACAGATGCTGGAGTTTGTCATCACAGACTTGTGACTCTGCAGCTGTAGGATATGAGCCAGCAGACGTTGAAACCGATGACACTGTGCTGAAGAGACGACAGAAGCAGATCGATTACGGGAAGAACACACCTGCCTATCCAAGATATCAGCACGAAGTTCAGAAGCAAGTCTTTTTTTTTAAATAAAGGGCCTTTTGGTTGGGGAGATTCTGTTGCATGACAAAATCATTATTGTGTTGTACTTCTGGGGAATTGTGATACCTGGGACTGACATGGAAAATAGTGGTTGGGATGATGTTGAACATGTGCGGCCCTTGATGCACTGCAGTAGCAATTCAAGTCTCTTGAATGTTTCTTTTGTGGTCATTGATTACATGGATTGTTTATCAATAGATGCGAAAAGCTTGTTTCGTCTTTTTTTAATATCTATCCCTAGATCTTGATCACTGTGGGTTAACTTTGTGTTATAAGATATCAAAATTGGGTGGGAGAAAAATCACTAAATCTGCAGTTGAACAGGATAACCTTTCACATTCCTGAGGATTCAATATTTCTTTAATTTTTTAATAAATAAGGAAAATTGAATGAGTACCTAAACTAGCACTAATGTTAATATCTTCCCTCTCCACAAGCTCGATTCCTTATCTAATCTGTAATGTGGCATCTAGCTTGTTGTCAGGGTTGCACATGAAGATTGAATGGCAAGTTGTGTAGGAGTACCATTTGATCTGCTCAGTTACATGTTGCGATCTGCAGTTGTGATAAAGATGAGATAATCAATTGCTGTTACCTGCAAGTGCTGGCTTTTTAACTTTATAACAACATGGAGTTGAAAATATTTTTCCTTTACTTTTGAAAGGAGACTCAGAGTGCCAGGAATACACCCACAGACTCCTAATAAGTACAAGAAGTACAGCCGCCGCTCCTGGGATAAGCAGATCAGACTATGGAGGAAGGCGCTTCATACTTGGGACCCACCATTTGAGCAAGAGGACAGCCTGAAATCAGTGTATGTAAAATATTGTTAGGAGATTAATGTTAATCTGCAGAGCAATTGGAAAGGAGTGAGCAACTTGGAATGCTAGTCTTGGATAATTAATGGTTATCTTAACCACATTTAACTGGGCTTCATTCCACCATCTCTTATTGGCATACCTTTTGAAAGTGGGTGTGGGGTGGATTAAGGCCTAATTTGCCACCATTCTTTACATTACGTGCCTCCTCAACATTTTGCTATTGAATGCCTGATCTCATTTTAAGGTTGGATTTCTTGTTCTGCGCCCCATTTATCCAAAACAATTTTCTCTGCATGCTATTCTAAAGGATGGGTAACTCCTCCCATTGGATTGTAATGCCTTCAGGCAGGTGGTAACTGGAAAAGTGCCAAAACTAACAACCCTGGGAGTGTAATCAGAAAATTCCTCTGAAGTGTACTTGTTTGTCTGTGCTGCTTAGATTTCTGTGACCTTTGCTCTTTGTCACTTAGTAATGGTGTTTTGATTTTACTGCGATAGGGTGCTGCTGGAAATGTTAGTTTTTATTGCCTGTCAATCAGTGTTCTTGGATAGTGTTGAGATGATGTCTTAAACAGCTGCAGTCATTCTGGTGAAGACATTCCCACTGGGGGCATGAGTTTCAGAATTTGGGATCCAGTAATGTTGAACAGCTTGAGATGCATTTTTTAGTCTGAATGGTGCATGACTTGGTGGACAACCTCGAAGTGTTTGTTTATTTCTTCCACCACCCCACCCCCGCTCCCCATTCACCTGCTGTAGGCACTGTGGCAGTGGTACAAGTAATTTTAGGTTGTGGATGGGAGACCGATCAAGAAATCTATGTCCATGATGTGGCTGAATAGTCATGCCTACTATGTTCTGTTGTGCTGAAGCAAAGCAAGAATTTCATTGTCCTATCAGGGACACATGACAATAAATTCTCTTGAATTTTGAATCTTGAATTTCACTCGTTCAGCCAAGTGAAAATATTGAATGATCCTGATTTGTTTAGTAGATCGATTGATTTTATTTTTTCATTTGGACATTTGAATGTGTATTACTTGGCACATATTGCCCAGTGTCCAACCTACTCTTATAGCCACCTTAGTTGGTCCATGTGAGTTTCTCGTTGCGGGACAATCCTGGATGCTAATAATGGAGATATCTGCAACAGTGATTCTGATAAATATCAAAGGTGGGTGATGAGACTCCCTCTGATTGGAGATTATCATTGTCCCATACTTCAGCAGCATAGATATTGCCTGCCATTTGCAGCTCACTCCGAATGCTGTCTGCAGCTTGCTGCCTGCATGTATAGGCAAGCTTGCTTGCTGAGAGCCATGAAGGGAATTGAGCATTGTGCAAACATCACTCGCCTCTTGCATTGTGATGAAGGGAGGTCACTGAAGCCAATAAAAACATCTCAAAAATTGACCTGAGGCATTAGTGCAGTGTAGGTGGGGGGTGGGATGGTTAACCTCATATTACAACTATCTGTGGGGCTATAATTCCAATATTAGACCCCCATGATGGCTTGCTGTCAAATGTCTTTCTCTTCTAGAATTTGGCCCATGCTTAGACTAATGTTTCAAGCAGTGCGCTCACAAAACAAACTCTTGCCACAATGAGTAGATTATTGAGTGAAGTTGATGTCTGTCAACGTTTTCACTTTGCTGATCTGAAAATATTGCCCAAGCAGTCTAACTAGTAGTACTGGATTTTTTTTTTTTTTTTTAAAGTAACTTGGCGAATATGGATAGGTGACATTTTGGGTTGGAACCTTTCTTCAGACTGGTTTATGTGGCTTCTTGAAATTGACATCACACTGGATAGATGCCATCACTATAACTGTTCTGTAACAGGTTGGCTGGAGATGCAGCCAATTCAGGAGGTTGGTTTTCTAATTACCACGTTAGCTCATTTAGTCTTGCCTTATCAGGGATTTTTTGTTCTTTATGCATCCCTCCAACTTTCTGATACTGAAAACTGACCTATTTCTCTTTCCCAGTTCTGAAGGATCTTGGAACTGAAACATCAACTGTTTCTTCCCACAGATGCATCCAGCACTGCTGAGTGTTTTCAGCACATTGTTTATGACTGAAGCTTGTAATTTGATTTCTTGCATGCTTTTTGTTTGTTCCTGTAATTAATCAAGTAGATTAAGCTCTCTGCCACAATTCATTTTCAGACCTGGCATGGGTATATGGACTCCTCTCCATGGAATGAACGTGACCAAGAGACCATTTGAACAATGGTTTGGTCCCCTGGGGTATGCAAGCCTAAATGCAAGGCATACTTTGCCATCGGTAAGCTGGTGTTTTGATCTCCTGTAAAGATTGGATCCAACGACTGGTGTGTCTAATGCACTAATCCCATTTGTGCAGTGTTCTTAAACCTTTCAAATGCTTTTGGAGACTTAAACAAAAAGATGCTGAGTGAGAGGAGGAAATATTAGGGTAATTAGTTGCTAGTTTTCTGAAGGGCATCTAAGAACAGCTGCAAAATACAGTGCTGGAAGAACTCGATGGGTGGATATTGGTAGGGTGGGGTTTGATTAGCAGATGGGTGGAGTAAGTGACAGGCTGGAGGTGACAATGATACAGAGGGGGTCGGCTAAAGAAAGGAGTGAAATGTAAAGCCAAAGGGTGGTGTATGTGTATGAGGGGTTGGGGAGGGGTGTAATTTGGGGCATGCCTCAACATAACATCTCAATAGTGCATCAAAGGAGAGGAGTGTACACAAATCCAAATATCATTGGATGACAAAACATTGTGGTTTGCATCTTCCCTTTATTTAATTTTGGTCTCTTTTTAATTGTGGTTTATACTTTGTTTCAATGAAAACCTATTGGTTTCCTACTTCTGCCAATATTTTCTCAAGTAATATCTTCTAGGAAAGATGACTAGGGTGAGTGAAGGCTGGCAGCTGAATAATGGAAAAGTTAAGGATTAAGTAATAGGGAGCGGTCCTGTTCTGTCAACTCGGAATGACTTGAGGTCATGTATTAAGTAACTACAATCTCTGAAGGTGTGTAGAGAGCCAAAAACTGTACAGTAAGAAATATTCAAAGTGCTGGTGTGACTCAGTGGGTTGGACAGCATCTCTGGAGAACCTGGACATGTGACGTTTCAGGTTTGTGTTCTTTCTCAGACTGGTTGTACGTGAGGGGAAAAGAACGATGAAAGAGGGTAGGGGAAGGACAAATCCTGACAGGTTACAGGTGTGGGAGGATTTTTCATGAGTAAATGGTTGGTCAAAGGCCAATCAACCCACCCTCCCCCTCACCTGTTACTTGCCAGGCCTTGTCCAGCCCCTCTCTTCCAGCTTCCTTTCTCTTTCTTCCCTCCTTCCTCCCCCCCCCCCCCCCCCCCCCCCCACCACCACCACCACCACCATCAGTCTGAAGAAGGCTCCTAAACCATCACTACCCATGTTCTCTGGAGATGCTTCTTGACTCATTGTTACTACAGCACTTTTCTTGGAACCCAGCATCTGAATTTCCTATAGTGAGAGATATTGTTAAATTGGATGTGTGCTGAGATGCCTCTGCTCCTGTAGACTTGTAAACATTGGCTGGAATGC
Source organism: Amblyraja radiata (assembly GCF_010909765.2). NCBI lineage: Eukaryota > Metazoa > Chordata > Chondrichthyes > Rajiformes > Rajidae > Amblyraja > Amblyraja radiata. The sequence continues at coordinate 51,105,784 of NC_045966.1, forward strand.
CCAGCACTAGTTATAATCATACAGCACAGTCATAGAAATAAGACTTTTGGCCCAACTCATCCATGCTGACAAAAATGCTCCATCTAAGCTAGTCTAATTGCCTGCATTTGGCCCATATCCCTCTAAAACGTTCTTATCTATTTATCTGACCAAGTGTCTTAAATGCTGTTACAGGACCTGCCTCAACTAGCAACTCATTCCAAATACCTACTACTCTCTGTGTGGGGGGGTGGGGGGTGGAAAAGTTGTTCCTCTGATTCCTATTAAATCTTGCCCATCTCGTCTTAAACCTAGGTCCTCTGGTTTTTGATTCCCCTACTCTGGGGAAAAGACTGCATTTGCCCTATCTATTTCCCCCTCATGATTTTATAATGCCCAGGATCACCCCTCAACCTCCTGGAATAAAGATCTAGCCTGCCCAGCCTCTCCCTATAGCCCAGCCCCTCTAGTCCTGGCAACATCCTTGTAAATCTTCTCAACTCATTCCAGCTTAATGACATCCTTCCTATCGCAGTACTGTTACTATAATTGCTAATTATTTTTGTTGATTGTACATTTAACTTTTAAAGAATGCAAGATATCTGTTGCATACACAGCCAAATGATCAACTTTGTACTTGACAATATTGTATTCTAAAGTTACAAAAGGCTGCTGTAGCATTGAAGGTGTGTTGCATTTTACAGGTGCCAGATGACCAAGGTTATCACCAATCATGCCAATTTGGCTCGTACCAAAATGGAGACGAGGATCCCTTTGAACTGCTCAGGTACTTGAGGGGAGGCCATGGTAAACACTGGACACAATGATAAAGTACATCGAATACTTTCCTGACAGAACGGACTTCAGTCCGGACCATAGAGGAAGGGTTTGCTTTATGCAGAGTAAAAGGATGAGATATGATTTTGGTTTGTGAATTTTGTATCTGGTTAGTCTAGTGAATATTTCTAAAAAATTCAGCAGTTTCTCTTGGCTGTTGAGATCTACAGCTTAGATAATGTGGTGGGGCAGAATGGAGAGAATAACTTCTTGATGTTTACAGCATTGTACAGGGGAATGCCCAAGTGCTTGTTATACCTTTGCAACTTGATCTAGCTGAAATGTCTCCCCAGCCCTGCCTAAAAACATCCGTGGGTAGTAATCTCTTGGTTACGAGTTTAGCTGAGACTGTTTTCAATAAGGTTTTAAATCTGAAATTGCTGAATTTTTTTTCTATTTAATTCTGCAGAATTCAATTTTTCCAGATATCATTGTCATATCAAAACATGCTATCTCTGATCCTCGTGCACACTAGATATTAAACACACACCTTGAAGTTCACTTTTTGCTTAAAGTGAAGTAACAGTGGCTAAGGCCGCTACTGGCAATCTGTGTATATTGATTAAAATTAGTCTCTACATGGTGTGTGGAAGAGAAACTGCTCCTTAACAGTTAATAGATATCACTTTCTACTTGTGCTCTTCATGAATGGAAGAATATAAACAGAACAGGCGGTTTGATTCCCCCCCCCCCCCCCCCCCCGAACCCCTCTACTGACCCTGCCCTCCTGTCCCCTTAATTTACTTGAATTTCAAACCTAACCATACCACCTGGTGCCTCTAATCGGACTATTTACATTTGACGTACTCTAATTTAGTGAGGATCAAATCAACTTGGAAAATTTGGGACTGAGCTGCCTCCTAGGGAACATTGCATTGATTTCACTTGGTTAACAAATCTCCAACCCCCTTCTAGATACTGGAAATTCTCAAACATATTTAAATCTCTTTCTTCCGTAACTAATTGGATGTGGTCACATGACTCGGGAGGAACCTCTTGTCACATCAGATTTGTTGGCCAGTATTTGCTCCTTGTAGCAATCATCACATGTATGATCACCATATCTGTATATTTTTATCCACTTGTATTAAGTTTAACTAAGCATTAACACTATCTTGCACACTTGTAGATATATTTATTCTTAATAATTTGCTTTTCTTTAATGCCTTCACTATTGACCAATTCCTATGGGGCACCCCTTCCCCCCCCCCCCCCTTCCCCCTTCCCCCTTCCCCCTTCCCCCACCCTCCCACCCCCACCCTCCCACCCCCCCCCAACCCCCCCCCCCCCCCCCCCCCCAACACCTAGCAACTTTTCCTACATTGAAATTGTGTTTCTCACCTGCCACTTATTTTTTTTGATGATCGTCACTGATCAAAATGATCAGATCCCACATTCAGCCATTGAGTTGAACTTGAGTGAACAAAATGAAATGCTACTAAAGCTGTGCCAATGAGTGTTGATGTGAAATGAGTTTTTTTGCATATATACTGCCTCTTAGTTCCTTGCATTAGCCGACATGAAATTGTGTACGAAGTGTACATTATGTCCTGTGGTCCTCCTTGTCTCTCTGGGATCAGGATCAGAGTGTCACTTCTGGAGTCTGTATAAATGTTCTGTTTTAAATGATGTTTGATTCTCTGCTGTAAGGGCAAGTTTCTGTAAGTTTGATAAACAGTAAAAATGATCAGAAGGTTTGCGTCCTTGTATCTTTTTTTCAAAAACGGTTCTCATGCAAGTACATAATGACAAATTGAGAGACATCAGATTGGGTTGAGAATTCTCACTGAAGTAGATTTAATGTGGCAATGCCTTCACTATTGACTAATTCCTGTAGGGCACCCCTTTCCCCAACACCTATGTACTCTTCCTACATTGAAATGGCAAGTTGCCAGGTTCCATATCCACAGTGTCTTGTGCACCAACATTGTAAAGCATCCTACAACCAATTCAATATTGCCAACATTCTGCCTGGTACTTTTACCAGGAAAATGTCATCATGATGCTCCCAGGGAGAGCCCTCGTTGACTGAGATAAAAGGGCAAATTTGGGTTTAAAAGGTTTGGGAAGAAGGATTTCAGAATTTGGAACAGGAGAAAATTATCATTGAGATATTGATATATGGTGAGGAGTGGAAGGGTGTTGGGAAGTAACTTTGTCTTGGTGCACTCATTCCATATCCCTTGATTCTCTTAATATCCAAAAAATGGTGTCCACGCATGCTCAAGTGACCCTTCTACCCTCTTGAATGATGAATAAATATATATATTTTCCTTTCCTCCCACACCATCTTAATCAACATGAGAAAAGTATTTTCACTCTGCTGCACTTGTATGCTTCCCTTGGTTGACCAGAGACCAGACACTGGTTCCTATTACAGGTATAGTCTTGCTTAAGTGTTGTCTAAGAAAGACTACTCTTGTGCTGTGGATCACTAGGATGCCAAAAAATTGAATTTTGGATAAATCCAGTTTGTGAAAACTAGTGAGACTGGCCATGAATGTCTAGACTAGATGTAACAAAAGCATGGATAAGGATTGTGAAGTAGAGTGTAGTTGGACATTGTTACAAATGCGGTGCCTGGTGAAGCTGCTATGGTTATTAATTGATAGTACTAGACTGGTGGGGGGAACAAACGTATTGTTAGTTGGTTGAACTGTAATTGAAGCCATAGTGCTGGAGTAACTTGTCTGGTCGGGCAGCATCTCTGGACAATGTGGATACATGACGTTTCTTGAGTCTAAAATAGGGTTCCAACCTGAAACATTGCCGATCAATGACTTAAAGATGCTATCTAATACATTAAGTTACTTCAGCACTTTTGTGTAAGCCAGTTCTGCAATTTCATGTCTGAATTACAATAAATGTTGGTATGAAAAGCTTAAGGTACATGTGTTGATGAATATTGTAAAGGGCAAGAAGTTCAAACCCAGAGAGATAGACTTGCAAATTAAAAACTTGCTTATCAGGACCTCAGCAGTATTTGATATCTGTTTTCCTGCATGTAATTATAAGGAAATGTGGCAGCCAAGTTTGTATCTTGTAACTGCACACACCAGTAATCGGTGGGTGAGGTTAGCTGAAGCTATAAACAAACTTAATACAAGTGATATTTGCATCGATCCAGAAATTAACTTGGATAACGGGACCTAAGCAAATTATTGGGACATGATATTTCTTTAAGCAAAAAACTAGATGTAGCTAACAGTTGAAGCTTCATGCAGTTAAATTGCTAGAACAAATGCAGCTGGCTTAAATACTGGGGACAGTTTAGAATTTTGTAAAGGAAAAACAAAAATTTAGGGGTGGGAAGATGTGCCAATGTAATGTAATGTAAGATGCAAATGTAAAGATCAAAAGATTAGTGAAGGCAAAAGTAGATCTTTTGCATTCACAAATGGGCATGAAGAAATGGCAGAAAGATATTAAACAGTGTAGCGGCGCCTGCTAGCGCACGCAGATACCGAACCCGGCGTTTGGAAGCTGTGGTCACGTGACTCAGGAGGGGCTGTTTTCACGCGGTTTTTCCCTTGCGCGCATTAGTTCAGCGCTGACCACCGTTGTGGGCAGACGTGTTTGATAAGCCTGTATGCTGCAACTTGAACTTTCGAATAAAGATCTGTTGAAAACTCCAGTAGTCGTTTCTCAGACCACTAAATTGGTGACCCCGACCTGTCTAGCCGTTGTTAGACAAGAATAATTATGCAGGAAGAGTGTTCCCGCAGAATCGGCCAGCACTAGGCATGGTGCACCGGCCTTCAAACTGCCAGCCTTTTGGCCTGATCAACCTCCGGTGTGGTTCGCCCATGTGGAGGCACAGTTTCATCTACACAGCATTGACCACGATGACACTATGTATTTTCATGTGGTAGGAGTATTACCACAGGACTGCCTCGAGGCTGTTGCCCTATATCAGAGACCCTCCGTCCAGCGGCAAGTACGAAGGGTTGAAGGCCCTGTTATTTCACGCTTACGGTCTTACAGGGCTACATATGAACTGCATCGGCGACCGAAGGCCATCGACGATCATGGCAAAGATGTTAGCCCTGATGGACAGGCACCGCCCCTGTCTGCTTTTTGAACAGGCGTTCTTAGAGCAGATGCCCAATGAAGTACAGCTGATGCTAGTGGGAGCCGATTTCAGTGGCTCACGGACAGAGCCAACGAGCTGTGGGCGCACAGACGGCGGGATGTTTACGCCATCGCCTGCCCCCTGGTCACACAATGGGTGCAGCCGAGCCGACAACAAGAAGAAAAGACCCAGCCCAGCGTCGAAGAGGAACCGCCGCGACCAGTGGTCTACAGTCAACAGATGGTGCTACTACCACCAATGATACGGATCTGAGGTCCGAAGATGTCGGAGCCCTTGTTCGTTTCCGGGAAATGTCCCGGCCGATTGTCCATAAAGGCGAACGCGATCGGCCCCAACGTACGCTTCATTGTCCGCGATTGCCTTTCCGGTCACCGTTTCCTGGTGGATTCCGGTGCACATGCTAGTATCCTGCCTCCAACACCCGGGACGTTCGTGCTGGTAAGGTGGGACCGTCATCTCGGCTGTTAACGGGAGCGATATTCGCACCTATGGTACGCGGACCACAAATCTAAATTTCGACTCCCACCAGTACATGTGGAAGTTTATCGTTGCTGACGTTGCCCAACCGATCCTGGATGCCGATTTCTTGCGCGAGTTCTCCCTGTTAGTCGATGTGCGAGGTGGTTGTATGGTCCCTGTGTCGAACCCACGCCCGGCCAAGCAGCGCAATCAGTCAACGCCCCTACAGCAACTTGTCGAGGTAGCTGAGATCCAGCAACCTTTCGCAGCCCTGCTCACCGACTTTCCAGGGTTGCTCATGCCCCGGTTCGACGGGGCCGTGCCCCATCATGGCGTGGCCCACCACATTCCCACCGAGGGACCACCGGTACACGCCCGCGCGCGCCGTCCCCCGCCTGATAAACTGCGCATCGCACAAGACTAGTTCCAACTTATGGAGGACATGGGGATTGTCCGCCGGTCAGATAGCCCTTGGGCTTCCCCGTTACACATGGTGCCCAAAGTGTCTAGGGGCTGGAGACCTTGCGGCGATTACAGGCGTTTGAACGCAGTAACTACAGCCGATTGGTATCCAGTCCAGAACATCCAGGATTTCACGGTTCATCTGGAAGGTACGACTATCTTCTCGAAGGTGGACTTCATCCGCAGGTATAATCTGCCGGTCCACCCCGACGATGTCCCTAAAACAGCCACTTTCGGCCTGTTCGAATGGCTTGGAATGCTTTTTGGCTTGAAGAACGCTGTTCAGGCGTCCAAAGGCTAATGGATCGGGTCGGCCGGGGTTTGCCGTTTATCTTCATCTATCTGGATGATATCCTGGTAGTCAGCAGCTCGCAGGCGGAGCATGCCAAGCACCTCCGCCTACTTTTCGAACGGCTGCACAAACACGGGTTGGTGATCAACCCTGAGAAATGCCAGTTCGGATTGCGCTCCATTTCTTTCTTGGGTCATAGCATCACCTCTCACGGAGCGCAGCCACTGCCCGAGAAAGTCAACGCTATCCGTCGCTTCCCCAGGCCTCTATCAGTCAAGGGTCTGCAAGAGTTTATCGGGATGGTTAACCTCTACCACCGATTCGTCCCATCTACAGCCGCCATTATGCGGCCGTTGTTTCAATGCCTGGCCGGTAAGCCTAAGGACCTAGTACACAAAAATGCTGGAGAAACTCAGCGGGTGCAGGCTAAGGACCTGGTCTGGTCCAAGGAGGCACAGAAGGCGTTCGAGGGTGCAAAGACCACATTGGCCAACACCACTATGCTGGAACACCCTATGGCGTCAGCCCAAACGGCACTCACCGTGGATGCTTCAGACGTCGTGGTAGGCGGCGTCCTCGAACAGCGCGTAGATGTAATCGCTGGATGCCGCTGGCATTCTTCAGCAGGCAACTGCGAGCCCATGAAGTTAAATACAGCGCTTTCAACAGGGAGCTCCTTGCACTTTACCTAGCAATCCGCCATTTTCGTTATTTCCTGGAAGGGTGCGCGTTCACCGTGTTCACCGACCACAAGCCGCTAACGTTCACTTTGACCAAGGTGTCTGACCCTTGGTCTGCCTGACAAAGACGGCACCTCGCCTACATTTCCGAATTCACGTCTGACATTCGGCATGTGGCAGAGAAGCTGAATGTTGTGGCCGACGCGTTGTCCCGTCCCACGCTGCCCGAAGTTTCAGCACTTAGTCTTGGCGTTGATTATCAGGAGCTGGCAGCCGCCCAATGGGCAGATTCCGGTATGGAGAGTTATTGCAATGCTGAATCGGGACTGAAGCTGGTCGAAGTGCCATGTGGCGCCTCCGGCGTGCAAGTCCTTTGTGATATTTCCACCGGTAAAGCCCGTCCTATTGTCCCGGTCGCTTGGCGGCGTCGGATCTTCGACACCATCCACAGCCTAGTGCACCCGTCCATTTGCGCCACCTCTGCCTTGGTCGCGGCGAAGTTCGTCTGGCACGGGTTAAGGAAGCAAGTCGCAGCATAGGCTCGCTCCTGCATCCCATGCCAGACCTCCAAAGTGCAGAGACACATGCCATCGACCAGCTTCAGTCCTGATTTCGCCATCCTGGACGGCAGGTTCCTGCACATCTACGTAGACCTGGTAGGTCCCTTGCCTTGTTCACACGGGGCTACCCACTTACTGACTATCGTAGACAGGTTTACCAGGTGCGCGGAGGCAATCCCGTTAGCGGATACCTCTGCTGATGCATGCGCGAGGGCCATGGTATCCCAGTGGATCGCTCGTTTCGTGGTCCCCTCGCATATTACCACCGATAGTTCACGTCTTCATTGTGGTGTGGTATGGCGCAGCTGTACGGTGCGAAGCTGCACCAGACTACTGCTTATCACCCGGAGTCCAACGGGTTGGTTGAGCAGTTCCACCGGCACCTTAAGTCGGCGTTAAAAGCCCGACTCACCGGCCCTGATTGGGTCGACCAGTTACCTTGGGTCCTCCTTGGCATCAGAACAATGCCTAAGGAGGACCTCAAAGCCTCTTCGGCCGAGTTGGTTTATGGCTCGGTTTTGCAGGTTCCAGGTGATATCTTACAATACAATACAATACCATTTATTGTCATTTGAGCCTCAGTGAGGCTCAAACGAAATACCGTTTCCACAGCCATACAAACAAAGACAATTTCCTACAGACATACACACAATTTAATTCACACAAACATCCATCACAGTGAACCCACTGTGATGGAAGGCAAAGTCTTTTCTCTCCCCTGTTTTCCATTTCTCTCCTAATGTCCAAGCCCCAGGCGGGCGATGCTAAGTCCCACGGCCATTTTAGGCCGTGCCGGGCGATTTACAGGCCCGCTCCTGGTCTAAAAGTCACAATGTTGGAGCCCCCGGCGGGCGCTGTAATGTCCCATGACCATGAAGCCGTGCCGGGCGATGTACGGCCCCGCTCCAGGTCGTTCCAACCCCGCGACACGGGCTGGAGAAATCGCATTGCGGGAGCTCCGGGAAGCGATCTCTACCCCCGGACCCGCGAGCTCCCGATGTCCCAGTCCACCGGACCTGCGGCTGCATTGCTGGAGCCTCAGAGCCCCAGGAGTCGAGTCGCAGCAGCGAGTCACCACCGCTCCCCACGCTCCGAGGCCGGCCAGCCCCACGATGGTGTGTAGTCCGCAGCTCCGCAGTCTCCCGAGCCCCCGGGTTGTTCAGGTTGGAGGCCGCTCCACGGTGCTAGGCCCCAACGACAACGGAGACCTGACAGGGAAAAGGTCGGGTCTCCCGGACAGGGAAGAGATTTTAAACAATTTCCCCCTCACCCCCCCCCCGACCCCCACATATACACATTTAAAACCAGTGTTAAAAAAACACCAACACTACATTTAACTAGACAAAAAAATAAAAAAAAGACAGACAGGCTGTAGGGTCCGCTGCAACGGGCGAGTCACGCCGCCGCTAAGATCTTGCCTGTCCCTCCAGTCCAGGAGGTTTCCACCTCACAGTTGTTGGCGGACCTTCGATTGGGCGCGCGCTTTGGTCCCGGTTCCCACTTTCCGGTATGGTTTGTCTTCGGTACATGTGCCTACTATGTTACGGGATTGTGCTTATGTTTTTCTCCATAGAGACGCTCATCGCTCGCCGTTACAGCGGGTATACGAGGGTCCGTACAGGTGTCTCGAGGTTCACGTTGGACATGGATGGTAAGGAGGAGTTCGTCTCCGTGAGCCGCCTTAAGCCTGCACACGCTGACGAGGATAGCCCAGTGACAGTGGCTACTCCACGGTGTAGAGGACGTCCACCTGCTGTTTTGCCGCCCTCTGCACCTGTTACCTCCGGTTTCTCCGGTCCCCTTTGTTACGCCCGTCCCTGTTACGACTCCCGAATGCAGGTACTTCAGAGCCGCGTAACATAATTCAAAAACCAGGTTCAAGTTCAAAAATAGTTTTAATTATTCAATGGAACACAAAAACCCAAACCTGATTCAAACAACCCAGTCAGGGATATGGATGAACTGACAAACAATTTAACAATGCTCCAGCCAGCCACGTGATGGACCGTTGAACCGGAGACTCTAAAACCTGCCTAAAGAGATATAACCCTGAAACAAAATACACGAAAACACTAAGGTCAGCCCTTATCCGTCCCAATTCAATATTTGTTAACAGGGAATGGTGAAAGTACACAAAGTTCTATGCCATGTGGCCAGGCCTTCTGCAGCTCACACCAGCAGACTGCTCACAGGTCAGGGTCGACGAAGAAGAGAAAGAATCCTGGGAGCTTCTGGTATTTAAGCTTCAGATGAGTCACCCGTCACCTGACGCAGCTTGGCCAATCGGGTACAGGAGCCTTTAACCCCGTGATTCCTGACTCACAGCCACGCCTGCACTCAGGAGAAAACAGAAACAGGTGAGTACCCTATAACACCAGCAGAGGGAGCGCATAACAGTCCCTCATTCGCGTTTTTCGCGTCCCTCCGGTCCCAAATGTTACCCTCGCCCCGCGACCTCGGACTACGCGTTCCGGATGTACCGTCGGTTTGCCTGTGCATTTCCGTACCGCGGATTCCGGGGGAGGCCATGTAGCGGCGCCTGCTAGCGCACGCAGATATCGAACCTGGCGTTCAGAAGCCGTGGTCACGTGACTCGAAGGGCTGTTGTTTTCGCCCGGTTTTTCCCTTGTGCGCGTTAGTTCAGCGCTGACCACCGTTGTGGGCAAACGTGTCTGATAAGCCTGTATGCTGCAACTTGAACTTTCGAATAAAGATCTGTTAAACTCCAGTAGTCATTTCTCAGACCGCTAAAACATGTTCTTAAAGAAAATGCACAAAACCTCATAAAAATGGGAGGGAATCAACACTCTATAATCAGCTAATCAGAGGCAATTGGTATTTTTTACTTAAAGTGGTAGGGATGTGGAACTGACCACTAACAATCTCCAGGATCTGATGAATGACAAGCCAAGGAACTGAAGTATTTAGCCGTGGAAATGATGGAAACGATAGTTATCTTCTCAACCTTTTTGACTGGTTGAATCAATTTGAAGCAGTGTTGAATCAAATTCTGGTTATTTTGTCTTCTCCAGAAGGGTGCAATGAAATCTGAGTAAATGTTATATATACAAACAGCGATGATAAATGCAATGATGAGTGGAAAATATCAGGATGGTGCAAAACTGTACTGCAATCTGGACTGGTACAATAACAAAATAACTGAGTTTAGAGTATGTGACGCCATCACTGGGAAGGAGGTGGGGAACTAACTAATGGGGTGACACAGTGGTGCAGATGGTAGACCTGCTGCCTCACGGGGCCAGAAACTCAGCTTTGATCCTGACCTCTGCTGCTGACTGTACAGAGTTTGGACGTTCTTACCTGTGAGTCCAGGGCTTCCTCCAGGTTTCTCCCAAACTCAAGGTGTGCTGGTTTGGAGACTATTTGGCCTCTGTAAATTGCACCTAATATGTGGGAAGGTGGGATAACATAGAACTAATGTGGCTGGGTGATCGATGGTCAGCGTGGACTTGGTGGACCGGATGCTTGTTTTCATGCTGTATCTCCAAACTAAATTCTGTTACTCATCCTACAGATGTGGCCTGACCTGCATATTGACAACATTTTATTTTAGATTTCCAGCATCGGCAGTTTTGATTATCAGGAACAAACAAGCCTTTCTCCAGGTTCAGTATTTCAGCACATGAGTCAACAGTACTTGTGGATTAGAACCTGATTTCTGAGCTACACACCCTTTTCTTGAAGGTCTGGTTAACATAAAACAATTCTTTGTTAAAATTGTATTTGAAGGTTATAGCGATAAGGCAGAAGAAACTTTGCATCAGCTCTCGATTAATGATCTCTGCTATGTTTTTTAAATTGTAAATGCATTAGTGCCACTGGCTCCAATGAGAAGACCCTGGATTTGACTCCTGCTGTAGATTCACCTGGATTATCAGAGGCTATATTCATCTATTCATCATATATTCATTCATTGAGCCTGGACCCAAATAGAACCTGTTAACTGTTAAAAACACCAGCTGTATCCCATTATCCTGACTATCTCTGTATTTCCATTATACCTTAAATCTATCAACTGCTTCATGTTGAAGCCCGGAAACTGGCTCGCCACTTTGATTCTCCCAGTTTCCACCCTAGCGTTAACTTTTCCCTTTAAGTGCGTTCCAAATCCATTCTTATTCCTACAACCTTCAATTGTTCAGGACTTCTGGTCAATAGAGACACAGCACAACTCATTAAGGAATGGGAAACGGATTAGGAGGATTTGCAAACTTGTCCAGCATGTGCAATGGCCACAATTGTTAGTTAAACGTTCAATGTCATTAATTTGGGAGGGAAAATCAAAGGGCAGATGGCAATTACCAATTAATTGACCCTCTGGCAACAAGGACTCGATGGATTTATTAGAGATGTATAGGAAGGAACTGCAGATGCTGATTTAAACCAAAAATAGACACAAAGCTGGAGTAACTCCAGGTCAGACAGCATCTCTGGAGAAAAGGAATAGGTGATGTTTTGGATTGAGACCCTTCTTCAGACTGGTCAATTATTAAGTAAATATATCAATTATTAGGTTATTGACGCTAGCTTATTTCCTACCTTTAACAGATAAGGACTTCAATCAGAATTGCATGTAAACAGGGTATATCTTTTTCTCCCATTTGAAGGTTTCCTGGGTAAGTGAATGGCCTTGGAGGATAAATTCAGCCTTTTCTGTCACGGTGGATTAGAGTTCCCACCATGTTAATGATTGCATTTCCAAATGCAGGGACTGATTCATAATGTACGCAGAGGAGACTGGATTGTTTCACCGTTCATGAGGTGTCAGTTCCTGAACGTGGTTGTAGTGTTGAATATAATGTGAAACTGTTAGTGTGCCAAGGGAAATTGTCCAAGCTAACTTGCATTTCTGAAAGTGGAGCAAGTGACTAAACGTATTGCTCATGGTGTTCCTGCAATTAGATTAATGGTGTTTCTGGAAGCAGTTACGGATAACACCAAAGCACAGGCAGATTTGTAAATGCTGACTTTAACATGAAACTGCACTGGGGTGAGCAGCTCTGTATCCAGTTGAGTTTGTTGCGTTACTGTTTTTATTAGTATTAATTAATGCCTTGATCAATCTCACAAGTAATTCTATAATGTAAGCATGGACTTAAGCTTCCTGCAGAGAACCTTTCCTGTAAATGCACGCATTTGTTATATTTAACTTTCATCTTGCACAACTTCATCCCTCTACACTGAAGGAAATGACTCATTGCTTTCTGATTTGAACTATACATTAAAGTAACTCTTCATTCCAGAGTCTTGTTATTTGGCATAACTTGTAATGATAAATGTTTGTGATTACTTGGGGGGGGGCACCAGCACAATCAATATTATTGATTTCTGCACTTTTCTAAAAATGGAAAGGAGAATGGATGATTTTTCACTATTTACATTTTGTTACAAACTCATTCCTTTCCAATCAATTTGGGTTTGTATTTAAGGCTAATTGGGAATTTTCCTGACACTTTATCTTGGATTTACTGCCACTGTAGAAGCATCTATTAAAACCTGGAACCCATCCACCACAAAACACCATGGGATGCATTCACCTGCTCCGCCTGGACAACCATGTATTGTAGGTATTCAATTGTAAGACTATAAAATAAACCTAGTTATCATGACATGTTTGATTTTAATGACAATGAGACACAGAGTTCAATAATCATTTTTTCCCCTCGTTATGTAGTTGCACTTTCATTAATTTTACAAATTGCCATTTATTGTTTAAATTTTACACTCCCTGGTAAAATATGATGGGAAATAGAATACTTATTATTCACAAGTGCTTGGTGATTCTTGTACAGTGAGCCAAGAATAAGCGTAGCACACATTGCAGAATAAACTGAACTATCCCTACATAACTTGTCAAATAAAGCCTGATTTTTATAAATATTGGTGCATCTCTCTGCTGTGGTTGACCTTTTACACATGTTGATAAACTAAGGTACACTTGGCACAAGCTGTCAAAAGTATTCTGCAGGATGCATCCAACAGGTACCTCTGCTTCATTCTATCAACTTCTGGTATTTGTACAGTGGCTTTTAGCAAAAAGTCAGTGGTTTTAACATGCAAGGTGAAAATATACAATTAATGGCATTGATCTACAGACCAAGTCCATAGCTCACTGTAAGTGGCATCACAAGCAGACAGTGGTAAAGATGGCATACTGTATGGCATAGCCGCCTTCATTAATCAACATATTGTGTACAAGAGTCGAGATGTCATGATGCAGTTTTTATGGAAATGTCATTAGGTCACATTTGGAATATTGCATGTATTTCCAGTCACCCCATTTGCAGATAGGATGAGGAGGCTTTGGAAAGGGTCCAGAATAGGTTTACCAGAATATTGTCTGGATTGAGAGTATTGGCTACTGGGAGAAGTTGAATAGACTTTGATTGTTTTCTCTGGAACACTGGATGCTGTTGGGAGACCTGGTAGAAGTAAGTGGAATTATGAGATGCACAGATGGAGTAGATGGTCAGAACCTTTTCCCCAGATGGAAAAATAAAAGACTACATGGTATAGATTTATAGCGAGTGGCAAAGTTTAAAGGAGATGTGTGGAGCAAGTTTCTTTAAGAGGGTGGCAAATGCCTGGAATGCACTTCCAGGGTTGGTGGTTAAGGCAGATATGATAATGGCATTAAGAGGTTTTAGGATAGGTATATAGATATGCAGGGAATTGAGGGATGTGTATTATGCACAGGTAGATAAGAGATGGTCCTGGCATAGTTTTCAGCACAGACATTGTGGGCTGAAGGGCCTGTTCTTGTGCTGAACTGCTCTATGTTTTATGTATTAATACGTTTTGCATTTATGTTGTTTCCGTCATCGGGTGGTGCCATGAGCGGCAGCCTCGCCAGCATCGTTGTCAGTCATTTCGACTTTTGTTTTTTTAGTATGTTTAAATGTATGTGTTAATGTTTCTCGGTATGTTTTTATGTGATGGGGGGAATAGGGGAAAACCGTTTCCAGTCACTTACCTCGACGGAGATGAGACTTTTCTCCCAGTCGCATTTGCGCTTCCCTTGTGGCCTAACCACTTGGATTGGAGCAGCCTTTCCCGGAGATGGCCCAGAGCTTCAGCAGCAGGCACAGCGCGGACTTCCATCGCGGCGTCAGAAGAAAGGCTTCGACCGCCGGCCTGCTGACTTTGACATTGTGAAGTTGCGGTCTGCAGAGCTTCTAGCCGCGGGCGTGGCATGGACTTGCCATCCCAGAGCCTGGGATCCCTTGCTGGGGATCGCCAGAAAAGAGCTCCGACCGCTGGCCTTCCTGCGGCCTATAACATCGAGAAGCCGCGGTCTTCGGTAAGAAAGTGGCTGATTCGGGCACTCGAAGCCGCGGAGTTTGTTCCATCTGTCCCGACGTCGGAGCTTCGATCATCCAGACGAGAGGGCCTGTACATCGGGCCGTCCGTAGAAGCAACCACGGAGGGTCAACACGGGTGAACAAGAAGATTGACTGAACTTTATTGCCTTCCATCACTGTGGTGGATGTTTATGTTAAGTTTTATCGTGTATTGTGTTTTAATTGTATGGCTGCATGGTAACTTAAATATCACTGTACCTTAGTTGGTGCATGTGACAATAAATGTGAACTTGAACTTGGGTGCCTGATCTCGCCATAGAGAGCAGCTGCTATGTTACTGCTCCATTTTTTGTTTTTGCCCCATCTGCAAAATATTTGGAATACTTCCCCTTTGAAACAACACAGTTGATATAAACTTCTTTTGGCAAGCCTTCATGTCAAAACTTGAAAGCCACTACCACATTTTAGCAACCCATTTGCATTTATCTTTGTTTGACATTTATAGAAACATTGTGCCTAAAGTAGCACCAACTTTCAATTTAGGTTTCCTTTTGCATGCAGAAGGCAATTGAAAATAAACATGTTCTATGTCGTGTTTATATGAAGTCAAAATCCCATTAACTATTGATTTGGATTTTACTTTCGCCCCATAAAAGCCCATTTGGGGCATTACACTTGCCTTGACATCTTGGAAGGGGAGGAAAATATTGAATAACTCCATCTCCATCCTGATTTGGAAATATTTCATAAACCGCTTCGAAAGCAGACTTTTTTTATTGTGCAGTTCCTTTCACTGTGAAAGAACAAACCAGGGCAGAGGAGATTGAGGCAGTTAAATCAGTGAAGGAAACTTGGTTGCACTGGATGCTGTAATAAGAACAAGGGAGCATAATTAGAAAGCTGGAACAGGGTGGAGATTGAAGGTAGCAAGACCAGAGAAAGCTCTGTACATATGAGAATTTAACTGGGAGTGTAATAGGTCAATGTGAGCTGCTGGGTGAATAAGACATGCTACCTGACCAGATGTAGAGAATGAGACTGAGTTTGAGTCCAGATTTGATTACAACTTTTTTTAATTTAAAATTTTTATTTTATTTATTAGAAGTAGTGTACATTACAGTGATATAAGCCAAAAATAACATAATACATTTCCTGTACCACTTCGTATTTTAAACTTTAAAAAGAAGAAAGGTAAAGAGAGTTAGATAGGATAGTACGTGCGTGAAAGAGTGATCAAGAGAGACCCTTAGAAACGAAAAACTTGAAAAAGAGTTAAGAAGCAAGCCAGGGAAAAAGAGAACAGAAGATATATTAAAAGTAAAAAAAGAGATTACAACTTTTAAAAGCCATTTGGACAGGTACGTAGATATGAAAGGCATAGAGATATGGACGTACTTCGGGCAAATGGTAGCAGTGTAGATGGGCATCACAGTTGTCGTGGAAGAGGTGAGCTGAGAGGACTTGTTTCTGCATCGTCTGATTCTAATGTGTTGGACTCCAGGTTGGGAAGTAAGTCAAGGTGTGACTGGAAAGGCTGTTTGCAAATTAGGGTGCAGGACACGGTATGAAATGAATGAAGATATGGAGTTTGGATATTTATGTGGTGGGAATGAGGGGGAGATGTTGTAAAACAATGCCAACCAGTATACTGTCAGGAGCAAGTCACTTCATGTAGTGGAGGATTAGCCAGTCAGCCAAGGATAATCTAATTTGGTAAACCAGCACATAATTGAGTCCTTTCATCACTAAATGAGCAAGAAGTTTGTTTTATGGCCAGTGCATTTCTTCAAACAACATCTCATCCTTTTTAAGCCTTGGTTTTAAAATTGTATGGACATTTTTATCTTTCACTTCAATCCATTGGTTGCATTTGCTGTCGATTCTTTCAGGAGACCCCTCTTCATTTCTTTCTTTCCCATATTTTATTCTGGAAACTCGGCATAAGATGGTGAAGCCAGTTATCTGAGATTTTATTCTTGCTGGTGCCTCAGCCATTGAGTAATGGACAATTAACACTTGTGATCCAGTCCATTATTACAATCAATCAGAAGAAGGGTCCCAACCCAAAATGTCACTTGTCCATTCCCTCCACGGATGCTGCCTGACCTGCTGAGTTCCTCCAGCATTTCCCTCAAGATTGCAGCATCTGCAGTTCCTTAGCTATCCAGCACTTTGTCTGGTGTTACCAGTATATGGGTCCTGACCCCTGTTGGAGTCCGTCTCTAAAGGCTGGTTCACAGTTTCAAGAATCTACTCCTCACTGGGGGAATACCAGGTATGCAAGTGAGCTTGCAGATGGTTGAAAAAATCCAAAAGTAATATGGAGACAAAGAGGCAGAAGGATCCTACAGTTCATTTTAAGTTGTGAAACGTCTGTGAATCAAACTCTTTTCACCAGTAATTTAATGTTGCTTCAGAGAAGGGGAATGCCATTTATGCACCTGCCTTAACATTACGCTTGTGTTGCATTTACCATTGCTTATAATGTTCTAATTGTTCTTGGGGTTGTAATGTTCACCCTCACAGCCCATATCCATAATCTCAGTCCCAAATACAAGCACCAAGCCAATTCAGCAGGAAAAGCAGAGAAGCTAATTGCATAGCAGAGGAGCACAGTGGTACAGCTGGTAGAGCTGCCATCTCAGTGCTAGAGACCTGGGATCGATCCTAATCTCAGGTGCTGTCTGTGTGGAGTTCGCACATTCCCCTGTGATCTTGTGGATTTCCTCCGAGTGTTCCAGTTTCATCCCACATCCTAATGATGTGTGGGTTTGTCGGTTAATTGACCTCTATAAATTGCCCCTAGAATGTAGGGAGTGGATGGGAAAGTGGGATAATGTAGAACTAGTGTGAACGGGGTGATCGATGGTCAACGAGGACTCAGTGGGCTGAGGATGGTTTGTTCCCAAATTGTATCTCTAAAGACAGTATGAAATGTAGTACAAGGAACTAACTAGGATAAGTAAGCAGCTTTGAAATAAACGTCTGGAGATGAATAAAAGCAGAATAATTTTGATGATAAATGGGTTGGACTGAGACGGATGTTGAGACGGAGTGGATCTTGACGTGATCACAAAGTGTAGCTCTGAATGAGTTGCACTGAGAGCTACTGGGGCCTGAACACGATGAAAAACATTCATGTATTAGATGATCCAACCTGAGGCTAATCCAAGAGCCTTTCAACAGAATAATCAGAATAAAAGGAATTATGGGTTGGGTGTCAACACATTCAATTGCATACAGTGTTCATGGGCAATAGGAATAATGTGAAGAATGGGAAAAAGTTTGGGCACATTGATTTATCTTTGGAACGATGGGCAAATGTGTGGTAAAATGCTAGTACTGTACTATCTCTGTACTAGTGCTCTGTGCAACATTGTATTTATTTTTGTCAACAATGGGTTGCTTTTAACCCTCCCAATCTGGGCGGTACAGGGGGTGGAGCTGCTGCCTCAGAGCCAGAGACCCAGGTTCAATACTGATGTCTGGTGCTGTTTGTGTGGAGTTTGCATGTTCTCCCTGTGACCATGTGGGTTTCCTCCCACATTTCAAAAATGTGAAGGTATTTACATTTAATTAAAAAATGAAATAAAAAAAAATATGCCGCAATATTTAAGGAGTGAGACAACTAGTGTGAATGGGTGATTGGTCAGCATGGACTCTGTGGTCCAAAGGGTGTGTTTCCATGTTCTATCGCTTTAATTATTATTTTTTAAACCCTCCTAACCTGTGCTCTAACATTGCAGACATGAGTCTAAATCCAGTTGCCCAAGAGCACTAATCAAGGTTGATTTGCCAGTGTGAGTTTTGTGATTGCCAGACTGATGGTGCCGTTGGGCAGCCCTGTCTTCCTTTCTCAGGCAGGAGCAAACAATCCCTTGGCACTTTTTAAGGCGATGGGAAATTTCTTCCAAGTGACCTGTCCAATGTTCTCTCCTGCCCCCATCCCACACTGCCTCCTAACTTTGCTCAATGATCAAATAATCTGATATGCTTTTAATCTCAATTTCACCTGTGCCTCCATGCAGCATTAGCAAGTCAATAACTGGGTAATGCCGAGTTAAATTATGTGAAAGGGTAGTTTCTTTGTTGTGGACTTTCTTCTATTCTGATACCTGTTCCAAGCAACAGCGTTTTCAACAAAAGATTTTAATGGTCTACCTTTGACATACACTGATATTGTCAACTGAGAATTTAAAGGGTGGTTAGAGGCTAGTTATCCCATGCACAACCATTTGAATCCCTAAGCTTTCAACAAGATGCAAATCAGGACTGCAGTTGCATGCTCCTGGATGTGAGCTTGTCCAACAACACTCAAGACATATTGATTAGCATCACTTTATGATTATACTTTATTGTTGCCATTTTAAAATCACAATTTTAAAATGACACTCCTTTCGACAGAGGGGCACTGAGGCTGCAATGTCTATTCTTATTATTAGCCAAGCCAGCTTTGACAGCACTTGCTAATATTTGACCTTGTCCATCAAACAGGGCAGGAAGAATGGGCCACCACCTAGCAGTTCCTATTTTTAGGATTGACAATGTTGTGAGATCAACATTTATTTTCCATCCCTAATTGCCTTTGAGGAGTTGGTAATGAGCTGCCTTTTGATTACGTTATTCCTACATTATTGTTAGACATGGAAACCCAGGATTTGGTTCCAATGATAATGAATAAATAAGGATATATTTCCATGTCTGGACTTTGTCTAACTTTGAGAATCTTCTCATGCTTGAAGTCCTTGTCCTCCTGATGGTATAGGTCACAGTTTTGGGCAGAGCTTAGGTGAGTAAATGTAGTAGGAGGTGCACATTATACCTGCAGGCCACTGCCGGGGTGGGAATAAACGTTTATAGATAGGGTGTCAATTAGTTGGAGTTTAAGTTGTTGGATCTGCACACATCCAGGCAAGTGAAGAATATTCCATCACATTTGTGCTGTATGCCTTGGAATACAGGGCATTACAAGATAATGGAAAGGGTTTGAGGTGTTGTGAGGTGAGTCACTTTCTACAGAGTGCCCAGCCTTTCTTTGTGGCTCCACATTTTAGTCTAGTTTATTATTGTCACGTGTACCGAGGTACAGTGAAAACTCATGTTGCAAGCTATACAGTTAGTAGAAAGATAATACATGACTACAATCGACCCATTACGGTGTATAGTGTAAGAAGGAATTGCAGGTGCTGGTTTAAACCAAAGATAGACTCAAAGCTGGAATAACTCAGCCGGCCAGGTGGCATCTCTGGAGAGAAGGAATGAGTGACGTTTTGGGTCGAGACCCTTCTTCAGAAGACTCACCTTCATTACGGTGTATAGATGCATGATAACATAAGGGAATAATAGTGCAAGGTAAGGTCAGCGAAATCCGATCAAGGATCATCCGAGGGTCACCGAAGAGGTGACATTTGTTGAAGAGAACAGCTCAATGGAGTCTGAGGGGCAATTGGGGATTTGTAATAAATCAAGGTTTTCCATAGATGCCAACATTCTAGAAATAGCAAAACAACCTACCTTTAGTTCAAATGTGGAAATAGTATACACAATGGTGAAACGAGGAACTATAGAAGCTGGTTTACAAAAAAAAAGACACAAAGTGCTGCAGTAATTCAGCTGATTAGGCCGCATCCCTGGAGAACATGGATTAGATAGGTTTAAGAACGAACTGCAGATGCTGGGAAAATCGAAGGTAGACAAAAATACTGGAGAAACTTAGCGGGTGAGGCAGCATCTGTGGAGCGAAGGAATAGGTGATGTTTCGGGTGGAGACCCTTCTTCAGATTAGATGGGTGATTGGGTTGGGACCCTTTTTAAGACTGAAGAATGTATTTTTTAATAAAGCAAAGATAGTTCTTGTTTCTTCTTTAGGACTACAATCTGGCATTACATTGGCAGTGTAGAACATTTTGGAACATGGTTGAAGGTTTGTGAACTATGCTACGCAAATGCATTTTTCCTGGTACTGTGCACTGTAGGGGTCTAGTGGGCTCCAGATTATCCTTAACTGCATCATTATGCACACTTGGAATCAACTGCCTCGGGGTCTATGTTCAGCTGTAGAGAGTAATTACTTTGTGTGAGATACTAGCTGGTTGGTGCATGAATACCTTCTGAACCATAGTTTAGTTTATTATCATGTGTACCAAGGTACTGTGAAAAGCTTTTTGTTGCATGCCATCCAGTTGGCAGAAAGACGGTACATGATCATAATCAAGCCATTCGCAGTGTACAGCTGTTGGAGTAGATATTTAAAAGAGTGGAGTGATTGTAATGAGTGATTGCAGATCCGCTTCTGGGACCAGCACAGTCGCCTGGCTTGGGCGTCATCTTTTGAAATTGGTACAAAGGTCAATAAGTTCTAAATCACTAATCTGATTTGTGCTCACTTTGTGCGAATCACATACCAACTGAAACATTAGCTGTCTAAAGAACTTGAAGTTTCTGTAAAAAAAAATAAAATTACATCCCTGATTAATCCAAGCGATAAATATCATTATGGGTATTGTTCAGCCTTTGTGTACCAGAAAAAAAAAATGGAAGTGGCTATGAACAGAAATTTGTAAATAAGCTCGCAATCTTATCACGCTATACAGGAAACTTTATTCCATTAAGGAGTTGTCATTATATTTATCATGAAAATGAACTTTAGATTTCAAAATTAAATCATCATCTTATTTAAAATAAAATCAATTTAGAACTTCAGGTTCAATGCCCAGGTCTTATGAGTGTACACCACTTTTTTCAGTTTCTTTGTGCCTATTTTTGTAACTGGGTCATTGTATACATTATGAAGCTGGTGACTGAATGAATGTGTGCAAGGATGAGCAAATTGCGATTTACCCGCTGACCTTTGCTGGTGACAAGAGGAGCTTTACTTGGAGAGGATGCCTAACAATTAAACAGTTCATGGACAGATAAAAAATAGTAGCAGTATGAACTGTTGAAAATATAAAAACTTACTGAGTTGGAATGATTTCTTGAAAGAAATTTGAAAATTTAATCATTGTCTATAGATAGTGTTATGATTTTAAAATGTATATTTATACTAGAATCCAGTGCCCTTTAGGAAAGCAAGAGCTACAATGTGGAGCTCTGCAGTGCTACTTCCCTTTCTTCTAGTTCCCTCCCCCACCCTGTCTTTAAACCAAGTGCTGAGAAATTCCATATCACATTGCTCATGTTATTAAAACGGAGTTTTGTTTTTTCAAGCGAAGCAACCTTACTCTTGCTGACATGTGGGCAGACACATTGTGATCCAAACATTAATCAATTATCCAAATTCCTGTGAAGTTTCCTTTATTGAAACTGAACAGTGGGAAATGCATTTTAATATAAATTTCAGCCAATATAGAACAATGGTACTGGATGTTTAAAATGGCAATGGAATCGAACCATGTGACCAACCAGCTGTTTTGATCTGTGATTGAAACTCCTTTTGTGCCAATGAAGAGAAACTAGGATATTTATTTTTAAGAGAACACTTGTATTGTTGTTTTCCCATTCTTTCGAAGACTTTCTGTTAACTTCTGAAAGGGGACAAAAGAATCTCGTGCTACAATCATCATATATTCAGTTATAAAGAAAATGAAAAGTGAAAATGAGCCAAAGCAACACGGTGTGATGATTAATTCCCAAATTGGAAGAATCCAATTCTATCAGCTTGCTTTATGACCCAGATGCAAATTCAATTACAAACATTAGGAAAGTCATTGAGAAATTGGGTTGTTTCATTTCCCGTGCACAGTGCAAGTCTACGAATTGTGCATTGCATTCAAGGGGGTTCACATGAAATTAATGTTCAACTCGAGAAAACATGGTCAAAGTTTAAATAAAACTTCAACATGCTGTAGAGTGGAAATTTGCAATTTAAAAAAAAAAGCATTTATTTAGCCCCCACCAAAAGCGACTCATTGGCCATGCAACTAGGTGATCAAACCATGGAGCAATTGAGTGGGTGCAATAAAGGGGAATGGGGTTGCGCTGCCGCGGGGCGGAAGTGGCGGCTGGGTGCGCGATGACAGG
The DNA here is from genome assembly GCF_010909765.2 of Amblyraja radiata. Taxonomy (NCBI): domain Eukaryota; kingdom Metazoa; phylum Chordata; class Chondrichthyes; order Rajiformes; family Rajidae; genus Amblyraja; species Amblyraja radiata. The sequence goes on from NC_045966.1 coordinate 51,128,490, forward strand.
ACTACAATTCCCAGCACACCCCGCGCCGGCCCTCTCCACGGGCAACCAGCGAGGGGAGCACTATTTGTCCCTCTTTCACTTTCCGCCACTGAAAACTTTCGCATTGTACTTTGTAGACATTAGCCCATGTGTTAATGATGATAATACAGAAGCATGCACTCACATCTGGGTACAATGTAGTTTATGATGGTTCTCAATATATTTATTTATTATCCCACCCCTCGAGGCTGCGCTGCAATGGCTTGATCCGCGATGCTCGACTCGCACGGACTCGACCATTGACATAATCAGGGTAATCCAAACTCGTTGCAATGTCAAATTTCACGCCAATTTCAGTTATTTCATTTACCTGAACCTGTAAACCTAACTACATTGATTTAACATATTTCTCTTCTTAGTCTATTTTACAGGAGTGAATAAGAACGATTGTGCTGATGCTGATTCGCTCAGTTAAAGTTGACTCCCCCTTTATTCCCAGGGCGCATTTCCCCGCCCATTTCCCCAGCGCGCCGCCAATTGGGTCTCCGAAACCTGCAGCTAAGGAGGGGGGGGGGTTGATATCTCACACATATTTACAGAAGATAAAATAATTCTCCTGGTTTCCATTTACTTTCTAAAAGTTTTTCTTTCATTGCAGAGGCGAAGTGACGGGAGAATGCGAGGTTGGATGGAGGGAGGTGGGTTTGTAGTGGGCGGCGGGGAGGCGGCCACCCCTGCGGGCGGGCAGCTGGTGGTAGCGGCCGGTGGTTATATAAGGGGCCGAGTGGTCCCCGGTGCTCAGTTGCTTGGAGCGCGTTGCTAAGGAGACGGTGGCGGCGGCTGTGCTGGAGGCGACGGCGAGGAGGAGAGAGAGAGGGAGAGGACACTGATGGTGGCGGTGGGTGCATCCGCTTCTCAGCTTAGTCTTTTACTTTAGTTTACAGATACAGCGCGGAAACAGGCCCTTCGGCCCAGCGAGTCCGCACTGACCAGCGATGCCCGCACATTAACACCATCCTACACACACACACACACACACACACACTAGGGACAATTTACACCAAGCCAATTAACCTACAAACCTGCACGATCAACCAGAACCAGAACCAGTCTGTGGAGTGTGGGAAGAAACTGGAGATCTACCACACAGGTCCGGGGATAAGGTACAAACTCCGTACAGACAGCACCCGTAGTCGGGATCGAACCCGGGTCTCTAGTGTGTGTGTAGGATGGTGTTGCAGCAACTCTACCGCTGCGCCACAGTGCAGCTGGCGGGGAGCCCCTCAACAACCGCGGCTGATCCCCCTCCCCCCCCCCCCCCCCTCTCTCCCGGGGCTGCTGCTGGGACGCCTTTCCTGGGTCACTTTACAGGCTTGTTAGTGTGTGTGTGTGTGTGTGAGCAGTGTGTGTGTCTCTACAGTCCCTCTCACCCCACCCCCGTCTCCCCAGAATCCGCCCCCCTCCCCAATTCTCTAATCTTTCCTCCGATTCCCCACCCCCTCTCCCCAATTCCCCCTCTAAAACATTCAGCAATCCTTCCCTAATTTCTCCCTGCTTAATTTCTCTTAACCCCTTGTCTCCCCAACCACACCTCCCCCCTGTCCCATCTCTTTAATCCCCCCTCTTCTCCAGACCCCCCTCTTCTCCAGACCCCATCCTTTCCAAACCCCCCCTCCTCCTCTACCCAAACCCCCCTCCTCCTCTCCCCAACCCCCCCTCCTCCTCTCCCCAACCCCCCTCCTCCTCTCCAAACCCTCCTCTCCAAACCCCCCCCCCTCTCCAAACCCCCCCCTCCTCTCCAAACCCCCCCCCTCCTCTCCAAACCCCCCCCCTCCTCTCCCCAACCCCCCCCCCTCCTCTCCCCAACCCCCCCCCCCCTCCTCTCCCCAACCCCCCCCCCCTCCTCTCCTCCACCCCCCCTCCTCTCCCCAACCCCCCCCCCTCCCCAACCCCCCCCCCCTCCTCTCCCCCCCCCCCCCCTCTCCAACCCCCCCCCCCTCCTCTCCCCAACCACCCCTCCTCTCCCAATCCCCAGGCCCGTTGCAGTAGCGGAGGCGAGCGGGTGGTCAGAGGCCACTTGTTGCCAACTATATCCCCCTTGCCCCCTAATGCCGTGCTGTCCGGCCCATTGATCATCCGCACTGACCGATGACCCCGCCAGCTACCCCTACCACCTGCAGCCCAGGGTGGTGTTGGGGAGGGGATGGTGTGGGTAGGAGGATACACTCACTTCTTCATCTCCACTCTGCTCCGGCCTGAAATTGCCCGCTGTCGGTCTGTAATTTGTGCTGCACGCACAGATGAAGGAATGGATTTTGCCACAGAATTACAAAGGAGGGGGGAGCAAAGATGTTCCTTTAATTTACACGCATATATAAAGATGCAGCAGGCCTCTGTCAATTCTCCCCGTCAAAAGCCACCAGGAGGTGCACAAGATGTCGCTTTCAATCATTCGTAAACGACCTCCCTCAAAGTCTCACTCCTCACTTTTCCACAGTATCAGAGTTGTTGCCATGCTCCCTGTTTACCCCGCCCTCCATGCTGCACCCTTCATCCCTCCCCATTGCCCCTTGCCCCCCTCTCCTTGCCCCCTCTCCTTGCCCCTTTCCCCCTCCCCCTTGCCCCCCTCCCCTCGCCCCCAAAATCCTTGCTCCCCCTCCACTTGCCCCTTGCCTCCCCTCACCCCCCCTCCCCTTTCCCCCTTCCCGTTCCCCCCCTCCCCTTGCCCCCCTATTGCCCCCTGCCCCCCCTCCCCCTTGCCCCCCTTCCCCCTTAACCCTCTGCCTCCCCCTTGCCCCCCCCCAGTGCCCAATCCTTGCTTGGTTCCTCCCTCCCCCTTGCCCCCCACCTTCCTCCCTCCTTCTTGTCCCCCCCCACCACCTCTCTCCCTCCCTGCTGAACTCCAGCTCCCCCCGCTCTCTTTGTGCCCAATCGCCACTTGGTTCCTCCCCCGATCTTTCCAGCCTGACTACTGTCCCCCCTCTCCCTTGGGGTGTGTCCCCACCTCTGACCTCACCCTTTTGCCCTTTCCCTCTTTCTCTGCTTCTCTGTTGGTATTGGTCATGATTTATCATCAAAAAGGGTCTCGACCCAAAACATCACCTATTCCTTTTCTCCAGGGATGTCTGATCCGCTGAGTTACTCCAGCTTTTTGTGTCTATCTTTGGTTTAAACCAGCATCTGCAGTTCCTTCCTCTACATATCTACTAAACCTACAGTGTCCATGTTGCCGGAGGGTCCATTAATTTATCATAGTCACATGTGATACAGTGGAAAAAATTTGTTTGCATGCTATCCAGTCAAGTCAAATTATACCATTAAGGCCCACACAAGTACAACAGAAAATGTAAAGAGAAAAACACCAGAATGTAGAATACATTACAGCATCAGTATTGCAGGTACTGAGAAAGTGCAGTTGAAAAAAAAAGTGCAAGGGCTGTATTGAGGTAGGTTGGAAGCACAGGATTATACCCTTGTCTCATAAGGCCTGTTCAATATTTTGATAACAGGGAACAAGCTGTTCTCAAACCCTTTGGTACGTGTTTTCCAGTTTTATTTTGCATAACAGGAAAGGAGAGAAGGGGGAATGAAGCCCGAGTTGCAAATGGCCCTTGATTTTGTTGGCTGCTTTCCCAAGGCAGTGAAGTATAGATTAAGTCGATGGGGTGGGGAGGGAAATTGGTTTGTGTGATGGACTCAGCTATGTTCACGACTGCAATTGTTTGCGGTGTTGGGCAGAGCAGTTGCCAAACCAAGTTGTGATGTATTCTGATAGAATGCTTGGTTATATTTATTCTCCGGAACTTGAAACTCTCGACTTATCTCCACTTCAGCACTATTGATGCTGACACCACCCCATTTTGTGAAGTCGATGACCAGCTCCTTTGTCTTGCTGACGTTAAGTGAGAGGTTGTTGCCTTGACACCATGTTGCCAAACTCTTTACCTTCTTCCTGTACGCCATCTCATCATTGTTTGAGATCCTGCTCACCTTGGGTGGTGCCATCTGCAAATTTGTAAATGGAGTAGGATCAGGATTTTCCATAGAGTCCTGAGCATACAAGGAGTCTTAAACGGCTGAAAATGTATCCCTGTGGGGTACTGCTGGTGTTGAGAATCATCTTGGAGCTTGTTTTGTCACCTGTCCTCACTGATTAAGGTCAATGGGTCAGGAAGTCAAGGATCCAATGCAGAGTTGGATGCTGTATCGTAATCCAGAAGTGTGGAGATTCATTTGATTAGCAAAATGGTGTTCAAGGCAGAGATATAATCAATAACTAGAAGTACATTGTCCCCTTCTCCTCTGCTGTGGTCCCACCATCACTGCCTTTTCTGCTCTCCTGGTCTGCCCACTCCTCCCCTCTACCTTGCCCTCTGTCACCCCCCTCTGTTTGCTTCACCCCTGGTTGCTCCTCCTCTACAATGTCCCCACTGCCCCTTCAATTTGGTTCCCCAGACTTAATTCCCTTCATTCGCTTGCCCTTCCACCTCCCTGGCTTTGCAACCCATGTAGGCCCGACCTCCTGCCTGTTCTCCCTGTTAACCCCACCCTGCCTCTCCTCTTTTCAGTGACGTTTTCAGAAATGTAAATGATGTACTCCGTGCTGTTTAATATTATATTTGTATAAATTACTGTTTCACTTCTGGGCTCTGAATCCTGACATGAAGTTGAATATTGCTTCATTCTGCTATATATCTTAATTTAGTTTTTTTTAGTTTAGAGATACTGCGACGAAACAGGCCCTTCTCCCACCGGGTCAGCGCCGACCAGCGATCCCCGCACACTTATACCACCCTACACACACTAGGGACAATTTACATTTATACCAAGCCAATTAACCTACAAACCTGTACGTCTTTGTAGTGTGGGAGGAAACTGGAGATCCCGGAGAAAACCCACGCAGGTCACAGGGAGAAGGTACAAACTCCATACAGACAAGCACCTGGGGTCAGGATCGAACCCTGGTCTCTGGCAGGAACTCTACCGCTGTGCTACTGTGCCGCCCCATACGATATCTATTGTAGGATATCTCTCTTAATATTTATACCTTTTTCTTCTGTGTGACTTGTATTGCCTATCTAGCTAGCCTGGTGTTTGGAAACCTTTACGGACAGTGGAGATTCCACCTTTGATCTCATTAATCATGTCATTGAGGTTCCTATGTAGGTTTGGTGTGGTGGGTGGGTCTAAACAATTTGTCAAATCAAATGGTGTCACATTTTGGAGTTTACTATTTAATGTGCTTCTGTTTGGCAGGAATTGATTACATTGCTATGCTCAAATTGTTTCAGGATAGGTATAGATGGGGGTGGGAGCTATTCTCAGTTGAAGTCTAAATTTGGTTCTCATTTTTTGTTACCTTTCCTGAAAGCCACTTTTTTTAGGTTGCAGCACAACAAGATATTGGTATCCCTTTGACTTCCCCTTTTATTGGCATGACTATTAGTGGAATTTCCTGCAAAGGAAAGGTATGAGAAGATGGCATCTGGATTTGTCGGTCAGGCAGCATCTCTGGAGAACAGGAATACATGATGTTTTGGGTTGAGACCTTTCTTCAGACTTACTCTCAGTCTGAAGAAAGAAGGGTCTTGACATCACCTATTCCCTTTCTCCAGAGATGCTGCCAGACCCGCTGAGTTACTCCAGCATTTCGTGTTTATCTTCGGTGTAAATCAGCATAGACAATAGGTGCATTCGGCCCTTCGAGCCAGCACCGCCATTCAATGTGATCATGGCACAATCAGTACTCTGTTCCTGCCTTCTCTCCATATCCCTTAACTCTGCTATTCCTAAGAGCTCTATCTAACTCTCTCTTGAAATCATCCATAGAACCAGCCTCCACCACCCTATGAGGCAGAGAATTCCACACACTCACAACTCTGTGTGAAAAAGTTTTTCCTCATCTTCGTTCTAAATGGCTTACCACTTATTCTTAAATATGGCCCCTGGTTCTGGACTCCCCCAACATTGGGAACATGTTTCCTGCCTCTAGCGTGTCCAAACCTTTAATAATATATGTTTCAATAAGATCCCCAAATAATATCTTACACATGCCCTTTCAATATTAAACCAATCAACCACAGGAAACAAACAGTTTCTTTTTTAAAAAGTTTTTTTAGAGATACAGCGCGGAAACAGACCCTTCGCCTCACCGGGTCCATGCCGACCAGCGAACCCCGCACATTAACACTATCCTACACTAGGGACAATTTTTACATTTACTAAACCAATTAACCTACAAACCTGTACACCTGTGGAGTGTGGGAGGAAACCAAAGATCTCGGAGAAAACCCACATAGGTCACTGGGAGAACGTACAGACAGCACCCGCAGTCGGGATCGAACCCGGGTCTCCGGCATTGCATTCGCTGTAAGGCAGCAACTCTGCCGCTGCGCCACTGTGACCGCCCTGCAGTTCCTTCCTACACATCTGCATTTGTTGGTTAGGCTTTTATTTTTATTTGATTTGAATGACGAGGCCTTTGTTTTGATTGATGTGTGAAAATGGTGATGTTAGAGGATTTAAACTTAATAGGGTTAAAGGAATGACATGTCTCCAAATCTGGATAATGTGCAACTTGGAGGGACATGTATAGATAGTGTTCTCTTCTACTGCTGCCATTGTTTAGTTTAGAGATACGGTGTGGAAGCAGGCCCTTCGGCCCATCGAGTCGTACCGACCAGCAATCCCCACACAATAACACCATCCTACACTCACCAGGGACAATTTACAATTATAGCCAATTAACCTACAAACCTATACCTCTTTGGAGTGTGGGAGGAAACCGGTGCGTCCGGAGAAAAAACCCAAGCGGTCACGGGGAGAACGTACAAACTCCGTACAGACAGCACCCGTAGTCAGGATCGAACCCGGGACCCTGGCGCTGTAAGGCAGCAACTCAACCGCTGCGCCACCGTGCCGCCCGTTCTCACAGGTGCTCCAAGTTCTTTGTGTGTCACTGTCGTAGAAACAGTGCCATAGTGCCAATACTATTCATCAATCTTAAGGGTCTGTCCCACGAGCGCGGCAAGCGCGACCTAACGTGGTCGCTTGAGCCGTACTGCCTCGCGGGGCCGGTCCCACTTCGATCGCCGTATGGAGTTGTGCGTAGCTGGTCCCGACATCGCGCGGGACTCCGGAAAAATGACAGTGTTCAAAAATTCCGTCCCGCAATGGCCTGCCGGCCCGCAGCCACATTGAGGCTGTACGCACTGCCTCGACGGGCATACGCAGCGTCTTGACGCCGTACGTCATGCGCGAACTTCCCGCGGACTTCGCTCGAACTTCACGTCACTCACTCGACTTCCGCGCGGCCCCCGCTTCTGGTTTGGTTGCGCTCGCCGCATGCAGTCGCATGCTGGTGGGACCGGCCCTGTACGGGGATCACTTGACCTCCGCGCGGCCCCCGCTTCCGGTTTGGTCACGCTTGCCGCATGCAATCGCATGCTCGTGGGACAGGCCCTTCACAGAAATATTCCTGTTTTGGCACAGGCAGAACAGGCTTGGCTGTGCTGCTGCCTTTCATTGGTTGAGTTAGCTAGGGGATATGCTCTTGTATAGCAGTAGTCCATGAATGATGATTCTTGGTGATTTTGTTTTCGTCACGTGCTTGCAATTAGATAATTTGTGTATGGCCAGGATGGGAACTGTGGACTTTTATCTGAACCAAGTCTCCATTGATGCCATGCTTACCTGTGGAGGCCATGGGTTTTGTTGATCAAGACCCTGACAAATTTGTTTAATTGTAGACTAAATGAAAGTGTAAAGAGAGTATTCATTGACATACCAAATCTCTTCAATCTAGTAAGGAAGTAGATGTGTAATGAATGTTTACTACTGCTATCTAACTTGTTCTTGTACACTAGTGAAAGTAAAAGTCCAAAGGTGACAGTTTAGTTTAGAGATGCAGAAACAGGCCCTTTCCCCACCGAGCCCATACTGACCAGCGATCCCCGCACACTTACACTATCCTACACACACACACACACACACACACACACACACACACACACACACACACACACACACACACACACACACACACACACACACACACACACACACACACACACACACACACACACACACACACACACACACACACACACACACACACACACACACACACACACACACACCAATTTACAATTTTACCAAGCCAATTAACTTACAAACGTGATTGTCTTTGGAGTGTGGGAGGAAGCTCCCACACTGGATAAAACCACGCAGATCACTGGGAGAACGTACAAACTCCGTATAAACAAGCACCCGTAATTGGGATCGAACCCGGTTCTCTGAAGCTGTAAGGCAGCAACTACTGCTGTGCCACCATGCTGACATTTTATGATATGATTTTAATATATGGTAAATACATCGGATCTGTTCATTCCACTAAAGGGTGAGGTGCAGTAGCTTATCAGACACCTTCATATTCCTGGTAGTCAGCAGGGACACATGGGGGAAGCTGCTAAAAAAATGTTGTTAATGCTTCTATGAAAATTGCCACTATGGCATGCAGTGAATAGGTATCTCTGGTGCAGAGAGACTTTACTAAATGATTGTAAGCTCTCTTGTGATCAACCCATTTAATTTTTTGACCCGGCAGTGCTCCCCTTTACCACTCACTCTCCTCCTCTAGAATGATGGACTGCTCTTAAATTGTATTCTGCACTTAGTGCTTCGTACAACAGCAAAGTTGTCCTTGTGAATATATACAGTGCCCTTCATAATGTTTGGGACAAAGACCCATCATTTTTTTTTTTTGCCTCTTTACTCCATAATTTGAGATTTGTAATAGAAAAAAATCACATGCAGTTAAAGTACACATTATCTGATTTTATTAAAGGCCATTTTTATACATTTTGGTTTCACCATATAGAAATTACAGCTGTGTTTACACATAGTCCACCCCCATTTTGGGGCACCATAATGTTTGGGCCACATGGCTTCACAGGCGCTTGTAATTGCTCAGGTGTGTTTAATTGCCTCCTTAATGCAGGTATAAGAGAACTCAGCATCTAGTCTTTCCTCCAGTCTTTCCATCACCTTTGAAAACTTTTATTGCTGTTTATCAACATGAGAACCAAAGTTGTGCAAATGAAAGTCAAAGAAGCCATTATGAGACTGAGAAACAAGAATAAAACTTAGAGACATCAGCCAACCCTTAGGCCTACCAAAATCAACTGTTTGCAAAATCTTTAAGAAGAAAGAGAGCACTGGTGAGCTTACTAATTGCAAAGGGACTGGCAGGCCCAGGAAGACCTCCAAAGCTGATGACAGAAGAATTCTCTCTATAATAAAGAAATATCCCCAAACATCTGTCCGACAGATCAGAAACACTCTTCAGGAGTCAGGTGTCACTGACCACTGTCCGCAGAAGACTTCATGAACAGAAATACAGAGTCTACACTGCACGATGAAACCACTGGTTAGCCACAAAAATAAGATGGTCCGGGTACAGTTTGCCAAGAAGTACTTAAAAGAGCAACGACAGTTTTGTAAAAGGCCTTGTGGACAGATGAGGTGAAGATTAACTTATATCGGAGTGATGGCAAGAGCAAAGTATGGAGGAGAGAAGGAACTGCCCAAGATCCAAAGCATACCACCTCATCTGTGAAACACGGTGATGGGGGTGTTATGGCCTGGGCATGTTTGGCTGCTGAAGGTACTGGCTCACTTATCTTCATTGATGATACAACTGCCATTGGGTCCATGTCAGCTTCCAGCAGAAAAAACTCCCATCAGTACCACTCCCCCCCCTTCCCATTTGCTCGGAATCCTGCAATGTTCTCTCACATACCCATCAGTTCTCCTTTGATTCTTTTTCCATTTATTACACAATAGCAAATTCACCGACCAGCGTATTTTGGGGATGTCGGCGAAAAATTGAGAACAAATTTCAGGTTGAGCATGCAAACTCCACATGGACAACTGCCAAGGCCCGGATTGAACCCAGAGTTACAATGTGAGGCGTAGTGCTAACTGTTAAAGCACTATGACACCCCACATAGAGCTGTACAGCAAGAAAACAGACCCTTCGGCACAACTCATCCATTGCTGACCAAGTTGCTTAACGGAGCTAGCCTGCAACATACCTCCAAGTCTTTCATGTACCCATGTACCTGTTTTAATGGTTTTTAAATGTTATTATTGTACCTGCCTCAACTATTTCCTCTGGCAGCTTGTTGCATATACACACCAACCTCTTTGTGAAATTACAAAATTGTTAAATATTTTTTCTCTCGCTTTAAACCTATGCCCTCCGGTAATCGGACTCCCCTATCCTGGGGAAGAGAGTATTCACCTTATTTTTGCTCATGCTTTTATACATATGCTCCGAGATCCTTGACCTCAGCCTGAGATATCCTGGTATTCATAAAAGCTAGGCACCGGCCAATTTGACTCAATTCATGTGCTACCACGAAACTGCTGACAGCACTGGATATAGAAAAGGCTAATGTATTGGAATCTAGAATTAACCATACCTTTGACAGAGCTCTTATAATTCAATTACAACGCTAGAATCAACTTTGTAATGTGGACAGTTGCTCACTTGGGTTCAAGCCACAAAAATCTTGACAAATCCAATCCATTATTACTTAACCAGCCACCAGTTGGTCATCACATGGAAGAAAGGTATCAACAACAGCGCTATTTAGTGTTACTTGCTCACCAATGGCCTAATCACTATTCAGTTAAAATGCTATTAGGATTTGTCTTCCAGAGATTGCACTACAACGGAGGGAATATTATCTCCAATCTTTTTACCTTTCTCCTATCTCTTCTCACATAAAAAGATGACCGTTCTGATACACTCCTCTGCAGATGATTTTCTCTTCACCTATCTCTTCTGAGTTCTGACTAAAGATCATCAACCTGAAGCATTCATTCATTTTCTGCGTCGACGAGCTGCTGAATATGGTCAGCAAATTTATTTTTGTGTTTATTTCAGATTTCCAACATTTGCAGTACATAGCACTGAAGGATGCCATTTGAAGTCCAACAGAAGGACTGTGATGGTTCAATATGATAGTTTGCCAATGGCACCTTCAACATGCAGTAAAAAATATCTCCATAAAGCAGCAACGATATGAAGGGTAAATAAAAGCTGCTTGAATGTGGATTTTTAGACTGACATTTATCCTGTTCATGAGAAATACATAGACGTATGTTTTTCCAACGATATAATTTATTCGAATCAATCTACTCGTATTTAGTTCCGCATAACATTGAGAATGGCAGTTACCTAATTTTTCTTAGCGGTAGTTCTCCTTTTGGTTTCTCCCCAAAAATCCTTGCAAATTCATAAATTTGATTCTTCAAGTCTGGGGCCAATTGAGGGATTTACCAAAGGCTATAACCGGGAAGTGCAACTCTGAGCTCAACCTGGGAAATTCTTTGTGTTGCTCAACTGCTGATGATAATGTAAGGCTCGATGACTTAAGCCAGTTGCCTTATTTGAAGGTTGATGAAGTGGTCATAATAATAATAATTGTGTTTAGGCTCAATGCGTGTGTGATATTTTGACTATTTCATTAAAAGAATAATCACTGGGAAAAGTTATGCGAGTACAGCATGCAGGTGCAGTGGGCAGCGAAGAAAGTGAATGGCATGCTGGCCTTTATAACAAGAGGAGTCGACTATAGGAGCCAAGAGGTCCTTCTGCAGTTGTACAGGGCCCTAATGAGACCACACCTGGAGTATTGTGTGCAGTTTTGGTCCCCTAATTTGAGGAAGGACATTCTTGCCATTGAGGGAGTGCAGCGTAGGCTTACAAGGTTAATTCCCGGGTTGTCATATGCTGAGAGAATGGTGCGGCTGGGCTTGTACACTCTGGAGTTTAGAAGGATGAGAGGATATCTTATTGAAACATATAAGATTGTTTAGGGTTTGGACACGCTAGAGGCAGGAAATGTGTTCCTGATGTTGGGGGAGTCCAGAACCAGGGGCCACAGTTTAAGAATAAGGGGTAAGCCATTTAGAATGGAGACGAGGAAACGCTTTTTGTCACGGAGAGTTGTGAGTCTGTGGAATTCTCTGCCTCAGAGGGCGGTGGAGGCAGGTTCTCTGGATGCTTTCAAGAGAGAGCTAGATAGGGCTCTTGAAGATAGCGGAGTCAGGGGATATGGGGAGAGGGCAGGAACGGGGTACTGATTGGGGATGATCAGACATGATCACATTGAATTGCGGTGCTGGCTCTAAAGGCCGATTGGCCTACTCCTGCACCTATTGTCTATTGTAATATTTAATCTATTATTCTGTTTGGAGTACACATTGTAAATGTGAAAGCGGTGGTTTTCTTGGGAGTGGAGGTTCTAGTGTGAACAAAACATCAGTGGGTTAAAGCATGATGTGCTGCTGTTATAGTCATTAAATCCACCAGTGTTGCTCTTCACACCATTTTTAAATTGCAAAATATTGGAAAGAGAAAGACAAAGACTGGCCAATGTTTTGAGTGAGATTCTTGATCAGAACAGGCATTTTCTATTTTTTTTATTGGCAACGTTGACAAATGTTTTGTTGTATCTTGAAAAATTGCATTACACTAATTGGGATTTAAAATTTCTAAAACTTTTATAACTGCACATTCTGGAACCCTGTAGCTTGGTTGTGTTGTGACTGAGAAAATACTAGTTGATATATTATGGTAAACTTTTAACAGCCTCAGGTTTAGGGATGGTGTTACAAGATTCCACAGAACCATTGGTGTTAGATACTGAAGTGCAAGAACCAACAGAACAAACTATCTTTAATCATTTCTCCCAGAGTAACGTCAGTTGCAATTGGGCCAACTAATTTCCATGGGAAATCTTCCAGTGCTGTCTTAATGACTGTACAAGACAAGCTTGTGAGTGCACAACTTGAGTGTTAGAACCTTTTCACACAGCCTTTGCACTCTGGCAATCAATCTAGGTGACTGAGGCACAAAGCTTGGACTTCAGAGCAGGAATGATGCCGGCATAGACTATCCAGTGTGATAGATTAGCAGTAATTACTGTTGACTGTTGGACCTTGCTTTGTGCTTAACAGGGCTGCGCATGGAGGAGATTGTTGACAGATTTTTTTTTAAGATTGTTTGTTTTATGTTTTTTTTACTGTATTAGGCAACATGACCATTGAAGTGCATACAGTAGGCTGTCAGTGTAAATTAGATCATAATTATTTCAATATTTTTATTTTAAAAGTTTGTAATATTTCTCTTCGAACCATTCTCCCCTTACCAACCCCCACCTCTCAAAAACATTTCCCAATCTAAAAGTTAAACCTTAAATAGCTTATATCTTGTAACTTTCTGAGTAAGAATGAAAATCTTACTCTGTACAATCTTAAGGGGCTGTCCCACTTGGGCAACCGAATTGGCGAGTTTAGAAGAGTTTGAAAACCTCCTTCGACTATGTAGAAGACTTCCTTCGACCTCCTTCGACTATGTTGAAGACAGCTACGACTAACTTCAGGAAAATTGGACACCGAATAGTGGAGAGTGAAGACGACCTCCCTTCGACTATGATGAAGACTATCTTTGACTACCCTCGACTACCTACGACTAACATACCGACCTACTACGACTAAACCTACGAGTAAAAAAAGTATAGATTTTTTCCATGGCGACCTTTTTTTACTCGCGGACATTTTTCAACGTGTTGAAAAATATGCCGCGACCTAGCTGAGGCCTTGAGTACATGGGGACTACTCTCGAGCATGAAGGAGAGTTACAAATACCTCCTACGACCTCATGTCGACCATGCTGCGAGTATGAGTCAAGGGCAAACTCGCCAGAACTTGCGGATTAGGTCACCCAAATGGGACAGCCACTTTACTCTGGCTCGTAAGATGTAGTGTGATGTGCTGCAGCTCTTGGCCTCACTTGATCTGCCGATGGTGAGATAATTGTTCTGCCACCCACTCAAGGATTTCTGGCCATTTGTATACTTGTCTAGTCAGGTTTGTTCATAGGAAACTAAAGTTATTTAATGGCTAGAAGATAGACGCAAAAGCTGGATTAACTCAGGCAGCATCTCTGGGGAAAAGGAATAGATGATGTTTCGGGGCTATTTCCCTTGCACTATAAAATGCTAAAAACACGTGGTGCCCATTTGGCTTTCAATGTAGAGGGAAGATAATGTGAACTAAAATGCCACGATAAATAGATTATAAAATAAAAATATTCGACAAATAATGGCCAAAATTATGCAGACTCTTTTATTACATTGTCGGTGCACTTCAGTTAATGATGCAAAAAAATATTTTGTATGTTCCTAGCTTTCATATCCATTGCCTTCAAGTTGTTTGGCACGTTAGCCAGCATGGTGCATTGAATTGGAATTCAGCAAGAGTGTTAAAAATCATTTTGATTATAGAATTGTTCCAGCATAGATGGCCATTTGTCCCATTGTCTTGCAATGACTGTCAGCAAAACTAATCCACTCTATTTCTTCAAAAACAATGGAAAAAAAGAAACAAATGGGAAGAAACAAGTGTCAAATGGGATAGTCAAAGACGGAGTTAGAGTAGCAATGTTACAAAATTTTGAGATTTTAAAAATCAAGTCTGCAATTTATCCCATCAGATAAAGCATAAAAATAAGTTTAATTTGACACCTAATTCACTTTCATACCTAATTCAATTTCATATCAGTATTTAAAAAGTTATGGCCATTTTTATACTCGGAAATTAGCATCTTGTTCCCTATTGATTTTCTATGGACATAACTAAAAAGCTGTGATCGTGGACAGTCAAAAGCCCATAACTTTCTTAAAAATTAAGAGAACTGAATGAAATTTTCAGTTATCATAGATTGAAGCATTCTGAAACAAATATAAAATAATCTTACTTGGATGAACTGAAATTAAAGCATATAATTAGTCAGTTATCCAATTGTAGCTAATTCCAAACTTCAATTACTAGATCTAAACATCTATCCATTTCTTAAGAAATGATTAACATTTTTAAATAGCCTAAGTGTCCAAATAATATTCACAAAGAATTCACAATAAAACATGATTTTTAAATCTCATTTACATTAATTTATAGGCCAAATGGAAGGAATTTAGTGTTCGATTGCTGTAAATTAATGGCCATTTAAATCAGCTTTCGAGTGGGATCCTGTGGAACGCGCTGGTTTAGAACGTTCACATTGCGGTAGATTTGTACCCCATATGCCCAGAAAAATACTGCGGGATTTAATGGGGCCCCAAATTAGCTACTCGCAACATTAAACTTTGTATAAAGGGATCTTAAGAAGCGTTTTTTAATGTAAAAATAAACAACCTACCTTCCGTTGTCCCCTGTATGAGATCCGACCTGTTGTCGGCGGTCGCGGGTTTAGAGGTTAATTTTTAACTTACTATAATAATTAAATAAACCCGTAAAATGTAAAAATAGCTCCAGCGAGCGAAACTTCAAGCGATCTTTCGTCAGCAACTGAGGTAGGCTGAACAAGCTCGATTTGACCAGCCTAGGGAAAATCGCATTTTAAACCCGCCCCCCTCTAAACGGCGCCATAATCACACACACGGGCTGGGACAGATCTGCAGCGACGCTTAAGGTAGGTTTTGCAACATACCTAGTTAAAGAGAAGGGGAGTAAAGGGATAGTTAATTACCCCAGAATTAACGGGAAAGAAAGCTCACAAAGGGATAGGAGAGTATGGCCAAGTGTTATAGTGATCGATGTGAAAGGTGAGATGCGTAAGGAATTAAAAGTATTGTATTTGAATGCGCAAAGTATAAGAAGTAAAGTAGATGAGCTTGAGGCTCAGTTAGAGGTTGGTAGATATGACATTGTGGGAATTACTGAGACATGGCTGCAGGAGGATTGGGCCTGGGAACTTAATATTCAGGGTTATACATCCTATAGAAAGGACAGGCAGGTGGGCAGAGGTGGGGGGGGGGGGGGCAGCTCTGCTGGTAAGGAATGGAATTCAGTCCCTTGCTAGGGACGACATAGGGACTGGCAAGGTAGAGTCACTGTGGATTGAGTTGAGGAATTGCAAAGGCACTAATTGGTGTTATCTACAGACCCCCAAATAGTAGCCCGGATGTAGGGTGTAAGTTGCAGCAGGACAAAGGTAATTCCACTGTAGTGATGAGGGATTTCAATATGCAGGTAGACTGGAGAAAATCAGGTTGGTTCAGGACCCCAAGAAAGAGGGTTTGTAGAGTGCCTCCGAGATGGATTCTTAGAGCAGTTTGTATTGGAGCCGACCAGAGAAAAGTCAATTCTGGATTTAATGTTGTCCAATGAACCAGATTTGAAAAGAGAACTCGACGTAAAGGAACCGCTTGGAGGTAGTGATCATAATATGATTAGTTTTAATCTGCAATTTGAGAAGGAGAAGGTTAAATCGGATGTGTCAGTGATGCAGTTGTACAAAGGGGACTATGAAGGCACGAGAGAAGAGCTGGCCAAGGTAGACTGGAAAGGGATCCTGGCAGGAATGACAGTGGAACAGCATTGGCAGGAATTTCTGGGCATAATCCGGAAGACACAGGATCATTTCATTCCAAAAAGGAAGAAAGATTCTAAGGAGAGTAGGAGGCAACTGTGGCTGACAAGAGAAGTTAGGGATAGAATAAAACTAAAAGAAAAGATGTATAACACAGCAAAGAGTAGTCAGATGACAGAGGATTGGGAAACTTTCATAGGACAACAGAAGGAAACAATACGGGCTGAAAAGATGAAGTACGAGGGGAAGCTGGCCAGGAATGTAAAGAAGGACAGTAAAAGCTTCTTTAGATATGTTAAGGGAAAAAGAATCGCAAAGTCAAATATGGGTCCCTTGAAGGCAGACACGGGTGAAATTATTATGGGGAACAAGGAAATGGCAGAAGAGTTGAACAGGTACTTCGGATCTGTCTTCACTAAGGAAGACACAATATCCCAGATGTACTGGAGGACAGAGGATCCAAGGGGGTAGAGGAACTGAAAGAAATTTTCATTAGGCGAGAAATAGTATTGGGTAGGCTAATGGGACTGAAGGATGATAAATCCCCTGGGCCGGATGGTCTGCATCCCAGGGTCCTCAGGGAGGTGGCTCTAGAAATAGTGGTGATCATTATTTGGTGATCATTTTCCAATGTTCAATAGATTCAGGATCAGTTCCTGTGGATTGGAGGATAGCTAATATTATGCCACTTTTCAAGAAAGGAGCGAGAGAGAAAACATGGAATTACAGACCAGTTAACCTGACCGGTGGTGGGAAAGATGCTGGAGTCAATTATTAAAGAGGTAATAATGGGGCTTTTGGATAGCAGTAAAATGATTAGTCCAAGTCAACATGGATTTAGGAAAGGAAAATCATGCTTGACTAATCTTCTGGAATTTTTTGAGGATGTGACAAGTAAAATGGATGAAGGGGAACCAGTGGATGTAGTGTATCTATACTTTCAGAAAGTCTTTGATGAAATCCAGCACGGGAGACTGGTGACTAAAATTAGAGCACATGGTATTGGGGGTAGGGTGTTGACGTGGATAGAAAATTGGTTGGCAGACCAGAAGCAAAGAGTAGGTGTGAACGGGTCCTTTTCAGAATGGCAGGCAGTGGCGAGTGGAGTGTCGCAAGGCTCGGTGTTGGGGCCACAACTGTTTACCAAATATATTAATGATTTGGAAGAGGGAATTAGGAGCAACACTAGCAAGTTTGTGGATGACACAAAGCTGGGTGGCAGTGTGAACTGTGAAGAGGATGTTAGGAGGTTGCAGGGTGACCTGGACAGGTTGAGTGAGTGGGCAGATGCAGTATAATATAGATAAATGTGAGGTTATCCACTTTGGCAGCAAAAACAAGGGGGCAGATTATTATCTCAATGGGGTTAGGTTAGGTAAGGGGGAGGTACAGCGAGACCTGGATGTCCTTGTACACTGGTCACTGAAAGTTGGCATGCAGGTACAGCAGGCAGTGAAGAAAGCTAATGGAATGTTGGCCTTCATAACGAGAGGATTTCAGTATAGGAGTAAAGAGGTTCTTCTGCAGTTGTATAGGGCTCTGGTAAGACCACATCTGGAGTATTGTGTACAGTTTTGGTCTCCTAATTTGAGGAAGGACATCCTTGTGATTGAGGCAGTGCAGCTTAGGTTCACGAGATTGATCCCTGGGATGGCGGGACTGTCGTATGATGAAAGATTGAAAAGACTAGGCTTGTATTCACTAGAGTTCAGAAGGATGAGGGGGTTCTTAGAGAAACATATAGAATTATAAAAGGACTGGACAAGCTAGATGCAGGAAAAATGTTCCCAATGTTGGGCGAGTCCAGAACCAGGGGCCACAGTCTTAGAATAAAGGGGAGGTCATTTAAGACTGAGGTGAGAAAAAAACTTTTTCACCCAGAGAGTTGTGAATTTGTGGAATTCCCTGCCACAGAGGGCAGTGGAGGCCAAATCACTGGATGGATTTAAGAGAGAGTTAGATAGAGCTCTAGGGGCTAGTGGAATCATGGGATATGGGGAGAAGGCAGGCACGGGTTATTGATTGGGGACGATCAGCCATGATCACAATGAATGGCGGTCCTGGCTCGAAGGGCCGAATGGCCTCCTCCTGCACCTGTTTTCTATGTTTCTATTTCTATGTTTCTAAAAAGAAAAAAGTTCAATGGTATTTCATTATTACACATACCCAGGTAAATTCCCTTTTTGCATACCTTCAGTAAAAATCTTACTTTAGGTAGGCTCAATCATACTTGAATTACTAGAATGTAGAAATAGTGGATTACATTGAGGCATGCAAGAGTTGCCAAGTTTCCAGAGCCACCTTGTACCAAGTCTTGACTTGGCCATAAAGGCTCCATGTCCTGGCGGTGGCACTGGGTTGGTGCAGAGGTCGGTCTGACCAGGTGATGTTGTCAATGTCCTACACCGCAGCTCTTTGCTTCTGCAGACCTCTTGTAGTGGCACCCACTATAATCAAGCTCCAGGCTGCTGCAGGGCCTCCAGTGGCCTACTTTTCCATCCTCTTCGATTAGACATGTTGACGTGCGATACCTCACCTCACACGGCCACCACTCAGCCTCCGTGCCCCAGGGCAGCTTCTGCAGCCGTTGTTGGAACACCCAGAACGCCTGGGTGGGAGGTTAGCCCGCAGCCCGCTCACTGGAACCGTTCCTTTCCTTCATCCGAACCAAAAATAATGGAAATACTCAGCAGATTTGGGAGCATATGGAGAGAGATCAGCTCAGAAAGTTTGTTATAGGTGGATACCAAATGCTGGAGTAACTGCAGGACAGGCAGCATCTCTGGAGAGAAGGAATGGGTGACGTTTTGGTTCGAGACCCTTCTTCAGACTGCGATTAGACATGTTCGAGACCTTTCTTCAGACTGTGAAAGTTTGTTATAGTTGGATTATCTTCCATGGGAACTGGCCTTTTCTGACGCACACAGGAAGGATTGCTTATTTGGAATGGCAGAAGTCAATGTTGAGTTCTGCAGTGTACTTGCATCAAAGATGTGGGTCTGTTTCTTGAGCTTGCATTAGACTTGCTGGAATAAAGTAGGGGACAAAAGATAAGAGAGGTCAGTGTGAGAGCCTGTCTTTTCCCCACTTGTCCTGGAGTTTTTCTCCAAGTATCTTTTCTATTTACTTTGGAAAGCAATGACTGAATCTGCTTCTATGACCCTATAAGGCAATACATTCCAGATCATGACCACTCACCATATGGAAAAAAACGTTTTCCTTGAGTCAC
The DNA here is from genome assembly GCF_010909765.2 of Amblyraja radiata. Taxonomy (NCBI): domain Eukaryota; kingdom Metazoa; phylum Chordata; class Chondrichthyes; order Rajiformes; family Rajidae; genus Amblyraja; species Amblyraja radiata. Next base: position 51,148,142 of record NC_045966.1, read on the forward strand.
CCCTGATTCTTCTGCCAATTGCTTGATTTCTGTCTTTTGGTTCTTGACCTGTTCTGCCTATGGGGATAGTTTCTCTCCTTTCAGTCTGTCTGGACCCTTAATTATTTTGAAGAGTCATTGAGTTATACTTTACGGAAACAGGCCCTTCAGCCCAACTCGTTCATACTGACCAAGCTACCTACCTGAGCTAAACCCATGCCTATGGCCATAATAGCATGGAAGTAAATTGAAATGAATAGAAACCCCTAATATCTTTTCTTCCAAGTTGACATATTGCCTTTTTTCAAGAATGTCTGTTATGATATTCTGCTGAGGTGGTGATGCAACCTATTTTAAAATTCTATAACAAAGAACTTTGCACCCTTCCCAAGGCAACAGGTCACTCACTAATTCTAATAAAACAAGCACCTTTACTATTATTCTCCAAGTTTACACAAATCCTTAACTTAAATTTTGAGTAATTGATGCCCAGCTTTTCAGTACTGTTACCTAGTCGATAACTCTACAAGGTAAGCTCTCAACCTTCCCTCTTCTAAGAACAATTCAGAAACAAAAAGATAAAATGCTGGAAGTACTTGGCAGGTAGGCTGCACCTGTGAGAAGAGAAACAGGATCAACGTCTCGGGTCAGGAGCCTTTTGAGCATTTACAGTATTTCCTGTTTTTGTGTTAGATTTACAGCACCTGCAGTTTTTTTTTTTTTACATTTTCATTAACAGTCTTTAATTGAGACTTTAGAGATACAGCGTAGAAACAGGCCCTTCGGCACGCCGAGTCCATTCCATCCAGCGATTACCTTGCGCACATTAGGGACAATTTACAATTTGCAGAAACCAATTAACCTACAAGCCTGAATGTCTTTGGAATGTGGGAAGAAACCGGAGCACCCAGAGAAAACTCATGTGGTTACAGGGGAAAATGTACAAACTTCGTACATTCAGTATCCTCAATTAGGATGGAACCTGCGTCTCTGGCACTGTAAGGCAGCAGCACTACTGCTGTGCCCTGTGCTGCCCTTGCTTGTCCCCAAGTGAAGTCCTGCTTCCTTGGGACTTTTCCACTCAATTTTCTTAGGGTGTTTGGAACATTCCTAAGGTGCAGTGTTGTAAAAATGCAGTATACATTATTGCTGCAGTAACAGGCACTGCCTTCTAGGTGGACAGCCCAGGATCTCGTGTACATTTTTACATCAATTGGAAATGCTTGCTTTCAAAAATGTGTGTATGTGTGCACTTCTGTTCTTGCACTCTGTTTAGAATACTGTCACTTTCCTACTCTTTGTGCTTCGGTTTAGCTGTCAGGTTATTACATAAGATCATAGTTTCTGCCTGTATGTGAAAGGGCATATCTTGCCAGGTTTCTTTGAAAATAATCCTGGAACAAGTTTGCACTGTGAAACAGCTTCAACCTGAAGCATTTGTCCAATCTTGAAATGCTTCTTATGTTCTTAAGCCATCCCTTCCATTACGTGGTGGTGACACAGAAGTAAATATATTACAACATCATACAGTTGCTCAAACTCTTAAGTTACATTTCTTTTGCCTGTCAATCTTCAACGTGATTGGAATGCAACAAAGAAGATTTTGTACTTGTCAAACCTTCCCATCAAGTTTCAAGTGCCAGTCCCTCTGACAGCAGTTAACCTTTGGTTTAATCCTTTGTTGTACTATTTTTTTCACCAAAGTCCTTTCAAAAACCCATAATCATACCTGGCCTGGGCCAGGGACTTTGATGGATATCTTGCTGCCATTTTCATATTTTCATTCTAGTTCTTTGAGGCCTTCAGCAGATGTCTCTCCATGTTGAAAGGCTTTCAATCTGGCCTGAATTAACTGGTTAACAGGGCCAAATGACTTCAGTGGCTGGTCCTTCCGTTTCTGTAAGCGAGTCTTGACTGGAATCATGTGTGCAGTGGAGATTTGGCCGAGTTGTGCTTCAAGGGAGATGAATTTTGTTTGAGAATAAATGCAGTGACCAATAGTTATCAGCTTCTATGTGGGGGCTGGTGGAAATTTGCTTTCTAAAATGTTCACATGCTCGCTATCAGTGAAAGAAACTGCCAGAGACCGTTTTTATTTGTTTATTGTATAGTTTAGCTGTGAGTTCCATTCCACAAAGAGCAATGGTTTTTCAAGAATTTAAATGCAACTGTGTCCAGATTAGTCCATTGAGACTTTTCTGTTGACTTTACCTGGTTACTTCTGTGGCCAATGTAAATGTTAAGACTGTCAGGTTCCAATTTATATATTTGAGTTTGGTGTCCATCACACTAGTGCAGTTGTTTAGTCTTAATAAAATATTAAAAAGAGCGACATTTATTACTTTCCCTGCAACCCCCTCCCCCCAGTGACCTGAAAAGAATAGGCCCTTGCCCTTTTTTTCTATCTGCACTGTCCCAGAAGCGATAACACTACATTATGCACTCTTTTATTTCTCACTTTTGCACTGATGTACCATTACACATGTAGAAATAAGGAACTGCAAATGCTGGTTTACAAAAAAAGACCAAAGTGCTGGAGTAACAGCAGGCCAGGCAGCAGCTCTGGAGAACATGGATAGATGACATTTTGGGACAGGTCCCTTCCTGAGACTGATTATGGGAGAGGGGGAGAGAAAGCTGGAAGAGAGGTAGAAGGGTCCTGACTTGAAACATCGCCGATCCACATTCCTCAGAATTGCTGCTTGACCCGCTGAATTACTCTGGCACTTTGTTTTTTTTTTACAATTATGCATGGCAAGTTTTGCCTGGGTAGCATACAAATAACTTTTTTCACTGCACACATGACAATAATAAAGCAATTCAAATTCCAGGTCAGGTTAGCAGCCAAACATTGCTCATAAGCAGTGTGGAATAGAACTGCAATGTTGTAGGATCTGTTGGGGTAATATAAAACTACTAAGTGTTCCACTGTGGAAAAAGCTACATTTTTAAAAATTCCTAAAAACAATCGGTGCTACCCTGCCCTTTTTTATGTGTCTGTGTAGGCTGAGAAAAATGTGCTTAAAGCAGATTTAGCTGCAGTCCATTAAGTGAAATGGCCAGGACTTGAGACGTTGAGCTATATGGAGAGGTTGGGCAGGCTAGGACTTTGTTTCTCGGAGCGTGGAGACTGAGGGGTGATCTTAGAGAGATGTGTTAAATCATGAAGGGAATAGGTAGAGTGAGAAGCACAGTGTCTTTTACCCAGGGTAGGGGAATCAAAAAGGGGAAAGGGGTAATAAAAGGGGTAACCTTTTCTCTGAGGGTGGTGAGTACATGGAATGAGCTGCCAAAGGAGGTACATTCAGAAAGTATTCCGACCCTTTCACTTTTTCAACATTTTGTTATGTTACAGCCTTATTCTAAAATGGATTAAATTCAATTTTTTAATCATCAATCTGCACACAATACTCAATAATAAAAAAGTGAAAACAGGTGTTTAGAAATTTTTGCAAAGTAATTAAAAAGAAATAACTGAAAAATCACATTTACCATAAGTATTCAAACCCTTTACTCAGTACAGGTGCACAACCTTTTATCCGAAAGCCTTGGGACCAGACACTTTTCGTAATTCAGAATTTGTCGGCCTTCGGAATGGAAATTTTTTAGCGTAGATTTTAATGGCTGGCTCAGTGGTAGAGTGCTCGGCTCATATCCGCAAGGTCGCGAGTTTGCGCCTTGATCCCGGCAGTTACTCGGTCGCGAGTTTGAGTCTTCAATGTCATTTTTTCTTGCAGAATAAATGTCTGTATGAAATGCAGTGTGTTGAATGAATTCCTGAATTTGTAAATGTGCCCGCAGCATTGAATCACTTCTCGCACTCATGTCACCCTAGCGGGGCTACATGCCCTTAGGCGGCCTAGCTCGGGGATTCTTGAATCCCCGAGCTAGGTCGCGAGTTTGCGCCTCGATCCTGGCAGTTACTCGGTCGCGAGTTTGAGTCTTCAATGTAGTTTTTTCTTGCAGAATAAATGTTTGTATGAAATGCAGTGTAGGAGAGGTGTACTGACTGTGTGGGCAGAACTTTGGAAGTGATTGCCCACCAGTCTAAAAAGCCGCTGTGTCTCCCTGTCCCTGGGATAGCAGAGGGCGATCAAACAGCACAATACCCCCCTCCCCCTCCAACTCCAGAGGAATCCGCTCCCCGATGGGCCGCTACGGCGACAAGTGGCAGTTTGCCCACAGCCCGAGCTGCGCCCCCTCATCCGCCACCCCAAGAACAAGACGTACCTTGCACACCATCAGCTTCTGCCCCTACGTGTTCCTCTGGAGTTGGGGCTGGGCTGGAGTTGCTGCTGGCTGTGGGTCTCTGGGATCTCCGTGCTTGTAGTGGGCCTGGGGGTCGGTGTCCCGATGAGGGGGCGCAGCTCGGGGAACGGCTTCTGGTGGTCCTGATGTCTCCGGCCAGTTTGCAGTTTTCCTCTGGAGTTGGAACGGGGCTGGGCTGCTGCTGGCTGTGGGTCTCTGGGATCTCCGTGCTTGCAGTGGGCCTGGGGGTCGGTGTCCCGTTGGTCCTGACGTCTCCGGTGACTGGCACTGACCTGCTGGTATTGCCGACGTGAAGACAGTGCAAAGCTCCCGCGCCGGTGCAATGAGCGGGGAGCTGGAGAGGGGAGGAAAGGGGTACACACATGGCCGGGAAGCAGAGGGGTGTAGGTGGGGTGAAACTGAAGGGAGCGACAATCTGCTGCTGCCTGCCCGCTGAGTTAAAAAGTTCCCACGCAAGACTCACGATACACTGTGTATCGTGAGTCTACCGTGGGAACTGTTTAACTCAGCAGGCAGGCAGCAGCATATTGTCAATTATTAACCCTCCCGCGCAATATACCCTCACCTTCTCTTTTATGAATGGGGATTTAGTTCCCCTTTCTTCGAGGACCGACCGGAGGTTCTGCTGTCACCTCTGCGGGCCGCCCTCGGTGAACGTTTTCAAGGACCTTTCTTCAAGGACCGAAAAAATGTCCGCTATTCGGAGGTTTTCGTTATTTGGATCTTCGGATAAAAGGTTGTGCACCTGTACTTTGTTGAGGCACCTTTGGCAGCGATTACAGCCTCGAGTCTTCTTGGGTATGGCGTCTCCTCCTCCCGGAGGAGGCGCTGTCCTGAACGGCTGCCTGTCCTGCAGCTGTCCGTTTTTTTCCCCTTCTTTTTTATTATTTTTAGTACGTTGAGTGTGTAGTCAGGGGGCCTAATCTTTTTATGTGTGGGGGGTGGTGGGGGGGAAGGGGGAAACTGCTTTTCGAGTCCCTACCTGGTCGGAGGGGTTGCCTTCCTCCGAGCAGCGACTTCGACCTGTCCTTGCGGCCTACCAGCGGGTCCTGGAGCGACGTTTCCTGAGGTGACCTGGCCAGAACATCGGCTTTGGCGGCGGCGCAGAACATCGGCTTTGGCGGCGGCGCAGCGCTGGAGCGCTATTGCGGAGCGGGCGATGCCTTTCCTGGGTCGCCGCGCTGGAACTCCAGTATGCTGGGACCGCCGATAAGAACATTGTGGAGCCGCGGTTCTGTGGAGCGGCCAGCTGCGACGCTGAACGTTACATCCCGGAGCCTGGGATCTCTTGCTGAGATCGCCAGTGTGCGGAGCTCCGTCCGGCGCGGTCTGTTGGCTTGGAAGCTGCGGTCTCCGGTGGGAAGGCGGTCGTTCCTGGCACCCCAAGCCGCTGGGGGTTCTCCCGACGCCGGAGCACCATCACCCGGAGAGAACATCGGGTGCCGTGGCGGCGACTGTGGAGGCCTCAATAGGCCCGACTTTGGGTGGACAAGAGGATGGGGACTGGACTTTGTGCCTTCCCCCACAGTGGGAATCACTGTGGGGGGATGTTTTTGTGTTGAACTTCTTTTTGAATGCTATGTTGTATTTTTATTAGTGTGCTGCAAGGACATCAGAATTTCCCCTGAATAAGGGGATTAATAAAGTTTAATCTAATCTAATCTATGACGCTACAAGCTTGGCACACCTGTATTTGGGTAATTTCTCCCATTCTCTGCAGAACCTCTCAAGCTCTGTCATGTTGGATCGGTAGTGTTGATGCAGCTATTTTCAGGTCCCTCCGGAGATGTTCGATCGAGTTCAAGTCAGGGCTCTGGCTGGGCCACTCAAGAACATTCACAGACTTGTCACAAAGCCACTCCTGTGTTGTCTTGGCTGTGTACTTAAGGTCGTGGTCCTGTTGGAAGGTGAATCTCCGCCCCAGTCTGAGGTCCAGAATGCTCTGGAGCAGGTTTTCATCAAGGATCTCTCTACTTTGCTCCATTTTTCTTTCCCTCGGTCCTGACTAGTCTCCCAGTTCCTGTCGCTGAAAAACATCCCCACAGCATGATGCTGCCACCACCATGCTTCAACGTGATGAGTGGCGCCTGGTTTCCTCCAGGCATGACACTTGGTATTCAGGCCAAAGAGTTCAACCTTGGTTTCATCAGACCACAGAATCTTATTTCTCATGGTCTGAGAGTCCTTTTGGCAAACTCCAAGGGGACTGTCATGTGCCTTTTACTGAGGAGTGGCTTCTGTCTGGCCACTCTACCATAAAGGCCTGATTGGTGGAATGCTGCAGATATAGTTGTTCTTCTGGAAGGTTCTCCCATCTCCACAGAAGAACTCTGGAGCTCTGTCAGAGTGACCAATCACCTCCCTGACCAAGGTCCTTCTCCCCCGATTGCTCAGTTTGGCTGGGCGGCCAGCTCTGAAGAGTCCTGGTGGTTCCAAAGTTCTCCCATTTAAGAATGACGGAGGCCATTGTGCTCTTCGGGACCTGTGCTCTTCGGAAATTGTTTTATACCCTTCCCCAGATCTGTGTCTCGACACAATCCTGTCTCAGGGGTCTACAGACAATTCCTTCGTCTTCATGGCTTGGTTTTTGCTCTGACATGCACTGTCAACTGTGGGATCTTACATAGACAGGCGTGTGCCTTTCCAAATCATGTCCAATCAATTTAATTTACCACTGGTGGACTCCAGTGAAGTTGTAGAAACATCTCAAGGATAATCAATGGAAACGGGATGAACCTAAGCTCAATTTTGAGTGTCATAGCAAAGGGTCTGAATACTTATGTAAATGTGATATTTCAGTTATTTATTTTTAATTACTTTGCAAAAAAATTCTAAACACCTGTTTTCGCCTCTTGCCATTGTGTGTAGATTGATGATTAAAAAAATGAATTTAATCCATTTTAAAATAAGGCTGTAACGTAACAAATGTGGAAAAAGTGGTCTGAATACTTTCTCAATGCACTGTAGTTGAGGCAGGTACTACAATAGCATTTGAAATACATCAATAGGAAAGATTTAGAGGGATATATGGGACAGACGTGCAAATGGGGCTAGTTTAGATGGGGCATCTTGGTTGGCAAGGACCAAAACTTGGGCCGAAGGGCCTGTTTTCATGACTCCATGTGAGATTTGTATTTTCAAACTATGGTCATTTAGTTAGAATCTTTTCATTTCAAATATTCTACGTGGTTGTACACTGTTTTACTGGCTTTCACCTTGGTATTAGGTTATGCCTTTTCATCCCATTTTTCTGCCCTGGTTGATATTATACATTTGAACCAAGTTTGTGCTAAGTTGCCCTGGGACACAATTCCTCAGATGTACTATCTCTTTGTACAAGGACTTTTTTATCAATCCATGTGGTTAACTTTTGGTTAATTTTGTGATTAGACTTTTTTAAATTATTAACTAGGTATGTCTATAGCTTCCACAGTAGGTTTCGAATTCAGGACTCTGGATTGTCATCTGATAATTTAATTGCTGCACTACCACTGTGCTGCTCTTTCCATAGCTGACCCTACATGGCTTTTTCCCATCTGCCATTGCCGACGCACCTATCCCAGACAATCTCCTCTCCCTCATGTTCCCCTCTGACAACTCTATCTTCCTAATTTGGTTCCATACACCACCTTCAGTTCTCTTTAGATTCCATCATCTGCAGCCCCTTGTTACCTCCAACCACATCCCAGCCTCTCTCCCCCACCCCCCTCTCTCCCATCTGACGCCATCCACTAAACCACTCCTCCTCACCTGGATCCACCTATCACTTGCCAGATTAATTTCCCCCCAACCACCCTTGTCTCTTTATACTGGTTACCTCCCCTCCACACTTTCAATCCAAATGAAGGGTCTTGACCTGAAATGTCGACAGTCTTTTTCCCTCCACAAGACGAGACGGTGATTGGTTTGCAGCTCAACTCACTTGATCTCTCTTCTTGTTTAAGAAGGAACTGCAGATGCTGGAAAAGTCAAAGGTAGACAAAAATGCTGGAGAAACTCAGTGAGTGATGAAATACTCTTTGTGATGGAATACACATCACCTATAATAACAAGCTAGAAATGTCACTAGTCCACATTACCACCAGGAACACAATGAAACAAGGCAGGTTGCTATTCCAATAGGCTGAGCCTATATGAAGTTATCCACATATTAGCAGATGCAGGCAACGTCGGATGCATCTAGAATGGGTGGCAAAAAGGCATTTGGCCCAGCTGTAAACAAGACTCTTTGCATGAAACTACTCTGCCAGAACAGTTTTATCTGTGCCAGAAAGGAAGTGCTGTTCCACAAGATATGAAGGACATTGTTATAGTCACATTTTTAAAAGAACAAAGTTGCCAGGTGTGACAGCATTCATTACTGCAGTTTATCCTATCTTAAGCATCATTTGAGCACACCCTACATGTGTTGTCATTGTAACCAGCACCTCTTTGGAGAGAGCATTTGGTTGAGTGTAGTGTGAGTTCTGAGCAGCGCAGTAAAAAATTGATGTTGTAGGAAAAAAAATCTGATGAACAAAGCCAGTGTGTCTTCATAGATCTTGCCATGTCCTCTGAACTTGCACATAGAAAAGAATTGTGCTGATTGCTGGCAGAGATCAGTTGGGCTCCAAAGCTCCTCAACATGATCAAGGTTTCTCCATGTCGACATGAAAGGTACCATTCAATTTGATGGCTCAAACTCCTCCCAGTTTCAGTATACACAGCAATCAAAACTAAGTTGATTTTCCAACCTGTTTTGGATCTGCCATGACCCCTTCCTTAATCATGTCTTTGGGACAATTTAGGACCAAATATCCCTTGAAACATGGTCAGATGGAAACATATTCAACCTCAGGCCTTGATGCAAAGACCAAATGCTCCTTTCCCAAGATGTGACAGAGATACTGTTGCTGTCCTTGCTGGGTTTGAGATTTCAATTTCCAAAGACAGTGCCACTGTCCCTGATTGGAATAGTTTTGCAGGTAGAGAAGAGCCCTTGCTGTGTGCGAGATGTGTCCTGTGTCAGTCAGGAGTCAATGGATAACTCAGACTTGTAATCTTAAGAGCCATAATCATTTAATATTGCCCTCTGATTGCTCCATTATGACGCTTTTAGTTAGCTGGTCTGGACTCTAGTACTGCAAATAAAGTATCTGCTGAGCAGTTGGTACTTTCCACTTTTTATTTACCCTGAAAAATTATCTTTGACGTTCTATTTTAGTGCAAATATACATTAATCCTAAAATCTTGCTGTTATCATCTTCAAATTGCCTTTTTGATAAATTGTATCACCATTATCTGTCATATGATGGGAACATTATTGCTTTTCAGTGTACAGTAGACTGTTCACAGATTATGTTATTACATTTTACCGTATATCAGTACATGCAGATTTATAATGTTTGAATTGTAGTTGTGAAGTTAGTTTCCGTTTTGAAATGTTTTATTTGATATCTTAGAAATATAAGATATGAAATATAAACTGACTGTACAATAGTTATGTGCCCTCTGTGGACATGGACTTTCTTAGACAAATTTATTACAGGTGCACAACCTTTTATCCGAAAGCCTTGGGACCAGACACTTTTCGTAATTCGGAATTTGTCGGTCTTCGGAATGGAATTTTTTTAGCGTAGATTTTAATGGCTGGCTCAGTGGTAGAGTGCTCGGCTCATATCCGCAAGGTCGCGAGTTTGCGCCTTGATCCCGGCAGTAAACTCGGTCGCGAGTTTGAGTCTTCAATGTAGTTTTTTCTTGCAGAATAAATGTTTGTATGAAATGCAGTGTAGGAGAGGTGTACTGACTGTGTGGGCAGAACTTTGGAAGTGATTGCCCACCAGTCTAAAAAGCCGCTGTGTCTCCCTGTCCCTGGGATAGCAGGGGGCGATCAAACAGCACAATACCCCCCTCCCCCTCCAGAGGATTCCGCTCCCCGATGGGCCGCTATGGCGACAAGTGGCAGTTTGCCCACAGCCCGAGCTGCGCCCCCTCATCCGCCACCCCAAGAACAAGACGTACCTTGCACACCATCAGCTTCTGCCCCTACGTGTTCCTCTGGAGTTGGAGCGGGGCTGGGCTGGAGCTGCTGCTGGCTGTGGGTCTCTGGGATCTCCGTGCTTGCAGTGGGCCTGGGGGTTGGTGTCCCGTTGGTCCTGACGTCTCCGGCCACCCCCCTGGACTGGAGCTGAGACTGGGAACTGTACCGCCCTTGCCCCCTCCCTCTGCAACAACAAACAACCCGACTCTCCTGCAAGGGCGGTACAGTTCCCGGAGGATGGCAGGTGGCCGGAGACGTCAAGACCAACAGGAACCCGCTCCCCGATGGGCCCCTACGACGCCCCGAGCTGCGCCCCGTCATCCGCAACCCAGGTTCCTCTGTAGTTGGAGCGGGGCTGGGCTGGGCTGCTGTTGGCTGTGGGTCTCTGGGATCTCCGTGCTTGCAGTGGGCCTGGGGGTCGGTGTCCCGATGAGGGGGCGCAGCTCGGGGAACGGCTTCTGGTGGTCCTGACGTCTCCGGCCAGTTTGCAGTTTTCCTCTGGAGTTGGAACGGGGCTGGGCTGCTGCTGGCTGTGGGTCTCTGGGATCTCCGTGCTTGCAGTGGGCCTGGGGGTCGGTGTCCCGTTGGTCCTGACGTCTCCGGTGACTGGCACCTTCCTGCTGCAATCGCCGACTTGAAGACAGTGCAAAGCCCCCGCGCCGGTGCAGAGGGGAGGGAAGGGGACACACACATGGCCGGGAAGCAGAGGGCTGTAGGTGGGGTGAAACTGAAGCGAGCGACAATCTGCTGCTGCCTGCCCCGCTGAGTTAAAAAGTTCCCACGCAAGACTCACGAAACACTGTGTATCGTGAGTCTACCGTGGGAACTTTTTAACTCAGCGGGCAGGCAGCAGCATATTGTCAATTATTAACCCTCCCGCGCAATATACCCTCACCTTCTTTTTTATGAATGGGGATTTAGTTCCCCTTTCTTCGAGGACCGACCGGAGGTTCCGCTGTCACCTCTGCGGGCCGCCCTCGGTGAACGTTTTCAAGGACCTTTCTTCAAGGACCGAAAAAATGGCCGCTATTCGGAGGTTTTCGTTATTTGGATCTTCGGATAAAAGGTTGTGCACCTGTATAATGATATGAATCGTGTAGTGACTTGGGAAGCAATAAGGAGTTGGCCAGTGTGTAGCTCCTTGGGACAAATTGAGAGTTGTTACTGAAAATACTGTCAATATTGATTTGACGGATTAGTTGTAGTGTTACAGGTTTAAATGAGATTTAATTAGAAATGTTGATGTAAGAATTTATAATGAAGAAAATGGTGCTACTGCTAAAAGTAATCTCATGGAGGAGAGATGTGCATCACATTCAGGCGGAGGAAATTAGTTTAACTTGGTATCATTTTTGGCACAGACATTGTGGGCCAAAGGGCCTGTTCTTGTACTCTACTGTTCTGTTTTGTTGTGCTGGTCCCAGGCCTATGCATCTCCAGTTGCATGAATTTGTGTAAATACCATTTCATCCATTTCTGAATGAGAATATACACGGCAGTACGAGTATTAGAGACTGATTTAACATCCTGATTTTAAACTGTTGACCATTGAGACTGCATGTGTGACGTGTAAGGAATAATACTACAGGAAACTCAAATGATTAAAATATTGTTTATAATGACTCCTTTTACGTATGAAATGATGCTGCTGGACGAGTAGCACATAGGTTTGTCTCTGGCGATACTGGTAGTGAGCTCTTCTGTGAGTAAGGTTGACTGGAGACACGTTTTCAATGTCCTCAAGTTATCTTTACCATTGTCACCTGATCTCAGTCAAACTGAGGGTGGAGCAGCAATTCAACTTTAAAGGATTTAATAACATACGAAGCTGGTTTGTGAATCTGGCATGACATTTGTTTTCCTCTTATTTTAGTTCAGAGATACAGCGCGGAAACAGAGCTTTCTGCGCCGACCAGCGATCCCCGCACATTAACATTATCCTATTCCCCACTAGGGACAATTTTTACATTTACCTAGCCAATTAACCTACACACCTGTACGTCTTTGGAGTGTGGGAGGAAGCCGAAGATTTCGGAGAAAACCCACGCAGGTCATGGGGAGAACGTACAAACAGCGTCCGTAGTCAGGACCGAACCTGGGTCTTCGGCGCTGCCTTCACCTCCACCGCTGTGCCACCGTGCCATCGTCTAACATTTTAAAGATTTGGGTGAAGGAGCATGACCTATAGAATAAAGCATCAAGGAGGCTATAAAATATTGCTTTGCTATTAGTGCAAGTGTGAATATCGACACAAAACTTGATGTTAAATATAGAACAATACAAACAATACCCTGGCGTGCATAATATGAGTTGATGGTAGATGTTGTACCCAACAGTTTCCTAGAATATGATCGCATTTGCCACGTGTCAGCATTAAACTACCTAAATGTTCTATAATTAATGAGCTGCCATTTATATTGGTTCTGCATGGAGGGACAGAGATGGAGTTTATGCCAGGCTCCACCTTACTGCCCATTGGGCTAGCCTTGCTAACCACTATTGCCTGACAACAAGTCCACAATGCTACTCAAAAGGCCATAATGCTACTCAATATACGACATGATCTCTGGAGTAGTTGGTATCACTGCTGAAAGTGTTGGTCATAAATCCACAGCCAGGAAGAGGAGGATATTCCTGGACACCTGAGTAATTCCGACAAACAGAGAGACATACTGCGTACCATTGTAACTAGTGAGGGGCCTCTCTCCTGACTGCCACAGAGTTATATACAACTCTTAATCGCAATGTGATTGTCACTATGATTGTCATTGTGTCACTTCTAAAGCTTTCTCATTAATAGTATGATGAGATTTTTCAATAATTTCAGGGAAAGTTTGGTGAACTTTGGTATGCAATCTAAGTCGAGGCTGATGGTTATTTCTGTAATCACACCAAAATTAAATGCCAATGGACCTTGCTACAATGCCAGGGACTATGCTTCAAAGCAATATTTATTTAATTTCATTATAACATCTATTAATACAAGCATTTTTTTCTTTTTGTAACTCTGTGCCCAAGTGCTTTTTCATTGTTTACTTTGCAGAATGAGGATGTTATGCTTTGTTTCTGAACTTGGTACATACAGTTCTGATTTTCTGGCTTCTATCCAGGTGTCTGTTGTGGGCTTAACTTTTTGTTGAGGAAGTAAATGGGCACCTTGGAGATAATGAGTCCAAACCAGGTGAGGGCTTTTATTCATTGGTGCTATGGTGGACATTCTGAAATTGCTCTGAAAATGTAGCGAAGGAACATTTGGAGTGCTATTGCAAATTCCAGGATTTTGATTTCTCAACTGTGATTAAACAATGATATATTTTCAAATCACCATGTTACATAATTTTGGAGCGGGATCTGAAGGGTAACCTCCCTTCTAGACTTCACTTGTTGAAATGCTGTCAATTAAGCCTTTGTGAGTTGCAGTAACGCAGTTTGTTGCTAGGCAAAGTTTGTTACATTATTCTTGGGTTAAGAATTATGTAGGCTTGATGCACTGATTGCGAGAGAAGTGCATAAATTTGGCCAATGGTGCGGTCCTCAGTGTTTGCTGGACCTACACTCACCCAGAAAGTAGCATGTGTTTAATCATCTTCTTGATTAGTGCAATCATTACGAATCTTTGGAATCTGGAACCACTGCATTAGCGTCGAGAGATGGACAAGAGTATTTAATTCTTGTTTACCGAAACAGAACAATGAAATTCCTGTTTGTTCATAAGTTCTAGGAACAGAATAAGGATATTCGCCCCATCAAGTCTACTCTACCATTCAATTATGGCTGATCTATCTCTAACCCCATTCTCCTACCCTCGCCCCATAACCACTGACACCCTTACTAATCAATAATCTGTCAATCTCCGCCTAAAGAATATCCATTGACTTTCAGTGACAACAAATTCCACAGATTCACCACCCTCTAGTCATTTGTCAAAATTCCTTTTAATCTCTTTTCTAAAGGTACGTCCTTTTATTCTGAGGCTATGGCCTCTGGTCCTAGCCTCTCCGACTAGTGCAAACATCCTCTCATTCACGGTATCAAGACCTTTCGCCATTTCGAGACTTCAATGTGGTGTCCCCTCATCCTTCCTAAGTACAGGCCCAATGCCTTTAATTGCTCATCATATGCTAACCCAATCATTCCTGGGATAATTCTTGTAAATCTCCTCTGGACCCTCTCTGATGCCAGCACATTCTTCCTCAAATGTGGGACCCAAATCTGCTCACAATACTCCATTTGCGGTCTGACCAGTGCCGAAAAGCCTCAGCGTTCCATCTTGTTTTTGTATTGTAAACCTCCAACATAAATGCTGGCATTGCATTTGCCTTCCTTACGACTGATTTAACTTGCAAATTAACTTTTTGGGAATCCTGCACCGGCACTTTTATATTCTCTCCCCATTTAGAAAATGGTCTACGCCATTATTCCTACTACATGACTCCCACACTTTGCTGCACGTTATTCCATCAGCCACTGCTCAGCCCACCCTCCCAACCTGTCCAGGTCTTCTGCAGAGTCCCACCTTTCTCTACACTACCTGCCCTTCCACCTATCTATATGTCATCTGCAAACTCGGCCACAAAGTCTTTAATTCCCTCATCCAAACCATTTATATGCACCGTGAAGAATAGCGGCCCCAGCACCGACTCCTGTGGAACACCGCTAGTCACTGGCAGCCAACCTGAAAAAGCCCCCCCTTTATCACCACTCTCTGTCTTCTGCCATCCAGCTTTCCAGCCAACCTGCTATCCGTGCTAGTATCTTCCCTCTGATACCATGGGCTCTCATTTTCTTTAGCAGCCTCATGTGCAGCACCTTATCAAAGGCCTTCTGAAAATCCAGGTAAACCGCATCCACTAACTCTCCTTTGTCTATCCAACTATTTACTTCCTCAAAAAATTCCAACAGGTTTGTCAGGAAAGATATCCTTTCACAAAACCTCATTGATTTTGGCCTATTTTATCGTGTGCTTCTAAGTACTCAAACCTCACCTTTTATAATAGACTAAAATCTTATCAACAACCGAAGTCAGGCAAACTGGCCTATAGTTTTCACTCTTCTGCCTCACTCCCTTCTTGAACAGCGGCGTAATAGTTGCAATTTCCCAATCGTCTCCTTTAGACTCCCATCGGGCATTTTTACCCTTCCAGTTTCTCTGCTCTACCCACAAGGATCCTATAGCTAAGGATTCTATTCCTTACCAGAAGTGCTACCCTTCTACCTCTGCCCACCTGTCTGTCTTTTCTATAGGACGTGGAACCTTTGATATTCAGCAGCCAGCTCCGATCCTCTCTCAGCCACGTCTCCGTAATGCCCACAACGCCGTACCTACCAATTTCTAACTGCACTATAACCTCATCCACTCTGTTTCGTACACTGCGTGTGGTTTACTGCAGCTTAACAGGCCCATAAATGCAATAACATAGAGATAACAAATAATGATAAAAAATACAATAAATGAATGACCATAATTCTATATAGCCATAATAATGCAAAAACTAAAGTTCACTGTGCATTGAAAGGCAGTCCATAGAAGATAATAGTTGCTGAGGTTTTGTGTAGTGTCCAAGAGCCTGATGGTTGCTGGGAAGAAGCCGTTCTTAAACCTGGTGATCATGTTCCTCAGGCTCCTGTATCATCTATATGATGGTTAGAGTGAAAACAAGAGTGTGACCAGGATCTTTGATATCGGCTGCCTTTTTTGAGGCAGTGTCTCCTATTGTTTCCTGCATTGGAAGGGCAGCGTTGACCGACCGCTCTTTGTCGCCTCCTTCGTTCTAGGGTGTTCAAGTTGCCGAAGCAGGCCGTGATGCAACTGGTCAGTCTTCTCTCTGCTGTGCACCTATAGAAGTTCAATAGAGTATTCATCAACGTATCAAATCTCCTCAATGTTCCAAGAAATTAGAGGCATTGATGTGCTTTCTTTGTGATGCATCAATGTGCTAATTGTAAAGAAAGAACACAAGAAAGTAAGGACAGTTACATGCTCCCTGACCCGTTAATACTGCCCCGTCATTGAATATTGTTGTGGATCAACTCTGACCCAGATTTCAACTCATCTTCTGTGCCAGTTACACATAATAAAAAGTTCCCGTTGAATGGCTTCCCTTGCGATAATGGTTACATATTCCTGATTAATTTTGTTGAGTAAAAAGAGCAAGGTGGTTTTGTTTTCTGTCGGTGATGCCCTTGCACAGCACCGGTAATACATGTTGTCTGCCACTTATCATCCAGGATCTGAATATTTTCTACATTTTCTTTGCATTGTGCCTCAATTTCTGAGGAGGTGCAGATAGAATAGAATGTTGCTTTGACCATTGGATGGAAGGAAAGTCTCTGTTAAATATAAAGGATTGGCCATAGATAACCATTGTGATGACCACTGTTTGAATTGATTATTTTTGATTAATCACTCCAATCTTCCTTCAAGTGAGGTACATACCCAACTAGTCGGTAGAATTTCCTGCTGTTGAACTTCACTTTTACAGAGGTCCTTTGATATCACATTGGATGAAATCCTTCCTTGAAATTTAGAGATTTGTTTGATATCAATTCTTTTAACCACGTTTTGACCAAGACTATGGAAAATTTCTAGTTCTGGTTCAATGTAAGCTACAGATTGTTTATAAATGCAGCTTCAGCGTCTTTGTTATTAAGGCTGGTAATTGGATGCACGTGATTTATAATGGAGGTCCACCCTGGCAGCTATGTCATCAGGTCTACAGGAACCTGGTGATAGCCATTGAAGTCCTTCCCAAAGTACTGCTTTAGCCTTGCCAACCTCTTTCCTGGCTATCTTCAACATGAAAGAGCACTGTTTTGCGAGCTGTGAGAGGACAGCAGGTCATCATAGTGAGCTAGAGGTTTCCTTGTTGTTGATTGACTTATTGCAAGATGTCCAAACACCTATGTTGTTGATTGCTGAGGCCATTGTTTCTTGACTGTTTTGTCTGTCCTGTAAGGGTCAATCTGCCCTGAGAGTGAGAGAATTTAATTGGGAAGTTAGTTGCCGTCTATGATTTTTGCAAGTATTATCTTTGTTAGGTATAACTAATCTTTGGTACGGTTTCCCAGATATTAACTTTGCAGGGCCAAATATATTTTTGTCATGTCCATTTTTCAGGTTTTGATTTTAGCTTGTTTTGATAAAACTAGTCTATTTCAGAGGGCAGTAAAGCCAAACATGTTATCCTGCAACAGCAGTCACACAAGCCAGTCGGTATATGGGTAACCAATTTATTTTCCGGACGCATTTTTGTGATCCATGGGGGCTTTTAATGATAGTTCAGTAATCACTTAATCATACTGCTTCAAGGTTTTTTTTCTTTTTATTAAAAAAAAGGTTTAATTAATTAAATTGAAATTCCTCAGCTTTCAGCAAGCATTTGAGCTTGTTTTTGCAGGTCATTAATTGTTCAGAGGCAAAACCAAATCATTAAGTTTCCCTTTGAACCATGTTTGGATACTTCGGATTGGCCTTCCAGGCCCTGAGTTTGTAATTGGTCCAGCCTTGATCATTGATGTTTATTGCATCAATGCATGCTTTCCTTTTTTTACGTTTTCTAATCAATACTGATGATTTACTCCTCGGTTTGATTAGAATGCATGATTTAAACTTGAAGAGAGATTGGATGATGAAGTGAGAGATTGAGTGAGACATTGGCTTTTCTGATCAAGTTCTTGTGTTGTAATTCAAATATATCTGTCTAGCATGACAATGTGAGTTGTGTAAGTTATAATGTTAGAGCAGTCATGGTGGAGAAAACTAGTCCTACCGTGGAATTTTTCTTATTGTGATTTGGACCAATGTCTCTAGTTTTGCATTGTTTAGTCTTTAGTCCTGTTTTTTTCTGTGTCTTGTAAAATTTGTGTAATTTACGTGTGATTTATGTTTTCATGTGTTGTCTGAGTCCATGTGTCTGTAATGCTGTTCCAAGCAAGATTTTCATCGTAACTGTAGCTCATATTTGCACAATAGACTTGACTTAGCCAGAGAAGGTTATTGGCCAGGGCCCAATGTGTAAAGCCTGTCACTGGTAATCTGTCCAATATCATTGGTTTTGTTCTATTTTATTTCCAATGGTATTATAAATTGAGTAATTTTACACATGATGTGTTGAAAGAAGGGAGGAATATTTAGTTCTGCAATTAATTATTCTATCTGGGTGGAAAAGCTACACTCAAAATGTCTGTTAGTCTTTTCAATCTCTTTTGAAAGTTTCTGGTTTGTCTGTGTTCTGTCTGCAAATGTTCTCATAAACATAGTGTCATGCCGCTTGTCGAAATGTTCAACAGTCAGGGGAGAATCCTTTCATGTTGAAGGGCGGAGTTCTCGCTCTTCTCACTTTATCTCCCTTTGACGATTTCCCAGAAATACCTGCAAAAAAGTAACCTGGTGCATAGCAGTCGGCAGGGGTTTTGCATTTGGCTGTGATTCCAAACTGTTTTGTGTGTAACGGAAAGATCAGCAAATGCAGTTAGGATCTTATGGTTGCTCTGAACGTTGGCCTCAATGTTCAGGCTGCAGGCAACACTCTGTGTGGTACAAGACCAGCTTGTTCTTAGATGCCATAATGTTCAGAGTAATGGTTTGAAGGATGGGCCACTCCGTAGTTATGTTATGCACAACAACATATATCCCTATATACTTTCCAACGTTGCTGGCTGTTTTCCCTAGGTTTGGCCAAGCAATAACCATTACTTCATGCTAAATTTGAGGAATTTGGCTATTCTCCACCATATTAGCTCAGAAGGAACTTTTAAGCACTTGGCCTGCAATGGTAGAGTAGGTCTGGAAGGATGCCTCTTTCCATTGCAGTTAGACCAGTCCAAAGATTCATTTGAAGAAAGGATCCCAGGAGTTTGGATGTTTCTATATGATGGACTTCTATAGTTTTTACTTTGAAAGGGATTTAAGGCACACTGACATCAGCTCCTGTGAATGATAGGATATTTCTGTTAAGTGTAGACTGCAGTCATATTGAACATAGTTCATTATCTCAGTGTTTCACTTTGATCACGAGAAATACTCACGTCAGTGTTATTTTTTTGGGGTAAATAAAGTCCAATGTGATCCAATGCTTGCCCACCTGGGTGTGACACATGGCTGCATCTTGATTTTTGTATTCATCTGCAAAAACTGTTGCAAAGATCAGGAGTCATGTGAACATGTGCAAGAGCCCACCAGATTAAATTGGGGTTCCAGCATGAAGTGCTCTGCACGTTGCCTACGGTAGGACTTGCCAATGGTTGAATATATGCAGCACATCCCAAATGTGTGTGCCTTAAACTGAATTTCACCATGCTTGCCACCACGGCAAACCTAACATAGATATAAATACAAGAATTACTGTGGTCTTTGATGGTGCTCTCCCAGATGGTCATTATGATAGTCAATAGTCAATCAATAGTCTGATTTATTTGTCACATACACAATAAAGTGCAGTGAAATGAACTTGCCAGCAGCGGTACAATAAAAAAGAACACACAATACACAATAAAAATTTAACACTAACATCCACCACAGCATTCATCACTGTGGTGGAAGGCACAATGTTCAGTCAGTCCTCCTCCATTTTCCCCCGTGGTTGGGACCCCAAACCAGTCACCGCTGCGGGCGGCCAGATGTACAGGCAAGGTAAGTCCCGAATCGGTGCTTCCCTACCGGAGTCCGCGGCTTCGAGATGATGTAGGCCGCGAGCCGGTGGTCGAAGATCTAAGTCCCCACCGTGCCCGCGGTTAGAAGCACCGCAGACAGCGGCTTCAAGATGATGTAGGCCGCGGGCCGGTGGTCAGAGCTCTTCTCCTCCGGGGTCCCCAACAAGGGATCCCAGGCTCCGGACGCCGCGCCAGCTGGAAGCTTCGCAGACCGCGACTTCAGGCTGTAATAGTCCGCGGGCCAGCGATCGGAGCACTCCCTTCTGGTGACCCCCGGCGAGGGCTCGCCCGCTCCGCGATGAAAGGTTCACGTGCGCCCGCCGCTGAAGCTCCGGGAAAGGCCGCTCCAATCCATACTGTTAGGCCGCGAGGGAGGCGATATGGAAAAAGTCGCCTCTCCGTGGAGGAGGCGACCAAAAGCGGTTCCCCCCCCTTACCCCCCCTCACCACCCCCCACACAAGACACACCGAGAGACATTAAAACACACATTTGGACATACTAAAAAAACAAAAAAAGTAGAAGTGACTAACACGCTGCTGGCAGGGCAGCCGTCTCGCAGCGCCCCCACTGACCAATCGACATGATAAACATGCCATGAGATTAACATCTCAAAGCTCCATGTATAGATTTAATGAATCTCCCACCTCATACTCTCAGAAATCGTTATCGTCATCCTCAAGAGCTGTCGAATATGAAGCTGCAGTAGTTTGACAAAAAGCTTTAAGACCCTGTCCTGACTAAACATCTCTGGCTCATCAATAAAGCCTCTCACATTTGTCCTATGATTTAAAATGGAGAAGGATCTAAATTAAATATGCACAACATATGTCTGCTCGGATCATTTGATGCACACATGATATATAAGCAGTACCACAGGATGTAACTGTGTCAACGTTATCAAACTGCATTAAAAAACCACATTGTGCTCTGTAAATTTGACACTGGTGTTACAGAGAAGCAATCTCTCACCTTGAGTATTAGACGTGTCCTGTAACCTCAAGCTGTAGTTGTTGCTATGTCAGCATTGCAAAAGTAAAATACTTGCCTTCTCACAAAAACTAAACAGTAGAGCCGTTGCTTAGTTGTCACTGTTTGAACACTGGAATCAGCTAGCTGCACCCTGCTCAATTTATGAGCTTTGCCTTTGAGCAAATTCAAGAAAGGGACTCCAATAGTAATTTACAGTATAATTATCTGCTCCTTTTTTAAGAGCATCATTCTTGCACGTATGAATAAGTAAGTCAAAACATGAACCTACAAATGCTGGTTAATACACAATGGTACACAAGGTGGTGGAGAAACTCAGTGGGTCAGGCAGCATCTCTGGAGAACATGGATCGATGACGTTTCAGGTCGAGACCCTTTTTCAACATGCATAGGTGACTTTGTGGGTCTCGATCCAAAATGTCGCCTATCCATGTTCTGCAGAGATGCTGCCTGACCCGCTGAGTTACGCCAGCACTGTGTGTCCTTTTGTGAACAAGTAAGTGATTTGATTCTAACATTTTAACAGAATCAAAGGAAGCAACTAGAATATAAACAGGAGACTCGAGATGGAATCTGGAGCAAAAAAACAAACTGGTGGAGGAACTCAGTGGATCGAGCAGCATCTGTTAGAGTAGAAGGAATTGCCGATGTTTTGGTCTGAGATCCTGCATCAGGACTGGATTGAAAGGGAAGGTAGGTGGTATAAATTGGAGTGGAGTTGGGGAATGAGATGGGGCGATAGGTGATTGGTAGACCAAGGAGAGAGGGACGATGGGCAGAAGGAGCCAGGTGAGGGAGGGAGGGGTTGGGGTGGAGTTGGGATACAGAAACAGGAAGCAGACTATGAGAATAAGGGCAGATGAAGACAGGTGGAGGGTAGGGGAGAATGATAAGCAGGGATGCAAAGCTGGAATATGAGAAGTAAGATGAGGGGTGAGAGATGAAGGGCAGATGAAACTGGATGAGGGAAGATATGCAGTGATCTAGTGGGTGACTGGTTTGTAGAGCATCTGCACTTTATTTGCAGTGGTCATGTGATACTCCTGGTTGCATGCCTTTTCAACTCCCCTTCTCTGTGGCCCAATGCAAACTAGGAGAACGACACCTCATTCCACCAGGGTATAAAACCAATGGCGTGAATATTGAATTTTCAAGTTTCTGGTAATCCTTGTCTTCTGCGTTCTCTCCTCTCCTTCAGATCTTTCGCCAGAGGGTGGTGAATCAGTGGAATTCATTGCCACAGATGGCTGTGGAGGTCAAATCAGTGGTTAATTTTAAGGCGGAGATTGACATAATCTTGATCTGTAAGGGTGTCAAGGGTTATGGGGAGAAGGCAGGTTAATGAGATTGAGAAGGAAAGATAGATCAGCCATGGTTGAATGGCGGAGTAGACGCGATGGGCCGAAGGGCCTACTTTTGCCCCTATGACTTATGAACTTTTGAGATCTACTTCAGTCCTCCCATTTTTGTTCTCTCTCTCTTCTAT
This sequence comes from Amblyraja radiata, assembly GCF_010909765.2. NCBI lineage: Eukaryota > Metazoa > Chordata > Chondrichthyes > Rajiformes > Rajidae > Amblyraja > Amblyraja radiata. The sequence continues at coordinate 51,170,534 of NC_045966.1, forward strand.
CCCCTCCCCTTTCCCTCCAAGTTCCATCCATCTACCACACATCTCCAACTGTATCCATCCTCCATTTGGATCCATCTGCCATTCATCTCTCCCATAATTGTTCACATTATCACCATATAAGATTTTACCCTGGTAGCCTTTAAGTCCCTGTTTGTCACCCTCCAGGCTCTCTCCACTTACATCCTCCATCTCATTCCCCCACCTGGCACCATTTGTCTTTTTTACTTGCCTTTTTCCACCTTCCTACCTGCCTCTGTATCCCAACTCTACCCTACCTCCTCCCTATCTGACTTCTACTGCTCATCATTCCTCGCCCCTTTTCGATCTACTTGGCAACAGCTGGCCAGTGTCTTACTCCTCCGCATTTTTACACGGCCGATCTTTTCTCCCCAAACTAAGTCGTGGCACAGGATCACAACCAAAAACAAAACCAATTCCTCCCTCTCCTCTCCATAGGTGTGTTACTTGACCCACATTTTGGTCTATGCTGAAATAGAATGTAAATATAGTGGATTTGAATTAAAAATCTGGTCACTTGCAATTTTGATATGCTTTGCCACATGTCTGCCTGGGAAGTTTATAATTTGGTACAATTTATTTATATGTTCTCTGCTTGTAATGTCAGGATGCATGTCATGCATGGTACAGTCCATAGATGTTCACATTTTCTTGCATTACAGTAGTGACAGCTGTGATATCCAGTATAAACATTACTGCCTGCAACAGGAATGGCCCTAAATTTGTCATTGGTAGAGGGTATTTGTGGATAATATAGCCCCTCTAAATCAGGGCTGTCTCTTTTTAACAAAAACAACTTTTTCAATGCTCTTTTGCAGGCAATGTAAAGATTGGATTAAGGAATGTACCAGTGCTTTGCCTCACATGTAAGATGACCACCACTCTATAAGTTCTACATCCCTGGAACACAAAACATGGTGGAATGAAAGTATAGGCGTTGCTGAGGGAAGAGCGCAGTCGCTTTCACAGCACGTGAGGAAAGGCTGGAAGGTTACCATGGTAACTGTCATCACAGAACAACTACAGAAACAGAGTTTGGATGACCTGGCTTGTAAGGTCTTCAATATTAACCTGGTAAGAGGACAGTCTGCAACAGCCGCAGTCTTGTGTCTTGCTATGTCTGTCTGTGTGTGCGTATTTTTCCACTACTGCTTCTTTATCTTGGAGTCAGACATGCAATACATTGAGAATTTTGTAAACAGGGCTCCTCTGTGGTAGGAAAGCAGTGATCCAGGCCACATTGCAACAAGTGACTGCTAGTGGTATGCATAGTGCTGCTTGTCAGTTCCACTTTAAAACTGAAAAAAAATCTGTCGACTAAATATTCTGCAAGTTGTATGTGTGCACTGGAGTCCTCTTGAATGCAGTGACAGCTCTCACTCCAGAATTCCCCAATTGGAAAACTTTCTGCACTATTCTACAATCAAGTAAAGAACTTCCAATTCTGTGCATATGTGGTAACTTGCATTGTGAATCATGGCATCACTGTGTTTTACAGCAAGCTAATGAAGCTTGATCTGTCGAGTTGGAAATACGAAGGAATATTGATTTATCTCCTTTTGCATAACTTTTTATTTTCTAATCCCTCATCTCCTTAGTCATGATATCCTGTTTCTTAGTCCTCTAATATTCGCACCCTATATATGTTGAGAATGGTTTTCCCTGTAACCTGTATATTTGTATGGGTTATAAATAATGACCCATTTTCCAATTGGTAAACTTCACTTCTAAACTGGTGAAGATGGATAACTTGAAACACTTTAATGTGAAGCAGTTATTTTGACAACTTGTTCACTGCTCTGTAAAATGGACATGCACTCGTCTGTGTCGAGCAGTGGCTTTGCAATTTCCTCTGTGGGATATTTTTTGCCTGCCCACTGTCAATGTTGATGCCCAAAAATAATGAACCACTCTGGTGGACTCCTGCCCTAACTATTTTCAGGCAGTGTCGGTTCTTAAACCACAGCCATGGTGCTCAATTATTTTTCAGTTCATATTCAGCATTACAGATTGTGCAAGGAAGTCAATGATTAAAGAACTGCATAAATCTGGTTTCCTTGGATCCTTAACAGCCTCTCTTTAAAGGTTACCCTGTTTGATCTTTCCTTCCTTTCCTGCATTAATAAGCTTTTAGTGATGGCAATCGTTCAGCTTCTCGCTGAGGCTGGACTTCTTATCTGTGGAGCATGACCTGTTGGTAAAACACTTTCACCAAGGGATATACTTGGCCTGGACTGCAAAGCACAGTCTCGTGATGATTTATTATCCACATGGTAAATGTATACTTAAAGACTGAAGTTGTACATGTTTTAGTATTTGTTTTCTTATTGGATGAGAAAGATGAAATGGTGAGGAGTTATATTTTTATATTGTGCATTCAGCATTTTGTAAATGTTAATCCTAATATGGATTAATTAAAGATTTGTGGCTTCCTTTGAAATGCTATAGTGTGATATTTTCCTTTTATTATATTCAGTAATAGAAAGTTATCTAATTTGTATCTGCCCACAAACATAATACTATATTGACATGATCCTAGTCATTTATTTGAGCGCAAAGCCACTGTCTTACTCGTTTGCCAAGTCAGATTTTCTGTACAAAATGACACTAAATGAGTTTAGTTGCTGCATATGTAATTACATGCACCGATTTGCTTCAGAACTGAGAAACAGACTCATATAGCATGGAAACTAGCCCTTCTTTGGCAGAAGGAGCCAACTCGTTCAGCTAGATTTTCTAGCTGAGCTAGTCCCATCTGACTGCATTTGATCCATATGCCTCTAACATTTACAATCTGTATCCCTATCTAAATGTATTTTAAACATCATTGTAACACCTCTACAGCTTCCTCTAGCAATCCTTCCATAAATGCACCACCTTTTGTGTGTGGAAAATTTCCCTCGGGTCTCTTTTAAATCTCACCTTAAACCTCTGCCCCCTGTAGTTCTAGATTTCTCTATCCAGGGGAAAAGACTGATCATTCCTCTTATTTATGTCTCTCATGATTTAGTATAAGGTCACCACTGAGACTTCGGGGGGAAAAAAGCTGCTCCAGCCTCTCCTGATAACAAAAACCCTCAAGTCCTGGCAGAATGTTTTCTGCACCTCTTCCGGGTTAATTACATTGTTCTTATAGTAGGTAAAGAATTGCACTCTGTGCTCCAAATGCGGTCCCACCATTGTTGTGTACAACCGTAACATGATATACAACATAGAACAGTGCAGCACAAGAACAGGCCCTTCGATCCACGATGTCTGTGCCAAAAATGATTACAAGACCTTGCCTTACCTGCCTGCACATGATCCATATCTTTCTATTCCCTGCATAGCCATATGTCTATCCAAAGGTCTCTGAAAAGCCACTATCATATCTGCCACAACCACCACCCCCAACAATGGGTTTCAGGCAAAAAACTTGCCTCGCACGTCACCTTTAAACTTTGCCCCTCTCACCTTAACTATGCCCTCTAGTATTTGAGTGGTTTGAATTCCTGCACTCAATACTCTTACCAAGGCAAAAGTGGTAGCTAGACGCCTTCTTCACTACCCTGTGTACCTATATCTCCACTTTCAGGGAATTATGTACCTGTAACCCCAGGTCTCTCCTCTTCTGCACTCTTGAGGGCTCAACCAAGTACTGTGCAAGCCCTGCCCAGGTTTGACTCGCCAGAATACATCACTCACACTTGTCAGTTAAATTCCATCTGCCATTCCTTGACCTACTTCCCTAGTTAATCCAGAGTCTGGAATTCATTGCCACAGGCAGCTGTGGAGGCCAAGTGATTAGGTCGGGATTGATGGATTCTTCATTACTAAGGGCATCAAAGGTTGCGGTGAGAAGGCTGGAGAATGGGGTTCAGAGGGAAAAGTAAATCGGCCGTGATCAAATGGCGGAGCAGACTCGATGGGCGGAATGGGGTAATTTTGCTCCTATGTCTTAAGGTCTTACTTTTTTGTAAACTTGCATAACCTTTCTCGGTGTCCCCAATACCATCGATTTTTCGTGTAATCTACAAATTTCCTCACCACTTTACATTGTCATCTAAACTGTTAGTATAATATAATAAACAACAGTGGACCCAACACACCACTAATCTCCAATCGGTAAAACGTCCCTCCACTTCAACTCTCTCACTCTTTTCACCAATCCAATTTTGAATCCAGCTCACACTGGATCCCATGTGATTTAATCTTTCGGACGAGCCCACAATGCGGTTCCTTGTCAAAGGCCTTGCTGTAGTCCACGTAGACAATGTCTACCACCCTACCCTTGTTGGACCTCTTGGTGAGGTCTTCAAAAACATCTCTTATCAAAGTTGGAGACCTGTGGCTGTTCTTCATGCAAGAAGGCAAAAATCGCCTATACTGATGTTAATGGCGAGTGAAGTCTGTCTTTACGGCAGATTAGGTAGAGCTTTTGACACTGAATCTACAATTTTCTCACACTGAAAATGGAAGATGGTGGGGTTTTAAAATAATTAGTACAGAAAACTTTTATCCTATCCCTGGCTTTTCTGAGTCTGTGTTATGCAATCCATATTACCTTATTCTGCACAGGGTTTTGTTGAAATATTTAAAAAAATGTTAAAGCTTTAGTGCTGATATTCAATCATGTGTTTAATTAGTTGGCCAAAATGGACGCTAACATAATAATAACTCCCTCAAGTAATATTTTCACGTTAGAGCAGTCCACGTGAATAAAAACGACACACAGCAGAAAAAAATCAATTTCTGAATATATCAGTCCTTTATGGTGCTGTTAATCCATTTGAACTTCCTCCCTTGATATGAATCTCTTTATCATTATAACCCTCTATTCCCTTCTTTCTCATATACTTGTCCAGAATCGTACTCGTTCCAACTTCTTCTGGTAGTGAATTTCAGATTCTCGCCACTCTGAGTGATGCATTTTCTTTTGAATTTCCCAGTGAATTTTTGATGACAGTCCTGTATTAGTTGTTCAAGGCAGAAGTTGGCTTCCAGTTATTTTGTTATCCGCAAGTGAAAATATTTTCTCCATATGCTTTCTTTCTTAACCTTTCCTTTCAAAAAGAACAGTTAGGTCAATATTCCTTTGCTGTCATTCATCTTTTGCTAATATGTGTATTGCACAGAAACATAGAAAATAGGCGCAGGAGTAGGCCATTTGGTTAATCATATAAAATTAGTACCCCGTTCCTGCTTTTCCCCCATATCCCTTGATTCCTTTAGCCCCAAGTGCTAAATCTAACATGTCGATGTTTAGAACCAAAAGCTGGTGCACATCTAAAACGGTGATTGGAAGAGAAAGCTAGTTCCACTTTAAATCAAAGGGGGGTACAATTTAGTGGACCTGTTCAAAGGGGGAAATGGATAAAGCGCATTTTACAATTTTCTTAGTAAGGAGAAAATATATGTGTTTGGGATTCCATTTATATTTAACTCACATTTTGAAAAATTGCTTTGGGACTAATTATTGAGGTCAATAATTTGAGTCTTAGAGAGATACTGTTCAAAAGCAGTCCTTTGGTTCAGAATCTGCACCAGCCATCAACCAACCATTTACGCTGATCCTACATTAATCATGTTTTAATTCTCCCCATATTCTAATCAACTCATCCCAAATTCTGCCACTGGCCTCTGCACTCGTGGCAATTTTCAGTGATCCATTAACCTGCCATGCAGCAAATGTTTGGGATATGGGAGGAAACTGGAGCACTTGGCAGACCCAACACGGTTACAGAGGGAATATGCAAACTGCACACAGAAAACCCCGCAGGTCAGGATTGAATCTGTATCTCAGGTGCTGTGGGGCAGCGGTTCTACTAGCTGCATCACGCTGCCACTCATTAGTACTATTGTTTTTAATCGTTCAAATGAAAAGAGTATTGCACTGAATTGGCTTTACATTGTTTGGCCTGTCCATTAGAGTACTTTAGAAAATATTGTGGTTTACTACCTCGATCTTTTCCTCTCATTGCTTCAGCTGCATGCTAACCTTTGCGGGCTCTAAACACCAACTTGTGATTTCTCCCCTTGTTGAGGGAAATTAGTTACAATTCAAGCTCTTGCAATATGTATGTGGGAAATGTATGTCTCCTTTGTGTTCATTATTCTGTGGCGCCTCTTCCTCTGTCACAATTGATCCTTGATGCAGATGTCACTTAAAGGGCCTGTCCCACTCGGCGAATTTTTTCGGCGACATCATTAACTGACGTATCAGATCACCGAAAAAGTCGCAGCGTGATGCGGCGTTATGACGTATTGACGCGTTTTTTCAACGTCGCAACATTTTTTTTGTCGCCACTGGACTTTGAAACGTTCAAAATCTTTCGGCGACCCTGCTACGTCAGTCAATGACGCCGGCAGTCGCCGTAAAAATCGGCAAGTGGGACAGGCCCTTAACTAGTTTCCATAACAACCTTTCTTCATGTGCTGTTTTCTCTCCACCCGTCCACCCCCCCCCCCCCCCCTCCATTATGCCAAGTTATTTTCATTATTCAAATAATCTCGCCCTCTACTGTTAACAATTTTTATCAATAAGGTCACAAATGTTTGGTGTCACTTTTCTTTTTGATGCATGTGCTTAAACTCAAATTCTGTTACTTTTTTTACCTTTACATACAATTAAATTTGGAAACCCTATCACAATGCACTGCAGTGTTAAGGGATTATTTACGTGCTTCCTCAACACCTGTATTGCCTGGATTCACCTAATTATTCATCGTTGGGGGTAACATGCCAGCTATTTGAAGATGTCTTGGTAGTTGAGCAGTTATTTACTAGGCCTAATATTTGTTTTGCTTATTGCTCAATCCCTCAAACACACATTGAGACCCACATCCTTTCATCTTTACTCTTTCAGCCCCTGCCTGAGAATACGAACAAGGGTGGCTCCTGGAATCCATATCAATTCATAGCAGGTAGGTGCACTTACTTGGCGCTCTGCGGCAGTACCTGATCTATATTTGTAGAATCAAGGGTTGGATATTGTGGCGGAAGGCAAGGGTGTATGAGCAGTATCCCTCCGATCGAGGAGGTTATTATTGTCACGTGTACCAAGATATGGTTCAAAACCTTGCTCTGCATGTTATCTGGGCAGATTAATTGTACCATACATGAGTACAATAGGCAGTGAAAAAAAGAGAAAGGAAGCAGAGTTTAGTTTAAACTACAAAGAAAGTACAGATTAAAAAGAAAGTAAGTGCTGCAAGGAGATGCATTGGAAGGTCAGGAATACATCCTTAGAAGTGGATTTCATTGGAGGTTAAGAACCGAGTGAACATCTACTTCACAATGATGATCCACTAATGAAGGTCAAACATATTTAAAGATTGTATATTTGTCAGTTGTGGCAGGGGAGGATAATATTTATTTGGTTGTGTTTCCCAGTAATCCCAGGGAATGGTGGAGGGATGGCACAATGTCTGTGACATATGATCTAGGGTCAGATGAAGAATCTCTGTGTTCAATGGTTGTGTTGAGCCCAAATTTAAAGACAGCCTCCTTGGAAATCTATTTAACTGATTAGTGCTTCAGATTGTCTAAAAAAGTTTAAATATTATCTTTTCTTAGACAAAAACTTAAGTTAAAGCAACGTGTTGCAGATGTGCTGTTATATCTTAATCAGGTTAAAGCAAGTCCATGCTTTACTGGGGTCTGACCCTAAAATAGGACAACTTGACATTGGGTCATTGACTATTGAAAAATTGTTGATATCCATTGCATGGCATTCACTGCTGTGGGCACTGGTCTGTTCTGGAATCTTGGTTCAGTTGTTCAGAGCTTCCAGGTCTCAGATAGCAAAATAACAATCAAAAATGGGTCCTTGATATCCCCTTCCTATCTGAAGATCAATTGCAGCATTCCAGTGTCTGAGATCTGTGCCCAGGGCCGGCCTTAAGCCGATTGGACCGATTGCTCCCAATTGGGACCAGCGCTAGAGTAATCCAAAGCTCCGCTCTAGGATCTTTGGAGTAATCTACTCTCGGCTCGGGTAGATCTACCCCGGGTGGAGGGGGGAGAGAGAGTAGAGGGGTGGAGGGGGAAGAAAGGGGTAGACGGGGATGGGGGTGTGAGGGGGAATGGAGAGGGGAGAGAGGGGGAGGTCCCTCACGGTCCCAGGGCAGCGCTCCCGCCCTTCCAGTCGGCGTGCTTCACGTACACAGCCCTGGCTCCACCCCTCTCTCTCCTCGGGGAGACATGGTGAACAAAACAGGGAGGGCCGGGTCGGGGTATGGAGCAACGTTTACAAACCTCAGCCTCAGCTCACCCGCGTTCGCCCGGACCTCTGCATCCGCTCCCGCCGCCGGCCCTCTCCCTACCTTCTCCTCTTCCCTTCCCTCCCTCCCTTCTCTCCTTCCCTCCCTCCCTTCTCTCCTTCCCTCCCTCCCTTCTCTCCTTCCTTCCCTCCTTCCTCTCTCTCTTTTCCCTTCTCTTCTTCCTCTCTCTTTTCTCTTCTCTCCTTCCCTCCCTCCCTTCTTTCTCTCCTTCCCTCCCTCCCTTCTTTCTCTCCTTCCCTCCCTCCCTTCTTTCGCTACTTCCCTCACTCCCTTCTCTCCTTCCTCCCTTCTCTCCCTCCCTCTCTTCTTTCCTTCCTCCCTTCCCTCCCTCCCCTCTCACACACACACACACACACACACACACACACACACACACACACACACACACACACACACACACACACACACACAGGATCTAGTTAATTAAATCACTTTTTTTTAAATTTCAAGCGCACATTTTGATCACCTTCCATTCTACCATAGAAATATAAAGTCTATAATAGACTTTATTTGTATTTCTATGATTCATCAGACCTTGGCTGGGAACCTGGGGCTCACCAAAATTGTTCCCAATTTGGCCCCACACCTCCTAAGGTCGGCCCTGTCTGCACTAGCCATCTGGAGAACTAGTTTTAGCAACATGACCATCACGCTATTCAAGTGCTTCCCTTGCCTATTCCCATTCCCTTTGTCAGCTAATCAGGCAGATCAATGTTTCATTGTAAACCCTCACATTGGTCAGTATATATTCTGAGATGACAGTCTCAGAGGGAATGACCAGGATGTTGCTGGGCCTTGATTACGTTGGCTAATTTCCCGAGACAGAGTGAAGTCTAGATGGAGTTGAAGGTGGGGAAGCTGATTTGTGTGATGGACTGGATTACGTCCACAACTCTGCAATTGTTTGCAGACTTGGGCAGAGGTGTTGCCAAACCAAGTGCATCTCAATGCATCTAGAGAAATTGGTTAGAGTTGTTGGAGACATGACACACTTCCATAGTCTTCTCCAGAATCAGAAGCATTTGTATGCTTTCTTGACTGTAGCTTCAGTGTGTTTGGTCCAGGACAATTTGTTGGTGATTTTTACACCTAGGAATTGAAGCTCTTGGTCTTCAACATTATTGATGCTGATTTGTGTGTGTGTACTACCTCATTTGAAGTCAGTAACTAGCTGCTTTTTACTAACATTGAGGGAGAGGTTGTTATCTTGACACCATGTTACCAAGCTCTCTCTCTCCTTCCTGTACTCCGACTCATCATTGTTCAATATCTGGACCACCACTGATGCCATCTGCAAGCTTGTTCATGGAGTCAGAGCAGAATTTGGCCACAGAGTTGTGAGTGTACAGGAACTACAATAAGGGGCTGTGAATGCATCCCTGCGAGGCACTGGTGTTGAGAATTATTGTGGAGGGTATTTTCCACCTATTCATACTGATTGTAGTATTTTGGGTCAGGAGATGGAGAATCCTGCAGCAGTAGGGAATGCTGACTGCAAAGTGCAGGAATTTGGAGATGCGTTTGGATGGAATTGTGTTGAATGTAGAGTTTTAAATCGACAAGTGGGATTCTGACTTAGATGTCCTTTATTGGACAGGGGGGTGGCATCTGCCTTGGACAAGATGCGGCAGTAGGCAAATCACAGTGGGGGTTAAACACTTGTTTCATAGAGAGTTTAAAGATGTGTTTAAATTCCTGCACATGTCCCTGTGTGGTCATACGAGAGGGTTAGCCAATACTTCCCTTCAGATCTGGTGCAGGCCTATTACTGGAAGGAGGATGTTGTTTAATCCAGTAGATAATAGCAGTTCACTGTGTTGCAATAGTAGCAGTGACCACAATCGTGTACACCACTTTGACATTGACTAAAACATTTTTGCCTTGTCTCACTGTAACATTTCATTTTCAAAATCTAGGTGATGAGCTACACAATATGTGATGGCAGGCGACGTTATTGTTAGAAACGCTGGAAACATTAGGGAAATGGAATAGACAATACTGCTTTTCAGTCTTAAAAGCTTAAGATGTGTGAGAAAAAGGAAGACACATGGAGTTCTCGTTAAACAACTGTAGAAAGAATTACAGTAACACATGCTAGGGCCACAATTGCAGAGAATGAGCTCTTTCTTCACAGATGTGAAGAAAAAGCTCTTTTTCTTTAGTGAGCACCAGGATGGCATACATCCATGCTCCTGCTGTTTGTGGTCTTTATGCTTTGAAAAGGCTGCTGGCACAGAATTATTTCTGCAAATGCATAATAATTGTAAGAGGATGCTGACATTTTTTTTAATATCGATGTGTTGTGCTCTCAATCTATAAAACCAAAGAAAACATGTTAATAAGCGATTGATGTAACAAAGATGCCAGTTGAAAAACAAGATATGCTGGAGATACTCAACCATTCAGGCCGCATCTGTGGGAAGAGAAAGCGAATCAAGGTTTCAGACAAAAGATCCTTCATTTCTCTTCCCAGCAAAGCATTTCCAGCATGTCCTGTTTTTATTTTGGATTTCCAGCATATAGTTTGTTTTCCATTTGAAGTCGCCAGTTCATTGGCTCCTCTTGAAACTTGCAGTTGATGCACATCCTTGCAGATGAGGCAGGACTGATGAACAACCATTTTGCTGCCTCTCGTCGTGGCAGTTTAATCTCTTTAGAGGCCTCTTGCAAACTAAATCTGACTGTACGTTTCAAATTTGGAGTAACTCAGCGGGACAGGCAGCATCTCTGGAGAGAAGGAATGGGTGAGTTTTCTGGTCAAGACCCTTCTTCAGACTGAAGTCAGGGGAGTGGGCGGTACAGAGATAAAATGTAGTTGGAGACAGTAAGACTGGTGGGAGAACTGGGGATGGGGAGAGAGGGAAAGGACTTTTACTAGAGGATTTTACTTTTACTATTTACTAGAATGTTGCCTGGGTTTCAGCAACTAAGTTACAGAGAAAGGTTGAACAAGTTAGGGCTTTATTCTTTGGAGCGCAGAAGGTTAAGGGGGGACTTGATAGAGGTTTTTAAAATGATGAGAGGGATAGACAGAGTTGACGTGGAAAAGCTTTTCCCACTGAGAGTAGGGAAGATTCAAATAAGGGGACATGACTTGAGAATTAAGGGACTGAAGTTTAGGGGTAACATGAGGGGAAACTTCTTTACTCAGAGAGTGGTAGCTGTGTGGAATGAGCTTCCAGTGAAGGTGGTGGAGGCAGGTTCGTTTTTATCATTTAAAAATAAATTGGATAGTTATATGGATGGGAAAGGAATGGAGGGTTATGGTCTGAGCGCAGGTATATGGGACTAGGGGAGATTATGTGTTCGGCACGGACTAGAAGGGTCGAGATGGCCTGTTTCTGTGCTGTAATTGTTATATGGTTATATGGTAAGGAAGGGCTACTTGAAGTTAGAGAAGTCAATGTTGTTTTTTAAAATGTGAGTAAATGGTGATTTTCTTAAATCTCACAAATTCTTAGGGACTGAATGGAACATTGGATTAAAAGTCATCTATCAGCCCTGCAATTTCAATCAGGCTAGGATTGTTTGGAATGAAAATCTTGTCTGCCTAACTTTAAGAGCCCAATCTACTTTTTGGTCACGATAGAGCCCCAGGGTAATCTTTAAAGCTGTTTCTATTTGCCATTTTTTCTTAGCTAAATGCTTAATTTTGGGAGGAAAGTGGGGGGGGAGAAATTGTCATCGTGTTTTGGGCCTGGCTTCCCTTTGATGCAAACTGATCTGGAAATTCTTGATGAATACACCACAATTACTTGTGAACAAAGCTGAAAAGCATCACCAAGAGTTCAAATAATGTGAAAACAAGATTTAGTGCTTGACTTGATTGAGAACGTGGTTACTATTAGTTCCCAACTAGGAAATACAATGAACTTTGCTTGCTAGTTTAGAGAAATGTAGTGCTTATGCTGTGTGTTCATCAGAAACTTGACTTGCACCCATATGAATGATTCCATGTTCAGCCATTTTGAGTGGGCTCTTGGTGAAGGTGAATGGAGTTGTGAACTTGAGATGGCCTACTTTGTAAGCGGAAGTCCCAACGGCAGCGTGATCCTGGTTGGTTGTAGTTTTTTTTTAAATCCACTATTTTTAGCTAGTCAAACTTCATCTGGACAGCTGATCAAACTTGAGCAATATTCCTGAACATGGTTTGGGTTCTCCAATCCTGATGCTTGCTAGCCTTCACAGCATTCCAGCTGTTTCTGCGTTCATGCATGTGAATTTTTTTTTTCATGAGGCAAACAAAAGGTGCATATTATTAGCTTGACTGAAAATATAAAGAATAGTTTCTACAGATATCCAACAGCTACAAGATGCACGTACATAACCACAACCTCTCAAAAAAACTCAGTTCACTGAGTACTATTTATTTCCCTGGTATACTCGGTCAATTTTAAAGCACATTGTTAGCTAACTCTGAACAAAACAGGAAAGCTGGAGCTTTCCTGCTATTTTCTGCCTCAATGTTCAGTTTTATCACTAGCTGAGCCAACTTAAGGACACGGGTGGTTTTATTAATTGTGGAGTTTCTTGGCTTGCATGTGAGGAAATAAACAAGATATTTTTCCATCAGTTGTCGTCTTAAAACGTAAGTGCTCTTTTACTGTGACATTTTTGCCTCATCCCTCACAATATAAAGGACATGAAGCACACTTTGTGTGTTCCAACATTTTGTTGCCTGATCCAAATAATGCTTTGAGTTTATCTGATCAATTTATGTTACACTAACGTGTGTTTAAAAAGGTGCAGCACCAATGTGACTTGTTGAACCTGGAATAACAGTTACTGCAGGTGATACAGGCACTAATGTAGGGTAGGCAATATTTCATTTACCCAAGTGAAGACTTTGCCCAATGTCTAAACACCTGAGAAATTCTATTTGTGGAAAAAAGATTAGCATGAGTGGGGTGGACTGAAAGGCACATTAATGTCCTGTGTGTCTCTGTCTAAAAATGTAACTGAATCATGTGAAAACCAGCAAAATCAGATCAAATTCTGTCTCTGGCATGTAATGTGGAGGAAGTGAAAGCCTTATTTTGCGAGAATTATTGCATTTGCAAGCATACTTACCAAACATATGCAGCAAAAGGTCATGGTTAATGGTATTGGCGGTATGACACAAAATGTGACTAATTATGTTGACACTTGAGGTAGTTAAAATTGTAAAATGTAGATAGAACAGTGCTGGGGAGTAACTCGGCAGGTCAGGCAGCATCTCTTGAGACAAAGGACTTCTTCTTGCCGTTTCTCATTCTTCAAGCTCTTGATTCGATTGAATTACCAGCCGGGAAATAGTGATGTGATATTCAGAGTTTTATATCAAATTAGTAAATTTTCCGTGGTGCTCTGATTCATAGAAACATAGAAACATAGAAAATAGGTGCAGGAGTAGGCCATTCGGCCCTTCGAGCCTGCACCGCCATTCAATTTGATCATGGCTAATCATTCAACTCAGTATCCCATCCCTGCCTTCTCTCCATATCCCCTGATCCCTTTAGCCACAAGGGCCACATCTAATTCCCTCTTAAATATAGCCAATGAACTGGCCTCAACTACCTTCTGTGGCAGAGAATTCCACAGATTCAACACTCCGTGTAAAAAATGATTTTCTCATCTCGGTCCTAAAAGACTTCCCTCTTATCCTTAAACTGTGACCCCTAGTTTTGGACTTCCCCAACATCGGGAATAATCTTCCTGCATCTAGCCTGTCCAACCCTTTAAGAATTTTGTAAGTTTCTATTAGATCCCCCCTCAATCTTCTAAATTCTAGTGTGTACAAGCCAAGTCTATCCAGTCTTTCTTCATATGAAAGTCCTGCCATCCCAGGAATCAGTCTGGTGAACCTTCTCTGTACTCCCTCTATGGCAAGAATGTCTTTCTTCAGATTAGGAGACCAAAACTGTACACAATACTCCAGGTGTGGTCTCACCAAGACCCTGTACAACTGCAGTAGAACCTTCCTGCTCCTATACTCAAATCCTTTTGCTATGAATGCTAACATACCATTTGCTTTCTTCACTGCCTGCTGCACCTGCATGCCTACTTTCAATGACTGGTGTACCATGACACCCAGGTCTCGTCGCATCTCCCCTTTTCCTGATCGGCCACCATTCAGATAATAGTCTACTTTCCTGTTTTTGCCACCAAAGTGGATAACCTCACATTTATCCACATTATACTGCATCTGCCATGCATTTGCCCACTCACCCAACCTATTCAAGTCACCTTGCAGCCTCCTAGCATCCTCCTCACAGCTAACACTGCCCCCCAGCTTTGTGTCATCCGCATTCAAGTTTTACCCTCTTTAGAATCACATTATTTTTTTCAGGCAGAAGTAATTGCAATAGAGAGTTGGGTGTGGCCAGGTTAGGAGGGTTCTGCAGCATTATGCTTGCTTGTGGTCTACAAATGCAGCACCTGATAACAAGAGAATGGTGAAGATAAAATCCCTCGGGTGATGGCCACTAGTTAAATGGAGACTTTGGCTTTGAAAGATCTGGAAAACTAAAGCCATAGATACAGGGAAAGAGCAAGGATTAGAAGATTATAATATACTTTGCCTCATATTGAACTTGGTATTAGCTGGATATATTGCTATTAGGGACAAATATAAGATTGTTTCTGGTTATAGATACAGACGCGCCTTTCAGCTTACCAAGAACATGTTGACCAGCAAGCACCCAGTTGCAGAAGTCCTGCTTAATTTTCCCCATCACCTCCCCCACTCCCCACCTCCTTTTTTGATACAAAGCCACCCAGCATGCAAACTCCACATGGCACTAGAAGTCAAGATTGAACTTTCATTGCCTAAGTTGTGAGGCAGTGACTATATTAGTTCCACCACTACACCACCCTATACAGCAACAAGTATAAAGACCATACTATACTAGTTCCACCACTACACTAGCCTATACTGCAAAAAGTGTACAGAGGGTGGCAAACCACATCAGTTCTTGACCATTCGTGACTGAACACATTAACCAGAATGAAGACATGAAATTATTTTGAGCTTCCTGACCACAAGATAACTCTGAGCAATGTATAGCCAAAGAGCTGCTTTTGATATAGAAAATATGCAGTCAACTTGCATACACCAAGATCCCACAAACAACTGTGATGATTAGATAATCTGGTTTAATTTTTTGTCGACAAAACAAAACTAGAGCTAGGCTTTACAAATATTTCCACAAACAAAGTTTTACAAATTTGCAACGCTCTTCCACAAAGTGCAGTTGATGCTAGTTTAACAGTTACATTTCAAATCTGGATTTGATAATTCAGCAGTTTACTGTGCAACCTTCAACAGTATTTCCAAACCTGCATCCTGTGCCATCTTTTTTAGTAGTAGCTCTAAACAGTAAGAGCAGTGGCCTCATTAGTTCACCACCACTGGCATGTTGCACACCATCCCAATTTGGAAATGGATTGCCATTCCATTTTTAAGTCAAAGTCTTGGAACTCGGCACCTAAAGGCATTTTGGGACAATGTTCACTCATTTCTCAATGAGGGCAATAAGGACAGGGTATCAAGCCTGTCTCATCTCATGTCTATATCTCACCATCTTCATCAACAATAACAAGCATAAAACACAACAAGATACATGAAACATGAAATTAAGGTGACGAGTGGAAAGTCCAGGTTGGGGATGTGCAAGGATTTGGGGGGGGGGGGGGGGGGGCCGGGGGACGGGGAGTCAGTCTACCCCACGACAGATGGGGGAGGAGTGGTACAGTCTGATAGCCACAGGGAAAAAGGATCTCTGGCATTGTGTGCTGCATCTTGGTGGAAGCAGTCTGTTGCTGAAAGAACCATTTGGATGGGATCTGCAACTGATGTTCCTGTGAATTTGCTGCCCATTTTCAGAGTTGATGTTTGGGAGGTACTGTTGGAGTAAATTGGATGAATAACTCTCATACATTTTGTGTATGATATACACTGCATACCATCACTGGAGGCAACGGATGTTTAGTATGGTTGATGAGGTGCTAATCCAACAGACACAAATGGCATTGAGTGTTGGTGATGATGCACTCGGGACAATTCCATCATGCTTTTGACTATGTCTCAGAGATGTTGGAAAGTTCCTGGGGTGTAAGGAGGTGAATAGTTTGCTGCAGCTCTTTAATGTTGTGAAAAAAAATATTTATGGTGTGGTACTGTTAGGTTTCTGGTCAGTAATAATTCCCAGGATACAGATGGTGGAGCATTCAGTGATGGTAATATCATTTGAATGTTCTGGCAATTTTTTTTATGGCACTAAAATTTCTTGCCACTTATCAGCCCATACATGAATATAGTGCAGTGTTGCAGCATGCAGGCGCAGACTGGTTCATGTGTTAGAGAGTTGCGATTGGAACTGACTGTTGTGCAATCATCAGTGAACAACCCCATTATTTTAATTTTATCATGAAAGGAAGACCATTAATTGTGTCTGAGGATAGTTGGGTCTAAGATACTTCTCTGGGGAACTACTGCGTCTTCTGACTCTGAGGTCTTATGGCTGGCGTGCTTGCTCTTTAGACTGTCTTTCCTGTACACTCCATCATTGGAATTTTTTCCCTTGGATGTCCATTGACTTTGATATTACTAGGGCTCTTTGACCCAGTGCTCGGTCAGATTCTTCCTTGACGATAGAAGCATTCATTCTCACCAGGCCTCTGAAGCTCAGCTCTTTGGTTATATGTTTGGACAAAGATTGTGATGAGTTCTGGTGTCAAGTGATCCTGGCAAAATGGAAAATTCTTTAATCTTTTGCTTGACACTTGAGTGCTAGGCCAACTGTTACTAACAATGAGAATTTTCTTGGAGACAACTCCACTTCTAGTTCAAGCATTCATGACTGATCTTGCACATTGTTTGTGAGGTTACTTGGCTTATTCTGTTGCATGTTGCTTAATACACGCTGATTGCAGCTTCACGGCAGGTATAACATCAATTTTGTAGTAATAATAATAATAATAATAATAAATACTTTATTGATCCCCTCAGGGAAATTCAGATGTCCAGAAGCTCCCAACCAACAAACCCACAGATTCAAAACGAACGCAGACAGAAAATACATAGAATACAATGTGGACACTACCTGAGAGCAATAAATACTTAAAAAGACCAATAATTAACAGTTAAAAATTAAGTGCAGTATTTATGCTCATTATAAAGTCTTATAGCAGCTGGTAAACAGGACTTCCTGTATCTCTCCGTTTTGCACATTGGTGCAATCAGCCTCTGGCTGAAGATGCTGCTCTTGATCACCTTCAGGGCATGGAGTGGGTAAGTGGGGTTTGTCATTATGGAACCTAGTTTATTTAGTGTTCTGGCCTCTGCCACCTGCTGGACCGTTCGTTGCTCAGCCCCGACCACTGAGCCGGCCTTCCTGATTAGTTTGTCCAATCTGTTTTTATCCGCTATACGGGCGCCATCTCCCCAACAGGCCACAGCAAAAAACAGAGCACTGGCCACCACTGAATGGTAGACACTGCACAGTAGGGGTTGGCAGATATTAAAAGACCTCAGCCTCCTTAAAAAATACAGTCGGCTTTGTCCCTTCCTGTACACCGCCTCCATATGACACTTCCAGTTCAGCTCACTGTCCAGCTGCACCCCAAGGTACCTGTGATTAGCAACCACCTCCACCTCAGTGCCCTTAATGGTGATCGGCGTTGCTTGAGTCCTCCTCCTCCCCCTCCTAAAGTCCACCACTATCTCCTTTGTTTTTTTGGTGTTAAGATGGAGATTATTGTGTGCGCTCCACTCCACAAAGTTACTTATAATGTCTCTGTATTCCTCCTCATTGCCCCCTTTAATGAGGCCGACAACAGCTGTATCATCCGAAAACTTCTGCAAAAAGCAGCTGTTGGTGTTCCATTGGAGATCCGCTGTGTAGATGGTAAACAGGAACGGAGCCAGCACAGTTCCTTGTGGAGCCCCTGTGCTGCTCAAGATGGTGCCCGAGACACTGTTCTGTAGGCGCACGTACTGTGGTCTGAGGGAAAGGTAATCCAAACACCACAGTACCAGTGATGGATCCACTTTCATCTTCTCCATCTTCTCCCCTAGCAGTCGGGGCTGAATAGTGTTGAAGGCGCTTGAAAAGTCAAAAAAAGTAATCCTTACAGATGCATCAGTAGTGTCCAAATGTGTGTACACCCTCTGCAGCATGTAAATGAGGGCATCATCGACACTGATGTTAGGCTGATATGCAAACTGTAAAGGATCCATGTGATTTGACACACTAGTCCTGATGTAGGAAAGGACAAGTCTCTCAAATGTCTTCATTATGTGAGAAGTGAGCGCTACTGGTCTGTAGTCATTGTAGAGAGTGGGATGGGTCTTCTTTGGAACAGGTACCAGGCAAGATGTTTTCCACAGCCTTGGAACCCTCTGTAGACGTAAGCTCAGGTTGAACAGGTGTGTTAGAATACCACACAGCTCTGAAGAGCAAGTCTTCAGTAGCCTTGGGCATTCATTCTCACCAGGCCTCTGAAGCTCAGCTCTTTGGTTATATGTTTGGACAAAGATTGTGATGAGTTCTGGTGTCAAGTGATCCTGGCAAAATGGAAAATTCTTTAGTCTTTTGCTTGACACTTGAGTGCTAGGCCAACTGTTACTAACGATGAGAATTTTCTTGGAGACAACTCCACTTCTAGTTCAAGCATTCATGACTGATCTTGCACATTGTTTGTGAGGTTACTTGGCTTATTCTGTTGCATGTTGCTTAATACACGCGGATTGCAGCTTCACGGCAGGTATAACATCATTTTTGTAGTGTGCGTCATGCTGTTCTACTCTCGTCATTGAATCCGTATTGCTTCCATGACTTGTGTAAGAAGGAACTGCAAATGCTGGTTTAAACCGAAGATAGACATAAAAAGCTAGAGTAACTCAGCGGGACAGGCAGCATCGCTGGGGAGAAGGAATGGGTGATGCTTCTTCAGAAGGGTCTCGACCTGAAACATCACCCATTCCTTCTCTCCAGAGATGCTGCCTGTCCCACTGTGTCACTCCAACCTTTTGTGTCTATCTTGCTGCCATGACTTGTTCATTATCGTTGATTGAGGAATGTACTGTGCATTTCTGATGTAAACTGTGGCCCTGGGTGCCCATTATTGAGCTGCCAAGTCTATTCTGAGACCATCTCATTTTGTATGTTCTTGGTGCCACACAGCACGGTGGAGCATGTCCTTAGTGGGAAGTAGGGACTTTGCCTTCACAAGGCCTGTGCAATGATCACTTCCACCGATACCGTCATTATCAGATGCATGAGAGCCCTTCCTTCGTTGACATAGTGAAATTTCCAGTTATCTGCCTTGAAGACTGCAGCAGTTTTTTTTTACAAAATTAGCATTCAGATCTAATCTTTGTATTTGGTTGAACTTGATCATAGTAAATTAGAGTTCATGAAGCAATGCAATACACACATCCTGGTATACATTGATGGCACTGAAGTAGAGATGGTTGAAAGCTTCATGTCCTTAGGAATAAATATCACCAGTAATTTGTCCTGGACAAGCCACATCAAAGCTATGGCCTGAAAGCACATCAATGCCTCTACTTCTTTAGAAGGGTTAGGTAGTTCGGCATGTCCCAACAACCGTCACAACCTCTATAGAAGTGGTGTAGAAAACATTTTATCGGGATGCATCATAGCATGCTATGGAAACAAGTCCATCCAAGACTGCAAGCAATTACAGAGTTGTGAAAGTAGCCCAGATTATCACGCTAAGCATCCTCCCTTCCACTGACTCCATCTACACTTCACACTCCCTCAGCAAGGCCACCAGCATAAACAAGGACCAGTCTCACCCTGGTCACTCCCTCTTCTCCCTTCTTCCATCAGGCAAGACGTACAGTGGTTTAAAACCACATATCTCCAGATTCAGTGAGAGTTTCTTTTCAGCTGTTATCAGGCAACTGAACCATCCTTTTACCAGCTAGAGTGAGGTGCTGACCTCCCATCTACCTCATTGGAAAAGTTTGAACTATCATTATTCGGAACTCATCGGACTTTATCTTGCACTAAATGTTGTATCTTTATCATGTGAACGGCTTGATTGTATTCATGTATAGTCTTTTCTGTGACTTAATAGTACGCAACAAACAAGCTCTTCATTGTACCTCAATACACGTGACAATAATAATCTGAACTAAGCACCTGAAGTTGATTTTAAAAGTTCAAAACAATCCACTGCAAAATCAGCAAAGGTTGGAATTCAGATATTAACAGCTAACAATGTAATATATATCTTGAACCCTTTTACAAAGTGTTCTGTACTCCATATGTATTCCTTATCTTACCAGTCTATATCAGTTAGAGTGAGTAGATCTCAAGAATTGCAACCCTTAGGCACACTAACTATCAGTCTGAACAACAAGAGATCAGCTGGTTATAAGAATCATGCATCAGCTTCTTAACACCATTGTATTTATCCTCAATGCATTGTTGTGATGAAGTAGCTGCGGTACAGTGCCCTCCACAATGTTTGAGATTTGTAATAGAAAAAAAATCACATGTGGTTAAAGTGCACATTGTCAGATTTTAATAAAGGCCATTTTAATAAATGTTGGTTTCACCATTTAGAAATTACAGCAGTGTTTATACATAGTCCCCCCATTTCAGGGCACCACAATGTTTGGGATACAGCAATGTCATGTAAATGAAAGCAGTCATGTTTAGTATTTTGTTGCATATCCTTTGCATGCTATGACTGCTTGAAGTCTGCGATTCATGAACATCACCATTTGCTGGGTGTCTCCTCTGGTGATGCTGTGCCAGGCCTGTATTGCAGCAATCTTTAGTTTATGCTTGTTTTGGGGGCAAGTCCCCTTCAGTTTTTTCTTCAGCATATAAAAGGCATGCTCAATTGGGTTCAGATCAGGTGATTGATTTGGTCCCTCAAGAATTGACCATTTTTTAGCTTTGAAAAACTCCTTTGTTGTTTTAGCAGTATGTTTGGGATCATTGTCTTGCTGTAGAATGAACTGCCGGCCAATGAGGTTTGAGGCATTTGTTTGACTTGAGCAGATAGGATATGTTTATATACTCCAGATGTTACTATTATTATGCTACTATCATCAGCAGTTGTGTCATCAATGAAGATAAGTGAGCCATTACCTTCAGCAGCCATACATGCCCAGGTCATAATTCCCCCACCTCCGTGTTTCACAGATGAGGTGGTCTGCTTTGGATCTTGGGCAATTCCTTCTCTCCTCTATACTTTGCTCTTACCATCACTCTGATATAAGTTAATCTTCATCTCATCTGTCCACAAGACCTTTTTCCAGACCTTGCTCTTTTAAGTACTTCTTGGTAAACTGTAACCTGGCCATCCTATTTTTGCGGCTAACCAGTGGTTTGTATCTTGCAGTGTAGCCTCAGAAATTCTGTTCGTGAAGTCTTCTGCGGACAGTGGTCATTGACAAACCCATTGACCTGACTCCTGAAGAGTGTTTCTGATTGGTCGGACAGGTGTTTGGGGATTTATCTTTACTATAGAGATCATTCTTCTGTCATCAGCTCTGGAGTTCTTCCGTGGCCTGCCAGTCCCTTTCCAATTAATAAGCTCACCAGTGCTCTCTTTTTTCTTAATGATGTTCCAAACAGTTGATTTCGGTAAGCCTAAGGTTTGGCTGGTGTCTCTTACAGTTTTATTCTTGTTTCTCAGTCTCATAATGGCTTCTTTGACTTTCATTGGCACAACTTTGGTCCTCATGTTGATAAACAACAATAAAAGTTTCCAAAGGTGATGGAAAGACTATGTGCTGAGAGCTCTCTTATACCTGCATTAAGGGGGCAATTAAACACACCTGAGCAATTACAAACACCTGTGAACCCATGTGCTCCAAACATTATGGTGCCCTGAAATGGGGGGACTATGTATAAACACTGCTGTAATTTCTACATGGCGAAACCAAAATGTATAAAAATGGCCTTTAATAAAATCTGACAATGGGCAATTTACCCACATGCGATTTTTTTTCTATTACAAATCTCAAATTGTGGATTACAGAGGCAAATAAATAAATGATGGGTCTTTGTCCCAAACATTATGGAGGGCAGTGTAGGTGAGCCGTACAAAAGTGAATGAATTTTGTACTCATTATTAAGGGGAGGCGTCTAGTAGATTAGATTTTCCATTTTTGCATTGCTTATCCTCAGGAGAGATTCAATTCTGAATTCTGATAAAGGGTCTTCGACCTGAGACGTTAACTCCATTTTTCTTTCCACAGATGCTGTCTGACCCACTGAGTGGTCCACGTGCTCTGTCATTTTATACAAGATTTGATTTGGGATTAGCCAATTCTGCCAAAACATGTCGAAACATTTTGCCTTGTTGGTATCTGTTTCTGTCGCTTGCCATAGAAATTATGAATTCAACTGCGGCATCCAAAGTTTTATACTAAAGCACAATCTTTGATCTGATGAGAGTGCCAGAGCATTGGATATGTTTGTTCACTAAAAAAGTTGAGATCATTTGAATTTGTGCACCGCCTTCTATGTCTTAAGTTCTTACTGGGAACAAAGTGGTTTGCCAAGATTCTAAAAAATAAATAAATGAAGAAAGGAGCTGAAGTGGATAAAATGTCAACTGGGATATGGGAATAAATTCCCACACTACTGCTATCATAGTGTGCTTAATACCCTGAATCATCAGAACACATTGATGGGCCTCAATTAACATCTTACTCAAACAAAAACCCTGTCAATAATACTCCATGAATATTGCAATAAAGCATCTTGATGATTATGTGCCCTAGTTCTAGCTGGTTTATGTATAAGACAGGTTAGATACAAATAACTCAGCGGGTCAGGTTGCATCTATGGAGAAAATGAATGGGTGTTGTGGTTCAGGTCTGAAGAAGGGCCCAGACCCGAAACATCAACAATTTATTTTTCCAGAGATGCTGCCTGACCCACTGAATTACTCCAGCCCTTTGTATCTATCTTTGGTATAAACTGACATTTGCAGTTCTTTGTATCTACAATTAAGCCCGGTTGATGCTTAACTGTTATTTGTCTAGATACCTAGATTTTGTAATGCGATAGTATTGGAATTTAATCGACTGGTTGCTGGAAAACATAAAGCTTGTGGTGACGACTAAATAAAATGATACTGAATTCTACCATTCATGGAAACATAACATGCCACTAGAAGCTTTGAAACATGATAAGATGATGGCTTTCTCATTGCTTCATGATCAGTTCCAACCTTAATGCACTTATTTGGCATTGGAGCTTTTCCAGATTGGGTGTAGTAAAATTAATTGACATTTATTGACCAATTTATCACTGGATAATTCTTGTTGTTGTGGCTTTAAGGATTAGCAATGTGCAGACAGACATATCTTGTTTTCAAAAAGAACTGCTCTATTCCACCTCAAAACCACCAGCCAACTTACTGGGGTGTAGTTTCACAAGCAGCCTGCAATGTCTCTTCCTAATCCAAGTGGTTAGCATTCCTGTTTGAACTTATACTTGGAAAGTTGATAGCTTTTTTAGCCCACACAATTCTATTTGTCAAATGTCTTCCATTCTAGGCTTTTGCCTCTGAGTCAGAGATCTGATACAAGGAACTGCAGATGCTGGTTTACACCGAAGATAGACACAAAAAGCTACGGAGATGCTGCCTGAGTTATTGGAGCTTTTTGTGTCTATGGGTGTCTATGGGTGTTGGGCACAAGCTGTGAGCTGGCTGTTGATTTTTCTATTCAGCATGTTTTTGCACCTTAGCAAAACATGTGTTTTCTCATCAGCTCTCAGAGAACGCGCCGAAAAGTAATACATTGATGGAATGTTAGTGAGTGCCATAACTTCAGTCTTGGCATCTTTCTTCATCTCAGCAATAATGTCATGTATTTGAACTTGTAAACAAAAAGTAATACTGATTAATAGATCTTCATACTCCCTCCGACATCAGTCTGAAGAATGATCTCGACCCGAAACGTCGCCGAATCCTTCGCTCCATAGATGCTGCCTCACCCGCTGAGTTTCTCCAGCTTTTTTGTCTACCTACTGAGTAATAGAAGATGATCTTTGGCCACATAGGAGGGGGAAATCTGCTTGGTACGAATTGTTTTTAGGAATAGTTTTGAATGACAACTAATGGGCGAAGTGAACACTTAGGCGATTGTTTAGACGACTGCAGGAGACTCTGCGGTCGCCACATGTTCGCGGGTGGTTGCCGGGAGTCGCTTTCATAGTCGTGAGGAGTTCCCGCATTCTGGGAACTACTCACGGTCTCATTATGGTCGCCACGAATTTTCAAAATGTTGAAAAATTAGCGGCGACCAGAATGAAGCCACCATGGAGAGTAGCGAGTATTCTCGCGCCATAGGTGGGTCGCCAGGAGGTCCTAGTGGGTTGCCAGGAGGTCGAAGGTTCTCATAGGTTGTAGCCTGTGCTGACCGGTGAATTTCATTGCCTCATTGGGGAAAAAAACCCAAAAGCAGTAGTTTTCTGAACCAAGGATAACCGACCGATAATGTTAATGTCAGTCGAGCTTCACAGCCCTGTATCTCTGGCTTCTTAAAAGTTGGCTCCACTCCATCTCCATCTCCACTCCTTCTTCCCCCCTCTCCCCCCCTCTTTTAAAGGATTTACGTGACCCTTCCCATACACTGTTCATTCACCGTCTTAATTACAGCGCCAACCTTCCTGTTCATCGCGGTGTGGGTCTGTATCACATTGGCTTTGCACCGTGTAAATTTCACTCAGACAGTGCTCCCCCGCTTGCCCTGTCCCCCGCCTGCATAACGGGCTGGTGAAGGAAGCGACGTGTGTGTGGCCGTTCCAGTCTTCTTTTTCAGGCGACCCACACACACTTCACAGTAGCCTGAAAAATCGCCTAGGTGGGACAGGACCATAACGTTCAAATGCACCCTGCTTGGTACGCACTGCATGAAGGAGCTGCGGCTGGATGTATTGATGATCATCTGGGATGTTGTGGTCTTCCTAGATAAGAGTTTTAGTGAGGTGGTCATGCCCGAGGTGTAGACAGAAAGTAGATGGGTGACCACCAGGAAAAGAAAAGGGAGTAAGCAGAGAGTACAGGAATCCCCTGTGGCCATTCCCATTGAGAACATGCATGCCATTTCTATACTGTCGGGGATATGACCTTTCTGAGGAGATCAGCAGTCAGGTCTGTGGCACCAAACCCGACTGACGCACAGCGGGGACAGGTAGAATAAGAAGACGTGGTGTTAGGAGACACATTAGTTCGGAAGATAGGAGATTGTGTGACAGCAAACTGGACTGTCTGATGGTGTACAAAAATGCTGGAGAAACTCAGCGGGTGCAGCAGCATCTATGGAGTGAAGGAGATAGGCAATGTTTCGGGCCGAAACCCTTCTTCTGATGGTGTGTTGCTTCCCTGGTGACAGGGTCCAGGATGTCGGAGTGGCTGCAGATCATTCTGAAAGGGGAGGGTAAGCAGCCAGAGATTATTGTTCACCTTGGCACAAATGACAAATATAGGTTAAGCAGTGTTAAAAAGCAGGATCTCAAGGGTAGTAGTGTCAGGATTACATCCAGTGCCATGTGTAAGTGAGGGTAAGAATAGGAGTATAGGAATGTGTGGTTGAGGAACTTATGCAAGGGCAGGAATTGAACATTTTCGTCAATTGGGAATTCTTCTGAGACTTGGGGTTGATCTCATAGAAGTGTATAAAATAATGAGGGGCATAGAGAGGGTAAATGCACAGAATCTTGGTCCCAGGGTAGAGAAATTAAGAACTAGAGGGTTTAGGTTTACGGTGAGAAGGGGAAAGATTTAATAAGTAAATGAGGGGCACATTTTCCCATAAGCATTGTGGGGTGATATGGAATGAGCTGCCAGAGGTAGTTGAGGCAGGTGCAATAACTACATTTATAAGTCATTTGGACAGGTGCATGGATAGGTAAGGATTGGAAGGATATGGGCATATGGTGATAAGTCGAACCAGCTTACATGGGGCATCAAAGACGAGTTGGGCAAAAAGGCCTCTTTCCATGCTACATGACTCTTGGTGCTGTTAAAATGCATACTTTAGAAGACGTGATCCAATGGGGGAAAAGCTCTTTTTGTGAGTAACCTGGCTATCCGATAAGGTTCCTGTCTGATGCAGCATGGAATGTGGAAAGATGATAATGTGGCATGCAACCTGTAATTTGTAGTATATTCATAATGTTGACCTCTTTAGTGTCTTTCAATAAGAAACTGCCTTTCCAAATTTGTTGTTCTTGTGTCATAAATATGCAATTGAACATGATTTGTTAAAAACATTTATAGGAGACCATAAATTAATTTATGCAAACAATTTTTAGTATACAATTAGTAATCATTATTCCCTAATTGCAACTTTTTTCATGTGGTTGGGTGGGGTGGGAGGGGGGTTTCGGGAGGGGGGGGTGTTGGGAGCAGCATTTAAAGGAAAGAAAAATATAATTAGGTAGAAGAATAATTTCTTTGTTGGCTATATTTGGAAAGTCAAATGGTCAAGGATGTGTTTGAGTTCCTTTCCCCATCCACATACAGTGGCTTGCAAAAGTATTCATACCCCTTGAACTTTTCCACATTTTGTCACGTTACAACCACAAACGTAAATGTATTTTATTGGGATTTTATGTGTTAAAGACCAACACAAAGTGGCGCATAATTGTGAAGTGGAAGGAAAATGATACATGGTTTTCACATTTTTTTACAAATAAAAAACTGAAAAGTGTGGCGTGCAAAAGTATTCAGCCCCCTTTACTCTGATACCCCTAAATAAAATCCAGTGCAACCAATTGCCTTCAGAAGTCACCTAATTAGTAAATAGAGTCCACTTGTGTGCAATCTAATCTCAGTATAAATACAGCTGTTCTGTGAAGGCCTCAGAGGTTTGTTAGAGAACATTAGTGAACAAACAGCATCATGAAGCCCAAGGAACACACCAGACAGGTCAGGGATAAAGTTGTGGAGAAGTTTAAAGCAGGGTTAGGTTATAAAAAAATATCCCAAGCTTTGAAAATCTCACGGAGCACTGTTCAATCCATCATCTGAAAATGGAAAGAGTATGGCACAACTGCAAACCTACCAAGACGTGGCCGTCCACCTAAACTGACAGGCCGGGCAAGGAGAGCATTGATCAGAGAAGCAGCCAAGAGGCCCATGGTAACTCTGGAGGAGCTGCAGAGATCCACAGCTCAGGTGGGAGAATCTGTCCACAGGACAACTATTAGTCGTGCACTCCACAAATCGGGCCTTTATGGAAGAGTGGCAAGAAGAAAGCCATTGTTGAAAAAAAGCCATAAGAAGTCCCGTTTGCAGTTTGCCACAAGCCATGTGGGGGACACAGCAAACATGTGGAGGAAGGTGCTCCGGTCAGATGAGACCAAAATTGAAGTTTTTGGCCTAAATGCAAAACGCTATGTGTGGCGGAAAACTAACACTGCACATCACCCTGAACACACCATCCCCACTGTGAAACATGGTGGTGGCAGCATCATGCTGTGGGGATGCTTTTCTTCAGCAGGGACAGGGAAGCTGGTCAGAGTTGATGGGAAGATGGATGGAGCCAAATACAGGGCAATCTTGGAAGAAAACCTGTTAGAGTCTGCAAAAGACTTGAGACTGGGGCGGAGGTTCGCCTTCCAGCAGGACAACGACCCTAAACATACAGCCAGAGCTACAATGGAATGGTTTAGATCAAAGCATATTCATGTGTTAGAATGGCCCAGTCAAAGTCCAGACCTAAATCCAATTGAGAATCTCTGGCAAGACTTGAAAATTGCTGTTCACAGACGCTCCCCATCCAATCTGACTGAGCTTGAGCTATTTTGCAAAGAAGAATGGGCAAAAATTTCAGTCTCTAGATGGGCAAAGCTGGTAGAGACATACCCCAAAAGACTTGCAGC
The DNA here is from genome assembly GCF_010909765.2 of Amblyraja radiata. Classification (NCBI taxonomy): domain Eukaryota; kingdom Metazoa; phylum Chordata; class Chondrichthyes; order Rajiformes; family Rajidae; genus Amblyraja; species Amblyraja radiata. Next base: position 51,198,684 of record NC_045966.1, read on the forward strand.
TGTAATTGCAGTGAAAGGTTCTACAAAGTATTGACTCAGGGGGGTGAATACTTTTGCACGCCACACTTCAGTTTTTTATTTGTAAAAAAATTTGAAAACCATGTATCATTTTCCTTCCACTTCACAATTATGCACCACTTTGTGTTGGTCTATCACATAAAATCCCAATAAAATACATTTACGTTTGTGGTTGTAACGTGACAAAATGTGGAAAAGTTCAAGGGGCATGAAAACTTTTGCAAGCCACTGTAGCTGGTCTCAGCTGGAACTACATTTGAAATGGCATGATTGGGTTGGGAGGGGAGTAGTCTCCATCGACTTTGCTCTCAGTTGGTACCTAGTTGGCTGAAGCATTTGCAACTCCAAGAAGCCCCTGGAATCATCACCCCCAATGAACGGATGTCCTAAGGAGAATACAGTACCGACATTATGTGATTTTCATGATGGAATTGCATTACTAAATGTTTTCCTCATTTTTCAGGGGAAAGGAACTGGAATGTTTTAGACTCCTCAAACACTGAATTGCCGGTGGGCATGGGTTTTCCTTCATTCGCAAACTACAGCCTAAGCAGTATTGACTCCTCCAATCAGAATAAATCGTTGTGCACAAGACAAACAACAAAAACATGGATGGGACATGTGACGAGCACATCGGTGGGAAATTTAAGTGACTTGCAGTTCACGGAGAGTTTTACCGCACTGCCAGATCCACCAACCAAAAGACACTGTCGGTCTCTATCTGTGCCGGAAGACCTGTCACACTGCAGGTCTCTCTGGAAGCCTGCTGGATCCAAGGTGTGGACTCCTGTCAAACGGCGATGCAACAGTGGTGGAAATGGGGGCGGCCAACTGTGTAACACAACTCAACGTCCCACCAGCCTTGCTCTCCAGCAGTTATCCAACTCCAGTCACCCTTCCAACACCAGCAGTTTCACATTTTCTAGTCTCACAGCATCTCCTGAATCCCCGTTGCCATGGATGCTGTCGCCCAATAATCATTCCACAGATATCGGTGAGAGAACTTTCTTGGGTGTGCAGTGCATTTTGCCCGAGCAGTGCACATTCATTCCTCAAAGGCGTTTCTCACTGTCGCCAGTACACATTCGAGAGGCAGCAAGGTGTCTGCTTTCAGCCAAAAGCACTCCCTCCTCGACACCAGAGATGAACCGACGACAGCAGGGCTTGTCGCGTAGTCACTCCCAACCCTGTGACTTAAACGAACGCAAGTGTGGTATAAAGCGAAGGCACGATGATGACGTCAGGTGGACAAGGCCTGCTTTGGACTTCTTCAAGATGAACCAGGTATGTGCTAGTTGCAGGGAACCAATCCACATACTAATCTGTAATAAAAATCTATGCCGTATAAATGTATTGCACTATCTGTGTTGAAATCTGAAAGGGCTAGATTTAAAACCTCTCCATTAAAACTCCACCATCGCATAACATGTTTTTATTAGGTGGTGTAACTGCAAGTTAGCACTCTGGTAAAACCAACCCACTCAGCATCTTCTGATCTATAATGAACATGTTATTTTAATAAATAGTGAGAGAAATTCAATCGCAGAATGCCCAGAAAACCCGCACAGATGGAAATTGCATTAATGTGACCAATTTTACACATGTTTATGAGAGGGGTGAAATGAACTTCATGAACATGAACTTTGTTTTTCTTGGCATCCAGTGCAACCAAATGACACCAGTTGTTATGCAATGCTGACATTTAGTTTGAGATAATTGGTCATATTGGCATGAACATGATTTCCACACAGAGGAACAGCTTTTAATTAATGTTGAATGCTCAAGCATGGCTCATCTCCTCCTGCAGTCGTAGGCAGACAGCTGCACAACTATCTGTCAAGCCAACCTCAACTGGACTGACCCATACTGGAATCTCAGTCACCTCACCTCCAGGTGAGTTTACCAGGTTTCCCCACATAATGAAGTGGCCAGAAATGCCAGAAGATGTCCAGCAAAAAGATAAATGAGGGAAAATGCATCTGGCAAGATTAGGCTGGAAGCTATCAAGAAGCTGACAGTAAGGAATGCCTGCCCTTTTGAATGCAAGCCCTTTTAGGAGCACAGTGCAGCAGCCAAATGTCCTTTGATGTGGTGAGCACAGGTTAGATTTATCAAAGATAGACACAAAAAGCTGGAGTAACTCAGCGGGGCAGGCAGCATCTCTGGAGAGAAGGAATGGGTGACGTTTCAGCTCGAGACCCTGAGTCTGAAGAAGGGTCTCAACCCGAAACGTCACCCATTCCTTCTCTCCAGAGATGCTGCCCTGCGCAGCTGAGTTACTCCAGCTTTTCGTGTCTACGGTTTAAACCAGCATCTGCAGTTCCTTCCTACTCATCAGATTTATCAAAATTGGAAAGCTACCTGCTTCACTAGTAGGGTTATTCTTTTACAATGTAGCAATTAGCATCATAATTACATATGTGGCATATTTCAGTACAGCCGGCCAGCTAGGATCCCGAGGTAAGATATCTGAGAGATCACCCTGACTGATGTTAACAGCGTAGAAACTGTGTTTATTTGCTAGTTGAGATGTGTCCAACAGGCAGCACAAGCCTGCCCAGCTGTCAAAGTCATGCTCAACTCATCATCAGAATCTCTGCCTCACAGTGTTCGCAGGCCTTCCCTGCTGTGTTATGCCACATATGCTGCTTGGCATCAAGAATTATTCTACCAGCAAAGTGGGGAACTTTGTAAAGGTAACACTGGCCTAAAATGAATCTGGGTGTGGATGGGTTAATGAGCTGCAGGGCAAAGCTCTCAAAACTGCAGGCACTCATCAAAGACATGTGCCTTTTACAGAACTCCTACCATGAGTGTTCTTTGTATGTCAGAGCCACTTTCTTTACACATTCTCATCATTGTAGCATTCATTACACTCATTCCTTGCCAGCACCCCCCAGTGCCTCAAGAGTGCTAAATTGTACAATAAAACTCTGATAACCTGGCGCCAATACCTGGAACTTTGGTGCTAGACTGGCAGATTCCCCAGGTTATTGAATCTTACTTCTGTTAATACTCTGATACACTTTTTATTGACTATTTAGATGCTACACAGTTTTACAATAAACTTTATAGTGAGTATGGGACCAAGAACCCTGGTGACTGGGAGGGGACACATGTAAAGAACACAGGAACAGGGGTAGGAAGGGGTTTTGGGAATGGGGCCCTGACGAGGGGGAGCAGCAATGGGGGCTCGGATAGGTGGGACACGGGACCGGGGGTGTCCTAGTGCGTTGAAAGAGAATACAGCCAAAGTGATCTAATGATTCAGATGCTGAACCAATGGGGTTTTTGCGAATAGTCAGTGTTATGCCTTTTTTATGGTGTGATCCTTTAAGGACCACTTCCTGAGGTAAAAATGGGAGTTTTTATTTTTGAAACAGTATTAGGGTGATTGCCGGATAAATGGTACAGATAAAATTGCAGGCCAACATGCACTGTGCAATAATTCTGACAGCTTCTGTCAACTGCCTTCAAAAGATGCTTCCTGCGCATCTGAAATAACAATGTAAGTGACAAAATATATTCAACATCCCCTTCCATCATCTTCTCTGATATTATTATTTTTTAATGGCTGTTAACTTTAAGCCCTATTGGGATTCTGCAAGGTGGCAGAAAGCTGAATCTATCAGTTCCTCATCACAGACGACTTGTAGAGTTAATTAAAAACAATAAGTGCAGAATCATTTATAGAGGATGCTTGTGGAATTTATGCACTAACCAGCAAGTTTTCCATGGTATTTTCCATCGGTAATTCAAAACCTGGAGTTTCATTTCATATGTTCAGTGTTTCTGACAGTATTCTCACTTTTTATCCTGTTTATTTCATGCTGTTTTCTGATATACGAATTCACTGCTCCACCTAATTTCTTGCACTGTGCACAAGAAATGCTGAGCGGATGTTAAAAGGTTTTGTGTGGTAAAATGTACTTAAAATACTTGAAAGCTTTTGACAAAAGTTGCACAAATGTGATTAATATATGTGAGGTAGCACTGGAGATAAACGTGGTATTAGCTCAGGGAAGAACTAGTGTATTCAGGACAAAGGAGTATTGCTAACATGTGAGATGTATCAAGTATAATTCCTCAAGAAAGAAGTATCTAGTTAGACACAAAGTTGCTGGAGTCACTCTGCGGGTCAGGCAGCATCTCTGGCGAAAAAGGATGGGTAATATTTCGGGTCGGGACCCTTCTTGAGACTAAAAGTATGGGGTGGTGCCAGGGATGCAGTGCTGGAGGTGAGAAAAGACCAGGACCAAATGGGCGGGCCACAAATGACCACAGGCAATGTGGTGCCTGGTAGGCACATTGTTGGCTAGAGAAGGTGTGATCTCAAGGGGGCACCAATGTGGAGAACTGTGGAACTGGTGATTATGGTGAATGGAGTGGAGTCAAAGTAGAAGTTATTTAAAATTGGAGAATTCAATGTACATACCACTGGATGATTTCATCAAAATCCAAGGAATCTTGGGCAAAAAGTATAGAAGTGTGAAAACGCACACCTCCAGTTTCAGGGACAGTTTCTTCCCAGCTGTTACCAGGCAACTGAACCATCCTACCAACAACTGGAGAGCAGTCCTAAACTATTATCTACCTAATTGGAGACCCACCGGTTATCTTTGATCGGACTTAACTGGCTTTATGTTGCACTAAACGTTATTCATGTTATTCCCTTTATCATGTATCTCTACACACTGGATGGCTCGATTGTAATCATGTATTTCCGCTGACTGATTAACACGCAACAAAATCTTTTCACTGTACCTCTGTATACGTGACAATAAACTAAACTCAAACTCATAGCTCAGCAGATGAACAGTGATCTTTTGAAAATCCTCGATTTGGAAGCTTATTAAGGTATTGACTTGACATCTAGAATTGAGCCCAATAATTTTAGATTGTAATGATATGTTGCAACTCGATCTCAGGGGGGTTGGCTCTTTATAAGTAATCTGTTACTTTTACGCACTATACGTGGAAACATATTGTCACTGACGTGATGATCAGTATGAGTTTTGTTTGCAGGAAAACTTGTTGCTATATAATACAGGTGCACAACCTTTTATCCGGAGTTCCGGAAACCGAAAAACTCCGAAAACCGGCCATTTTTCCCAGGATGTCGTCTGCACACCAAAGCTCGCGTTTGGCGCCAAACTTGACCCGAAACGACCCACGGTCAACCCAGGTCTGTACTACTGTAGCGGCTGCCTCCTACCCGGAGACCGGGGAGACACTTAAACATCTGTAAATCATTGCTTAAATGTTAGTCAGTTAGTTTGGAGGGCTTTTATGTGAAGGGGGGGGGGGGGGTGAAGGGGGAAACTTTAATTCTTAGTCCCCTACCTGGTCGGAGAGGCGGGGAGCGGGCAATGCCTTACCGGGTCGCCGTGCAGTAAGCTCTGGAGCGCTGTGGCCGCCGACTCCCAGCTGGGGCTGCGGGCGTCCGGCCGCGGGCGGCGCCGGTTGTAGCTCCGACCCCGGCAACTCTACCCCTGGCTGCGCGGCGCTCCAAATCCAGCGCGGCCCGCGGCCGGACGCCCGCAGCCCCAGCACCGCTGTGGCCGCCGACATGTTGTGTGTCGGCGGCCACAGCGCTCCGGAGCTTACCGCACGGCGACCTGGTAAGGCATTGCCCGCTCCCCGCTGGTATCCCAGCGCTGCGACGCCGCCGACTCCCAACATCGCGGCTGGGGCTGCGGGCGTCCGGCCGCGGGCGGCGCTGGATTTGGAGCGCCGCGCAGCCAGGGGTAGAGCTTGCCGGGGTCGGAGCTCCAACCGGCGCCTCCCGCGGCCGACGCCGCAGCCCCCAGCTCCGCGATGTTGGGAGTCGGCGGCCACAGCGCTCCGGAGCTTACTGCACGGCGACCCGGTAAGGCATTGCCCGCTCCCTGCCTCTCCGACCAGGTAGGGGACTAAGAATTAAAGTTTCCCCCTTCACCCCCCCCACCACATAAAATCCCTCCAAACTAACTGACTAACATTTATGCAATGATTCTCCGGGGAGGAGGCAGCCGCTCCAGACTTTTCAAGCCGCCCGCGCTACCTACCTAATCTACGCTAAAAATCTTCCATTCGGAAATCCGAAAAATTCCGAAATCCGACAAGTGTCTGGTCCCAAGGCTTTCGGATAAAAGGTTGTGCACCTGTATTACATTAGATCAATGCAAAATATGTCAGGCAGAAAATAAATTATTTCCATTCATCTGTGCAGTGAATGCACTGCATTCTTTACAGCCAACTCTAACAGCATGCCTGAACATGTGGCATGCAATTGTATCATTAGAGAGAAGAACAAATTGAAACGCTCTGAATTTGTAAATCGATAATTGCCATTTGAGATCTCTCTGCAGAAGGGTAATCCTTTGCAAACATATGTAAGGTACCGTGCCATTTTAAGAAATTGAACATTCTGCAATGGTTTTTGAAGATCTGCATTGGTTACAGGTGCTAATACATTTAATGCTATTTTTGAAACATAAACGTTTCTGTACAATTTTTTAACAATAAAACACACAAATCCTGCTTCCTCCAGGTTACTTGATTCTGTTATATTGTGAACGATGTTCTGTCTTTGGTATTTGGTTTTATGTTCTTTAGGGAGAGTCTTGGTTCTTGCCCAACATGGTTATTTGGCATGAACTAATGTCGGAGATCTCAAACTCATGAAGTCAACACCATGCTCTATGATGCTCTGCTTATTACACCAGCTGTTGTGCATGTCATCCTCCATCACCCTGTCCACGGCCCTATTGTTCTTCAGCTATTTAATGGATTAACATTCAATAAAAGCTTGGAACCTTCTACACAATACTCAACGTGTTCTGACTTGGACTACTACCTTTCATATGTAAGGGCAAATAGTTTAGTTAAAATGTTGCCATGGACATTGATTCATAACTACTTATTTGCATAGCTTTATGTACCCTGCATTGGTTCCTGGTTTAATTTGGCCTTTGATGTTCTGTACTTTAGAATTGATTTTTGGCCAATTACATGGAAGAATCCGAGAGTAGTTACCATTTTAATTCCACTTATTAAAGAGAGGCTTAATCATGGGGAGGACAAAAAGCAACAGCATCTGTGTCCAAGATCTTTTCCAGGTTGTGCCAAACTGAATTGGACACAGATTGTTATTTTTTCTCATTGTTGCTGAATCCTGAAGTACCCTCTCATTAAAGTCTCCTTCACTGAACATACTTCAGCAATTCCATCAAAGGCCCACTGACATTTCGTGAGGGTCATTGGCGATGGACGCTTAATGCTGGTTTTCCTCTGGTCCAGATGAATGATTCATTTAGTGAAAAAAAAGAATGAAGGGTGTCTAAGATCCCCAATCTTTATATCAATCAGACAAACATTTTAGTTCTTGTCAAATAGGAAATGCTGCAGTTGTAAATTTTGCTGATGGAGATGTATATTAAAGGAATGACCTGTTTTAATAATCGTAATCTCTTAAGTTAGATGTTGGGTGTGTAATTCTGAGCTTTATCGATACCTACCCTTTTAACTTCTCTAAATCATTTTATTTGGCAGATCTGGTTGAATCCAGCAGAGAGGTATGTTGCTAATCTTGAAAAAGAAGGGAAATCAGTATATGCTAGCTCCTTTGTCCATTGTGCCGTGTGAACTGTACTTGCTTGCATGTCTGATTATAGCACAGTGATCTTGCGTGAGTGGGGCTTGGTGCTCTTCTGCCTAGAGACCTAGAGATGGATATACATGGCAAGCACTACTGATAGAAAGTGACCATAGAAGGAGAAGCATTTGGATATTTTCAAAGAAAATATCTGCACGATCTATGTTCCAAATTATTGTTTTCAAAAATAGAGAAGCTTAATCATTCTGTATTATTAAGTCTTTGAATATTTTTATAACCTCTTTTTAACCTAATTTTGTACGTGGTTCTTTGCTTGTTATTTTCACCCACCCTTCTTTGATAATGCCAAATGTATTTAGAAGTTACAAACAGGAAGCCAAATGTCTCTCTGCTTCGTGCACCCACTTCCCTTAATTAGAAGTGAACCTTTTCTACTCTCTTCCCTGATCATGTGTTTTGTGCAAGGCCAGAAGCTTGGGGACAGCTGAGCTAAAACAGCATTCCTTAATTCTCATGTTAAGCTAATCAACTTTATAGGGTAATTAACAAACTATTCACCAGCTTATGCTGGGTTTTATTCGAGAGAACATGTTTGTGTACTTGTCTGCTCACAGGCCCCTGATGGTATATTCTTGTTGAAAATGGAACTTGATATTGAACTTTGTAAAGGCCTTGGAACACTAATTGCAGTCATACATGATGGGTTATAATTTGTATGCAGCTGCCTCTAAACTAAATGCAGTCTGCTTAAAAGCTGTGATTTGAAGATAATAATTTAACATTCTTATATCAACTGAATTTTTTCCTATTTTTTCTTATTTCCCTCCCATTTCTAAAAAGATAATTTGATACTAGTACATTAGTCTAGGAGAAATCGTTTTAATTTGAAGTATTTAGAAAAACATCTATTTGCATTTAAAGAAAAATGAAGTGTTTCCTTGAATGGTGGTTCGGAGAGTGTGTTGAATTTCAGATTGAAGTGGGTGGTAACAATTGAGGTGGCGAAACTGTTGCATTATACAGGACAGAAGGGTGGTGACCAGAGGGGTGATTGTTTTCATGAGCTATGGAGCAGAATTAGGTCATTCGTCCCATCAAGTCTACTCCGCCATTCAATCATGATTCATCTATCTTTCCCTTAACCCCATTCTCCTGCCTTCTCTCCATAACTCCTGATACCCGTACTAATCAAGAAGCTATCAATCTCCACCTTAAAAATATCCATTGGCTTGGCCTCCACAGCTTTCTGTGACAATGAATTGCACAGATTCACCACCTTTGTTGGAGTCTGTAGAACTAGGGTAGTCACTGTCTCATTTAGAACTGAGCTGAGAAGAAATTTTAAATCCAGAGGGTATTGAATGATTGGGATTCTTATTCCAGGACTGTGGGGGTTCAATCATTTGAATATATTCAAGATTAAGATTGATAGATTGTTAGATATGAAGGAAATCAGAGAATATGTGTATGCTCAGGAAAATGGGACTGAGGTCAAAGATCAGCCTTGATCTTTTGAATGGCCAAACAAGCCTTGTGGACCCAAAAACAGAAGCAGCAAAAAAAAAGCAACAACATTCTTCTTTGTTTGTGCATCTTCATGTAACCACCAACTAAACCACCAAGGTACCATTGACCAAACAAAATGCTTCATTTGCTAGATATCACAAATATAAACAGTAAATACTGAAAATAGGCAGACTGCATCTGTGGAGAATGAAACAGTAAACATTTGGCATCAATGAGCTTTCATCAGTGATCTGACTATTCACCCGAAACTTGGATACTCTCTCCAGGGCTCTGTCTGGTCTGATGAGTATACCCACCAATTTATCATTGAGTAGGAAGGAACTGCAGATGCTGTTAAATCGAAGATAGACACAAAAAGCTGGAGTAACTCAGCGGGACAGGGAGCATCTCTGGCGAGAAGGAATGGGTGACGTTCGGGTCGAGACCCATCTTCAGACTTGCAGTCTCGACCCGAACGTCGCCAATTCCTTCTCTCCAGAGATGCTGCCTGTCCCGCTTAGTTTCTCCAGCTTTTTGTGTTTATCTTCAATTTATTATCGAGTCTGTCCTGACTGGACAGAGTTGAATTTATTTCAGTCTGAACCTGATGTGAGTAAATTTCAACAATATATCATACTCAAACTGAGCATAAATGTGTAGGAACCTGGGAGGTTGCCATGGAGTGAACACCATTAACAGATCCAAAGAATGAAGACTCCACATGGTAGATAATTTGTTTTCCTGTCATGGGGATGAGTGGGCGGTGATTTACTTCAATGAACTTTTATAGGATTTGGACTAGTGATCAAGTTGTGTTAAGACTGCCATTATTTAACTTGGAGAAATCAGATTCTATCATAATTGTTGTGGGGGTTATTAAATGATTCCAAACATTTATTAATAACATTTGGAAACTGACCTGATTCTCAGCGAGGGTTGTTTGTGGGTTGTCCAGTGTTTAAAAGGCAAACTCTTCTACACCCTTCTCGTTTTGAGTGATTTGCCTTAAACCGCAAGTTCTCGGATTCTCCCGTGCCAAAATTCTGTCTCCTTTTACAAACCCTATGTTTTCTCTTAAGTTTTGTCAGGTACGTTTCTTTGGAGTAGCATTTCATTGATTTCAGTTGCTGACCTGGTCTTTGATACAACATTCTTACATTAACTTAGATAAAGTAGACATATTACCTGCTCGTCTGAAGAAGGGTCTCGACCCGAAACGTCACAGTTTCTTCTCCAGAGATGCTGCTTGTCGCGCTGAGTTACTCCAGCATTTTGTGTCTATCTTTGATTTAAACCAGCATCTACAGTTCTTTCTTACACATATTATCTGCTCAGTTGTTTCAACTCCTGTATTTCAATTTACAGATTTCTGCTCTTTAATTTTATTGCTTAGTTGCTTGGAATTGCTACGAGAGTTCACTTAAAGCATTCAAATCAGGACAGCCGATTCCTCAAAGGCACAATGATTCATGGGGAATTTATAAACCAAGAATGTTCCAAATTGCACCTCTAGTTTCTGCTGAGTTAATTGATAATTATCCATTTAAATGATAGTAGAGAGCATGCTGACCGGTTGCATCGTGGCTTGGTTCAGCAACTTAAGCACCCAGGAGCGGAAATGACTTCAAAAAGAAGTAAACACTGCCCAGTCCATCGTCGGCTCTGACCTCCCTACCATCGAGGAGATCTATCGCAGTCACTTCCTCAAAAAGGCTGGCAGCATCATCACGGACCCACACCATCCTGGCCACACACTCATCTCCCCGCTCCCTTCAGGTAGACGGTACAGGAGCCTGAAGACTGCAACGTCCAGGTTCAGAAATAGCTACTTCCTCACAGCCATCAGGCTATTAAACTCAAATGTATCAAAACTCTAAACATTAATGGACCATTATCTGTTTATTTGCACCTTATCTGTTTATTTATTCATGTGTGTATATATTTATATAATGGTATATGGACACACTGATCTGTTCTCTATTCATGCCTACTATATTCTGTTGTGCTGAAGCAAAGTAAGAATTTCATTGTCCTACCTGGGACACATGACAATAAACTCTCTTGAATCTTGAATCTTGAGAAGTATCACATCAACTCTAGTCTTGGTTAAGAAAAGTAAAATCTTTGCGTCTTTGGGAAACGTCACTGATTGTGCTCCTTTATGCTACAGTAATTTAAAAGCTGGTCACTTCGAAAGATGAACCAAGTTAGAGGTATGGTATCTTTCCAGGCCATGTTTTCCGTGATGTTGTACAGACCCAGACTAAACACAACAATACAACAATCATGTCAATGTGGTATAATTTCAAGGTTCTGATCTTTTTTTGAGGTCATTCGCTGTTCTAAATAAATCACGCATTACTTTTGTAGTTCCTTTAACTTCAAGAGACCTAAGATTAGCAGCTATTCTCTGGCATTTCTCATGTTTGAGACTGGGGAAGGGAGTTGACGACTTATGGCTATAAATTTCCTCTTTTTCCTAGCCTTTGTCTTCCACAGCACTTTGTTTTATTGCTTGGACAAGTGACAAAATTCCACTTGTCTGTAGCCTAGCCAAAGTTGCAGATTGCAGCTGATGTGTTTGCATGTGTACCACAGCAAGATGGGAAAGTATGTTTTGCCAGTTGGCATCTCCATTTGACTCATGGTTAACCCCCTGCTTGTGAAAAGACGCATCTAAATAAGAATATCGGGACTAGCATTACTCACCAGCATTTAGGCTTTAGCTGCTGTAGTCTGGCAAATATGGGATTATCAATTTATTTATTGTAGCGCTGATGATAACTTGGACACAAAATGCTGGAGTAACTCAGCGGGACAGGCAGCATCTCTGGAGAGAAGGAATGGGTGACATTTCGGGTCGGGACCCTTCTTTAGACTTGTCTTTCCTACTCATAACCTGAAGCTAAATTTATTCTGAATACAGTTGATGAATACAGCTGTCAAAGGTTGATCAGTCTATCATGGTTTATTGCTTGAGCAAATCCACAAGTTACTTGATCTATCTCCAGATACCACTACTGTATCTCGTGTATGTTATCATTCTAATGCATCAGTTTAATTTGAGCTCTTGTGGAGACTGCTGACGCTTACTTGACAAGTATTTTGTTGTTGCATATTTATTGCATTAATGCACCTCTTGATTGTTCTATTCAATCTCCTTGCTCGCAAAGTTTCTAGACTGGCATAACTTCAATTAGGAGCCATTAATTTGCATGCATTGATTATTTTTTGTTTGAAACACCATATGCACCCACCCTCCATTGGCACGCTGTCTGGCTGGGCTTGCCGAGTGTAGACTACTCACTGTGTGGGAAGAAATTAGCAGATGGGCAAAAGAGAAGAGTCAAGAATGTGTTCAAAGCCTAGTTGAAGAAATCAACATCCCCACAGTCATCCTAGATTCTTTTGCCCCTGAAATTCCAAATTAGAGGCGGCACAGTGGCAGAGCAGTAGTGTTGCTTTCTTACAGCGCCAGTGACCCTGGTTCAATACTGACTACGGGTGCTGTCTGTGTGGTTTGTACATTCTCCCTGTGACCAAAATAATTAAACGAGCTTTGAACACCAAAGAGAAGTTGTACCCTCCTACACATTATATTGCTGCACACACCAGTGAGTGGGAAATGGCAGCTTAGTGGCAATTTCTATTTTGAGAGTAATGAGAAAACCATTGACCACACAAGCAATATGAACTACACACTGTCATCAAGCTCAAGGAAAAGACACATTTCTGGGAATATAATCAGCCGCTGGCATTGAAAAGAGTGCAATTTTAACCTAAATCACTTGGGAAGTCGCTCTCTGAAGTCAGTATATTCAGCAACAATTTGACCATTTCAGTATATCTGTTGGGACAGAAGATAGACATAAAATGCTGGAGTAACTCAGTGAGACAGGCAGCATCTCTGGACAGAAGGAATGAGACCCTTCTTCAGACATGGTTAAGTAAAAGAAGAATGCAGTGAGAATGTACAGGTCCCGACTGGCACAACCCCTCCTGATGTAAAGTAGGTTTCCAGTCTCACCTCCCAGGTTTTATTTGATCCTTTCATGCATCGCTGCGATTGTCACTAAATTCTATATGCTTTGAATTGTTGAATGGCGTCTTGCCTTTTCTGCAAATTCTTGCAAGTGTTTCCTCCCATCATCTTTTGATCATGCCGAGCTATTCAGCTTGTACTTGAACTCTTACTACAATAAGCTGCTGTTTATGCTCAGAAATAAATGTTACTGGTTGTTTCACTGAGCTACAGCACAGAAAAACCTGTACTCACTTGAGACCATAATTACCCTTCCTAGCAAACGTGATAGGACATAAGTAGTCATCTCAACAGCTGCCTCCTTATCTCACCAACAACTTTAGTCTGGGCATTGTATTTTATTGTTGCATCTGCAGTTATTATTGCTTGGCTGAGTTCAGCTAATATGTAGTAATTCCCTTTTTCTTCCGTTTATTCAAATGGCACTTTTTTCCCCATCTGGTTTTTCAGGATAACACATTTTTCTTCAATTTCGTGGGATGTGAATATTGCTGCCAAGGCCAGTATTATTTAAACATTTCAAAGGTGATAGAGTCTCAGCCTTGGGCCATTATAATTTGTGAGTTGGAATATATTCCTATATTGTTGGATTGGAAGTTCATTGATTTGAACTCAACAGTAAGGACAGAATGATGATCTATTTCCAAGTCAGGATTGTGGGTCACTTGGAGGGGAGCTTGTAGTTATTGCCATTCCCATGCACCTGCTGAACTCCCTCGAGGGAGGGTTCACGGATTTCAGAGATGCTGTAAAATAAGTCCTGACAAGCTGACTGCATTTCAGATGAGGTGAACCACTGATGGAAGGAAGAAAGAATACATGTTTGGATTGCTAATTAAGTGGACTATTTTAAGCTAAACTGTGTTATGCTTGATGAGGGTTGTTGGTGCTAAACTTATTCCAGGCAAGTATTCCATCACATTCCTGACTTGTGCTTTGTAGATAATGCAGAGACATGGGGTGTTGAAAGGTGAGTCACTCAACAAAAGATAGCCAACCTTGTTCATCGTTCTTTGAAACTGCAGTATTTATGTGACAGATCCATTTAAGTTTCTGGTCAATGGTGAAACCTCTGCCTCGACTAATGATCCCTGGGATATTGATGATCTGTGACCCAATTATGTTATATGTTAATGGGAGGTGTTTAGAATCTCTTTGGCTGAAGGTAATCGTTGCCTTACAAATATGGTGCTAATATTACTTCCCATTTAGCAGTTTACATCTGAATGTAATTCAGGTTTGTGTTGTATTCAGGCAATGATCACTCTGTTGTCTATGTTGTGAATTATATCCATTTCTAACCTTATGAAAGGAAGGCAATTGAAGCAACTGAATATAATTGAATGTACAGACAAATGTTTTGGGTCAGGATCCTTCTTCAGTCTGCCAATAACTCCCAAGTTCCTTCCAAGTGACCTACTATCCCGACTTGGAAATATTATTTGAGTCTGGAAAGGGTCCCGACCCGAAACGTTATCTGTTTGTTCATTCCCTCCACAGAGGCTGCCTGGCCCACTTAGTTCTCCAGCTCTTTGTGTTTTCCAAAGATTGCGGCATCTGCAGTTTCTTGTGTCTGCATCTCACTGGAGATAATTACATCTAAGACTGCAGTGTGGGGCTGAGATGATTGATTTCAAACATTCAAAATATGTAATTACTCTGCATGATACCAACCAATGAGAAAATTATTTTCTCTTCGCATCCACTGTTTCACCAAAACTGCACATTTAAATTAAATGTAGGTACTCTTGGAACTTAATTCTGTTCAAATTGTTCCTTACCAAACCCAAATTGAGCATTTATAAACAGATCATTAGTGGATACATGTCGTCATATATCATTCTACTGATGACTGAGCATTAACATAATTAGCTTTAGTCTGCATTTTGCGGACTAGATACCATGCCCTCCATAATGTTTGGGACAAAGACCCATCATTTATTTATTTGCCTCTGCCCCAACAATTTGAGATTTGTAATAGAAAAAATTATATGTGGTTAAAGTGCACATTGTCAGATATTATTATCAAAGGTATTTTTATACAATTTGGTTTCACCATGTAGAAATTACAGCTGTGTTTATACATAGTCTCTCCGTTCCAGGGCTTCATAGTGTTTGGGACACATGGCTTCACAGGCATCTGTAATTGCTCAGGTGTGTTTAATTGCCTCCTTAATGCAGGTATAAGATAACTCTCAGCACCTCGTCTTTCCTCCAGTCTTTCCATCACCTTGAAAACGTTTATTGCTGTTTATCAACATGAGGACCAAAGTTGTGCCAATAAAAGTCAAATAAGCCATTATGAGACTGGGAAACAAGAATAAAACTGTTAGAGACTTCAGCCAAACCTTAGGTTTACCAAAATCAACTGTTTGGAACATAATTAAGAAGATAGGGAGCACTGGTGAGCTTACTGATCTTAAAGGCACTGGCAGGCCAAGGAAGACCTCCACAGTTGATGACAGAAGAATTCCCTCTATAATAAAGAAAACTCCCCCAAATACCTGTCTGACAGATCAGAAACACTCTTCAGGAGTCAGGTGTGGATTTTTCAATGACCACTGTTCGCAGAAGACTTCATGAACAGAAATACAGAGGCTACACTACAAGATGCAGACCACTAGTTAGCTGCAAAAATAGGATGGCCAGGTTACAGTTTGCCAAGAAGTACTTAAAAGAGCAACCACAGTTCTGGAAAAAGGTCTTGTGGACAGATGAGATGATGATTAACTTACATCAGAGTGATAGCAAGAACAAAGTATAGAGGAGAGATGGAACTGCCCAAGATACAAAGCATACCACTCATCTGTGAAACACGGTGGTGGGGATGTTATGACCTGGGCATGTATGGCTGCTGAAGGTACTGGCTCACTTATCTTCATTGATGATACAACTGCTGATGGTAGCATAATGAATTCTGAAGTGTATAGACACATCCTATCAGCTCAAGTTCAAACAAATGCCTCAAAACATTGGCTGGCGTTTCATTCTACAGCAAGACAATGATCCCAAACATACTGCTAAAGCAACAATGGAGTTTTTCAAAGCTAGAAAATGGTCAATTCTTGAGTGGCCAAGTCAATCACCTGATCTGAACCCAATTGAGTATGCTGAAGAGAAAACCGAAGGGGACTAGCCCCCAAAACAAGCATAAGCTAAAGATGGCTGCAATACAGGCCTGGCAGAGCATCACCAGAGAAGACACCCAGCAATTGGTGATGTCCATGAATCACAGACTTCAAGCAGACATTGCATGCATGCAAAATACTAAACATGACTACTTTAATTTACATGTCATTGCTATGTCCCAGCTTGTCTAGAGGCACGGGCAGTTTTGAAGCAATGTGTCTTCGGTACATTGAGATTGTTGTCTGGTTTCATAATCTCTTGTAATCAAAGCACGCATTCATTTTTTGTTATAGAATGAAATAAATGGCTGAAGATTGGCTTCTGCGATTACACAAACCTTGGTATACCATGTTGAATCAAATATAAGACTGTATAACTGGGCTAAATATGGTGGGAAATCCATTACTACAATGAAGTGCAAGTACAATCTGCCTACGGTCTATAATTCCTGCCACAAGTTTAACATCTTCCTCATTTGAGAAAAAAAGTTACAATATTAGTTTATCTGCCTGTTCCAGCATTAGGTTATCATGCCTGTTCCAGCATAAAGATAGGCCTGAAGAGTGATCAGCTTTGTGTTGTTTTTTGGCAAACTTCTTTGCTGATACTAGTTTAGTGCCAATAAAATGATCTGTTGGAAACAGGTTTCTCAACATCTTGTTTCAGTAGCAGCTGTGTTCAGTCTTTGACTGCTCTTTTGGGTTGCCCAGGTCAATTTACAGCATGTACTCTGCTTTCTGGATGAGTAACGTAGGCTTCTGATGAATTTGATTTTCTGCCTTGGGGACAACGTGCTTCAAAAACTATGCAGCTAGCAAAGACCTACTGTTCACTTTCTGCAGGAATATTTGGACAGGACAGCTGCTGGACTCTGTAAACTGTGTTGGCACCACAATGAAATGTCAACATACCCCACAAGTGTGCAAAGATAAAATCATCCCCATTTCTGAGAAAGTATATGCAAGCAGCAGTTTAAGCAATTGGGTGTTATTTGGCAGTGCTTGGGGAAGAAGGAAGATTTGATTCCACTTCTGTTTTAAGGTGACAGATGGAACCAATATGAGAACTACAGATTCTTCTGGAGATGGCATAGGAGATCCCTGATAAATGAGCATGTAGGTAGTTTAGTGTGAGGCGGTGCTCTTCTGCTGCTATGCACAGCAAGCTTCTCTATGCTCCTGATGCAGAGACTTAAGTTTCTCAGTGACATCACAAATGCTCTTCCTTCACTTTGAGTGGCCATAGGCCAGAGGGTCCAAGCAGATGTTGCATTTCTCTTTGAGAAAAGGTTGGCGGCATCCTTGAATCTTTTTTCCTTTGTCTACTGATCTCTTCCTGTGACAGGGCTTGGAAAGAGCAATGTTTTGAGCAGTTTGATGTTGGACATGTGGAGAATGTGTTTGCCCATTCGCTAGTCATGCTTCATTGCTGAATGTCTTGGCCTTGCTATTAGTGTAAATACCAGTGACATTCTTGTTTCCAGCCTCAACATGGGTCTTCTGTTGTCGTGAGGCTGCAAAGCTAAAATGAAAGATAATTTTGATATGAGTAATCTTCTTTGGTTATATATGTTTTATATATTTTTTTTTTAAGTGTAGCAACAAGTTTCTGAGCAAAGCCAATAGCCCCAGCACTGTGAACTAAACTGGTTTAGTGTAATTTAGAGATGCAGCATGGAAACGGGTCCTTTGGCCCACTGAGTCCACACTGACCATCGATCATTAGTTCCATGTTATCCCACTTTCTCATCCACTCCCTACACACATGGGGCAATTGACAGAGTTCAATTAACCTACAAACCCGCACGTCTTTGGGATGCGAGAGGAAACTGGAGCACCCGGAGGAAACCCATGCTGTCACAGGGAGGACGTGCAAACTCCGGACAGACAAAACCTGAGGTCAAGATCGAACCCAGGTCTCTGGCGCTGTGAGGCAGCAGCTCCACCACTGTGCTGCCTCTTGATAAAATACACTGCATTGATTGTGTTCCGTTTCCCATTTACTTCCCCTGACCAGGTAGGGGCCTGAAGAGCAATGACCTCCTTGGCACAGGACATGTGTCTGTGTATTTGGGAAGGCAATTGACCTCTTTACACTTGACCTTTGTGCACTGACAATACAGCTAAAATCAAAAGTTCTCCCCAGGGCATCTGCTGGGGAAAGGCCGTCTGATGTCGTGCTCCATTAAGCAAAATGTTGAGGTACTGCCCCAAACTAATTTTTTGAAAAATGCACCACAGCTAGTATGCCTCCTAAATGCTTTTTATTCCAGTCTCTCTCATGCATGGAGAAGGAATATCATCTACATGTTCGCTTTCAAAAACCAGTGTCGTTTAAAAACCTGAACTGATCAGCAGTTACTTCGAATTGATCAACACAAAGGTCTTTGACAAACACTTCTATTGTATTCAGCCAGTTATAAAGTTTCATTGAAATATTTTACGTGTGTCTGTCTCATCTCTCCTTCACTTTCCTGCTACCAAGACTGTATTTCCATAGTTATAATTTCAGCATTGAGCAGTCCCTTTGTAATATGGCACGCTAATTACAGATTCTTTTTAATGCCGTTTTCTCTGGAAAAACAGCAGGCTAATTATCGTTCCTTCTTGCTAAGAAAGTTGCGTTTGTAAAGCTTGGAGTATCTGGAGTTTCATGGAGACATCTGCTTGCAATGCTCATGTTGAAAAGCCTTGTGAATTCAGAGAGCCTGTTTTTACACCATGTGTAATTAAGAGTTTGAAAACTTGCCATCGAAGCCTGGGACCAAGTGGTCTTTCTACTTAATGAAAGATCCCTCCAAGCGAATAGGTAGTGCGATCTTATTCAGATGCTTTTAATACATTTTAGTAGCAATTAAGCTTAAAATTGTGTACTTTATTTTGTATTTTATATTTTCCACACTGGTTTTATGCCTGTACTATAGTGCATCATTAAAATGTAGTCCATTTAAATCAGTCTTTGAGGCCTTAGATTTCCAACTCTCACAAAGTTTTTTCTTTCTACCTTGCGGTTAGTACTAAGTGGAGGTCAGTGATGATGTTGTTGACATTCTCTATGATCACATTTATAGTTTACGCCACTCGATCCATGCAGAGAATTTGCTGGGGGCAGCCACCCACAATACTGTGTTGCTTTATTCTGCAACTGCATTCCTTTCCTTTATATAGAGGTTCTGGTTTTCTGTCGTGAACTTTAGCTCAAAGCAAGTGCTCCATTTTTTAAATAAATGTTATTAATCATTGTAGAGGTGTATGGTTTGCTGTGGTCAGGAATTTGAAGTTTGTGATCTGTATTTTTGATAAATTATTGTGCTGGATTATTTTTAAAGCAACTATACCAGGTCTCTAACGTGGGTGGGAGTCTGGGGAGGAGGGGGGGGGGGGGGGGGGGGGTGAGTGTTGATAATAGGACTGCTTCTCCATGCTAGGCACAGTTATATTTTGGACCTGTTTTGCCCAGTGTTCTCTCGTGTTATTTTCAAGTTGATGTTTCAAATGAGCTTTGTAATCGACAGCGCACAATGGGCGGCACAGTGCCTCATGACACCAGAGATATTGGTTTGACCCTGACCTCAGGTGCTGTCTATGTGCAGTTTGCACGTTCTCCCTGTGACCACGTGGGTTTCCTCCTGGTACTCCGGTTTTCTCCCACATCCCAAAGTCGTGCGAGTTTTGTATGTAAATTGGCCTCTAACTTGCCCAATGCATGTAGGGAGTGGATGGGAAAGAGGGATAACATAGACCTCGTGCAAGCAGGTGAGCAGTGGTTGGCGTGGACTCAGTGGGCGGAAGAGACTCTTTCCATGCTGCATCTCCAAAACTAAAACCAAACAAGCCTTTCTAAACAAAATATTGGAAATGTGTCACAACCTTTTCTGGAATCTGAAGCAGAAACCATTTGTATGACTCGACCTAGTTGCAAAACTCCAGAAATCGAGCTGGGTTGGGGAGGGCAGAGATAATTTTACTCGTGCATCGCAGAGATTTTTATGAAAAGTATGATCCATCACTTGCCATGCTGTTCAAAATCATTCCTAAAATATACACTTGTTAATTTGTGAATGTAAACCTCTATCTTAAATATTCTCTTTAATTTTTATATGATAGCTTCGTGCAGCTCAAGCTACATAAATTGTGTTTGCAATGAAGCTACTTCCTTTATAGATGCATTATACAACAAAGTAACATGTGTGATGCAGATTATATGCCCTCCACCTTGACACTGCTGTCTTTATGCTCATTCTTTGAGCTTCAGGTCTAGACCATTTAATAGGTCATAGATTGAATTTCCTTTGAATCCATTGGTATGCTGAGCATTAGATGCTCAGGAAATGGACTGCTTTCAATCTACAAACGCTGTGCTAGAGGGGTGTAGCTGAGGGGGGTGCAGGGTGCCAGGGTGTGCGTTGCCTTTGAATTGAGTGAATCCTGGGGATTAACCTCAGTCCTCTTTATGGTAATGAACTTGTGTACATGTCTGTCTGAAGGAGTTCTCTACTTTGCCATAATGGAATTTGCATGGTTTTACTCAATAGTACAGATTTCATAAAGGGGCTCTTTCTCCCCAACTTATTCTCCCCACTCCCATGCCGCAACCTGACAAATTGTTTGAACTAGAGTGTGATATGTTTGAGTTGAGAAGAGTTTTTCTACATCTCTTAAGGTGTGTGTGAGTGTGAGAGAGAGAGAGAAAAAACCCTTGACCTTCTGAGTTGCAAAGAGCAGCTTCCCCTTGTGAGATCCATGGGAGCAATGACCCAATCGCAGCCTGCTGTCAGGTTGCATTCAACGGGTTCAAAGAGCTCATCAAAGCTCAGACACTGTTGGTTTGAAGTGCAAATTCCTTTTACGTTGTATTCAGCCTAACAACCATGTTGATGTAGCTGGGTCTCGCTGATTGAACGCTAAATGTGCCTGTCAGTTATTCGACAGGAGTACCAAAACATAGCGCTATTTCAGTCTGATGCACAGTCAAATCATTTACATGCTGCTTTCTTTCTTGGGCACTGGGGGTGGGGTGGGGTGGGAGGAGGGGGGAAGGATGGTAAGGGGGAGTGCGATGCTGCAGGGCTGCAAGAATAATGCGAAATCTAACTTGATGTTTTCTTGCTTTTTTACTTGTTCACTCATTCCCCTGTTTCCATTTATCATTTTAGCCCCTGATCTAGGACTTTTATGTCTTAATTGCAACTGCTCATTGCTTTGTAGAAAATGTTGGGGTTTAACGATCACCTTTGTTTAGAATCGAACAGATGCTAACCATTTTCTATCTGTTCTCTGAAAAGGCTGGTGTGAATTAATAACTTTTTGAATTGATTTCCACTAATGCATCGACACATCGTCTGGCCAGGCCGACCCCTGCAACTCAGTGCCGCTGCCAGGACAATGGGCCTTTATGGCCATGT
The DNA here is from genome assembly GCF_010909765.2 of Amblyraja radiata. Classification (NCBI taxonomy): domain Eukaryota; kingdom Metazoa; phylum Chordata; class Chondrichthyes; order Rajiformes; family Rajidae; genus Amblyraja; species Amblyraja radiata. The sequence continues at coordinate 51,220,380 of NC_045966.1, forward strand.
TAAGACTCTTACATTTTTAAAAAATTGAACTTGAAGGGTGCCTTAAACGTGGTGGTTCTTGTGTATTGACTCAGTGTGGTCTACTATCTTACACTTATACATGGTATGATTGTGCCTGAACTGTTGGACTGAACTGTATGTTTAAAAAATAATTTCACTGTAATTTAATATTTGTGGCAATAAAGTACCACTGAACCATTGATTGTGACATACCAACTGAATTGCAGTTTGAAGAAAGAAATTTTATATTGTTCCTTTCCCACTGCCATGATAGACGATATAAATTCTGCTGTTTTGTTTTGCTACCAACTGAACTGACAGTTATTTCATCGCCAATTATGTAGTTTAATTTGAAATGTTGGCGCTGTTCTAATGTAGACAACATAGCAATACAATTTGTGTGCAGAAATCTCCCCCAAAACGGCAATAACGATTAGAGCATCTAATTTGGGTTTTGATTGAAGGATAAGTCTTGATCAGACTTCAGAAGAACATGTCAGTTTTTTCAAAGGTATCCAAAAATGACGCACAGGTTTGTAGATTAATTGGCTTGGTTTATTTGTAAATTGTCCCTAGTGTGTGTAGGATAGTGTTAGGGTGTAATGATCGCTGATCAGCACGGACTCGGTGGGCCGAGGAAGGAGCCTGTTTTCTCGCCGTATCTCTAAACTAAACTAAACTACATCACTACAATATTTACATCTATCTGAACAGACAGATGGTTTAACGAGCTACCTGAACGACTGCGGCTCTAACCGTGCTTTGGTGAGGGAGTTCTGCACACACCTGGCAAGCTAGATTATGATATGGCATGTATCTTGCATTCTTTACTGCTAATACTGATGTTCTTGTGCCCATCTGATTTTAACATTAGCAAGAAATTAAACAATAGTGAGAGTTTGACTGTGTATCGAGATATCTAGCATGCTTTAGGCATACAGCAACCAATGTATTGTAGCAATGTTTGTTTAAGAAAGAGCTGCAGATGCTGGAAAGATGGAGAAACTCAGCGGGTGAGGCAGCATTTATGGAGCAAAGGAATAGGTGACGTTTCTGCTCGAGATCCTTCTAGCAATGTTTTTATTCTTTTTGGAAAAAACACTCTTGACTTGCCTGCCAGTCAGAGGTGTATAATGCATGAGTTACTGAGACTTGATTCTCTCGGGAAACCACATGGAGCCCTTTTGAAATCTTTTGATGCTAGGCTTTTTGAAATAATGATCATTTTGATATAGTCTTTGCCAAACTGAAGATAAAAAAGAAATAGGCTTAGTGCCTTATAGACGATAAAAAGATGTACTGCAACTCTCGCCCTACATTCCAAACCATCTCCTTCCCTACCATTTGCACAAGGGTTGGTGAGGTTGCACTTGGAGTATTGTGTTCAGTTTTGGTCACCCTGCTATAGAAATATGCTATTAGGCTGGAAACAGTGCAGAGAAGATTCACAAAGATGTTGCCAGAACTCGAGGGCCTGAGCTATAGGACAATGTTAGGCAGGCTGGATGTAATTTCTTGCCGTGCAGAAGCCTGAGGAGTGATCTTATAAAGGTTTATATAATCAGGAAGGGCTTAGAATGCATAAAGATTTTCCCCCAGGGTAGGGGAATCAAGAATTAGAAGGCATAGGCTTGGAGTGAAAGAGGAAAGATTTAACAGGAACCTGAGAGGTAACATTTTTGCACACATGATGGTAGATATATGGAATAAGCTGCCAGAGGAAGTTGTTCAGGCTGGTATAATATATATTTTAAATTGGATAGGTACATGGATAGGACAGCTTTGGAGGGATATGGGTTAAACATGGGTGAATGGAGCCAGCTTTAGATGGAATGCCATGGCTGGCATGGACGAGTTGGGCCGAAGAGCCTGTTTCTGTGCACGAGGACTACAACACTGAATAGAATCAACGAGCACCACTTTAGAGAGCATACTAATGTTGCCAAATCCTGATTATTTTGCTTAGACATTGTAATCGACTTTTCCTAATAGTTATTTTACTTCCGTATTGGAGGGACATGCCAAGTCTCCGCTTGCATGTGAAGGTCTGTTGCCTGACTCCATGAGTTTGTCAGTTCCTGAGTCATAGATGATATTAGTGCAATAGCTAGGCACCCATTGTTATTATCATACTGTGCACATGTTATCCCACCAATGCTGTTGTAGTCATTGTCAGATGATTCTGATTTTCCCCCATGTGAAAATACCTCTTTTTGAAATTGACGGATAATATTTCCACAATTGGTTACAATTAGACATTCCCTACCGTGGATCAAGTGACCATTCTGTACATGTGGGGGGGGGGGGGGGAAGACTTTTGGATAGGCACTTAGATATGCAGGAAATGGAAGGATATGGATTATGTACAGGCAGGTGAGATTAGTTCATCTTGGCATTGTGTTCGGCACAGACATGCTGGGCCGAAGGGCCGGTTCCTGCACTGCCCTGTTGCATGTAAAAATAAATTATATTAACTATGATGAGATGAAGGGTGATGCAGGTTGTGGGAACTCTGCTAATACTGAATGTGCACTTCACTGGTGCTCTTGGACAGCAACCTGCAACAAAACCTTGCCCGTTTTTAATCTTATCTTACCCAAGGGGTTTTAAACTACTTTTACTTCCCACTTTTACCCTCTCTAAGAGAATGTACTAAGTTAGCACAGGAAATGGACCCTTGACTATGTCATGTCGTTTTCTTCATTTTCACTCCTGAGTTTGCCATCTTGTGTTTTATTGTTGGTCCATTCTGTTATTCTTGGTAGTTAACTTTAACAGCTAGCAACTGCGTACTTGGAAACTAGAGGGGTGCCTTATGCCATTACTCATTCATTCATTCACCATTGTTGAAAACATTAGCGACGCAGTGTTGCAGGTTTTCAACGGGAACGGTGCCATTACTGCCACCTACAATATATAAAGTAAAGCTACTCTTTTATCAATATGGCTTTCATAAATTGATGCCTTGTTTTAATGGTCCCCATTCTCTATTCCCAAATGTTGAAGTGTCAAATGTCATCCCAATATCTATCATTAAAAGTCTATTAGAGTCATAGAGTGAAACAATGTGCAAACAGGCACTTTGGCCCAACTCGCCCACATTGGCCAACAAGGTCCCAGCTACACTAGTCCCACTTGTCTGTGCTTGGTCCATATCCCTCCAAACCTGTCCTATCCATGTACCTGTCTAACTGTTTTTTAAACAATGTGATAGTCCCAGCCTCAACTACCTCCTCTGGCAGCTTGTTCCATACACCCACCACCCTTTGTGAAAAAGTTAACCCTCTGATTCCTATTAAATCTTTTCCCCTTCACCTGGAATCTATGTCCTCTGGTCCTCGATTCCCCTACTCTGGGCAAAAGACTCTGTGCATCTACTCGATCTATTCCTCTCATGATTTTGTATACCTCGATAAGATCTCCCCTCATCCTCATGCTCTCCATGGAATAGAGACCCAGCCTATTCAACCTCTCCCGAAAACTCACACCCACCAGTCCTGGCAACATCCTCGTAAATGTACTTGGAAGGCTATGGAGAGCCATTTTGGTGACTGAACAGGTAGCCCCTTCACAAAGATAGACACAAAATGCAGGAGTAACTCAGCAGGTCAGGCAGCATCTCTGGCGAAAAGGAATAGGTGATGTTTCTAGTCAAGACCCTTCTTCAGACTTGTGAAGTCCCTTCACAACTTCTCACCACCTCAGTTCTTGCAGTCTGGGGCATTCAGTGACTAAAATGTCTTCAACTAACATCTGAATTATGAACGAACAAGTGCCATTTTGTATTGAATGATTGTTTTGTACAACTTCTCAGAATTATAATAATAATAATAAACTTTATTTATTTATTTCGGGCTCAAGGTCCAGACAAGGGACAACATTACATAAAAATACATTGCATATAAAAACATCATAAAATGCGTATAAAATCTTAGTATATCACTTATAAAAACATCATAAATTATATATTAAAAAAACACAATACATGAATTAAAATCCAGAATAAAAAAGAATGATCAATGTCCTACAACGAGACAACGATACCAGTGTTTCCACAACTGGGATTGGTAGCGTGTAGTGCTATGTTTGACAAGGCCGCAATAATTACATTTTTTAGAGTCAATTATCCTGCAAATTAATTTATACATATGATTTCTTAGGATAGCTTCTAAAGTACTGACTCCTGCAGCCACAAACATGTTACTAGCACTACACCATCTAGGTTTCCTTAGCAGTGTTCTCATGGCATCATTATAGGCCACCTTTAGTCTCTGCAAACTTGTCTTTCTGTCGTTCGACCGCAGGTGTGCAGTGTAGAGTGGTGTACAATATGCTCTAAACAGAGACATCTTCACCACATCTGTACACGCACCAAACTTACGCAAGAGAATATTCGCCTGTACATACAGCATACGTCGTTGCCTATAAATATACTCATCTGTCATTTGTTCTGTAATAAAATGCCCAAGATATTTTACCTTATTACAGACACTAAGATTATTGTCAGACAATTTAAAATCAGGAAATTTTAGACATTTATCCTCTTTGGTTCTACATATCATAACAGTACTCTTACAAGCATTATATTTAATATCATGTTCCACACCATACACAGAACATACACATACACATATAGTAAGGAGCTGATGGAGACCAGTGCTAGATGGACTAAAGACCACAAGACCATCTGCATACATAATATGGTTCACTAAAATATTACCAATCATGCACCCAGTATTACAGGCTTTCAATTGTTTGGACAGATCATCAATATAAAAATTGAAAAGGACTGGGGACAAAATCCCCCCTTGTCTAACACCATTATCAATAAATCAATTTTGTTTTGTTCCCTGTTTAACCATTTATATTTGCACAATGAAGTTGAGTACCGTATTACCCGGCAATGAAGACGCACCTGCGTCGAAGATGCACCCCCCATTTTGAGTTGCTAAATTTTGGTAAAAGGCTGGCGGGACATAGAATTTCTCACGCTCTAAAAAATAAAAAATATAAATAAAGAAAGTAACAATTCAATTTGCCCAAGGCCTCCAGATCTCCTCCATTCTGAATGACTGAATGGGTGGGGGGTGTCGGGAGTTGGAGAGATGGTGGGGGGAAAACGGGAACACACCTGGACAAGTTGAATTAGTTGTGATCTTATTGAATGACAATAATAAAATAATAGAATAAAATAATAAAAAGCGCGATCAAGGGACCAATTGAGGTTACTCGCGCTGACACAGGAGTAAGCTCCACCACCCGCTGTCCTGTTATCCATCGCCCGCTGACCCGCTCGGGGCTCTCACTTAACTTTTTTTCGCTGTTGCCAGCCGGGCAATCTCGGCAGCTTTTTAGGTTGCCGAATGACAGTAATGTGCTCGGACAAAGTGCGTAGTTACCAGTCGGAATTATGCTCATTGATGCATTCACATATTATTTCTGTTTCAAATAAAGTCACAAACTAAACATATTCACCAATCAAGACATGATATATAGACCACAATGACATGCAGCAAAATTATAATACAGTATTTCAACTCCTTTTGCACGTTGCAATGAATGCAATTTCTATTATTTCTTTCCACTTCCAAACAAAAATGTGGTCGGATTATTCAGCGTATGATCAACCTGTGTCAATAAATCATGGACCATGGTAACATATATACTTAACCATGCACACTACAGATTGATGCAAGCATGTTTTCTGTGAAGGACTGAAAATTATCATGACATGGCCATAACATGGGTCTTTTCCTCTTGAATCTTCAATCATCAATCTCTGTTGTGCCCAGTCACAGCAAGGTAAGTTGATAAAGAATTGAATCGATCTGTTTGACATCTTTGAAGGTAGACACAGTAACAACATCAAGAGGGGAAAAATAGATACATAATATATCCCTTCTGCTCTAGGGTTTTGTAATTTAAAAGAAATAAAGAGAATAGAAGTGTACTTTGATTTAGTTTTTCTTGTAACATACTTGTTACTGTATTATTATTACCTGACCAGATCTATACTATACTTTTGAATGTACATAGTGCTTCATTAGTATACTCTGTGCCCACTAAGAAGATGAGTCATGGAAGTAGGTGACTATATTGAATCAATCATGGAACTTGGCATGTGAGATTGCCCAGAATGGGCAATTTATTCGGCGACTGTGGAGCATCAGTGACTGACTCCCTTTAAAACCATCACTGACATTCCGCAGTCGCCGAAAAAAACGCAAAGTGGGGCAGGCCCTTTAAGGGAACAACAGCAACAGAACAATTTGCAGCGGTGTCGAACGCCAATACGCTGCCTGAGCCGCTGGTTCACAAACAAGCAGCAACTCCACAGGGCAAGGCAGGGAACAAGGATAACGTTTGCATCATGCCGCCCGCTGTCCACATCAGCCAAGCTTTCCTTCGCTTGCCAAGCTGGGCAAAATGACACGGCTTTTAGGTTGCCCGGCGGGACTTTAGGTGGCCATTGGCAACAGGGCAACCGTTAATTTCGAGCCCTGCCGCTCTGCTCTATGATTTTTGCTCTTGAGCTGGTCCCCTCACTGTCCGGTAACATTGAAAGACATGGACCGGGCAGTGAATGCCATGCAGTGTCACCCAAGTGAGGCGATGTCTTGCTCCCGGCAGCAGTCGGAACTTAAGGAATGGCGGCCGCTCGCAGCCACCTGAACTACTTCCCTCCCCGGCCACAATGCGGTGGCTCCGCGCCCGGAGCGCCGCGGCAGCGGTGAGTGCGTGAGTTGCTGGCATGATCCCCGACCCCCTCCTTCTCAACGCTCCTGCCCATGCTGTCACGGGCCAGACTCCCCACACGCTGTGATACTGTGAACTTTCCCCCCCCCCCATTACAGCCGCTTCCCATCAGCTGCCAGCAATGAGAGATAGACTTGGCTATACCACAGTACAGCAACATTGTTCTTGATGTTGCTGTACTGATGGATGGCCAAGTCTATCTTTCTTGGCTAACAACCTAACCTTCGGCCTCCAAAACCCAGGTACATTTTCGTGCCTTATTTTTGAGTAAAAAATAGTGTCTTCATTGCCGGGAAATACAGTAATTCACAGGATCCAATTAAAGGTATGTAAATCTATTGGTGCATCATTGTCACTCAAGGTGAACCGTGAAAAAGCATTTCTCTGGATCTGTGTGATTCTGCTTCTGAATCTAATGAGATGTGGTTTGTTTTCAACCACCCAACAGTTCACATTATTTTCTCCCTTTTGACAGATTTACTAAAGTGATTCTATGTTCGGATTTGAGAGAATGGAAACCGATCTCCAATTTCCTGACTTTATTTAGAGCAATCATAGATCAGGCATTTCGAGCAATATTGACCACACTCCTGCTGAGCCTAAATAAGTTGTTTCTTTCACGCTGTGCTGACATTTTAATCCATTACAAACCAACTAATTCAAAAATGATTTTAATATTTCCTAGTTCAACACAAACATCTGATATACTTGCCATTTTCCAGAAATTTGTTTGTAATTGGCAAAAAGAAAAAATGAGATGGAAATGCATGCCAAAAGTGAAAGACATCCCACTCATACCTTCACAGTGATGTTACAAGCCCTTTATGTGCATAACACTTGGGGAAAATGGCATTTACAGTTCTGAAAGTCGCAGAACAATTGTAGCCAATAAGAATTTAAAACATTTAATGCTCTATAATTTAGTTTGCCCATGACTGCATAGTCTGACTCCAACATGAACTAAAACCTGCTTGTGATTTTTCTAATGTGCTGCATGTATGCACCAGACTTTGCACTTTGAAATATCTTACAAAGTAGAGAAGCGAGTGTGAGAAGGGTGGGCTTTATTGGGGATGAAGGATAACGAGACAAGTATAGAAACCAGGCAAAATTGACTAGACATACTGAGTCTGGAATTCAAATATGCTAAGCAGCACCCTGTTAACTTCTGTCTAATTTTTCTGCTTCAAGCACAGAATGTCAATGTGAAATTCCAATTTGAGCATAAAAGACGCCCCAATTATATGGTTATTAACCCTTTCACATTAAAGACCCCAGTCTTCTGCCAGACTTCACCTGGAGACAGCTGAACATTTTCAGAAGCACGGTTTTGTTCAGTATTTGTATCTTGCTTCAGTGCAAGTTGAATTGCTGAATATATAGGCAATGGCACAAAGATCTGCTAATTGGCAATTTTAAAATCTGCACTTGATGGTAATCCTTAAAAGACACAACTGCTTTAACAAGAACCGTATTATGCGAATAAGCTTCAGCTGTTTCTGTGCCCAGACTTGAGCTTTCATTTTTTTTTGTGAGAAGAGATGAGAGGAAGAAGGGGTCAGCAAAATATCATCACATTTTCAGGCCTTTCTTTAATATCTTTGTCTTGTTCTCATTATCTCGAGCCTTTTGCTTAACATGCTCGCTTTCCCCTTCTTTTCCCTTCCCAACGACCTCCCTTTTCCTCTTCCTTTATCTGCATTGTTTATCCACCAGATGTAAGGCCCAGTGGCATTTATCACCAGTCACATGTTGCCCTGAAGCTTTCTTGAAGCACGGCAGTCTTTCGAATAAAAGAAGCTTGACAATGATAGGGAGTTCTAGGATTTTTTTTTCTTTCAATGATTAATTTGCCCATTCTATAGTCTCTATTAGATGCAAGTTCATAAATGCAGAAGCTGCAAAGATTGACCAAATGATGCTTTACTTAGAGCAGAAATGTATTGTTTTTTAAGTGGTGGCAAAGGCATATTCTCATGGCACCATAGAGGGACTCTGCAGCTGCCCGTGGAGTATTTGAAAGGACACTGTGATGACAGTCTGTACCGTGCCTTACCGAGGGGCACATGTTACTGCGCAACACTGCAATGTCTCACTGTGAAAAGAACAGAAGTTCAAGAGAGATGCAAATAAAGCTAAAACCATGTGGCTTAGGTGTTGAGGCAGAACAGAAAAGGCACTGAGAAATGGTTGTTTGAATAGAGGGTATGTGGGATGGGCTTTCCAACTGATTCAGATACTGTGTTTTATGGCTGTTCATGTACTGATGCAATTCTTTGATTCTCCCGCCATGCTGCTGCTTTAACCAACAAAGTGAAATCCCACTATGATGGTGATTTGGTTGTACTAACATGGCAGTCAGTGGCTGAATATCTGGCACAACACTCCTCTGACAACTTAGCCGATACTCAGCAAGAGTCGACGTTCTGGAATAACTTAACGTGGCAGGCAGCATCTCAGGAGAACATGGATAGGTGACGTTTTGGGTCAGGACCCTTCTTATGACTGATTTTTTTTGGGGGGTGGGGGGGTTAAGGAAAGCTGACAAAGAGAGGCAGGACAGGTGATTGGGGGATTGATGAGCGGAAAGTAGACAAAAGCCAGAGATGAAAAAATAGAAGATTTGAGACAATTGAGAAGATTGAACAATTGCGAAATGTGAAGTTACAGGAAGAAATGTAGATGGGAGGGGTGGAATAGGTGGGAGTCCAGAAGGGCACTGGAGAGAGAACTGGAGAAAGCAGTGGGAAGAAAAAATGGGGGAGGGGGGGGAGGTTAGGGGAAAGAAGGGGAAGGATTTAGTGGTTACTTTAAAATACCTAAAGATACTCGGGTGGGCATGAAGAAGAGGGACAGCTATAAAGAGAAATGATTTAAAACCCATACTAGCACCCTGCATTCGTATTCAAAAGTAGCACAGTTCTTTGCAATCTTGCCCCCATCTCCCCACATGTTTATTTCTGTAACATGCTTTATTCTTAGCCAATTGCTTTAACATTTTGGGAGCATTCTTTTCATATATTAGAAATTAGCAAACTGGCACCACACAACCCACTAGTAAGGTGCAAGAGATGCTAAGAGGGCAAGGCAATATTGTTTGAATTAATTAATTGGAAGATGCAACATGGTGGGCCGAGAGGCCTGTTTCCATGTCAACGTCAACCATCACTCACCCGTTTACATGAGATCTATGTTATCCCACTTTCGCTACCACTCCCTACACACTAAGGGCAATTTACTGGAGCCAATTAACCTACAAACCGTACGTCTTTAGGATGAAAGAGCAAACCGGAGCTCCCAGACGAAACCCATGCAGTCACGGGGAGAGCATGCAAATTCCACACAACGGCACCCTGAGGTCAGGATCAAGCCTGGGTTTTAGAGCTATGAGGCAGCGGCTCCACCGGGTGTGCAGCCCATTGCAACACGCACCAACTAATTTTCCTGATTGGTGGCGACTGTTGGATAGATTTGAAAAGTTTGTTTGTATATTCTAATGCTCTTGCATGACTGTTGGCTTTTCAAGGTCAAGGTAATGTATAGACATGAGCATTAATTTGCCTTCATGCTGGGGAAGAAAGATATGTATCTTGTGGCATCTGCTTGTGGCTGTGACTGCTGCCTTTTGATTGCATGCATTAGCATGAACTGAATTTGGGGATGTGGAAAGGATAGCAAGAAACGTGTGATGGTGGTTCAACCTGTGAGCTCCGAAACGGATCTCTGAGCTTGTGGCCAATTTAGACGGTGCATGACTTTGCCACAAACAAGCCTGTGGCAGGCAGTGAGATAGATCTCTGCCGTTTGAGATGCAGCTGGATGTCGGAAGCTGCAGCTGATAACACAAGGGTGTTTCTTTGCAACCAAAAATCTACTGCGCTGTGTTTAAAAAAAAAAAGACACAGTGCTGGAGTAACTCAGCGGGTCAGGCAGCATCTCTGGACCCATGTGAAGGAGGGTGCCAACTTGAAAAGTTGCCTCTCCATGTTCTCCAGAGATACTGCCTGACCAGCTGAGTTCCTCCAGCACTTTGTGTCTTTTTTTGTAAACCAGCATCTGCACTTCATTGTTCTACATCTGCTACTCTATGACCAGCTTGCCTTTACCTTTCCACTCTTGTTACTTTCTCATCTGTACTAAAAGCCCCGCTAGTTTATGCTTTCGTGGGGTTTGGTCCTACTGGGTTTGGCAACCTTTTCTGTTACCTAATTTTATAATGGATGATTTGTCATTTCTCACAGTGAAACGGAAAAACCACCTTACACATGAGATATTTAACTTGTGACTGATGGGAGACCTGAGTCAGCATTTGAGACGTTTTCCACAATTTCTTGTGACTGCACCTTTGTCCATCGCATGTCAGCTCAGATTTTATTACTGTCAAAATATTAGAAAGAAAAGAGAAATGAGGGAAAGTGTCCTTGTGATAAACTTCACAAAATATATGATTTATCATGAGTTGCTCTACATTATGTTGGTAGTATTTCTTCATAACAAACAAACACTTTTTAATTCGATCCCTTGGTTAGATTTGGAAGCTGGCATGCCATTTTGGAATTGGTTGCAGACCTCAGAATAACTCACAACTATGTGTCACTAAGCCTAAAACTGACGGCACAGACATTCATTCGACCATGAACATGAACTTTAGATAGCACTTGCAACAAAACAGTACCCTTTCTCAATGAGATATCCCAATCTTACAGGGAGTCTAGAAGCCACAATATTTTGAATGATAATTGCCCTGTATGTATTTTAATTAGACTGTGACCTCGTGTTTTATTATGTAACAAATAGAATTGGAGTGTGCTGTAAAATTGATTTCAGTCTGTTTGAGAAATTTCAGTAAGAACAGGGCTGGTTTGAATTTTGACATCAACATTTTCCTGCTTGAAGTACAAAAATATTGACCTTAACTTTGAATACCTCTGTATTTCATTCTCCACCCAAGTGGGCCGTAGAGATGGAGAATTCCGAGAGAAGAAAATCCTCCTACATACGGCATAGGAGCAGAATTATGCCTTTAAGCCCATTGAGACTACTCTGCCATGGCTATTCTCCTGCCTTCTACACATAACCTTTGACTCTCCTCCTCCATTCCCTCATAAGTTCTCCTTATCCTGAAGTTATGCTCCCCTGCATTACCAAAATTAAGAAAAATATTTTGAATGATGACAGCTGTGGAGTCATGTCTGTTTTTGTTTGGAGCCCAAGCTTGCAAGCAGTCATGGTACAATGGATTTGTTGCCCCTTGAGCTAATTATGCTGCTTGGTATTTTTTCTCCAATAATATTAAGTTCCTCATTGTCTTTTGCATCTTTCTTACCTGCTACTTTTAGTATTGGTTCTCTTGCCTTCCCTTGTGAAGATCGATACCAATCTTTACTCGTTTCCCACTATTAATTCCTCTCTTTCAGTTTCTAATAGACAAATGTTTAATGTTGTTCCTCTTCCTTGTTTCGAACGCACTACTGTAATTTGTGTGAAGAGTTAGGTAACAGTTAAATATAAGGTTCAGTAAGGATTCTCTTGAAATGTGAGCTGTGCTGACACTAATGGAACAATGAATCCTGCTAAATTATTGAACTTGTCAATCCAAACAGTTTAGTCAATTCACTTAGTTTTAGGAGACTTTGTTTGAGCATTGGATTTGTGCACATTTTATGTTTTCTGGTCATTTTCGCTGCCATGCCATGTACCGCAAGGGGTACATAAAATGTGCTCCCGCTAAGTGTGCAAGGTTGCCCAGTATAATAGCTTGTTCAGGATATGCAAATAACATCTCCAGTGTGCTTATCTCATTGATCTAAATACAAAGAATTTTTCGAACAAGCAGTATCTATAATTGCTGATCACAGCTCCAAGAAGAATTGCACTGGGATTTATTGTAAATTTTGTCAGTTGTAATAATATTTAAGTCTGACAAATGAGGTCAGAGTTGTAAATAAGAGGTTAATGATTTTGGGAAGAGAAAGATTTATTCCGTCATATAGTCCTCCATGCCTCGTAGCAAAATATCGTGGGAAAATGAATTGGGGAATCAGGGTAAGAATTCTCTTACAAAAACAACATTTCTCATTGCAGAGTATTATGCATGTCAGGACATGCTGAGAAAATTCAGTGAGCATTGTTGGGTAAAGAACACAGTTTTATTATGACAGTGATGACTAAATGGATAGAATGTGTTCCACCAGTATAGTTTGTGAAGATAACTTTTATAATTCCAGGGCGTTTTGGATTGCGATATCTATGATTCAGAGCATGTGCAGCAAATGTTCTCTACCCAATGGCTGCTTTTTTGCAAAACAAAACACCGTAATATATATGTACAAACTAATACATTGTTGGTGTGCAGAATTTCCTCACAATCTCTCTTTTCCTGAATAAATATTAATTGTTGTGAGAAGAATTATACCATGTGCAGGCAGAAAAAAGTTGGTCGCAATATTTGATTAACAGATTCAGAAATCCAAATAAGTTCTAGTATCAAACATTGTAATTAATCGTTTAGCAAGTAACAGTGGCTAGTTAAGTACAAGTTACAGCACTCTAATGTAGTGAAATGGTTGAGGAATTTTAGGATTGAATTTTTTTTTTGGTTTAAAGCAATGGGGTTGGAATCGAGGGAAATGGAGATTCAGAAGGCTTCAGAGTATGATAACGTATGGCCAAGAGAAAATAAAAGGAGCAAAAGGTTTATGGATCGGGAGAATTAGGATTGGATGTGAAACAAGGTGGGATGCAGGTCAAAATAAAATGTAAATACTATGGGAATTGTAAATTTAAGGTATTGAAGAAATGTAAGTCAGTGTGGGACAGATGGTTGAGCCAGTGTTGGTGAGAGATAAGAAGCATACATAACTGGATGAATTACATTATAGAGAGAGGAGGGGGGGGGAGGGGGGGGAGAGAAAGTTGAAAGAGATTTTGGGTGAGCATATGTGGAAATCACTGAGTTGGCAGTTGAGTTGCTTTTGCATAATACCGAGCAGGTGGAGGTTCAAGTGGCACTAATGCAGAAGGCAATAGACACCCTCTACAGAAGACACATCAGGCAGAGGTCATGTGTTCCATCAACATGATGGGAAGCAAAAACCGAGAGAATCAAAGGAGCAGGATGTTGGCTCATGTTATGGAGCTTGACATGTAGAACCCTGGTGGATTAAAATTGGCTGTCTAACATCTTTTTACCCATTGTTCCAACTACTCTTTTCTTGGTGGATCTGATCCATTTGTCTTGGCCTAAGATGGACCAGCTGCATTGGTCTCGTGTGGTCCTCGGGTGAGTGGCCCTGGGCAAAATAAATATATTTCATCTATTTTGATGGTCAATTATTGAATATCTTTCTAAATACCCCCTGAGATTGTGCCTCAAACATGAGACAGTTCCGATTTTAGACTCTTCCAAGCTACTCTTTGGTCTGGGGTTTCTGGGGGGGTATTACAAATCTGCAGGCACATCTGCCGGCAATCATGCCTTTCACGAAGATCATGTCCTTTTGCTTTTGTGTAACTATTCCTTAAGAAGCCGTTTTTCTGGGTAACATCTTCCTTACTCGCTCTGGTACAGAGCAACGTTGTAGACTGCATTAGATTTTCACTGCCAGTTGTAAAACAATTTACATATTCCTCTGGACCTAAAGCACTGTCACAGACAACAGTGTTCCCCGGATTAGTTGTTGCCAATTTCTTGAGTCTGTAATGTTGCCTGGGATCACTTCCATCCTACCCACCTTTCACCTACAGCTCTTGGCAATTTTTCCTTGGAGCCTCGATGTCTTTGAGCTTCTGGTTGCATTTTTTTTATTTCTCTCATAATTTGAGGCATGACAGTGTTCTTAAGGACAAGTAACTCCCAGCTTCTTTCCATTAAGTGGAAGGGCTTTAAATAATAAAATTGTGTGTCCTATAGCCTTTTTTCCCCCCTTTCCCATTCGGAAATACCTGACTTCCACTTGGTAGTTGACCAACACTCATGCCTTTGAAACTAGAACCTTGCAGTGCAGGGATCTAACCTCAATAAAGGTTTTCAACAGGTGCTGGAGAGCTTTTATTTCTCCTTCCTTCCCCTTTAGTCTGGGGACTTTGGTGATATGCTAAAGCTGTACTTCAGGAATCAATCCAGGAACCGCTGGAGCTTATTTGATTACTTTCACAGGACAAAGAAAGCGAGCTCAAAGTAAAGTATTCTTTTTCAATCCATGTTAATCTAGCATTGCAAACAACTGGCCAGTCTGCGTGGTATTATCAAAACCTGTCGGGGGTTTAGTCTGAAGCTATTCAAAGTGCCAGTCATATTGATTATGTCCAGTGTAGGGCATTTATTTAATTCTGTGTCTGATCTTGCCACTCGTGTGTGAAGGCACTGCAACACCAGCCACTGGAATGTCAAATCAGCTCACAAAAAATTACTTGACCAAAAATGTCTGATGTTCCAGATATTTTCTGATGGATTAAACGCACCGGCGTAGGAATGTGACGATTAGCTCTGATCTAGGAGCCACATATTTGGATTCTGGTGTTATGATTTGTTAATAAATTGGGGAATTGGGGGCAGAGTGTGGATCTAATTCTAATCCCGACTGGTTATTGCATCTGCATTGTCTAATAGGTGGGCACGGCAACAATTCATACGCAGGGAAACCTTAACTATCTTTTTTTCCTAGTCTTCCTCAGGCCATGGGGCTATTGAGATCCAATATAGTCGTCAAGTTAACGCTTTGACTGAGATCCTTTAATTTAGCTGAGACCTGGTGTGGAGACTGGGTGGCTTACACCCAGCTGCCAGTAATAGTATCTCTCTTCCACCTTTATACAATAAAAGTTAATGTTGCTGGCAGTTGACTGTGTGTATTAGTCTCCTAGTTACCAGTATACCTGTAATCTATTCAGCTCCTTTTATGTGGGTGTGTCGAGTAAATACTAGCAAAATACTTTTTGTAAAGTAACGTGTTTATGTCCACATCAATGTGTTGTAGGCTGAGATTAAATGTTCTTATTAACCAAGATTTTTTTTTTCATGAACATTTGTTAAGAAGGGCACAATGAAAAGAAGGAGCTGTTTGCTCTTTGTTACCCACCCACTGGTATAAGGGAGATAATTGTATGTTCCTGTGCAGACTGGCGTGATATCTAATCTCAGAGGATGTGGGGTGATCTTATTGGGGTGTACAAATTTATGAGAGGAATAGATCGGGTAAATGCAGTCTTTGCTTAGAGTAGAGGAATCGAGAACCAGAGGACATAGGTTTAAAGTGGGGGGGGGGGGGGGGGGAGGAGGAAATGTTTGATAGGAACCCGAGCGGTAACTTTTTTACATAAAGGGTGGGTATATGGAACAAACTGCCGGAGGAGGTCGTTGAGGCAGGTACTGTCATAACTTGTACGAGACATTTGTACATAAGTGACATAAGTACATGCATAGGTCAGGTTTAGAAGGTTATGGGTCAAGAGTGGGAAGGTGGGGCTAGTGTATGGAGCATGTTGGTCAGCATGGGCAAGTTGGACCGAAGGGCCTTTCACTCCCTCTGGTTCTATGACTCAGGCCCGAGGGCAGGTGTGTTTCTGAATCTACTGAGGAAAGGCACAAAATGCTGGAATAACTCAGTGGGTCAGGCAGCATCCCTGGAGAACATGGATTGGACTCAACACGTTTTGAATCTGCTCACTGGGAAGCAGGAGCAATGATTGGGGAACACAGATTTTCTTTTATGCTCTTGGTTTTATGGTGCTGAGGCTAACTGAAACGTGGTCAGCCTGAGACTTCCCAATCACTTGATCACAAGATTAACAATTTAACCGTGGGCCATCTGGACAGATTAAACAGCAATATTAGATGGTGCAACAGTAAAGCCAAAACCATATGGCAGAAAACAGATTGTGGATTGCCAAATACATTTAGAGCTTGGCTAATTACCTAATTTGTAGTTTCCCGCTGAAATACTATTTAATTGTTGTCCTTCTCCAAGTACACAATGCCTATAATATCCCATCCTTGCTGTTATGGGATGTACATGTACGGCCAACAGCTTCAAACACCGCACAAAGTTGATGGGCAGGCTGCCAAGCATGTATTCTCAATGTATTCTCAATGAGTGGGTGACTGTTAGTTGTAATTCAATCTTGTTTCAGGTTAACATCTAAATTCTCAAGCTGTCCCCAAGGGGGATTTTATTTAAAGAGAGGCTTTGATGTTTTTCATCTTGTACCGGTTAATATGAGGAAATGCATAACCATTTTGTGCTTTCAGCTCCCTTTGTGTTCATCCCAAGTTAAATAGTCTAGATACACTGTGTAGATTTCGATATATCCTGCTAAACATTCACAGATTGTATGCAGTGCAGGTTTTGCTTACTAATAAAACTATTGAGTACTCCCAGAATTGCCGTGTGGGTTTAATGTTCCGTTTAACCTGAAGAGTAATCTGGACGACATAATTCACCAGTGAAACACAGCCTTTGGAGTAGTGAAGTCCATGTCATAGAAACATAGGAACATAGAAAATAGGTGCAGGAGTAGGCCATTCGGCCCTTCGAGCCTGCACCGCCATTCAATATGATCATGGCTGATCATCCAATGTCCATGTCATATGGTCATAAATGATAGGAGCAGAATTAGGCCATTCGGCCCATCAAGTCTACTCCAACATTCAATCATGGCTGATCTATCTTTCCCTCCTAACCCCATTCTCCTGCCTTCCCCCATTAACCCTGACACCCATACTAATTTTAGTACGGGTACTCATGTCACCCATACTCATTTAGTTGTTCCCTGCTGCCGTCATGGTGGGGGACTTATAGAGAATGTGTGAGTTGTGTGATATTTGTTGGTAACGCTGGGTGTGTGGTTGTAACGTGTAGCAATCTTCTGGTGAGTGCAGGATCTCACTGATTGTTTCATTGTTTGATGGGAATGGGGTTAGAATATAAAACAGTAAAGCATAGGAACAGGACATTCAGACCACAATGCCTATGCCAACCATAATGTCACTTTAAACTCAACCTATCTACCAGCACATGATCTGTATTCTCCTCACCCTGCTAGTCTGCTAGTCCATGTGCTGTTTAAATGCCTCTTAAATGGCACTATTGTATCTGCTAATATCACCTCCCGTGGCGGTGCATTCCAGGCACTCACCACTGTGTAAAAGGCTTGCCTTGCAAATCACTTTTAAAACTTTCCCTGTGCATCTTAAATCTATAATCTCTAGTCTTTGACATTTTCACCCAAGGAAAAGAACTCTATTTATCCTATGCCTCTCATAATTTTATAAAATTCTGTCAGATCGCCCCTGTCTTTGACATTCCAGAGAAAACAATCCTAGTTTGTCCAACCCATCATAGAGCTAACAATCTAATTTAAGAAACATCCCGGTGAATCTCTTTTGCCCCATCTCCAAAGCCTCTACATTTTTTCTCTAATGTGGTGACTAGAACTGCCACCACACAAAATGTGTCCTAACCAAAGTTTTATACTGTCGTAACATGATTTCGCAACTTACATACTTGTTTTTATCAATCTGGACATTGAGGATGTCGCTGACCCTATCTATTTATGTTGCCCCTTTCAGGGAGCTTTGGAATTTCTCCCCATGATCCTTCTGTACATAAGTGCTCTTCAGAGTCCTGCCATTTACTTTATACTTTCCTTACATTTGACCTCCAAAAGCACATCACCTCACACATGTCTTGATTAAACTCTATCTGCCATTTCTCTGCCCATATTTCCAACTGATCTATATTCTGCTGTATCCTTTGACAACCTTCCTCACTATCCATTACTCAGCCAATTTTGAGTCATCTGAAAACTTGTGCATCAGCCCACCAACATTTTTGTCCATATCATTTATATATACCACAAGCAGCAGAGGTCCTAGCACTGACCTCCAATCTGAATAATGCCCCTCCACCAAAGCCCTCTGCCTTGTATGGCAAAGCCTATTTTGAAGCCAATCTATGAAGTCCCTATGGATCCTATGTCTCAATCTTCAGGATCGGCCAACCGTAATAAACTGGTTGAATGCCATTTCAAAATCCAAACAGAAAACATCTGCTGTCCGTCCCTCATCAGTCATCTTTATCACCTCCCCAGAAAATTCAATCAAGTTTATATGGCATGACCTCTCCTGCACAGAGCCATGCAGTTTATCCCTAGCAAATCTCTGCTTACCTAGATGTGTGTAAATCCTACCTCGACAACCTGGGATAGATTCTGTCAGGCCCTGAGAAGTTATCTACTATAATGTTTTTCAAATGACCCAGCACCACTTCCTCCTTGATATCAACATGCCCCAGAACATAAATGTAATCCTCCCTGATCCCACTATAACTCCTGTCGTACTCTTTGGTGAATACAATACAAAGTGCTCATTTAGTAACTCGACCACTGCTGGCCGCAGGCACAAATTCTCTCCAAACATAAATTTGTCCGTGAGTGGTCCTGCCTTCTCACTAGTTACCCTCTTCTTTTAATCTACATATAAAATGTGTTTTCCTTAATCCTCTTCACTAAGGACCTAATGGCCACTTTTAGCCTTCCTGATTACTTGCCTGAGTTCTTTCTTGTTTCGTTTATATTCCTCAAGTACCCTGTCCTATTTCAGTTCCCTAAAGCTTCTATATGCCTCCTTCAGCAAAAAAAACAAAGCACTGCAGGAACTCAGCAGGTCAGACAGCATCTGTGGAGTGGAATGGATGACCTTTCGGGTCTAGACCCTTCCTTAGACTGAATCGGCGATTTCAGCATTTGCCATTCCTTGTGTCTCCGTATGCTTCATTTACCTTTTTGACTAAATTTGAAACATCTCTCGCCATCCAAGGTATCCAGACTTTTTCCTCAATGAATCAAAGAACATGCTCCTGAATTCTGGTCAACTGGCCTTTAAACGATTCCCACATGTCAGTTGTGGACTTGCCCCATGACACCTGCTCCCAATCTACTCTCCCAGTTCCTGCTTAATACTGTTGTAATGTGCTGAGCAAACCCCCCTTCCACGCCCCCCCCCCCCCCTGCCACGGCCCCCCGACTCCCAGTTTAGCACTTTCACCCGAGCTCCAGCTGTGGGGGAGGGGGTGGAAGGACATCATCTTTAATGTCTGATCATTTGAACGGATGTATGACAATCCATCTGCCATGTCATGTACTCTCAACAGCGGATTATGAAAAAAATGAGTCGTTTTCTTTTCCTTCCTCCATATTTCAATCCACACTTGTAGGATAGGGTTTGGGGGATTCTCTCTGGTATTTGATTTTTCAATGTTGTTGTATTTGATGATGCCTTGTTTTCTCTTGTAATTGTTTTCAAACGGGATTGTGGGAACTATGTTTAGTTAATTCTAACCATACTTTTCCAAATTGGGAATAGTTCTGGAGATAAGCCAGACATGCTGGAAGAGGTCACTCTATCTTCACTGATTTTATCTGGTCTTAGAAGCGAGCTTAAAATAGCTCTTTCTGTTAGTCAAGGTCCAGATAATCTCCGATTTGCTTATGCTCGAGTTGTATTCCACTGGAATGCCTCACTGCCTTCAGCACTGAAATTCTGCTTTTTTTTTAATGTTCGATTTGTTAAAAGATTTTAGCTGATACTAATTATTAACATTGAAGAGTATCAGAAGAGCTTTTTGACAACTATAACCTGCAATGTGTTTCTTTTTGTTGAAGGTTATGATGCAGTGATTGTTTTAAACCAAATAAGGATCCCAGCACCACTATTAGATTGATTGAACAAAGGTGGAGTTCAGGGGCCACATGGCGGAGAGGCTGGAGGGTGGAGGGGGGTGATAATGGAACATTGACTTAAGGGATCATCGACATAGTCACAACGGAAAATAGAGAGAGGTTGGACAGAATGCTGCTTCTGAATTGCAGAATTAGAATTCACTCTCTTTGCCTCTAGTGGCTACTAGGATAGTGTGTGGCGTAAAGTGCATAGGTACAGCTTTACCAGAGATACAGGTTGGGTTTGCTAAGTTGCATTTTTGCTGCTCGTTGACAGACCTGACATCTGTGCTTACTGTGGTTAAGAAGGCCTCTTGTTATCCTCTCCTACCAACCACTTCCTCTTCTCCACCCTCCTCCCTCCCCAAACAGACAGCAGTGCTCAGCAAATGTGTGCAGGGTTTCACACAGCTCGGCTCAGCTCATCAAGGGCAGCTTATTTGATGCAGTCAGGCTTCATTCCTCTTGCCTTGCACAGTTTTCGTACCACAGCAGAAGTCGAGAGCATAGCATCAGGTTGCAAGCTCCCGGTTGTTCACTATGGCAACTGTTGTGGCATTATGGACATAACCTAGAGCTGGTACAGTTCCAATCAAGGCTCCAGGGAAACAATTGATCCTTAATTTTTGTTGGAAAGAACTGCAAATGCTGGTTTAAATTGAAGGTAGACACAAAATGCTGGAGTAACTCAAACCAAAATGCTGGGACAAGCCTCAAACCAAAACGTCACCCATTCCTTCTCTCCAGCGATGCTGCCTGACCCGAATCCTTCATTTTTACTCATTCTCTCTTGGAAATGGGTATGGATCTTTGATCGTTGACTAAAATGTTGCTAAAGTTGGCAATTTTCCCCAAGTTGGCTCATTTGCTGAGATATCTAATGATCCAACCTTAGGAGGTTCAGATCAGAGGCTGATGCTGCAATTACTATAGGTATCGGTATAGGTTTATTATTGTCACAATGTACTGAGATACAGTAAGAATCTTTGTTTTGCCTGCCAACCAGGCCAATCGCAACATATATGAATACATCAGGTCGTGCAAAGAAAAAAATCAATTGTGCAAAATATTGTGTTACAGCTGCAGAGAGAGTGCAGAAAAGCTAATGATGTGAAGGTGAAACGAGGCAAGTCAGGAATTCATCCATGGCATGTGAGAGGTCCGCTCAGTAGTGTGGGAGGAGGCTATTCCTGAATCTGGTGGTACCTGCTTTCAAGCTTCGGTATCTTTTGCCAAATGGAAGAGGGGAGAAAAGAGTGAATGGGGTTTGATTATGCTGGCTGTTTGCGGGAGGCAGCGTGAAGTATGCGGGTACTTGATTGGGGGTGGGGTCGTGAGGCTGGTTTGCGTGGTGGACTGGCAGTGAACTGGTACACATGTATGCAGCATCCAGTACCAACTCTCTCCATCTCTCACTCTTCTTGCCTTATCTTGACTCACCTCTCTGCAACCCCTCTCTTGAAATGTCGCAAATTGCTCTGTGCCTGGTGCCCCTGACAATCCCATCTCTTTCCCCTGTCGACCAGAAGATTCAAAATATTAACTCTCTCTTCACTCAGATGCAGCCTGATTTGCTGAATATTTTCAGCATCTTCTACTTTTTTAGATTTGTAGCACCTGCATTTTTTTTAAATGATTTTCACACATCTGAATCCTCAGTGGTCACAGAATGGATTTCTGTAATTAACCTTGAGATGGGGGGAGGGGGATATCAAGGAACTAATTTTGATTGTTACTTTGCTACTTGAGAGTCGGAAGCAGTGAGCATGTGTGCCCAAATTCCAGAACAGGAGTGCCATGCAATAGACCATAGCAGACCTTCAACACGGAACTGCAGATGCTGGAATCTTAAGCAAAAATCAAAGTACTGGAGGAACTCGGCTTTATCTGTGGAGGGAATGGACAGACACTGTTTTGGGTCGGGGCCCTTCTTCAGAAGCTCAGCAGTGAATTTCTGATGTAGTAACCTATTATCAAGGTGCCCTGTTTTAGAAACGGAACTGCAGATGCTGGTTTACAAAAAAAGACCCAAAGTGCTGCAGTTACTCAGCGTGTCAGACGGCATCTCTGGAGAACATGTTCTCATGTTCTGCATGTTTTCATGGATATGTGATTGGCACTCTGAGGAAGAGTGCTGACCTGAAACACTGCCTATCCATGTTCTCCAGAGATGTTGCCTAACCTGCTGAGGTCCACCAGTAGTTTGTGTCTTTCTTTGCCCTATTTTAGAACAAGGGCTCTTTTAAAGGGTGGCTTTGATTTTTTGAGTTTCTATAGCACAATTACAACATATTTCTTTAACCCAATTGTCTGTATAAGAAAAGATAATGTTTTAATTGTTTCAGAGAATCTAAAGCACTTGGTAGGGAGATAACTTACCAAGGAGCCTGCCTTTAATTTTGGGCTCAGCACCAGCCAATGAACACAGATTCTTCACCTGACCAGCCATACATCACAGACATTGTGCTGCATAACCATGCCAGCCCTTCACCACTCCCAGTGAATTACTGAAAAACAACCAAATAAATCTTATCTTCCACTATTACAACTGACAAATATAAAATCTCTCAATCTTTTGGCCTGTGTTAGTGGATAAACAATGTGAAGTAGATGCTCACTGAGTTCTTAACTGCCAATGAAGTCCATTACAGAATGGACAGTCTTGTACATTTGAGGTCTGCAGAGCTCATAGTGTGTGCACTTCATTCAAAGGTTGCTGCAGTCCCAGCAGCCCTGATAGTTGTTAGTCACGTGACACAATTTATAAAAGGCACAACAGCCTTATTTTTAAAATACTCCCATCACTTCCCTTTGTTGCATAGGAAATAAAGCACTTTACCATATCTGCAAGTTTAATCAAGTCACTTGTTTTCACACTGCAATCATTGCAGAGTACTGGTGAGACCAGTGTTGGAATTGAAGGAACAACGCCTCATATTTCACTTGGGCAGCTTACATTGATTTCTCTAACTTCAAGTAACCCTTGATTTCCTTTCTCTCCGTCCCTCGCCCACCCTAGTTCTCTGTTTAGTTTCACTGTCGTGATTAATTTGACTGTTTGTATGCCTTGTTGTCATCTTCCCCCTCAACCATCATAGAAACATAGAAAATAGGTGCAGGAGTAGGCCATTCGGCCCTTTGAGCCTGCACCGCCATTCAATATGATCATGGCTGATCATCCAACTCAGTATCCTGTACCTGCCTTCTCTCCATACCCCCTGATCCCTTTAGCCACATGGGCCACATCTAACTCCCTCTTAAATATAGCCAATGAACTGGCCTCAACTACCTTCTGTGGCAGAGAATTCCACAGATTCATCACTCTCTGTGAAAAATGTTTTTCTCATCTCGGTCCTAAAAGACTTCCCCCTTATCCTTTAAACTGTGACCCCTTGTTCTGGACTTCCCCAACATCGGGAACAATCTTCCTGCATCTAGCCTGTCCAACCCTTAAGAATTTTGTAAGTTTCTATAAGATCCCCCCTCAATCTTCTAAATTCTAGCGAGTACAAGCCGAGTCTATCCAGTCTTTCTTCATATGAAAGTCCTGACATCCCAGGAATCAGTCTGGTGAACCTTCTCTGTACTCCCTCTATGGCAAGAATGTCTTTCCTCTGATTAGGAGACCAAAACTGTACGCAATACTCCAGGTGTGGCCTCACCAAGACCCTGTACAACTGCAGTAGAACCTCCCTGCTCCTATACTCAAATCCTTTTGCTATGAATGCTAACATACCATTCGCTTTCTTCACTGCCTGCTGCACCTGCGTGCCTACTTTCAATGACTGGTGTACCATGACACCCAGGTCTCGTTGCATCTCCCCTTTTCAATGAATCAATGAACCATTCGACATTTTCTTGATCATCGTCTCCCGGTCCTGCTGAGTTACTCCAGCATTTTGTGTCTGTCTTCGGGGAAATCCAGCATCTGCAGTTCCTTCCTACACAGTTAGAAATATCAGAAATGGAGTATTATCCATTTCTAGATATAATGGCATCTCACCTCTGAAAGATGTGGATGTCAGAAATATGTGGAAGAACACGTACTTCAGAAACACATTTGTCTTGTAATCTTCTTTATTATATGCCTAAAATCCTGTTCACTACCTGGTTAATGTGAATGTCAGTGAATTTTTGTCCAATTTTCTTAATTCCTGGACTCGGATGCTTGTACAATTTCATTATTTTCTCATTGCACCTCCTGCTATACAAGGTGAGCCTCTTCTGCTTGTGGCTTGTGTCATGATGCTTCTCTGGTTTTATCCTTATGCTCCGTTTCCCTTTACAATCTGGGCTAAGTGTTCTGTCCATTGAGCTTCCATCAGGAGTGCGTGCAGCTGGTCCACGTAGGTTTTGCGGTCGTGGCTGGGGACTCTGTCTGGACAAGGCGCTTTCACCCACAGGAGGCCAATCTGATGTCTGCAACAGTGACCATGAGTACCGGCACACCAGAGGCCATCGGGAAGATTGCATCCTTCTTCCTACTTTCTGTTCAAAGCAAGCATAGAACGCATTGACCTCGTCGGGGAGAGACCTGTTGTTGCCTGCAGTACTTCATTTCATATGGCAGTTATTGGCAGGGCCCTTACAGCATTAATGTAAAGGGCGATGTTGGGGCCCCAAGTCCTTGACTAAATGTCGTAACATGGGTATATAAAATGGTAGAGAATGTGTTTGAAGTAGTTGATAAATGGTAAAGAAGGTGATGGAGCTTGCCTTCATCAGTTGGGGCATTCAGAATAAGTCAGGAAATCACGTTGCAGCTTTTTAGTACTTTGGTTAGTTCACATTTGAGTATGCGTGCAGTTCTGGCTGCCCATTACAGGAAGGATGTAGAGGCTCCACAGAAGGTGCAGAAACAGTTTACCAGAATTGGCTAACAGGTGAGGTTGGACAAATTTGGATTTTTTTTTTCTCTGTAGCATTTGGGATAGTGACTGCGCCTTGTGGCAGCGGCTCCCTGCAGTCAGTCCATCTTTTTCTTTCTTTTTATCTTGTTGGGAGTATTTTTTGGTTTATTTTTAACTGTGTATATGTCAGGGGGTGGGTGGGGGGAAATTTTGAATCTCTTCCCTGAACGGGGACGCGACCTTTTCCCTGTCGTGTCCCCGTTGTCGCTGGGGCCTAACATCGTGGAGCTGGCGGCCTCCAGCCGGAATCGACCTGAGGGCTCCAGTCGTAGAGCCTGCGGACTCACCATCGCGGAGCTGGCTGACTTTGGAGCTGTGGTGGCGCTGCGGCTGTGTCCCGACTTCAGAGCTTCGGCCGTGGGCCCTGTGGACGGTAAAATCGGGAGCTTGCAGGTCCCTGGTGGGAAACCGATTTTTGGAGCTCCCGCAACGGCAACTTCGCCCGCCCGAATCGAGGGGTTTGAATCGGCCCGGAGCAGGGCCTTACATCACCCGGCGCGGCTTAAACGGTCGCGGGAATTACCATCGCCCGCCGGGGGCTTTAACATCGGGAGCCCCGGTCGCCTCGACGTTGCAGTTTGGCTGCCTGACTGCGGGAGAAGAACAAAGGACAGGGAAGAGATAAGACTTTTGTCTTCCATCACGGTGAGGAGGTTAGGAGATTCACTGTGATGGATGTTTACGTAGAATTGCGTTAATTGTGTGTTTTGGTCTTTTTTTTTGCTGTTATGACTGCAGGAATGAAATTTTGTTCAAAACTTGCATGTTTGAATGACATTAAAGGGCAATTGAATTGAATTGAATTGAGATGGGAGATCTGATAGAAATATGTAAAATTATGAGAAGCGTAGATAATTAGGACCTTTTTCATCTGTACTGAATTGTCAAAGACTGGAAAGCATTGTTTTATGGTGAGAGGGAGAAAGTTTAAAGGAGATGTGCAAGGCAAGTTTTCTACACCGTGTAGTGGGTGTCTGGCACGCACTGCCGGGGTGGTGGTGGAAGCAGATACCATAGCGGTATTTAAGAGGCTTTTAGATAGGCACATGGATATGCAGGGAATATAGGGATATGGATCACTTGCCAAAATCATACTTAAACTTAAACATGCAGACAGATGAAATTAGTTAATTTGGCATCATGTTTGGCACAGACATTGTGGCTGAAGGACCTGATCCTGAGCTGAACTGTCCCAAGTTCTTCCTCATCTTCCTGGGAGTGCTTTCATGTTTTAGATAAATGGGGGGAATCTGAAATGTTGTCCTATGTTAAAAAGCTATTTTAAATACAGCTGCTTGCTGGTGAACATTTGATAGGGGTGGAGACCTCAGTTGAGCTGGTGTCCCTCAGCCGATGTAAACAGCCTATGCAAAATAGTCTGTTTATTTGCCAAATGGAATTTTGATGTCTTTTAAAATAACACAGTGATTTATTTTATAGTAGCCACTTAAGAATGCTGTTACTCAAACATGTTGTAATTGCAATCCCATAGTAATTTTGTTTTGTTTCATTGCCTGAAAATTGCCAGAAAATAACTCGCTGATCATTTTAGAAACCAACTGTATTGTCTATAGTTAGAAAGGTACTTGGGCTAAAATTGAAACTTCCTTGAACAAAAGCAGCTGAAGAGGAAGAGTTTCAATTTCCGAGAGTGAGGCGAGGGCATTTGAATTTAGCACGACCAAATCTGGACTTCCATGCATTGATATATAACTGCACAAATAGCAGCGTATTCTGCCAGAATCATCATGTCTGGCACATTTCAGTAGAAACTGCATGCCAGTGAACAAAATATTCCAAAGCCCACAACAGCCTCTAGACAGCTGGCTTTGTTTCCCTGAGCCAGAGGACCAGGATCAGCCTTGCACTGCAAAAATGCAGGAACCTCCTTCACATCCTTTGTCCATCAGCATTGAAACTGTGAGATGTTCCCACACTTGGCCTTGCAATGACTCCAGGTTTCAACACTCTTCTCCGCTCTCCCTGTTGGTAATTTAATTGGAGTGTGCTGATAAATGGTTTCTCAGCAGCAGGGAAACAACAGCCCAAAACAATTAAATGATTGGTGGACGTTTTATATATATCACAAGGATACAAGGCCTGCTGTTTATTGAGGGATGTGAAGAAGCTGGTTGTATAATTTATTGGAAATGCCACTCGCACCATGTCGGTATCCTTGCTAACAAAAGCCGCGACGTAACGTTCTCACTTTTTATCCTCCTTGAAAGTCGCACATCAGCCTGTGCCTGGTGTTTTATTTGCATTTGTTTTATTTGCAGTAAAGTACATTTAAACACACTTTTGACGACGGCTGGTTGAAAGGACGATTACTGCCACCTAAGAATTGTGAGGGGGGAGGAAGAACCAAGCAAAATATGATTTTTGTGCAATTCCATAGTGGTACTCGGGTGGGTCTCTGATCATGAATGTATTTTAGGCCCAGCAAAGGGTTGGGGCTTGGAGATGGATGGGTGTGAAAGGCTCTGTTATCTTTTGCAATCATCCGCAGACTCGGATCTCCTTTGATTTCTCACTGCAAAAACAATTGGGTGATTTTTCTCACTGATTATATTAAAAAATGTCCTTTTCCTCTCTCAAACTATACTGGCATTATTTAATGAACATCATGAGTTGTTAGTCATTTTCTTTCTTTCTGTTTGTTAAATGAGTCCAATGTAAATATATGAAAGCCTCTGAGATGCACCAGACTA
Source organism: Amblyraja radiata (assembly GCF_010909765.2). Taxonomy (NCBI): domain Eukaryota; kingdom Metazoa; phylum Chordata; class Chondrichthyes; order Rajiformes; family Rajidae; genus Amblyraja; species Amblyraja radiata. The sequence continues at coordinate 51,248,476 of NC_045966.1, forward strand.
TTCCGTTTCCCCTGTCAGTGTCTGTTCCATGCACTGGACCTTAGCTATGAGGGCTGATGACTGGTCACATCACAGCTCCCCTTCTCTTCAATCACTTACCAGAAGGTATTTTTTCAATGCTATCCATTTCTGTTATTTTTTGTGGAAAAAAGTCTCCCTGCCCCCTCCAAGTGATGTCTAGACTGCTGCAGTGTAAAGCTGTACCACATGGGTCAGGGAAGTCACTGAAGTAATGGCTTGTGTTGACACGGTGCCTTTCATTGAACTCTGGGCCAATACACATCACAACCAATTAAGTCATTTGAACCAGTAGAGTTACTGGATCAATTCTTTATTTTTCTTCAATTAGCTAATGAGTTGTGAAATATTTGCCATTAACTTCATCCACAATGTGAGGGGTAACGCCTGTGGAAGTGTACGCAAGTCTACATGAATCTCCGCATCTCTGGAATTATTCCACGTATCCTAAACTACTGAGACTTTCAATAAGGATCCATAAACAGGATCCAGTCTGAAGAAGGGTTCCGATCTGAAACATCACCTATCCATGTTCTCCAGAGAAGCTGCCTGACCTGCTGAGTTACTCCAGCAATTTGTGTCTGTCTTTGGTGCAAACCAAATCTGAAGTTCCTTGTTATTACATTTTCCATAAACTGGAGTTCTTATTGGGAGATGATAGCGGGATAAAAACACACAGTGGGGTGTCTACAAAGCTTGTCCACGCTGTCCACAATAAACTCTCTTGACTTGACTTCACTTGATTGTTAAGGCCCTGTCCCACGATGCGAGTTTACCCAAGAGCTCTCCCGAGTTTAAAAATAAATCAAACTTGTGGTAAGTACGTAGAATGTACGTAGCTCGTGGATGTCTCGTAGCGGCTCGTAATGCTAACGGCAGGTACTCGGGAAATGCGGAAACTCGTGACGTTTTTTCAACAGTGTGAAAAATTTCTAAGAGTAAAAAAATACTTGTGATGAAGTACCAAGAGTTTGATTTATTTATTTTTTACTCTGGAGAGCTCTTGGGTAAACTCGCATCGTGGGACAGGGGCTTTAATAATAATAAATAATACATTTTATTTATGGGCGCCTTTCAAGAGTCTCAAGGACACCTTACAAAAATTGAGCATGTATAGGAAAAACATGTAAGGGGAATGAAATAAATAGTAGAGACATGACTAGTACACAAAGTAAAGACAGAATTCAGTACAAAACACAGCATGAGGCAATTAATGCACAGATGAAAAGGGACGGGGACGTGGGGCTAAGGATAGGCAGAGGTGAAGAGATGGGTCTTGAGGCGGGACTGGAAGATGGGGAGGGACACGGAATTGCGGATCAGTTGGGGGAGGGAATTCCAGAGCCTGGGAGCTGCCCTGGAGAAGGCTCTGTCCCCAAAACTGCGGAGGTTGGACTTGTGGATGGAGAGGAGACCGGCTGATGTGGATCTGAGGGACCGTGAGGGTTGGTAGGGGGAGAGGAGGTCAATGAGATATGTGGGGGCCAGATGGTGGAGGGCTTTGTAGGTGAGGACCAGGATTTTGTAGGTGATCCGGTGGGAGATGGGAAGCCAGTGAAGTTTTTTGAGGACTGGAGTGATGTGATGCCAGGATTTGGTGTGGGTGATGAGTCGGGCGGCTGCGTTCTGGACCAGTTGGAGTCGGTTGATGTTGGTGGAGCTGATGCCAAGGAGAAGTGAGTTGCAATAGTCCAGTCGGGAGGAGATGAAGGCATGGATGAGTCTTTCAGCAGCAGGCGGAGTGAGAGAGGGTCTGAGTTTGGCGATGTTGCGGAGATGAAAGAAGGAGGTTTTAATGACATGGCGGATGTGAGGCTCAAGGGAGAGGGTGGAATCAAAGATCACGCCAAGGTTGCGGGCCTGGGGAGATGGGGAGACAGTGGTGCCGTCGATGGTGAGAGTGGGGTTATTGATTTTGCTGAGTGTGGCTTTGGAGCCTATGAGGAGGAATTCTGTCTTTAAGGTAGTTATCAGTTTAAACATGATCGCATGCAGTTAACACAAGATTTCCCTGCTCTGATTTAGTTTCCCATTCCCTACCCCACCTTCAAAGGGAATCCGTCTGGCTTGAAGAGCAAAGCATCACCCCATTGTGTGATGATGATTATTACTCCACAGTACCACCTATGGGCGGGGATTGAATGTTACACCCATAGATTTCCACCTCTGAAGATATATTCTGATTTATCTCCATTTGAATCAGATAAAAGGAAAATGTCCAACACGATACCTTTTTTTTAAGGGCTCAAATAATTTTAAAATTTTAATAATGTTTTAAATTCTCCTCCTTGTGGTATAGTGTATGATGTGGAAATGTGGGGTGAATCACTTAAAACGTAGTGCAGAAATAGAGCAGCTCACTTAGTTTAATCTACAAGCATTCAATTTCTTCAATTATCCCCTCTACAGCACTGTACCGGTTACTAAAATAAATGTATCTGTCAGTGCTGCTTATTTACTCTTCGAATAAAAGGGTTAGTGTGCAATTGATACATTGTACAAAATCCCAGTAGAGTGGGTGTCTGACCAGCGATCCTTCACTGTATGTAGAGGTGTGACAAGACTCACTGGCCAGGAAGGTTGGTTATAAGTTTAGTCTTCATTCGTTGACCAGTTCACTAATTTCAATAGTGTGCTCAAACTGAAGCTCCTTATTCGTGGATTAAGGTTATTGAGAGGAATGGGAAATAAGAAAAGGTCAGTGTTCAATAATTCAAATAATTCAATAAATAAACCACGGCCAAGAGTGAACAGTAGAAATCTGGGAGCAGAAGCTAGAAGTGGCCATGGTGAGAGAAGTCGGAAATGAACCTTTGCTGTTTGGGATATACTCTATTTCTGCCTTATATTTATGATCATTGTGGGCTTTTTGAGAACCAGTTGAAATTTCAATTACTGTTTGTAGCAAATATTAGTTTAGTTTTGTTTATTGTACAAAGTACAATGAAAAGCTTTTGCGTGCTATGCAGTCAAAGACAACTATACATAATTACAATCAAGACGTGTACAGATAAAGTATAAAGGATACAACATTTAGGGCAATGTAAAGTCTGATTAAAGATAAGTCAGGTATCCAGTATGGTAGGACCGCACACTAGCGCTTGAGGTAATGGTCCAGTTTCCTGAGAGCAGCTGGTGAGAAACTGACCCTGAATCTGGAGGTGTGCATTTTCAAACTTGTGTACTTCTTGCCTGATGGGCGAGGGGAAAAGAAGGAGTGTCCTGGGTGAGACTGATCCTTGATTATGTTGGTGGCCTTGCTGAGGCAGCATGCAGTGTAGATGCAGTCAATAGAAGGGACGTTGGTTTGCGTGACGGTCTGAGTTACATCCACAACTCTGCAATTTATGCGGTCTTGGATGGAGCTGTTCCCCAAAGCCGATAAAACTCTGTCTGTGGCATATCTGTCGAAATTGCCGAGGGTTGTTGGGGACATGGCAGACTTCCTAAGCCTTCTACGGAGGTAGAGGCGTTGGTGTGGTTTCTTGGCCATAGCTTCAATGTGACTGATCCAGGACGAATTGCTGGTGATGTTTATTTCTAGGAACTTGAAGCTTTCGATCATCTTTACTTCAGTGCCTTCAATATATAATGTGGTCTAGATGTGGTTCTTAATAATGTTGTTCTGATGTATTGCATCAGTGTTTCAAATGCATGTGTTGTTGTACATTGCTCTGCAAACATCCTGATTTTTTTTTAATGTTATTGCAGAGAAGAAACCTGAGCAGTCCTGCTTGCCCAGATACAGAGGAAAGGAAAGCCCTGGCGGGCCAGTCGCTCGTCTCCATCTTGGACACTGCAGACTTCAGGGCAGATTTGTTGCACAACTGCCCAACAAGAAGCTGCTGGATCGAAACGCTGAGTGAAAGTGAGGAAGAGGAGGATGCTAAGAATTGTGGTAGTACAGTGGCCTTTCCGTTCCATCGCTCCTGCGAGGATTTAGATTTGGATATGATTGAAGAAAACTGAAAAGGAATATCAGGATCTTTTAACCCCATGAATTACGCCTTAAAATGCAAACCCATGAGTACAAAATACAAAGTTTCACAGATTGTTCTTCCCCACCAGCTCCCATCGTTACACTACTAGATTGGACAGTTTCATTGGGGGTTGTCCTGTGGGCTGGGACCTGTGAACCTGCCTTACCCAGGACAGCAAGGGTTAGGTCCAGGTGGAAAAGTTGTGCCATTCCTCTTGCCACCTGGGTCTCCTCAGATGATGAACTGTGTCGACGTCACTACACTCCACATGCACAAGCCCTCAAACCTCCAGTGCATCTGCAATAAACTCTGTGTGATGTATTCCGGAGACAGTTCTGTGATAACCAAATGGTGCCTTCAGAAGCAAACGAGTCAGAGGAGGAATAGATGAGCAGAAGCAAAATTCACAAATATTTGAAAGGGCCCTGAAATTGACTCCTATTTTCAGCTTCGCATTATTTCAATAAAGCTATGATTAATGGCTTAGTTAGATTCTCTCTCTTTTCCCTTTGTCTCATTTTACACTCCCACCCCGTGGCTTAGAGATCAAGCAAAATGTAATGGGGTGCACAGTGTTCAAAAGGATGTCTATTTCTGGGCTTTGTGAAAGGCTGTGTGATCGCTATTCAGGAGGGAAGCTGCACTGGTGGGAGTTGTACTTTTCTTCAGTGTTCTCTGCTGAGGTGAAATACAAGCTCATGATCACTATGAATTGAGGCCTAGATTTTATAATTGGGCAAAGGATTAGACCAGTTGCCGATGATGTAGAGAGAAGGCGAAGCAGGTCAGCCTCGTGAGTGATTTAGCTCACTGATGGCTTTCAGGGTGAGGAGTGACTGTAAGGTGTCTTTTTTTTTTTGTTACTTTGTAGAATCTACTTGAAGATACTCTATATTTTGTTGTATTTTAGTCCTTGCACCAAATTTATGAATGACGATCAAAGATTCACTATTTCCTGCCGATTTTCTGTGTCCTCTGGGGGGAAAACTCCCAGCATTTCTAATGAATTTAATCAAAGATTGTGATAATATAACAACCACTGCTCTTTATTCATGACCTTCAATAAAAAAAAACCTGTTGAATAGTTTTGAGTGTCTGTTTCAAATTTGACTTGAACCTATTGTAGCGATGGCACAGTTGCTGCCTGATAGCCGGGTTCGATCCGGACTACGGGTGCTATCTGTACGGAGTTTGAACGTTCTTCACGTGACTGCGTGGGTTTTCCCCAGGTGCTCCGGGTTCCTCCCACAATCCAAAGACATGCAGATTTGTAGGTTAATTGGCATTGGTAAAAATTATAAATTGTCCCTCGTGTGGAGTGCGTACTGGTGTAATGGTGACGCTTGTCGGCGTGGACTCTGGGCCGAAGGGCCTGTTTCTGCACTGTATCTCTAAACTAAATTAAACTATTAAACAGCCGTGAAAAAACAGCAAAGACATTGGACCTTGATCATTCCTAAGTTTGAGTCATCCAGGTAGTGGTGTGAACTTGCTTCTGTGCCAGTAGTTGTGCAGACAGGGAGTGGCTGCAGCTTTACTGACCTGCCTCCGTCATTGATGCTGTTGGGTAAGGACCTGTTCAGCTTTGGAGATTGTATAACTTGCTGTCGCTCCTTGCTGAGTTGCATATAAATATTAGCCAGTGCTCATCCCCTCCCAGCCTTCAGGAGGAAAGGTGAGCAGGCGGAGAGGAGGTAAAACAAACACTAATCCACCTGCCATTTACCTCCCAGCTCACTCACCAGATGATCGGGCTGGATTGCACCTCATTTCACCTTCTGTAAAAGTTCCCCTGATGTTGTAATTGATGGTTTTATAGCTGCAAGTGTTAAGGGGGAGATTAAACCACAGAAATTAAACAGTAAATTATGTTTTCCCTGGTATTTGCTCAAATTGTGCTGAAGTTAGTAATTAAAATTCTGTAGTCTGCTGAGATTTTTATGGGAATTAATAAAAAAGATAGCAAGTTTTAATGAAGCTATGGTCAAATGTGCCTCGGTACACGTGACAATAAACTAAACTGAACTGTAACCTTGTGCCCAACAAAAACGTGTTTTAAGAAGTGTCTTTGAAAATAACTTTCCAACCGAAGCCAATTTCCAATAATTGGCTTGTTTACTAGAAATCTAGGCGAGTTCGAAAGTTGAATTTGGATGTCATGGTTCCATTTGTACTTGATATAGCCTACAAAGCTAAATAATGTAATTGTATTCACACAGCACCTCCCCTCTTCCATTTGTGTGTGTGTGTCTGTATGTGCCTTGTCATGGAAATGAAGGTTGACAAACCTTCAACCTAAACGTGGCTGAGCAATTTGACTCTTGCGGACATCTAAACTAGACTTTGTGTAAACCTTGTCCCCCATATATTTATTTCTGGAGTCGCTGGAAAATAGTATGGACCAAAGTTATACACAAAATACTGGAGAAACTCAGCGGATCAAGCACCATCTCTGGTGAAAAGGAATAGGTGATGTTTTGGGTTGAGACCCTTCTTCTCAATCTGAAACGTCACCTATTCCTCTTCTCCAGAGATACTGCTTGACCCGCTGAGTTACTCCAGCATTTTGTGTCTATCTTCGCTGTAAGCTGCATCCACAGTTCCTTCTTACACAATAGAATGGACCACCCTGAGTCTGTATTGATGTGGCAATGATGGCTTTTCCCCTTCCTTTCCTCGACTGCATTACTGGATATTGACTAATGTGTTTGTAACCCAATCCATCTCCCAATTTTGTTTCTATAACATAGAAAACCAAGACGGGATCTTTTTTTTCTTAATGGAAGCTTCCAACAAAAGATGCATTCTACCTCTTGTTCACTTTATCAACAGTTGAACATTAATCACAATGAATGCTACTTTCTGTTCAGAACTTTTTAGTCTCTCACGATAAAATGGTTCTGCTGTACTTCTGACTTTTCAAAGACAATAACAGTGGTGTTACTCAAGTTTTATTTATTTTAATTAACCACAGCAGTTGTTGTTTGTTACACTACATTCATTTGCAACCATGTATGGTCTTAGACCTTGTTACCGTTGTCCTAGTGTAGTAACGTTTTGTATTTATAAGAACTGAGACTAATCAGTTAAATACAAACTTTAGAAGCTTATGTCCCTGGGGATCAATGGAATATTGTCCTTTACCCATCTGTCTGATGATGGTCCCAACCCGAAACATCACCCAGACATGTTCTCCATAGATGTTGCCTGATCCGCTGAGTTATTCCAGCATTTTGTGTCTTTTTTCGTAAGTTCAAGGAGCAGAAATAGGCCATTCGACCCATCAAGTCTACTCCGCCAGTAAACCAGCACATGCAGGCCCTTGTTATTACCGTTCGACAATGGGGTGTTTGTGTACTAGCAATTACAGAGTATTTACAGCACAACGCAGTCTTGACTCGTTAATGGATGTGGTTATCACTGACAAGGACAGAGATTGCTGGACATTGGAAGGTGGGGATGAGCTGTGAGCCAGTGTAGTCGGCAATGGTAGACCCTCCTGCAATGCTGTTGAATCTAGTATTTTGCTGACAATAGATGACAGTGGAGATGTAAGAGACTGCAGATGCTGGAATCTTGAGCAAGTAAAGTGCTGGAGGTACTCAGCAGGTCAGGCAGTGCATGCGGAGAGAATGTTTAGTTTAGAGATACAGCGCGGAAACAGACTGTTCAGCCCACCAAGTCCGCACTGACCAGCGATCCCCACACACTAATACAAGCCTACACGCACTAGGGACAATTTATGCTTCTACCAAGTATACAAACCCAAGCCAATGAACCTACAAACCTGGACGTCTTTGGATTGTGGGAGGAAACTGGAGATCTCGGAGAGAACGTACAAACTCCATACAAACAGCACTCGAACCTGGGTCTCCGGCGTTGTAAGGTAGCAATTCTACTGCTGCGCCACCATGCATGGACAGATGACCTTTCTGGTTGAGACCCTTCTTTGGAATACATGTCAGTAGTCAGTAGTGGTGCAGTTTCCATTTTTATTGGCCTCTTTAAGCAGTTACATGGAGATTCTGTCTTCACCTTGGACGGCAGTCCTTGGTTTAGGCTCAGACCCAAAACCTGGGATTTCCAACAGTTCAACACCTCAGCACTTCACTGGTGTATCAACTAGATGTTTGTGATGATCTCTGTGGAGGGTCGTGAACCCATAACCTTCTAACTAAATACAAATGTGTTACCTATTGATGCAGCTAAATGTTAGCCAGGACATTTTTGCCAGGGCATTTTTTTTTTATAATCGTAGAGAAGAAGTCACCCGAAGAGAGGTAGAACGGTGATACCTCAGTACAGACATGTCAGCATAGTTAGTGTCCATGCAATGGGATTCAACCTAAAAACCTCCTGACCTAGTGTGCAAACAATTGTACCACACTGACACGACAATATCAGGGATTCTTATTCACGGAGTCACTGGTGATCTTAGTGAGAAGACAAAATAAAGGTATCAGCAAGAGTGAGAGAATAAATAATGTACTCATTCGAAGATAAGGTGGAGAAAACTAAAGCTAAATGTCATGAGTCAGTCCAAACAATAAACTTTTGTTCTGGGGAAGTCATCATTGTAAAAAAAACAAAATGGAAATGGGCAGCATAAAATAGATTTAAATATCTCTTTCCTGTGGTGTTGTTGCAGAGTATTATATAAGCACGCAGAACTCAAGGGAGAATGCTATCTCCATTGCCAGCTGTAATAATATCAGCTTCTGGCTTCAGTACAATGGGAACAAGTAGCTGGAACATCTGCAATGTAAAAAGGAGCTGGGCAGAAACAGCTGAGAAACTCCCAGTTACAGGAAGATCATACTGAGTTGTGGAAGTCAATGTATCCCAGGGCAAATGGCCCTTTTAATAACAACAATGTATAAATATCCTTTAAAAATCCCTGCAAATCTGACATATGGAGGATCCTGAAGGAAGGGCTGTGTGAACGGTTAACCCCTGTTATTGTGTCACTTGCTGGAAGTGAACAAAAGATTAATGCACTAATTCTATTGCATCAGTTGTGACCGCAATAGGTTGGATGATTTACTGTTAATGGAATATTGGCTGTAACATGAGCTCCAACACTGTGTGCTGTACCCAATGGGGTGTGGGCTGGAGAAGGAATTCTGTTGCAGTCCAGTACCCTGGGACAGTTACTGCGATTTATTTTGGGGAGCAATCAATGTCTCCTTGTCTACACCCTGCATAACCATGTATGACAGCCAAACTGTGCTGTCAAAGAAGAAGCATCCTATTGCACAGCATTGGAGCATCGTAGCACTCACTGAAACCCAGCCAGACCGTCTGAGCAGCGCAGGGGTAGCAGTGCGCAAAGAAAATGGGAGATAATCCTGAAGAGACCACATACCACAGTTCAAAAGAAAGAATCGGCACCTATCGGAAATAACTGTTGAACAAACACTGTGAACTGACTTACAGGGTGGAATTTATTTTAAATATTCAGTTAGCTTACGTAAGGAATAATAAATGCTTGAGCAAGTTTAAGTGCAGCGCAGCTGTAGAGCTTCTGCCTCACAGCATCAGAGACCTGAGTTTGATCGTGACCTCGGGTTATGTCTGTATGGAGTTTGCACGTTCTCCCTGTGACCGCGTGGATTTCTCCCGGGTGCTCAGGTTACCTCCCGCATCTCAAAGTTGTGCGGATTTGTGTTTCAATTGGCCTCTGTAAATTGCCCGAGTGTGCAGGGAGTGCAGAAAGTGAGATAACATAGAACTAGTGTAAACGGGTGATCGATGGTCATTGTGCCCGTTTCCCTGCTGTTAATAATCAATGGAATTAATCAAGTTGCAAGATGGGATCTAATATCAGGAGTTCTGCAAAACAAGGCTGACCGCATTACTAAAAATATTCTGTTGTCTGTAATTTACGATGTCTTAAGGTTGTAACAGGTACAACATAAGAGCAAGGCTTTCTATTTTAAATTATCTTAATGGATTGAGTTACAAATGGAATCTAAATGAGGATCTACTGGCTTTGCTGAGGGCAAGTAAAACTAAAACAGTTTACCAAATCATCGTCTGAAGAAGGGTTTCGGCCCGAAACGTCGCCTATTTCCTTCGCTCCATAGATGCTGCTGCACCCGCTGAGTTCCTCCAGCAATTTTGTGTACCTACCAAATCATCTTGATGAATTAGGTCATAGGGTGGTTACCAATCTGGTTACAAAACACGATGTGGAGAATTGAGGTTAAAATAGTTTATTTAATTCAGTTCACAGGATGTGGGTTTTCTTGTCAAAAGCAGCATATGTTGCTGAATCACAATAGAAGGTGACAAGGTGATGGTCAGCTGTCTTTTAATCTGCTGCGATGATTTAGTCAAAGATATGGCAATAGATGTAGGGGAAGGTGTTCCTGGATTTAGATCCAGCAATGATGAAAGAAAAGCATATTCTTTCCAAGTCAGATTGGTATGTTTGTTGAAAGGGAATCTGCAAATGGCTGCTGGCCCCATGATCCTGACTCTCCTTGTAGTAAGGTCACAAATATGGCTGGGGTTGAGGATGGATTACTTCATTAGCTGGGTAAGATGACGGAGGTGGAGTACATGCTGCAAGCAACGGGCAAATGTGCTCCAATTTGACTTATTCCACTTAAGTCAATGGGAAAATGCATGGCGGATGCAGTCTAAATGTGAGATTACCCACTTTGCTTCCAAAAATTAAAGGACGGGCAATCACCTGAATGGTGATAGTTTGGGGAAAGGGAAGACTTGAGGGTCATTATGTCATTGAAAGCAAGGGGCATGAAGGCTTAAACCAAACTGCAGTCACACCCTAAGGTTAGCGAGTGATGGAATATCCAATGAATCTATCCAACAGATATGAGGTATAGTAGTTGCTACCTAAATGGTGCTGACATAGATTGTAGACGATAATGAATCCAATCATAGCATTGTTATACTGAAGACCATTCAAACGAGTCTGGTAAGGAATGTTGAGGGGTTGAATATAGTCAAGGCAGGGGTATAGATCCTTTCCTCTGTAGCTGTAACTAGATCTCCCAAAGGGAGAGTTCCCTTGCCAGTACCAAGTTAAGGACTTCTACTTGGGATGGGTGAACACCTTGAGAGTTGGAGGAGGATGAAGAGGATCCAGTTGTCAAGGTAGAATGAAGATAATGTGACATTTTAAAGGAGTAGAGAGCAAATTTAAATGTACAACTCTAGGAGCGGTAATCGGGTTGCTACCTGAGGCAGCTACAAAATGGCAAGTGATTGAACAGATCAAAGCGATATGGAGGTTTTGATTCATGGCAGTATTGAGGAAAGGTAGGGCTATATTGTTGGGACAGGCAACACTTCAGCCAGTCTGGGACCAACGTAACTATTCAGAATAGAGCTTTAAACTAATGGTTGGGTGAGGGGCTCAGGGTTCAAGTGAGGGAAATTATATCTGTTTAAAAGGAGAGAACAACACTGTCCAGGGGTCCAAATAATCTTTCCAAGTGGGGCAGTGACACACTTGCATGTTTGCCAGTATTCATATTGTACCCTCCTCTACAATGGAGAAGCCAAACGCAGGTTGAGTGATCACTTTGTGGAGCATCTGAACTTGGGAGTGAGTCTGACCTGCAGGGTTAATTTGCCATCCCATTCCCCCTGTGATCTTTCTGTCCGTGGCTTTCTGTAATAAAATATACCACCCAGGTTCAAGGAACATTACTTCATCATCCATGTGGGGGGAGAATCAATGTCAAATTCTCCAACTTTCATTAACTCCCTCTATATTTCTCTTTGTACTCATGATGTCGGCTATACTTGTCATCTTTTTCTCCTTATTTGTGTATTGCCTGATTGTACAAAAATCCCCAAACTGCACAGATTAGCAACACCTTACACAGTCACATACACATCATCTTATTTTAACTGCCCCATTATTTCACCCCATCACAGTCATTCCCTTTGTTCCGCCATCACACCGTAACGTTCCCTGCTACCGACGCCAACGGTTCTCTCATTCCCAGTTCGGATGAAGGGTTCCAGACCTGAAATGTTGATTCAGCCGGTCCTGCTGAGTTTTTCCATCACGTTCTGTTTTTATTTCTGCCTCGAATATATTCAGTGATCGAGCCTCCTCAGCCGTGTACGGTAAAGATTTCCAATAATTCATCCCCCTCTGGCTGAAAGGGATCACACCTCTTTTCTTGTGGCTATGACTTCTAATTCTAGGCATCCCAGCAAAGAGAGACATGTTCCCTCTATCTCTCCTCCCCCCTCGACTCCATTCAAGGTCCCAAGCAGTCGTTCCAGGTGCGACAAAGGTTCACCTGTATCTCCTCCAACCTCATCTACTGCATCCGCTGCTCTAGATGTCAGCTGATTTACATCGGTGAGACCAAGCGTAGGTTGGGCGACCGTTTCGCCGAACACCTCCGCTCAGTCCGCAATAACCTACCTGACCTCCCGGTGGCTCAGCACTTCAACTCCCCCTCCCATTCCCAATCCGACCTCTCTGTCCTGGGTCTCCTCCATTGCCAGAGTGAGCAACAGCGGAAATTGGAGGAACAGCACCTCATATTCCGTCTGGGGTCCTTGCGTCCTTATGGCATCAACATTGAATTCTCCCAATTTGGCTAGCCCGTGCTGTCTCCTCCCCTTCCTTCACCCTCTAGCTGTCTCCTCCCATCCGCCCGCCCTCGGGCTCCTCCTCCTCCTCCCCTTTTTCCTTCTTTCTTTCCCCACCCCCCATCAGTCTGAAGAAGGGTTTCGGCCCGAAACGTCGCCTATTTCCTTCGCTCCATAGATGCTGCTGCACCCGCTGAGTTTCCCCAGCAATTTTGTGTACCTTCCCTCTATCTAGTCTGTCAAGTCCTGTGAGAATACGTGGGCTTCAATTGGATCACCTCTCATTATTCTTCTCAGGATTTTATGGATATAGGGTCTAGGTTATATCCCATATCCCTTTCTCAGGAATCAATTTGCAGTTGCACTTCTTGTTTTGCAAGTATATTCTTCCTGAGACTGGGGTAGGGGGTGGAAGGGGAAGCACGTTCATAATACCCCAGCTGCAGTCTCACCAGGGCTCTACATAATTGTAGTAGCGTATCATACTCCTGTTGTCAAATCCCTTTGCAGTAAAGGCCCACATACTGCTTGATTTGCAAGTTTGACCTGCACATTAACTTCCAGTGATTCATGTACAAAGACTTTCGAGTCCACCAGGACATCAACCCATTCAACCTCTCACCATCCTATTGCTTCTATTATCATAAGTGATAGCAGCAGAATTAGGCCATTCGGCCCATCAAGTCTGCCATTCAATCATGGCTGAGCTATCTCTCCCTCCTCACCCCATTCTCCTGCCTTCTCCACATAACACGACACCCCTACTAATCAAGAATGTATCTATCTCTGCCTTAAAAATATCCATTGACTTGTCCTCCACAGCCTTCTGTAGCAAAGAATACCATAGATACACCAACTTCTGACTAAAGAAACTCCTCCTCATCTCCTTCCTAAAGGAACGTCCTTTAATTCTGAGACTATGACCTCTCATCAGTGAATGGCTTGACAATTTTACATATTATATTTCATCAGTTTTGTCCTGCCCTATTCATTTAGCTTGTGCATATCTCCTTGAAGTGTCCTTACTGCATCCTCACTCAGCTTTGTATCAACAACAAATTTGAATACATTACACTTGGTCTGTTCCCCCAAATCGCCAACATTGATAGTGAATATCTGCAGCTCTAGCACTGATCCCTGTGACAACCCCTGACTTTCAGTTTCCCAGAGCATGACTTGTTTATTGCTAAAAAGGACACAACATGCTTGAGTAACTCAGCGGGTCAGACAGCATCTCTGGAAAACATCAATAGGCGATATTTCGGATCGGGACACCTCTTGGCTATTCCTGCTCTGCTTTGTAATTGTTAATTAATTCTCAATCCATGCCAATAACCTATTGCGACCTCCATGTTAATTCTGTCTAACAGCCTCTTGTACGACATCTTATCAAATCCTCTTTGCACATCCTACTTATTCCTTTTGGGCCAACCTCAAGAAATGAACTTATTTATTAAACGTGATTCCCATTTCATAAATCCACGTTGACTCTGCTCAGTGCTATTTTCAATGTGTCCCGTTACTTGTAATAGAATCTAACGATTTCTAACCGCAGTCCCTCATTCTCCCTATCTCTCTCCTTTCTTAAAAAGTGAATCTGTTTTCTACCATCCATTCAGTGGAGCCTGTTCTAAAATCAATGGGATTTTGGAAGATGACAAACAGTGCATCTGCCATCTCCAAATCAAACTCGGAAGCAACTCTGGATGCAGGTGAGCAGATTTATTGTGATTTATCCTAGTGATTTATTGCATTCCATCCTATTTATTTCACTATTTTTTCAAAAAGTGAATGCTCTTTTCTTTCAGAGTCTCATTTTCTCTAAACTATTATTTTCCACTTCCTCCATAAGATTTTTTGTACTCATCTGTGAAAACAGAAATCATTTGTAAAATTTCTCTCCTATTTCCTTATTTCCCCTTTATAACTATGTAAAGAGAAAGAGAATGATAAACTAATTTATGGTTTGCAATGGGACAATGACAGAAAAAAATATAATGTGGAATAGAAATGACTGAGGCATTATACAAATAATTTTCATTTTTCTCCTCGATATAATATAGTTCTGCTAACGTGATAATTACCGTACGAAGAAACCTAGTGTTTTAGGGCGACACAGTGGCACAACTAGGCATGTTGTTTCCTCACAGCACCAGAGACCCATGTCAATCCTGATCTTGGATGCTGTCTATGTGGAGCTTGCATGTTCTACTTGTGACCACGTGGGTTTCGTCCAGGTGCTCCAGTTTCCTCCCACATCCAAAAGATGTGCGGGCTTATAGGTTGGTTGCCCTCTGTAAAATAGAATCGTCCTTAACGTGTAGGAAGTGGGTGAGAAAATGGGATAACATAGAACTAATGTGAGCGGGTGATTGATAGTCTGCGTGGATTTAGTGAGTGGGCCAAAGGGCCTGTTTCCATGTTGTGTCTTAAAAACCCCCATTATAATGTCAAAGGTGAAAAGGCGGTTTGTGGCTAAAGTGCTTTGGACTTGCAATTGCAGGATTTTCAAAAAATAATCATGAATCAATATTACTACTTTTTTTAAATAGCAGAATGCCAAAAAATTTGTATAGTCCAAGAAAAAGGTAGCCATTTAATTGTAAATAGCTCAATGAAAATGGCCACAGTTTAACAATTTAAGATAACATTTTAAATTTTCATGTTCCATTGCTTTCTGGGCTTATTTCATCTCCATCACCGCTCGGCATTCCTCCACTTGTGGCTTTTGCTGCATTTACAATTTGCACCACACTACTGGCCCATTGTCAACTCTCCAAATGACATCAGTTGCTGAGCTTATGAAAGTTTCCTTATGGGAAGAAACACAGTAAGGGGAGAAGGACCTGTGGTGAGAGTGAAGTAGCTAGGTGAGTGAGACTGGAACAGTTCTGGGTTTGACTGGAGCAAAACACAAAGTGCCAGATGAAAGTCAGGCAGCATCTGGGGAGGGAATGAACAGGCAACACTTTGGGTCTGGACCCTTCATCAGACTAATTGGAACTGATCTTCTGGGTTTGATCTTTCTTTGCCTTCCAGTTACACTGCATATCAATGACGTAGCCTAACTGAAATGGTCCGTGTCTGAAAGAGAGGAAGGGCAATAAACATTTCCATCAGATGCTGGACCTCTTCTCCCTCCATCTCCACAGTCCACATAGCACCGTATTGCTGCACTTTGGGGACCAGCTGGATGAACCAACTCAAGGCAGGGGCTGTGGTGTCTGAAGTTTGACATTACAGTGATCGTATTGGTTTGGTTGGGGGTGCCCGGTTGTAGCTGGCAGCAGGGTAACCTGTGCTTTGCATCATGATCGAGAAGCAGGTGGGGAGGGGTGGGAGGAGGTCCAAAGCAAATAGCCGCCTCAGTCTAGCGTTTGTGATGGGCATGTCCATCTGTGCAATAGATTTTGGACAAAAAACAATCCAGTCTTTTTGCTTTTACGTGTGCACAATTAACAAACTAAAACGTTAATGGGCTAATTTACTATGGTGTTAATGACAGCCCTGGTTTCAAACAGGACAATTTTGCATCAAGGAAGGGCTTAGTTAAAATGATTTTTGGCGTTTGGATCGAAGGAAAGACATTTAATGCATCCAAGTCACACAGCATGTGAGCATCTAACCTACTGGACACGAGCCAATTTCCCTCTACTAACGCTCTCCTCTGCGTAGCGGAGTTGGCCCTCACCCTTAACAACTTCTCCTTTCACTCCTTCAACTTTCTCTAAATCCAAGACGTAGCTATGGGCACTCACATGTACCCCAGCTATGAAGAAGGGTTTCGGCCCGAAACGTTGCCTATCTCCTTCGCTACATACTGTAGATGCTGCTGCACCCTCTGAGTTTCTCCAGCATTTTTGTGTATCCCCAGCTATGCCTGCCCCTTTTTAGGGTATGTTGAATAATCCCTGTTCCAGTCGTACACTGGCTCTATCCCCGAACTCTAGCTCCGTTACATTGACGACTGCATCGGTGCTACCTCCTGCAACCATGCAGAACTCATGGACTTCATTAACTTCACCATCATCCTGCACTCAAATTCACAGACCATCTCCGACACCTCCCTCCCCTTTCTGGATCTCACCGTCTCCATCACAGGAGATAGACTATCGACTGACGTCTATTACAAACCCACTGACTCCCACAACTATCACACAGCATGTGAGCACCTATGGCGTCTCCTTGGTACCCCACAGCTTCTCCCTTGCTCCCCCTATTTTCAACAGGGACAGAGTCCTCATAGTCCTTACCTTTCACCCCATCAGACATCACATACAACACACAATCCTCTGACATTTTCGCAACGTCCAACAGGATCCCACCACTAGTCACATCTTCCCATCTCCACCCCTTTCCGCCTTCCGCAGATATCGTTCGCTCCTCAACTCCCTGGTTAACTCATCTCTTCCCACCCAAACCGCCCCCTCCTCGGCTATCTTCCCCTGCAACATCTATTGCCATACCCCCTTCCTTGACTCTGTCCAGGGACCTCGACAGTCCTTTCAGGTTAGGCAGAGGTTCACTCACATCTCCTCCTACTGTGTCCATTGTTCAAAATGTGGACTCTTATACATTGGCGAGACCAAACGTAGACTGGGCGATTGTTTTGCTGAACACCTTTGCTCAATCCACCTGGACCTACCTAATCTCCCGGTTGCCAAATACTTTAATTCTCCTTCCCATTCCTACACTGACTTTTCTGTCCTGGTCCTCCTCCATTGTCAGAGTGAGGTTAAACGCAAATTGGAGGAACAGCATCTCATATTTAGCTTGGGCAGCTGGCAGCCCAGAGGTATGAATATTGATTCATCTAACTTCAAGTAACCCCGGTATTCCCTCTATTCCCCCCCTCCCCCCTCCCCCCCCCCCCCCCCCCCCCCCCCCCCCCCCACGTCGCACCACCTTCTTGTTCTCACCTAGCAAACAGCCAACAATGGCCTGTTTCCTTTATCATCGGTACTTTTTTGCATATCTTTCATTCATTAGTCTGAGCCTAAACCAAGGACTGCCGTCCAAGGTGAAGACAGAATCTTCATGGAACTGCATAAAGAACAGCAGGGAAGATACCTGATGACTTGAATTTTTTTCATTCAAAAAGATCATCCTGTTATTATTGTATTGTAATTCATGGGAACATTATTCAAAATGTCGGCTATATTTGCTACATAGTAACAGTGATAGCACTGGGATTTTGGATATCCTGACGTTCTGAAGGTCTTGATATCAATGGGTGAATACTAAATACAAGGCTTCTTTCTTATCACCTTTGCAATAAGACCAAGAGCATTTGCCTTCCTTATTGTTTAGTGTGTCTATATTGTAACTTTATGAGATTCATGCACATATAAACCAAATCTCTCTGAACACCAGCACTTAATTGTTGCCCTCTCTTAAAAAAAACCTTCCTCTTCCCGGTACTAAATTGAATAACCTCCCAAGTACCCATCATTTGCTTTCTGTTTGCCCACTCAACACTGCCCATATGCCTTTGTAATAATTTTTTATTCTTCTTACAGCTATTTTTACCATGTTAGTTTCAGCAATTATAACGGTTCCCTTCATCTGCTGTTAATGCAGTTTGTAAATAATACCATAGTTGTGTTCCCATGAAACTTTGCCTTATATAATGTTGCATTATTATAAGAATAATGACTATAAGAATTATTATAAGAATAACAGTTTAAGTATAAGGGGTAAGGCATTTAGAACGGAGATGAGGAAACACTTTTTCACACAGAGAGTTGTGTGTCTGTGGAATTCTCTGCCTCAGAGGGCGGTGGAGGCAGGTTCTATGGATATTTTCAAGAGAGAGCTTGATAGGGCTCTTGAAGATAGCGGAGTCAGGGGATATGGGGAGAAGGCAGGAACGGGGTACTGATTGTGGATGATCAGCCATGATCACATTGAATGGCAGTGCTGGCTCGAAGGGCCGAATGGCCTACTCCTGCACCTATTATCTATTGTCTATTGTCTATTGTAAAGAACAATTATGTCAAAATGGGGCTGAGGGCTAGAGAGTTTCAGACTCGCAATAATAGTAATTTTTTCCACAATTTTCAAACATTTGTCTTTTAGATAATTGTAAGTTTATTTTTGTTAACACAAGCTAAAATACTAAAGGCTGTATGTTACATTGTTTAATAGAGCATCATTACACAAGTGTCAATGGAAGCAATTACTTCTCAATTACAATGACCGCCTATGGTGAAACTGACAGTCTGAGTTCTTAAGGGACAATAGTGTCAGATTACTGTGGGTAAGTTACATGGCAACATTTTTTTCCCAAGACAGCTTTTTTTCTCCTTATCAATTTCCAACTTTTAAGTGGTTTTCTAGTTCCCAATCCAAACTGCAATATATTTCCACCTAATACAAATAGTATTCCCTAATTCATCAATTATGTTATATCCAATTAGCATCATGTAAACAAGCCTTGAAGAAGAGCTACATTTAGTTGGATCCAGTTACTGGCCCTTGATGCAACATACTAGTTACAGTCTGCCTATCTGCTATCTGCTTTAGCCCCTTGACTAGGGTTGCCAACATTCTCACTCCCAAATAAGGGACAAAGGGTCAAAATGCAGGACAAATTCCCGACGGCAATTCGTTGACCGACTCGGCCGTGGCTGTGTGAATGATGAGTTGGCCCGGGTGCGGGGCTGCACACAAAGCCCAAACGGTGGGCCAGCTGAGGAGTTTTGAATGATCGACCAAATGATCGGCCATGAGAAGGAGGGGTAGTGGTGTCGGCGGTAAGTGAAGGTCCGAAGGTCAGACTACTGGCCGGGCTGCTGACCAACGGGGCTACGGACAAGGCGCTGCTGCTGCTGCACTCCATGGGCTGCAATACGTCGGGACGGCTGAGGCGGGGCCAGACATGGCGCTCCGACCCGACTGCCCCCTCGACCCGAGTGGTAGAAGTCAAATACGGGACAAGGGTGGTCCAATACGGAACAAACCAATTTAGCCCAAAAAACGGGATGTCCCGGCTAATATGGGACAGTTGGCAACCCTACCCGTGACTGGTTTTTGCATCATTCTAATTATCTAATACATAAGGGGTTGGACAGGCTAGACGCAGGAAGATTGTTCCCCATGTTGGGGAAGTCCAGAACTAGGGGTCACAGTTCAAGGATAAGAGGGAAGTCTTTTAGGACCGAGATGAGAAAATCATTTTTTTACACAGAGAGTGGTAAATCTGTGGAATTCTCTGCCACAGAAGGTAGTTGAGGCCAGTTCATTGGCTATATTTAAGAGGGAGTTAGATGTGGCCCTTGTGGCTAAAGGGATCAGGGGGTATGGAGAGAAGGCAGGTACAGGATACTGAGTTGGATGATCAGCCATGATCATATTGAATGGCGGTGCAGGCTCGAAGGGCCGAATGGCCTAATCCTGCACCTATTTTCTATGTTTCTATGTTTCTATAATATTCATCCCACCATTCATATCTTGAATACAACCTTTTAATGCAGTATCAAGTTAAATACCCCTTAAAAATCTAAATGTGCACTATCCAGTTCTCCCTATTTATCCAATAAATTTGTCAGATTCAGTTTTTCTCTCATGGAACCATCTTGATTCAATTTGTGCAGGTTATGTTATCGTAAAGGCCCAGTTACTAAACCTGATGAATTCCTGAAGTCTGCTATCAATTGATATCAGACAAAGAGGTCTACTGTTCCTTCTTGCTACATTTGCCACCTTCCAATCCACTGGAACTGTGGGAGAATCGAAAGGATTTCACATGTTCACCAACGATGCACCAACTGTCTATGCAGCCAGCTATTTTACAAATCTGAGATGCAGACCGTCAAGTCCTGGGGATTCCTTATCACGGATAACCACTGTGATACCTAGCGTAAAATTGCTGCAAAGTAAAATGTCTGTTTTTTTATTGCTATAGTGAGCTCTTCCAATAATTCACTGTAATTAACTGGGCAACAATTAATCACTGCAAAATACCAGTGAATGAGCAGTGATGAGGTTGTCCATTAGGACACTGATGGCAGGGTATCCCAGTAATTCTTGTAATTTCCCATCAAGGCCTTGCAATTTACTGAATTCATTCCACACTAAGCTTCCTTAATTAGTTTTGTTCGTTGGGCAAGTTTCACCAAGTATTGGTCTTGCTGTTAAGTACATCGCTGGTAGGGAAATCATTTAGTGAGGTGGAAAGGTGAATGACCTTTCATAGAAACATAGAAACATAGAAAATAGGTGCAGGAGTTGGCCATTCGGCCCTTCGAGCCTGCACCGCCATTCAATATGATCATGGCTGATCATCCAACTCAGTATCCCGTACCTGCCTTCTCTCCATACCCCCTGATCCCTTTAGCCACAAGGGCCACATCTAACTCCCTCTTAAATATAGCCAATGAACCGGCCTCAACTACCTTCTGTGGCAGAGAGTTCCAGAGATTCACCACTCTCTGTGTGAAAAAAAGTTTTTCTCATCTCGGTCCTAAAGGATTTCCCCTCTATCCTTAAGCTGTGACCCTGAGCTTCAGCTGGTTCCAGGGAGGAGGAGGAACATTTGACCTGTGTGTGGGGCAGTGTGAGGTCTGCCTCCATAATATGATTAGTTCGGGTGTCAGAGGTTATGGAGAGAAGGCAGGAGAATGGGGTTAGGAGGGAGAGATAGATCAGCCATGATTGAATGGTGGAGTAGACTTGATGGGCCGAATGGCCTAATTCTATTCCTATCACTATGACCTTATGACCTTCCACCAGTTCACTGGGAAAAGGGGAGGCATACGAGACATCTTGCAAACTTCTTCTTGCAATGTTTCTTCATCTCCTTTGAGGGGGCCAAAGCAGGTGGGAGTTTGTGGAGGGGGGTTGGTGTGACAGCGGTGGGCACAGATTTGCATTGGCTTTCAAAAGGCGATTAGAAACGGGAAATGATAGACATGAGGGTAATTCACTGCTGAGCCGAGATCAGACGACACCTTCAAGAGAAGTCTGTGGGAAGAAAACTGGAAGACAGGGTAAATAAATGGAAGAAAATATAAACAAAAGAAAAATTCATTGAGAACAGTTAACGAACTATTCCAAGAGCCATCAGCTTCCGCTTGCTTATGTTATTTCGTTGTTTGAAATAATAGGAAATATGGGAATTACATATTCAGTGTACGCTAAAACGTCAGGCTGCTCAAAATAGAACTTTAGATCCCTGGCCATGAAAACTGCCCTGCTTGTGAACAATCCAGCTTAACAACTGAATGCTAAATGGCTATGGAACACTGGATTGTCAGTCACAGACCATAGAACAGTACAGGACAGGAGAAGATCCTTCAGCCCACAATATCTGTACCAAACATGATGCCAAGATAAACTAATCTCACTTGCCTGCACCTGCTCTATAGCACTCCATTCCCTGCATAATCAAGACCACTATCTTATCTGCTTCCACCACTTTCCGCTGGCAATGTGCTCCAGGCACTCACTACTTCGTGTGGAAAACCTTGCTCCGCACATCGCCTTTAAGTTTCTCCACTTCATTTTGAACCCATCGGGAAGTGTCTTGGTAGCAAGTTTCAGGAGAAACAGACAGGTAGCCAGCACACATCGACATTATGCATAGCTCTGTGAGCCTTGCACTCTGTGCATCAGGCAGCTTGTTGTTACATAGTACTATTTTGGTTTATGTTGTGATGAGCGTTTGACAGAACTGGGCCTGTACTCGCTGTAGCTTAGAAGGATGAGGGGGAGGACCTCAGTGAAACTTACCGAATAGTGAAAGGCCTGGATAGAGTGGATGTGAAGAGGATGTTTCCACTAGTGGGAGAGTCTAAGACCAGAGGTCATAGCGTCAGAATTGAAGAACTCCTTTAGGAGGAATTTCTATAGTCACAGGGTGGTGAATCTGAAGAATTCATTGCCACAGAAGGCTGTGGAGGCCAAACCAATTGATATTTTTAAGGCAGCGATAGATAGATTCTTGATTAATATGGCTGCTGGGGTTATGAGGAGAAGGCAGGAGAATGGGGTTAGGAGGGAGAGATAGATCAGCCATGATTGAACGGTGGAGTAGACTTGATGGGCCGGATGGCTCCTATCACTTATGAACATATACTTGAAGTGTTAATATCTTTGTGTTTGTGACCCATTTGTAACATGTGCTTAGTTGTAAGCATTTAATTGC
Organism: Amblyraja radiata; assembly: GCF_010909765.2. Taxonomy (NCBI): domain Eukaryota; kingdom Metazoa; phylum Chordata; class Chondrichthyes; order Rajiformes; family Rajidae; genus Amblyraja; species Amblyraja radiata. The sequence continues at coordinate 51,271,204 of NC_045966.1, forward strand.
TGATTGACTGTAATGGATTTGATCAACATAATCCTCTCAGTTTATGCTGATTGCTTTTAATATGTTCAGAACAGTGAAAATATCAAATTGCAGAGAATTACCACATCTGTCATGAAGAAGGTGTGCTAGCAACTCTACTTTATGAGAAGTTTAAAGAGATCTGGCATGTCTCAAAATATTCTAACAAACCTCTACGGGTATACAGTAGAAAGTGTGCTGACTGGTTGCATCGAGGCCTGGTATGGCCTATTCCAACGCACAGGGATGCAAGAGGTTGCAGAGAGCAGTTGACTTAGCCCGGTGCAACATAGGCACCACCCACCCATCCCTCCATCAGAAGCATCGACATGAGGCCCTACTTCAGAAGGTGACATCTATCATCAAGGATCCCCCACCATCCAGACCATGCCCTTTTCTCACTACTGCCATCATCAGGGTACCTAAAGTCCCACACCATCAGGTTCAAGAACTACTACATTTTGACAAATATCAGGTTCTTAAAATAACCCTAACCCTACCTCAATAACAGAACACCATAGCCTACCTCCTGCACTCCTATAGACTTGTTATTTTATTAATTATGTTTTAGTACTAATGTTTTGTTTTTCACACAGATTTGTTTCTTAGAATTCCATGTGTAATTTGTGTATAATTTATGGATAAATTCGTTTTTTTGTGTAGTCTTTGTCCACACACATGTGATACTGCTGCAAGCAAGATTTTTCATTGAAGATAGACACAAAATGCTGGAGTAACTCAGCGGAACAGGCAGCCTGGGTGAAGGAATGGGTGACGATTCGGATTGACAACCTTCCTCAGAAAGATCTAGACCAGAAATGTCACCCATTCCTTCTCCCCAGTGATGCTGCCTGTCCCGCAGAGTTACTCCAGCATTTTCTGTCTATCTTCGGTTTAAATCAGCATCTGCACCTCCTTCCTACACTAGAGATTTGTCATTGTATCTGCAGCTCACTGTGTTTGTGCTTATGTCAATAAACTCAACTTGTCACAGCATGGTTTTCAAATTCTGTGGGCTTGGTTCTTGGTGTCCTCAGGTATCCAAAGCATGCGCTACACCAAAATGATTGCTTTACATAGAATCAGAATCCTTTGAAGCAGAACCATTGCCAGGTCCCAGGAATCTACTCGCTATTTTCTCATGCCAACTTGCAATAAATCATCTCCAGCATTAGAAGATACAAGAAGATTGTACAGGGCAGAGGTCAAACTGCTAGTTTTGACAAGTCTAAAAGAGAACTTTTGACTTCCATGCTTGGAACAAACTGGCCTAAGAACATAGGGCCATTTCTGAAGAGTTAAGCTGCCTGATTTTCATGCATATCATGGTTACATTGCTGGATAAATGGCTGGTTTTAAATTTGTTTACCTTTCATTGTTAAATAGTAGATATAGTTCACTTGCATTTGACTATAGTTCAATATACAAAGGCTTTACATCTAATTCACACCCATAACATTCCAGGCCTCATACTTCAATGCCACCCTTTATTATAAATGTAAAGCAATCCACAAAAAGAAATCTTAGGCATTTCATGCTGAGCTATTATGACCTGCCACCTGAAATTTGCAAGTGGCATCAATTAAATGGACGGGGGATACTTGAACTGGAGTATTAACGAGGCCTGGGCATCCGGCACTCATAAAATCCCAACCCACAGTGGGGCAGCGGTAGAGTTGCTGCCTTCCAGCGGCAGAGACCCGGGTTCCATCCTGACTACCGGTGGTGAGTGTACAGAGCTGGTACATTCTCCCCGTGACCGTGTGGGTTTTCTGCGAGTTCTCCAGGTTCTCCCCACACTCCAAAGATGTGCAGGTTTGTAGTTTAATTGGCTATGGTAAACTTGTAAATTGTCCCCAGTATGTAGGATAATATTAGTGCGCGGGGTTTGCTGGTCGGCATGGACTCGGTAGGCCGAAGGGCCTGTTTCCGTGTTGTATCACTAAACTAAAAACTAAAAGATTCCAATATTCAGCCTGTTAGTAACAATGTCATGGGTGAATAATTATTAGAATCGTTAATTGCATCAAAATTAAGTCTCAGGCACTGAAAGCTCTAATCCTAACACTGTAATTCTACTTAAATAATGTTAAGAAATATGCCTTAATCTTGCTGTGGCATGTAAGGAAGAGTTTTATTTAAAATTCTTGGGATATCAATGATGCCAATAAACATAGTGAAAAGGATGAGACGGGTATTGCCTATTCATACTTATCCTGAGTAGGTGATGATGGCTTGATTTTGAACCTTAACTAATGACATTCTAGGTGTATGTTTTGTATTTGATTATAGTAGAGTCCATGGATTCTATTGTGTTACTCTTCCCCGGGGTAAGTAATAAGGATAAAGCTACCAACAAAACATCCTTTATTGATGGTAGTCAATACTCAAACTGTTGCAATGGTGTATCAAATGTCATACCACATGAATCCTCTACACTCGTTTCATATCGAGGGAAAGTTTCCTGGTCTGTTCATATTTCTTGAGGTTGTAACATATCCACTGCTTGCCATGATCACTGCTCTGCCCACAGATCCCAGTCTGCCATCAACAATGATCACAGCACTGCTACTTCCTCAAACAGCACCATTTCAAATTCAGGGAGTGTCCATAATCTCTTTGATGTTGCTGTTCTCTATGACAGGCCTACTATGAGAAGGCCTACCGGGAGGAGGTGGCTGATCTGGCACTCTGGTGTCAGGACAACAGCCTCCTCTTGAACATCAAAAAAACTAAGGAGCTGATCGTGGACTTTAGGAGGGCACATCATCCAAGGACGTACACACCATTGAGGATAAATGGGGATACTGTGGATAGGGTGAGCTGCTTTAAATACCTGGGAGTCCACGTCTCTGAGGACGTGACATGGACATCACACGCGGCAGCACTTGTGAGTAAGGCAAGGCAGCGCATTTACCACCTCAGGCAATTGAGGAAATTCAGAGTGTCTCCGAGGATCCTCCAGTGCTTCTACTCAGCGGCTGTGGAAAACATCTTGTCCGGAAATATTACCATCTGGTTTGGGAATTGCTCTGCCCAGGACAAGAAGGCTCTGCAGAGAGTAGTGCGTTCGGCCAACGCACTATGGGAACTACACTCGCCCCCCTGCAGGAACTATACATCAGGAGGTGCAACTCCAGGGCCAATAAAATCATGGGAGACCCCTTCCACCCCTGCAACGGACTGTTCCAGCTGCTACGGTCAGGCAAACGCCTCCGTTGCCATGCTGTGAGAACGGAGAGGTTGAGAAGGAGTTTCTTCCCAGAGGCCATTAGGACTGTAAACTCCTATCTCACCAGGGACTAACTTTACTGAACCACTCTACCACTTTTTTTTTTTAATTGCTGTTTTTTCCCCTTTTTCCTGCCGCCCACAATATTTAATATGTAAAAGAATATGTGATTCTGTTCCATTCTGTTTGTAGTTTGTTTGGTTGTTTGTTTGTTTGTCTTTTTGCACAAAGTCCGCGAGCATTGCCATTTTTCACTGCACATCTCGTATGTGTATGTGACGAATAAACTTGACTTGACTTGACTTGATGTTGCTGTTCTCTATGACAGGTAGTGAAGGAAGTTAACACTCAACTTACAGCAGTGGCTGATACAACAACATATCTTAAATCACACTATATAATAAATATAGTTTATTATGGGCCTAAAATCTATATTACTAAAAGTCTGATCTTGACCGGTTTTGGCTCACTGTGCTGTGATTTTAGCCACCTCGCTCAGAGCCCCCCTCCGCCTTCATGGACCAGAGGATTTTTCCCATCGATGAAAAATCAGAGAGATATTAATGTTTTTTTTAAATTTGCCATTCTCTCTGCTGCCTCTGCTGGAGGGAGGGGGAGGGACTATAAAAACCAGGAAGTGGTGTGCCTCACTCAGTCTCTGCAAGATGGAGAAAGCCAGAGGGTCACGTCTCTCTGAGCTCTGAATAACACTGAACACATGTCTACTCAACTGTGTGCCCTTAATAGAAACATAGAAACATAGAAATTAGGTGCAGGAGTAGGCCATTCGGCCCTTCGAGCCTGCACCGCCATTCAATATGATCATGGCTGATCATCCAACTCAGTATCCCGTACCTGCCTTCTCTCCATACCCTCTGATCCCCTTAGCCACCAGGGCCACATCTAACTCCCTCTTAAATATAGCCAATGAACTGGCCTCGACTACCCTCTGTGGCAGGGAGTTCCAGAGATTCACCACTCTCTGTGTGAAAAAAGTTCTTTTCATCTCGGTTTTAAAGGATTTCCCCCTTATCCTTAAGCTGTGACCCCTTGTCCTGGACTTCCACAACATCGGGAGCAATCTTCCTGCATCTAGCCTGTCCAACCCCTTAAGAATTTTGTAAGTTTCTATAAGATCCCCTCTCAATCTCCTAAATTCTAGAGAGTATAAACCAAGTCTATCCAGTCTTTCTTCATAAGACAGTCCTGACATCCCAGGAATCAGTCTGGTGAACCTTCTCTGCACTCCCTCTATGGCAATAATGTCCTTCCTCAGATTTCGAGACCAAAACTGTACGCAATACTCCAGGTACGGTCTCACCAAGACCCTGTCAAACTGCAGTAGAACCTCCCTGCTCCTATACTCAAATCCTTTTGCTATGAAAGCTAACATACCATTCGCTTTCTTCACTGCCTGCTGCACCTGCATGCCCACTTTCAATGACTGGTGTACCATGACACCCAGGTCTCGCTGCATCTCCCCTTTTCCTAGTCGGCCACCATTTAGATAATAGTCTGCTTTCCTGTTTTTGCCACCAAAATGGATAACCTCACATTTATCCACATTATACTGCATCTGCCAAACATTTGCCCACTCACCCAGCCTATCCAAGTCACCTTGCAGTCTCCTAGCATCCTCCTCACAGCTAACACTGCCCCCCAGCTTAGTGTCATCCGCAAACTTGGAGATATTGCCTTCAATTCCCTCATCCAGATCATTAATATATATTGTAAATAGCTGGGGTCCCAGCACTGAGCCTTGCGGTACCCCACTAGTCACTGCCTGCCATTGTGAAAAGGACCCGTTTACTCCTACTCTTTGCTTCCTGTTTGCCAGCCAGTTCTCTATCCACATCAATACTGAACCCTCAATGCCGTGTGCTTTAAGTTTGTAAACTAATCTCTTATGTGGGACCTTGTCAAAAGCCTTCTGGAAGTCCAGATACACCACATCCACTGGTTCTCCCCTATCCATGCTACTAGTTACATCCTCGAAAAATTCTATAAGATTCGTCAGACATGATTTACCTTTTGTAAATCCATGCTGACTTTGTCCAATGATTTCACCACTTTCCAAATGTGCTGCTATCCCATCTTTAATAACTGACTCTAGCAGTTTTCCCACTACCGATGTTAGACTAACTGGTCTGTAATTCCCCGTTTTCTCTCTCCCTCCCTTCTTAAAAAGTGGGGTTACGTTTGCTACCCGCCAATCCTCAGGAACTACTCCAGAATCTAAAGAGTTTTGAAAGATTATTACTAATGCATCCACTATTTCTGGAGCTACTTCCTTAAGTATTCTGGGATGCAGCCTATCTGGCCCTGGGGATTTATCGGCCTTTAATCCATTCAATTTACCCAACACCACTTCCCGGCTAACCTGGATTTCACTCAATTCCTCCAACTCCTTTGACCCGCGGTCCCCTGCTATTTCCGGCAGATTATTTATGTCTTCCTTAGTGAAGACGGAACCAAAGTAGTTATTCAATTGGTCCGCCATATCCTTGTTCCCCATGATCAACTCACCTGTTTCTGACTGCAAGGGACCTACATTTGTTTTAACTAATCTCTTTCTTTTCACATATCTATAAAAACTTTTGCAGTCAGTTTTTATGTTCCCTGCCAGTTTTCTTTCATAATCTATTTTTCCTTTCCTAATTAAGCCCTTTGTCCTCCTCTGCTGGTCTCTGAATTTCTCCCAGTCCTCCGGTATGCTGCTTTTTCTGGCTAATTTGTACGCATCATCCTTCGCTTTGATACTATCCCTGATTTCCCTTGTTATCCACGGATGCACCACCTTCCCTGATTTATTCTTTTGCCAAACTGGGATGAACAATTTTTGTAGTTCATCCATGCAGTCTTTAAATGTCTTCCATTGCATATCCACCGTCAACCCTTTTAGAATTAATTGCCAGTCAATCTTGGCCAATTCACGTCTCATACCCTCAAAGTTACCTTTCTTTAAGTTCAGAACCATTGTTTCTGAATTAACAATGTCACTCTCCATCCTAATGAAGAACTCAACCATATTATGATCACTCTTGCCCAAGGGGGCACGTACAACAAGACTGCTAACTAACCCTTCCTCATTACTCAATACCCAGTCTAAAATAGCCTGCTCTCTCGTTGGTTCCTCTACATGTTGATTTAGATAACTATCCCGCATACATTCCAAAAAATCCTCTTCCTCAGCACCCCTGCCAATTTGATTCACCCAATCTATATGTAGATTGAAGTCACCCATTATAACGGTTTTGCCTTTGTCGCACGCATTTCTAATTTCCTGTTTGATACCATCTCCAACTTCACTACTACTGTTAGGTGGCCTGTAGACAACACCCACCAGCGTTTTCTGCCCCTTAGTGTTTCGCAGCTCTACCCATACCGATTCCACATCCTGCAAACTGATGTCCTTCCTTTCCATTGCGTTAATCTCCTCTCTAATCAGCAACGCTACCCCACCTCCTTTTCCTTTCTCTCTATCCCTCCTGAATATTGAATATCCCTGGATGTTCAGCTCCCAGCCTTGGTCACCCTGGAGCCATGTCTCCGTGATCCCAACTATATCATAGTCATTAATAGCTATCTGCACATTCAACTCATCCACCTTATTACGAATGCTCCTTGCATTGAGACACAAAGCCTTCAGGCTTGTTTTTACAACACTCTTACCCCTTATACAATTTTGTTGAAAAGCGGCCCTTTTTGATTTTTGCCCTGGATTTTCCGGCCTGCCACTTTTACTTTTCACCTTGCTACCTATTGCTTCTACCCTCATTTTACACCCCTCTGTCTCTACGCTCACACATTTAAGAAACCCTTTCCCTTTAACTCCATCCTCCACTAGCTCATTCGACACCCCACCCCCCTAGTTTCTAAGCATCTGTTGGTGACACCAAATTGTACATCAATACCACCTCAAGTTCAAGTTCAAGTTCACGTTTATTGTCACATGCACCAATTGGTACAGTGAAATTTGAGTTACCGTACAGCCATATGAATAAAAAGAACACAATACACAATAGAATTTAACATAAACATCCACCACAATGGAATCACCATTTCCCACTGTGATGGAAGGCCATAAAGTTCAGTCGCGCTTCTTCCTTTTGTTCACCCGTGGTCGGGGCCTAGAACCCTCTGCAATCGCCGCTACGGATGGCCCGATGTACAGGCCCTCTCACCGGGATGATCGAAACTCCGACGTCGGGATGGATCGGAACACACTCTGCGGCTAGGAGTTCCCGAATCAGCCGCTTCTTGCGATGCGACACAGAGAAAAGATGCATCTCCGTCCAGGTGAGTGACTGAGAACAACGGTTCCCCCTATTCCCCCCCCACCCCAACATCCCCCACATAAGACATACTGAGGAACATTAAAACATACATTTAGACGCACTAAAAATAACAAAAAAGGTGAAAGGACTGACGAGCTGCTGTCGAGCACAATAACAATAACAATATTCTGTTATTGTGCAAGAAGGAACTGCAGATGTGGGTTTACACCGAAGATAGACACAAATAGTGGAGTAACAGCGGATCAGGCAGCATCTCTGGCACAAAGGGATAGGTGATGTTTTGGGTCGGGACCCTTCATCACTTGGAGTACAGATTATTCATGGTTGGGGTGAGTGGCCTGTTCTTATTCTTTGGTTTCTTATGTTTGAAAAATACATCTACAGTAAGCTCTGCCTGGGATTCTGAGGCTTTCTTTCAGCAGCAATTTCACCTTCTATGGGACGCTCAAAGACATAATAATAATAATAAATTTTATTTAATGGGCGCCTTTCATACATCTCAAGGACACCTTACATAGTAATCGGAATAAAAACATATAATCGGAATAAAACAAGTAATTAAAGACATCACAGTGACACAAATTAAAAACAGAATTCAATCCAAAAACAGAAAATCAAAAACAGTGTGAAAAGAGAGCAGCGGCAGCCAAAGCGCGCCAGCGTCCACTCTCTCTTCACGGCAGCCATCTTGGACACAGACCTACAGGACTACAATTAGACAAAAAAATCATCCCCCCACAGTGGATAGCACTGTGGGGGAAGGCACAATGTCCAGTCCCCACCCCATGATCACCCCAAAGTCAGGCCTATTGAGGCCACCGCAATTGCCTCTACGGAGGCCCGATGTCCCTGGCCGTTCTCACCGGGTGGTCTTGCCCCGGCGTCGGGAGAGTCCTTTCGGCGGCTGGGCCACTTGGAACGGCCGCTTCTTGGTTGGAGCCCGCGGCTGCCGAAGCCGACAAGGCCGCGCCGGTTTGGCGCTCCCAGGCTCCAGATGAAAAAGTCGGCGCCCGCTCTCCGCACTGCCGCCTTGCCGCCTCTACGCACGCCGTCTCTCCGCACGCCGCCTCTCCGCTCCGCAAACCCGCAGCCCGGAGATGTTGCTCACGGCGGTCCAGCTCGCCAGAGCTCCAGCGCGGCGACCCAGGCAAGGCATCGCCCGCTCCGCTCCGCTCCGCTCCAGCGCTCCAATGCTGTGCCGCCACCCAGACCGAGGTGCTGGGTGGTTCCCGCCAAGAAACGGCGCTCCAAGCCCGCTGGTAGGCCACGAGGATGGGTCGACGGGCAGCCCGGAAAAAAGGCTGCCACACCGACCAGGTAGGGACCTATAAATAAAGTAACACCTACCCCCCCACATTAAAAGACCATATCCCCTACAAACAAAAAAACAGGACTCACTAAATGTATTACAATAGCCCGTGCTTTTCCCACCTTTTGAATTGCTAGTCGCTAACACAGCATTTTACCTGGTTGATCAGCTGTGCAGCAATTCTATTGATTCAGAAACTGAAGGAAATAAAAGGCAGCCTTGGCACAGTGATCGTGCTCCTGCCTCCCTGAGTGAAATCAAAGAGCAGTGCATTGAAATGCCGCTCTGGAAACCTGAGAATTTAATGTAAACCAACACTGTATAAATAAGACTATGGGAGTACAGAACATCATCCAAAGTCCAATCTTTGAGCAGATAAGAAAGTAAGAAATAGGAGCAGGAGTGGGCTTGACTAGGCTTTCACTTTATTCATGATGATATGGTCTTGGCATCGACGTCATTTTGTTCCTTTCTTGCCATAAACCTTGACTCCCCTATAGACCAATGTCTGTCGGTGACTGCCTTGAAAATATTCAGTAATTCAGCTCTGTTTGAGTAGAGAATTGTGAAAGCTTCAGGACCCTCTGAGAGGAGATATTCCTCATGTCTGAATTAATTGGACTACTCCCAACTCTGAAATAAAGCCTCTTGGTTCTGGATTAACCCAGCTGGGGGAACATGCTCTCAGTTTCCACCCATCAACCCCTTTTGGTAAGATCACCTCTCATTTTTCAAAACTTCAATGCATCTGGGCCTGACCTGTTCAATCTTTCCTTCATTAGACAATCTCTTTATTCTTGGAATCAAACTAATATGGTGAACCTTCTCTGAACTGCTTTCAATGCAGACATAGCTTTTCTTAAATAGGTCCAGAATTGTGCACAGAACTCCAGGTGTGATCTCAACAATGCCCCGTATTGTATAACAATATTTCTATACTCTATCCTATTCACCGCAAAGGCTAACAGTCCATTTGTCTTCCTAATTACTTGCTGTACCCACTCATGTATAAAAGACAGCTGATTCCCTCTTACGTAACTTTCTATAATTCCTCTCCATTTAAGCAGTATTAAGAGAATAAGCTATTTTTAGTCCTGCTGCCAAGATGGATAACCTCGCAATTCCCCACACTATACTCCATCTGCCAATTTTTCGTGAATTCTCTTACCCGATATCTCTTTTTTGGCTCTTCGGATTCTTTACAACTTGTTTTCCAACTCATTTAGCTGTATCTACAATTTGACGATAATACGGTCAGTCACTTCACCTAATTCATTGACATAGATCGTCAATAATTGAGAACTTGTGCCATCCTATTTGTTACAACTTGCCAATCTGAGAATCACTTATTTGTCCTGGGTGAGACATTAAGATGAAAGTCTATTTTCCCTCGGGTGAATGCTCATGATTTTATGCTGGTAAATGCCAGAATGCTAACTGAAGCCTTTGTAGGATCTGTGAAGAATCACTGATGAAGGATTGTGAGACTGCTGGAATAAAGCAAGTGTATTGAAGAAGGGTGCGAAACCGAAACGTCGCCTATCCATTCCCTCGCAAACGCTGCCTGACTCCAGCACTTTGTGTTTTGCTCAACATTCCAGCATCTGCAGTTCATCGTGTATTTATTTTTCTTTGAATTGGTTTCGTTTGTTGACCTGCTTTAATTTTGATTTAGAAAAAAAAATGTTTTAAATGATCGACCCCATTCTTTATTCTTTTTGTTTAAATGTTCCCAAATTCAACAGCTATTCAGAAACATTGAACAAGCTTGACCATTGCAAAGCCAAGGAACAGGGCTTTTGTTTACTGTCACAGGCTTTCAGAAGAATTTCATGGTTGTTCTGGAGGACAATGTCACTCCATTATGCCATATGAGGTCCTAAAATTGCTCTGTGCCACCAGTAACACAGGGGAACCATGACTGGCTTCCAGATTCGGCCTTAGTGTGGGGTAGTGGAGATCACGGCAAGATATTCAGGCAAGACACAAAATGCGGGAGGAACTCAGCGGTCAGACAGCATCTGTGGAGGGAATGGACAGACGACTTTTCGGGTCAGTATCCTTCTTCAGAGCCTCCGCAGATGATGTCTGACCAGCTGAGTTCCTCCTGCACTGCGTGATTTGATCAAGATCCCAGCATCTGCAGTCTCTTGTGTCTCAAATATATACAGGCAGTCAGCTTATGTCAGTAAATTCAATGCGATCAAAGTCTGTTGCTTCCTGTCCATATTTATTCTGCAAATACATTCATAATCATAATCGTAATTTATCAGCCAAGTATGTTTCGCAACATATGAGGAGTTTGGTTTGCCTTACAGTCATAACAAAAAAAGCAACAAGGCACACAACTGCATAAAAATTGACATAAACATCCACCACAGCGGCTCCTCCACATTCCCCACTGTGATGAAAGGCAATAAAGTCCTATCTTCTTTCTTCCTTTCCTCCCGCGGTCGGGGGAGTCGAACCGTCCGCAGCCGACGATCGAGCTCCCACGTTGGGGCGGTCTAAGCTCCCGCATCGGGGCGGTCGAACTCCTGCGGTTTGGAGTTCCCGAATTCGGTCCCTAACCAGGGACAGCGAGCTTCATGATGTTAAAGTCTGCAGCTCCCGCAGGTTTGAACACCAAAGGCCTATCCCAGGCAAAGGGATCGCCCGCTCCGAGATGTTAAAGTCCGCAGACTCCGCGGTTTTGGAGCTGTGGAAGTCACAGCAAGAGGCCGCCAACTCCATGATGTTAGACCCTAGTGCGGACGGAGATACGACACACGGGAAAAGTTGCATCTCCGTCGAGGAAAGAGATAAGGAAAGTTTCCCCCACTAAAACTAAAGATAAACTAAAACATACATTTCACAACAAACTAAAAACACAAAGAAGGGAAAAGACGAAGACTGACCGTTGTCGAGGCAGCCATCGTGCAGCGTCCCCTGGCATATATATTGTGGCCATTTATGATAAAGTTGTTTCTCAGCATGTAAAATACTGCACTGGGGCTTGTTCGTAGGTTTGGAGTGTCCATAAGTCATGCCTTTGTGATAACCTGCACCAATAAAGCCGAAGCATGTTCAGGGCTACCAGTGGTGATGTTTATCTATGGAACCAACTAGTTGTCTCGCTCTGTGTCAGAAAATGGACGAGTACAGCAAGTAGTCACAACAGAGCTCATCTGTTCCCCAGAGCAGCACTGTAGCTTTCTGTACTGGATCCTTACGTTGAATTTCTGCTTGCAAGCAGGGAGTAGAAGCAGAGCCAATGTGGCCATGCAGGCAGGGGATGGAGCATTAGGCATCATTATGCAGCAATGGCAAAGGGTTTGGACTTCTAGTGGGACAGGAGATGTGCTGATAGTAGCACTCGCTTTAGGTTTTATTAAATGCTGGTTTGACCTTTCTGCAACATCATTAGACCCAAGTTGTATCCAAATAATAAATTTACAATCAGTGGATAAATGCGAGCAATGTCCTTTTCCTCCGCTTCTCATCAACCCAGTGGATCTGAGTTACATGGCATGGATTAGATCAGGTAGTGCGAGGGCTTGGACTAACACCAGGTTCACCGACACACTTGATAATGCCCCAAGTCACCCAGGGATTTTTAAATGGGAAGGATATAGAAAAGAGCTAACTTTTTCCTCGTTCTGTACAAACGCATGCAGTCAGGTGGAGAATCACCCATTGACCTGAAAGTAAGAAGCAAATTCAGTTAAAATGGATAGAAATTAAATGATAAAGAACTTTTCAAGGAAGCATGATCAAGAAAAGGAAGTTTGAGCCCAGTCTCTGTCTCTGGTTGTCATCACAATCTCCAATGATTATCAATGCTTGTCTCACTTGACAAAGGAATTGATTACTCACCAGCATGTGGATGTGCTGACAACACAGGATACACGTTTGCAAAATTGCCTTGGAAAGTCCACAAAAACTCCAAAAACACAGGAAAGTCCTTCGTACGAGAAACTGTAACCATAGAGACCAGGAAAGTCTCAGTTGGATCATGTTTATTTTAACTGTAATCTCAGTAACAATTGAAATGCTACAATTATCCTCAGTGCCTCTTGGGTGGGAATGAACCAGACACGGTCACTTTGCTGATCTCGCCAACGTTCTCTGTTGAATTGGGTCGGTTACTGTTATGTTTGGGTGGAACCTGGGTGTGATAGGGGAGTTTGCCAAAGCCTACTGCAGCATCCTGGAAGGAAGCAGCAGGCTTTTTTTGTGCTTAGGGGTTATATAGCTCAATTATCACATTGGTTGAGTTTACCAAAGGCTTTTCTGCAGGGTTTGAGAAACACATGATCCCCTAAAAAAAAAGTAATAGACAGTGTTTACTCATCTGTCTTCTCTCATGTTGTGAAGTCCTGACAAGTACAGTGTGATATCCTGTGACCTTCTTCTTGCTTATGGTGTGCACAGCCGAAAGTTGTATGTCAACCTGTTCTATTTGATCTTGTTTGTGCACGTTGAGTTGATTGCATTCGTCGAAACAGGTTGGACCACGTGAAGGTTGCAATCTCCCACCCCATATCCTGTGATAGTATTTGTCCTTGTGCACAATCATTTTAACTGCACCTAGTCTGAAGCAGGGTCTCGACCTGAAACGTCACCCGTTCCTTCTCCCTAGTGATGCCGCCTGTCCTGCTGAGTTATTCCAGCATTTTGTGTTCACCTGCACACAACGCTGTTCACATCGTGGGCAGATTTTTCATATGATGCTTATGATTCATATAGACCTGCTTCCATGCACTACCCTTCCCTTCCTGCAAATCTCATTTAAAGTATTTCTTACTGAAGATTAAAATAATGTGTGCAACCAAATAGTGGCCTAACAGTTCACTCCACCATCAGCTTGATTTGTTTGGGACCCGAGGCAGTGCCAGTTGAAGCCTTTTGAAGGGACTACAGCATAGAAGTTGGGACATTATGTTAGTTTGTACCCGACATTTGGCAAGGTATATGGATAGGAAATGTTTTTAGAGGAATATGGGCCAGGCACAGACAAGCTCGGGCAGGGCATTTTGGACAGCATTGACACATTGAGTCATAGTGTCTGTTTCCATGCTGATACCAGATCCATACATACCAGATCTTGTCAATTCTAGCACTTCAAGTGGTACCTAAGGCCTAAGTTGCAGGTTGCTGCCTCCACTATTCTTTAAGGCATTGAATTCCTGACCCCCATCACCTTTGGTGAAGATTTATTTTATTGTCTCTAATCCTACCAATTACCTTAATCCTACATCCTCAACAACTATTCTCTGCTAAGGAAAATCCCTGCTCACTGTATGTCACAATCCCTCAGTCACACCACTAGTCACAGACCTCCATTCCCATAACATTCCACCTGTGTGTAAAGGTTTTCCCTCAGGTCCCTATTAAATCTTTCCCCTCTTACCTTAAATCTATACTCCCCAGTTCATGATTCCTTTACCGTGGATAAAGAGATTCAGTTAATTCACACTATCTATTCACCTCATGAATTCATTACCTCTAAAACAAAAATCATCACTCAGCTTCCTGAACTCCAAAGAATAAAGTCCTAGCCTGCCTGATCTCTCCCTATCGCTCAGGCCCTTGAGTCCTATCAACATCCTCGTAAATCTTCTCTGCACACTTTCCAAATTAACAGCATCTTTCCGGTAGCATGGTGACAAAAACTGAATGCAATGCTCCAGGTGCGGCCTCACCTGTGTCTTGTACAATTGTTTCATAATGTCCCAACCTCTGCTGATTGCTGAATTTGCTGATTGCTGAATTTGCTGATTGATCAAGACCAGCGCACATTTCTCACCACCCTACCTACCTGCGCTAACATTTTAAGAAAGTATGTAGTTGTATTCCTAGATCCCATATTCTACAACAGTCTCCAGGGTCTCCAATGCTCATCCATTGACACTTCAGTCACTGTCCCTGCCCAATTCCCTGAGAGTAGGCCAAGCTTTGCCCTTTCTTGTGGGAGTGCTCCACAGATTGTCGGAGGAAACCTTCCTGAACACTCTTGGCAAATTCCACCCCCATGTAAGTCCTTGGCATTATAATGGTCCCACTCTATATTGGGAAAGTTACAATCCCCTGCTCTACCAACCCTATTAGTCTCGCATCTGTCTGCAATCTCCTTGCATATTTGTGGCTTTAATTCCCATTGACTATTTGAGGGCCTATTGCACAATGGTAATAGTAAACTGGTGTAACACCTTGAAACATTAATAGAAAGGAATGAAGAGTCAAGAGTGTTCTATTGTCATATGAAATTATTACTTGCAGCAGCACAACAGAATATGTAAACAATATAATAAATGAGAAAAAAAAATAGTTGAATTTATATATATATATACCCATACACATACCCGCAAATAAATAGATCATATATGCATAGACTATTATTGTTATTATTGCACTATTATTGTTTGTTTTTACGTGCGTGTATGTGTGTGTGTATATGTATATGTATAGACTATGTATAGTTCAGAGCTTATTTGAGCTGAATGGCTGTAGGGAAGAAGCTGTTCCAGAACCTGGACATTACAGTTTTCAGGCACCTGTACCTTCTTCCCGATGGCAGGGGTGAAATGAGTGTGCGGCCAAGGTGGTGTGGGTCTGGCGGGTGTGGCTGCCTTTTTGAGGCAGTGATTCCATTAAATCCCTTCGACGGTGGGGAGGTCAGAGCCGGTGATGGACTGGGCTGTGTTCACAACTTTAGAAGTATTAAAATGAAAAAGACAGAGATGAGTATAAACCAAAGACATTTTCTGTAATGAGCCCCATTGAATGTTTCCTGGCAAATACTGATTAAAATTATATTCATCTCAGGATGGAGATATCCCAGAACAATGACGGGGTCAAGTCACTAACAATTGATATCAAAATTACTAAGAAAGGTTTTGCAATCAGCTCTGTCCTCAATGTGACCCAAATAAGTCTTATAATTTGTATGGTTGGGAGTTGGCTCTGTGTACTCCAATATTCGCATGCAAACCAGAGGAATAAAAAGAACTTTATTTCTATCTAGGAGTAGTGTAACAGTGCAACTGCAAGTCTATTCAGACGTGCTCTGTGGCGTGTTTAGCAAGCAGTATGATACAATAGGTCAGGAAATTTGATTTTCAGTCAATTCAGGACAGCAGAAGAAAGGGTTCTTCAATGACAAACGGCTTCTGATCTAAATATTGTGGGTGGAAAGAAATGTTGGCAACACACTACAGTCTCATTTAACTCTCACTGCACTAGATTAGGAATGTCGGAGCTGGAACATGCAATTTGGCTCTTCGTCTGTCCTGCCTTTCAGGGTGATTATCGGTGCTTGCTGATCTAATGCCATAAGCACACCTATGTTCCACAGTCCTGGTTTTAAAATCTATCATTATCTACAGTTAAAGGTAACAATTAAATTAGCATTATTGACCGTTTGTTGAAAGAGTTCCAAGAATCTAACAAGCTTTCCGTTGGAAGGTATTTGTGCAATTAGGCCTCCCTCTAATTTTTAGACGTAATGCAAGATGCTAGAAATGCATTCACATATCTCCAAAAAAAACAGTGCTCTGTTGAAAATTGTATTTACGTGGAGTGGAACAGTTTAAGAGGTGTAGAAGAAATGGAAGGAGGTGTAGGTCATTTGTTTCCTCGTTAAATTAGATTGTGGCATCTGATTCTGAGTGCCTTGGTGCCCATTGGAAACATTTCATCTGGTGAGATTTTACCGTTTGTTTTCTGCACTTGTGAATTTCCTCCAAACAGTAGTGTCTCACCTGCAATTCATTAATTGCTGAATTTTCTATCTCAGTGGTCTGAAAAGTGACAGTCCTTGCTCATTCAAGGGATGAGCGTTTGGGTCTTTAACTGGCATTGTTTCTTAATGTTCAGAAAGGGCCATATCACAATCATTTTTGCATTCACAGTTAGGCTGCTGCAAACCACACCGCAGGCTCACAGACTATTCTGCGCACCGCCCACACTGGAAACTGAACATCCTTGACTTCAAAGATTTTCCTGCAACAAAAATTGACATGATGGGGGTTTATCAAGATTACCATTTCTCTTCACTGATGGCATTGATGCACTTCAGAGGCTGCATGGCCACACAGCCCTTCATGGGAGGGACAAAGGGAATGATTTCCCATGACCTTATTGACCAGGTTACAGATTGAACCCTCTTGTTGATCACACTTCCTGCAGAGTGTGATGAAAAGGACACAAAGTGCTGGAGTAACTCAGCGGGTCAGGCAGCATCCTTGGAGAACATGGATAGGTAGCGTTTTGGGTCGAGACCCTTCTTCAGACAGATTGTACAGGGGGGGGGGAGAAGGAAGCTGGAAGAGGGGAGAGGCAGGACAGAGCATGGCAGGTAATGTGGTCAACAGGAGTAATGTCTACTCAAGCTGTGCTTCCAGAATGCAGCAGTCTGCACTGAGCTCATAAAATCTCACGTTCACACCAATGGTCTGACTGCTCCCCCAGTCCAAGCCAAGGTCACTGTTATTCTCAGCTTCCTCATCTCAGGATCTTTGCAACCCACAGTTGTTGACATATGCGGTACGTATGTCATCATTCCGTCACATGATGGAGACCGATGACACTCTCAACTCCAGAAGAGGAGACTTTTATCAACCTTTGCAGCAAAACGTATCTGGAAGATGAGGTATGAGGATGTGTTGCCATGGCAGGCTACCTCAAAATGCAGGCACACACGGACTGAACTGGGGCATTACAGCTTATTCTCAATCAACAGCTGGTCCTGAATAAGAATGGAGGGCATTCTCTCAATGTGCAGTTGGTGCTTTAGGTTTATTGCTGTTGAATGTACCGAGGTACAGCTTTGTTTTGCATGGTATTCAATCAAATCAGATAAAACTATACATAAATACAATCAAGCCAAACTCAAGTGCAATAGGTAGAGTGAAGGGAATGATACTGTGTGCCGAATATAGTTCTCAGTGTTGTACTGCAACAGGTCCAGAGACAAAGTCCAATGTCCGCAAAGAGGGAGAGGAGAAACAGATTGTTATTGAGCTTATATAAGGACCATTCCGAAGCCCCTGATAACCTTGGGGAAGAAGCTGTTCTTGAGTCCAGTGGTGGTGCTTTCAAGCTTCTGTATCTTCTCTCTGATGGGAGTGGGAAGAAGAAGAAATGCCCAGGGTGAGAAAGATCTTTGATTATGTTGGCTGCTTTCCCGAGGCAGAGTGAAGTGTGGATGGAGTCAACGGTGTGGGGTCTGGTCTGTATGACGGATTGGACTACAACCATAAGTCTCTGCAATTTATTGTGGTTTTGAGCAGTGCTGTTCCCAAATTAAGGTGTGATACAACCCGACGGTATATTTTCTATGGTGCATATGTGCAATATCAGAGGGTCCTTCCAATAGTAAAATTCATCCAGATTGTCAGCTTGCACAACCCATGAACACAGCTCACCTTCATGCACCATCATCCTTATTACACCACATTGACAAGATGCCCACTGTCAGGAGTTCAGTGGGCCCATGTACAGGGTTAGCACGTTCTCCCTGAGACCCTAGTTTGTTTCCCCACATCCCAAAAATGTGCATGATAATAGATAAATTGGCCACGGTTTAGTGTCGCTGGTGTCTGGGTGAATGGCTGAATCTGGGAGGTGATGAGAACAACGTGGAAATAATTAAATGGGATGAATAATGGATTATTCCGAATGGGTGATTGATGGTTAGCATATACCCAGTGGGCCGAATGGCGGGTTTCTGTGCTATACAACGCTATGGTACTGTGTCCATGACAATAGGGCTGCTGGAATTATATTTATATTTGCTAGCCTGTACCTGACATCGCTCCACATATCCAGCAGCCGGTGGTGCCTTGCTCCAGAATTTGTCCATCAGATGAGTTCAGCTGTGTAGGAAAGAACTGCAGATGCTGGTTTAAATCGAAGGTAGACACAAATTGCTGGAGTAACTCAGCAGGCCAGGCAGCATCACTGGAGAGAAGGAATGGGCTGCTGCCTGCCAAGATGGAGCAAGAGAAGGAGCATCACAAAGGTGACCGCGTGCAACTGAAGCAAAGGGAAGAGTCCCAGCACTTTGTGATACAGTATTTGATCATTATAGTACGCTCATAAGCCCCAGAATATCCCTCCATTCCTCCACACTTGTTTTCAAATTACTCGGACACTGGAGGGGTCATTTAAAGAATAGGCTTCTGTCATTGTGTTACGATTAGTTATTGCCTTGTCATACTGAAACAATGATCTCGAGAAAGTTACTTCACTTGCGGTTACCCCTCTGAGACAACATGCTGAAACTCCCAATTCAGTTCTTCTAATGTAGAGAACCCTATGCAGAGACAGCAAATAATTGGGAAATATAACAGCATTTTATTTTTTATTGCAAGGAAATTGAATACAAAAGTAGAAGGTTCATTTATTTATGGATATAGTGCAAAGTATTGGTCTTCTAATGTAAGGAAGGATCTAAATGCATTGGAGACAGTTCAAAGAAGGTTAACCAGACTAAGATCTGAAATGGATGGGTTGTTTTAGATGAAAGATTGGACAAACTCGACTTGTACTTGCTGGAGTTTAGATGAGTAAGACAGATTGAAACGTACAAGGTCCTACGATTCTCAATGGGTGAATGTGGAAAGGATATTTCCTCTTGTGGGTGAATCTAGGAGTTACTGCTTAGGTGTCACCCTTGTAAGAGAGCTGAGATGGTTTATTTTTCTTCTCCAATAAAGATGATATGTCTTCGGAACTATCTTCCTCAAAGGAAGCAGTCTGAACTGTTTCAAGTTAGAGTTATATAGCTGTGTTTTTAATCATGTACCCATGTGCTCTTTTTGACTCTACTAATGTTAGCTCTCCAAAAAAGAAGCAGATATTGTTCTTTCTTTGTCTAGATCCAGTGGGTGCCTTCATATAGATCTACATTGATTTTTCCACTCTATTGTCCTTATTAACAAATTGTAATTCACTGCTTCCATCTAAGCTGTAACAATGCTGCCTATCTGTGTCTCTTTGAAGACATATCAAATATAGATAATAGCTGCTGCTCAAAATACATCTTTGCCAGATATCCCTTGTCACAACTTACCAATGTGTGTATAAAATTATTATCTCTTCTCTTTCTCTTCTGCAGCTTAGTCACTTTCCGAAACAGACCAGTGATTTGCCTTCAACTCTGTGAACTTCAATTTGCGTACTTAATCAAATGGTTCTTAATGCCTTCTGAAATTTCACGGAAAGATGAAGATGTAACTGCACAGCAAGAGGCTATTTGTTCCAATGCTGGCTTCAGATGGTACAGGTGACAATACCCCTTGAACCCTTTGAGATAGTGCATTTGTATCTATCCCACTCATATGCTCTTCCCCACTACATCTGAAATTTTCCTCCAAGTGGTTATCTGGTTTCTAATTGAAAGCATTGAATGATTTTGTTCTCACCACTAATGCAGCCAGTGAGCTCCAATGCAACTATTCCCTGCAATAACTTGTATATCCTCAGATCCGCCTTGCATTCATGTTATATTTGTGATCCATGAACCTTCTGCTAATGAGAGCAGCTTCCACTCTTTATCAGTTGTATTCATGCACACTTTTATCATATCTCTTCCCACTCTCTAGCCCACAGGGGTCAAGGAAAGGAAAGAAAGAAGCCTATATGGGTCACATGTGAGCAAATGGGACCAGCATATAGGAGCTTCTTAGTCAGCTTGAATGAATGAATGAATGAATGAATGAATGAATGAATGAATGAATGAATGACTGAATGAATACGTTATTGTCACATGTGACAGGTCAAAGTGAAATTCTTTGCTTGTATTCCCAAGGTATGCAAATAGTCGCCCATAAAGGGCGCTTACAAATTTACAAAGTACCCCCGCGCCAGGTCCCCCTTTGTTCTCCCCTTTGCTTGGACGAGTTGGGCCAAAGACTCTGTTTCTGTGCTGTATAACCTTATATATTTCATGCATATACATTAGTGATGAGGTCACTGATATTCATCTGTGGATTACAGAGTCTTCCAGAAAATGCAGCAGCTGTGGAAAAAAATTGACTCCGAACAATGAGATCAGTGTTAGTCAGACAACTGGAAAACAAGCAAGCTCAATTGGTTTGCTGGGTAACTACATCCATCGTTATTTCATAATACAGTATAAATGGCAGACAGACTGTACAATCTATGTAGTGATTAGCTCATTTTTCTAAAAAAAAAACTTTCATTCCATGAACAAGTTGGAAAGTAATGGACAAAAAAAAAATTTGATTGTATAAATGATTCTGCAAAAGAAATTGTAAACAACAGGCAAGTAAAACTAAAATAAATCAATTTGTAGATCTCACAATCAATTATTTTGTAGTTCTCTATATTAGTCATCTCTTCAAATAGCTATAATCATGCATTTATAAGCAGAATGACCTACTGCTTAGAAATGCATGTGTGTTCGCTGATCAGTTGAAACTGTTCAAGGTTTTCAGTCACCGTATACTTCATTATTCCGTATTACTCCAGAGGCCCGGGACCGTTGGAGAGAGTGGAGGAGGGTCAGGGCGGTGAGTATATAAATCGAGCGCGGGGCTTGCTTTCACAGAGGCCCGGGACCGTTGGAGAGAGTGGAGGAGGGTCAGGGCGGTGAGTATATAAATCGAGCACGGGGCTTGCTTTCACAGAGGCCCGGGACCGTTGAAGAGAGTGGAGGAGGGTCAGGGAGGTGAGTATATAAATCGAGCGCGGGGCTTGCTTTCACAGAGGCCCGGGACCGTTGGAGAGAGTGGAGGAGGGTCAGGGCTTACCAAAGTCTGTAACGTTCCACACTTCATAGGGAGGGTTCTGGTGGAAGCCGCTGATTGGTGGAAGCAGACTAGAGGAAGCAGCAGATTGGGTGCAACCTCAGTTTAGCATTTCTGCTTTCTGGTTAAAGGTACAGTGGAGTAAATATACTTGTATACTGGTATCGGATCCAGGGTAAGGCGAGAGAATGACAGTCAGAACAGTGTACTGTTCTGGATGTCAGATGTGGGAGGTCATGGTGTCGGATGGCCCTCCAGACGTCCACATCTGCACCAGGTGCAGCGAGATGGGGTTCCTAAGGGACCGTATTAGGAACCTGGAGCAGCAGCTCGATGACCTCTGTCTGGTCAGGGAGAGTGAAGAGGTCATAGAGGGGAGTTATAGGGAGGTGGTCACTCCAAAACCTCGGGAGAGAGACACGTGGGTCACGCTAAGGAAGGGCAAGGGGCAGAGGCAGGGACGAGAGAGTACTCCAATGTCGGTACGCCTTGCAAATAAGTACTCCTGTTTGAGTACGGATGGGGGTGACAGCCTGCCCGGGGGTAGCGACAGCGGACGGGCCTCCAGCACAGAGACCGGCCCTGGTGCTCCGAAAGGTAGGGACAAAAAGAAGAGGGCAATAGTAATTGGGGACTCTATTGTTAGGGGGTCGGATAGGCGATTCTGTGGACGCAGTCGGGAGACCAGGATGGTGGTCTGCCTCCCTGGTGCCAAGGTCCTCGGACGTGTCTCAACGTGTCCAAGATATCCTGAAATCAGAGGGAGATGAGCCTGAGGTCGTGGTACATATACAGTGGCTTGCAAAAGTATTCATACCCCTTGAACTTTTCCACATTTTGTCACGTTACAACCACAAACGTAAATGTATTTTATTGGGATTTTATGTGATAGACCAACACAAAGTGGTGCATAATTGTGAAGTGGAAGGAAAATGATACATGGTTTTCAAATTTTTTTACAAATAAAAAACTGAAAAGTTCGGCGTGCAAAAGTATTCAGCCCCCCTGAGTCAATACTTTGTAGAACCACCTTTCGCTGCAATTACAGCTGCAAGTCTTTTGGGGTATGTCTCTACCAGCTTTGCACATCTAGAGACTGAAATTTTTGCCCATTCTTCTTTGCAAAATAGCTCAAGCTCAGTCAGATTGGATGGAGAGCGTCTTGAACAGCAATTTTCAAGTCTTGCCAGAGATTCTCAATTGGATTTAGGTCTGGACTTTGACTGAGCCATTCTAACACATGAATATGCTTTGATCTAAACCATTCCATTGTAGCTCTGGCTGTATGTTTAGGGTCGTTGTCCTGCTGGAAGGTGAACCTCTGCCCCAGTCTCAAGTCTTTTGCAGACTCTAACAGGTTTTCTTCCAAGATTGCCCTGTATTTGGCTCCATCCATCTTCCCATCAACTCTGACCAGCTTCCTTGTCCCTGCTGAAGAAAAGCATCCCCACAGCATGATGCTGCCACCACCATGTTTCACAGTGGAGATGGTGTGTTCAGGGTGATGTGCAGTGTTAGTTTTCCGCCACACATAACGTTTTGCATTTAGGCCAAAAACTTCAATTTTGGTCTCATCTGACCAGAGCACCTTCCTCCACATGTTTGCTGTGTCCCTCACATGGCTTGTGGCAAACTGCAAACGGGACTTCTTATGGCTTTTTTTCAACAATGGCTTTCTTCTTGCCACTCTTCCATAAAGGCCCGATTTGTGGAGTGCACGACTAATAGTTGTCCTGTGGACAGATTCTCCCACCTGAGCTGTGGATCTCTGCAGCTCCTCCAGAGTTACCATGGGCCTCTTGGCTGTTTCTCTGATCAATGCTCTCTCCTTGCCCGGCCTGTCAGTTTAGGTGGACGGCCATGTCTTGGTAGGTTTCCAGTTGTGCCATACTCTTTCAATTTTCGGATGATGGATTGAACAGTGCTCCGTGAGATGTTCAAAGCTTGGGATATTTTTTTATAACCTAACCCTAATTTAAAATTCTCCACAACTTTATCCCTGACCTGTCTGGAGTGTTCCTTGGGCTTCATGATGCTGTTTGTTCACTAATGTTCTCTAACAAACCTCTGAGGCCTTCACAGAACAGTAGGTGACTTCTGAAGGCAATTGGTTGCACTGGATTTTATTTAGGGGTATCAGAGTAAAGGGGGCTGAATACTTTTGCACGCCACACTTTTCAGTTTTTTATTTGTAAAAAAATTTGAAAACCATGTATCATTTTCCTTCCACTTCACAATTATGTGCCACTTTGTGTTGGTCTATCACATAAAATCCCAATAAAATACATTTACGTTTGTGGTTGTAACGTGACAAAATGTGGAAAAGTTCAAGGGGTATGAATACTTTTGCAAGCCACTGTAGGTACCAATGACATAGGTAAAAAAAGGGAAGAGGTCCTGAAGGGAGGATTTAGGGAGTTGGGAGGAGAGTTAAGGAAAAGGACCAAAAAGGTAACAATCTCAGGATTACTGCCTGTGCCACGCGACAGTGAGAGTAGGAATGGAGCGAGGTGGAGGATAAATGAGTGGCTGAAAGACTGGTGCAGAGGGCAGGGATTCAAGTTTCTGGATCATTGGGACTTCTTTTGGGGAAGGTGGGACCTGTACAGAAAGGATGGGTTGCACTTGAACCCGAGGGGGACCAATATCCTGGCGGGGAAATTTGCAAAGGCTACTGGGGAGACTTTAAACTAGAATGGTTGGGGCGAGGGACTCAAATAGAGAAAGCTAGTAGACAGAATGGGAGGCAGGAAGCAGAAAAGGGAAGCACTCGGGCACAAGAGGAGAAAGAAAAAAAAGGAAATAAACAGAGAATAAGAGGTGGGGGGTTTCTTAAATGTGCATATTTTAATGCTAGGAGCATTGTAAGAAAGGTGGATGAGCTTAGAGTCTGGATAGACACCTGGAAGTATGATGTTGTGGCGATCAGTGAAACATGGTTGCAGGAGGGCTGTGATTGGAAACTAAATATTCCAGGATTTCGTTGCTTCAGGTGTGATAGAATTGGAGGGGCAAGAGGTGGAGGTGTTGCATTACTAGTCAGGGAAGATATTACAGCAGTGCTTTGGCAGGATAGATTGGAGGGCTCATCCAGGGAGGCTATTTGGGTGGAACTGAGAAGTGGGAAAGGGGTAGCAATACTTATAGGGGTGTATTATAGACCGCCAAATGGGGATCGAGAATTGGAAGAGCAAATATGTAAGGAGATAGCAGATATTAGTAGTAAGCACAAAGTAGTGATTGTGGGAGATTTCAACTTTCCACACATAGACTGGGAAACACATTCGGTAAATGGGCTGGATGGTTTGGAGTTTGTAAAATGTGTGCAGGATAGTTTTTTGCAGCAATACATAGAGGTACCTACTAGAGGAGGGGCAGTGTTGGACCTCCTGTTAGGAAATGACACGGGACAGGTGGCGGAGGTATGCGTTGGGGAGCACTTCGGGTCCAGTGATCACAATACCATTAGTTTCAATATAATTATGGAGAGGGTCAGAACTGGACCTAGGGTTGAGATTTTTGATTGGAGAAAGGCTAACTTTGATGAGATGCGAAATGATTTAAAAGGAGTGAACTGGGACATTTTGTTTTATGGGAAGGATGTAGAAGAGAAATGGAGGACATTTAAAGGGGAAATTTTAAGAGTACAGTATCTTTATGTTCCTGTTCGGTTGAAAGGAAACAGTAAAAATTGGAAAGAGCCCTGGTTTTCAAGGGAAATTGGACATCTTGTTCGGAAAAAGAGGGAGACCTACAATAATTATAGGCAGCATGAAGTAAATGAGGTGCTTGAGCAGCATAAGGAATGTAAAAAGAATCTTAAGAAAGAAATTAGAAAAGCTAAAAGAAGACATGAGTTTGCTTTGGCAAGTAAGGTGAAAATAAATCCAAAGGGTTTCTACAGCTATATTAATAGCAAAATGAAAACGAGGGATAAAATTGGTCCATTGGAGAGACAGAGTGGACAGCTATCTGCAGAGCCAAAAGAGATGGGGGAGATATTGAACAATTTATTTTCTTCGGTATTCACCAAGGAGAAGGATATTGAAATATGTGAGGTAAGGGAAACTAGTAGAGTAGCTATGGATACTATGAGTTTCAAAGTAAAAGAAGTACTGACACTTTTGAAAAACATAAAAGTGGATAAGTCTCCAGGTCCTGACAGGATATTCCCTAGGACATTGAGGGAAGTTAGTGTAGAAATAGCCGGGGCTATGACAGAAATATTTCAAATGTCATTAGAAACGGGAATAGTCCCCGAGGATTGGCGTACTGCGCACCGCAGTTCTACCGCTGCACCACAGAGAGCATACTAACATATGGCATCTCTGTGTGGTATCTCAGCTGCACGGAGGCGGAGAGGAGAGCTCTTCAGCGCGTCGTCAACAGAGCGCAGCGGATCATCGGGACAGAGCTACCAGCCTTGGAGGGCATCTACCACACGCGGTGCCTCAGGAAGGCCCTCAGCATCCATAAGGACTCATCACACCCCTGCCACGGTCTGTTTCAACTACTTCCCTCCGGCAGACGTTACAAGGCCTTCTACGCCCGAACCTCTAGACTCAGGAACAGTTTTATCCCAAGAGCTATAGCGGCTCTGAACCGGCCCTAATGAGTGCTCCCCCACCCACTCCCTTTGGACAGTCTCCCTCAGATGGTCACGTCAATCAATTCAGCATGCTTATTTATATATTGTATTTATTTACCTTTCTTGTACATCAGTGGAGCTGCACACTAAATCTCGTTGCACTGACGTGCAATGACAATAAAAGATATATTATTATTATTATTATTATATTATGTTGTTCCATTGTTTAAAAAGGGTTCTAAGAGTAAACCTAGCAATTATAGGCCTGTTAGTTTGACTTCAGTGGTGGGCAAATTAATGGAAAAGATACTTAGAGATAATATATATAAGCATCTGGATAAACAGGGTCTGATTAGGAACAGTCAGCATGGATTTGTGCCTGGAAGGTCATGTTTGTCTAATCTTCTTGAATTTTTTGAAGAGGTTACTAGGGAAATTGACGAGGGTAAAGCAGTGGATGTTGTCTATATGGACTTTAGTAAGGCCTTTGACAAGGTTCCTCATGGAAGGTTGGTTAAGAAGGTTCAACTGTTGGGTATAAATGCAGGAGTAGCAATATGGATTCAACAGTGGCTGAATGGGAGAAGCCAGAGGGTAATGGTGGATGGTTGTTTGGCGGGTTGGAGGCAGGTGACTAGTGGGGTGCCTCAGGGATCGGTGTTGGGTCCTTTGTTGTTTGTCATGTACATCAATGATCTGGATGAAGGTGTGGTAAATTGGATTAGTAAGTATGCAGATGATACCAAGATAGGGGGTGTTGTGGATAATGAAGAGGATTTCCAAAGTCTACAGAGTGATTTAGGCCATTTGGAAGAATGGGCTGAAAGATGGCAGATGGAGTTTAATGCTGATAAATGTGAGGTGCTACACCTTGGCAGGACAAATCAAAATAGGACGTACATGGTAAATGGTAGGGAATTGAAGAATACAGTTGAACAGAGGGATCTGGGAATAACCGTGCATAGTTCCTTGAAGGTGGAATCTCATATAGATAGGGTGGTAAAGAAAGCTTTTGGTATGCTAGCCTTTATAAATCAGAGCATTGAGTATAGAAGCTGGGATGTAATGTTAAAATTGTACAAGGCATTGGTGAGACCAAATCTGGAGTATGGTGTACAATTTTGGTCGCCCAATTATAGGAAGGATGTCAACAAAATAGAGAGAGTGCAGAGGAGATTTACTAGAATGTTGCCTGGGTTTCAACAACTAAGTTACAGAGAAAGGTTGAATAAGTTAGGTCTTTATTCTCTGGAGCGCAGAAGGTTAAGGGGGGACTTGATAGAGGTCTTTAAAATGATGAGAGGGATAGACAGAGTTGATGTGGATCAGCTTTTCCCTTTGAGAATAGGGAAGATTCAAACAAGAGGACATGACTTCAGAATTAAGGGACAGAAGTTTAGGGGTAACATGAGGGGGAACTTCTTTACTCAGAGAGTGGTAGCGGTGTGGAATGAGCTTCCAGTGGAAGTGGTGGAGGCAGGTTCGTTGGTATCATTTAAAAGTAAATTGGATAGGCATATGGATGAGAAGGGAATGGAGGGTTATGGTATGAGTGCAGGCAGGTGGGACTAAGGGGGAAAAAAAGATGTTCGGCACGGACTTGTAGGGCCGAGATGGCCTGTTTCCGTGCTGTAATTGTTATATGGTTATATGGTTATTATTAGACTCTAGTAATATCCTGACAACAAATGCTCAGCTCATTGTTCTATAGTTTTGTGCTTTCCATCTTCAAGTGGAAAGATATCCACTGTTTTCTAATCCAAAGGGATGGTTCCTAAATCCATAGAATATCAATAGATTGGTCACCTGCAATATTGCCACCCATTTCCTTTAAAACATTAGGTTGGAAACCATCTGGTTCTATAGGGTTTGCCACTCATCGTGTCATTTTCTTCATTACTTTTATTTTGCTTAAAATGAGATTTTTGTGTGCTTCCATCCTTGTTTCAACATTAGTTTCCTCAAAACATTCTCCTCTTTACTGCGATACTAAAGTCGTAATGAATCAATATATTTAACTTCTTCATTTCCAGTCACAATATCATCAGTTTTCAAAAGGCCAAATTGCTAGCCATCCTCAATTTCACAATTATACGTATTTTGTGCTGATTTGATAATCTCTCCAAGTTCCTTTTCATGTTCCCTTTTTGTTCAACTTACTAGTTATTATTATTGGTCACACGATGGCACAACTGGTATAGCTGCTGCCTCACTGTGCAAGAGAACCAGGTTCGATCCTGACCTCAGATGATATCTGGGTGGAGTTTGCATGTTCACCCTGTGACCGTGTGGGATTCCTCCAGATACTCCGGATTCCAACCATATCCCAAATGCATGTGGGTTGATAGGTTAATTAGCCTCTGTAAATATTGCCCTAGTGTGTTGGAAGTGGATGAGAAAGTGGGATAACATAGAACTAATGTGAACAGGCGATCAATAGTCGGCATAGTCCCTAAAACTAAATTAATCTTATTAGCTGCTGGGCTGTTTTGTCCTTCTTCCATTTGCTAAGTGTGCTAGTTATTGCTATTTTGCATGTTTTTACTTTCTCTGTTGAAGCGCGCCCTGCCTCATTAATTGTCTATTGCTTTTATTGTTTTTTGGCAAACAGATCTTTTGCTAAATCTAGAATATTGGCAGCTATTTTGTGTTTTATGTTAACACTCCATTGTACTCAATCATAATATGATCACTGACAGCAGGCTATTTGAGTCCATTAAGTATCTCTCAATATTCATTTGAAAATCATAGATTTAATATGAACTACACTCTTAACAGTTCTGGGATATTCTGCTGCAGGAAATTATACTTAGCATTCTCCAGAGACCACTAATTTGCTGATACCACGTTGCCTACTCCCAGGCTGCATATCTTGTTTTCATTCATAAATCCATTAGACTGTTGTCTCATCAAAGGAAAAAAAAAAGGCTCTTCTTTTACTCTTTGCATTACTCCTGCCTCCCCATTTCCCTGAGGCACTGAGACTTTATTGGGGTAGGGTTGCATAGTCAGTTCTTCCTGTGTGGAGCGAGCAGTAGCTATCCTATCACCAGCTATTTAATTTAAGAGCCACTCAAGCCAAGCTCAATTCTGTCTTCACTCAATGCCTCCCCACACATTGTTGTCGAAAAGAGATCCAGATTGGAAACCCTGCTAAGCCTTTCCTCCCTGGCATGGTAACACTGAGGTTCATTGTACCATTCATCATATTTCGCTCATGTGGGTTAACTTAACAGATTTGTCTCCAGTCCAAATGTATGTCTAAATCGGTCAAATTTTACTGGCACCCTATCTGCCATTAGGTCAGTTTTAATATTTTCAATCTTGTCTGTAGGAGTGGCACAGTGGCGCACTTTGGTGGTAGAATGGTAGAGTTGCTGCCTTACTGCGCCGGAGACCCGAATTCGATCCCGACCACGATTTTGTTACTGATTTTGTATGTTCTCCCCGTGACCGCATGGGTTTTCTCCTGGTGCTCTGGTTGCCTCCCAGATTTTAAAGACATGCAGGTTTGTGTGTTAATCGGCATCTGCAAAAATTGTCTCTAGTATGTAGTATAGAACGAGTGTACGGGATGATCGCTGGTCGGCCCAAACAGCCTGTGTCCACACGGTATCGCTAAAAACTATAATTTCTCCGTGGCCCTGCAGTTCTTTTTCACCTCACTCCCAGTGCATGTTTAGTCCTCTATTGACTTTAGCTATGTTGAATCCCTCATCTCTATGTGCAAAACATAAAATGCTGGAGCAACTCACGCAGCATCTGTGGAGGGAATGGACAGACGATGTTTCAAGTCGGGATCATGACTACCCATACCAATGCCTTGGTTTAGCTCCCTCTACTTCTCCTTTGAAAGCTGCCTTGGGGGACTAGGCTGAAATACTCATGTTCAGTCATCTTCACTAAAACTTCTCCCACTGTGACAGTTATATTGTCACAGACACCTCAGCATGGAATTTCATTGGGGCTGAAGGATAAATCACATCCTGAAGTGCCTGGTTGATCTTTCTCAATTTTGTGAAATGATGCAGAATTGATCATAATCACAATTCAATAGATAGGTTTAAAAATAGATTATCAATCAGGTCCCACAAAAAAGCAAATGCATTTCTCGGCACTCATTATTCACATGTTCAATGACTTTATGGGAACTTTTACCACTTATAAAGTAAACTTGACTTTTATCATTATGTCTGTTTGTGGGCGTTATATTTTCATTTCAGTCTTATTTCCCAATGGGCATATTCAGTAGATTGGAATATAACATGATTAATCTTACACTGCATAGTTCATGAAGTGAAACATAATGTGGTGATGCTTAAGCTCTGGTAAGGAATATCTGGCTGCTTTAAAACCATTGGAAGAGCAGCATGTAAATTCCAGGAAACATTAAGTTTCAACTTAAGCTTTTAAGGGTGATGTCTGCTGATGCATAAACTACATCAGTAAAATATGTAGATAGAATGCATGTCACTGTTAATCTTAGATTTAAACACTGATTGTCCCCTTTAAACAGAAGATTGCAGCTTTCACATTTAGAATATTATACTGGTTAAAACGTCACAGGTTTGTGGAACTCTAATCAATTCATGATTTGCTTTCAGCATCTCAGCAGAAGCCTTATTGCATATTTATAGATTTAAACAGGAGTTCTCGCTCTCTGTTCTCTGTGACTCATAGCTAGCACAATTTAAATGAAATTTTGTTTCATATTAAACTGATTCTGGATACCATAATTGATGCAAAACAAATTCTCAATCAACAAACAATAATCATCTCAAGTAAGAAAATTTACAAATTCTGTAATTCTCAAAGATATCAAGTGAACCATGAAATGCAAAAAGCAATCTCTCAGTATCTTTTGAGAGAAAATATCTTGTTAAGAAATCAGATATAGAACATTCGTCGGAGTGAAATGGGGAAATACTACATTGTAGATATGGACCTAACTCATTCTTCTCTATTTGGTTCTATTAATATGGTTTATTTATTTTTCAGTTTCTTAATCTCACAACCTGAAATAATAATGCAAATGGGTATGTTATGTATGTCTCAAAAAATACACAAAGTGCTGGAGTAACTCAGTGGGTCAGGCAGCTTCTCTGGTGAACATTGATAGGTGACGTTTCATGTCCTGAAAATTTGTGCCTTTGTACAGCAGCATCTGCAGTTCCTTGGTTCTACTTCATATTTTACTATCTCTTGCAGTTCATTTTTAATTGAATGCTGAATCAACCCAGCAGCATTAAGGAAAACAACATCATTTTTTTTAACTGTGGAGATAAGGGATAATGACTGCTAATCAGCACTTTGAAAAAAGAACAAAAATAGCACAAAGAACAAATGAGTAAATAAACCATTTTGCAGAGTGAAGAGATGGCCAACTTTATAGTCCAACCACTGCCCAATTTCCTCTTATTCTAAAGTGGTGCAGTATTGTATTCAGGCAATATATTAATTAAAGTGTGAACCTTTCAGAATGACAGCCCATGCCAAACAATACAGGAAGACACAAAAAGCTGGAGTAACTCCAGAGAGAAGGAATAGGTGACGTGATGTTGAAAGTGGCATCACAGGTAGATAGGGTGGTCAAAAAGGCTTTCGGCACATTGGCCTTCATCAGTCAGAGTATTAAGCATTAGAAGTTGGGAGGTCATGTATTGTATTCAGTTTTGGCACCATGTTATATGAAAGATGTCAAGCTGGAAATGGTGCAGAGAAGATTTAGGAAGATGTAGCTAGGACTCGATGACCTGAATTATAGGGAGAGGTTGAGCAGGCTAGGACTCAATTCCTTGGAGCAGAGGAGGACGAGGAGTGTTCTTATAGAGGTGTACACAATCATGGGAGGAATAGGTTGGGATAGGAATAGACGCACAGAGTCTATGGCCCAGAGTAGGTGAATCGAGAATCAGAGAACATAGGTTTAAGGTGAGGAGGGAAATTTTAATAGGAACCCGAGAAGTAACTTTTTCACACAAAGGGTGGTGGGTATATGGAATGACCTGCCGGAGGAGGTAGTTGAGGCAGGTACTATCGCAACATTTAAAAAACATTTAGACAGGTACATGGATAGGACAGGTTTAGATGGATATGCGCCAAATGCGGGCAGATGGGACTAGTGTAGATGGGACATGTTGGCCGGTGTGGGCAGGTTGGGCTGAAGGGCCTGTTACTATACTGTATCACTCTACGATACACAACACTGTATTAATGGCTTGAAAAGCTTTCATGCATTTTAGCAACATCAAGCATAAACATAGGATGAGGAGTAGGCTTGGTGGCCCTTCGAGATTGCTCTATCATTCATCAAAATCATGCCTAATGTTTTATCTTGTGCAATTTTCCAGCATTATCCCCATATCCCTTGGTCCCCTTAAGGTCCTGAAAGTTACTAATCTCAGTTCTGAATGAACGAGCGGAAAGTCCATGAATGGGGATGTGCAAAGATTGGGGAGGGGAGTCAGTCTGTCTAACCCATGACAGAAGGGAGAGGAGTTGTACAGTTTGATATCCACAGGGAAAAAGGATCTCATGTGGCGTTCTGTGCTACATCTTGGTGGAACTTAGGTCTCTTTGGTAGAGGGGGGGGGGGATGGGGTCCGTTGTTGACGATTGTCCATTATAACCAAGTAAGCTATTATCATAGAAAAAACAAACAACTCCAGTTGCTGATTAATACACAGAAGGACACAAAGTGTTGGATGTTAGCCGGTCTGGCAGCAACTCTGGAGAACATAGATAGGTGACATTTCAGGATCGAGACCCTTGTTCAGCCCCTCGGTCCAGAACGGGACCTGGAATGCCGGTGAGTTGACAGCCCCGGCATGCTGGCGGCCAGGGGATAGGGGAGGATCGGTGGAGTTAATGGAGGCAGCCCACGGGTTGGGGTCGGCGATGGAAGCGTGGCTTGGAAGCAGCCGAGGAAGCTGTGCTTCCCTGTGCGAGGAGGTTACGTACTTTCTTCGGCGAGGAGGCAAAATAATTATTTATTAAAATTGATAATTATATTTTTATCGCCCTAGCCTTAATTTCGCCTATCAATGTCTGCAAGGAATCCCCAGTTGCCCTCACTAGTTCTATTTATGTAGCCACAATAGCTCTTGCAGCCCATTTCTGTGTTTCATGCCAGACTACTTCCTTATTCTATCTTGGCTCTCTTCAGCAAGTGGGGGCACACGGTCTGGCCTGGAAGAGGCGCAATCTGGGGGTGGCGTGGGGTGCAGCCGCGGCAAAGAGCGGCCGGGGAGGAGGTACGAGCTGGGGGTATCACGGGAAGCCATTGGTAGGTCAGTCCGCTATAACCAAAATCCGTAATAAAGAGCACCATTCAAACAATGTTTTATTGTATTTACAATTGTGTCTAGTTTAGAGGCGCAACGCAGAAACAGGCCCTTCAATCCACAGAGTCCACACTGACCAGCGATCCCCGCACACTAGCACTATCCTACACACACTAGGGACCCTCCCTCCCCTAAACCCCCTCCTCTCCACACCCCCTACCCTCTTCCCTCCACCCTCCCCCCTCCCTCCCCCTCCCTGCTCCCCACCTCTCCCCCTCAGCACCCCCTCTCTCTCCCCCTCACTCTCACCCTCTCTCTCTCCTCCCCTCCTCCCCCACCTTTCCCCCCTCACCCACCCTCCCTCTTCTCCTCCTCTCCACCCCCTCTCCCTCTTGCCCCTCTCTCTGTGTCTCTGTCTCTGTCTCTGCCCCTTCTCTCTCTGCCCTCACTCTCTACCCCCGCCCCCCCCCCCTCTCTAGATGTGACTGCAAGTTGGGGGCTATGCGTCAGTAGATGCGGTGGTCATGGGGTAAAAGGAGCAAATTAATAATATTAATATATATCAAGGGGGGTAATTAGCGTGAGTGCGGGGGGGGGGCGGGATAGTTAGTGTGTGTGACGCTGCATGCCACCTCCCCCCCCACAACCGCACGTTGGGGGAACAGACCCAACGGGTCTGCACTTGGTCTAGTTTATCTATATCATACTGCATCTGCCATGAATCTGCCCACTCACTCAACCTGTCCAGGTCACCCTGCAATCTCCTAACATCCTCTTCACAGTTCACACTGCCACCCAGCTTTGTGTCATCCGCAAACTTGCTAGTGTTGCTCCTAATTCCCTCTTCCAAATCATTAATATATATGGTAAACAGTTGCGACCTCAACACCGAGCCTTGCGGCACTCCACTCGCCACTGCCTGCCATTCTGAAAAGGACCCGTTCTCTCCTACTCTTTGCTTCCGGTCTGCCAACCAATTTTCTATCCATGTCAACACCCTACCCCCAATACCATGTGCTCTAATTTTAGTCACCAGTCTCCCGTGCAGGACCTCATCAAAGGCTTTCTGAAAGTCTAGATACACTACATCCACTGGCACCCCCTCATCCATTTTACTTGTCACATCCTCAAAAAATTCCAGAAGATTAGTCAAGCATGATTTTCCTTTCATAAATCCATGTTGACATGGACTAATCCTTTTACTGCTATCCAATTGCCCCATTATTACCTCTTTAATAATTGACTCCAGCATCTTTCCCACCACTGAAGTCAGGCTAACTGGTCTGTAATTACCCGTTTTCTCTCTCTCGCTCCTTTCTTGAAAAGTGGGATAACATTAGCTATCCTCCAATCCACAGGAACTGATCCTGAATCTATTGAACATTGGAAAATGATCACCAATGTTTCCGCTATTTCTCGAGCCACCTCCCTGAGGACCCTCGGATGTAGACCATCAGGCCCAGGGGATTTATCATCGTTCAGTCCCATTAGCCTACCCAATACTATTTCTCGCCTAATGAAAATTTCTTTCAGTTCCTCTACCCCCTTAGATCCTCTGTCCTCCAGTATATCTGGGAGATTGTTTGTGTCTTCCTTAGTGAAGACAGATCCGAAGTACCTATTCAACTCTTCTGCCATTTCCTTGTTGCCCATAATAATTTCACCTGTGTCTGCCTTCAAGGGACCCACATTTGACTTTGCTACTCTTTTTCCCTTAACATATCGAAAGAAGCTTTTACTGTCCCTCTTTATATTCCTGGTCAGCTTCCCCTCGTACTTCATCTTTTCAGCCCGTATTGCCCGTTTTGTTTCCTTCCTCCTATGAAAGTTTCCCAATCCTCTGGCTTCCGGCTACTCTTTGCTGTGTTATACATCTTTTCTTTTAGTTTTATTCTATCCCTAACTTCTCTTGTCAGCCACGGTTGCCTCCTACTCCCCTTAGAATCTTTCTTCCTTTTTGGAATGAAATGATCCTGCGTCTTCCGTATTATGCCCAGAAATTCCTGCCATTGCTGTTCCTCCGTCATTCCTGCTAGGATCCCTTTCCAGTCTACTTTGGCCAGCTCCCCTCTCATGCCTTCATAGTCCCCTTTGTTCAACTGTATCACTGCCACTTCCGATTTAACCTTCTCCATCTCAAATTGCAGATTAAAACTAGTCATATTATGATCACTACCTCCAAGCGGTTCCTTTACCTCGCGTTCTCTTATCATATCTGGTTCATTGGGCAACACTAAATCCAGAATTGCCTTTTCTCTGGTCGGCTCCTCTAAGAATCCATCTCGAAGGCATTATACAAACTCTCTTTCTTGCGGTCCTGAACCAACCTGATTTTCCCAGACTACCTGCATATTGAAATCCCCCATCACCACAGCGGCATTACCTTTGTTACATGCCAGTTTTAACTCCTGCTGCAACTTACACCCTACATCCGGGATCATATCTCCTTTATCTGTTCTACTAGTTTAATCAGTCAGATGAGCCAAAAGTGATTCTTCATTCATGTTGACTCTGTTTTATCTTATTATCCTTTTCAGGGTGTTCTTTTACCTCACCATCTTTTTGACTAATATTTAGCTCCTTATGTTCCTTATTCGCACTAAATTATCGATCCTCTAATATTTTGGCAGGTTTATGTACTTTCTTCTGTGAAGAGACAAAATATATATATTTTTTTGTCAATGCCTTAAATTTACCTATCACTGCCTGCAAGGGATCCTCAGTTGCCCTCACGAGTTCCATTTACGTAGCCACAAAAGCTCTTACACCCCATTCCTGTTTCCTGTTAGACTACTTCCATATTCTATCTTGCCATTCTTCAGCAATTTCTTGTCCTTCTTTGTTGAATTTTAAAATGCTGCTAATGCTCCCAAACCCACTGCTCTTTCTGGCAACTTGACACTAAATTTGTGTGTCCCGTAGACTGTTTCTGTACACTTGCTAATCGGGGATTGGGGTTATGGCAAGATTCTACAGGACTGTTTGTAAGAAAAATAATTTCACTGTGCGTTAACACTTTGATAGCCCTGTCCCACGGTGCGTGTTCATTCCAAGAGCTCTCCCGAGTTTAAAAAAAAAATCAAACTCCTGGTAAGCACGGAGAATGAACGTAGCGGGTACGTCAGAGCTCGGGGACGTCTCTTAGCGGCTCGTAACGCTAACGGCAGGTACTCGAGAAGACTCGATAACGGCAGGTAAGCACGGGATGACTCGTGAAGATTTTTCAACACGTTGAAAAATGTCCACGAGAGCCCCGAGTACCGACGAGTGGCCATTAACGTAAATCTCCGAGTTCGAATCAGGGCAAACGCGGGAAAACTCTTGGAATGAACTCGTACAGTGGGGCAGGGCTTTACCTGTGTGACAATAAAAACACCATTGACCATTGAGTTTCTTTCCAGCTGCTTGAAATGCACCTAAAGCCCCTGGCCCACTTTACGAGGTCATTCAAGAGTTCTCCCGAGTTTTCCCCTGATTCGAACTCGGGGAATATCCGTAGCGGGTCCGTAGGAGTTCGTGGATTTCTCGTAGTGGCTCGTACGAGTAAAAAGTAAAAAAGATTTTCATCACGAGAAT
This sequence comes from Amblyraja radiata, assembly GCF_010909765.2. Taxonomy (NCBI): domain Eukaryota; kingdom Metazoa; phylum Chordata; class Chondrichthyes; order Rajiformes; family Rajidae; genus Amblyraja; species Amblyraja radiata. Next base: position 51,308,263 of record NC_045966.1, read on the forward strand.
TTTTTTACTCGTGGACATTTTATGCAGGATGAAAAAATGTCAGGAGTATACGGGGTGTCCCGAGTACCAACCGTTAGCATTACGAGCCGCTACGAGATATCCATGAACTCCTATGGACCCGCTACGGACATTCTCCGAGTTTGGATCGGGGAAAACTCGGGAGAACTCTTGAATGACCTCGTACAGTGGGACAGGGGCTTACAGTAACTTTACCTTTTACTGTGACTCTGAAAATGACTGCACTGAGGAGGTCCTTGTCCTTGGAAGCCCTCTCTAGAAGGTTCTTTTGGAGGCCTCTTGATAAAAAGAAAGTTTCACGCAACCTCTCTAGCTTTCTCTCCTCTTCCTGTATTCACAACAGAGGCTTGTACTACCTCCTTTTTATTTTCTTGAACTCATTTACCAGCTGCAGGAGGATTTCTTTTTTAATTTAATGGCCCAGAGGAGCTGTTTCCCTTCCACTGAGGTTTCTTTTGTATGGTCTATTAAAAGATCAGCAGATTAAAAAGAATACTTGTCAGAAAGTGAGCCACATCGCCCAGCCTTTGCAGTGTGTATGCTGTCCAACAAAGGCTTTTGAAAAGTGAGTAACAGTAAACAAACTTTGTTTCAAAAAGTGCCACACTCGCAAAATCTCACGGCACAGAAGGAAGCCATTTGGCCCATTGTGCCAATTATTTGAAAGAGCTATTGAACCAGAGCCATGCCTATGGTCTTACCTCGTAGTCCTGCAAGTATTTCCTTGTCACGTTTACAGGCAGGCAGCTCAACAGCACAGGCAGCTAATTCACAACATGCCATGTAGTGAAGAAAGGTCACTCACGAAATTCCACACAGAATTGTGCTCATGATTTCAAGCTTTGCATCAACGAGCGGATATAGCAGGCACACTAAATTCTTTAATACCCTCCCCACCTCCGTGCCAACCACCTCATCACCTCAACACGCTACACTTGCATGTACACTGAGTATTCCTGCACCTGTTGTCTATTGCACAACCCCTGTACATCTTTCACAGTTGTGTTGCTTATGTAAATAAGTCAGGTAGATATTTCAGATGCAATAAGATCCCACAAATTCTAAAATAGAATTCTAAATAGAATAGATGCCATACTAACCTTTTTGTCCCGCCACTTACATCAAATACTTTACAGATAAAGAACTGCAGGTTCTGCAATAACTCTGGTACTGTCTCAGGCCACTTAAAGCAGATGCCCTGGACATTTTATGACTGTTTTTTTTTTTCTACTTGTATTTTAATGTTGCTTTTTTTACCTGCACTTTTTTTTAAATTTTTTTTTTTTTAAACTATTCGTAATGTTTTTATCAGGAACTGGATTGTTTTTATTTATGCGTGAAATGTTTAAGTTTTTATGTGCGATGCTCCGGTATTCCCTGAGAAACGTCTTCTCATTTTTCACTGTACAATTGTTGCTTTGCATGATGACAATAAAAGGATGATAATGATAAAGGTGCTGCTTTACACAAAAGACACAAAGTGCTGGAGTAATGTCCCTGTCCCACTTAGGAAACCTGAACGGAAACCTCTGGAGACTTTGCGCCCCACCCAAGGTTTCCGTGCGGTTCCCGGAGGTTGCAGGTGGTTGCCGGAGGTTGCAGGTAGTGGAAGCAGGTAGGGAGACTGACAAAAACTTCCGGGAACCGCACGGGAACCTTGGGTGGGGCGCAAAGTCTCCAAAGGTTTCCGTTCAGGTTTCCTAAGTGGGACAGGGGCATAACTCAGCAGATCAGGCAGCATCTCAGGAGAACATGGGTAGGTGATGTTCTGGGTCGGGACCCTTATTGGAATCATTCTGAAGAAGGGTGCTAACCCCGAACATCAATTAATTGGTCTGTTTTTAAATAATTTATAGAAGGCATTTTTTAAAATATCCTCAAACTGCAGCAGAAAATGACCTATAGGTTTCCTCAACCCTTCCTTACTGATTCCAAAATGTTTCTCTAGTACGCTTTGTTGTGTCCAGGGAACCCGACAGTTCTTTCAGGTTAGGCAGAAGTTCACTTGCATCTCCTCCAACCTCATCTACTGTATCTGTTGTTCCAGGTATGGACTCTTATATATCGATGAGACCAAACGTAGACTGGGCGATCGTTTTGCTGAATAGCTTCGCTCAGTCCCCCTGGGCCTATGTAATTTACTCTTTAATTCCCCTTCCCATTCCCATCCTGACCCTTCTGTCCTGGGCCCCCTCCATTGTCAGAGTAGGGCCAAACACAAATTGGAGGAACAGCACCTCAAATTTCGCTTGGGCATCTCATACCCCAGCGGTATGAAATATCGATTTCTCTAACTTCAAGTAGCCCTTGCACTTCCTCTCTCTCTGTCCCTCCCCACCCTAGTCGTTGTACTAGTTTCACTGTCAACCTGGTGAGTTCCATTGTCTGTATAACTTATTTTCACCTCGCTAGCCCACAGAGAACAATAGACCATTTGCCTGATCAGCGTTACTTTTTTGCATATCTTTTATTCATTTGTTCTATATCTCTTAATATCTACGTCTATCTCTTGTTTCCCTTTCCCCTGACTCTCAGTCTGAAGAAGAGTCTCGACCTGAAATGTCACCTAGTCCATTTCTCTATAGATGCTGCCTGACCCGCTGAGTTAAGGGGCTGTCCCACAGCAGCGGCCTAATTGGCGAGTTTAGAAGAGTTTAGGAGAGTTTGAAAAAGTGTCATGTTGAAGACCTCCTTCGACCATGTTAAAGACTAGCTTCAACTAGCTTCGGGAAAATTGGACACCGAATAGTGGAAAGTGAAGACGACCTCCTTTGATCTCCTTCGACCTCCCTTCGACTGTTGAAGACTATCTACGACTACCTTCGACTACCCTCGATTACCAACAAATAACATGCCGACCTACTACGACCTACTTCGACTAAACCTATGAGTAAAAAAAATATTATTTTTTTTCCATGGCGACCATTTTTGACTTGCAGGCATTTTTGAGCATGTTGAAAACTACGCCGCGACATAGCTGGGACCTCGAGTAGAAACATAGAAATTAGGTGCAGGAGTAGGCCATTCGGCCATTCGGCCATTCGGCCCTTCGAGCCTGCACCGCCATTCAATATGATCATGGCTGATCATCCAACTCAGTATCCCGTCCCTGCCTTCTCTCCATACCCTCTGATCCCCTTAGCCACAAGGGCCACATCTAACTCCCTCTTAAATATAGCCAATGAACTGGCCTCGACTACCCTCTGTGGCAGAGAGTTCCAGAGATTCACCACTCTCTGTGTGAAAAAAGTTCTTCTCATCTCGGTTTTAAAGGATTACCCCCTTATCCTTAAGCTGTGACCCCTTGTCCTGGACTTCCCCAACATCGGGAGCAATCTTCCTGCATCTAGCCTGTCCAACCCCTTAAGAATTTTGTAAGTTTCTATAAGATCCCCTCTCAATCTCCTAAATTCTAGAGAGTATAAACCAAGTCTATCCAGTCTTTCTTCATAAGACAGTCCTGACATCCCAGGAATCAGTCTGGTGAACCTTCTCTGCACTCCCTCTATGGCAATAATGTCCTTCCTCAGATTTGGAGACCAAAACTGTACGCAATACTCCAGGTGTGGTCTCACCAAGACCCTGTACAACTGCAGTAGAACCTCCCTGCTCCTATACTAAAATCCTTTTGCTATGAAAGCTAACATACCATTTGCTTTCTTCACTGCCTGCTGCACCTGCATGCCTACTTTCAATTACTGGTGTACCATGACACCCAGGTCTCGCTGCATCTCCCCTTTTCCTAGTCGGCCACCATTTAGATAATAGTCTGCTTTCCTGTTTTTGCCACCAAAATGGATAACCTCACATTTATCCACATTATACTGCATCTGCCAAACATTTGCCCACTCACCCAGCCTATCCAAGTCACCTTGCAGTCTCCTAGCATCCTCCTCACAGCTAACACTGCCCCCCAGCTTAGTGTCATCCGCAAACTTGGAGATATTGCCTTCAATTCCCTCATCCAGATCATTAATATCATCCAGACCATTAATATACGCGGGGACTACTCTCGAGCATGAAAGAGAGTTACAAAGACCTAGGACGTGTTGACTATGCTGCGAGTATGAGTCGAGGGCAAACTCTTCTAAACTCACCAATTAGGTCGCCGCAGTGGGGCAGCCCCTGTACTCCAGCTTTTTGTGTGTAATTCATGGTGTTTGTTCCATGTGGTTTGCAGTAATGCTCTCTTACCAGCAGGGGGATTGATACTGCAGGGCAGAAATAACGGTGGATACACATAGATTGAAAACAGCACATGGCTCAAGTCTCTGTATCACTCTATTATAATTTATTATTACAGTAACATATATCGGATCCCGTCTTCCCAAAAGTCTTGGAATTAACCATGTCAAGCTACTGCATCTTCCTGAGAGATTCATCACTGCATACATTCTTTGAGTAAAGGCACCAGCCATCCACAGGTCAAGGCTGTGTTCTGTGGAATTCAAGAGTCATAATGCTTCCAATGTTCATGCTGACTCAACCTAGCTGACCTACACCAGTGTAACCCTGACACCAGCCACAGAATGTGTTCTTGTACCTCAGAGCCATCTCTTGGTGAAAGTAAACGTGATGATAATGTTCATCACCGCCTTTAGGGCTCATGTTGTCGACCTCCCCGTGGTTAGCCCGTCAACTGACCTCAGTCAGGCAAACGACAACAAACAGAGACAGCAGCACAAAAACAACAAACAACCAACAACAGCTTGCAACCTCAGTCGCCGCAGCTCGGCGCCAACCGAGGGCGGGTACCTATGGATGTTGAACTGGATGGCAGCACCCTGCTGCAGCTGATGGCAGAAGGCTTCACCAAGGTCAAGATCACCATCATTGAACATATGCTAGACAACAGCACATTGAACTGGCCATAGCACCTGGAGGGCGTTACATAACCTCTGCTGCCTCAAACGCAAGAAGAAGATCACCGCCTTTAACACAACAGGCACAGGCTTTGGTTTAGTGGAAATAAGGTATTTAATGACTAAGACTTCAGATTAGGTTTGTCTTCTAGGCAGCTGTGATTTCTGTCCTATTTAGTTTGGTCTGGTCTACCTACAACAGATTATCTCAAAGCACGGAAAATACCACCAATACCTTCGCTGCAAAATTATCCAAATTCACTGCAAGGATAAGTAAACCAAAATCAGTGTCCTCTCTCAGTCCAATGGCTGCCTCACCAACAGTCTGTCTGTACCTTTCTTCTTCATTGTTTTTTTTAGTATGTATCTTTTAGTTGATGTATGTTTTAGTGTTCTTTAGCTTGTTTTATGTGGGGGTGGGGTTGGGGGAAACTTTTTCGAAACTCTTATCCTGATGGAGATGCGATTTTTTTCCGTATCGTATTTCTGTCCGCACTGCGGCCTAACAGCGAGGAGTTGGCGGTCTTTGCTGGAGACCGATTTTGAAAGCTCCACCGCGGGTGCCAGCGGACTTTAACATCATGAAGCCCGCGGTCTCTGGTCTGAGGCCGACCAGGAACTCCAAGCCGCAAGAACTTTGACCACTCCGACGCGGGAGCTTCGATCTCCCCGGCACGGGGCATTCGACCGCCGGCTGCAGGAGCTTTGATCGCCCCGACAGATGGTTCGACTACCCTGACCGTGGGAGAAGAATGAGGGAAGAAGTTTTGCCTATTGCCTTCCATCACAGTGGGGAATGTGGGGAGTCCATTGTGGTAGATGTTAACTTTTATGTAGTTGTGTGTCTTGTTGCTTTTTCTGGTATGGCTGCATGGTAATTCGCACATCGCTGTACCTTAATTGGTACACGTGACAATAAAAGACCTTTGAAACCTTTATTGAGGAGCTAGTTTCACAGTTGGATATGGTGTAAGGCCATGTCCTTCATATGCCTGACACCTGTTCCCAAACACATCCTTTATTCCAAGGTCTGTCTTGGGAAACAATTGCCAGGCAGACAGCAGAAAAGATTCAAGGCTCAAAGCCTCTTTGAAGAACTGGAACATTCCAGGCCTGTGACCGTCAAAGTGGAGGACATTCAGGGTGGTACTGAGAACCTAGAGGCCATACATTGGGAAGATTTGTGATGTGCATATTGAAAATAAGGCCAATAGATTCAGTAGCTCACACTGGCAATCACAAAGCCTTCAGCTGCTGAAAATTTCCACTGCGCCATAATACTTAGAGATCAAGTTTAGATTTGGTGACCATTTCGCCAAACACGTGTTCAGTCTGCCCTGGCCTGCTGGATCTTCTGGTTGTTAACTCACCTTCCCATTTCTATACCAATCTTCCCATTATGGGCCTTCTCCATTGAAGCCACACATGAACTGGAGGTACAGCGCTCATATTTTTCTTGCGTAGCTTAGAACCCAATAATATGAACATTGAATTATCTAATTACAGATAACACCCCCACTTTTTTCCTTTCACTTCTCTGTACCCACCCTCATGTACGGCCATTTCTCCCACTATCCCAACCCCCTTTCCTCCTTCTCCCCTGTTCCCTTCCACCTATATCCCACCCACTGGCACAACATTCCACTTGTCTCCTTATCTGACACCCTTTTGCCGCCTTTTCATCTTCAGCCTTTGTCCACCCATCTGCAAATGAAAGATGGTTGGACAAAGGCTTACCAATCTCCATCTATCACTTGCCAGGCTTTGACTTTCCCCATGTGCTTTGAATCTTTCTCTTTCTCCCCCCCCACAACTTGGACCCGCTGACAAGGCTGCGTATTCATCCCTCTCCTCTACTTTCTCTACACCAATGACTGCACCTCCACAGAATCCTCTGTCAAGCTTCTCAAGTTTGCGGACGATGCAACCCTGATTGGACTGATCCAGGATGGGGAGGAATCTGCCTACTGGCAGGAAGTGACACAGCTGGCGTCCTGGTGCCATCGCAACAACCTGGAGCTCAATGCTCTTGAGACAGTGGAATTGATTGTGGACTTTAGGAGAGCTCCCCCTCCCCTCCTCCACTCACCATCAACAACACCACAGTCACATCTGTGTAGTAATTTAAGTTCCTTGGAACCACCAGAGACCTAAATTGGGAGGCCACCATCGACTCCACAGTCAAAAAGGCACAACAGAGGATGTACTTCCTGCGGCAGTTGAGAAAACACAATCTGCCACAGGTAATGATGGTCCGGTTTTATTCTGCCATCGTAGAGTCTGTCCTTGCCTTCTCCATCATGATCTGGTTTAGCTCAGCTACCAAGCACGACATCCGGTGACTGCAGCGCATCGTTCGATCAGCCAAGAAGGTTATTGGCTACAGCCTTCCCCCCATTGATGAACTGTTCACTGCAAGGGCCAAGAAGCGAACGGATAAGATCATCACTGACTCCTCTCACCCTGGCCACAAACTCTTTGAAGCACTTCCCTCTGGGAGGCAACTTCGGACTGTCAAAGCTGCCACAGCCAGACATAAAAACAGCTGTTATCCACGAGCATAAACAAAAATGCTGGAGAAACTCAGCGGGTGAGGCAGCATCTATGGAGCGAAGGAAATAGACAACGTTTCGGGTCGAAACCCTTCTTCAGACTGATGTGAGGGGGGGTGGGGGGGTTGGAAGAAGAAAGGAAGAGGTGGAGCCAGTGGGCTGAGGGAGAGCTGAGAAGGGGAGGAGAAAGTAAGGACTATCTGAAATTAGAGAGGTCATGTTCATACCGCTGGGGTGCAAACTGCCCAAGCGAAATATGATGTTAGAAAATTGTAAAGCGAAATATTATGTTAGAAAATTGTGCTGCTCCTCCAATTTATGGTGATCCTCACTCTGGCCATGGAGGAGGCGCAGGACAGAAAGGTCAGATTTGGAATGGGAGGGGGAGTTGAAGTGCTGAGCCACCGGGAGATCAGGTTGGTTATTGCGAGGTGTTCGACGAAGCGATCGCCAAGCCTACGCTTGGTCTCACCGATGTAGAGCAGCTGACATCTAGAGCAGCAGATGCAATAGATGAGGTTGGAGGAAGTGCAGGTGAATCTCTACCGCACCTGGAAAGACTGCTTAGGTCCTTGAATGGAGTCAAGGGGGGGAGGTAAAGCGACATGTGTAGCATTTCCTGCAGATTTTCCACGAGCAGTAGCTCTATTCAATAACCAAAAGTCTGTAGCCTCATTTTGCTCTGGTATTTTATTTTATTCTTCACATGTTTAAATTATAATGTTTTATATTTAATTTTCTACTGTATATCGTATTGTTGAACTTGCGACCAAAGCACCAAGGCAAATTCCTTGTACGTATACATACTGGGCTAATAAAATGTATTCAATTCAATTCAATTCAAGAAGTGTCCCGACTGCTTGACCCGCTGAGTTACTTTGTCCAGCACTTTGTCTGTTTATATATATATATATATATATATATATATATATATATATATATATATATCACTCTACCAATACTACCAAGCCTGGTGTCTGTTCAATGAGTAGTGCAGAAAGAAAAAAAGTGCCACCAGGTGAAGTGGCGACCTGATGAAACTGCCACACAGCTACCACATGTGTAGCAAACAGTAAAAGCAGCTTGCAAAGTACATCGCTAGGCATCGTGGATTTGATGATCAGATCAGACAACGCTGAGTCATTGGAATCAATTTTAAGCCAGAAGTATTGAGCAGTTGTTTCAATTTGGCTTCTTTCTCAGTTTCCCTCTTTTATAGAAGTCACGCTTCAGAAAATTGAAATCCTTCTATGTGATGTCAAGAAACAGCTGAAAGCACTGGAAACACCCAAGGCTGTGAGACCCGTTAACATTCTTTCTGTGGAACAGAAGACGTAGATTCCAGCACAAGCCACACCACTTGCCTAGAGGTTTCACAACAGCTGCCACATCGATATGTATTCCACCGTTTGGAAAATGTCCTAATTCCTGTCCACAAAAGGTAGGATAAATCCAATCTGGTTATGTTTCTCCACCCATCCTCATTCCCAAACCCTATCTACCCTGCTTGTCTACTTTCAATCCTCAGCTGAGGGTAGGAAGGCATTGCATCTCAAGCAGTACCTATCAATCTACGGCTCACCATTACCCATTTTGGGCTCAGCTGAAATCATGGATCCTGGCATCATTCGAAATGGACAAGTGAACTAAATTCAAAAATTAAGATGAGAGTAACTGGCCTTGACATTAAGACAGTATTTCACTGAATGTGGCATCAAGCCAAACTTGAAAAGAACAGGAATCATGGTGGAAACTCTCTACAAGCCGGGTCCTTGCAGCACACAAAGGAAGATGGTTGTAGCTGTTGAAGGTCAATTATTTCAGTTTCTGGACTTTGCTGTGGGGATTCCTAAATGCATTCTGCAATGTCCAACTCCCTTTGTTCCTCCATGAACGATCTTTCCATTATAAGGTCAAAGTACGGATGTTGGCTGATGATCGGACAATGTTCAGTTCCATTCACAACTCCTCAACAAATGTAGTCATGCAGTCCACACTTGCATGCAGCAAGCCCTGGACAACATTCAGATATGGGCTAAGAAATGGCAAGTAACATTCACTGCAGCATAACATTTGACCATTGCAAAACCAGGAAGAATCTAATCATCTACCCTTGATGTTCAACGGGATTAGGATTAGTAGGTAGTGGTTAATTTTTGTCACATGTATCTAGATACAGCGAAGAACGTTGTTTTGCACAGAATAGATACCTTATGACATCAAGCCAATTGGAGAGCGAATATGTTATCCATAATCACATTTTCCAAGAACATGATTGTTTTTTAAACTATAGCAAAAGGATGCTACAGATTTCCTATACTTTCACTTCTGCTATTTCATGTATTTGCAATAGTTTTTCAACTAACTAGTTTCTATCTCTTTGTTTGGGTTGGAATTAATTTTTGCAATAATTTATGTTACTGATTGTGCATATATTTATTTTAATCAGGAGACATAAAAAATATTGCTCAATTGCACTTAATGGATAAAGTTGATCAAAGTTGTTCTTTAAAGTAAAATCAGAAAATGAAATCCAGAAATACAAGTGAATGCCTTCCTTTTGCAGTAACTTTGATTTTAAAATGGTTGCCAGTGTTGAAGTTAGCTGGAAGCTTTCTGGGTAGCACAAAGCTATGTTTGTCCTTCTATATTCATTATACTGCATTAACTTTCCATCATTGAGATGGGGCTGGCAGGAGGAGAGGTCAGACTTCATAAAAACTGTAGATCATACTTTTCTTTCTTAATTTTTTGACAGTTGGCAAATGTCAGGAAACAAAAAGTAATGGAGGAGGATTGTAATACTGGAGGCGTGTGCTGGAGATTGGCAAGAACAGACCATTCCACTGAGCTGATTCTGTGCACTCAAGTAGGCAGACAAGTTGGAAGTTGCAGCATTCTAGTTCCTCTAAAACGCCACAGAATCCACCTGTATATCAAATTTCTGGCTAACAGCAAATGACTAAAGAGATAAATAGTTTTCTTTGATATCTTGTCCTTTGTCTTAGCTGAGGAACTCTTCTGGGGAAAATTTCCACTGGTATCTTTCCCTATTGATTGTCAGAAGCCACAGGAAGGGATTTGTGCCCATGCCGGCCAAAGATGAACTGCAAGAGCGGCACGGTGGTGCAGCAGTAGAGTTGCTGTCTTACAATGCTTGCAGCACCAGAGACCCGGGTTCGTTCCCGCTACGGGTGCTGTCTGTATAAAGTTTGTACCTTCTCCCTGTGACCGTGTGGGTTTTTTCCAAGATCTTCGGTTTTCTCCCACACTCCAAAGACGTACTGGTTTGCAGGTTAATTGGCTTTGTATTAAAAAACGGAAATTGTCCCTAGTGTGCGTAAAGTAGTGTTAATGTGTGGGGGTCACTGGTCGGCACGGACTCGGTGGGCCGAAGGGGCTGTTTCCGTGCTGTGTCTCTAAACTAAAATAAACTCAATTAAGCCCACTTTTCAACTTTTGGTCGTGGAGATGATTATTTTAAGAAGTAATCCAAGTACTTTTTAATTACAGCAAATGTTCTGCTTTCGGGCCATGTGTTCCAGACTCTCACCAGTTGTTGAGCAAAACATTTTATTATTCACTTCCCTTTCATGCTTCATTAAATAAATTAAATCTATGACCCTCAATTTACTCAACTCTCTGGAAAGTAAAATAGGTCTTTTTGTTTGGACACAACCCTGATTGGACTGATCCAGGTTGGGGAGAAATCTGCCTACAGACAGGAAGTGTCACAGCTGGCGTCCTGGTGCCATCGCAACAACCTGGAGCTCAATGCTCTTAAGACAGTGGAATTGTTTGTAGAATTTAGGAGGGCTCCCCCTCCCCTCCCCCTACTCACCATAAACAACACCACAGTCACATCTGTAGAGTCCTTTAAGTTCCTTGGAACCATCATCTCCAAGGACCTTAAATGGGGGGGGGGGGGCACCATCAACTCCACAGTCAAAAGGGCACAACAGAGGATGTACTTCTTGTGGCAGCTGAGGAAACACAATCAGTCACAGGTGATAATGGTCCAATTCTATACTGTCATCATAGAGTCTGTCCTCACCTTCTCCATCATGGCCTGGTTTGGCTCAGCCACCAAGCACGGCATCCGGAGGCTGCAGCGAATCGTTCGATCATCTGAGAAGGTTGTTAGCTGCAACCTTCCCCCCATTGACGAAATGTACACTGCAAGGGCCAGGAAGCGAGCGGGTAAGATCATCTCTGACCCCTCTCATGTTGGCCACAACTCTTTGAAGCACTTACCTCTGGAAGGCGACTCTGGACTGTTAAAGCTGCCACAGCCAGACATTAAAACAGCTTTTATCCACGAGCAGTAGCTCTACTCAATAACCAAAAGTCTGTAGCCTCCTTTTGCTCTATTATTTTATTTAATTCACAAGTTTAAACTATAATGTTTTATTCTTAATGTTTTAATGTTTTATGTTTTATTCTTAATAGTTTACTGTATGTCGTGTTGTTACTTGCGAGCGGAGCCCCAAGGCAAATTCCTTGTATGTGTACATACTTGTCCAATAAACTTATTCATTCATTCATTCATTCATTCATTCATTCATTCATTCATTCATTCATTCATTCATTCATTACCCTGTTTAAATTTCTCATGAATTTATATGCAATCAATTCTCTTGTTAGTCTCCAATATCCCAATTCAATTCTGAACCCCTGGCAACATATTAACAAATTTTCTCTGTGTTGTCTGTATTGTTACCAATGTGCTCTGTGGCACAGAAAATACAATCTTACAGTATAGGAGATAACATTTTGGCATATATAGAGTGATTGGCTAGTAAGAAACAGAGTAGGCATTGTAGTGGCCATTTGGCTTAAGTAACCGCTCATATTGTTTAAGTAACTGCTCATATTGGGGCCTGGGTAGAAGCTTGTATCTTCTCTATCTTACCAGTAGAGGTGAGGAACAGCAAGACGAATAGTGTTGCAAACATATGCTTTTTTGGATCACGGAAGTTCGACTACCTTTTGCACAGAAAACCTGACGAGAAGGCAGAACATCACAGAAGAGACTAAGATTCGATTGCATACCATGAATAAAGATAAAGAGAGCATGAGTCTTTACATTACAAGTGTGGAGATATCCAGTCTGGATGAAGATAATTTTATACCAATATCTGAAATGTTTACACATGGAACCATGCCTGTTGGTCGTCAAAATATACCCAGATATGAAGACTTGAAACAATGACCTTACCTGAAGGATGTCAAAATATCTAAAATAAATTCTAGTCTTGACCTACTTATCGGAATGAATGTTTTGAAGGCATTGGAACCTATACAGATTGTGAGGAGCCAAGGTGATGGACCGTATGCTGCGAAAACCCGACTTGGATGGGTTATCTATGGCTCTTGAGAAGGAACAACGAAAACGGGAGTCAGAACTACCCTGCCATTGCTGTTAATCAAATATCTACTGATAAATTAGAAAAGCTGGTGATGAAGCAATGCAATGAAAGTACCAATAAGGAATCTGAGGAAATGTCCAGAGAAGAGTTAAAGTTTGTGGATATTATGAACTACTCAGTAAAGATTGACGGACACTTATGTGTGGACTTACCTTTCAAACACAAAAGTGTTAATATGCTGAATAATCGTCGTATGGCAGAGCAACACACCCAGAAGTTGAAACGCAAGCTTGGCGAGAATACTAAATTTCATGAAGTAATAATTTTGTTGAAGAATAATTTCAACGTGGATGATTGCTTAAAATCCATGTCTACTGAGCAGGAAGCAATTCATGTGATAGGACATCTGACTTCCCTTTGCAATAAGGGAGAATTCACACTTTCCAAGTGGATCAGCAACAATTGTGAAAGCATTCCACCAGATGATAGAGCCATAGAAACCAGATAGTTGGATTTGGACAAAGACAATTTGCCAATGGAAAGAGCATTGGGAGTTACTAATGTTGCACAATTGAATTATGATAACACAAAAGAAAATCATGCGGATGAAGTTTCTAGAGAACTGATAACAGACCGCTTCTTAAGCGATAAGAATTGGATCAATGAATTAGAGTCTCTCTGTAAGCCAGATAGAGAATGGCCAAAGCTTGAGCTGGGATTTGAAATAATGATCCAGAAATTAAATCAAACCTAACGGTGAACGTTTTTACTAAAAATCCTGTTATTCTCTCGAAGGATTTTCACACTTCAACATTGTTGTTACAACATATCCATGAGTTGATCTGACATGGAGGAAGAAGTTTCATGCTATCAAAGCTTTGGACTGTTATGTTTTGGACTATATACTGGGTATCATGCCTGATGTTAAGGGTTTGGTCTGCATGGTATGACTTTAAACTAAAAACAGTGTTTTAATAAGACCAATAATCGAGTTATGCTTGCTTCTAGACGGCGAAGGTGAAGATGGAAGAGTCGATGAAGAATTCTGATTGCGGATATATAGCACATGCTATTTTTTGCTTTTGATATATGTTAAGCCTTCATGGCTACTTTATTTTGATGTCTATTAATAATTGCCTCGTTATATACTTGGAACATTTAGGGGCCGGTATGGAGTGGCCATTTGGCTTCTTTTGCGTATCTTTAATTATGGCATTTGTCTTTAAATTTTAGACTGCCCATAATTATGTGGGTGGGATTTATTACTTAGTCTAGGGCGTGTTTGGTGCTGGGTTTCTTGCGCAGACGCTTAGTTTTTAGTTTAGCTCGGAACTACATGGGGAAGGAACACCTTTCGACCATGTGAAGTTTAGCCGAGACACGAGGAGTTTTCTAACGTTTAAAAGCGATATGCTGGAGTTTGACAAAGATTAAAGTGTACGAGTCAGAGAAGAAGGTTGGATGTATATCTTATTGTTTTTCTTCAACAATAAAGAAACTATTATTTAAAAGACTGTGCTATGAAGATTTATTTGTGAAGAAGCTCTGAAGGTCTCACGGAGAGCTCACATGCGTATTACGACATTCTCCTTAACCATGTAGTCTCTTTAGCGGCTAGAGGGAGTAATCTCTTGAACGATATAAAAATCTGCAGCGACATGTATAAATGGTGTAACAATGTTAACCACAGAGATCGGCGCTGGGACACAACAGATTACAATTTATATAAATGTTGGGTGACAGTGGTAAAGGTATGTCCTAAATATTCTGATAACACCAAGATAGATTTAAAAATTGAACAGTTCAAAAGATGATATGAAGAGGTTACAAAATAATATAGATAGATTAAAGAAATTAGCAAAGAGCTGACAAATAGAGTATAACGTTTAAAATAATAATAGAGTATAAAGTATAAAAGTAATCAGGCTAATAAACACTAGAACCTCCAAATACATATTGAACTACATATACTTGTGGGCATTTGTTTTGTCTTTTGGATTATTATTGTTTGTTTTAATGTGTCTGTATGTGTGTATATATATATATATACTTTTTTTTCTCATTTATTATATTGTTTACAGTGTACTATGTTTGCATATTTTGTTGTGCTGCTGCAAGTAAGAATTTCATTATTCTATCTGAGACATATGACAATAAAAGCTCTTGACTTGATAATGGGTAAAATATGGATTTAGCAAGAAAAATAAAACATATTATTTAAATTGTAAGAGAGTACAGAGATGAAGAAAGGTCTCGACCTGAAACGTCACCCATTCCTACTCTCCAGAGATGCTGCCCGTCCCGTTGAGTTGCTCCAGCTTTTTGTGTCTATCTTCGGTTTATACCAGCATCTGCAGTTCCTTCCTACTCACAGTGCTCTGAGATGCACTGGGTTCTGGATGTCCAAGGGTATGCTTCACAAAAGGTTAGTGTGCAAGTGTAGCAAGTGATAAGAGGGCTAATAGATGTCATCATTTATTGCCCGGGAAAGAATATGTTTTAGTTATATACAGCATTGGTGAGAAACTCCGTCTAGTGTGTACCATGTTTTACTCTATTTAAGAAAGGATGTCAATGTTATGGAAACACACATCAGTCCCTACTGTTAAGATGTGGATTACAAACATGTCCGAGACACTACATCTTGAAAATATTAGACTTGTCTTGGCAGAAAAAACAGATCATTTTTTCAAGACATGGACACCCTCCACCGAATTCTTACAAGGATAGTATGGCGCAACACAACTTTGGATTTAAATCCAACTATGGGTTGGGTGAGGTGGGTGGGGGGGGGGGGGATATATGCCAAATAAAGATTTCTTTCTTTATCTTTTTGTTCTTTTTTTTCCTTTTCTTTTTTTCTTTTATCCACTCTTTGGCTATACTACGTTGGTAGTCTAGGGGTCCTATCTTTGCACCTCTCACTTTTTCTCTCTCTTGTTCTCTCTCTTTTCTTTTCCTCTATTGTAAAGTTTAAAAAGTTAAAATTGAAGCTGTACATTGACTATCATTTTATATGCCGTTGTTTTATTCTTGTACATTCGCTTCTAATAAATAAATAAATAAACAAATAAACAAACAGATAAATATATATATTTTTAAATAGATAGATAAATGGATAGATCGTTCAGTGAACGTGTACTAGATTAATACCTGGAATGGATGTCTTAGGAGGAACAGAGGGACATAAAAGGTCTTGAGGGGTCTTGACATGGATTGGAGGCGAGCGGTGGTGGGGGAGGGGTGGTGTGGGGGAGGTGGAAAGGAGGATAAAAATAAGTGGTCACCCATTTAAGCAGAGTTAAGATTGTATTTTTCACCTCAATTATATCTTTGATATTATCTTTCCCAAAGACAGTGAAAGCTATTTAAAAAATATATATTTTCAAAGTAGGGCTACATTGGCAAGAAAGTGAAAGCTACCATTGGTAAAAGAAACACAGGGTTGAGGTTACAATCATATTAGACATGATCTTGTGAAGTACTGGAGGCTAAATGTGCCAAATGTCCTTACCTAATCTGTAAACTATGCATAGTGCGTTAGCTCTGGCTTGAGTAACGATTTACACAGTCCTAACATTATTTCCCAGCTCTTGTATTGTTTTCCTTCATCAATAAGGGCTAGTACTCTATGTCATGCCTTGTTGGCATAATCATCATACCTACCTGTCTTGCTACTTTCATGAATTTTTGGGCATGAATGCCAAGATCCCTCTGTTCCTGTGCTTGTTAGCATCCTCTCATTTATCATGTACTTCAGTATTTTTCTGTGTGTACCAGCATAAAATTCGACCATGCATCTGGAGTCCATGTGAATGCTGAAGCACATCTTAACATTCAGTGAGTTGAAGAATACCACTTGGCCCATTGGCCGTCTACAATGTCAACTTCCTTCAGGGTAGATGCTATCTCTAATGTTCCTTCACCACAAATTATACCCTACACCATCTGTCACTCCATGGCTTGCCCCCTTCAGCGACTGTTTCACTGAACACTTGCACTCAGTCCGTCTACTGGATCTCTCGCTTGCTAACCATTTTAACTCTCCTTCCCATTCCCATACTGCCCTGGGCCTCCTCCATTGCCAGAATGAGGCCACAGCAAATTGGAGGAACATATTTCACATGGGTAGCTTACAACCCAGTGGTATGAATGTTGAATTCTCTAATTTTGTGTAACTTCTACAAATACTCCCCTCACCCCTCTCTCTTGGAGTGGCAAATGTTGTGCATCTATTCAAGAAAGGCTGCAAGGAAAAGGCTTGGAAATACAAGCCAGCGAGTTTAACATCTGTGGTCGGAAAGTTACAAGAGAGTAATTTGCTCTGTAATTTGAGAGGGAGAAGATGAAATTGGATATGTCCGTATTTCTGTTGAGCAAAGGTGACTACAGAGGCATGAGGGAGGAGCTGGCTAAAGTTGATTGTAAAGGGACCCTTGTAGGAATGGTGGTCGAACAGCAAAGGTCGGAATTTCTGGGGACAATTCGAAAGATGTAGGATCTTTTTATTCCAAAGAAGAAGAAAGATTTTGACAGGAGAATGAGGTGATCGCGGGAAGTCAAAGACAGCATAAAACTAAAAGAGAAGGCATATGACATTGTCTATCAACCAGCATCTGCAGTTACTTTTTATTACATAGCAATATGTGGTACAGGTGGCCAGAGGTGTAGTCCAGATAACTGAAAGTCGACAGGTTTCCATAGATGTCAGTCGATAGCCTGTCCCCTGTGATAGAGACAGAAAGATAAAGAAAGGGGAGAGAGGTGTCAGCGAAGTCCACTTTGTCTTTCTTGTGTGGGAGAATGGCAGGGTGTGTTCTTTAAAGTTTCCGAACATCTGGCTAAGCCAAGAGTTGTTGTTACCTACTGATCCAGTCCTTGTATTGTAACTAACATCTGATCTTGTGCATGCATCCACTCCTTGTTTTGCAGCTGACATTTGATTTTGGTTATTGACCCATTTGTTGGTTAGCATCTATTGAACACCATCTGACCGAGTGTTCCAGTGTTAGACCAGTGAAAGCAGACGAGGGAAGGATGGTCTTGGAAATGTCAAACAAGAACCTTACCACCTAGACTGCAGCTGGTTTCCTCTGTACATTTTAACTAGAGCTGTTCACTAGAGCTTTCAACTCTGTTCACTAGAATTAACTCCATGTGTGAGCTTAGGCACTGAGTGTTAGCTGGCAACATGATCACTGTTTAACGTGTACTTTTACAGTGTACAAATAGGAGTTATTGACTATAACCAACTAAGAGACTAGTTGATTTTCACCTCCCAGGCCAAGTGCCCCCACCATTCAGTTTCAATTTCCGCAGTTGGCCTGCACTGTTAACAACTAATCCATTAAAGAAGCTACCGTTTTCAATCCTTTAAAACGAAGCATTATGTTTGTATGTAGTAGAATCTGTGATCCAAGAATACGGTTCTTTGAATTTTTTTTATTACCATGGGAAAGATTTACTCTGTGCAATTTAGTAGATTAAGCTGACTCACAGGGATTATTAGTTTCCCTGTCAGGTGTTTTACATTATTCACACACCCTTACCCAGGATTGAAACAATGTTGGCAGTTGTCAGAGCCAACTAGTGTTAGCCAGAGACTTGACTCACCGTGTAAACACACTAAATATATGACCATTTTTACATAAATAGATATACTTTTCATTCTCTTTAAAATTTGTTTAGTAAAGCTGACAATATTTCCCTGTTAATTTTAATGAAATCATAAACATATTTGCTGGCATTATACTTAGCAATTCATTAACACCAACGTATGGAGATTTTCCACAATTTCAATGCACTAACTTTCATAAGAAATTAAATGGAACAAAGAGGCCAAGAAAGGACTGGGATACAAGTTAAAGAAACAGTAAAATATTACCCTTCCCTATATGCAATCTCCCCTCAGCCAAATCTCATGCCTGAGGTACAAACTGAGAATATCAGAAAATGTAATTGTTGTTGCCTTACTGCGCTTGCAGCGCCGGAGACCCAGGTTCGATCCCGACAACTGGGGTGCTGTCTGTACAGAGTATGTACGTTCTCCCCGTCACCTGTGTGGGTTTTTGCTAAGATCAGTTTCCTCCCACACTCCAAAGATGTACACGTTTGTAGGTTAATTGGCTTGGTATAATTGTAAATTGTCCCTAGTGTGTGTAGGATTATGTTAATGTGCGGGGATCGCCTGTCGGTGTGGACTCGGTGGGCCGAAGGAATCAGAATTACTAGTAGTCAGGTAGCATCTGTGAAACAAGAAAACAAATGTTTCAGGTTGATAACCTATCATCAGGAACTAGGAATATTTAGCAAAAGCAATTGGTACTCAGCAATCACGTGCTTGTTCGTATGTTTCTTTTTTAATATCTCGAATTCAGAGGCCCTTAAGATACCACGTTACTTTGACTTTTCTAGCTAGGATAACAATTATGCTAAAGATAGACACAAAAAGCTGGAGGAACTCAGTGGAACAGGCAGCATCTCTGGAGAGAAGGAAAGGGTGACGTTTCGGGTCGAGACCCTTCTTCAGACTCTGACGTTTCGGGTCGAGACCCTTCTTCAGGCGGTTTCTGAATAGAACATATCCTTATGCTCTAGCAGTTAAAGGAGATTATCCTTAGCTTTTCAATAAACAACAGAATAAAAAAGCAAAATGATAACCTCTAGCCCCTCAACTGTCCAATAACCTTTCATGACACCAATTCTGGCCTCTTATGCACCCCTCACTCCCTTCTCCACATCATTTTCCATGTAGGTTTACATTCCTTCTCCAAACCTTTTCAACTATCTCACATAATCACCTAGACCATAGCCCTTACTTAAAATATGCAACCAATCGTTTGGATACTTGTCCTAATATTTCCTTTTTAGACCAAGGCTTCACTTTTTACTGACTTATTGCACTTGCATGAAGCATTGTTGGTGCTTTGCTATAACAAAGCTTAATTAATATTAGTGGATAGTCAAAAGTAGCATATAGCTTAAACACCTGCGCTCTAAGATCGCAAAAAACGCCATTTTTCTGTTTTTCTTTGAAGCATCATCGCCTGGCAATTCAAGAAGGCAAACGGCCAGGGCGGGTTGAATCTTCAGCTTGTGACCTCTGCAGTCATTACAGCATAACTAATCTTTCCTTAATTCAATGTCCACAAGAACATACTTGCATCTTGAATCACAAGAAATAAGCAGTGGTGTGAAATCCAGGGGCTCTCTCTCTTGATTGAGGCTACTGAGTTCAGCTGTTGAGAGTGCTTCAGTGTCCTTACTGACATCAATTTGGGGATTGAGCTGGAGACTTTCCTGGCTCAGATATACACTGGGTAAACACAATGAGCCATGCGGAGAGCTACTAGGAGATTTTAAATAAACATTTCACTGTACCTTACACAGTGCCATACTTGAATTCTGCATAGGATGACAGTGTTCCCACTCAACTCCCATTCATTCTTGTTTGATATGATTGAGTGGCCTATGTGGAATGTATTATTTATGGGTTAAGTAATTGCCTCTGATACTCAGCAGTTTGTTCCCAGGCCTCTCAGTGATTAGTAAAGGCAGCAGTTTCACCTTTGGTGTTCCCAGCGTGCTGATGGGATTTCATTGCTAACACATTCCTGTTTTGCTTAAATGTTTTGTTTATAAGGGGAAGAGATTTTGAGTGAGCATATTGATTTAAAATCATTCCAATTATTCAGTGAATAAAACCTCTTTACAAATTTAATTACACTCTTGGAGAATTTCTGATGAACATTTTCCCCATGTTTAAATAACAACCAATATTTTTACTTGCATTTAATTTTTAATTTAAAATGGGTGAGATGTTTGAGGTAAATGTACCCCTCCCATTTCATTTTTAAATTTCTGTATACGTAGAGATATTTTACTTCAGGCAGCAGGTGGATCATGAGTGTAACATATTTAAATGAAATTTGGATAAATACTGAAACCAGGAAGATACAGGCTATGGGGAGGGAGTGGAATAGTGAGATCAGTTTTCAAATGCTCTAATAAGGAGCCAAAACAGACATTATCAGGTTAACAACCAATTTTTACTTTAAATGCCGAAGCTGTCACAAACAGGAATCAACAATCTCAAAGAGACTCCCACAGACATGTCATTAATTGTATGTTATAGTATCGCTGCTTGCATGATATTTTGTTTATTCTTCCCAAATGTTGGCTGTCCGCACTAGCCCAACAGTCAGAGATGCAGTGAGATACTGCATTGATAGAAAAATACAGATACAGCATGGAAACAGGCCCATTTGGCCCAACGAGTCAATGCCAACACGACTTCACATTTACTCCCTACACACCAGGGACAATTTACAGAGGCAATGCCCACAAATCCGATCATCATTGGGATGCGGGAGGAAACCAGAGCAGCCAGAGGAAACCCACTAGTCACAGGGAGAACTTGCAAACTCCACACAGACAGCACCCAAGGAAGGTCATCGAACCCGAGCCTTTGGCACTGTGAAGCAGCTGCTCCACCAGCTGCACCACTGTGCAGCCCTCATGATTTGTTCATTCTGTGTTTGCTTCTCAAATATGGGATTCTTTTCTTGTGAAAGCAACAATTCTTTGCTGGAATATGGGCCTATAGGTACCAGAAGCAGTCCAGTTCCACCAAAGATAGACACAAAATGCCGGAGTAACTCAGCGGGACAGGCAGCATCTCTGGAGAGAAGGGAAGGATGATGTCTTGGGTCGAGACCCTTTCTTCAGGTTCATTGTTAGCTGAGGGGAAGGTGACAACGTGGCATGCAAACAGTAAAATTAATCAGGAGGACAGTGAAACAAGTCGGGGAACTAGGGGAGTGACAAAGAGTGAGGGAAAGCAAGGGTTACTTGAAGTGAGAGAAACCAATAATTATACCACTGGTTTGTAAACTATTCAAGCAAAATATGAGGTGCTGTTCCTCCAATTTGGGTTTGGCCTCCGCTCTGTGGAGGAGGCCCAGAACAGAAAGGTCAGTATGGGAATGGAAGGGGCAGTTAGTGTTTAGCAACCAGGAGATTGTGTAGGCTGAGGCGGACTGAATCTCCACATACAACACCGTGGGTGAGCCCTACCTACATCTACATACAAATATATTTCCATGTAGGGAATTCAAAGCAATATTCAAAAGTCACGTGCCTTGCCAAGTGTCAGCGATTTTCAACTTCTCAAGATCCATCAAAGTAAGCTACTGGCAAGTCTAACACGGTTAGATGCACTGATCTCAGCCCATTTCAATAACTGGATCCTAACGTTGAGATTCAGCAGTCACAGACATTTCCGTTCTATAACACAAATATGGTGTGTTTGCTGATCCTAACTGTATCATGTTACACACAAAAAACGTGGAGTAACTCAGCGGGACAGGCAGCATCTCTGGAGAGAAGGAATGGTTGACGTTTCAAGTCGAGACCCTTCTTCAGACCCCAGCTTTTTGTGTCTATCTTCGGTTTAAACCAGCATCTGCAGTTCCTTCTTACACATGTATCATGTTACAACTGGCTTCAGTAATACTAAGTACAGGAGAAAGCAGTCAGAATTTCCACCCCTAATTGCTAACTAACAAAATCTGCAGGAAGTGCTCATGGTCATGCATTAGGCTAAGACAGGGTCATGCTCAGCCCTGACACCTGATTGCTGAACACCCCGTCTACCTTCGGTGTAACTAATGAGCACGGATAAATTCCTGGAGGATTGTCTGCCATCTATGGAAAACATATGCCGTCAAGAAACTAACTACTTTGTATGGGGTGAGAAGGGTACAGCAGAATAGCAATCAATGATGAAAAATAATGTTTGTATTTTACCTCACAGCTGGAGCAGGGTTGGTGCTGGTCCCTTAAGTAAGACAGATAACAACCTCCTGGTGGATTATATTAGAACAAGGTGACAATACTTAAAGCATAAAAAGACTGTTTATTGGAACAAGAGACAAATAAGGTATTTTTTAAACTTTGTGGCGTGATTTGAAAATATTAATTACTGAATCTTTACCTGTTAGCAAACCATAGCTCAGAAATTGTACACAGACATTTTGGTATTCTTCCAAACCTTTCTCCCCCATCTCCTGCTCTGGGCTTAACTTTACCATGTGGCAGAGTTAACTGATGCAGGGGAAACTTCAAGAGAGAAATCAGAACCAGATATCAGTTCACTCTGAGAATCTAATGCCCTCTTGTGATCAAACCACAAATTACATTGAGGATAAAACAGAATAAACAAACATCAAATAATCTTTTTTTGTAGATGTAAATACAAAAAGAAAAAAAATCTTCAATAATAGGGCTGCTAAATTTTGAAATTCAATGCCGAGGAGGTTCAGCTACTGAGTTAATTCAACACAATGATCGATAGATTTCTGGAAATCATGGGATTTGGGGACAGTGCAGGAATTTGATACAAGGACATCAGCTGTGGCTGGAAGTGACAAATGACCCTCCTGCCTCCAATTCTTATGTTCATATTCTATTTGCCCAAACAAAATTAATGTGTTTTATTGAAACACAAGGACTGCAGATGCTGGTTTTACAAAAAAAACACAAATTGTAGGTGTAACTAGTAAGATTAAACGAGAACTTACCAGTTTGAAGTTTGATCTGTATTTTATGAGGAGTTACGATGAGGGATTACGTGAAGAACCCCGCCAGGACGCATGCGTGTCATTCTTCAAAGCAGCGGTGTGAAATCACAGATAACTGTAATGACTAAACATAGTAAGATTAGAGAAGAGATACCAGTTAAGTATATGATCAAGGGTGGGAGCGGAGGGCACGTAATCCTTCATCGTAACTCTTCATAAAATACAGATCAAACTTCAAACTGGTAAGTTCTCGTTTAATCTTACTATTTTACTTCGGAGTCACGTGAGTGACTACGTGAAGATTTTAAAGCTCTGTGATTTTATGCCGTGGAAACGAGTCCATGCATCACGTCTGCCTTGATGACTGTAGGAGGAATTATGTTAACATAATTTGGACATTCAATTCAATTCAATTCAATTCAATTCAATTCAATTCAATTCAATTCAATTCAATTCAATTCAATTCAACTTTAATGTCATTGCACAAATACTGAGTATGGGTACAACGAAATGCAGTTTTGCGTCAGTCCGTAGTAGTGCAATATAGAAATTTAAAAAAAAAAGAGGATACAGAATAATAAAAAATACAGAATAATTAAACAATGGGGACGGAGGGACCGGAGGAATCTATCGGCGGGACTCCGAGTTCAGCAATGCGACAGTATGATTGTAGAAGCTGTTCCTCATCCTACTGGTACGAGACCTGAGGCTCCTGTACCGCCTCCCTGATGGGAGGAGGGCAAACAGTCCATGGTTGGGGTGGGAGGGGTCTTTAATGATCTTCCCAGCTCGTTTCAGACACCGTTTTCGGTGGAGGGCATCCATGGCAGGGAGCGGGGCACCGATGATGTGCTGCGCGGTTTTCACCACCCGTTGTAGTGCCTTCCTGTCCGCAACAGTGCAGCTGCTGTACCATACCGTGAAGCAGGCGGTCAGGATGCTCTCGATGGTACACCTGTAGAAGTTGGTCAGGATCTGGGGGGACAGGTGGGCTTTCTTGAGCCTCCTCAGGAAGTAAAGGCGCTGCTGTGCCTTTTTGATCAGCTTGGAGGTGTTGAGGGACCAGGACAAATCCTCCGAGATATGTACCCCGAGGAATTTGTAGCTGGAGACGCGCTCCACCTCAGTCCCGTTTATGTGGATGGGGGTATGTCTGCCCCCTCTGACCTTCCTGAAGTCGACAATAAGTTCCTTCGTCTTCTTGGAGTTGAGAACGAGGTTATTATTGGCACACCAGGTTGTCAGGTGCTGGACCTCCTCTCGGTAGGCTGACTCATCGTTGTCACTGATCAGTCCTACCACCGTGGTGTCGTCAGCAAACTTAATGATGGCGTTGGATCCGTACTTAGGGATGCAGTCGTGGGTGAAGAGGGAGTAGAGGAGAGGGCTGAGCACACAGCCCTGTGGCACGCCGGTGTTCAGTGTTATAGTGGTGGAGGTGAGGTTGTTGACCCTAACAGACTGTGGTCTGTTGGTGAGGAAATCCAGTGTCCAGTTGCAGAGGGAGGTGGAGATGCCAAGTCCGCTGAGTTTGGTGATCAAGCTGACATAGAAATCATAAAATTTGTTAACACAAAATTATAACCCCTTTTTATGGGTTTAAATTAATTTACAGAACTTAAAATTGTTTCTGCAAACGTTCCAGGTTTCATTACTGGTTTGTTGTAAAATAATTGGAATGTTTTTTCCCCAGACCATCCTGCTGCCTTGAGGATTTGGTCCATTGGTACATCCAACTGTATCGCTGCCGATGTAGCTGCAGCCCTGGTGGAATGAGATTTTAAAATATTAGTATCCACCCCAGCCGGTGTTAGCACCTGTTTCAGCCATCTTGAGATGGTCTGGACCGTCACTCTTTTGTGTGGTTGCTTGTGGCTGACCAAAAGAGGATTTTCGTTGTCTCCATGTATAACGACAGATGTCTTACTATACAGAGACGGTCATCTGTTGGGTATGACCTAAATTGTATATTGAGGCCTGCTGATCCCTGTCTGTTCTGCT
The DNA here is from genome assembly GCF_010909765.2 of Amblyraja radiata. Lineage (NCBI taxonomy): Eukaryota > Metazoa > Chordata > Chondrichthyes > Rajiformes > Rajidae > Amblyraja > Amblyraja radiata. The sequence continues at coordinate 51,333,645 of NC_045966.1, forward strand.
TTACTAACTCTTAGATATGAAACGTAATATTTTCTGTTGAGGAAGTCATGTTGTCCAGTCTTAGTTTATGCAGTGACTGTACCCTCTGTGCCGTGACCAATGCCATTAGCATGACTGTTTTTAATGTCAGTCTGTGTAGGGACAGAGCTGTTGCTGGAGACCAGTTCCTGAGCATCTTCAGGACAATACTTACATCCCATATTTGGGAGTACCTGGTTCTTGGGGGATTAGCATTAAAAATTCCCCTCATAAGTTTTGTTACCAGTGGGTGAGTCCCAACAGAGTAACGCTCTGTCCCCTGCCATAGGTAAGTCGATAGGGCACTTCTGGCGCAGTTGATGGCACTGTAACTGAGCCCATCATCATAGTGGAGGCCTGCCAGATATTCCAGAACAGACGGGATGTTCATGTCTCTGTAGGTGATGTTGTTTTTATGGCAGTACATCTCCCACTTCCTGATATAAACCAGATACTGTTTTTTGGTTGACTGTCTTTGGGCCGCCGAGATCATGTTCACTGTTTGGTCCGTCAGTCCCAGTTGTAGTAGAGGTGTTTTTAAACTCTACAAATTAATAAGTTCAAATGTTTATGGCATGGGTGGCTATCCCTTGTTACGGGATGTAGCAATAAATCTGGTCTATGTGGGATGGTGATACATGGTTCTAATACCATGTTTAATACCACTGGGAACCATGGTTGAGTAGGCGAATCGGGTACTACCAAAATACCAGACGCAGAGTCTTGTTGTATTTTCCTTAATACCCGACTGATGAGGCAGAAAGGTGGGAATGCGTAAATAAACAATTCCCCCCCCCCCCCCCCCCCCCAATCCAGCGAAAAAGCATCTGTTGCTGCTGCCCCAGGGTCTGGTTCCCATGAAACATAATTTGATAACTGGTGGTTAAGTCTGGATGCGAATAGATCGATATCTGGTGTTCCATATTTTGCTGTAATATCAGCAAATACTTTTTTATTCAACATCCATTCGGTGTTTTCATTAAATTTGCGTGACCTGGTGTCTGCCACTAAATTTAGTCTTCTTGGTAGGTAAGTGGCTGATATCCAAATATCTCTCTGGATACACCATTGCCAAATTGTATTAGCCATATTGTCACATGATGTCGATTTGTTTCCACCCATGTGGTTAATGTATGCTACCACGGTGGTATTGTCTATCTGTAGTCTAACATGCTGGTGATATGACCCAGTACAATATGACTTTAGGCCATGGAATGCACCCAACATTTCCAGGCAGTTTATGCCCAGTGTGAGTAATAATGATGCCTCCTGAGCAGTCCATCTACCTCCACAGCTGGTGATGGTATTGGTGGCTCCCCACCCAAGTGCACTGGCATCAGTTTGTAGTACCATGGAAGGGTTACTGACAATGATTGGATTGGAACAAAGCCAGATCTATCCACCATTTTAGTTCCATTTTAGCTTTGATTGGTAGTTTCATAGGTCTGTCAAAGTGACCTGCATTAATTTTGAGTGCTTGTATTTTTGCTCTCTGTAAGTTTTGGTAATGTAGAGGTCCAAATTGTGTGGCTGGAAAGGCAGCCACCATTTTGCCAATTACTTTTGCTACCAATCTGATGGATGGTTTGCTGATGTCAATGAGGTTATTGCAAGCCTCTATTAAATCTCTAGCCTTTCCCTTAGGCAGAGTCACCGACATGTGGACTGAGTCAATGGTGAACCCCAAATAGTCCATAGTAGTGGAAGGCGTTAGTTTAGATTTAACTGGATGGATAATAAATCCCAGTTTTTCAAATAACTGTTTTGTGGCTGTTACAGTTTGTTTGGCCAATTCCAAAGTTTTGCCCACAATGAGTATGTCATCTAAATATGCCATGACCATGTGTTTACGTTTCCGTAGAAACGCTAGGGCTGGTTTCAAAATTTTTGTGAACAGCCTGGGGCTGATGACCCATTTGGTAGTGCTTTATACTGCCAGAGTTGCCCATCCAGTTGAATTTTAAGTAATCAAAAGGGAACTGCAGATGCTGGAATATCGAAGGTACACAAAATTGCTGGAGGAACTCAGCGGGTGCAGCAGCATCTATGGAGCGAAGGAAATAGGCGACGTTTCGGGCCGAAACCCTTCTGTCTGAAGAAGGGTTTCGGCCCGAAACGTCGCCTATTTCCTTCGCTCCATAGATGCTGCTGCACCCGCTGAGTTCCTCCAGCAATTTTGTGTACCTTTGAATTTTAAGTAACATCTGTGGTCACCTCGTATAGGCACTGAATAGTAAGCATCTTTTAAATCGATGCTGGCCATGAAGTAACCTTTGGAAATTAATTGTTTAGCAGTAACAAAGGTATCCATTTTGTCAAATCTATGGTGATGCGACAACCACCATCTTTTTTGTTTTTGATAAATATATTGGACACGAATTCTAATGGTTCGTGTTGAGTTTTCTCAATTACACCTTTTATGTAAAGCCGCTCCAGTTCAGCTTGCGCTTTTGATTTTCCTTTATCAGACGGCATGAACATTCGGTTCGGTATATGTTGAACTGGAGGGCTGTACTTGTGTATAAACTCTATTGTATATCCCTGGATACTGCTTAAGATATAAGTATCGGTTGTTAACATGCTCCATGCATTCAGAAGAGAGTGTAGTCACCCCCCCCCCCCCCCCCCAACCTCCATGCTCCCTGTATTTTGTAGGGAACCAGACCCACCTACCTCCATAGTTACCAGTGGCAGGTTTACTTCTTTTTGTAGGTTCTTCGCTGCTGTTGTTGCGTTGGTGTCTGGATTTTCGGTTTGGTTGGTGTTGGAGGTCCCCGCATCTTCCAAGAAGGCCGGCCTGGGCCATGGCCTAAAAGACTCATGTTTTGAATACCGGGCCTTCGAGCTTTCACCAGTTCTGCTGGTGGGTGCGTAGGGGTGCTGTCTTTGGCTGTAGTGGGTTTTTGTTGGAGTCCCTTTTATTAGTCCCAGGATTTTTGCTTCCTCATCGAGCTCCTTGACTTGCTTCGATAGGTTGCCTCCAAACAATAGTATTGGTGGTTTTGTGGTCCCAGGTTTGCACAGTCCCTACACCCCTTGCACACTTGTCTTTCCTTCTGCGGACCCCTCTTCCAGGTCAGCCCAGAGCTGACCCGCAGTGCTCCCCTCTGATGAGGTAGAAGCACTGTGCAGCCCTTCAAGAGGTACTGCTGTGGGTTTATCATAAAGCCCACAGTGACCCGACTCCATCTCCCGGAGTCTGTCACGTTGGAGCAAATGCTCCACACACCACTCCATCCGGCTCCAGCGCTCTCGGTCGCTGGCCACCCGCGTTTGTTCAAAGTCGGACTCCTCTGAGTCCACGACCTTGTTTGTTTTGTGTCTAGCCTTACCACCCGGCCGCGTGGATCTGGCCGGTGCGGAGGCGACATCGGGCACAGCTGATCCCACTATCGGTGATCCGAGTGCCGCTGGCTGCTGCTGGCTGCCCACTGCTCCGCGGTCCTCCCTCACCAGCTTTGTCGCAGCCCGTTGGTTTCTCCACCTGTAATCAGCATGGGAAAACACAAAAAGACCGCAGCTCTTACCTGCAGGTCCTGGTTTAAATTGTCGCTACGGAGGAACGTCGTTCCACCCCGCCTCCTCCGTTTTCGACTTGTCAAAAGTCAACGGCCCGATTCTGAATAGTCTCCCGCCCGGCCGTGGTGTTCTGGCCGGCGCGGGACAAAAAGTCGGCACAGCTGATCCCTTACGGGGCTTGTGCCTTCAGCTGCTGCTGGCTCCCGCAACTTTGCGGTCCTCCCCAGCCAGCTTTACTGGCAGCACTTGTGGACACTATTTTGTCCAGCTTCCCCCTGTGTAAAAACAGCGCGGGGACAAAAACTACCGCAGAGTAAATCACTTACCTGCAGGTCGCGGTTTCAAACTTACCGCTGCGGGGGAACGTTCCACCCCGCCTGTCGTTTCGCAAGCGTGAAAGCGATATGACACGCATGCGTCCTGGCGGGCTTCTTCACGTAGTCACTCACGTGACTCCGAAGTAAAATCAGCAGGACAGGCATCAGTGGGTCAGAGTTCAGACTGAACAAAGATCCCAACTCAAAACATTACCTATCCATGACTTCCAGAGATGTTGCTTAACCCGCTGAGTTACTCCAGCGCTTTGTATTTCGAGTGTTTTGTGACTAGCACATAGCATTCAAATGAAAATGCAAAGATTAACCCTCTTGATTGGCCAAAAATAATCTCCCAAATACTTTCTGGATGGAGGTAAAGCTGTTGTGCTAATTGGGGGGTTCAGCAGATCTTAATCCAATTCTTGAATTAAGCACAAAATCTGGGCTATATGACTCAGTACCGTCGTTACGTGAACAAACAGGTAGTTTGCTATAATACAATAGTTGCATTACTAAGTAATCTCATGTGATAGAAAATAGCTTTGTAAAAACAATTATGTGATTCGTCAAAAGGGAGTTAGGGGCAAGAGAGTTTCACATTTGCAATACAAGGTTTTAAAAATAAAGGTATTTTTAGTAACTTTAAATTTGTTTTGTTACTGCAAGCTAAAAATACTAAAGGTTGTATGTTACATAAATTAACAGAGTATCATTGCACAAGATTCAAGGGTGTATAATTGTCATATGCAACAGGAATGGGACAATAACATTCTAACGAGCAGCAGCTTTGGAGGTACATTAATGCAACAACACAACAAATAAATAAACGTTAATCAATAATAGAATAAATTATCAATAATACTAGGTATTAGACCATGATAGTGGAAACCAAATATGTAGTGCAAGCTTTACAAAATCCATAGTAGATCGTCTCTGAGGTAGGCTTGTAGTTAGGGTTGTGCAGTGTGGTTCGAAGCTTTTTATGGTAGATGGGATAAAGCTGCTCTTGAACCTGGAGGTCATAGTTCTTAGGTTCAGTCGCTGAGGCTGATGGCAGAAGATCCTTAATGAGAGTGAACCGTCGGAAAGCATCTAGGGTTGATGTTGTACCTGGCCATGCACTTAAAACCTGCACGGCCCAAATGGCTGGAATTTTCAAAGACATCTTCAATCTCTCACTACAACCGAGGGAGGTTCCCACCTTCTTTAAAAGGACATCTATAATGCCGGTGCCCAAGAAGAGCATGGTGACATGCCTCAATGATTACCTACCTTTCCAACCGATCCCACTTCATCTCTCTCCATAACCACACCTCTGCTACAGCCACTGTCACTCAAGGCGTTCCCCAAGGCTCTGTTCTCAGTCCCCTCCTCTTCATCATCTACATCCTCCCCCTTGGTCATATACTCCGTCACTTCAAACTGGACTTCCATTGCTATGCTGATGACACCTAGATCTATCTCAGCACCAAGTCCCCCCACCACCCCCCTCTCTCCCATATCAACTCCTGCCTGTCAGCCATCAAATCTTGGATGCAACTCAACTTCCATAAATTAAACAGTAACAAAACAGAATTTCTCCTCATTGGCTCCAAATCAACACTTACCAAAATTAACAACCCCACTCTCACTATTGACGGCACCATTGTCTCCCCATCTCCTCAGGCCCGCAACCTTGGCGTGATCTTTGACTCAACCCTCTCCCTTGAGCCTCACATCCGCCATGTTGTCAAAACATCATTTTTTCACCTCCGCAACATTGCCAAAATCAGACCCTCTCTCACACTCCCCGCTGCTGAAAGACTCATCCATGCCTTCATCTCCTCCCGACTGGACTACTGTAACTCTCTTCTCTTTGGCATTAATTCCAGCAACATCAACCGACTCCAACTGGTCCAGAATGCAGCCGCCCGACTCATTACCCACAGCAAATCCTGGCACCACATCACCCCAGTCCTCAAAGAACTTCACTGGCTTCCCATTTCCCACCGGATCATCTACAGTCCTCACCTACAAAGCCCTCAACCACTTGGCCCCCCCTTATCTCACTGACCTCCTCTCCCCCTACCAACCCTCACGGTCCCTCAGATCCATTTCAGCCGGTCTCCTCTCCATTCTGAAATCCAACCTCTGCACTTTTGGAGACAGAGCCTTCTCCAGGGCAGCTCCCAGGCTCTGGAACTCCCTCCCACAATTGATCCGAACTTCTGAGTCCCTCACCATCTTCCAGTCCCGCCTCAAGACCCATCTCTTCACCTCTGCATACCCTTAGTCCCATGTCCCCCTCCCCTTTGCATCTCTGTCTTACTGCTCTATTTTGTTTTGTTCTTGACTCACCATGTAAAGCGACTTTGAGTCCTTGAAAAGCGCTATACAAATAAAATCTATTATTATTATTATTATTATTAATGTGTTCCATAACTAGTCTCTCGAAGCATTTCATGATGGTGGATATAAAGGCCACTGGACGGTAGTCATTAAGGTATGAGATCTTGCTTTTCTTTGGCACCAGGATGATGGTGGTCCCTATGACTAGTGTTAATGGAAGCGATTACTTGTCGATTTCTGTGGCCTGTGTTGAAACTGACAGAAAGAGACAATGGTGTCTGATTGGGAGAGTAAATTAGACTTTTTTTGTTTTGCAAGACAAGTTTATTTCTGCTTGTCAATTGCCAAATGAACTTTTAAGCAGTTCTCCAGTTCCTGATCTAAATCGCATCATAACCATTTTGGTAGCGATGCAAATAATGTTCCCTAATTCATCAAATGATTCATTTAATTCAATTCTGGTATGGAGGTATGCATTATAACAGATAGGATACTGAGCCTTTGTGAACAGTCCACCAGAACTCTGTAGGTGCATAAATCCAAGCAACCTCCAGAGGTCATAATCTCATAAGGTTTTATTGATTTAACTGCAGGGCAGTCGAGTGTTTAATTGTCATATGTACCGGCAATTCAACAATGAAATTCTTACTTCCTGCAGCTTTACAGGTTCATTAATGCAATACACACAAATAAAAATAAAATAATATAATAAATCTGTAATACTATATATCTAAACATCTAATAGTGCAAAACCAAAGTCCATAGTGCAACCAAAACAAAGTTGGTCACAGTTACTGAAGGAGTGGTTTGTGTTGTGCAGTGTTCAAGAGCCTGATAGTTGCTGAAAACATGCTGTTTTTGAAACCGGGGGTCAGTTTTCAGGCTTCTGCACTTCTTCCTGATGGTAGCAGCGAGATGAGCATGTGGGCAGCGTAGTGTGGGTCTTTGATGATACCAGCTGTTTTTTTGAGGCAGCACGTCCTAAAGATCCCGTCGATGGTGGAAGGTCTGTACCCAATAGGCAATATCTACCCTTTTCTGGATCCTCCTTCGTAGCTGGGTGTTCAAGGCCATGATGCAGGCCGTGATGTAACTGGTCAGTATGCTCTCTACCGTACACCTATAGAGTTTGTCATACCGAAGTAGTGGGGATCGTGAGCTTTCTTTGTGATTGCATTGATGTGTTGGGTCCAGGACAGATCTTCAGAGACATGAAGTCCCAGGACCTTGAAGCTGTTAACTCTCTCCACCGAGGGAATGTATAATGGACATGGAACGAGATAATACTAATTGGAATATAAAAACTGCTAACTTAAGAAGATCTCTAATCATTATACTTTAATTACAAATGACCAATGATTTTAACAAATTTAACAACACTAAATATTTGTGAAAAATCAATATATATACTAAATATATACTAAAAATGATATATACTAACTAATTAAAATGTTTATAACATTACTAACCTACCCTTTTTTTTGTGTGTGGGAAGGAATTAGGCACAACATAAACATGGAAAAGATCCAGAAGTGATGTTTTGTTTAACCCCTTGGTACCTGCTTGTATGGTAGTTAAAGAATGGGATATTATGTAAGAATCCTGGGTGGATATATATGGTAAAGTTTAGATTAGATTAAGATTAGACAAGTTGGAAAGGCATATATACTTATATAACTGTGTATATGTTGTGTTTTATATTTGTTTTTTTACTTCTGATGTCTCTTCCTGATTTCTTTCGGTTTTCACTGGTGCTGGTTTGATAAATTCATATAAGAAAAGACAAAATATGAAACGGTCTGTAACTTTTTATGAGGCTCTACTAAGGGGGAGGAGCTCAATGTATAACATCAACGGAAGTCTATACATTTTTTGCCACCATCGGTGGCTATTCGTCTTTAAGGTATCTTTTCTCAGATACCTTAATAGCACTTTTTTTTTAAGCAGAATCAAGACTTTTATTTGTTTATTTTTTTTGTAATCAATTGTATATCACATTTTTTCTTTCTTTTTTTTTAAGGCACTATATAAGAAGGAGATGCAATATAAATCTAAAAATTTGGGATGACCACCCAACTCCCAGAACTCTGAGGTATTTGGTTGCACCATATGATTCAGGAATACTATCTTGATTTACAATGCAAGACGATAGACAAATAAAGAATGGAGGAATTACATTCTGTAGTTGGAATATATGAACCAATTAAGAGGGGTAAAATTTTTGCTCAACTAAGATCTTTGAAAAGCGACATAATGTTTTTGCAGGAAACTCACATGAAACAACAAACACAAATGAGATTAAAGGCAAAGTGGATAGGTCAAACATACTACTCCTTATTTACTTCTAAATCTAGAGGTACGGCTATTCTTATTCGAAAAGGTATACCTTTTAAATTAAAGAATACTATATCAGATAAAGAGGGAAGGTATATTATAGTTTCGGGAGAAATTTATGCAACCCCACTAACTATGATAAATGTTTACGCTCCGAATTTTGACAACCCCCAATTTTTTGATAAAATTATAGATATAATATCAGAGTTTAATTACCAAAATGTGATAATAGGGGGGGACTTCAACTGTGTTTTAGATTCATATCTAGATAAATCAGCAAAACAAAGGAGGAGTAATTTAAAATCTAAGACTCGTGAACTTCTAATTACATATATAAAAAATACTAATATAATAGATGTATGGAGATCTGCTAATCCAGTTGGAAGGGAATACTCGTTTTACTCTTCGGTACATAAAACCTATTTAAGAATTGATTATTTTTTAGTGGATATGAAATTAATGCCATATACAATCAATCCAACATACCACATTAGTAGTATTTCAGATCACTCTCCGTTGACATTTTCAGTAAGATTTGAGGGAATGCCGGGTAAAAAATATTTTTGGAGGTTTAATACACATATTTTAAATGACTTACAAGGCTATCAATATTTAAAACAACAAATGAAACTTTTTTTTGATACAAATGATACACCAGGTATCTCGCCTTCTTTATTATGGGAAACTTTTAAGGCATTTATTAGAGGAATTATAATTTCATATCAAATTTTTCAAAATAAAAAGAATAAGACAGAACAAATGTTGTTAGAACAAGAAATCAGACAGTTAGAGTTAGATAATGGTAAAGACTCCGCGACAGATAAACACAATAAGATAATACTGAAATTTAAACTTAATCGAATTTTATTGGCAAGAGTAATAAGACTATTCCAAATTACAAAACAGGAACATTTTGAGTTTGGTCACAAACCACATAAGCTCTTAGCTCGCCAATTGAAAAAACAAGAAAAGGAAAATACTATAATCAAAATTATATCAGAGAAAGGTGAATTACTAATACTACCTAAAGATATTAATAATAGATTTGCTCAATTTTACCAAAATTTATACACATCTAAAACTAAAATAGAAGATACAGGTGCACAACCTTTTATCCGAAGATCCAAATAACGAAAACCTCCGAATAGCGGCCATTTTTTCGGTCCTTGAAGAAAGGTCCTTGAAAACGTTCACCGAGGGCGGCCCGTAGAGGTGACAGCGGAACCTCCGGTCGGTCCTCGAAGAAAGGGGAACTAAATCCCCATTCATAAAAGAGAAGGTGAGGGTATATTGCGCGGGAGGGTTAATAATTGACAATATGCTGCTGCCTGCCCGCTGAGTTAAAAAGTTCCCACGGTAGACTCACGATACACAGTGTATCGTGAGTCTTGCGTGGGAACTTTTTAACTCAGCGGGCAGGCAGCAGCAGATTTTCGCTCCCATCAGTTTCACCCCACCTACAGCCCTCTGCTTCCCGGCCATGTGTGTGACCCCTTCCCTCCCCTCTCCAGCTCCCCGCTCATTGCACCGGTGCGGGGGCTTTGCACTGTCTTCACATCGGCGATTCCAGCAGGTCAGTGCCAGTCACCGGAGACGTCAGGACCAATTGGACATCGACCACCAGGCCCACTGCAAGCACGGAGATCCCAGAGACCCACAGCCAGCAGCATACCAGCCCAGCCCCGCTCCAACTACAGAGGAACCTGGGTTGCGGATGACGGGGCGCAGCTCGGGGCGTCGTAGGGGCCCATCGGGGAGCGGGTTCCTGTTGGTCCTGACGTCTCCGGCCACCTGCCATCCTCCGGGAACTGTACCGCCCTTGCAGGAGAGTGGGGTTGTTTGCAGTTGCAGAGGGAGGGGGCAAGGGCGGTACAGTTCCCAGTCTCAGCTCCAGTCCAGGGGGGTGGCCGGAGACGTCAGGACCAACGGGACACCGACCCCCAGGCCCACTGCAAGCACGGAGATCCCAGAGACCCACAGCCAGCAGCAACTCCAGCCCAGCCCCGCTCCAACTCCAGAGGAACACGTAGGGGCAGAAGCTGATGGTGTGCAAGGTACGTCTTGTCCTTGGGGTGGCGGATGAGGGGGCGAAGCTCGGGCTGTGGGCAAACTGCCACTTGTCGCCGTAGCGGCCCATTGGGGAGCGGATTCCTCTGGAGTTGGAGGGGGAGGGGGGTATTGTGCTGTTTGATCGCCCCCTGCTATCCCAGGGACAGGGAGACACAGCGGCTTTTTAGACTGGTGGGCAATCACTTCCAAAGTTCTGCCCACACAGTCAGTACACCTCTCCTACACTGCATTTCATACAAACATTTATTCTGCAAGAAAAAACTACATTGAAGACTCAAACTCGCGACCGAGTAACTGCCAGGATCGAGGCGCAAACTCGTGACCTAGCTCGGGGATTCAAGAATCCCCGAGCTAGGCCGCCTAAGGGCATGTAGCCCCGCTAGGGTGACATGAGTGCGAGAAGTGATTCAATGCTGCGGGCACATTTACAAATTCAGGAATTCATTCAACACACTGCATTTCATACAGACATTTATTCTGCAAGAAAAAACGACATTGAAGACTCAAACTCGCGACCAAGTAACTGCCGGGATCAAGGCGCAAACTCGCGACCTTGCGGATATGAGCCGAGCACTCTACCACTGAGCCAGCCATTAAAATCTACGCAAAAAAATTTCCATTCCGAAGACCGACAAATTCTGAATTACGAAAAGTGTCTGGTCCCAAGGCTTTCGGATAAAAGGTTGTGCACCTGTAGTAAAATTTAAAATTTTTTAAGATAACTGTAATCTTCCAAAACTGGACCTTTTGGAACAAGAGGAACTTGGAGCTAAAATTACAATCAAAGAAATTGGTGAAACAATAAAATCGTTGAAAATTGGTAAGGCACCGGGACCAGATGGGATAACGACCCCTTATTTATTTGATTTATATTCCCACGCTTTTAAAGAAAACAAACTACCTGAAACATTAGCAGAATCAACTATTACGCTTATTCCAAAAAAAGATAAAGATTTAGAAGATCCGGGCTCATATAGAGCTATATCACTTTTAAATAGACCAGAAAATCTTAGCAAAGACTTTAGCAAGAAGATTAAGCAAATATATTAGTAAATTGATAAACCCTGATCAAACGGGGTTTATACCCAAAAGATACTCATTTAATAATTTGAGACGCCTGTTTAATATAATGTACTCACATAAAGTAGAGGAAGAAGATATATCAATTATTTCTTTGGACGCAGAGAAAGCATTTGATCAGGTAGAGTGGCAGTACTTATATAAAGTACTGCAAAATTTAATATGGGAGAGAATTTTATTACATGGGTAAAATTATTGTATGATAAACCGATGGCAAGAATTTTAACTAACAACATGTTATCTCAAAAATTTCAATTATCAAGGGGTAATAGGCAGGGATGTGCGTTATCACCCCTGCTATTTGCCCTTATGATAGAACCTCTGGCTGAAAGTATAAGAATTCATCCGAATATTCAGGGCTATAATACTAGGGACTCAAAGAATAAAATGTCATTATATGCAGACGATATACTTTTATATATTACAAAGTCACAAACGAGCATACCAAATTTATTAAATTTAATAGAGGAATTCGGGTCTTTTTCTGGATATAGAATAAACTGGAATAAAAGTGAAATCATGACATTAAAACCTCAAGAACCTACACACTTACTGAAGTTCCCCTTTAAAATCGCAACAGAAAAATTTAAATACTTGGGTATTCAGATTACTAGAAAATATAAAGCATTATTCAACGCTAATTTTATACCTTTATTAAATAAAATTAATACGCTGATTAAATTTTGGAAAACACTTCCTTTATCATTATTAGGTAGAATAAATGCAATAAAAATGATCTTCCTACCACAATTACTATACCTATTTCAGTCTATACCGGTCGGTATATATACCAAAATACTTTTTTTTTTAAATTAGACTCTAATATTACTAATTTTATTTGTGACTATAGATCACATAGAATTACAAAAAAACACTTATGTAAACCAAAAGATGTCGGGGGACTCTCACTCCCGAATTTTATGTATTATTACTGGGCAGTGCATATTAAGAATATAATTTATTGGCTGGATAGTTCTACCCAACAGACAGAATGGATAAAAATGGAGAAAGAGGATTGTTTTCCTTGTAATATAGGAACGATCCACTTCTCCCCGAAAAAACTGAACAACACAATATATAAGAAGAACCCAATTATATATGGTACAATAAGAATTTGGAAACAAATAAAATTAAGAAATTTATCATTGTTAATGCCAATAGCGAATAACCCTTTATTTAAACCATCTCTTATTGATAAAACATATAACCAATGGGAAAGTCTCAGAATTAGAAGGATCGGGGATATGTACGAAATGGGAAACATTTAAATGTCATTCCAACAATTACAATTAAATTTAAACTGAAAAACAACCAATATTTTAAATATCTTCAGATTTGCGATTTCATGAAAAAATACATACAAGGATATCAAAAAATAACTCCTGAATTATTGGAAGAAGCAATGAATATTAAAGCTGACTCACAAAAATTAATATCATATTTATATAATAGTATTTTAAATATAGACCTACCATCGACAGAGGTACTTAGAGAAGAGTGGGAACGGGAACTAATGATAAAAATTTACGAAGGTTACATGGGAAAAGTACTTGATATATATTCACAAATGTTCGATTAATGTAAGACATAATCTAATTCAATTTAAAATTTTACATAGATTATATTATTCAAAAACAAGATTGAACAAATTTTATCCAAATATATCCCCCATTTGTGATAAATGTTTATCCCAAAATGCAACTATAACACACTCTTTTGTTTCCTGCATAAAACTTTATAGATTTTGGAGTGATATTTTTGAAATATTTACAAAATTATTCAAGATAAGAATGGAACCTAATACTGAAATGATTATATTTGGAGTAATGGAAGATGGGAATAAATTGAACACATCTCAAAATTTATTTTTTAATTATGGTTTAATAATAGCAAAAAAATTAATACTTAAATTTTGGAAAAATACATCAATACCAACGCTTAAAATGTGGGTTGTAAGTATGTTGAACACCGCACATCTTGAGGAAATGCGATTCCTCCTAATGGATAAATCAGACCAATTCATAACGAGTTGGTCTCCATTTGTTGTCTTTTTGGAATCATATGGTGCAACACAATTGTAAAAACTAACTGTTTCAGGACTGGACGAGGGATGGTCAAGATTATAAACAATGGTCTCCTTACTTCCTTTCTTTATGTCTTATTTTCTTTTTCCTATTTTCTTTTCCTCAACTTTCTTCACTCATTCGTCTTTTTTCTTTTTCTTCACACACTATATATCTCACGTCTTTCTATCCTTTACTATCTAATTTCTTTTTCTTATTCTTATCTTTCTTTATTATAATAAAACAATAGAAATGTATTATGAAAATATATATTAGGCACTTTGGTGCCATATGATTGTACTTACTTCTAATAAAATAAAATATTTAAAAAAAACTCTCTCCACCGTCATCCCACCAGTGAGTTCAGGTTCATGGATCCCTAGCTTACCTCTTCTGAAGTCAACAATTAGCTCATTAGCCTTGTTAATGTTGAAAGCTTGTTGTTCTGGCACCATTCAATAAGATTATCAATCTCCCTCCCTTACTGACTCATCGATGCCCATTATTCGCCCAACAATGGTGGTATCATCGGTAATTTAAAGATGGTGTTGGAGCTCTCTGGCTACACAGTCATGGGGACATAACTAGAGTCGGGCAAGGGACTGAGCACACAGCCTTGAGGTGCTCCTATGTTGATAGTTATGAAAGAGGAAATGTTGCCAAATGTTGCACTGATTCAGTTCTATCGATGAGGAATTCAATTATCTAATTACAAAGGGATGAGCAGAGACACAATTCTCTGAGTTTTAAGGGGTGATTGTGTTGAACATCGAGCTGTACCAATGAACAACAGCCTGACGTACATTTTCCTATTGTCCAAGTGGTCCATTGCAGAGTGGAGAGGCAATGGGATTGCATCCTCAATTGATTTGTTGTGGCAGAGGACAAATTTACTAACAGCAGCATATAATCCAGTTTTTCAACAACTAATTTTTATTTAGTCTTTCTCAAGGTGCCCCAGGATAACAATAGTTTGGATTGGAAATGGGTTCCCCTGAAAAGTATATGAAGATACATATATATTGTTGGGATTGCCAGGAACTTTACCCTCTGCTAAACCTAACATTATAGGACAAATCAGATACATTTTACTTTGCATCTAAAATTTGTGCTCTGTGTTCTTGGGTCACTCAATGGGTTGTATTGAATGAGCTTGGTCGGCATCCGACACAAAACTGGGATATTTTTGAAACAGTAGGTGGAGCTTTACAACAATGCTTGAAATGAACATTGTACTTGAGTTTCAAATGTTGATATCCTTCTATTCACAAAATGAAACTAAAGAAAATTATTTAATTTCCGTTCACTATAATTGACAGAAATCCGACGACAAAATATTTAAGGATAAAGTTGACAAGATCACTTCATCCTGCCTGAAGATGTCTCAGTCATCAGTCATTACTGGTTTCATCAAGAAAAGCACTGACAACTGTGTTCAAACAAAGACAGTTGTGGTTTATCTTCACCAGACATCTTGAATGAACAAGAGAGATTCACTCTCTGCTTATGTCCATTTCCGAGGCTCTCAAGAATGACATTGCACTGTACGAAGAGACCAAGTATGATCTCCGCCGGGCTATTAGGGGTGCCAAGAGAGAATTCCTAAACATGCTAAAGGCATAATTCAATCACGAGGGTTCCCGGTGACAGTGGCAAAGCCTGAATACTATCATGAGTGGGGCTACCTCTGCCAACTTCACATCTCCACCAGATGAACTCAATGTCTTTTACACCCGTTTTCAACAGGCAAACGAGATTCCACAAAGGCACGTCTCCCCTATTGTCCTCTGGCTCCCTACCAGACGTCTCAGTGGTACAAGTCAGATCTGCTTTCTCGCAAAGTGGGTGGACCGGATAGAGTCGCTGGATAGGTGCTGAAAATGTATACCAATCACCTGGCCAGTCATTGCCGACATTGTCAAACTCCCACCCTAACAGTTTACTGTCCCCATCGGTTTAAGGGAATCCTCTCGCATTTCCAGTTCTAAAGACAAATACAGTGACCTGTCTTAGAGTTGTATGTTTGGTAGTTCAAACATCAACCATAATTAAGTGCTTTGAAAGATCGGCCCACATCTGCGCCAGTCTCCCGGACAATGTAAGCACTTTGCAAATGACACACAGGAAGAATATGTCTCCCTTGCACTGTTTCAGCTCTGGATCATTATGAAAATAGGAATGTCAGGATGCTATTCATTTACTACAGCTCAGTCTTCAAGATTCAAGAGAGTTTATTGTCATGTGTCCCTGATAGGACAATGAAATTCTTGCTTTGCTTCAGCACAACAGAACATAGTAGGCATGACTACAGAACAGATCAGTGTGTCCATATACCATTATATAAATACAGGGGTGCTGCACTGGCAGCAGCCTCTACCTACAGCCTGTCTGTTATTTCAATGTTATTTCAATCTTTTTGTTTATTTTTAGTTAGTCTAAAGTTTTGTGTTGGGGGAAACTTTTAACTTTTCTATGTGGGGGAGGGGGGCAGGGTAAGGGGGAAACCGTTTCCCAGTCTCTTCCTGGCGAGGACGCGACTATTTCTCCGAGTCGCGTCCTTGCCCCCCACCTCGCGGCCTATCAGCTGGATCGGAGCGGCCTTTCCTGCCGGGGACCGGGAGCCGGACCAGGGCTGCTACAGCGGTGGCGCAGCGCTGGAGTCACCGCGGAGCGGGCGATGCCTACCTGGGTCGCCGTTTGGAGCTCCGGAGCGTTGGGCCGTTGCTCCAACATCGTGGAGCTCTGGTGCGGAGAGCTTCCAACGCGGGCGGCGCTGACCGTCATCGTGGAGTCATGCTGCGCCTTGCAGAGGGTCTACAGCAGCAGTCTCCACCCGGCGCGGCCTACGGACTTTGGGAGCCGCCGACTCCGGTAGGAGGGGGCCGACTCTGTGTTCACGCCGCTGAGGACGTCCTGCAGCCCCGACGTCGGACTTGTATCACCCCGGCGAGCGGTCCTGGACATCGGGTCGCCCGTAGCTGCAACTGCGGAGGGCTTAGGGAGGCCCTGACCACGGGGAACAGTGGAGGAAGAGACTGACTGACTTTGGTGCCTTCCCACACAGTGGGAAACTTTGATTCTGCTGTGTGGGGATGTTTTATGTCAAATTCTATAGTGTGTGTTCTTTATTTATTTTTTTTATTGTATGGCTGTATGGGAATTTCATTTCACTGTGCCATCTGACACATGTGACAATTAAATGTATCTTGAATCTTGAATCTTGGCTTGCAAAAGTATTCATACCCCTTGAACTTTTCCACATTTTGTCACGTTACAACCACAAAAGTAAATGTATTTTATTGGGATTTTATGTGATAGACCAACACAAAGTGGTGCATAATTGTGAAGTGGAAGGAAAATGATACATGGTTTTCAAATTTTTTTACAAATAAAAAACTGAAAAGTGTGGCGTGCAAAAGTATTCAGCCCCCTTTACTCTGAACCCCTAAATAAAATCCAGTGCAACCAATTGAAGTCACCAATTGAAGTCACCTAATTAGTAAATAGTGTCTTACTTGTGTGTAATCTAATCTCAGTATAAATACAGCTGTTCTGTGAAGGCCTCAGAGGTTTGTTAGAGAAGATTAGTGAACAAACAGCATCATGAAGCCCAAGGAACACACCAGACAGGTCAGGGATAAAGTTGTGGAGAAGTTTAAAGCAGGGTTAGGTTATAAAAAAAATATCCCAAGCTTTGAACATCTCACGGAGCACTGTTCAATCCATCATCCGAAAATGGAGAGTATGGCACAACTGCAAACCTACCAAGACATGGCCGTCCACCTAAACTGACAGGCCGGGCAAGGAGAGCATTGATCAGAGAAGCAGCCAAGAGGCCCATGGTAACTCTGGAGGAGCTGCAGAGATCCACAGCTCAGGTGGGAGAATCTGTCCACAGGACAACTATTAGTCGTGCACTCCACAAATCGGGCCTTTATGGAAGAGTGGCAAGAAGAAAGCCATTGTTGAAAAAAAGCCATAAGTCCTGTTTGCAGTTTGCCACAAGCCATGTGGGGGACACAGCAAACATGTGGAGGAATGTGCTCTGGTCAGATGAGACCAAAATTGATGTTTTTGGCCTAAATGCAAAACGCTATGTGTGACGGAAAACTAACACTGCACATCACCCTGAACACACCATCCCCACTGTGAAACATGGTGGTGGCAGCATCATGCTGTGGGGATGCTTTTCTTCAGCAGGGACAAGGAAGCTGGTCAGAGTTGATGGGAAGATGGATGGAGCCAAATACAGGGCAATCTTGGAAGAAAACCTGTTATAGTCTGCAAAAGACTTGAGACTGGGGCGGAGGTTCACCTTCCAGCAGGACAATGACCCTAAACATACAGCCAGAGCTACAATGGAATGGTTTAGATCAAAGCATATTCATGTGTTAGAATGGCCCAGTCAAAGCCCAGACCTAAATCCAATTGAGAATCTTTGGCAAGACTTGAAAATTGCTGCTCACAAACGCTCCCCATCCAATCTGACTGAGTTTGAGTTATTTTCCAAAGAAGAATGGGCAAAAATTTCAGTCTCTAGGCAAGGCAAGGCAAGGCAAGGCAACTTTATTTATATAGCACATTCATACACGAGGCAGACTCAAAGTGCTTCACATAAAAACATGTCATACAATAAAATGAAATACAGGTGCACAACCTTTTATCCGAAGATCCAAATAACGAAAACCTCCGAATAGCGGCCATTTTTTCGGTCCTTGAAGAAAGGTCCTTGAAAACGTTCACCGAGGGCGGCCCGCAGAGGTGACAGCGGAACCTCCGGTCGGTCCTCGAAGAAAGGGGAACTAAATCCCCATTCATAAAAGAGAAGGTGAGGGTATATTGCGCGGGAGGGTTAATAATTGACAATATGCTGCTGCCTGCCCGCTGAATTAAAAAGTTCCCACGGTAGACTCACGATATACAGTGTTTCGTGAGTCTTGCGTGGGAACTTTTTAACTCAGCGGGGCAGGCAGCAGCAGATTGTCGCTCGCTTCAGTATCACCCCACCTACACCCCTCTGCTTCCCGGCCATGTGTGTGACCCCTTCCCTCCCCTCTCCAGCTCCCTGCCCATTGCACCGGCGCGGGGGCTTTGCACTGTCTTCACGTCGGCGATTGATGCAGCAGGACCGTGTCAGGACCAATTGGACACCGACCACCAGGCCCACCGCAAGCACGGAGATCCCAGACACCCACAGCCAACAGCAGCCCAGCCCAGCCCCACTCCAACTACAGAGGAACCTGAGTTGCGGATGACGGGGCGCAGCTCGGGGCGTCGTAGGGGCCCATCGGGGAGCGGCCACTCAAAGCCACGCCGGGAGATGTAGGGCCCTGCCCCGGTCTTGATGTTGGAGCCCCCGGCGGGCGCTAGCAAGTCCGCGGCAATTTACAGCCGCGCCGGGCGTTGTAAGGCCCCCCTCCAGTTCACTCTCAACCTCTATGATGTTTGCTCTCAACCCCGTAATTCGGGCGGGAGAAGTCGCCGCTGCCGGTGCCCCGCGAAGCAGTCTCCCACCGGAGACCCGCGAGCTCCCGGTGTCACCATCCACCGGAGTCGGGTCGCAGCAGCTCGCCCCCGCAGCTCTCCACGCTCCGAAGCTGGCTAGCTCCACGGAGGTAGGTCCGTAGGTCCACAGGCTCCACAGCTCCCACCGCCGCCCACCGACCCCCAGGCCCACTGCAAGCACGGAGATCCCAGAGACCCACAGCCAGCAGCAACTCCAGCCCAGCTCCGCTCCAACTCCAGAGGAACACGTAGGGGCAGAAGCTGATGGTGTGCAAGGTACGTCTTGTTCTTGGGGTGGCGGATGAGGGGGCGCAGCTCGGGCTGTGGGCGAACTGCCACTTGTCGCTGTAGCGGCCAAAGATCATAGAGGAGCTCCTCTATGATCTTTGGTAGCGGCCCATCGGGGAGCGGATTCTCTGGAGTTGGAGGGGGAGGGGGGTATAGTGCTGTTTGATCGCCCCCTGCTATCCCAGGGACAGGGAGACACGTCGGCTTTTTAGACTGGTGGGCAATCACTTCCAAAGTTCTGCCCACACAGTCAGTACACTTCTCCTACACTGTATTTCATACAAACATTTATTCTGCAAGAAAAAACGACATTGAAGACTCAAACTCGCGATCGAGTAACTGCCAGGATCAAGGCGCAAACTCGCGACCTTGCGGATATGAGCCGAGCACTCTACCACTGAGCCAGCCATTAAAATCTACGCTAAAAAAATTCCATTCCGAAGACCGACAAATTCTGAATTACGAAAAGTGTCTGGTCCCAAGGCTTTCGGATAAAAGGTTGTGCACCTGTAATAAAATGAAATAAAATAGAAGAATTAAAAGAAAAAAAAGGAAAATTAAAAATGCATTATAAAAAGTGCAAAAGTTAAAAGTGCAATGTAGTTAAGATTTAGCTGAAAGCTAAAGTAAACATAAAAGTTTTCAGTCTTGTTTTAAAAGTGGTCAAAGCTGAGGCAAGTCTTAAATCTTCAGGAAGTTTATTCCAGCTATTTGTTGCATAGTAACTAAATCCTGTTTTCCCATGTTTTGTATTTACTCTGGGAATCACTAACAGATTGGTCTCAGAAGATCTTAGCGGTCTAGAAGGCTTATATAGTGGAAGCATGTCAGTGATATACTTTGGCCCTAAACCATGTAGTGATTTATAGGTGAGCAGCAGGATTTTGAAATCAATTCTCTGACATACAGGGAGCCAATGTAAGGATTTAAGAATTGGTGTAACGTGTTCAAATTTTTTGGTCTTTGTTAGAACTCTAGCAACAGCGTTCTGAACAAGCTGTAGCTGCCTGACAGTTTTTTTCCAAAAACCTGCAAGGAGACCGTTACAATAATCTAGCATACTAGTAACAAAGGCATGTACAAGTTTTTCTAAGTCTTGAGCTGACATGAGTCCTCTTAATCTTGCTACGTTTTTGAGGTGATAGTAGGCCGATTTTGTTACTGATTTGATGTGATTGTCGAAATGTAAATCTGAATCCATAATAACCCCAAGATTTCTGGCTTTGTTTGAAGATGTGCAAAGCTGGTAGAGACATACCCCAAAAGACTTGCAGCTGTAATTGCAGCGAAAGGTGGTTCTACAAAGTATTGACTCAGGGGGGCTGAATACTTTTGCACGCCACACTTTTCAGTTTTTTATTTGTAAAAAAATTTGAAAACCATGTCTTTCACAGCCCTTTCCAGAGGTACTGTCACAAGCTCTAGCTCTACATCATTCAGTTATTCTGTTCTTGCAGTTTTTTTAGTACAATCTTTACATAATCTGCAGATTTGCATTCACCATTGTATTTATTGTTGTACTCATCATATTTATGGTTTACTCGAACAAAGAATTTCATTGTATTCTTGTTTATCTGACAATAACCTGATCTGAATCTGAATCAGTGAAGGCTATGACAATTAAATTCTTAAAACTGAGACTGTTTGATGATTGTTAGATAAAGGTTATACAGTTAAGGTGAGTAGATTGATTTCATTAACAGATAAAGTGTGATCTAATTTATTCCTAGAACAGGTTCCCAAAGCTGAATGACATGGCATTTTTCTTTTCCTCCTTTTTATATCAAGCTTTTCAAATGATCATATAATTAACCAAATTATTGGGCACAAACACCAGTACAATTTTTAAGAATTACCTTTATTTTTGTAATGGTTTTATTATGGAGTAAAAGCAACACACAGTGAACACTGGATGTCCAGTGGAGTACGTCAAGAAAATTTGAATGATTATGAAACTAATTAACAATTTTGGTTACTTGGGTACTCGAATTGCATTACTATTACAAAATCGACTTACACTTTGTGTCTATCTTTGTTTTTCTATTATGGTTGTTGTTGAAGGGTGGGGGTGACAGTTAAATTCTGGAGATTAATTCAGCAAATTTTCTCAGTATAAAACAAGCATGAAAATTATTAAGTGTCATTTATGTTGGTTCGACAGAACAGCCTATCTCTGAACAGATGATGGGCAGTGCTGCAATGATTTTAAAAGTTGAATTTTACAGTATATTTCAGCCTACCCCACAATGCTCAGTGATGTCCCAGATTATGACAACTATTGAATATGAGTACCATTCAATTTGATGATGGCTGATCTATAATCACAACTCCATTATTTTACGCTAAACCCAAAGATTGTACTTTAAAATCCTTACATAGAAACATAGAAAATAGGTGCAGGAGTAGGCCATTCGGCCCTTCGAGCCTGCACCACCATTCAATATGATCATGGCTGATCATCCAACTCAGTATCCTGTACCTGCCTTCTCTCCATACCCCCTGATCCCTTTAGCCACAAGGGCCACATGTAACTCCCTCTTAAATATAGCCAATGAACTGGCCTCAACTGCCTTCTGTGGCAGAGAGTTCCAGAGATTCACCACTCTCTGTGTGAAAAATGTTTTTCTCATCTCGGTCCTAAAGGATTTCCCCTTTATCCTTAAACTGTGACCCCTTGTCCTGGACTTCCCCAACATCGGGAACAATCTTCCTGCATCTAGCCTGTCCAACCCCTTAAGAATTTTGTAAGTTTCATTCATTATTACCATTCATTCCAGACTTAAAAGCTTGGTTGAACCGACACCACGGCATGTTGCACAAGGCAATGTCAGATTTCCTTCACCCTTTCCACAAAAAAAAAGCCTCCTAATTTTCACTTGTAAATAGAACCATGTCATGACCATAACGGTTGCATGACAGAGAAAACCGTGCAGGAAGCAGCACTGTGAGAAGTGGACTGGAAACGATTGGGAAACATTTCAAAGCTAGCTTCCTTCACTTGTGTACTTATTCTGGTAAAATCATATTTGTGCTGTCATTTTTATACATTGATAATTGATAATTTTGAAATGCCAAGGGGCTAAAAAAAAATTGAACACTAATCATATGCAAAATATGGCTGCTCATGGATGTTCATCTTGGCAGGAGTTGGTCTCGACATTTATGGATCTAATCTGGATATTTTTATTTATGAGCTCAGGAGGTAAAAGACATTGCCATGCACATGTAGATGCAAACCCCAACACGGATCAGGGGTATACCTCACATGGTACACATGCGTGATCCACATGGCAACAATTTCCAAGGCACATTGAAATTTACTTTTACTTCTCTGGAAAAAAAATAGTATCCTAGTCTCAACAAATAAAAGACGAAACTTCCAGAGCGAAACAATTTTAAGGCTTTATAAATAGGAACTCCAAATAATAGCAAGTAACTCTTTATATTTGCCACCATTCTGTTATCACATTCTATGAGCCTTTCTTATTTCCTCTTTCCATTTCCTCTCAGAATTTTCTATGATCTGCTTGGTTTGCATTCATGAAATCAGCCTGATATTTATTTTATGCCCTTTTTATTTTATTTACTTTCTCTTTGGTCAATTCAGGAGCTCTGGCTTTAGTTGGCCTATCTTAGAAAGATAGGGCAACTAAATCCATAGGTCCTGAACATGTCCAGACTATACCTAAACTAAGAGAACATGTCCAGACTATACCTAAACTAAGAGAACATTGCCAGACTTTACCTAAACTACCTTCTCCTCAAAAGTTGTCCATTTTTTACTGTTTTGTCTACCAATCTATAATTCCAATTTTCCCTGGAGAGGTCCGTTCTCATACCTTTAAAATTGGCCCTTCTTGAATTGACAATTTCTTGCTTGGAATGGCACATATCCTTTTCTACAACTATTCTAAACTCTAAGGCACCAGGACCATATTTCTGATAATTTCTCCTGTGATATTGACATTAAACAAAAAAGATTCGCCCAACCATAGTCCCTCCCACCCCCACTTTGCTCCAAATATTATTGTTATCATCAGTATTTGGTTAGTTAGTCGGGATTTTCACTGTTCTATGCCATTCCTCTATAGTTTTCCTGCAATTTTGTTCCTCAATATCAATCGCACTAACTGGCAGCCTACAGAATATATAAAGATATATCATACAGAATACATAATAATACTACCACTACAGTATTGTTTCTTCCACATTACACGACTAAACCATTTAATAAAAGGTTATGGTAAGGTGATCCTTCTATACTGTAGATATTTACATTTAGGATCTACTTGGATTTGCATTTGTATCTTTCCTGCCTTATGTAACAGGTTATACACCTTTGTATCTCGAACAAATGCTGTTTTCAAGAATTTCCTTACCACACTTCTGGCTTTGTAATAATCCAGGTAGTTGGTCTGCACAGGTGTCTAGTACCCAGCCAGGTATGCTCTTTGGACTAGACTCTTTTCATGGATCATCCTCTTGAAGGATACTCTGATATTGGCCCCAGAAACTGAGATCACAGGGTTGTCAGGGGCTTTGTCAGCTCATGTTGGTGTGTCATTGATCTTCCTTTCAAAGAGTACATGGAAGTCATTGAGATCAACTGGAAATGATGCATCATTGTCACTATATTATCCAGTTTCGCATTGTAGGAGGTGATTGTGTACACAGTTGAGTGATTGTTTGCAACTCCAACCTAGCTTGAACTTGTCTCTTAACACTCTTGGTTGCCTTCAGAAAGTCATAATTGGTCTTCTTGTACACTGGATCACCTGTCTGAAAAAGGCACAGTTCCAGTCCTCAGCAGATAACAAATTCCCTGGTTCTGTTTGGAGAAGACAAAGTACACAATCATCCACACATTTCTTTATGAAGTTGGTGACACCTGTGCCATATTAATTCAGGTCAAGGGTGTATTATTGTTATATGTCCCAAATAGAACAATGAAATTCTTACTTGCTGCAGAATAACAGAATATGTAAACATAGTACACTGTAAACAATATGATAAATGAGAGAGAAAAAAAAGGTCAGTGTGTAAATATACATACTCACAAGTACACACACACACACACATATATATATATATATATATATATACACACACACATACTCAAAAATCAAACAATAGGAGTGCAATAATAATAATAATAATAATGTCTATTGTAGTTCAGATCTTATTTGAGATTGTAGTGTTTAATAGCCTGATGGCTGTAGGGAAGAAGCTGTTCCAGTGACAAATCCTCGACTAGGAACAGTACTGTGATACTGTGTCGTGCTCTTCATTGAAGGGCGTGGTGCCATGCTCTTCATTCTCTATCTGTAGGAAGGCGTGGTGCCATGCTCTTCATACTCTATCTGCAGGCAAGAGGAAAGCACAGCCAGGTGGTCAGATCATCCAAGGTGCAGGCGAGGGATAGGCATTCCTGATGTTGGTATAGTAATGGTTGAGTGCATTGGATCCTCAGGTGTTGATGGTGATATGTTGATGGATGTTTGGCAGATACTCCTTCAAGTCCCCAGCGACCATCAGGAAATGCTATTTTGTGCCTGTTGCTCACAGCTGCCAATTTCTCAACTGCTGAGGCAGGATGTGGACTGTGGTCAGGATAACGGCAGAGAACTCCCTCAATAGATAAAATGGTCGGCACTTGATTGTAAGGTATTCCATGTTAGGGGAGCAGAAATGGGACAAGAACACCATGCCCAGGCACCACAACAGGTTTATCATAAAGCAGTGGATGGAAAAAGCCATGGGCTGGAGCACCGCGTCCGAAGACATGTTCATAAGTGCATGTTATAGGAGCAGAATTAGGCTATTTGGCCTATAAAGTCTACTCTGCCATTCAATCATGACTGATCTATCTTTCCCTCTCAACCCCATTCTCCAGCCTTCTCCCCATGACCCCGGACACCCGTACTAATTATGACTCTAATCATGATACAGATACAGAGTCCCTCATATCCAAAATGATTAGATGGAGTGTTGAGGTCAAAACATGCTCTTGGAGCTTCAAGTATTAGATTGGTGAAATGGAAAATGTCCCTCTAACTAGTTGTAATACAGGGCAAACATTGTGAATAGTACATAAAAATGATCTATGACTCTCACTAAAAATGGCACTGCAAAATAGTGTTCCAACATCTTCCACTTGGGATTTAAAGTATTGCATTACAGTAAATAAATGTGCATGTTCAAGCAACAAATGGTATTAACATGTTGTCAGCATGAAAGGAATGTTTGGGTCCAATATCTGCTAAGACCTTAAATCTGTCAGAAAACATTGAAACAATCACTTTGGTTCATTGATCCATCCAGGTTCAAGTATAATTAGCTTTATAACTACAAGCTTTATTTGAGATTTCTTTCATTGAGCTTGTTACTTAACTGACTGTAAATAGCATGAAAAAAACCCTTCACTGATGGTAAGTCTACTGAGACAGCATGGGGTCGAATGCCACTGTTGGTGAGGTATTGGGCATTGTTGGTATTGGTCAGAACTGAAGAGACATTTAGAAGCCATTACAGACAGCAGCATTGTCAAATTGATAAACCCAGCTTCACTTCATTCTTTATTTCTTGACCTCACTATCTCCATCGCAGGTGATAGACTTCTGACCGACATCCACTATAAACCCACTGACTCCCATGGCTATCTAGGCTACACTTCTTCCCACCCTGCTTCCTGTAAGGACTCCATCCCCTACTCCCAATTCCTCCGTCTACGCCGCATCTGCTCCCAGGGCATCCAAAATGTCCTAATTCTTCAGGGAACGGGGGTTCCCCTCCCCTACCATAGATGAGACT
Source organism: Amblyraja radiata (assembly GCF_010909765.2). NCBI lineage: Eukaryota > Metazoa > Chordata > Chondrichthyes > Rajiformes > Rajidae > Amblyraja > Amblyraja radiata. The sequence goes on from NC_045966.1 coordinate 51,359,977, forward strand.
CTCACCAGGGTCTCTTCAATACCCCGCAACACTGCTCTCTCTCCCCATCTCCCCACTCGGAACAAGGACAGAGTCCCCCTAGTCCTCACCTTCCACCCCACTAGCCGTCACATACAACAAATAGTCCTCCATCATTTTCGCCACCTCCAACGTGACCCCACCATTAGCCACATCTTCCCATCTACCCCCTGACTGCTTTCCGCAAAGACTGCTCTCTCCGTAACTCCCTGGTCAATTCTTCGTCTCCCACCCGCACCACCCCTCCCCGGGCACTTTCTCTTGCAACCGCAGGAGATGCTACACTTGTCGCTTTACCGACCACCTTGGCCCAAGCAATTGTTCCAGGTGCGACAGAGGTTTACCTGCACCTCCTCCAACCTCATCTATTGCATCCACTGCTCTAGATGTCAGCTGATCTACATTGGTGAGACCAAGCGTAGGATTGCCGATCGTTTCGCCGAACACCTCCGCTTGGTCCACATTAACCAACCTGATCTCCCGGTGGCTCAGCACTTCAACTCCCCCTCCCATTCCGAATCCGACCTTTCTGTCCTGGACCTCCTCCATGGCCAGAGTGAGCACCACCGGAAATTGGAGGAGCAGCAGCTCATATTTCGCTTGGGCAGTCTGCACCCCAGCGGCTTGAACATTGACTTCTCCAATTTCTGGTAGCCCTTGCTGTCTCCTCCCCTTCTCAGCTCTCCTTCAGCCCTCTGGCTCCTCCTCTTCCTTTCTTCTTCCCCCCCCCCCACCCTACATCAGTCTGAAGAAGGGTTTTAGCCCGAAACGTTGCCTATTTCCATCGCTCCATAGGTGCTGCCTCACCCGCTGAGTTTCTCTAGCACTTTTGTCTACAGTGTATGGTAAGACCTTTAAAAGTGGGGGGAGACGAGTGGGGGGGGGGGGGGGGGGGGGAGGGAGAAGGGGGAAGAGGGAGTGGTGCCAACTTTTAAGAAGGCAGAGATACACAGCTGTGAAGCTCGGCGGACATTTATCATTACCGGTCGGTTAAGGGCCTGTCCCAATTAGGCGATTTTTTATGCGACTACAGGCGACTGCCAAAAAAGGTTCAACATGTTGAAAAATATTTGCCAATAGTTTAGACAATTTGGGCTGTTGTAGGTTGGTGTAGGTCGTCGTAGGTGCTGTCGTAGGTTGTCATAGGTTGTCGCTGGTGCTGACTTTGGTGAATTCCATTGTCCTTGTCGCTGGCAGTCGCCAAAAAAATTGCGTAAGTAGGACGGACCCTTTATCCTTGGTTCTGAAAACTACTGCTTATCTTTTTTTTCCCAATAAGCCAATGAAATTCACCGGTCAGCACCGGCTACACCTACACGAACCTCCGACCTCCTGGCAACCCATTAGGACCTCCTGGAGACCCACCTACGGGACGAGAATTCTCGCTACTCTCCATGGCAGCTTTATTCTAGTCTACGCTAATTTTTCAACATGTTGAAAAATTCTTGGCGCCCATTTGTCTACCTTTGATTTTCCAACATCTGCAGTTCCTTCTTAAACATAATTAGGCCGCAACTAGTTCCCAGAATGCGCAACCACCTGCGAGCATGTGGCGATTGCAGTCGCCTAAAAAGTCGCCTAAGTGGGACAGGCCCATTATCGTCTGCTTTGATCTGTATTTTCACACCCTTCCATATCTATGTATCTCCCTCTCCCCTAACTCTGAAGGGTCTGAAGGGTCTGGACCTGAAACGTCACCCATTCCTTCTCTCCACAGATGCTGCCCGTTCCGCTGCGTTTCTCCAGCACTTTGGATCTTATCTCCACATTCGAAGAGCAGGTTTTCGCGCCGGCAGCGGCGGGAGGGGGCGGTGCGCAGTGACGTCGGCCGACACCGCGTGACGTCACGGGCGGGGCGTTAGGCGATGCTTGGCGGTGCGCGGTGACGTTGCGCACGGGGAGGTGCTGGGCTGTGCGCGGAGACGTCACGCACGGGGAGGGGAGGAACTTGGCGGTGCGCGGTTACGTGACCCTTCGCCGCGTTACGCGCGGAGAGGCGGGGTTTGGCGTTGCGCTGTGATGTCACGCGCGGGATGATGGGGAAGGGGGGAGGGGCAGGGCCCACCAGCAGTGCACGGTGAGTTTGGCCGCCACAGCGTGACGTCATGCACGGGTTGGGCGGGGTATGGCAGTGCGCGGTGACGTCACGCGCGGGGAGGGGGCGGGGTACGTCGGACGTTCGGAGCGTAGCGGCGACGTTGTCGAGCCGGGGGTGAAGTGTGGAGCGCGGCGACCCGTGTGAGTGCCCGAGGTAGAGCCGCGCAGAGTCGCCGCCGCCCCCGCTCCCCGCCGCCGTCCCCGCTCCCCGGCCCGCCGACCTGTCTCCGCCTGGCCCCCTCTTCCTCAGCCCAGCGGCAGCGCTCACGCACTTTACTGTTTATTTATATTTCTCCCTCTTCCTCTCTTTATACTTCCGGTAGGAACGGCCTCGCCGTGGGAGTCAACAGGAAGCAGCATGGTGTAAGGAGCCAGAGCCACTGTTGGAAAAGGGACGATCAAGGTAACTAGCAAACGCAGGGAGGACGTGATTATCGTGGCGTGAAGGGGGAGGAGGTGATAGGGGATGATAGGTTTCAGCTCTGCGCATTTCTTGTTTTAATTGCAGTGTTACTAAGATTTTTCGATGTTTCCTGGCACATCCTCTAGTCCTAACTTTTACATCTTTCCAGCTTTTGGCTCTTAAACAAAATCACATCAAAAGCTATCGTTTCTCGCTGTCCCGAATCTACCTCTGTCGGAATGTAAACTGAATCAGATAAAAAAGTTACTTTTTCCACGATTTCATAGTTTTTGTTTATGAATTCACAGAGTTCATATAACTGAACTTTCTGGTGGGTGTGGGTTTTATTTACATATGTTCCTGATGCCAGAATACACCTTTTCAGCTACTTTTGCACTGGTGCAGGTTTGGGTATCTATGAAACTCCTGTATTGTCTCCATTTCAAAGAACTTCTGTTGCCGCCAGGTAGACGCAAAATGTTGGAGTATCTCAGTGGGACAGGCGGCACCTCTGGATAGCAGGAATGGTAGTTGGCTCCAGGGTTTGATTACAATTGATGTAGAGCCAGACATGAAAAAACAGGGTTCAAAGATGGATTTGGATTATCTCTGAACATTAAACAATAAATTTCAGTTAGTTTATGCTTAAAATAAATCTTTACGAAATAGTGTAGTTTATTGATTGTGTGTTAATGAGTGTGCTAGTTTGTCATTCTCTTAATGTCACTTTGAAATGTTCATGGAACACCAGCCTAACAGTGTGATGGCACCCCCTTCCAACACAGCAGACTGCTGTAGTTAAAGAAAGTTCAGTGCCATTTTCTCTAGGGTAACTAGGACTGATTTACCAAGCTATTTGATGTAGCAAGCTATGGTGCTGGCTCGAAGGGCCGAATGGCCTACTCCTGCACCTATTTTCTATGTTTCTATGGTCTTGTCAATACAGCGAATGAAAGTATTAAAAATAAATGGAGGCAAGTATAGGATTTCAGTAGAGTAGTAGAGAGGTTCTTCTGCAGTTGTATAGGGATCTGGTAAGACCACATCTGGAGTATTGCATACAGTTTTGGTCTCCTAATTTGAGGAAGGACATCCTTGTGATTGAGGCAGTGCAGCGTAGGTTCACGAGATTGATCCATGGGATGGCGGGACTGTCATATGAGGAAAGATTGGAAAGACTAGGCTTGTATTCACTGGAGTTTAGAAGGATGAGGGGGGGTCTTATAGAAACATATAAAATTATAAAAGGACTGGACAAGCTAGATGCAGGAAAAATGTTCCCAATGTTGGACGAGTCCAGAAACAGGGGCCACAGTCTTAGAATAAAGGGGAGGTCATTTACTCTGAGGTGAGAAAAAACTTTTTCACCCAGAGAGTTGTGAATTTGTGGAATTCCCTGCCACAGAGGGCAGTGGATGCCAAATCACTGGATGGATTTAAGAGAGAGTTAGATAGAACTCTAGGGGCTAGTGGAATCAAGGGATATGGGTAGATGGCAGGCACGGGTTATTGATTGGGGACGATCAGCCATGATCACAATGAATGGCAGTGCTGGCTCGAAGGGCCGAATGGCCTCCTGCACCTATTTTCTATGTTTCTAAGCATCACCCAATTTAATATAAATGAAAACTACCAGGTTGATCGTTTGGGTCATATACAAGGCTCTCTTTGATAGTTGTATTGGGCCTCATGTTGTCCTAAATACTTCACAGCCAAAAAAAAACATTTCTGAAGGATAGCCATTGTTCTCCTTTATAAAACAAGGTAGCCTGTTTGTCCCACAAAACAGCAATGGGTAATGATCATGTAATTTGTGCATGAGATGCTGACTATTATAAGTACTAGGTAGAATGCTGGAAAACACTCCTAGGTACCTGGAAAATGTTGATTTGAAACCTGAAAAGGTACAAGCTGAATTATTTTGGCTATGCAAAAGATGGCACCTCTGACACTATAGTTCTTCCTTGGAACTATACTTTAAGTGTTGGTCTGGATTTGTTTTGTGATTAGGTGGATTAAGAACAAGCCACCATCTGACTTGGAGATGAGAATGCATTTGTTTGACATTATCAGCAATTTATCCAATTCCTCAAGAAGATTGAATATACAGAATAGAGAGTGAGTGCCAAAGTCTGCTCGGCATGCTTGTTATTTTTCAATGCTTGGTGACATTACAGATTTCCATTTGGAAAAGGGTATTTGGGCTGCCACAGGAGCCTGAATTGTATTTGTGGCATTTGCTCGGTGTATGGCCCAAAATGCGTAGTGAGGAAAATGATAGGGTATCTTCAAGCATTAGATCGCTGTCCCTTGCTCTAGTGTTTCATGGTTGAGAAAAATATGTTGTCATTTAATATATCACAAAATATTTTGTCGTTGTTGTGTGGAAGGGTCTTGGGTAGATGTCATTTGGTTTGTAAGTCCACAGGCCCTGCGAGGAATAGTTTACCTTCATTTCACTTTTTTGACATGTCGATGAGAATATTTTCCAAAGATCATGCAGTCCTTCTATCCCAAATTCCACCATTTCTCTTGCAGTTAGTGATTTATTGGGACACAGGGATCCTTTGCACTAATGCCAACAAATTTTGATTGTGTGTTTCAGGATTTTGTTCAACCAAGCCTTATGTTTCTTACAACAGGTAATCCTCCGACATATTCGCCACCTGCAACGGGATCCCACCACTGGCCATATCTTCCCATCTCCTCCCCTTTCGGCTTTCCGCAGAGACCGCTCCCTCCGTAACTCAGCCCTTCCCACCCAAACCACCCCCTCCTCTGGTACTAGAAGGGTCTCGACCCGAAACGTCACCTTTTCCTTTGCTCCATAGATGCTTCCTCACCCGCTGAGTTTCTCCAGCATTTTTATCTACTTTCTTATGTTTCTTGGGTGTTCTTTTTAGCAGGGAATCCTCTGCTGTTTTTCCTTTCGTATAATTAGAAATTAGATATGTTGAGGCAATTTGTATTGTCAAATTGCTGATATCTTTACTGTAATAAAATGTATCATTAAAGCTTGATGTCAGTGATTGATATTAGAACTATTCAGATGTAAATGTTCCTTGAGCTGTGAGAGTGTTGATTTCACATGGAAACTGATTGTGAAGTGATTCTTGGTTTATGCTAAATTATTTTATTCCCACTCGTAGATTGATCATTCCAATTTGCACATAATATGCCTTGCTTTATAGTAGGGAAATGTCCCCAGATAGCCGAGGGCAGAAATGTGAGGCAAGGTTCAATTGTTGGGTATTAATGGTGGAGTAGCAAGATGGATTCAACAGTGGCTGAATGGGAGATGCCAGAGAGTAATGGTGGATGGCTGTTTGTCAGGTTGGAGGCCGGTGACTAGTGGGGTGCCTCAGGGATCTGTGTTGGGTCCACTGTTGTTTGTCATATACATCAATGATCTGGATGATGGTGTGGTAAATTGGATTAGTAAGTATGCAGATGATACTAGGATAGGTGGTGTTGTGGATAATGAAGTAGATTTTCAAAGTCTACAGAGAGATTTAGGCCATTTGGAAGAGTAGGCTGAAAGATGGCAGATGGAGTTTAATGCTGATAAGTGTGAGGTGCTACATCTTGGCAGGTCAAATCAAAATAGGACGTACATGGTAAATGGTAGTGAATTGAGGAATGCAGTTGAACAGAGGGATCTAGGAATAACTGTGCATAGTTCCCTGAAGGTGGAATCTCATGTAGATAGGGTGGTAAAGAAAGCTTTTGGTGTGCTGGCCTTTATAAATCAGAGCATTGAATATAGAAGTTGGGATGTAATGTTTAAATTGTACACGGCATTGGTGAGGCCAATTCTGAAGTATGGTGTACAATTTTGGTCGCCAAATCATAGGAAAGATGTCAACAAAATAGAGAGAGTACAGAGGAGATTTACTAGAATGTTGCCTGGGTTTCAGCACCTAAGTTACAGAGAAAGGTTGAACAAGTTAGGTCTTTATTCTTTGGAGTGCAGAAGGTTAAGGGGGGGACTTGATAGAGGTCTTTAAAATGATGAGAGGGATAGACAGAGTTGACGTGGATAAGCTTTTTCCATTGAGAGTAGGGAAGATTCAAACAAGAGGACATGATTTGAGAATTAAGGGACAGAAGTTTAGGGGTAACATGAGGGGGAACTTCTTTACTCAGAGAGTGGTAGCTGTGTGGAATGAAGTTCCAGTGGAAGTGGTGGAGGCAGGTTCGATTTTATCATTTAAAAATAAATTGGATAGGTATATGGACGGGCAGGGCCGGCCTTAGGAGGTGCGGGGCCCAATTGGGAACAATTTTGCTGAGCCCCAGGTTCCCAGCCAAGGTCTGTAGAATCATAGAAATCCAAATAAAGTCTATTATAGACTTTATATCTCTATGGTAGAATGGAAAGTAATCAAAAAGTGCGCTTAAAAAGTGCCAGCGAGTTAATGGACCAAATAGATCTAAGCTACATTTTAATATAAAATTGCATACATGTAAGCCTACAAGTAACAAACAAAATGTGTAGATCACCTCTGAAAAGTACATAATTACAATACCCTTTGTTTTAGTGACTGTGACATGAAAAAAAAACTAACTAGATCCTGGAAAACAAGTAACTGTTGGAGAAAATACAATCCAGGCATTAAATTTTGGGCTTCAGCCCCATCCTACCCTTTGGGCTTCTACCCCATCTAAAGTTAGTTGTCTGTGTGTGTGTTAGTTGTCTGTGCGTTATGTGTGTGTGTGTGTGGGAGGGAGGGAGAGAAGGGAAAAGAGAGAAAGGAAGGAGAGAACGAAGGGAGGGAGGGAAGGAGAGAAGGAAAAAGAGAGAGGAAGGAGGGAGGGAAGGAGAGAAGGAAAAAGAGAGAGAGGAAGGAGAGAAAAAAGGAAGGGAGGGAGGGAGGGAAGGGAAAGTGAGAAGGGAGGGAGAGGGCCGGCGGCAGGAGCGGATGCCGGGGTCCGGGTGGACGGGTGTGAGCTGAGGCCGAGGTTTGTAAACGTTGCTCCAATCCCCGGCCCGGCCATCCCTGTATTGTTCACTGCATCTCCCCGGGGAGAGAGGGGTGGAGCCGAGGCTGAGTTTGTGAAGCACAGTGACTGGAGGGGCGGGAGTGCTGCCCCGGGACCGTGAGGGAGCGACCCACCTCCCCCTTCTCCATCCCCCCTCACACCCCCTCCCCGTCTACCCCTTTCTTCCCCCTCCACCCTCTCTCCCCCCTCCACCCGGGGTAGATCTACCCGAGCCGAGAGTACATTACTCCAAAGCAAAGCTGAGAGATTAAAGGATCGACACAAAATGCAGCGGGTCGGGCGGCATTTCTGGACGCAAGGAATATGTGACATTTCGGGTCGAGACCCATCTTCAGGCTGAGTCAGGGGAAAGAGGAACTCAAACCACCCTCCCCCCGCTTCCCTCCAACACGGACACTGAGCGATCGCTGGCGCCCCCTTTCTTTTGGTAACCGTCGGGTTTTTTTCCCTTCGGAAAAAATCCTTCAGGTTTTCAGGAAATCCTTCGGATTTATTTTTTTTTTCCCCTTACCACTTCCGAACTTTTTCGATAGCTGCCATGACCCGTTTGATGTCATCCTTCGCCCTGCTCCTCAAAGCTACCTCTGGTTTCGGCCCACACCGATCTGCCGGACATGTGTGTGTGTGTTTGTTTGGCGGAGACTGAGGGGAGAAGCGCCGGCACCAAGAGCGAGCGAACGTGCGGACAGACGGACGAAAGCAACACTTTCAGTTATGCCTCTCGCAGTGTTGCGGGGGAACAGTTGCGGAGCTCTCATATCTTTTGATTACTCTAGCGCGGGGCCCAATTGGGAGCAATCGGTCCAATCGGCTTAAGGCCGTCCCAGTGGACGGGAAAGGAATGGAGAGTTATGGTCTGAGTGCAGGTAGATGGGACTAGGTGAGGGTAAGTGTTCGGCACGGACTAGAAGGGCCGAGATAGCCTGTTTCCGTGCTGTAATTGTTATATGGTTATGTTATGTCAAAGTGGAAGAATTGGAGCTGAACAAAAATGGGTTATAGGGAGAGGATTGAAAGATGACTGGGGGTGGTGAAGGAATGCTAGCAAATGAAGTTTGCAAAAAGCTGAAGGTGGAGGCAAGAAAAATAATGTGAGACAAGGGAAATTTTTGTATTTCTCGAATAATTGTCATCATGGAGTCAAGTGTTTTATTGTCATATGTACCAGATAGGACAATGAAATTCTTACCTGCTGCAGCACAACAGAACATGTAAACATAGTACATAACGGGAGAGACAAAGTTCAATGTGTGTGTTTATATACACATGTGTGCACACACATACTCAATAAATAAACAAATATAGTGCAATTATAGTAATAGTCTATGGATATGGAGCCTGAAGCTAATATTAGGTCATCAAAGATGGCTGAGTAGGATTTGATGGAATAGGATAGAGGGAATTGGAAATTGAATATTGTTGTATACAGAATGAAAGTAGGAGCACTGGAGCGGTTGAATCAAGTAAAAGCATCAGCCGAGAATGGCTGAATGCAAAAAAATATATATAATTTGTGTTGTTGACCAGGCCAGCATTTATTACCCACTTCCTCATAGACCTCAAAGTTGATGTGGGCTACTGCTTTGATATGCTGCATTCCCTTTGGAAAGACTCCCAACAGTGCTGCTGGGTAGGGAGTTCCAGGATTTCATACCAGTGATGAAGTAGTAGTGACAGTATGCTTCCAGGTCAGGTAGTTCATGACATGAAGGGAAGCCCTCAGGTGGTAATGGTTTCCGTTTACCTGCTGCTCGTGTTTTAGGTGGCAAGTAAATAATGTCTTATCAAGACATTCAATTCAATTCAATTCAATTCAATTCAATTCAACTTTAATGTCATTGCACAAATACTGAGTATGGGTACAACGAAATGCAGTTTTGCGTCAGTCCGTAGTAGTGCAATATAGAAATTTTTTTAAAAGAGGATACAGAACAATAGAAAATGCAAAATAATTAAACAATGGGGACGGAGGGACCGGAGGAATCTATCGGCGGGACTCCGAGTTCAGCAATGCGATGGTATGATTGTAGAAGCTGTTCCTCATCCTACTGGTACGAGACCTGAGGCTCCTGTACCGCCTCCCTGATGGGAGGAGGGCAAACAGTCCATGATTGGGGTGGGAGGGGTCATGCATTTAATTTCAGTAGTGTTCAGTGTCTGATTGCAACCTAACCTTAGATGAATGTAAATAAAGTGGAAGATGACCATTGCATGCTTATGAAAATTCAAGGGCACATGCCTGTTAATAATTACACATCAGCAATACAGTAATTTATTTGATTTGCATGTGATGTTGGAGGAAACAAGGGTTGCACTCTTGGTAAGTGCTGCTATTGTTTTAAAAAAAATGCTAATAAGGAGCTTGAACTTTGGTGTTGAACTGATCCTAGAAAACATGTTTAGTTTAGCGATGCAGCACGGAAACGGGTCCTTCAGCCCACCGGGCCAGCGCCGACCAGTGATCCCTGCACATTAACACTATCCTACACCCACTAGGGACAGTTTTTACATATACCAATCCAATTAACCTACCAACCTGTAAGTCTTTGGAATGTGGGAGGAAACTGAAGATCTCTGAGAAAACCCACGGAGGTCACGGGGAGAACGTACAAACTCCGTACAGACAGCACCCGTAATCGGGATCGAACCCGGGTCTCCGACGCAGCATTCGCTGCAAGGCAGCAACTCTACCGCTGCGCCACCGAGACTGCCCAAATGTTTCTAATGTCTAATGTTTCACCTTGCAGAACATTATCATATGCTTTCCTGTTCCCATGCAGCATTGAACTGTACTGCTGGATTTGTGTGTAGTACAAACGTTTGGGTGCCTAACATGTAGAGGTGGAGAATCTGGTTATGTACCTCAGCCGTGTTACTAGAAGCCTAATGAAATTTAAGAAAAACTCAAGTGCATTTCTTTCTTATCCCTCATCAACTTTCTGCAGTTTCTGATGCAATTGATCACACCATCCTTTACATTGACTTTACTTAGCTCAGCATTTTCTAGTGCTTTGGCTGGTATGGATTTTTTAGTTAATGCAAGCTTTTGAAATCTTTGCTTCTGGTTGTTTTGGTCAATACATACATATTTTCCAGAAAGCAAGAGCTGCTGCATTTTGCTTGATAACATCTTCAAAGTATTTTTACAGCATGTTAGTTTGTTCAGCCCATTGAAAATGGTTCTTTGAAAAGCATTTAGTCCTCCTTCCCCTAGCTTTACAATATTTTTACCTCTATGTATTTTGTTCCCTCATCAACATTTTAATTGAATCTGGATTGGCCATATTTTTAGCCAGTGCATTCCAAGTTCCATTGCTTAAAGAGTTTTTGAGGGGATATCGACTTTCAGCAGAATTGATTTGTGGTAGTGAAAGGGGCATGTTTGATATTTATATGGATGGCCAACTTGAAACTGAAAGTGAGGATATGTGCATACAGATTCTTGCAGAAGGCAGGAAGTTTTTATTTTCTCAGAGACTCATTCATTAATTGGGAACAAGTTGTTGGCTAATGCATTCACCGTAGAGCATTGCAGTGGTGCAGCTTGTCGAGTTGCTGACACACAACTCTAGGGACACACATATAAAGCTGACCTCTGCTATATGTGTGGAATTTGCATCCAAGGGTTTTAAGGGAAGTGGCTGCAGAGATAACAAACAGTGTAGGAAGGAACTGCAGATGCTGGTTTACACTGAAGATAGACAATTTGAAGAAGGGTCTCAACCCGAAACGTCACCTATTCCTTCTCTCCAGAGATGCTGCTTGTCCCACTGAGTTACTCCAGCATTTTGAGTCTATCTTCGAGATAATGAATATTTTAGTTGAAGATTGGAAAACGGTCAATACATCTCATTTCTCAAATAGAGGGCAAAATCAAAAATGAGGAACTACTTGACAGTTGGTTTATCATCTACTGTTGGGAAGATACACGAGTGTAATGGAACCTTTAGGAAAACTGAATATAATTAAACCTGATTTGAATTTGTTGAAAATATGGCAGGCTGGACTGATACTTTAGACTTTAACGATATAGTGTGGAAATAGGGCCTTTGGCCTACCGAGTCAGCGTCAACCAGCTATCACCCCATATACTAGCACTATCCGACACACTAGAGACAATTTACAAGTTACAGAAGCCAATTATCCTGCCTCGCATGTCTTTGGAGTGTGTGAGGATATAGGAACACCCGGAGAAAACCCACACGGTAACAGGCAAAATGTACAAACTCCATGCAGAGAGCACCCATAGTCGGTATTGACTATGGATCTCTGGCACTGTAAGGCAGCAACTCTACTGCTGTGCCATTGTGCTGCCCTAGAAGGGAACCAGTAGATGTAATGGGTTTCGTTTTTCAAAAGCATTCGACAATGTGTCACATAAGATGTTGATGCTTAAATTAGCAGCCCAAAATATTGGAGGAAGTTTGTAAGCTTGGATTGAAACCAGGTTGTAAAGTGAAAATAGATTAGAATAGAAATGTCTCTGACAGGTTGGAGGGATGTATCTCATGTAGTACTCCGGGGATCAGTTATTCGCCTTCAGTCACTATTTATATTAACGGCCTTAACAAATGAAATTTAAGTTTCCCAAGTTTGATGAATGTAAGGAAATAGGTTTCTGATGAGGTCATTGTGATTCTATAATGGGGAATAGATGATGAGTGGGTGAAAACCTTGCAAATGGAGTTTTCGGTAAGAAAGATCGAAAGGCGGATTTTTATCTAAATGGAGCGGGACTGCAAATGGGTGAAGTTCAGAAGGATCTAGGTGTTGGAGTGCACGATTACAAGTTAAGCACGTCCAATGAGTAGTTAACGTGACATTGAGATTCACCAGACTAATTACTGGAATGACAGGCTAGGTGGTTTGGGTTTGTATACTATGGGAGTTTAGAAGGATGACCTTGCTCAAACTTATACAGATTGTTCTGCTATAATCCAATAGTTGTGTTCCTAAGAACACTCTCATTATACCAAAATAATGTTATAGAAACAATTGTGTTCATTGGGAAAGGGGGTTCAGGGGCTAGAGAGTTTCAGACTAGCAAAAACAAAGGTATTTTTCCTGCAATATTTCCAAAATAAAGGTCTCAACAGCATTGTTTACTTTACCAAAGGCAATATGATACATTATTATAATAGAATATTGTTGCACAAGTGTTAATACAAGCAGTTGTATTTCAATGGCAACCTGCAGTGAAACAGGCAGACTATGTTCTGAAGAGATTAATAGTGTGATTACTGTGGGAAGTTTATATGGAAACATTTTTCCCTGGACTTATTTCCCAAGACAGCTTTTGTTTTCTGCTTGTGAAATTTCCAAAGTATCTCGTGCCAATTGTAAATCTTTGCATTACCAATTCAGTTGGCTTAATATAAATGTTATGCCCTAATTCATCAATTATGTTGCATCCAGTTAGCATTATGGAAGCACATGTTATAGAACAACATGTCCAAGCTCCCTTAGGATCTTGTATGTTGAGATTTCCAGCGAATGGGAGAGTTGTAAACAAGGGGATGTAGCTACAAATTAAGGGGTCAGTCATTTAAAACTACAGTGTGTAAAAGCTAATCTCAGAGGATCTCTAAAGTTCCCTGGTCCTGAATGTGGTGGAGGCCAGATATTTGCATTTTGAGCCGAGCTAGATACATTTTTGAAAGAGTAAGTTATGGGAACTGGCACAGAGAAAATTTAAGACTAGTGTAGATCTACCATGATCATATTGAATGTTGGGGCACGCTGGAGAGATCCATTACTTTTCTGATCTGGAGTTATTCGGGACAGTTTATTGGAGAAGGCTCATCCTTTGCTTTTACATAGTTGTTTGGATTTTGTACTGTCTACATGGTCACTATAATTTGTTTTGAGGAGTATTCCGTAGCCAGGAACTCTTGGAAATCTGCTCCTGTCTTACAGATGAGATGGCTATTGGTAAGTGGAGTCCCTTTTACCTAATGCATATTATGAGGGATCTCTGACTCTGTTTTCCTTCATTTGTTAAGTGGTAGACAGTTTAATTGACTTTTCCCTGCATACTTGTACACAGTGGCTGATGTACACATAGACTTGATACTTTGCATATTGTTAATTGTGGGAGAGCAAGTCCAGGTTATGTTTGCTCTTCTCCGTCTGATATTGATGACCTATCTTTTAGGTTAGGAAGGTGAAGACATTTAAAGAATGACCCTTGATGCTCTCGTCATAGGTTTTTAACCTATGCTAACCATAACCGTTTAAGGTCACTAGGCATAACTCAAGATACTTTGTATGGGATAAGTTTGCTGCTAATTACTTTTGTTGTGGCCACTCAGTGGGGATATTTCCAATATGGAACTTAAACCTGAGCTGCCCTTTTAGATTCCATGGGGAGTTCATCTCCTCTTGGTGCCAACTGCATCGGAAGCACAATGGAAGATAGATCTGGATTTTGGCAGATTTGAGACTTTCATGGAGATGTGCAGGCAAGTCTGACAGCAGTGCCCTCCTGCTGGAAGATCTCTCCTATTCTTTCATTCTATCTTGTTCTCTGAATTAAGGATAGTCCTGGTATGTTTGGCCATTGCAAAAACAAAATCTGTTGTCCAGTGATTCTCCATATGGTTATGGTGATATTGCAAACTAGATCTCTAATAGCTTGTAGGTAGAAGGATCACATTTGAGGCAAAACAGATTCAGATCTTCTGTGTTGAATTCATTATTTGCTGAGTTAATTCCTGTCTGCCAACAAATCTTCCCAGAATTGATAGGAGGTTAGCCATAGTCACTTAAAATTGCCTCCTAGAAACCATTGTTGCAAAGCTAGTGGTTACTGATGTTAGAATAAGGATAGCCGCAATGTTATGCTTTGTTGAATAGTTTACCAGATTATGTGTAGACACCAGGAACTACGGATGCTGATTTGCAAAAAAAAGAGTCGGATTAACTGCAGGTCAGGCAGCATCTCTGGAGAACATGGACAGGCAATGTATTAGGTCGGGACCGTTCTTCAGACTGATTGTAGTTTTGTGGTTGAGTCTACAATTTAAGAATAACCATAGGCCACGGTATAAAATGGTGATAGACACAAAAATGCTGGAGTAAATCAACGGGTCAGGCAGCATCTCTGGAGAGAAGGAATGGGTGACGTTTCAGGTCGAGGACCTTCTTCAGACTATAAAATAATGATTGACTATAACACAATTAATATCTTTTGAAAGGAGTAGTGATGAGAATTTACTGAGGCAAAATGTATGGAAGCTTGGGGGTTGGTGCCTTATTGAGCTTTGACACCGGAGATTGTGGGAGAGCCTTCCTGAAGACCTTCTGATCAGGAAATGTGTGTTTAGATTGCGTATGAATTTCTACATTCAAAAGATTCAACAGGAAGTGCAGCTACCCATTGAAGATTCTGGTGAAATGCAAATTATAATCTGATTTGCAGTGCCACATCAAGGTCATTAGACATGCATGTTCCAGGTTATCCGTCCCCCTATCAGTCTGAAGAAGGGTTTTGGCCCGAAACGTTGCCTATTTCCTTCGCTCCATAGATGCTGCTGCACCCGCTGAGTTTCTCCAGCATTTATGTGTACCTTCGATTTTCCAGCATCTGCTGTTCCTTCTTAAAAACTATCTGTCTACCTTGTCTGGATTCAAATGACAATATTGGAACTGTCAAATGTTCCTTTTGTGATTCTGTAACTACTTCCATTTATATAGTGAAGTATTATTCCCTGATGATGTTTCCAGGACCTTCAGAATATCATGGCTCCTCATCAGTTATTAGGATAGATTACCCAAAGTGTGGTGAGAATAACATTTTAATGAGGTTAGAGGAAGGTTTAGAACTTGGAACTATGCAGATGAAGATCTAGCTGCTACTGGTAGGTGAATGAAATAAGATATGAACAAAGTTGCAAATTGGAGTAAAGAGGGTTGTAGAATGTAGAAGGATTAAAAATTAGAATGCCAGGTATAAAGTTGAGATGTCTCCAGATTAGAAAATCTGATTGAATTTGTATCAAAGGAATGAATAGTGTATTGTGGACAATTAAGAGCTCAGGGTAGCTTATTCAAATAAAAGCTACCAAAGCCTTATTCTTCCTTCCACCTCTGTGTCTCGAGCATTGCAAGTCACTGCTCTTCAATGACACTGTTTAATAGACAATAGGTGCAGGAGTAGGCCATTCAGCCCTTCAAGCCAGCACCGCCATTCACTGGGATCATGGCTGATCATCCACAATCAGTACCCCGTTCCTGCATTCTCCCCATATCCCCTGACTCCGCTATCTTTAAGAGCTCTATCTAATAAATGTGATGATGGTTTTTGCCTCCGCCATCCTTACAGGTTGTAAATTCCAAACTTCTGGCACCATACAGCACAGGAATAATCCCTTTGGCTCAGAATGTCTGTAATGAACATGATGCCAAATTAAACTAACATCCTCTGCCTTCAAGTGATTCATATCTCTCCATTCCCTGCATATCCGTGTGTCTATCTAAAAGCCTCTTGATTACCATTATCATATCTGCCTTCACCATCACCTTGGCAAAGCATTCCAGGCACCTACCATTCCAGGCACCTACCAAAAATTGAAATAAGCCTTGCCCTACACATCTCCTTTAAGGTCTCCCTCCCCCCCCCCCCCCCCCCCCCCCCCCCAAAAAGGTATGGCCTTTACTCCTTGACATTTCCATCCTGGGAGGCAGGGTAGACTGTCAGAACCTATCTATGCTTCTCACAATTTTGTACACTTTCAACAGGTCTCCCTTTAATCTCTTGATGTCGCAGAGAAAATGATCCCAGTTTCTTCAACCTCTCGTTGCAAACAATAGCCTCTAATTCAGGCAGCATTCTGATAAACCTGCATCGCCTCCAAAGCCTCCACATCCTTTCTGTAAAAGGCGACAAGACTGCGCACTACTCCATTATGCGGCCTAACTGAAGTCTACAAAGTTGCAGTTTGACATGTACTCAATGCCCTGACTGAAGGCATGCATAACATATGCTTCTTTGCCACTCTCTACTTGTGTTGCTACTTTCAGGGAGCTATGGATTTGAACTCCAAGATCCCTCTGTGCATCAATGCTGCTAAGTATTTAACTCTATACTTCCCCCTTGCATTCCACCTCCCTAAAGTGCAGCATCGCACACTTGCTCTGGTTAAACTCCACTTGTCTTTTCTCCGCCCATTATCCATATGCCGCTGTATACTTTGACAGCCCTCCTGAATGTCTGCAACTTCACATACAACTCCTGGTCACAGTTCTCCAGCCAGATTCATAGTCTTCTCACTTTCTGCTGCAGAGTTGATTTTTCAATCATTGACGCTGAGCTATGGTGAATGCAATAGTTTTAACTAAGTAGATGAAAGGCCAACTGAGATCAGTCCCACTCAAAACATTTCAGAATTATGGCTGCCTGGACACTATGCTATATAGAATTATAATGGAACTTGGCTTGTAATATGTGCACAAGTGCGTAACCAGGATGTGTGCTGTGCCTATTAATTTGCACCTTTGTAAATGAGCAAGTATATTAAAATAGCATTGAAAACCAACTGTTGCATATTATGTGGGAATCTTACAGATACCCGATGGTTCATTGAAAATGAGCGAGTTCTGTATCATATATTTATGGGGAATTGTCATCTTTACACTTGTCATTTGGAGTTCTGAAAATCTTTTTTGGCTAAACTTTGGCGAAGGCAGTGGAAATCCTACTTCTGCTGGAGATTATATAAATGTTTATCTTTTTTTAAAACAGGCCAACAGGCAATTTTGGGGATATCGAAACGTCTGAATTTTTGATGTCTGTCTCCAGTTTTTGGTGTGGATGCAAAACTAATCCTCCTTCTGTTGTGGTGGTGCTGACCTCTGACCTGTAGCTCTCATGTCTGTGCCTGTTATGGACAAACACAAAGTAAAGCGAGCACGTCTTGATCGTATATGTGAAGGTAAGAGTTTAACGTTCAAAAGATCATCTTCTGAGTATATGCCTCACTTATTATGTTTTTAAGTTAAATCTGATCACGTTGCATGTGGTTATTAACCAGGTTATATCACGTCCACTCCAAATTCTGTTTTTAACTGCTCTTGAGGGGTGTCAGTTTACACATCTTGCTATGCTTACCTCTTCCTTGCCAACAATGTACGAGTTCAGAAATGCAATGTGCTCAATGTCAGTGATGTGCACCTATATATTGGATATAAAAAATACCGTATGCTGGGGCTTCTGTTGATAGAAGATATCACCCACCATGTCTAAAACCTCTGTCTAAAACCAGGTAGAGGCAGTTAAGTGTTCCAAATAGTCCATTTTCATTGAGTTGGGATGTCAATTTTGTTCATCTTCTGAGCAATATTTCCCTAATTATAGACAATAGGTGCAGGAGTAGGCCATTCGGCCCTTCGAGCCATTCAATGTGATCATGGCTGATCATCCCCAATCGGGACCCCATTCCTGCCTTCTCCCCATATCCCCTGACTCCGCTAACTTTAAGAGCCCTATCTAACTCTCTTGAAAGTATCCAGAGAACTGGCTTCCGCCGCCCTCTGAGGCAGAGAATTCCACAGACTCACTATTCTCTGTGAGAAAAAGTGTTTCCTCGTCTCCGTTCTAAATGGCTTACCCCTTATTCATAAACTGTGGCCCCTGGTTCTGGGCTCTCCCAACATCGGGAACATGTTTACACCCTCTAGCATGTCCAAACTCTTAACAATCTTATATGTTTCAATAAGATCCTCTCTCATCCTTCTAAACTCCAGAGTGTACAAACCCAGCCGCTCCATTCTCTCAGCATATGACAGTCCCGCCATCCCGGGAATTAACCTTGTAAACCTACGCTGCACTTCCTCAATAGCAAGAATGTCCTTCCTCAAATTAGGGGACCAAAACTGCACACAATACTTCAGGTGTGGTCTCACTAGGGCCCTGTACAACTGCAGAAGGACCTCTTTGCCCCTATACACGACTTCTCTTGTTATAAAGGCCAACATGCCATTTGCTTTCTTCACTGCCTGCTGTACCTGCATGCTTACTTTCATAGACTGATGAACAAGGACCTCCCAGATCCCGTTGTACTTCCCCTTTTCCCAAGTTGACGCCATTTAGATAATAATCTGCCTTCCTGTTTTGGATACCAAAATTGATAATCTCACATTTATCCACATTAAACTTCATCTGCCATGTATCTGCCCACTCCCCCAACCTGTCCAAGTCACCCTGCATTCTCATAGCATCCTCCTTACAGTTTACACTGCCACACAGCTTTGTGTCATCTGCAAATTTGCTAATGTTACTTTGAATCCCTTCATACAAATCATTGATGTATATTGTAAATAGCTGCGGTCCCAGCACCGAGCCTTGCGGTACCCCACTAGTCACTGCCTGCCATTCTGAAAGGGACCCGTTACTCCCTGTTCTTTGTTTCCAATTATAACAAGATTTTTGGAAACTTCATTCCAAATTTTATGAACATTGAAAATTGTTGAATAATGAAATCCTTTCTAAAGACTGCAAAACAGTGTTGGAAGATTTAGCATGCCTATGCATTTGGTGATGGAGACTCTTCATCAGTTGTTCATAGTCTTAATATCTCAAATGAATATTACTGTGGAACATTCTCCACAAAGGCTGTGTGCAGGAACCACATCCTTCCCTGATCTGGAGGATATGTTTTTCACGGTGCTCAGTGAGAAGTCCGGAAAGGGTTGTGGAGGTAATTGTAACAGCAATCAGTGTTAATACAACATCGGAGTTAAAGGAAGGGCATGGTACGTAGGTTTTGGTTTGTTTGTTTTGTGGGAGGAAACATTTATCTTTGTCCTCAAGTGAGTGAGGAAAGGCTCATAAAGTAGTAAGATTCGTAAATATATTTGAATCCATTTTGAGTTCTCCCTAATAATGTATTTAGAATTTTGTTTCCACCAAAAGTAAGGTTAGTTTTTTTAGGTTGTGCCATGCTGCTTCAAGTGATAACACTTGCATTGTTGACCCAACTTGATGAATACCAGATGCACTACCTTTGGTTTGGCATTTAGTGCAATGCCTTTTGAGTGCTCTCTTAAATGGGTCTGTATGTGGTCTCAGATTATTTCCTCGGGCAGTCATTGGTTACTTTGCTTGTTTTAAATGTTAGATAATAGGTCATAGTGTGTTTCATCAAAAAATTACCTAAGAAATCTATTAAGATACTAGACCAAGTGCAGACCCATTGGGTCTGTTCCCCCAATGTGCGGTTGTGGGGGGGGGGGGAGCCGGCATGCAGCATCACACGCTAACTACCATCCCCCTCCCGCACTCAGGAGAGGGGGGGGGGGAAAGAGAGTGGGGGATTGGAGGAGAGGGGGGG
This sequence comes from Amblyraja radiata, assembly GCF_010909765.2. Taxonomy (NCBI): domain Eukaryota; kingdom Metazoa; phylum Chordata; class Chondrichthyes; order Rajiformes; family Rajidae; genus Amblyraja; species Amblyraja radiata. The sequence goes on from NC_045966.1 coordinate 51,379,828, forward strand.
AGGAGGAGAGGGGGGGAGGAGGAGAGGGTGGGAGGAGGAGAGGGTGGGAAGGAGGAGAGGGTGGGAAGGAGGAGAGGGTGGGAAGGAGGGGAGGAGGAGAGGGGAGAGGAGAGGGAGGGGAGGTGAGGATTGGGAGGCGGGAGAGGGGGGGAGAGGAGAGGGAGGGGGGGGAGGGGGGGAAGGGGGGAGAGGAGGGAGGGGGGGAGAGGAGAGGAGGGGAAGGGGGAGAGGAGAGGGAGGGGGGGAGAGAGGAGATGGAGGGGGGGGAGAGGAGAGGGGGGGGGGGAGAGAGAGTGCCTTTTTACTTCAACCCAAACAACCATTTGCAGGCAGTGCTTTTTTACCTCTAACCATATTTTCATTTTCAAACCAAATTAAGGGTACTCACAGTGCTGTAGACATTTGTCAGTGTCATTCAAAGCTCTGATTGAGGCACACCACTTGCAGAGACTGATTGAGGCACACTACTTGCAGAGACTGATTGAGGCACACCATTTCCTGGTTTTATAGTCCCTCCCCCTCCCTCCAGCAGGGGCAGCAGAGAGAATGGAGAATGTTGTAAAAACATTAATATCTCTGTCAATTTTCATCTACGGGAAAAATCCTCGGCACACATGCGGCGGAGGGGGGCTCTGAGCGAGGTGGCCAAAAATGACGGCCGTAGGTGGCGGCGTACTCTCGGAAACCGCAGCACAGAAAGCCAAAACCGGTCAAGAACAGAGTTTTAGTAATATAGATAAATGCTCAAAGTTTGCAGTGAAAACAGTGTTCTATTCACCAGGTATCATTTATTCATCCCTTCCATTTTGTTGAATTATAGAATATAAACTTTCACCAGGATGTGGTCCAATGCCTTTGTTGTACATTCTTCTTTCCCCAAATGATTTGTCTAAATGCCTCGATTGATTCCCTTATCAATAATCACTTAAACTTTAATGCAGAGCTAAATTAAATTAGCCTTTTGTATCTTGAGTACTGATCCCAAATTCACAGTGCCCTCCATAAAGTTTGGGACAAGTACCCATCATTTATTTATTTACCTCTGTACTCCACAATTTGAGATTTGGATTAGAAAAAAATCACATGTGGTTAAAGTGCACATTGTCAGATTTTAATAAAGGCCATTTTTATACATTTTGGCTTCACCGTGTAGAAATTACAGCAGTGTTTATACATAGTCCCCCCATTTCAGGGCACCATAATGTTTGGAACAGCAATGTCACGTAAATGAAAGTAGTCTTGTTTAGTATTTTGTTGCATATCCTTTGCATGCAATGACTGCTTGAAGTCTGCAGTTTATGGACATCACCAGTTGCTGGGTGTCTTCTCTGGTGATGCTCTGCCAGGCCTGTATTGCAGCCATCCTTAGCTTATGCTTGTTTTGGGAGCTAGTCCCCTTAAGTTTCCTCTTCAGCATATAAAAGGCATGCTCAATTGGGTTCAAATCGGGTGATTGACTTGGCCACTCAAGAATTGACCATACTTTAGCTTTGAAAAACTCCTTTGTTGCTTTAGCAGTACGTTTGGGATCATTGTTTTGCTGTAGAATGAGCCGCCAGCCAATGAGTTTTGAGACATTTGTTTGAACTTGAGCAGATAGGATGTGTCTATACACTATAGAATTAATTATGCTACTACCATCAGCAGTTGTATCATCGATGAAGCTAAGTGAGTCAGTACCTTCAGCAACCATACATGCTCAGGCCATAACACTCCCACCACCGTGTTTCACAGACGAGGTGGTATGCTTCGGATCTTGGGCAATTCCTTCCTCCCTCCATACATTGATCTTGCCATCTCTCTGATATAAGTTAATCTTTGTATCACCTGTCCACAAGACCTTTTTTCCAGAACTGTGATTGCTCTTGTAAGTACTTCTTGACAATTTGTAACCTGGCCATCCTATTTTTGTGGCTAACCAGTGATCTTGCAGTGTAGCCTCTGTATTTCTGTTCATGAAGTCTTCTGCGGACAATGGTCATTGACAAATCCACATCTGACTCCTGAAGAGTGTTTCTGATCCGTTGGACAGGTGTTTGGAGATTTCTCTTTGTTATAGAGAGAATTCTTCTGTCATCAGCTGTCGATGTCTTCCTTGGCCTGCCAGTCCTTTTGTGAATAGTAAGCTCACCAGTGCTCTCTTTCTTCTTAATGATGTTCCCAACAGTTGATTTTCGTAGCCTAAGGTTTGGCTGGTGTCTCTAACAGTTTTATTCTTGTTTCTCATCTCATAATGGCTTCTTTGACTTTCATTGGCACAACTTTGGTCCTCGTGTTGATAAACAGCAATAACCGTTTCCAAAGGCGATGGAAAGACTGGAGGAAAGACTAGGTCTCTTATACCTGCATTAAGGAGGCATTTAAACACACCTGAGTAATTACAAACACCTGTGAACCCATGTGTCCCAAACGTTATGGTGCCCTGAAATGGGGGGACTATGTATAAACACAGCTGTAATTTTTACATGGTGAAACCAAAATGTATAAAAATACCCTTTAATAAAATCTGACAACGTGCACTTTGACCACGTGATTTTTTTTTCTATTACAAATCTCAAATTGTGGTGTACGGAGGCAAATAAATTAACGATGGAGGCCACTGTATACCCCCCCCCCCCCTTACTGTTCTTGTTTACTGTTGAATATCAGTATCTAGTGCATGATGTTACTATTTCCCACTGTCTCGTGTTCCTTGGTTTCCAAGTTTATTTTTTCAGTTTCTGTGTAGATTAACTTGAAGACTGAGGAAAGCAGCAGAACTTGCCCAAAGCCCTCAGAAATGTTGTTTCTTCCTGAGCAGCATTGAGAACCTTTGGTTCTATTGTTTGAAATGCATATCACAGTCAGTTCTGCACACCAGGCATTGCATGGGGCTTAATAATCTGATATGTCTTTATTGAGTGTACAGGGCTCGAAATTAGCGGTTGCCCGGGTGCCACTGACCACCCAAAGTGCCGCCGGGCAACCTGAACGCCGAGTCATTTTGCCCGGTTTGGCATGCAGATACTGGTTTATACCGAAGATAGATACAAAAAACTGGAGTAACTCAGCGGGTCAGGCAGCATCTCTGGAGAGAAAGAACGTGACGTTTTGTGTCGGCGACGGCTGTAATGCATGGGAAAGATTGTAAGTGTGGCGTGACGGAGGGTCGGAGCGAATGACAGGCCCCGCACAGCAGTGGCCGCGACGGCGGCTCCATCTCCTCCTCCCGCCCGCCCTGACAGCGGCCATTGTCTGCCAACGGTGCTTTCAAAACAAACTCTCTCGCATGCCGAGGCCGGGAGGAAGGAGGGAGGAAGGAAGGGGGGGGGGGGTCTCCTTTCGCCGTCTGAAGCATCTGCACTGCTCGGCACCGCATCTTCATGTTGGCTGGCGGAGGAGGGGAGGCGGTGTCGAGGAGATCCCAACCGCCTCCCCCTTTGGCGGAGGCACTTGGCGATGCACAGGGACGGCCAAGGCGATGATGCCGGTGTTGTCCGAGGAGCGCTGACCTTCCTTCCCGCCTCCTCTGCCCCTTCCCCTCTCTCCCTCTCCCTCTCCCTCTCCCCCTCCCCCCCCCCCCCCCCCCCCCCCCCCCTCTCCTCTCCCCCCCTGAAGGTTGTGTTTGTGGTGAATGTTTCAGAGATGGTGAGACACATGGTCAGAGTAAGACTGCGTAATCAGCATGTGACATTCTTAAACTGAGAGTATCCCAGGCTTGGCCCACAAGGAGAAAAGTTGCTTTTCTCATTCATGTTGCTCAGTATTACTAATCGATGCTGCAGGGGTTCCAAGCAAAGCACATATTAAATTGTGCCCCTGTAATGCACCAGCTGATCATGGTGATGGGAAAGAGTCAAACACCAACCTGCTATTTAACACAAGTTTTTCTGCTACTCTGTTTGCAATAAATCTAGCCAGTGTATAGTTTGATCTGCATTGATCAGTCTTTTATGTGATGACATAAACATCTTAAAGTTCTTTTATAAAACACCTGTTTGGATTTCTGCCGTGGCTTTCCATAAAGAGCCTGAGCCATCCTGCACTGATCTCCCTATCCACCTCGCATTGATTCCCCTGTCACTCCCCTTCAATCCTACACTGGTCCCCCAATTCATCCTGTACTGACGCCCCTTCCCATCCATCCTGCACTGCTCCTCCCCTTCATCCTGCACTGCTCTCCCATCCATCCTGCACAGATCCCCTCATTCAACCCTACTGTCATCCCCCGCGCTCTCCCCTCACAATTTTACCTACTCCAACCAACCAACTCCAACTAATTCCCCTGCCTCAATCCATCCATTCCGCACCGATTGCCTTCTCAATCCCCCCCCCCCCCCCCCCCCATCGCCATCTATCCATCCTGCACTGATTCACACCCCACCCCTCCCGACCCTATTGTGCTGGAAATGTCTTCAGAGCGAACATTGACTATGTTTGATAACGGAATGCAATCAAATATGTTTTAATTCCCAATGTTATTATTTGTTTTAATCCATAAAGATGGATTAATTAAATTGTGAACACGTGAAACGTGTTCGATTGCCACTGCTACCATTGACACCTTATTACAGAATTAATTTTAACGGCAAATCAATGCTCTTAATATGGAGTATCTGTACTGTAGTTATTTAATGAGCAACATTCACAACTATACGTAGGATTTATCCAGGTTTTACTTCTATAGTCAGTCATATGCATCACAAATTTGGTCAGCAGATATTTCAGTTGAAATTTTAACATTAATTCTGGTGGAAATGATGGAAAAAGCGTTTATCGACAATTTTTTTAAATTTGGTGCTAACAAACTGGGTATCTTCATTGCTGTTCACAACACGTACATCTAATCTGAATGCCCGGTAATGTGGCGTCTTAACATCTTTAAATATATTACCAAAAGAACATTTGCTGCAGTTATGTCCTTTGGCCATCTCTTGTTAGTTAGTATAATGTTTAACCTTTCAGATGGGCATAGTCAGTTTTAACAGCTATTATCATAAAATGCCTTTAGAAAATTCCTTGCAACCTGTATATTTTGTTGTGGATAAATTATGTGGGAAGCGAGAGTGTTTCTGTACCAATAGCAATAACGACCCATGCTATGGCCATGTCATGGTAATTTTCGGTCCTTCACAGAAAACATGCTTGCATCAATCTGTAGTGTGCATGGTTAAGCATATATGTTATCATGGTCCAGGATTTGTTGACACAAGTTGATCATACGCTGAATAATCCATTTTTGTTGGAAGTGGAAAGAAATAATAGAAATTGCATTAATTGAAATGTGTAAAAAGAGTTGAGATACTGTATTATAATTTTGTTGCATGTCATTGTGGTATATATCATGTCTTGATTGGTGAATATGTTTAGTTGAAGCAGAAATAATATGTGAATGCTTCATTGAGCATAATTCTGACTGGTAACTTCGTCCGAGTACATTATCGCACGCGTCATGCAAGCCATCTTAAATGACCACCTAAACTGTCATTTGGCAACCTAAAAAGCTGCCAAGGTTGCCCGGCTGACAACAGGGAAAAAAAGTTAAGCGAGAGCCCTGGTGTACCAGTGTCATTTTTTGTGTTGCTAACGTGTGACTGCAGAAATATTTATCCGGGTTGTTGGCTACTCTTTAAAACCTTAAACATGTGAGTGTTATTGAAACGAGTTTTGGATATGAATGGGAGTTAAAAATGTGATCATCCAGATTGATGGTTGTCTCACTTTTACATGCACCGATGAAATTGTTATGAATCTGGTGGTGCTTGGTTTTTGGCATAATGTCAATGCACACATTTTGATAAGGTATTGCCAAATACTGTCTGGATCTGGGTGTTTGGAAGAATTCCATTCCCAACACCACTGTAACTACAAGGCAGTAGTAACTTGGTATACAATCGCTGGTGCTTGATTAGCTCTTCCTTTAAAGAAGTTACCAACAGTGCCCATAATTATTATTGTTATCTGTTCAAACTATGAAAATTAATTAATTACATTGCAAAAACTTCTATTCGTTGGTGAATTGAAGTTGACATGATGTATCTTTTTATTAGAAAATTCTTATCAGTATGGGAGTCCAGTTACTTGTGCGTGCTTTAAGATTATGCATCTTGTTTACTTGCTGAATCATGAACATGGTAAAAGCAGAGACTTTCTCATTAGCTAACTTGTCAAGATTGTTCATTTCAAAAATTATTGCTGTCATCTCTTGAATAACTGGAAGAGTGTTTAGTCCATCCCAGCTCAATGTATAATATACCCTCAGCCATGGGGAACTGTGGTATTGCCTGCATGAATATACTGGTTGCATGAGAATTGTCCAATAAGAATATTAGCATGTATCACTCACTAGGTGTTTTGCATATCAATCTTTAAATAAATTGTCAAACTATGTCATTCCTTTTTTTACAGAACAATGGTTTATACTGAAATTCTGTATTTTAAGGCCAAAGTGTTAGTGTAAAATACAGGGAAAATAACTCAAAGGAAAGGCTGCACTCGCCTTCACAAAGTGCCAAATCTTCACATTACGTCACTACTAATTAATCTCCAAATGCATTGTCCTTGTGCATAAACGTAAAACAAAACTAACTTTACACACCTATTTTGCGTAACACTTGAAATAAAATGTTTTAATTTATCAATTGCTTAATATCCTTTCACATTTTTTGCCAGTTTCATAAATACCAGATAAACATGTTTACTGTAGTAGCATTTTGCCATAGAAATGCTCTGCTAAAAGGTTCTTTTCAATTGTAGAGTTGTGCAAACTACTCTATGTATTCTTTCTGGATATGTCACTGCAGCTCACTTAATAATTTTAAACGCCTGGCAATAATCACAGCACCCTAATTTTGGATCTCAATTTAGATAGGTTAGGCTTTTTGTCTTTCAACCATTAACATAACTTGGAGAAAGCTTTCTCTTGTTAATTGATTAAAACACATGTGTATGGTAAATGTTTATTCTTGGTCCATTCGCTGGGATTAAGGTACATCTCCAGTTCTGTAGGTTGTGTGATGTCTGCTGAAGCTGCTGGAGGACCTCCAGACTCTACAACAGATGGGGCAGGCCATATCTAATGATTTAGGCAGGTGGGTGCTTTGTGAAGTGATGCATTCCTTCTGCGGTTGAGTGCTCCCAATGCATAGTCTTGATATTATTGGCATCATCGTTAACCCTTTTCCACGTTGAGTCGTCATGAGCTACAGATACCTATCTACAAAGGAGGCTTTAAAAAAATCCTTAATTCTTCAAGTTCAAGTGAGTTTATTGTCATGTGTCCCTGTATAGGACAATGAAATTCTTGCTTTGCTTAAGCACACAGAAAATAGTAGGCATTTACTACAAAACAGATAAATGTGTCCATATACCATAATATAAATATATACACACATGAATAAACTGGTAAAGTGCAAATAACAGAAAGTGGTTATTAATAATCAGAGTTTTGTCCGAGCCAGGTTTAATAGCCTGATGGCTGTGGGGAAGTAGCTATTCCTGAACCTGGTTGTTGCAGTCTTCAGGCTCCTGTACCTTCAACCTGAAGGTAGCAGGGAGATGAGTGTGTGGCCAGGATAGTGTGGGTCTTTGATGATACTGCCAGCCTTTTTGAGGCAGCGACTACGATAAATCCCCTCGATGGAAGGAAGGTCAGAGCTGATGATGGACTGGGCAGTGTTTACTACTTTTTGTAGTCTTTTCCTCTCCATGGCGCTCAAATTGCCGAACCAAGCCACGATGCAACCGGTCAGTATGCTCTCGACTGCACCTGTAGAAGTTAGAGAGAGTCTTCCTTGACAATCCGACTCTCCGTAATCTTCTCAGGAAGTAGAGGCGCTGATGAGCTTTTTTGATAATTGCGTTAGTGTTCTCGGACCAGGAAAGATCTTCAGAGATGTGCACACCCAGGAATTTGAAGTTCTTGACCCTTTCAACCATCGACCCGCTGATATAAATGGGGCTGTGGGTCCCCCTCCTACTCCTTCCAAAGTCCACAATCAGTTCCTTGGTTTTGCTGGTATTGAGGGCCAGGTTATTGCGCTGGCACCATATGGACAGTTGCTCGATCTCTCTTCTGTATTCTGACTCATCCCCATCAGTGATACGCCCCACAATAGTGGTGTCGTCAGCGAACTTGATGATGGAGTTCGCACTGTGGTTCGCTACGCAGTCATGGGTATAGAGTACAGCAGGGGCTGAGCACGCAGCCTTGAGGTGCTCCCGTGCTGATTGTTATCGAGGCTGACACATTTCCACCAATACGAACAGACTGGTCTGTGGATGAGGAATTCAAGGATCCAGTTGCAGAGGGATGCGCAGAGACCCAGTTCTGCGAGTTTGGTAACCAGTTTGGAGGGGATGATTGTGTTAAATGCCGAGCTGTAATCAATGAATAACAGCCTGACATATGAGTTTTTGTTGTCCAAGTGGTCCAGTGCGGAGTGGAGGGCCAGCGAGATCGCATCCACCGTTGATCTGTTGTGGCGGTACGCGAACTGCAGTGGGTCCAGGTTTTTGTCGAGGTAGGAGTTGATTTGCTCCATGATCAACCTCTCAAAGCACTTCATCACCACCGGCGTGAGTGCCACTGGTCGATAGTCATTGAGGCATGTCACCTTACTCTTCTTGGGCACCGGTATAATCGATGCGCTTTTAAAGCAGGTGGGGACCTCAGAACTCAGAAGTGAGAGGTTGAAAATGTCCGTAAAAACTCCCGTCAGTTGGTCCGCACAGGTTTTTAGAACACGACCGGGTATACCATCAGGACCAGGTGCTTTTCGGGGGTTCACCCCTCTGAAGGATTTCCTGACATCGGCCTCTGTGACTGAAATGCCATCACAGCGAATGGGGGATCGGGAAGGCACATCAGTATTCTCCCTGTCAAAGCGTGCGTAAAACGCATTGAGCTCGTCAGGGAGTGATGTTACACTGACATTCGAGCTGCCTCCTGGTTTTGCCTTGTAGGAGGTGATTGCATTCAGGCCCTGCCACAGCTGCCGAACATCTGTCTCGTCCTCCAGTTTGGAGCAGAAGTCCCTTTTGGCCTTTTTGATGGCCTTACCAAGGTCGTATCTGGTCTTCATGTAGGCCACTGTATCATTGGAGGTGAATGCCCTGTGTCTGGACTTCAGGAGAGTGCGGATCTCAAAGTTCATCCAAGGTTTCTGATTGGGAAACACTCGGAAGGTTTTTGTAGGGATGCAGTCCTCCACACATTTCTTTATGAAGTCTGTAACGACTGTGGCATATTCGTTCAAGTCCGTTGCCGAGTCCTTGAACATTGCCCAGTCTACAGACTCCAAACAGTCCTGGAGTTGTTCTTCTGCCCCCCCCCCCCCCCCCGACCAGCTCTGTACTGTCCTCACTTCTGGGGGTGCGCTCTTTAATTGCTGCTTGTAGGCAGGAAGAAGCAGCACCGTGGTATGGTCGGATTTACCCGAGTGAGGGCGAGGGATAGAACGATAGGCATTCTTGGTGGTGGTGTAGCAGTGGTCGAGGGTGTTAGGTCCTCTGGTGCAGCAGGAGACATGTTGGTGGAAGTTGGGGAGTGATTTCTTGAGGTTCGACTTATTGAAGTCCCCAGCAATGGTGGTAAATGCCTCGGGGTAAGACATCTGGTGTTTGTTGACCATGGCCTGTAGCTCCTCCAGTGCCAGACGGATGTCTGCCTGGGGTGGGATGTAGACCGCGGTCAGGATAACGGAGGTGAATTCTCTCGGGAGGTAGAAGGGACGGCACTTCACCGCCAGATGTTCCAGGTGTGGAGAGCAGGAGTTGGACAGGACTGCCACGTCGGAACACCACGCAGAGTTGACCATGAGGCAGACGCCCCCTCCTCTCCCTTTCCCAGATGCCAGGGTACGGTCCATGCGGTGGATGGAGAACCCTTCAGGCTGGACCGCTGAGTCTGGGGAGCTGGGGGTGAGCCATGTCTCTGTGAAACAGAACACAGAGCATTCCCTCAGCTCCCTTTGATAACGCAGTCTTGCCCTTAAGTCCTCCACTTTGTTTTCAAGGGACTGTACATTAGTCAGTAGGATAGTAGGGAGAGGGGGCCGAAGGCCCCTGCGCTTCATTCTGACCTGAAGTCCTGCCCGACGGCCACGTTTCCGGACACAATGGAGGCTTCCCCTTTGTTTCCAGGTACTGTACTTGCTGTACCTGCTGTTTCTGCGGACCTGCGCTGGAACGGGGATTCCCTCACAGACGGCAGCTCCAGCTCCTTAACGAACAGGGGTTCCCTCAAAGTCGGCAGCTCTAGCTCCGTTGTTCCTGGAAGATTTATGATCTCTTTCCATATCAGTTCTAAAAAGAATGTCTTGTTTTGGAAGTGGGATATTGGCACACATACAAGGCCTCTCCAATCGAGCCAAGTGAGTGGAAGACCTTAATGTGAGGAAAATGAGGCTGAAAGAAGATGATGAATATATTCATCCAGTTAATTTGGAGCCTTTTATGGTGTCAGAATGCTTGTTTTCTTTCTCCACTACTCGTCATTTATATTGTAAAATTTTCATTGTATGCAAGATGGCATTTCAGGTATCATAAAAGTATTATGTAATTAAACTTTCTTGTAAAAGTACTTGCATGGCAGGTATCGAACCTCCAGAAATAGCATCAAGCAGATTGGACATATACGAGGGATGTCAAGGTTGTAAGAAAAATTTGGGATTGTTCTTCAGTGAATTTTGAAAGGAGTCTAAAATTGCAAAGGGATTTTTGATTTAGTAAAAGGATTATTTCTAAGACTGAAGAATAGGGAACAAGGTAATTTATGGATTTAAAGTGCTTACCAAAAGAATCAAAGATTGCATTATGGTTTTGCTTCCTTCCTAGTCTAGAGATGCAGCATGGAAAGAGGCCTTCAACCCACCAAAGTCCGTGCTGACCAATGATCATCCATACACTAGTTCCACGTTATTCTAGTTTTGCATCCTACACTTTAGGGGCCATTTACAGAAGCCAATTAGCTGACAAACCTGTACATCTTTGGATGTGGGAGGAAACCCACGCGTTCACAGGGAGAATGTACAAACTCCATACAGATAGCACACAAGGTCAGGGTTAAACCTGGGTCTCACCCCCCAACAAAGTATTGTGTACTGTCCTTTCTTGTTTATTGTGCAGTGTATATTTATTGGCTGTTTTTCCAGTAGTGCTGTTCACATTGACCCCCTTATGGGCCTGTACTACTTGCGCAACTTTTTAGGAGACTACAGGAGACTGAGGTTGCCGGGGTTTCACCTGCATGGTGGTAAGTAGTTCCAGCATTCTCGTAACTAGTCACGGCTTCATTTCGGTCGTCCGCAAATTTTTCAACATGTTGAAAAATTAGCGCCGACCACAATTTTGACGCCATGGAGAGCAGCGAGAATTCTCGGGATGTCGGTGCAGTGGTAGTGGGTCGCCAGGAGGTCGGAGTTTGTCGTAGGTTCTTGTAGGTATTCGCCGGTGCTGACCGGTAAATTTCATTAGCTCATTGGGAAAAAAAACGTAAACAGTAGTTTGCAGAACCAAGGATAACCGACTGGTAATGTTAATGTCCGCCGAGCTTCACAGCCGTGTATCTCTGGCTTCTTAAAAGTTGTCTCCACTCCTTCTTGTGCTTTCACCGTCTTAATTACAGCGCCAACCTTCCTGTTCATCGTGATGTGGGTCTGTATCAAATTGGCTTTGCACCATGTGAATTTCACTCAGTCAGCGCTCCCCCCGCCTGCATAACTGGCTGGTGAAGGAAACGATGTGTGTGTGTGTTCCACTCTGACACTCGCCGTTCCAGTTGCTGGTTTTTCAGCGACCTGCTACGACTTGACAGTAACTGGCAGTCACCTTAAAAATCGCCTAAGTGGGACGGACCCATTTCTCAGTTATAGCGGACTATCGGCAATAAAGGACACCATTCTCCTTATCTGCCCCGACTGTGATCTGTTATAGCGCGAGTTTACTGTATAGCATTGTTGAAAGGTAAACCTCTGGCGGTGTAGTTGTCCCTCCTTCCTGTTTTGAAATATCAGATTGTATGCTTTGGCTGTGTGGCTTGCATGTTCTCCATGAGACCACGATGGATTCCTATGGTTACACTTGTTCCCTGCCACATCCCAAAAGTAAACGGGTTAGTAGTTAATTGGCTGCTGTAAATTGCCCCTGGTCGAGGTAAATGGTGGAACTGAGAGGAATATGGGTAGAATCGGCTACTTGTAAAATGAGAATATGTGGAAATTAGATTACATGGACACAAAGCTGGTGAGCTGAATGACCTCCTCTAGTGTATTCAGTAAGTATGTAATATGTTTCAATTAGTTCATCCTCAGTTGCCTGAACTTCAGAGAAAATAGCCCTATTAGGTACAAATCTCTCCTCGTAAGACTTTCCACAAATCAAGCTTGTGGGTCTTCTCTAGCCTGTCGAAAACAAGAATAGCCAGTTACAGTTTATAAGATTATCAAAACTGTCATGAACTCCGTGTGTGTGGTCTCGCTAAAGCACCTCGAAATTACAGCAAGGCATCATTATTTTCTGGTTTTATTATCTTGCAATAAAGGCCGATGATCATTTATTTACTGATTACATATTACTCATTTGAAGATCTGTTTATCTGTACCTTTTTCCCCCCTATTGACCATGCCTCTATCCTAACTAATGATAGTTATCCAAATGAACTCGTACCTTGTGCGCCTAGCATCTTATTAAATGCCATTTGGAAATCCAAATAATGAATACAAGTATGTTGGATTCCTTGTTTTGCTTGTTGCATCAGTTTTTGACATCTGATATCAGGTTAAATGGATATGGCTCCCCAGCTGCTTGACATAAGCCTGACGGATCCAACTATGTATCACATTTGGTTCACTTTGTCTATCAGAAAAAAGTCTCCTATCTAGTTCACACTCAAATTGGCCATTATCTGGTTTGATTTCTGTCAGGGTTTATGTTTTTAAACCTGGATAGTACTGTAGTTCCCTATTTCTCATCGCCTCTTGAATTATGGTACAACATTATCCATGAGTCGTTGAAACCTCTTCCAGAAACTAGGATATTGGAGGATGGCAGTCAACTCAGGTGTAGATACATAATTCCCTGAAAGTGGTGGCACAGGTAGATAGGGTGGTCAAGGCTTTTGGTAGCTTGGCCTTTATCAGTCAGGGTATCAGGTATAGAATTTGGGATAATCTTAGAGACAAAAAGCTGGAGTAACTCAGCAGGACAGGCATCATCTCTGGAGAGAATGGGTGATGTTTTGGATCGACCGGAAACCTTACCCATTCCTTCTTTCCAGAGATACTGCCTGTACCGGAGTTACTCCAGCTTTTTGTGTCTATCTTTGGTTTAAACCAGCATCTGCAGTTCTTTCCTACACATAGAAGTTGGGATGTTATGTTACAATGATACAAGATGTTGGTGAGGAAGCATTTGGAGTATTGTGTTCCGTTTTGGTCATCCTGCTATAGGAAAGATGTCATTAAACTGGAAATAGTGCATCAATGATTCACGAGGATGTTGCCAAGGCTCGAGGGCCTGAGCTATCGGGAGCGGTTGGGCAGCCTATGACTTTATTTGTTGGCGTGCAGGAGACTGAGGGGTGATCAATCGAGGTGTATCAAAATCATAAGGGTAATAGATGGGGTGAATGAGCCTTTTGCTCAGAGTAGGGGAATCAAGAACCAGAGGAAATAGGTTTAAGTCGAAAAAGGCAAGATATAATAGCAACCTGATGGGCAACTTTTTCAGTTTCAGTTTAGTTTATTGTCACCGAGGTACAGTGAAAAGCTATTTTTGTTGTGTGCTATCCAGTCAAAGAAAAGACTACAGGATTATAATCAAGCCACCCACTGATCAAGATTCTGCTGCAATTTGTGACGAGCATCTTCACCATCCATACTATCCAGGTATAAAAATGTAAAACCTGACTGAAATCAAACCAGATCATGGCCAATCTGAGTGTGAACTAGATAGGGGGCTCCGATACACAAACCGAACCAAATGTGAAAGCATGTAGGATCCGCCAGGCTTTGTCAAGCAGCTGGGGAGCCATATCCATTTAACCCGATATCAGATGTCAAAAACACTCTGGAACCCATCATTAAGGAAATGATAACCGCAAATTTAGAAAAGCCAACTTGAATATGCAGTTTCACGCAGAGGCCTGCGGGTATTTGGAATAAGCTGCCCGGGGAGTTTATTGTCACGTGTACCGAGGTACAATGAAAATCTTTTTAATTGCGTGCTATCCAGTCATGGAAAAGACTATATAGGATTATAATCCTGCCACCAACAATGTACACGTAAAGGGTACAACATTTTGTGCAAGATAAAGTTTGATATTAAAAATAGTTTGAAGGCCTCCGAAGAGGTAGGAGATGGGAGGTCAGGACGACACTCTAGCTGGTGAATGGATGGTTTGGTTGCCGGATAACAGCTGAGAAGAATCTGGGTGTATGCGTTTTCAAACTCCTGTACCTCCTGTTTGATGGGAGAGAGGAGAAGAGGGGGTGACTGGGGTGCGACCGGTTCATGATTTTTGCTGGTGGCCTTCCTAAGGCAGTGTGACGTGTACATGGAATCAATGGCCGGGAGATTGGTTTGCGTGATGGTCTGGGCCATGTCCACAACCCTGCAATTTCTTGCAGTCTTGGATGGAGCTATACCTAAACCATGCCTTGAGATAAAATACTTTATAAGGCGCATCTATAGAAATGGGTGAGGGTTGTTTGGGACATGCCGAACTTCCTAAGCCATCTAAGGAAGTAGAAGCGTTGGTGTGCTTTCTTGGCCATATCTTCGATGTGGCTGGTCAGGGAAAATTGCTGGTGATATTTATTTCAAAGAACTTGATGTTTTCGACCATCTCTACTTCAGTGCCATCAATGTATACTGGGAGGTAGTTGAGGCAGGTGCTATAATGACATTGTCATTTGGGCAGGTAGTTGGATAGGGATATGAGCCAAATGTGCGCAGGTGGGATGGGCCAGTTAGGCCAAAGGGCCTGGTTCCGTTCTGTATAACCTGTGGCTTTATCTTTTTTATATGGATATCCTTTACATGTTTCCCAAATTCTCCCAAACCTCAACTTTTGATAAATCTTTGTGTGCTTTTCAATTTACTACCGTCTGACCATTTTAAGTAGCTGCAGATGGACCACTTTTCTCATGAAGTCTCTTGAATGTGAAACTATTGTTTCATCACCTTTGCCAGAGAATTCTTTACTGTGTGGTGTGACCACTAATTACTCCCGACTCGTTGTATGTGACCAGATCTAAAATAGCGTATTCTCTGACAGGGTGCATAGTACAAAGAATTACAAAGCATGGATTTAAGAATTCACCTGTGACTTTTCTTTGTGACTTTCGGAGTCTACGTGGAGTTTAAATTTCCTGCTTGAATCCAATAGTCGTAGAGCTACACATTACGGAATTAGGTCCTTTGGCCCACCATGTGCAAAATTAGAGCACATGGTATTTGGGGTAGAGTATTGACATGGATGGAGAACTGGTTGGCAGACAGGAAGCAAAGAGTAGGAATTATGGGTCCTTTTCAGAATGGCAGGCAGTGACTAGTGGGGGTGCCACAAGGCTCCGTGCTGGGACCCCAGTTATTTACAATATATATTAACGATTTAGACAAAGGAATTAAATGTAACATCTCCAAGTTTGCAGATGAGACAAAGCTGGCTGGCAGTGAGAGCTGCGAGGAGGATGCTATGAGACTGCAGGGTGACTTTGATAGGTTGGATGGGTGGGCTGATGCAGTATAATGTGGATAAATGTGCGGTTATACACTTTAGTGGCAAGAACAGGATGGCAGATTATTATCTGAATGGTGTCAGATTAGGAAAAGGGAGGTGCAACGAGACCTGGGTGTCCTTGTATATCAGTCACTGAAAGCAAGCATGCAGATGCAGCTGGTAGTGAAGAAAGTAAATGGCATGTTGGCCTTCATAGCGAGAGGATTTGAGTATTGGATCAAGAAGGTCCTACTGCAGTTGCACAGGTTCCTGGTCAATCAATCAATCAGATTCATTCATCACACACACACAAAGTGCAGTGAAATTTTGCCAGCAGTGGTACAATCAAAAAGAACACACAATACACAATAAAAATGTAACCCAAATATCCACCACAGCATTCTTCACTGTGACGGAAGGCACAAAGTACAGTCAGTCTTCCTCCATTGTTCCCCTGTGGTCAGGGCCATAAACCTCCGCAGTCGCCGCTGCGGGCGGCCAGATTTACAGGCCCTCTCGTCTGGACGGTAAATCCTGAATCGCCGCATCCCTACCAGAGACCGCGGCTTCAGGATGTTTTCGGCCACGGGCCGGTGGTCGGAGCTCTTCTCCAGCGATCCCTAGCGAGGGTCCCAGGCTCCGGACGCCGCGCCAGCGGCTAGAAGCTCCGCAGACCGTGGCTTCAGGCTGTAACAGTCCGCGGGCCGGCGATCGGAGAACTCCCTTCTGGCGACCCCGGCAAGGGCTCACCCGCTTCGCGGTGAAAAGACCACTCTGCACCCGCTGCTGAAACTCCGGGCCCGACTCCAGGAAAGGCCGCACCAATCCATGGTGTTAGGCCGCGAGGGAGGCGACATGAAAAAAGTTGCCTGGAGTATTGTGTGCAGTTGTGGTCTCCTAATTTGAGGAAGGACATTCTTGCTATTGTGGGAGTGCAGCGCAGTGCACTGGGCTTGCATACGCTGGAATTTAGAAGGATGAGAGAGGATCCTATAGAAACATATAAAATTCTTAAGGGATTGGACAAGCTAGATGCAGGAATTTTTTTTTACTGATGTTGGGGGAGTCCAGAACCAGGGGTCATAGTTTAAAAATAAGGGGTAGGCCATTTAGGACTGAGATGAGGAAAAACGTTTTCATCTCGAGAGTTGTGAACCTGTGGAATTCTCTGCCACAGAAGGTAGTGGAGGCCAATTCACTGGATGCTTTCAAGCGAGAGTTAGATATAGCTCTTAGGGCTAATAGAATCAAGGGATATGGGGAGAAAGCAGGAACGGGGTACTGATTTTGGATGATCAGCCATGATTATACACGAAGTGCAGAATGGCCTACTCGTGCACCTATTTTCTATGTCCATGTTTAACAAGTTGGGCTAGTTTCCAATTTGCATACATTTAGCCCATGCCCCTCCTATCCATAAACCAATTCCTTGGATACAAGCCTTGTTAATTCTGTACTGGTGATATATCCACTCTAGTGGATCTGTAAACATGTTTTTTTTGCTGCTTGTAATTTTTTAATCTACAACCAAAATGATTATCTGGGCCATTTTTTTGTTCTCTGTGCTAATTTCACCCTATATTAGTTAATCCAAGTCAAGTCAAGTTTATTCGTCACATACACATACGAAATGTGCAGTGAAATGAAAAGTGGCAATGCTCGCGGACTTTGTGCAAAAAGACAAACAAACAAACTACAAACAGAATGGAACAGAATTACATTCTTTTACATATTAAATATTGTGGGCGGAAGGAAAAAGGGAAAAAAACAGCAATCCTCCATTATATGTCCATAAAATCCTTTAATTCTAAAATGTCATACATCTTGGAATATCCATGTCCATGCCTTGGCTTGCCTGCAATAGTTTAAGCACTATTTAACCTGGTTATATGTTCCAAATTTTAATTTGCACTGTACCAACCTTGGAATTGAATAATGTTAACTGGATTCTGTCTTTGGGGAGATTAATTGTGTGTGACTTTGGTTCTACTCTCCTGGATGAGCAAAATAAGTATGAATATGTTTAAAAAAAGATGTAGACAGTTTTAAGAGGTCACTGTTGCACTTTACGGTGGATTTGGGTACGTCTAAAAGTCTAGATATGATATTAAATATCCAAAATTGTGGTACTCTCCTTTAAAATGTTCAGGAGCCTGGTGGCTATTCTTGAAGTGACCTATAAATTCCTTGTTGAGTAATTACAAGCATATTATAGTAATTATTCCTGTTGGTGCTGTGGGCTGTAAAGCATTCTTGTAAGACGGCAGGCAGAGGGGCCAGCTGAATTATCTCAAAGCTACTCTGCTGCTCCCGACATCTTATCCAGAGCCTCTCCCAAGGGAGGCTGACTGATGCTTTGTTCGGGTTTTTCCCGATGGGAATTAATAGCTTTAAGAAAAAAAAATCTCCCTGAATAAAATCCACTGTTAGTCGTTTGGGCTCTTTAACCAAAAGAGCAAGATGTATAGCTAATGAGCTTTGTCATGGTTGGCTGGCACTGAATAATGTCTGCGTCTGATTGGTTTGTCTTGAGGCAGTGTGTTGTGTGTGTAGAAAGTGAGTAGAGCTACACATTGCACATTCTCCATTACTTCACTGGACCAGCTTACACTCTGGGAGAAAGCAGTACAGACAGGAATGCAAGGTTAGTTTTCGTGCTCTCTCTCTCTCCCCCCCTCTCTCTCTCTCTCTCTCTCTCTCACTAATTTTCTTTTTGTCTCTGGACTCAGGCCTGCACAAATGAGCTTTGTTTTAAAGCTGTAATGTTGCACGGGGTTGGATTGAAGGGGGGAGGGGACTGATTTTTTTTTCCTTGTTGGTAAGGTCAGGGTGGGGTTGCAGCAGCTGGGTTGCTACTGTTCCTGCCGCTCCTTTGAAGGTAGGCTTGAACAGTGGTTTCTGTGTACTCCTCGGAGCTATCGGCTGAGATTGGTGCTTTATTGTTGCAAAATCTAAGATATCCAGCACCATGTTGTTGCTGGGACAAAAACATGATTTGAAAGCAGTTTTTCAACCCAAAAGATAAACAACCTGCAGTTAAAGGTCTAGAATACAGTCTATAAAAACTGCTTTATCATTTTATAGAACTCAACCACAGTCCCGTTCTCCACCACCCCCCACCCTGTTCCCTACGTCACCACCATAGAAGGTGAAAGTGTACAGCGATTTTTTTTTTAAAACACAATGCTCTCCAAATGTAGTTAGTTCAAGTAAGCTCGGCCTGTCAGAGCTTTTGGAGTAATTTATGTTCTTTGGAGAGTGCACAGATGCCAACTCTGTGCACAGAAAGAGGGGAAATGAATGGCATTGCCTGTCAGTCAACTGGATGAATAGCAATGCAACTGGTAAATACAGAGCAAAGATCTTAACACTTGAAGAGTGATGCAATGAAAGGATGCTTCTGTGTTTTAACTCGGTTTAGTGGTCAACTATGTAGCTCGATTTTTTTAAATTTGCTGGCCTCTGCTTTCTGTGCCAATGTTTTCCTAAAAAATTCTGGTTCTGTAGGATATTCAGAAGTTAGTTCAGCTTCTGCTGTTGTTGAAGGGCAGGAGGTTGGTTGTTTCTATCTAGCAGTGTTACATTAAATAGAATGAGCAAGACATGTTAAGAAGTCTTCTCGAACTTCTTGATCTTTAATTAAAGAAATACTTAATCCCCTTAGTGTATATTTTGTTTGGTATTATAGCTCATCGGTAAGGTTGTATTCTAATATTTTATAATCCAGCCATTGTGTAATCTAATGTGCTATTATACATTGATATTAACAATTGCATTATTATGTATGGAATGTTATCATTTCCCAAGTATTTGCATCACATTTTGGGATCTGATCTTATAATTACCTAGGTAAATATATATAAGGCACTCATAAATTTAATTATAAGCACAAAAGCTAAAATGCTGGAAATCTGAAATAAAAACTGAATGTGGGAAATATTTAGCAGATCAGGTAGCATCTGTGCAGAAAAAGTTGCCATTTTAGGTTAGAGAGACTATCGAAATTGAAAGTTTTCAATTAAACATATTAGAAACATAGAAAACAGAAAATAGGTGCAGGAGTAGGCCATTCGGCCCTTCGAGCCTGCACCGCCATTCAATATGATCATGGCTGATCATCCAACTCAGTATCCTGTACCTGCCTTCTCTCCATACCCCCTGATCCCTTTAGCCACAAGGGCCACATCTAACTCCCTCTTAAATATAGCCAATGAACTGGCCTCAACTACCTTCTGCGGGGGAGAATTCCACAGATTCACCCCTCTCTGTGTGAAAAAAGTTTTCCTCATCTCGGTCCTAAAAGATTTCCCCTTTATCCTTAAACTGTGACCCCTTGTTCTGGACTTCCCCAACATCGGGAACAATCTTCCTGCATCTAGCCTGTCCAACCCCTTAAGAATTTTGTACGTTTCTATAAGATCCCCCCTCAATCTTCTAAATTCTAGCGAGTACAAACCGAGTCTATCCAGTCTTTCTTCATATGAAAGTCCTGACATCCCAGGAATCAGTCTGGTGAACCTTCTCTGTACTCCCTCTATGGCAAGAATGTCTTTCCTCAGATTAGGAGACCAAAACTGTACGCAATACTCCAGGTGTGGTCTCACCAAGACCCTGTACAACTGCAGTAGAACCTCCCTGCTCCTATACTCAAATCCTTTTGCTATGAATGCTAACATACCATTCGCCTTCTTCACTGCCTGCTGCACCTGCATGCCTACTTTTAATGACTGGTGTACCATGACACCCAGGTCTCGTTGCATCTCCCCCATTCCTAATCGGCCACCATTCAGATAAGAGTCTACTTTCCTGTTTTTGTCACCAAAGTGGATAACCTTACATTTATCCACATTATACTGCATCTGCCATGCATTTGCCCACTCACCCAGCCTATCCAAGTCACCTTGCAGCCTCCTAGCATCCTCCACACAGCCAACACTGCACCCCAGCTTCGTGTCATCCGCAAACTTGGAGATGTTGCATTCAATTCCCTCGTCCAAATCATTAATATATATCGTAAATAGCTGGGGTCCCAGAACTGAGCCTTGTGGTACCCCACTAGTCACTGCCTGCCATTGTGAAAAGGACCCGTTTGCTCCTACTCTTTGCTTCCTGTCTGCCATCCAGTTCTCTATCCTCATCAATACTGAACCCCCAATACCGTATGCTTTAAGTTTGTATACTAATCTCTTATGTGGGACCTTGTCGAAAGCCTTCTGAAAGTCCAGATATAACACATCCACTGGTTCTCCCTTATCCACTCTACTAGTTACATCCTCGAAAAATTCTATAAGATTCGTCAGACATGATTTACCCTTCATAAATCCATGCTGACTTTGTCCAATGATTTCACCACTTTCCAAATGTGCTGCTATCCCATCTTTAATAACTGATTCTAGCAGCTTCCCCACTACCGACGTTAGACTAACTGGTCTGTTATTCCCCGTTTTCTCTCTCCCTCCCTTTTTAAAAAGTGGTGTTACATTAGCTACCCTCCAATCCTCAGGAACTACTCCAGAATCTAAAGAGTTTTGAAAAATTATCACTAATGCATCCACTATTTCTGGGGCTACTTCCTTAAGTACTCTAGGATGCAGCCTATCTGGCCCTGGGGATTTATCGGCCTTTAATCCATTCAATTTACCTAACACCACTTCCCGGCTAACCTGGATTTCACTCAGTTCCTCCATCTCATTTGACCCCCGGTCCCCTGCTATTTCCGGCAGATTATTTATGTCTTCCTTAGTGAAGACAGAACCAAAGTAGTTATTCAATTGGTCTGCCATGTCCTTGTTCCCCATGATCAATTCACCCGTGTCTGACTGCAAGGGACCTACATTTGTTTTAACTAATCTTTTTCTCTTCACATATCTATAAAAGCTTTTGCAGTCAGTTTTTATGTTCCCTGCCAGTTTTCTTTCATAATCTATTTTCCCTTTCCTAATTAAGCCCTTTGTCCTCCTCTGCTGGTCTCTGAATTTCTCCCAGTCCTCTGGTAGGCTGCTTTTTCTGGCTAATTTGTATGCTTCATCTTTTGCTTTGATACTATCTCTGATTTCCCTTGTTATCCACGGATGCACTACCTTCCCTGATTTATTTTTTTGCCAAACTGGGATGAACAATTGTAGTTCATCCATGCAGTCTTTAAATGCCTTCCATTGCATATCCACCGTCAACCCATTAAGAATCAATCGCCAGTCTATTTTGGCCAATTCACGTCTCATACCCTCAAAGTTACCTTTCTTTAAGTTCAGGACCCTTGTTTCTGAATTAACGATGTCACTCTCCATCCTAATGAAGAACTCAACCATATTATGGTCACTCTTGCCCAAGGGGCCACGCACAACAAGACTGCTAACTAACCCTTCCTCATTACTCAATACCCAGTCTAGAATAGCCTGCTCTCTCGTTGGTTCCTCTACATGTTGGTTTAGAAAACTATCCCGCATACATTCCAAGAAATCCTCTTCCTCAGCACCCTTGCCAATTTGATTCACCCAATCTATATGTAGATTGAAGTCACCCATTATAACTGTTTTACCTTTGTTGCACGCAATTTTAATTTCCTGTTTGATGCCATCCCCAACTCCACTACTACTGTTAGGTGGCCTGTACACAACTCCCACTAGCGTTTTCTGCCCCTTAGTGTTTCGCAGCTCTACCCATATCGATTCCACATCCTCAAAGCTAATGTCCTTCCTTTCTATTGCGTTAATCTGCTCTCTAACCAGCAACGCTACCCCACCTCCTTTCCCTTTCTGTCTATCCCTCCTGAATATTGAATATCCCTGGATGTTGAGCTCCCAGCCTTGGTCACCCTGGAGCCATGTCTCCGTGATCCCAACTATATCATAGTCATTAATAGCTATCTGCACATTCAACTCATCCACCTTATTACGAATGCTCCTTGCATTGAGACACAAAGCCTTCAGGCTTGTTTTTACAACACTCTTACCCCTTATACTATTATGCTGAAAAGTGGCCCTTTTTAATTTTTGCCCTGGATTTGCCGGCCTGCCACTTTTACTTTTCACCTTGCTACCTATTGCTTCTACCCTCATTTTACACCCCTCTGTCTCTACGCTCACACATTTAAGAAACCCTTTCCCTTTAACTCCATCCTCCACTATCCCATTCGACACCCCACCCCCCTTATTCAGTTTAAAATATTGATCAGAATTGTGATAAAACTTCTCTTTTAAAAATACAACAGGATGATCTACCGACAGTCAAATAGAGCTTTGATTTATTATTTCATTTGAAAGGCAGCATCTGCAGCAATGCACCATTCCTCACTAATGCATTCGAGTGTCCAGATGGATCTTGCACTGTATCCTCTAAAAGTAGATCTTGAAGCAGTAGACCTGAGGTTGACACTCCACATGAACATTTAAAACTGCCAGTGTGCATCTTGTCAAACAGATTGAATGACAATGTATTTGAGTTGCTTTCGTTTTCTTTACCTATTTGTATTTTATTGCTAAACACTTCCACCTCATTTCTTGAAGCACACGTGCATTTGCTTACCTGCATGCACTTGGGGGGTTTTATTTGAAAGGAGATGAGAGTAATTTTGACCACGAGTTCTGTTCAATCCACTAAGTTTTCCTTTATATTTCTCAGTGATTCCAAGGTGATACAAACTAGATCCATGGAGTTAGTGCATTCCACTCAAGTGTTGCCTTCAGATGCAAGGCAAAAAGTGTTTAAGAATTAAAACCTGCAGGATTTTCATTTGGTTAGTTGCAACAGTTGTTTGCATTGGATGTGTTATTTGTTAAAGGGTAAAAAAAGAGTCGTCCAATTTGGCTAAAGGGAAAGTAATTTTGTAGTGGCAAAACTCAAAATTAAGTATTCATTGATCACATATTTATTATATTATTACAGTAAATAGTTTATTCACCTCAATACTCTATGAAAGTGGCATGCTCAATAATTCATAAGACCCAAGCCAATAAGTTATAGGTTTGCGGAATGCCTCTTGTAATTGAATGGACAGTGACCTTCAGGATCTCCTTTTCTGCAATAGGCTCCCATCCATACCTGATACAAGTCAAGTAAAGAGTCAAGAGAGTTGACTCAGATAGGACAATGAAATTATTGCACAACAGAATATGTAAACATAATACAGAACAGGAGATAAAAGTTCAGTGCGTCTATATACCATAGACCATATATATACACAATAAATAAACAGATAAAGTGCAATAGGCTGTTATTGTTCAGAGTTTGTTTGATGAGTTTAATAGCCTGATGTCTGTGGGGGGAAAATCTGTTCCTGAACCTGGATGTTCCAGATTTTAAGCTCCTGTACCTTCTTCCCGATGGCAACGGAGAGATGAATGTGTGGCCAGGGTGGTGTGGGTCTTAGATGATGTTGGCAGCCTTTTTGAGGCAACGACTGCGATAGATCCCTTCGATGGTGGGGAGGTCAGAGCCGATGATGGACTGGGCAGTGGTCACAACTTGAAGGATTTATGCAAATAATGTGAGTTTATAGAAAAGAAAGCATTGACTATACAGTGCCCTCCATAATGTTTGGGACAAAGACCTATCATTTATTTATTTGCCTCTGTACTCCACAATTTGTGATTTGTAATAGAAATAAATCACATGTGGTTAATGTGCACATTGTCAGATTTTATTAAAGGCCATTTTTATACATTTCAGATTCAAATTCAGATTCAACTTTAATTGGCATTGTCAGTGTACAGTACAGAGACAACGAAATGCAGTTTTGCCATGTAGAAATTACAGCAGTGTTTATACGTTGTCTCTCCATTTCAACGCACCATAATGTTTGGGACACAGAAGGTCATGTAAATGAAAGTAGTCATGTTTAGTATTTTATTGCATATCCTTTGCACGCAATGACTGCCTGAAGTCTGCACTTCATGGGCATCACCAGTTGCTGGGGGTCTTCTCTGGTGATGCTCTGCCAGGCCTGTATTGCAGCCATCTTTAGCTTCTGCTTGTTTCCGGGGCAAGCCCCCTTCAGTTTTCTCTTCAGCATATAAAAGGCATGCTCAATTGGGTTCAGATCAGGTGATTGACTTGGCCATTCAAGAATTGACCATTTTTTAGCTTTGAAAAACTCCTTTGTTGCTTTAGCAGTATGTTCTGGATTGTTGTCTTGCTGTAGAATCAACTGCCAGCCAATGAGTTTTGAGGCATTTGTTTGAACTTGAGCAGATAGGATATGTCTATACACTTCAGATATTACTATTATTATGCTACTACCATCAGGAGTTGTATCATCAATGAAGATAAGTGAGCCAGTACCTTCAGCAACCATACATGCCCAGGCCATAACACCCCCACAACCGTGTTTCACAGATGAGGTGGTATGCTTTGGATCTTGGGCAGTTCCTGCTTTCCTCCATACTTTGCTCTTGCCATCACTCTGATATAAGTTAATCTTTGTTTAATCTGTCCACAAGACCTTTTTCCAGAACTGTGGTTGCTCTTTTAAGTACTTCTTGGCAAACTGTAACCTGGCCATCCTATTTTTGAGGCTAACCAATGGTTTGCATCTTGCGGTGTAGCCTCTGTATTTTTATTCATGAAGCCTTCTGCGGACAGTGGTCATTGACAAATCCACACCTGACTCCTGAAGAGTGTTTCTGACCTGTTGGACAGGTGTTTGGGGATTTTTCTTTATTATAGAGATAATTCTTCTGTCATCAGCTGTGGATGTCTTCCTTGACCTGCCAGTCCCTTTTGTGAATAGTAAGCTCACCAGTGCTCTCTTTCTTCTTAATGATGTTCCAAACAGTTGATTTTGGTAAGCCTAATGTTTGGCTGATGTCTCGTACATCATTATTTTTGTTTCTCAGCCTCATCATGGCTTCTTTGACTTTCATTGGCACAACTTGAGTCCTCATGTTGATACACAGCAATAAAGGTTTCCAAAGGTGATAGAATGACTGGATGCTGAGAGCTCTCTTATCCTGCATTAAGGAGGCAATTAAACGCACTTGAGCAATTACAAACACCTATGAAACCATGTGTCCCAAACATTATGGTGCCCTGAAATGGGGGGGACTATGTATAAACACATCTGTAATTTCTACATGGTGAAACCAAAATGTATAAAAATACCCTTTAGTAAAATCTGACAATGTGCACTTTAACCACATGTGATTTTTTTTCTATTACAATTCTCAAATTGTGGAGTACAGGCAAATATATAAATGATGGGTCTTTATCCCAAACATTATGGAGGTCACTGCAACTCCAAAATGTAATATCTGCTTATTTGCTGTTTTTGCAACACACAATGAAGCTGTTTAAAATAGATTGCACAGTAGCTGAAAGCTTATGGAACAATGTTCTCCAGCTCCATTTATATGCTGTAGTAGTTCACTTGGTTACCATCCCATTTGTCATCATTAGCATTTCCTCTGCCCTCGCTATAAGAAATAGGCCTCAAGGCATCGGCATTTTCTGGTATTTGGTGAGATCGTGGCTGATCTTGTGCCTTGTAACTTTTCCAATTCGATCCCCACATTTTTGGTTCACGAACTTTTATGGATCTCAGCCCTGAATGTACTCTTAAATATTCATAGCCTTGTGAGGTAAAATATCCAAGCACTTGCAGCCCAATGACTAAATAAATCCCTCCTCATACGATACGGTACCACTTAAAACCGGAGAGATTGGCCTGCTGACAGTCGCAACACGCAACAAGGTACACAAAAACTTGAAATGAAAAGTGAATACAAAAAGAAAAAGACAAGCGACGTTTGGTGGCTGCCATGTGCACAGCGCCTTCACCGAAACAAATGAACAAACAAACAAACACAAACTTATCCCCTGGGCAGAAGATTCTAAACTAGTGTACCCCCTGCACCACAGGGTCCCCCTTTGTTCTTCCACTGTCCATCACGGTGATCCCTCCACGCCGGGTCCCCATTGTCTTCCCCTCCCCCCTCGCGTTTCATCGGCCGCTGATCACGGCTCGACTGCATGGCCCCACCGCCACCGAGGCTCCCATTGCCGCCAAGACCCCAACTCTGCTGAGGCTCCCTCGACCCAGGCAGGCCTCGCCGACCGGTTTCACCGCAGTCCCCTGGGAGGCCTGTGGGGCTAGTCGGGCCTACCGGGGCGCGTTCCGGTCGGCAGCGTGGCTTTATGCGATTGTTCAGCGGGTGGATCGGGCACACGTGCGGCTCCCCGGGACACTCTCCTCATCCCAATGCCTCCCCTCATCTCCACTCAATGCGTCTCCCCTCATTTGCAATGCCTGATTCCTTATTCTGGGACTGTACTATTTTAGCAATGCCAGCTAGAGGAAACAGCCTCTATCTTCCATCCTGCCAATCCTTCTGTGGCATACCATGGATGTGTGTGTTTATAGGATATTTTTTGCAATTAATTATTAAGGCCCCTACGTCAGACTCCTATGTATTTATGAAAGCTCTGCCTTCAATGCCGTAATGTGGTGGGAGATTGCAACCTTCACGTGGTCTGCCCTGTTTCGACAAATGCAATCAACCTGGCGCGCAAAATCAAATAAGATTAGGTAGAACAAGTTGTCCTACAACTTTAGGCTGTGCATGCCATACGCAAGAAAAAGAATGCCATAATGTCAACAAAGCTCCTGGACCTAAGACCCCTCTCTGCCATTGTATCCTCGACTTCCTGACCCGTAGACCACAATCAGTGAGGACAGGTGACGGATATTCTCCATGGTAAATCTCGATAGCGATGCCACACAAGAATATATTCTCAACCCCTTGCTATACTTACGATACAATTGTGCGAGTAAGCCCATTTGCATGTTTGCAGATGACACCATCACAGTGGGTTGGATCCCGAACAATAATGAGGCAGAGTACAGGAAGGAGCTAGAGCAGGGGTGGGGAACCTTTTCATGTTTGAATGCCGCATTAAGTTAGCTGTAATCTAATAAGGCCGCATCCAAGAAACTTCAATTAGATATCCTTCAAAATGTTCTGTATTTTGTAAAGATCTAACTACTATGTACTAACTTCAAGAAAATGAAAAAAAATTGTTATTTCTAAAGTTAACTAACCTTTTAATGACTTTGTTGTGACTGCTTTTTGTGGGAAAGCATTTGAATATTTGGTTGTAACATGGAGGTACGCAGTTTCAGCTGATCTTCTAGATGGGTATCCAACATTTGTGACCTTAAGGGCGTCTTGATTTGGGTTAGGTAGGAGAATGTAGATTCGCAGCAATAAGTGGTTGAAAAGCAAGAAAGCATTTTTCGTGCAAGTTGTCGAAGATGTGGGTATTCTATTGCATTTTTCCATATTTCAATCGGATCTTTCTTAGCGTCAAATAAGGATTTTAAAATGTCATCTTCTGAGAGCTCAAATCAGTTCCATCTGTAGTTCTTTAGGAACCTTGGAAACATCAACTAAGTGAGGTTGAAATGCTAATTTGAGTGTGATGTCCTGATTCTCAAAGTCTGTGAACCTTTTATTGTATTCTTCAATTAATAAGTCTATAACAGCTGCGTATTCTTCAAATGATTCGCATGAATCCTCCTGCTCATCAATGACCTTCACTAACTGGGGAAAATGTTCATCCAAAATTTCTTTTTGAAGAAGAGTTTTGAAAAAAGATAGCTTTTTTCGAAATGCTTGGATTTTTTTTTTTACAACATTATCATATATAGACTTAGTTTTACCTTACAAAGAAACATTCAACTCATTTTGCTTTGACATGATATCACCCAGAAATGCAGTATTTCTATAGAAATCTTTTTTCAATAATTCACATTGCTGATTCTGTTCTTCATGAAATTTAACGATCTGTTCTTGCAAAGATAAAAATGTTGCTAACACCTGGCCTTGCGATAGCCAACGCACTTTACAATGATACGGCAAATCCAGACTGAATGCCTCATCGTCCAACTCCAAAATAGCCCTCATGACTTACTAATGTTTTAATTGTGGCCGTCAGTCAGGGAGGATTATTTAGTTGCATCTTCTTTTACTCTTTGGTATTTTAAATACGTTCATTTTAAGAATAAAATAAAAATAATAAAAGATGAATAAAAATAAAAGGATTTGTTCTACAAAATTTAGATTCATTCAAAAGGCCTCACTTAATGGCCTAGCAGGCCGCATGTGACCTTAAGGCCGCAGGTTCCCCACCCCTGAGCTAGAGAGCTTAGTAACATGGTATCAAGATAACCACCTCTCCAACAGGATGAAGGTGCTGGTTATTGATGATGTGGTGTAAATGCCCCAGTCAGCCCAATGGTTCCGAATGTTCCTCGGCATAAACAACACCAACAATTTATCCTGGACAATTTATACCACAGTCATTTCCTCATAAGGCAGAAGACAAAAGCTTGAAAGAACTTTCCACCAGATTTAAGAGCATCTCACCCCACAGTTATCAGACTGCTGAATGGTTCTCTCATAAGCTAAGAGTGTAGCCCTGATTTCTCGCCCCACCTCACGATAGCCGTTGGATTTTATTTTTGTTTTGTGCACTTTGTCTGTGGCTGTAACACTATACTCTGCACTCTGGTATTTTTCTTACACTACCTGTTTATTTGTATATGGCTTGAATGACTCGTATAGTAGGATTTGACTGAATAGCACGCAAACAATTTTGCACTGTATCTCTGTACCCGTGACAATAATGACCCAACACCAATACAAGTGCTGTTTGGCAGCACCAAGTTCTCAGCACATGCCATCATGACTTGGACATTGGTGTTTGGTCTTCGGGCCCAAATCCTTGAGTATTTAACCTAATATTTCCGGCAATGCAAAGGTTTGGGGGGGGGGGGGTTAGAGAAATAAGCCTCGTGTTGCATTTTTGACTTGCATGAGCTAGGAGACGTAAGCAATTAGTGCAAGTATTGTCATTGTACAGGGATTGAATATTTTGGAGGAAAGTCTTATTGGCTTCTGAAACTACCGTAGTGTCGATTTGCTTCGGAAGCTTGTGGATAAGCATCACCCAGTGATTTGAGAAACAATCTGCAATCTTTTGTGACTGACGCATCGATCCCAAAATAAGATTGCTCTATCGCACATCTCAATTTCTGCGTCCACAACTGTTCTTAACTGAAAAATCTTTGCTTGAACCACAGTAAACTCCCTTCAGCATCAAGGTTTTGAGAATGAAATGCAATGATTGTTTTTAAGTGCTTTTGGAAGGAGGGGGTGAGTGGGGAAAGTGTCTGGGAAATTGCTCCTCTCCCAATTTTATTGTCAATGCAAAAACTGCATTATTGTTTTTATTTTGAGGTTTGCAGGTGTTAAAAAGTGCCTTAATATTGGAACTCTAGATTGGAACTCTAGATTTTCTGCCCAGCTTGCAAGATGAGCATGATTTCTGTTGAAGGGTCTCTGCTATATTACTCCTGGGAAAATGTTAAGCACTGAAATGTTATTAATCATTTAATTGTCCTTGTATTAAAATTGTATATAATTTAGAAAATGGGGCATTGTGACAAAATACTATAATGTTCCATTTATATAGTGTTTTATTTATTTGCTAATGCCATGAATTAAATAATATCCAGCAGCCATTATGTAGTTAACAATCACACGATTATTTCTTCTCTCCTGGGAATAGTTTGGGCTAGTCTCTGTGAATATGGTAAAGCCATAGTCCACTTCTACATTTGAGAATAAATTAATGCATCAAAGTACATTTCTTACCAATACATCCTTAGTAATTTTTTTCTTGCACCCCACCAATCACCCATCCACAATTCTACCTCACTTGATCTTGCCTATGTAGTATTGTTTTATATGAGCTGATGTAATAAAATGGATAAAAATTGAGGGTGCTGTTTGGGAGGGGTCACTAAACTGGATAGCATGATGCAGAGTGCAGGAAGGAACTACAAATGCTGGTTTAAACCGAAGATAGACGCAAAATGCTGGAGTAATTCAGCGGGACAGGCAGCATCTCTGGCAAGAAGGAATGGGTCGAGACCCTTCAGGGTCGTGATCACTAGTTGGAATAACTGATATAAGAAAAATGGATCCACACTTGCTGTACAGCAGAAATTTGTGTTAATTCGGTTTGTGGTCTTAAAGTGGAGGAGAAAATGCAGTAGTAATTAACTTTACAGATAAATAGAGAGACTGGCAATTGTATATTTAACTAGTTGAATTTTGTGGTAGGAGTGTGAGAAGGATATAATCAATTGGCTGCCAATGTGAGTTGTCTGAAGTGATTGAAATTAAAGTAGAATCTGATAGCACAATTTAATGGCAGCATTTGTGTCAATGAAAAAAGGATAAGCCAAGACACAATAAGGTGTCTTATCATGTTCTTCCATGAGCTTGAATGCTGCAGCTAGGCTCAGTGATCCAAAAATCGTTATTATCTCCCAATAAGAATTATTTTACACATATTTCCTGTGTGCTTGTATGGTTGGATATTTGCATCACTCTTCTCTTGAGCTGTCTGACTTCTAGACTTCAAAAGCTGTGCAATTAATTAGCTTGGAGAAGCAACCAAAGAAATCTCGGGAAAATATATCTCTGGGAAATTTCTTGCTGACTCGTTTTGGTGACCCGTTTTGACTAACCTGTGCCAACCTCTCCCTAAATTCACTTGTACCTTTATTATTATTTTAGAGATACTGCATGGGAACAGGCCCTTTGGCCCACCTAGTCCACGCTGACCATTATCCCACCTTTGTATCCCACCTCCCTAAACACTATGGGGTACTTTGAGGCCAATTAACCTACAAATCCACGTGTCTTTGGGGGGAAACCGGGGCTCCTAGTGGAAATCCACATAGTCATGGGGAAAACGTGCAAACTCCACACAGACTGCACCCGAGGTTAGGATCAAACCCAGGTCTTAGCGCTGTGATGCAACAACTGTGCTGCCCTAAACCATCTCCAAAAATCTCAAAAAAAACTGCTAGCAAGAAACATATCAGTGGGACAGTAAAAAAAAATTGAGATTACAGTGCAGTATAAGTCAGTTCGGTACTCCGAAAAATGCAAGGAATCATGGGATTTGTCAAAGGTCGAACGTTATAATTATAATTAAAAATCGAACGAAGCGCTGTAGATTCAGTGAGTATAGTTTGGGGCCGATTTTATTTGTATTTTTTCTTTCAGTGGGAGACCGGGGGGGGGGGGGGGTATAGACTGGTGGTGGGGGGGGGACCCAGAAGCGCTGCCGAACCACCACTGGACCGTCCCTGGTCCCCGTCTCTCCTCCCTTCCCCTCCCCCCCCTCCCACTTGAGTGTCCCATCAGCCCCAAGGCCCAGCGTGGAGAAGCGCAAACCCCAGCTCACCTCCACCTCTCCCGTTGGACCGACAACACCAGCGGCCCCAGATGCACAGAACCCACAGCCAGCGCCAACTCCAACCTGACCCCGCTCCAATGAGGGCGGTGGAGGCAGGTTCTTTGGATGCTTTCAAAAGAGCCCGATAGGGCTCTTAAAAATAGCGGAGTCGGGGGATATGGGGAGAAGGCAGGAACGGGGTACTAAATGGGGATGATCAGCCATGATCACATTGAATGACGGTGCTGGCTCGAAGGGCTCAATGACCTACTCCTGCACCTATTGTCTAACTACAGAGGAACCCGCTCCCCGATGGGCCGCTACGGCGACAAGTGCCAGTTCGCCCACGGCCTCAGCCACCACCCCAAGTACAAGCTGTACCTTGCACACCACCGGCTTCTGCCCATACGGTACCCGCTGCCACTTCATCCACAACCCTGAGGAGGAGCGAGGGCACCAGCCTCGACTGTGCCGTGCTGCGGGCTGCCTTCAGCCCTGACCTGGAGTTAAAGCTGGCCCGGACTCTGGGCTTGGTGCTGGGCAAGGGAGGGGTAGGAAGTTGCTGCTGCCGCCAGCACCACCATCACCAAGCCTGCATACAATGCAACACCACCGTTGCCAAGACTGTTTTATTACTAGTGTCCTATGACCCGGGCATGTGCATTCGGAATACCGAACTCGCTTATTGGGACAGAGAGCACTGTTGTGTAATTACAATCAAAATTACATTTTAATGGGCTGAGTAAAAGTTTGAGATCCAAGGTGATCTTTATGTAGTCCAGGAAATAATATGACATTGAAGGCCTGTTTTTTTTTTTACTAACTCTAATAGACATGGTTGTAACAGCCAGCTTTTGTTTTCTGTCTTCTGCTTTTGTAGTCGTCAAGGTCTATTGTGTAGCCCACCTGAAAACTGGTGAGAGGGGGAACCAAGCTTGAGTGGCTGCAGCCCCAGAACTTAAGCTCAATTCATCATTTTTCTATTGAGAATTAATAATTCATATTAATTTCAGGAAAGGGCTATTTTGTCAAAGCAAAGTTCACTAAACACCTCAATTCTTTCAGGGGTATGGGGAGAGTGCAGAATTTTTGCTCAGCACTAGCATCTTTTCACGTTGCAACCAAAAGTCAAGAACCACTTCCTATCAGCATTTTGCCTCGAGTTTATTTCTTACTTTTTGAGGATTTCAGTGTTACTGGCATTTATTGCCCATTGTTAATTGCTCTTGAGAATGAGCCATTGTGAAGCAGTAGGTAATGCTGCTACATTAAAGTTTTTGGCACCTGAATTCTATTTTAGCCTTGAATTACTGTGTGGATTTTGCATAATCTCCTGTTGCTGTGGGTTTTTACTAGATGCTTCAGTTTCTTTCCACTGTCTAAAGATATGCTGGTGGTGTAATGACTGCTGTAAATCAGTCCTTGGTGTAGGTTAAGGAGAGAAAGGATCAAAGGGATTTGATGGGTATACCAAAGAGTAAGTTTCAGAAGTGAAGGAGCAGGAAAATGGGATTGCTCTTCTGAGCTGGCATGAAAACAACGGTCCAAATAGCAAGTGCTTGTATTGTCGTAAGTAAGAAAGAGAAGGTGGTTGTGAACTGCTTCACCATATCATAACAGTCCAACTGGCAAAGGTGCAGAGAGATGGGCCAAACGCTGGAAACATAAGACTAACTTAGATGGGCTTCTTG
The DNA here is from genome assembly GCF_010909765.2 of Amblyraja radiata. Taxonomy (NCBI): domain Eukaryota; kingdom Metazoa; phylum Chordata; class Chondrichthyes; order Rajiformes; family Rajidae; genus Amblyraja; species Amblyraja radiata. The sequence goes on from NC_045966.1 coordinate 51,413,467, forward strand.
GTCAGCATGAATAAATTGAAGAAGGAATTCCAGAATTTGGACTAACTGGTAAATGTAGCCATAGCAATATGATTCAGAATGGTGTGAGATTTAGTGGTGCTGCCGGGTGCCTGAAGCACAGCACAGGTTGAGGTGTTGTTGAAATAGCCTTGCTGAAAAAGGCTGTCACTGTGCCGCTGAAAGTCAGTTGCCTGACGTGTATTTGGACCAAGTCTATGGTGTGCTTCAGAGCAGAATGGCCCTGGCAAAACACCAATCTAAATATTGAGCAAGTGCCACTTAATTGATTTTTGTAAAAATGTTTTCACTCTGCTCTCAATAAACAAACAAGTTTTGCTTTTAATCAACAGCACTGATATTGGCAATTTTCTACTTTATTGGGTAGATGCTACCATTTTTGAAACTATGGGAACAGCTTGACACAGTGCAGCTATTTGAGGAACTTGGATCACCTGCACTATACATGAGATTAATTGGTCCCAAGCCATTGCTGCATCTAGTGCAGTAGATACAGCATTATTTTTTGTTGTCAGGTCGAATGAGTGCAGTAGGTTGTAGACCAGCTTCTGCGATGCAAGTCATCCCGGGGGTAAGCAAAGACTGATCTTGTGTTTGGCACTTGGGTGCTGGGCCCACCATCATTGAGGATGGGGATGTTCTTACAATTGGGTCCTGTGATTGGATCTTTATTTATTCACCACATTGATGACTCGATGTGGTCAGGCTAGAAGCCTGATCTTGTCCATTAGTTGTGATATTGGTTAGATCTGTCTATTACAGGTTCAACATCCATTGTGTAGTTTCAGCAGATTATTATCTCTCTTTTTAAGTGTGCGTGGTGCTATTCCCAGCATGCCTTTTTACACTTGCTGAACTAGGGTTAATTCCATGGCTTGATAGTAGTGGTATCTTAGTGGGCAATGAGGATATAGATCTTGTTCAGAGTCTATCCCATTTTGCATGATTATAGTGCCACACAACAAGATAATTGTCCTCAATGTGAAGGAGCATACGTTATCCCAAGAATTATTTGGTGAAGGAGCATACGTTATCCCAAGAATTCTTTCTACCAGCATTGATGAGGATAAAGTTAAACAGCTCTGCCCTTCAGAACTCCACTACATTGGTCAATGGCGTTGCTGACAGTGGGTATTGAAGTTCTGCAGCCAGCATAGATTCTGTAACCTTGCTGCTTTTAATGCTGCTTCTAATATTGCTCAGCATTGAAGACTGATAAATCACGTGAGAGAGGACAGAAGATGGTATTCAATGCCTATATTTACCTTGTTGCAAAAATATGTAATCGGGTCTGAAGTCATTGTTGAAGTTCTTCTGCACCCGCTTTGAAACCTTCATATCCTCCTTGTAATGCGGCAACCAGAGTTGTGCACAATATTCCAGATGTGGCCTTACCAAAACTTTGATAAAGCTGCGACATGACTACCTGCCTCTTATACTCAATGCTGCAATGAAGAAACATACCATATGCCTTCTCTACCCCTCTATCTACTTGTGCTGCTACTTTTGGGGAGCAGTGGACTTGAGCCCCAAGATTCCTCTGTATATCAATGCTGTTAAGGGTCCTGCCATTAACTGGATACTTTACTTTCCCCTTTCATTTGCCTCCCAAAGTGTGATACCTCGCACTATCTCTGTCCATATCTGCAACTGATCTATGTCCTGATGTTTCCTTTGACAGCCTTTCACCCTGTCTGCAACTCCAATTTTGGTGTTGTCTACATTCTTATCCATCATTAGTATATATCACAAATAAATGAGTCCCAGAACTGATCCTCGTGGAACACCATTGGTCACATGCTTTTAGACAGTATGGCACCCTTCCACCACTACCCTGTCTTCTCAGAGTAAGCCAGTCCTGAATCCAACCTGTCAAATCATCACGGCTCCCATGTATTTTGATCTTTTGGATCAGCCTTCTGTGGGGGACCTTGTCAAATTTCCCATTTCTGAGGAAGGATGGGCTGATGTTGGAGAGGGTCCAGAAGAGTTTGGGAGAATGATCCCATAAATGATCGGATTAACATATGATAAGCGCATAAAGGCACTGGGCTTGTGCTTCCTGGAGTTTAGAAGGATGAGGATGGAACTCATTAAACCTGCCAAATAATGAAATGCCTGGATAGAGTAAATGCGGAGAGGTTGTTTCCACTAGCGGAAGAGTCCAGAACCAGAGGCCATAGCCTCAGAATAAATGGATGTACCTTTAGTAAAAAGATGAGGAGGAATTTCTTTAGTCAGAGTATGGTGCATCCATGGAATTCATTGCCACAGGCGCTTGTGGTGGCCAAGTCGATGGATATTTTTAAGGTGAAGATTAACAGATTCTTCATTAGTAAGGTTGTCGGGTTGAGAGGGAATGAGAGATTGGCCATGATTGAATGGCAGAGTAGACTCGATGAGCCAAATGACCTAATTCTGCTCCAAGAATTTATGAACTAATGAGATACCTCACTGAAGTCCAGTAGACAACATCCACTGCCCTACCTTCATTGATTAACTGTGCCATATTCCCCCAATAGAAAATCAATTTAGTAAGGCATGACCTGCCCTGGACAAAGTCATGCTGATTGTCCCCTAATTAGCTCACAATGCGAGAAAATCATATCCCAAAAATCCTCCAGTAACTTCAATACCACTATGAGGCTCACCAGATGATATTCCCAGATTATCTCTATTTCCTTCTTAAAGTCATTTGTAGCTGCACTAAAAGGTGTTGAAGGCAATAGAGTATAATCCAATTTATATGAATTCTAAATTCTGTTAAATAGAAAATAATTATGGAGGAATCTGCAAATCCAGATTGTAGACTTGGCCATGCAGTGCAAAGTACAATATTTGACAACACAGTTCCTAAATCAGCTGCTATTGGTGGGAAGATGTTGAAATGACCTAGCATGCATAGACGAAGAACTCTGTGGATCCCGATCAAACAACTACAGTTGAAATGTTTAATTTTTGTCGATATTTCCCATGGGAAGATTAATAGAGGCTTGCATTTTAGGCTGTCCGGCATCAATTCATCTTTCAATGTTACATCAAAGTTCGTTCCCCAAGAAAAGTCAGCGTACTAAAGAGAAAAAAAATTAAGGGAGTGTCATTTAACTGAGACTGGGATTAAAAATATATATATCTTTTGCTTCTGCACAATTGTTTTGCTCCCTTCTCCTCTATCGTCCTTGTACTATTGGCGAAGGGGTGCTTGTTCATTCAGCCCAGACCTCTCTTTCAGCATTTATGTGTTTTCTCTCTTAGAAAGGGCTGTGAAGATCCAGTGAAATCTGTGCAACCTGGCAAATGAACCTGGACTTTTTCAGGGTCTTTATTGCACAGACCAAGTTCAGGGAAAATCTGGATAGGACCTTTGTGTCTGTATGGCTACAGGACATAATGATACATTCTAAGATGCAGCAGTATATGAGTATCTGCAGTGGGGTTTCTCCGGGTGCTCTGGTGTCTTCCCATATTTCAGGTTTGTAGGTTAATTGGCTTCTGTAAATTGTCCCTGGTGTGTAGGATGGTACTAGTGTGAATGGGTGACTGCTGCGGTCTCATTAAACTAAACATGAGAATCCTGTAATGTGAGCATCTATGCTGTATTTGGCACTTCCAATCCTCTGTGAAGAAATCTAACAAATCTACTCCAGAGTTTGATGCTTATTGTTACTAACCTAATAGTACTTCAATCTTTAGTTTTGCTGTCTGTAACTCAAATTCCATTGTACCTTAGTTGGTTAAGTGACAATAGACGCGAACTTGAATTTAGGTACTGACATCGGACTTGTAATGATTCATTATTAAATAGTTTACTTCATAACTCAATTGAATATACGTTTGTGTTTGTACAAATCTTTAATCCAGTAGCAGCAGAATCATAGGAACCTGACACAGGCTCGGATGAACAGGTTTTATTTTAGTAAAGTCCTCCCTCCTCCATGATGGCACTGCAGCCAGTTCTTTTGTTCCTGCTGTTGCTTCTGCTATGCAAATATAGGCAACAGAAGCAACACTGAACTTTTTCATCCCTTGTTCAGAATTGTGTTGTTTGTATTCCCATCAGGTGAGGTGCCCTTCCATCCATTCTCATTGAGCAAGGATATTTTAAGTGGTAGCTCCAACATGACAAAATATGCCAAGGCACTTCAGGAATTAATAAACATAATTCGAGTCTCAGGAAAGAATAGGGCAATTTGAAGAGATGGTTTTGAAAGGCGATGTGGAATAGACAAGTGGCAGGTTTCTTGGGAAGGAAGGTGGGAGCACAGCTGCCACTATGGAACAGATATGTGTTAGGATAATCAAAAACCTGTAACCGGAAGAGTGTAGATTTTAGGGCCAGGAGACATTGGCGAGGGATGAAGCTAAGTAAGGATGGCCTTAAAAACAAGGTAAGAATTTTAAACCTGATAAGTGCCTTAACGAGCAGCCATTATGAGTTGGAAAACATGGGGCTGATGAGTGAACAGGACTGAGAGTGAGCAGGATATGGGCAGCAGACCTTTGGATGATTTCTAATTTAGATGGACAATGTGGGAGGTTGGCCACAATTAGATTAGTTCAGCTTTCCTGTTCATGATCATAGAGAAGAGTTTATCAGCAAATGAACAAAGGCATGGTCAAATGATGTGGAGATACAGCTGGATCTTAATGACAGCATAGATATGCTAAGGAAAACTCAAACATAAATTAAATTAAATTAAATTTCTTTATTTATATAGCACATTTTTTAGTCAACTTGCATTGACCCCAAAGTGCTTCACATAATTACATCCACACACACAGGCAAAGGTGGGTGAAGTGTCTTGCCCAAGGACACACACAGGCAAAGGTGGGTGAAGTGTCTTGCCCAAGGACACAACGACAGTATGCACTCCAAGTGGGATTCGAACCAGCTACCTTCCGGTTGCCAGCCGAACACTTAGCCCATTGTGCCATCTGTCGTCCCATGGATAGCAGGATGGCAGAAGACAGAGTGACAATAAAGGGGGCTTTTTCTGGTTGGCTGCCAGTGACTAGTGGAGTTCCGCAAAGGTCTGTGCTAGGGTCGCTACTCGTCACTTTGTATATAGAAACATAGAAAATAGGTGCAGGAGGAGGCCATTCGGCCCTTCGAGCCAGCACCGCCATTCATTGTGATCATGGCTGATCGCCCCTATCAATAACCCGTGCCTGCCTGCTCCCCATATCCCTTGACTCCACTAGCCCCTAGAGCTTTAACTCTCTCTTAAATTCATCCAGTGACTTGGCCTCCACTGCCCTCTGGCAGGGAATTCCATAAATTCACAACTCTCTGGGTGAAAAAGTTTTTTCTCACCTCAGTCTTAAATTACCTTTATTCTAAGACTGTGGCCCCTGGTTCTGGACTGGCCCAACATTGGGAACATTTTTCCTGCATCTAGCTTGTCCAGTCCTTTTATAATTTTATATGTTTCTATAAGATACCCCCTCATCCTTCTAAGCTACAGTGAATACAAGCCTAGTCTTTTCAATCTTTCCTCATATGACAGTCCCGCCATCCCAGGGATCAATCTCGTGAACCTACGCTACACTGACTCAATCACAAGGATGTCCTTCCTCAAATTAGGAGACCAAAACTGTACACAATACTCCAGATGTGGTCTCATCAGAGTCCCATACAACTGCAGAAGAACCTCTTTACTCCTAACTGAAATCCTCTTGTTATGAAGGCCAACATTCCATTAGCTTTCTTCACTGCCTGCTGAACCTGTAAGCCAACTTTCAGTGACCGGTGTACAAGGACGCCCAGGTCTCGCTGCACCTCCCCCTTACCTAACTTAACCCCATTGAGATAATAATCTGCCCCCTTGTTTTTGCTGCCAAAGTGGATAACCTCACATTTATCTATATTATACTGCATCTGCCTCGCATCTGCCCACTCACTCAACTTGTCCAGGTCACCCTGCAACCTCCTAACATCCTCTTCACAGTTCACACTGCCACCTAGCTTTGTGCCATCCGAAAACTTGCTAGTGTTGCTCCTAATTCCCTCTTCCAAATCATTAATATATATGGTAAACAGTTGCGGCCCCAACACCGAGCCTTGCGGCACTCCACTCGCCATTGCCTGCCATTCTGAAAAGCACCCGATCACTCGCTTCCGGTCTGCCAACCAATTTTCTATCCATGTCAACACCCTACCCCCCCCCCCAATACCATGTGCTCTAATTTTAGTCACCAGTCTCCCGTGCGGGACCTTATCAAAGGTTTTCCTAAAGTCTAGATACACTACATCCACTGGCTCCCCTTCATCCATTTTACTTGTCACATCCTCAAAAAATTCCAGCAGATTAGTCAAGCATGATTTCCCTTTCATAAATCCATGTTGACTTGGACTAATCCTTTTACTGCTATCCAAATACCCCATTATTACCTCTTTAATAATTGACTCCAGCATCTTTCCCAGCTCCGAAGTCAGGCTAACTGGTCTGTAATTCCCCGTTTTCTCTCGTGCTCCTTTCTTGAAAAGTGGGATAACATTAGCTATCCTCCAATCCCCAGGAACTGATCCTGAATCTATTGAACATTGGGAAATGATCACCAATGCTTCCACTATTTCTCGAGCCACCTCCCTGAGGACCCTGGGATGCACACCATCAGGCTCAGGGGATTTATCATCCTTCAGTCCCATTAGCCAGCATCTTTCCCACCACCGAAGTCAGGCTAACTGGTCTGTAATTCCCCGTTTTCTCTCTCGCTCCTTTCTTGAAAAGTGGGATAACATTAGCTTTGGGCGAGGTGATTGAAGGCTTTGTGGCAAAGTTTGCAGATGGAATATGGTGTAGCAAAGTGTGGAGTCATGCATTTTGGTAGTAGGAATAAAGGTGTAGACTATTTTCTAAATGGGGTGAGAATCGGAGGTGCAAAGAGACAATAGGTGCAGGAGTAGGCAGGGCTCACTTTGTTTTTCTCTGATGCCAGCCGGGCAACCTCGGCAGCTTTTTAGGTTGCCAAATGACAGTTTAGGTGGTTATTTAAGACGGCTTGCATGATGCGTGCAATAATGTGCTCGGAATTATGGTCAATGAAGCATTCACATATTACAATACCGTATCTCATCTCTTTTTACACGTTGCAATGAATGCAATTTCTATTATTTCTTTCCACTTCCAAACAAAACTCTAGTTGAATTATTCAGCGTATGATCAACCTCAGTGAGACCAAGTGCAGGCTTGTCGATCGCTTCGCACAAGTTTGCATCACTTAGTTTGCAATAACCAACCTGATCTCCCAACCTCAGCACTTCAACTCCCCTCCCATTCCGAATCAGACCTTTCTGTCCTGGGCCTCCTCCATGGCCAGAGTGAGGCCCACCGCAAATTGGAGGAGGAGCACCTCATATTTCGCTTGGGCAGTTTACACCCCTGCGGTATGAATATTGGCTTCTCCAATTTCAGGTAGTCCTTGCTTTCTCCCTCCTTCCCCTCCCATTCCCAGCTCTCCCACAGCCTACTGTCTCCGCCTCTTCCTTTCTATTTCCCGCCCCACCCTCCGAAGAAGGGTCTCGACCCGAAACATCGCCTATTCCTTCGCTCCATAGATGCTGCCTCACCCGCAGATTTTCTCCAGCTTTGTCTACCGACGGGATCCTACCACTTGCCACATCTTCCCATCTCCTCCCCTGTCAGCTTTCCGCAGAGACCGCTCCCTCCATAACTCCCTGGTCAATTCGTCTCTTCCCATCCTAACCACCCCCTCTCCTGGCACTTTCCCTTGCAACCGCAGGAAATGCTACACTTGTCGCTTTACCTCCCCCCTTGACTCCATTCAAGGACCCAAGCAGTCTTTCCAGGTGCGGCAGAGGTTCACCTGCACCTCCTCCAACCTCATCTATTGCATCCGCTGCTCTACGTATCAGCTGCTCTACATCGGTGAGACCAAGCGTAGGCTTGGCGATCGCTTTGCCCAACACCGCCGCTCGGGTCGCAATAACCAACCTCATCTCCCGGTGGCTCAGCACTTCAACTCCCCCTCCCATTCCGAATCCGACCTTTCTGTCCTGGGCCTCCTCCATGGCCAGAGTGAGGTCCACTGTAACTTGGAGAAGCAGCACCTCGTATTTCGCTTGGGCAGTTTACACCCCAGCGGTATGAACATTGACTTCTCCAATTTCAGGTAGTCCCTGTTTTCTCCTCCGCTTCCCAGCACTCCCTCAGCCCACTGTCTCCGCCTCTTCTTTCCGCACCCCCAACCCCCCAACCCTCACATCAGTCTGAAGAAGGGTCTCGACCCGAAACGTCGCCTATTTCCTTCGCTCCATAGATGCTGCCTCACCCACTGAGTTTCTCCAGCATTTTTGTCTACCCTTTCACACAAGTTCTGTTATTCCACTTTCCTCACCCACTCCCTACACATTAGGGGCAATTTTACAGAGACAAGTTAACCTACAAAGCAAAAGCGGCTTTGGGATGTGGGAGGAAACCCACACGCTTGCAGGGAGAATGTGCAAATTTAACACAGACAGTGCCCGAGGACAGGATCGAACACAGATCTCTGGCGTGTGAGGCAGCAAGTCCACCAGCTGTGCCACTATATTTTATTTTCCAACACACAATAAATTATATGTTGATAACTTTGTTTACCAAAAAAAAAGAAACGATCCATTTTCAGTCTTAGATCTCTAAGTGACCCTATGTCCCCCTTTACAGCTACTGTATATTTTAATTCAGTTCAAGACTATGGGGCAGTACATTGGCCATAAAGTTGCTGCCTAAAATTGCCTGAATATGGGTGCTGTCTGTATGGAGTTTGCTCCTTTTCCCTTTGATCGCATGGTTTTCTCCGGGCTCTTGTTTTCTTCCACATTCCAAAGGTGTGCAGGAATCATTTTCAGACCCAACCCAAAATGTAATGTTTTCCTTTTGTCCAGAGATTCTGTCTGACCTGTTGAGTTACTCCAGCTTTTTGTGTCTATCTTCACTTTAAACCAGCATCTACAGTTCCTTCCTACACACACAATACTATACTGTGGTGCGTGGGTCTCGAAAGGAGGCACGAAGTCCAGAGTTTCGAGAAGCACCTTTATTATATTCCTCCCGGTTGTAGGGAGGACGAAACTAGAGGAAGATGGCACCCAAACCCCTGCCTTTTAAACCCTCCGGCTAAGGGCCGCCTCCGGACTGCACCACTCCTGTGCCGAGGGGTTCGGCAGTATGATGGCACGACCCTTAGGAGCCGCCACAATACCATAGAACTTTATTAACCCCGGGAGGGAGGGAGGGGTGTGTGTGTCCGTGTCCGTGCCCGATTCCTGCCTTCTCCCCATATCCCTTAACCCCGCTATCTTTAAGAGCTCTATCGAACTCTGTCATGAAAGCCTCCAGAAAATTGCAGAGATTTCCACAGATTCACAGCTCTCCGTGTGAAAAAGTTTCTCCTCATCTCTGTTCTTAGTGGCTTATCTCTTATTCTTCAGCTGTGGCCCTTGGTTCTGGACTCTCCCAACATCGGGAACATGTTTCCTGCCTCTAGCGTGTCCAAACCCTTAATCTTATGTTTCAATAAGATACCCTCTCATCCTTCTAAATTCCAGAGTATACAATCCCAGCCGCTCCATTCTATCAACATATGACAGTCCCGCCATCCAGGGAATTAACCTCATGAACCTAGGCTGCACTGCCTCAATAGCAAGAATGTCCTTCATCCAATTTGGAGACCAAAACTGCACACAATACTCCAGGTGTGGTCTCACTAGGGCCCTGTACAACTGCAGAAGGACCTCTTTGGTCCTATACTCAACTCTTTTTATGAAGGCCAACATGCCATTTGCTTTATTCACTGCATGCTGTACCTGCATGTTTACTTTCAGTGACTGATGAACTAGGACCACCCAGATCTCGCTGTACTTCCCCTTTTCCAAACAACACTATTCAGAAAATAATTTGCCTTCCTGTTTTTGCCACCAAAGTGGATAACCTCACATTTATCCACATTAAACTGCATCTGCCATGCACCCGCCCACTCACCCAACCTGTCCAAGTCACCCTGCATCCTCATAGCATCCTCCTCACAGTTCACCCTGCCACCCAGCTTTGTGTCATTGACTTGGGAGTGCTGGTGCAGGATTCCCAAAAAGTTCATCTGCAAGTCAAATTAGTAGTAAAGAAAATAAACTCAATGCTCACATTTATTTCAAGAGGGCTTGTATACAAATACAGGTGTGTAGTGTTGAGGCTCTATAAGGCACTGGTGCGGTCACATTTGGAATTTTGTGAACAATTTTGAGCACCATATCTGATGAAGGATGTGCTGGCTCTGGAAAGGGTCCAGAGGAGGTTTACAAGAATGATACCTGGAATGAGTAGGTTAACCTATGATGAGTGTTTGTCAGCACTTGACCTGTACTCGCTGGAGTTTGGAAGAATGGGGGTGCAGGAGGGACGGGACCTCATTGAAACATACAGAATAGTGAAAGGCTTGGATAGAGTGGATGTGGAGAGGATGTTTCCACTAGTGGGAGAGCCTTAGACTGGAGGCCATAGCCTCAGAATTAAAGGAAGGTAGACAAAAATGCTGGAAAAATTCAGCGGGTGAGGCAGCATCTATGGAGCGAAGGAATAGGTGACGTTTCGGGTCGAGACTCTTCCTCAGACTAATGTGGAGGCGGGGGCGGGAAAAAGAAAGGAAGAGGCGGAGACAGTAGGCTGAGGGAGAGCTGGGAAGGAGCGAGAAAGCAAGGACTACCTGAAATTGGAGAAGTCAATGTTCATACTGCTGGGGTGTAAACTGCCCAAGCGAAATATGAGGTGCTGCTCCTCCAATTTGCGTTGGGACTCACTCTGGCCATGGAGGAGGCCCAGGACAGAAAGGTCGGATTCAGAATGGGAGGGGGAGTTGAAGTACTGGGCCACCGGGAAATCTGGTTGGTTAATGCGAACTGAGCGGAGGTGTTGGGTGAAGCGATCGCCAAGCCTATGCTTGGTCTCACCGATGTAGAGCAGCTGACACCTAGAGCAGCGGATGCAATAGATGAGTTTGGAGGAGGAGCAGGTGAACCTCTGCCTCACCTGCAAAGACTGCTTGGGTCCTTGGATGGAGTCAAGGGGGGAGGTAAAGCGACATGTGTCTTTTGGTATCCTTTGCCGAGGATCGCCAGTGTAGGAGCTCCGATCCCTGTGGACTTTAACACCGTGTAGCAGCGGTCTCCGGTAAGAAGCGGCCGACTCGGGAGCTCCATGCCACGGAGTGTTCCGATCCGTCCCGGCGTCGGAGTTTTCATCGTCCCGACGAGAGGGCTTGAACAGTGGACCGTCGGTAATGGCAAATGCGGAGGGTTCAGCCCCGACCATGGAAGATGACTGAACTTTATTGACTTCCATCACAGTGAGGAATGTGGATTCCGCTGTGGTGGATGTTTATATTAAATGTTATTTTATGTGGCTGAATTGTGTATTGTTGTTTTTCTCACTTAGAATGGCTGTAAGGTAACTCAAATTTCACTGTCCCTTAATGGGTACGTGACAATTAAATTGTTTCTTGAATCATTATAAGGGACTCCTTTTATCTGCAGTCTCTTGCTGTCATGCCCAAGCTTTCCTGAGGGAATGCTTGTGAATATTGGAAAGTTCCAGGATATCTGCCCACAAATGGCAACTCTTTTTGTTTAAAACTTAGTGTCAGCGAATCAAATAAGTTCATTCCTGGGGAAGAAAGGTAGTAGAAATAACAAAATACACCAAAATATACTCAGCAACTCAGACAGCAAATGGTCATTGCTGCATGTTGCTTGCCTTCCATCAGAACAGCAAATAAGTGAAAGAGGAATCAAATGATAATTATAAATATGCTCAATCCTCTCCACCCCCCCACCCATAAACCTGGTTTTGCAAATCTACACGTTGCACAGAATAAAACCCTCTATTACTGACACTTGGATCACCTGCAATAGAATGTTGTTTCAATCTTGTATTTTGCTTCTGGCATTAAGTAAAGTGCAAATCGGTATGAGGCTTAAAAGCTTAACAAGCGTTATTAATGCCTGGGTAACCAATTAATGACAATCTTGACATATTGAGGTCTTGATAACATTGGTTCCGGAACAATGCACTACATTTTTTATGTCTACCCAGATCTTTTTATTTGGCTTGTTCCTCTTAATATAGGTGAAGTAAACAACAGCCATGTTTAATATTTCCTACAATTAAAGAGAACTCTCTTGTATATTGCGATAGGATGTACAGACACTCCCCGGCTTGCGCAAAGGTTACGTTCCTTGCCCAAGTCAAATTTTCCCAAATTAGAATTACCATAAAACTAGTAGAAACAAAGAACTGTAGAAGTTGGTTAATACCCAAAATGACGAAGTGCCTGAGTAACACAGCTGGACAGGCAGCATGAAGAATATGGATGGGTGATGTTTCGGGACCCTTCAGAATGAATCTTCATGAAGAGTTTCCCGAGTCAAAATGTCACCTATCCATGTTCTCCAAAGATGCTGCCTGACCTGAGTTACCGCAGCACTTTGTGTAGTTTAACCTTAAATCTAGACGCGGATGGTGCTGATTTGCACCAGCGGTTGAGGCAGTTGGTGTTGCAGTTCATCTTTGTCATTGACCTTTGTGATGATGAGGAAACCTAGTCAATTGGAAGTGTTGAGGCATGGCAACAGCTCCCATAAATAGTAAAATTAAGCTTGACACACACTAAAAAAAACTGTAACGCGTTCAATTTTCACCATGGCTTTTAATATTGTCCTTATCAAGTTAAGTGCCTGTTTAAAAATGACTGTAAAAGATTTGTAATTAGCAACATTAATTCATAGGCATTTAGTGTTGTTTGTCCAGTCGCTCGTTTCCTGGTAGCTTCAAATGGAGTTTGAAACAAAGCACTAATGCGATATGCAGTTATTTTCTACTGAAAAATGGAAACAAAAGTGCAAAGGTTTTGCTTCCGACTGTCTGTTTGACCTTGATGATGTGTGAGAAAGGCACTCGATGTTATATTTAGATTCTGCTTATTTATAATAGCAAATACCTGCAAGGAATTTGAAGCTCCCATTCACTATTTCTCTGGAGTTTACAAATGCCTTGAGATCTAATCTTTCAATCGTGTACCAAAATTATTTGACAAAGTTGTCTTCATCTTTGTCACATAAAGTCAATGCCTTCCACATCACATTGTCTCCTGTACATTGCTCTGGAACCCGCACGGAAATACGGGGTGGGCATTTCCTCGTGGGAGGAATGTGTAACTGATTGAAGCTTCAATCTCATATTTTTGTGTACCAGTAGTATCTTTATCTCCCCCTCATGAAGTATCTATCTACCTATGCTTTTTAAATATTTAAGGATTTGCTTCCAGCTCCTTTTGAGGAAGAGTGTTTCATAGATACATGACTCCAAGATTTTTTTTTCTCTTGGTCTTTATCTTAAATGGTCAACTCCATATTTTAAAAACAGTGATCCCTTGTTCCAAATTGATGATGAGATTTCCCACACGGAAATGTCCTCTCCGTGCCACCCTGTTAAGATCCCTCAGGATTTAGTCATTCATTCAGCCTCACTTACTTTTCGAAATGTGATTTGCTGTCAATCCAGGTTAAAACATCTATGAAAGATCACTTATTATTCCTCACATACAAATTTTGGAGATGTTGGAGATTTAGAACTGCACTCTCCTTGTACTACACCGGGTTACCTGTCCAACCTGTGCCGATCAGACAATAACTAGATGCCATTTTAGCAAACCTGTATTTGCAATGCATCGTTGACACGATCGTTGCTTTAAAGGAGCCTGATCGGACAACAATTGACACATGGTTAGGGTAGGTAGGTGGTTAAACTTAATCTAGGGTTTTGATGGAGAAGCAAGACCTTGGACTTGAGTTGCATGGCAGCTGAATGTACAGCCTCTAGTGAGGCAATTGATGATGGTCAAGAGAGAGCTGTAGAGTACAGAATTCTTTGAGGATTGGAATGAGATACTTTATGGAATGAAATACTTTTGTCACATGTGACAAGTCGCAGTGAAATTCTTTGCTTGCATACCCAAGGTATGCAAATAGTCGCCACATACAGCGCTGACAAAGTACCCCCTCTCTTCATGCCCCCCCCCCCCCTTCCCGGCAGTCCCCCCACGCCGGGTCCTCCATTGTTCTTCCCCCTCCCTCACGGTGGTCCCTCCGCGCTGGGTCTGCAAGCCGAGCTGGAGCAAATTGTTTTTTGGGAGACAATATAATGAACAGATATGAAAATAAAAACTTTTAAAAACAAGGCTTTAGAGTCCCAATATATTTGTAGATCAACAAATATAGCAGTCTTAATTATTCCGTAGTATGGTTTTCTTTACAGGGGTTGGGGGAGGGGGGGGGGGGGGGGGGGGGGGGGGAAGGTGTTGAGTCAAATTAGCAATCTTTGTGGTAGCTTCAAAGGTGGCCTTGGTAAAGGGGTAAAATGCACCTAGTTGTTCCTCATGATAACTTGATGCAAAGTGTATCTCATGAAACTCTGGCCTACACACTCAAGTAACTTGTTAATATCTACGAATATAGGGTGGCACGGTGGCGCAGCGGTAGAGTTGCTGCCTTCCAACTAATGCAACGCCGGAGACCCGGGTTTTATCCCGACTACGGATGCTGTCTGTACGGAGTTTGTACGTTCTCCCCTTGACCTGCGTGGATTTTCTCCCAGATCTTCGGTTTACTCCCACAATCCAAAGACATACATGTTTGTAGGTTAATTGGCTTGGTAAATGTAAAAATTGTCCCTAGTGGGTCTAGGATAGTGTTAATGTGCAGGGATCGTTGGTCGGAGCGGACCCGGTGGGCCGAAAGGGCCCTAAACTAAACTAAACTAAATTTACCGAAGGATGATTTTCTATGGATTTGTGAATCTATATACAGGTGCACAACCTTTTATCCGAAGATCCAAATAACGAAAACCTCCGAATAGCGGACATTTTTTCGGTCCTTGAAGAAAGGTCCTTGAAAACGTTCACCGAGGGCGGCCCGCAGAGGTGACAGCGGAACCTCCGGTCGGTCCTCGAAGAAAGGGGAACTAAATCCCCATTCATAAAAGAGAAGGTGAGGGTATATTGCGCGGGAGGGTTAATAATTGACAATATGCTGCTGCCTGCCCGCTGAGTTAAAATGTTCCCACGGTAGACTCACGATACACAGTGTTTCGTGAGTCTTGCGTGGGAACTTTTTAACTCAGCGGGGCAGGCAGCAGCAGATTGTCGCTCCCTTCAGTTTCACCCCACCTACACCCCTCTGCTTCCCGGCCATGTGTGTGACCCCTTCCCTCCCCTCTCCAGCTCCCCGCTCATTGCACCGGCGCGGGGGCTTTGCACTGTCACCGGAGACGTCAGGACCAACGGGACACCGACCCCCAGGCCCACTGCAAGCACGGAGATCCCAGAGACCCACAGCCAGCAGCAGCCCAGCCCCGTTCCAACTCCAGAGGAAAACTGCAAACTGGCCGGAGACGTCAGGACCACCAGAAGCCGTTCCCCGAGCTGCGCCCCCTCATCGGGACACCGACCCCCAGGCCCACGGCAAGCACGGAGATCCCAGAGACCCACAGCCAACAGCAGCCCAGCCCAGCCCCGCTCCAACTACAGAGGAACCTGGGTTGCGGATGACGGGGCGCAGCTCGGGGCGTCGTAGGGGCCCATCGGGGAGCGGGTTCCTGTTGGTCCTGACGTCTCCGGCCACCTGCCATCCTCTGGGAACCGTACCGCCCTTGCAGGAGAGTGGGGTTGTTTGTAGTTGCAGAGGGAGGGGGCAAGGGCGGTACAGTTTCCAGTCTCAGCTCCAGTCCAGGGGGGTGGCCGGAGACGTCAGGACCAACGGGACACCGACCCCCAGGCCCACTGCAAGCACGGAGATCCCAGAGACGCACAGCCAGCAGCAACTCCAGCCCAGCCCCGCTCCAACTCCAGAGGAACACGTAGGGGCAGAAGCTGATGGTGTGCAAGGTACGTCTTGTTCTTGGGGTGGCGGATGAGGGGGCGCAGCTCGGGCTGTGGGCATACTGCCACTTGTCGCCGTAGCGGCCCATTAGGGAGCGGATTCCTCTGGAGTTGGAGGGGGAGGGAGGTATTGTGCTGTTTGATCGCCCCCTGCTATCCCAGGGACAGGGAGTATTGTGCTGTTTGATCGCCCCCTGCTATCCCAGGGACAGGGCACAGCGGCTTTTTAGACTGGTGGGCAATCACTTCCAAAGTTCTGCCCACACAGTCAGTACACCTCTCCTACACTGCATTTCATACAAACATTTATTCTGCAAGAAAAAACTACATTGAAGACTCAAACTCGCGACCGAGTTTACTGCCGGGATCAAGGCGCAAACTCGCGACCTTGCGGATATGAGCCGAGCACTCTACCACTGAGCCAGCCATTAAAATCTACGCTAAAAAAATTCCATTCCGAAGACCGACAAATTCTGAATTACGAAAAGTGTCTGGTCCCAAGGCTTTCGGATAAAAGGTTGTGCACCTGTATATCTCTAAACTAGTGAATAGAGGTAAAGTTTAATAAATTCAAAATTTGATAAAGGTTATTTTCAATCTCTCTTGCACTGTTTGAGGAGATTCTAAAATAAGTAAACTCA
This sequence comes from Amblyraja radiata, assembly GCF_010909765.2. NCBI lineage: Eukaryota > Metazoa > Chordata > Chondrichthyes > Rajiformes > Rajidae > Amblyraja > Amblyraja radiata. The sequence continues at coordinate 51,430,053 of NC_045966.1, forward strand.
TTATAAGGACTATTGAGTTTCAGAAAAAAATTATTATCTGTTTTATTTTGCTCAGTATAGTGCTTGAAATTTGTTGTTAGTCCCTTTAAAAATGCCCCTCTATGTTGACTACATTAAAAAGATCTACAGAAATATAGGTATTTGATAATAAGAACCATGCTTCCTCAAGTCGTGTAATAAAAGAATACTCTTTAAAATCTTGGTGAATTGAAAATAGTGTATTTTCTCACTTTTTGTTACCTCATCAAAATGAATCCCAGAAAACTAAAATTGTAATCTTTTTATGTTGAAGGATGTTTAAAAATGCTTTTGAAAGCTGCAACCCCACATTTAATTGCAAAAGCTGCAGCATAAACAATCAGGAACAATGAAAAGGTCAGCCACTTAAATGAAGAGTTAGCCGAACAAAATTGGTCCCAACCGCACCCATACATAATTTCCACTCCCCAATCCCCACCCCCACCCAACCTGCTTTCCTTTTCCTGTGTTGATCAATTGAAGTGACAAGGTTTGTGAATAAGAGACTTGTTCATTATCACAGCTTTTGAAGACTGTATGAGAAATTGCAGGGAAAGTGGGGTTGGGAGGGGAGTTGGGGAAAGAATAAGAATCTGTGCTGCATTTTAGCCTGGAAGAGTTCTGTTTACTTAACAATGGAGAGGCCAGTTTCAATGTTGTGTGAGCTCCTTGTTACATTGGTGATTTCCTGTCTGCAATGAGATTCCATTTTAACTCCTTTGGAACTAGTATCTCCAGCTTTCTGTGAAAATGACGACTGAGTAGGCCTCCGCAATATTTTCCCCTGGCATATTTTCCTGTTTGTTTAAATCTGTTGAGGTTTCTAGAATACTAAATCCACTAGTGGTTAATGCTAGGCTTTGTGAAATAATCTAATATTCTGCCTTTGTTCATTGGTTCCATTTTTATACGCCAGGCTCTGCATTTAAAAAGTCTGCATTACTTGATCTTTCTGAATGTGTTGTTGAATCTTTGAAAAGTGGCTGTAAAGTACAAATTTCAACAGCATTTCTGGCAGAGAGTTGCTTCAAGGGAATGTGTGCAGTGCCCATTAAAAGTGTGTTTATAACTAAGACTATCACAAGCAGCAGGTACAGAGGAAGCCAGATATAAATCAAGACCACTTGGCTTTTTGGGACAATTCAAACTTGGCTGCAATTAATTTTTTTAAAAGTTGTTTATGTCCTTGGCCAACAGGTTAAGCAACCTACTTTGACAATTGCGTTTGACCACAACCAGAGAGACCTTGCGTGATGTGGATTTTCAAGGCTTTTTGATGTGGGTGTAGTTTCAAGCACGAGAGCAGGGTCCACAACATTTCTGTAATTCCCATTGTATACCGTTGCTATTTAAACTTCCTGATCTCAAGAGATTATCATCAGATTTCTGTTATCTGCCCTTTTTAAAATCTATGGCATTGGTGAATCTGAGCTAAATGTCCTACATTATCTTGCTGATTGTGTCCAAAATGAATGTACTGCTGACGGTGGAGTCTGACCAAGGCTTAACAACTGAAGCATTGCTTTTAGTAAAATTTTAGTCATTTATCTGTACAGACATCTAAATTTCTTGTTTCATAGATAGTCGTATATCTATGTTGATGACCATGTACTCCCACTTCATTTTCTCCCCCCTCCCCCCCCCCCCCCCCCCCCCCCCCCCACACAATTGAGTGTTGTCCACAAAGTTACAAGCTGCCCTTTGGAGCTTACTCTAAAACTAAATTCTAAAACTAGAGGGCATAGATTTAAGGTGAGAGGGGAGAGATTTAAGGATGACTTTGGGCAACCTTTTCATTCGGAGGCCAGTCCATATCTAGAATGAGCCTAAAGAAACTATGGAAGCAGATATAATTGCGACTTCCACAAGGCATTTGGCCAGATAGTAAGGGTTTGGAAGGATATGGCCAAATGCAGGCAAATGGGACTAGCCCTGAGTGCCAACTTGATTGGCATGGATGTTGGGCCGAAGGGTCTGTTTTAATGCTATATAGCTCTATGAATCTACTCCTTGGTATCCACAATGTACATTGAGTTTGTCCTTTGAGATTGCAGTAAATAATTAAACTGAAAATCTCAATTTTTCACAAAATTGTGCAAAACACAAATGATTGAATGTGATAGCTTAAGTTAATTATGAAATCATAACTGAGAAACAATGGTTCAATAGTACATTAAAAGTATTACATATTGTGAAAACACTAAACTTCAGATTGGTGAGAAGCGTGTTGCCTGCTGCAATTGTTCTGAACTTAATCCAGTCGACTCTTAATATTATAATCATACTGGAGGTTCTGAAAATGTTGAGGCTCTGCTGGGCCTTGGTATAAAAAGTGGCGAGGTTGATTTTTGCATTGATATTGGGAGTGGCGCGGGATGCATTGCGGCTGATAACAGGATCTCCCTCAACATTACTGAACTGTATCAGTCTTGGCATGGGTGGAGTGAAGTTGGGGGGAGGTGGTGGAAGGGTGTGTGCAGAAACCCTGCAGCTGTTTGAGAAATAGCAATCTACATAATGGCAACTAAGTGAGATATTCAAACTCTTCATTGCTTCCATGTGTTCCCGTCAATCACAGCAAAATACTTTTTTAATTCCTTTTGTAAGGTACAAATGACACATCTGGAAATTATTTCTGAAACTGTGCCTCAGGTGAAATATGGCACTTGGGGGCCCCCACCCAGGGGATGGTGTTCACGGCCCTTTCTGCTACAGTTTGTTTTGGCATTTCTGCGCTGTGGGTTAGAAAAGGCCTCTTTCAATTTATATTAGAACCTGCTCCACAGACAGAAATGAGGGAGATTTTTTTTTGGTTGTTTTTGCTTTTATTCTATGTATTTGGTATATTGGTAAATTCACCTGATTTGGAACATATAGCATCTAATCATATGAACAAACATTTAATAAAAAAAAATAATTCATTCATTCCATGTGTAGATTAATTTTGATGCCATGATGGTTTTCAGATTACATGGCCTAATTAAGCAGCGTTTTGACGTAATTGAAGCTGATCTATCGATAAATTAAAAATACATTGCACATTAAAAATTGCATGCACCTCATTATATCCAGCCAGCCTTAAGTGTTGTTCATGTTATTCAGGATGCCCTCTGTGACTATATTTTAAGCAGCATGAGGGACCTGAAGATTGCTACTGATGTCCCTATCACAGATCTTCTCTTTTGTAGTTTTCTCTGTTTTACTGCCCATTCCATCATGCTCTCCCCGCGACCACCACTTTACACTTCCATTTCAGACTTGTTTCAGTTCTGTCGTTGATCTGCATAAACTATAAAGGCATTCAGGTTTTGCCCAGCGGATTGGGCAACGATTATGGAAGGAGAATTGGTTAACCTTTTGAGCTGAAGATTATTAATTGAGTTTGATACAGCATGAATCAAACCACAGTTTGAGAGCACTGTTGGGGGAAAATGTGATTGCACTGTAGAGGATGCAGATGAATTTGAGACTGTTATTGAGTAATACAGTACAGAAACAGGCCCTGTGACCCAACTCTTTTATACCAACAGTAATGCCCCATCGAAGCTGTTCCAATTTGGTTGTTTTGCCCTTATCCCTCTAAATCTTTCTTATTCATGAACCTGTCCAAATGTCTTTTAAATGTTTAAGAAGGAACTGCAGAAGCTGGATTTCAGGGTTTCGGCCCGAAACGTTGCCTATTTCCTTCGCTCCATAGATGCTGCTGCACCCGCTGAGTTTCTCCAGCACTTTTGTCTACCTTCGTCTTTTAAATGTTATTGTGTCTGCTTCAAAATGCTTCCTCTGGCAGCTCTTTCCTATTTAATCTTTTCTTTTTCACTTTAAATCTATGCCCTCCAGATCTTGATTCCACTGCCCTGAGAATAAGAGACTCGACACCATCACTCAATCTACACTCCTCATGATTTATACGCCTATGAGATCACCCCTCAGCCTTTTGCACTCCAAGGAATAAAGTCCTAGCCTGTCCAATCTCTCCCTATAGCTCAGGCTCCCAAGTCCAGGCAACATCCTCCCAAATCTTCTCGGCACCTTTCCAGCTTAGTGGCATATTTTCTAGAGCAGAGTGACTGAAACTGAACCCAATAATGTCCTGTTCAACTGCAACATTTTGTTCCAAGTTCTATACTCAATGCCCTGACTGGAAGCCAATGTGCTCAAACTTGCCTTATCACTCCATCTACCTATGCTCTCACTTTCTGGGAAATATGTACTGTATTTGTACTCCAAGGTCCTCTGCTCCACGGCACTGGCCAGTGAGTGTCCTGTTTTGACTTGCCAAAATGCAACACCTTGCACTTCTTTGAATTAAATTCAATTTTCCAACCCTTGCCCACATGCCTAGCTGATCTAAATCCTGCTGTAATTCTTATAACCACCTTCTCTGTCTACATTATCACTTATTATAGTGTCATCTGCAAAGAAACATGATTGTATATTTTTCACCAATTTTTTGATATGTGACAAACAGCAATCATCCCCCCATTAATCCCTGAGGTACACCACCAGCTGCAGGCCTCCAGTCCTAAAAACAAACTTCCACCACCACCTTTTGCTTTCTACAATGAAATGGGATCCAGTTAGCTATCTCTCGCTGGATCCCATTCAATCTAACCTTCCAGATCAACTTGCCATGCAGAACCTTATTGGATGCCTTGATGTCCATATAGACCACGTTTGCAGCCCTACCTCCGACAACGTTCTTAGTTAGTTCTTCAAAAAAATCAAATCAAATACATGTGACACAATCTTCCTTGCATAAAACCATGCAGATTATCACTAGTCAACCCTGGTCTTTCCAAATGAATGATATGTTATCGCTAGGATATTTTTTCGTAATTTTCCAGCAGGTGTTAGGCTTACTGGTACAGCTATATAGTTCCCAGGTTTGGCTTTGCATCCCTTTTTAAATAGAGGCATAAAATTAGCCACTCTTCAGTCATCTGGCATCTTGCTTGTGTCTAACAATGATTTGTATCTCAGGTGTCTGTGGAGATGTTGCACTTCAAGGACGTTTTGATTCCAGATTGTGATTTAATTGCTCATTTCTGTGACCCACGTGAGAGGAATGTTTTCAGACAAGCTGGCAATTTGGGGTGGGGGATGCTAGGGAAACTCAGCAGGTCAGGCAGCATTTGTGGAAGGAATGGATATTTTGGGACCTGACTGATGGAATAGGAGGGGAGAAAGCTGGAAAAGGAAGATGGGGATGAGGCAAAGCTTAGCAAGTGATTGGGGGGGGAGTAAATGGCAGATGAATGAAGATAGTGACAAAGGCTAAAGGTGAAAAGGACACAAGGGGTATGAGATAAAGAAAGAAACAGGAGTGAAATGTAAAGCTAGATGGAGGAATAAAGGTGAAAGGGGGAATATAAGGGAAATTGGGTTATCAGGAGATGGGAGGGGTAAATTGGAGATGAGTGTATAGAGGTGAGAAAGAAACATGGTTATTAGAGTCTGAAGAAGGGTCTCGACCCAAAACGTTGCCAATTCCTTCTCTCCATAGATGCAACTTCACCTGCTGAGTTATTCCAGCATTTTGTGTCTACCTTCGATTTAACCAGCATCTGCAGTTCTCTCTTAAACATAGTGATTAGGGTGGTGGGAGGTAATAGAAAGAATGTGCATACATAAGGAGTTATAATTTGGAATAGGAGAATTCAGTGTTCTACCGTTGGATTATAGGCTACCAAAGCGGAATATGAGATGCTGTTTTTCCAGTTTGCCTGCAGACTAGTTCTGTAGGAGGAAGAGGCCAGAGACAGACAGGACAGAATGAGAAGTGAAATTAAAATGGATTTCTGAAAACTGACCAGAAACGTATATTCCCTCTACAGAAGTTCCCTAACTTTGAGTTACTCCAATATTCCGTACTTTGCTTGAGATTCCAGCATATACAGTCTCTTGTGCCCATGACAAATTGGAAAAAGTTAGAAGTGTAAGAACCATGTGTAAGAATTCTTGTGGGTTGCTGAATTTGTTGTCTATGTTCCACTTATTTCTAGGCATTCGTCCTCCCATTTTAAATGGCCCGATGCACCCACGCCCATTAGTGGCGCTGTTGGATGGCCGCGATTGCACTGTGGAGATGCCAGTCCTAAAAGATGTGGCAACGGTGGCCTTCTGTGATGCACAGTCTACTCAGGAGATACACGAGAAGGTAGGAGCATCCTGATGATCACTGGATGGTTTACTTCCTGTTCATTAAAGCCTGATGCCCCAGGTTATTGGTGAATAATTGTTTGTTTAATTAAAATCACAAGCATCCAGAATAAATGTTTGCAATACTAAATAACAGATACAGATGTCTCCTGGATCATGTCTCATGAAGAAGTGTTAATGAGGTCCACGGGGAATATGCATTTGGTATTGCATGTTTTTATGTACCTTCCTCTTGAGGGGGTTTATTTAGAATGAGGTTATTAAAATGTGGTGGTATATTAATATAGGGAAAATCTCCAGTGCAATACAATATTTCCAAGCCACAGCTTCTGGGACTTGTGGTATATCTCTCAGGAGGGAGAAAATCCCAAGACAAATTGCATCCCTGCAAACTACTACTGAGCAGCCATCTCAAATGTTGCTTTGATATAGGTTTAGAAGCAGTAGTCCATGTTGGTTGACTAGTGGGTTTACATGACGAAGCATCCACTGGACTGATTTGAATGGATAAATTGGAATTGTATTCTCTATTGTTCATCAGAATTCGAGGCAGAAATATTTTAATACTCTTTCCTGCTGCTGAGCATGCTGCATGGATGTTGGGTGAAGGCAGCATTGGTTTGATTGTGATCGTTCATTTCAGTACATCACCTGTTCTTTGTCAATAGATATTAATTTGTTAAGGCAATGAATAGGCACTTCGTGAAAGGTAAATTTACTTATTGAGAGTGTTTCTTTTGTGGTGATTTTATGGGAAGGAGAAGAGTTGCAATAAAAACATGGTTGCAAACAGCTGTCATATTGGCAGAGGCAAAGGTGGTAATAACAGCTGCCAGAATTTTAGTTCATCCATCGCAGGATGCCAGACAAGTAGCATGGTTTACAATAATTAGGAAAAACATATAATTAGATATTCCCATCTTAATATCAATATATGGTCAGCTGTTTTTGCATCATCCCACTGAAAATAAGCAGATAAATATGAAATGGGAAGGAGCGAAAACTGCAGAAGGGGACATTTTTTTTTATTGTAAGTGATTCGCTGGCTGAAAATGGATAATTAAAACATGAAATAGCAATGATAGTCACGGATAATCTTTGAAAGATGTATGTTACTGGAATATTGTGTGGTCAGCTTACACATGGTGTATGATGGTCACACTACAAAAGATATATATATATAATGTTCTAGGAAAGATCACCTGGCGGTTTTTTGAGAGGGAGACTGAAAACAAGATGGTACTTTGAGCGCAAAGATTTACTGAATGTGGCCAATTTACATTCTAAGATAATGGAGCCTGTGTTTTGTGTCAGTGAACCATGATCATTTCTAATATGTCATCAGCCTGAAATGTTAATTATGACCCTCTCCACAAATGTCATCTGACACAAACATTCCTGTATTGTTTTTATTTAGTGTTTTCTGCATCTGGATTATTTTGCAGTAATACACAATTAATATTGCTGGCTTTCAACTTCACTTTTAGTTTTCCTCTGTTAATATTTGTTGCTGAAACTAGTATTGTAAACCGCATATTCAAAAAAAAATTACATCTTCCACTCTGTTAAAAGCTGGGTGTTTTTGGTGATATTAACTTTTTAATTGTAATTTCTGCCAGCTTTGAGCATCTGGTGAAGCCAGCATAGTCCAAAACTTGACATTTTTCTCCAGCTTCACTGAACAGGAACGGTTGACCCTAGATATAATTAGGTTTAATGTCCACGAATTATTGGATGTTTATCTTCTGTTTGTGTGACCAGACGCAGCTCTGGGGTTTGAAGTCATAAGGTCATAAAGAAGAGGAGTAGAATTAGGCCATTCGGCCCCTCAAGTGTACTCCGCCATTCGATCATGGCTGATCTATCTCTCCCTGCTAACCCCGAAGTAGTACGGAATATTTAATAAACATGGCAATATTTTCAAAGAGCCAAAAGCACCAGCGGCTGGAAATCTGAAAGAAGAAGAAAAAAGGTGTATGCAGCAGGTCGGGCAGCAGCTGTGGAGAGAGAAATATAACATTTTTATGGTCAGTAACTTGTTATGATGGCTATTGAGGCGGAAGGCGAGTACAAGAGGAACCACTTTCCCAATGTGATTGATTAGGGAGGGATAAGAGTAGTAGTTTGGAAACTGCAGCAATTAGGAGACCGACCAACTATCCTGGAGGGAAAACCATGGAAATGGAAAAGGAAGACATTACAGAAGCTTGTGGAAGGTGTTGTCATCAAGAGATATGATGGAGCTGGAGAAATTGAGAAAGTGGATCCTAATCCATACAGGAAACAGGAGGGAAGGAATTGTCGTCAAGATGACCCTGGAAGCCTGAGAGATTGTAGTGAATATTGGCCTCTCCCTGAGATGCAAATAAAGAGAGGGAGAGTGTGAGATGGAGTATATGAAAGTACGGGCAAGGTGAAAAATGGCAACAAAGAAGAAATGTTTCACTTCTGAATCGACAAAAAGCAGCACAGGGACCCTCATCATACTGTGAAAATAAAAGTATAAATGATAGGTCCATAGAACAATGCACTGCAGGGACAGGCCCTTCGGCTCTCAATGTCTGTGCCAGACATGATGCCAATTTAAACTAATCTGCCTGCAAGTGATCCATATTCCTCCATTCCCTGCATATCCATGAGCCCTGTTAAAGCCTCTTAAATGCCACTACAGGTGCACAACCTTTTATCCGAAAGCCTTGGGACCAGACACTTTTCGTAATTCAGAATTTGTCGGTCTTCGGAATGGAAATTTTTTAGCGTAGATTTTAATGGCTGGCTCAGTGGTAGAGTGCTCGGCTCATATCGCAAGGTCGCGAGTTTGCGCCTTGATCCCGGCAGTTACTCGGTCGCGAGTTTGAGTCATCAATGTCGTTTTTTCTTGCAGAATAAATGTCTGTATGAAATGCAGTGTGTTGAATGAATTCCTGAATTTGTAAATGTGCCCGCAGCATTGAATCACCTCTCGCACTCATGTCATCCTAGCGGGGCTACATGCCCTTAGGCGGGCGGCCTAGCTCGGGGATTCTTGAATCCCCGAGCTAGGTCGCGAGTTTGCGCCTCGATCCCGGCAGTTACTCGGTCGCGAGTTTGTGTCTTCAATGTAGTTTTTTCTTGCAGAATAAATGTTTGTATGAAATGCAGTGTAGGAGAGGTGTACTGACTGTGTGGGCAGAACTTTGGAAGTGATTGCCCACCAGTCTAAAACGCCGCTGTGTCTCCCTGTCCAGCACAATACCCCCCTCCCCCTCCAACTCCAGAGGAATCCGCTCCCGGATGGGCAGCTACGGCGACAAGTGGCAGTTTGCCCACAGCCCGAGATGCGCCCCCTCATCCGCCACCCCAAGAACAAGACGTACCTTGCACACCATCAGCTTCTTCCCCTACGTGTTCCCCTGGAGTTGGAGCGGGGCTGGGCTGGAGTTGCTGCTGGCTGTGGGTCTCTGGGATCTCCGTGCTTGCAGTGGGCCTGGGGGTCGGTGTCCCGTTGGTCCTGACGTCTCCGGCCACCCCCCTGGACTGGATCTGAGACTGAAAACTGTACCGCCCTTGCCCCCTCCCTCTGCAACTGCAAACAACCCCACTCTCCTGCAAGGGCGGTACAGTTCCCGGAGGATGGCAGGTGGCCGGAGACGTCAGGACCAACAGGAACCCGCTCCCCGATGGGCCCCTACGACGCCCCGAGCTGCGCCCCGTCATCCGCAACCCAGGTTCCTCTGTAGTTGGAACCAACGATCTTTGGTTGGAACGGGGCTGGGCTGCTGCTGGCTGTGGGTCTCTGGGATCTCCGTGCTTGCAGTGGGCCTGGGGGTCGGTGTCCCGATGAGGGGGCGCAGCTCGGGGAACGGCTTCTGGTGGTCCTGACGTCTCCGGCCAGTTTGCAGTTTTCCTCTGTAGTTGGAGCGGGGCTGGGCTGGGCTGCTGTTGGCTGTGGGTCTCTGGGATCTCCGTGCTTGCGCTTGAAAACGTTCACCGAGGGCGGCCCGCAGAGGTGACAGCGGAACCTCCGGTCGGTCCTCGAAGAAAGGGGAACTAAATCCCCATTCATAAAAGAGAAGGTGAGGGTATATTGCGCGGGAAGGTTAATAATTGACAATATGCTGCTGCCTGCCCGCTGAGTTAAAAAGTTCCCACGCAAGACTCACGATACACTGTGTATCGTGAGTCTACCGTGGGAACTTTTTAACTCAGCGGGCAGGCAGCAGCATATTGTCAATTATTAACCTTCCCGCGCAATATACCCTCACCTTCTCTTTTATGAATGGGGATTTAGTTCCCCTTTCTTCGAGGACCGACCGGAGGTTCCGCTGTCACCTCTGCGGGCCGCCCTCGGTGAACGTTTTCAAGGACCTTTCTTCAAGGACCGAAAAAATGGCCGCTATTCGGAGGTTTTCGTTATTTGGATCTTCGGATAAAAGGTTGTGCACCTGTATTGCATCTTCTTTCACCACCAACCCTGGTAGTGCATTCCAGGTGCCTAATACTCTTTTTAAAAATTAAATCCTGCCCCACACGTCTGCTTTAAAATTTGCCCCACTCACTTTAAAGTTTTGCCCTCTAGTCTTAGGTATTTACACCGTGGGGAAAATTTACCATATCTATGCCTCTCAATCATTTTAGATACTTCTCCACTCTGCCTACCAAAGCTCCAGGATAAATTGATCCAAGTATTGCCGACCTCTTCTTATAGCTAATACTCTCCAATCCAGGCAGTGTTCTGGTAAACCTCTCTTGTGCAACCTCCCCAAAGCCTCCACGCCTTTCCCATATAGGGATGACCAGTAATGCACACCCAAATGCAGCCAAACAAATATTTTATAAAACTGCAACATAACTTCCTGACTATTATACTCGATGCCCCGACTGATAAAGAGAAGCATGCCATGTGCCGCCTTTACCACTCTCATCTACTTGTGTTGCCACTTTTAAGGAACCATGGACTTGAACTCCTAGATCCTTCTGTACATCATTGTTGTTACGTGTCTTGCCATTAACTGTTTACTTTCCTCTCACATTTGACCTCCCAAAATTCAACACTTAACACTTGCTCATATTCCATCTGGTGTTTCTTCACCTATTTCAACCTTTCTCATTGTCTTCAACTTTAATAATTTTAGTGTTGTCTGCAGACTACTAACCAACCCAACCATATTTGCGTCTAAGTTGTTTGTATATAAACAGTGATCCCACCACAGATCCCTGCAGATCTCCACTGGTCACAGACCTCCAGCCTGAATAACAACTATCCTTGTCATCTATGAGTAAACCAGTTCTGAATGCAAATGACCAAGTCAGCGTGGATCTCGTACACCATTATCTTCTGGATCAGCTATCATGAAGCACTTTATCAAATGCCTTGCTGAAATTCATGTAGATACCATCCACAGCTGTATTTGCATCGATCACTTTGTTAACATCTCAAAAAACTCAATAAAATTCACGAGATTATGAACACCTGTGCACAATAAAACATTCTGATTACCCCATTCTCTTTCAAACACGAGTAAATCCTATCCCAGAGCCATTAATTCCATCATCCGAATCATTCATATACAACTTGAAAAGTGGTTAACCCAACATCGACCTCCTACAGAACATCATTAGTCACCGCCAACCAACCAACCAGCCCCTTTATTCCTACTCTCTGCTTTACTTTAGAATATAGAGATACAACTTTTAAACAGGCCCTTCGGCCCACCGAGTCTGTGGTCATTTCGTACGCTAGCATTTTCCTACACACTAGGGAAAATTTACACCTAACAGAAGCCAATTTACTACCTACCTGTGCGTCTTTGGAGTGTGGGAGGACGCCAGAGCATCCGGAGAAAACCCACGCGATCATGGAAGAAACATACAAACTCCGTACAGACAGCGACCATAGTCAGGATCAAAACCATGTCTCTGGGTCTATAAGCAGCTCTATCGCTGCACCAATATGCCACCATTCAGCCGATCAGGGGTCTGCATGGAAAAGAGGTTGGAAAGGATGAATTAGAGCTTGTTTGTAAATGCCCGAACATGTGTGTGTGCACTCAGAAATGAGACTTGAGGAGGGAATCCAAATTCGATATGACTTCTCTGTGGTGGAATTCTATTCAATGGGTAGGAAATACAAAACATCCCGATCAAATCTGGAGCTGCACCCCCTCAGTCTTTTTGTATGTTGCATGGTGATTTCTGCTCAATCTATCAAGAAGGATATAGGTTTACCAAATGATTATCCCAGGCAGAGATGCATGTGGTTAAAGTCTCCCTGTATATGCCATCATCACCTTCAGCTACTGGGACTCAATGTCCTTGCACAAATGCAACCCGTTTGAAATGGCCTTGTTCTTTGGCAGCTGGTTCAATTGATTATTTGTCCCCTTCACTCCCAGATCACAGTACATGAAAGTGCTGGGGATATGGTTTGGTGGAGAAGGAGCATGAACTAAAGACATGAACTAAAGACTGATATAGGCAAGTTAAAGAGCAACTGTATGTTGCTCATATCTGCACAATCAGTCACTCGACTTCGTCCAGTTTGTCTGCTTCATATACAAAGGTCCAGGAAAAGGGTGTTGATAATGCATATAACAAGGCCCTCATTCTGATGGCGAGTGGTCTAGAAAAAAGAAACATTAGGAAAAGATGGTGGATTCTTTCCGGTTTTCTGAACCGATTATCAGTTGTTTGCTAAAGTACTTTATCACTAAAAGTTTCAATCCAGCACCAAGACCAGGGCTGGATTTAGTTGAAGAGAGGCCCTAAGCTATTTCACTTGTGAGCCCCCCCCCCCCCCCCCCTCCCAATCCCCCACCCCCATGACTAGTCAAGTCATGTCGTCGAGTTTATTCGTCACATACGCATATGAGATGTGCAGTGAAATGAAAAGTGGCAATGCTTGCGGATTGTGCAAAAAAAACCCTACAAAACAGAACTGGAACAGAATCACATCTTCACATATTACATATTTGTGGGAGGATAAAAGAGAACAAAAACAGCAATTTTAAAAAGACACCGCACAACAGTAAATTGGTACAGTAAAGTTAGTCCCTGGTGAGATAGGAGTTTACAGTCCTAATGGCCTGTGGGAAGAAACTCCTTCTCATCCTCTCCGTTTTCACAGCATGGCAATGGAGGTGTTTGCCCGACCGTAGCAGCTGGAACAGTCTGTTGCTGGGGTGGAAGGGGTCCCCCATGATCTTGTTGGCCCTGCAGTTGCACCTTCTGATGTATAGTTCCTGCAGGGGGGCGAGTGTAGTTCCCAAAGTGCGTTCGGCAGAACGCACTACTCTCTGCAGAGCCTTCGTGTCCTGGGCAGAGCAGTTCCCAAACCAGATTGTGATGTTGCCGGACAAGATGCTTTCCACAGCCGCTGAGTAGAAGCACTGGAGGATCCTCAGAGACACTGAATTTCCTCAATTGCCTGAGGTGGTAAAGGTACTGTCTTGCCTTACTCACCAGTGCTGCAGCGTGTGATGTCCATGTCAGATCCTCTGAGATGTGGACTCCCAGGTATTTAAAGCAGCTCACCCTATCCACAGTATCCCCATTTATCATCAATGGTGTGTACGTCCTCGGATGTTGTGCCCTCATAAAGCCCACGATCAGCTCCTTAGTTTTTTTGACATTCAAGAGGAGGCTGTTGTCTTGACACCAGAGTGTCAGATCACGCCACCTGCTCCCAGTAGGCCTTCTCATCGTTATCGGAGATCAGACCCACCACCACAGTGTCATCAACAAACTTGATTATAGAGTTGGAGCTGAACCTAGCCACGCAGTCACGTGTGTACAGGGAGTACAATAGGGGGCTGAGGACGCAACCCTGGGGGGGATCCTGTGCTCAGGGTGAGGGACTTTGATGTATTTCCTCCCATCTTGACTACCTGGGGCCTGGCGGTGAGAAAGTCCAGGACCCAGGCACACAGGGGAGTGTTGAGTCTCAATTCCAGCAGCTTCTCAGCAAGTCTGGTGAGGACTATTGTGTTGAAGGCTGAACTGAAGTCTATGAACAGCATCCTCACATAGCCCCCCTTCTGGCTGTTGCGAGGGAGGAAGGCGCAGATGTGTTTCTTGACTACTGAGGTGAGGGCCACCGGACGGTAGACATTCAGGCAAGCTGGGGAGGCAATTTTAGGTACAGGTACAATGAAAGATCTTTTGAAGCAGGCAGGGACCACGGACTTGGCTAGTGAGAGATTGAATATTGTAGTGAGCACCGGAGCTAGCTGCATAGCACAAGACTTAAGTACTCGCCCCAAAATGCCATCTGGACCTACAACTTTCCTCGATTTCACCCATGTCAGGGCTCTCCTCACATCATGCTCGGACAACGAGAATGGACCTCACTTCAGCTTTGTTAGCCAGCACGCTGACGGTGTTGTCGTTAGTCGGCAAACCTGGGGTGATGTTGCCCGACTCGAAACGAGCGTAGAAGGAGTTCAGGTCATCAGCTAGGGAGGTGCTGGCACATCCGGTTGAGGGGGGGCTGCTCCGATAGTTGGTTACAGTCCGTAGCCCCTGCCACAGGCGTCTGGTGTCCTCCTGCTCCATCTGTGACTCCATCTGAGGAGCATGACAACCCGACAGTGACAGTGTGACACTTTTAGACCCTACTGTATGTTGTCATTAAACAGTTGGTTTTAAAATACATATTGGATTAATCGCGGAGCGGGCGATGCCTTACCTGGATAGCCGTTTGAAGCTCTGGAGTGTTAGGTCTGCTGCTTCAACATCATGGAGCTGTGGTTTGCAGAGCTCCCAGCCTCGGGCCACGCTGATTTCAATATTGCGGACCCCTGGGATCCCTTTGCCGAGGGCCGCCAGCGTGAATCTCCGCCCAGCTCAGCCTGTGGACTTCGGGAACCGCGATCTCCAGTAGGAAGTGGCCAATTCGGAAGTCCAAGCCGCTGAGAATGTTCTCCCGTTCCAACGTTGGATGGTGACCCCTAAATTTCATTGTACCAATGGCCATGAGGGGGTCCAAGAGGAGGGGGTCCGTTGGAGACGGGAAAAGGGATCATCAATGGGGGCGAGAACTCCTTTGCATGGAAGAACGGTGTGAGGCGGAGGCGACGGAAGAAGAGCTCCAAATCGCGGCGGGCACGGAACTCATTGAGGTGGGGACGGAGGGGGACAAAGGTGAGGCCTCTGCTGACGACAGACCGTTCGGTATCTGAGAGGGGGAGGTCAAGGGGATGGTGAACACACGGCAGGGATGTGGGTTGGGGCCGGAGGAAGGCAGGTGAGTGGACTGAGGCCGAGGCAATGTCTGGTGGGGGGGGGGGGGGGGGGGGGTGGTGGGTGGTCAGGGGGTAGGGGGGTAGGGGGGTTTGAGGACTGTAGTGTGGGTGGGGAAGAGCTGGGGTCACATTGTTTGAGGGGGATGGTGAAGACCCAGTGGAACAGCCACCAGGTTACCAGGGTTAGGGGACTAGTACTAGGACCCAGCGCAGTCAAACTCAGGGGAGTTGGAGTCTGCAGCATGGAAACTTCAGGCCCGGTGCTGAGTCCAGGCTGCAGGTAAGGCGACGGCTGCGGGCTGCTGGAGGGCAGTGGAGTGGCCAGGGTTAGCGGGCAAAGAGTAGGAGGTCCTCTCCACAACTAATATAAACCTCACCTGCATTTTAATCCCCCCCCACGCCACCAAAGCCTCCGGAATCGCAAGCACAGCGCCACCGATGGTAGGGTTTGTAACAACGCCACTATGTCAAAAGTTCTATACACCTTGGCGGAGCGGGCCGAGGCCCCCCTAGATCTCGAGGCCCTAAGCTTAAGCTTGTCTAGCTTATACGTAAATCCAGCCCTAACCAAGACCTTGCTTGGCTGGTGTTAAAAAGCCTCCCTTTTGTCTGCTGTCGGAACATCAGTGACACTCTGCTGTCCATGTGAAAATGGGATGGTCATCTTTTTCACATGCCAAGTAGGTCTGGGAAGTGATGAGAGTGTACTTTTCAGTTTCATACTAAACTGCCACATAAATACAGGACTTTGTGCTTTAAGGGCTGTTTCCAGGGAGGTGAACTGAGATAATTCGTATGGATTCAGAAGTGGCTTAATCATAGAAGATGGAGCATCGTGATGGAAGGTAGATATTCTGGCTGGACATCTGTGACCAGTGGAGTTCCGCAGGGATCTGTGCTGAGACCTCTGCTGTTTGTGATACACAAATGACCTAGATGTAAATATAGATTGGCTGGTGAATAAGTTTGCTGATGATACCAAAATTGGAGGATTTGCAGATAGTGAGGAATGCTGTCAGAAGATTCGGCAGGATATAGATTAGCTGGAGAAATGGAAGATGGAGTTTAATGCGAGCAAGTGTGAGGTGTTGCACTTTGGGAGGTTGGATGCAAGGAGAGAGTCTGCATTTAATGGCAAGACCCTGAATAGTATTAATATACAGAGGGATATTGGAGTCCAATTTCATAGCTCACTGAAGGTGGAAGCCAAAGTACATAGGGTGGTAAAGTCGCGTATGGGAAGCTTGCCTTCATTGCTAGGGGCATTGAATATATAAGTTAGGAAGTTATGATGCAGGTCTATCGCAATTTTGTTGGGCCGCATTTGGAATATTGCATGCAGTTCTGTTTGCCACATTGCAGGAAACACGTGGAAGCTTTGGAGAAGATGCAAGGGAGGTTTAGCAGAATGCTGCCTGGATTAGAGGGTTTCAGCTACAGAGAGAGGTTGGATAGACTTGTATTGTTTTCTATGGAACGTTGAAAGCTGAGGGAAGACTTGAAATTAGTATATAGAATTGAGCGGCATAATTAGGGTAGAAAGTCCGAACCTTATTCTCTGTGTGGAAATAACCAATACTAGAGGGTCTAGCTATAAGGTGAGAGGGGGAAAGTTTAATGGAGATGTGTGGGGCTAGTTTTTTTTATACACAGAGTGGTGGGGGGGGGGGGGGGGGCTGGAATGCACTGCAAGGTGTGTTGCTGGAGGCAGATACGATAGTGGCATATGAGGCTTTTAGATAGACACATGGAAGTGCAGGGAATAGAGGGATATGGATCAGACTGGCCGATGAGATCAGTATCTAGGCATTGTATTTGGCACAAACATTGTGGGCTGAAGAGCCTGTTCCTGTGCCCTTGTTATATATTCTGTGTATCAACTGCTAGAGAACCATGATCTTGATAAAATAATCCTTCTGGTCTGCCTGAGACATGCATGTTGGTCATCCAATGCTTAATGTTGCCCAAGACGGAGTGCTTCCATCTGCAAATTGCTGCTGCAAATACAACACCATTCCTGAGGAATGCACTGAAACTTGGTGCAGGCACTGCCAAGACTATATAGTGAAGGTCTAATTCTCTCCTGCTGTTGCAAATAGTGACTGGAATCTGAGATTAAAATTCTTAACGAGTGTTGTATCGAAATGCTAACGTTAAGTCATTAGAACAACATGATGTGAAAATGTGGAATTGAATGTGTATATATTCTCTGAAGTAAAATAAATCTTTGTAGGAGAGAAATTGCTGGGTAGTGACCTTGGAATTCCATTCACTAAGAGCTGATGTATTTCTAGGTGCATGGAAATATCCAACACTGAGCTACCATTCCAAAAATAATGAAAGTAAATTGTATGATATTTTACACTTGACTTAGATGTGGTGCTTGGGTGGTCTTAATGGCATATTGAACCCATACCGAATATCTGTTGTAAATGTTTGATGGTGCAGAGAAAGGTTTATGTTGTCCATCTTCATTGTGTCTAACCTGAACAGGCCTTGATATATTGCTAGGTAGACAAAAATGCTGTAGAAACTCAGCGGGTGAGGCAGCATCTACGGAGAGAAGGAAAAGGCGACGTTTCGGGTTGAGACCCTTCTTCAGACTGGTTCTTCAGATCACATATATTGCTATCGGGCTTGAGCCTTTTATTTCATTCTTATTTTATACTATCTTGCTTTTCTTAGAAAATTAACTGAATTGATCATTGAGCTCTAATTTACAAAAGCGCTGTACTCATTTGGATATACATGAAGAAATTAATAATCAAGCTGATGAGGTTTGTTTTTAAAACAGGTACTGAATGAAGCAGTGGGTGCTCTAATGTACCATACCATTACGTTAACACGAGAAGACCTTGAGAAATTCAAAGCACTTCGAATTATTGTCAGGATCGGCAGCGGTTATGACAATGTTGACATCAAATCTGCAGCTGATTTGGGTAAGAGCTGGGGCTGTTTATTTATGGGACTTGGTAGGTGGTGGAGAGTCAACTCTGTGTCAGAACCATTTTGTTCTGCAGATGTAATGCATACTCTGTAATCGTATGGATACAGTGTTACCTATAAATGAGCTCTCTACGATAAGTAGTTGCTTTGTTTGCTGTGCCTGAGGATTTCTGTGCAGTAGTTTTGATCTGTTTTTGCTTATGATTGAAATTTATTATGACCAGCAAGTAGAGAATTTACTACTAATACAGTTTGACCTGAAGCACTGACTTTCCCTTCACACTGGGGCAGCATACAAGAGCTTTGTAATATGCTTCTGAAATGGTGAATTGGAGCCTTTCATTGCCTGCTTCCAATGTTGGTCTCCCCAAATGTTGGCTGAGAATGTTGAGGCCGTTCTCAATAGAAAAGTGAGCACATAATTTGTCCAGATTCTATCTTCAGCTGCATACATTTTGCTGTGTTTGGTTTATTTCACAAGTCCTCAGCAAGTTAAACAGTCCATGCCTGCGTGCAATCATTTCTAGACAACTGAATGCTAAGTAATATTCACACCTTGAAAATCGCAGAAAATGACCATATCCAACAATGAAGAGTCGATCATTTATCGTTGCTATCTAATGGCATTGCTATTGTTGGATTCTCCATCAATGTCCTGGGGATCACCAATGACTGGAGATTAAACTGGAACAGCTATATAAATATTGAGGCAGAGGAGGCTGTATATTCAGTAAATAACTTGTCACCTGACACATCAAAGTCTTCATACTATTTAAAATGGGCAAGTCAAGAGCCTGATGGATAATCTTAATGAAGCCTGGCACCATCTGGACAAGGCAGCCCATAAGGAAGGCAACCCATCCACCATCTGAAACATTCATTCCCTCCACTACTGGTGCTCTGTCCCTACAGTGAGTACCATTTACAAAAGAGGCTGCAGTTACTCGCCTGGGTGAGTTTAAACAGCACCCCCTAAACCCATCACCTCTACCATCAAGAAACAGGAGCAACTGACACACTGTGATACCACAACCTGCATGTTCACCTCCAAATCACACAAATATTCCCTTTCTTTGATTGTCACTGGGTCTAACTCTTAGAACTCCTTTCCCAGCAGCATTATGGGAGCACCATCGAAAGGCAGAGTGGATAAAGAAGGTGGCACCTTTGTTAGGGTAATTAGGGGTGGACAATATATACTGGCCGTGTTAGCAATGCCTGATCATAAAAATAAAACGTTTATGAATGAGTCAACTGCAAGATCTCTTGACTGATGAGACTAGACTGTGAAAATGTCAACACTAAAAGTAAACTTGCTAGCTTTTAATATAATTTGCTGCTTGTCGTCTTGTAATTTCCTGTGTTGGAAATCGGAATACTATGATGTCAGCAATAAATATGATTGACATCAAATGCACTACACAGTAACTAAGAGAAGACAAGACATTCATGCATCTAACACAAGGGCTGCCCAGGGTTTTTGAAACAGAGCAATTTATTTAATCATTATATAAGAAATAAACTTGCAGCACGCCAATGGAAGGAGTTTTTTTAAAAATTAGCTTTTCCTTTTGCCACTTCAATTCTTGGCTCTTCTTCCAGAAGACATTTTGCCTAACAGTGTTCAATATGCGATATCACTTCCTCAAGTGGTGATGCTGCAATCTTTTTTCGAAGCTAGGACTTGGTTTGCATCCTCTCCCCTTGTCCTCCCCCCCACTCCATGTGTTTATCTTTGATAAGCTTGTTTGGACAACAGCACCCATGGCAATTAGAGAGCGTTGCAATGAAACAAACTGATCTTGATCTGATAAGCTGGCACCTTTTCCCTTGATTGTGGTGTCATTTTGGTAGTGAATGTAACCAATCTGTGTAAGGATGTAACAGCAGAAATGAAGGGAGGACAATGGAGATTGGTGAAGCGTGGGGAACTGGAACTGAGGAGATCTGAACATTTTATGAGTAGAAGTTAAATGGATGGAAATTAACAGGAATTAGATAACAATGGGGATTTCAAATTATATCATTAGACTGTGAAATAGTGTTTTCTTTGCATCATTCAAAACTGGTAAGATTGTTTAGCAGTACATTTGAAACTGCTTGTTTGTATGCCATTTTGGTTTTTTTCAGATTATGATTTTAGCCCTGGTGTTTAGTGGTAAATGTTGAATCTCATTCCATTTTACAGGGATTGCAGTGTGTAACATTCCCGCTTCATCAGTGGAAGAGACGGCAGACTCCGCGCTGTGTCACATATTAAACCTCTACAGACGGTCAACCTGGCTCCATCAGGCCTTGAGAGAGGGGACAAGAGTATCGAGTGTTGAACAGATCCGCGAGGTAGCAGCCGGAGCAGCTCGGATCCGTGGAGAAACTCTGGGCATCATTGGACTGGGTATGTTTACCTGACAATGTGTAATCAAGCTGCGCGAGTCTTCCTCGCTCTCCACTTCTGTTTTTCGAAAGCAGGCCAGCACTTAATCTATGGTGGTTGACAACTTGTGATCTCTTCCAGTCATTTGCAGTCTGAAGAAGGGTCTCGACCCGAAACGTCGCCTATTCCTTCTCTCCATCGATGCTGCCTCACCCGCTGAGTTTCTGCAGCATTTTTTGTCTACCTGCAGTCCTTTTATGTTCCATTCTGTATGTGATCCTGAACAACAAATTTCATTCAATGCATTGCATTTTAAATGCCCATGTTATATGTACAAATTGGCAGTATCTACTTGAAATTCATGCTAGTAATTCTTATTTCCTTCTCTGTGGTCATGAGGTTTATTGCCACTTGTAGCACAATGTTGAACTATGTTACCTGCACGCAGCAGATGTGTGACCTGGATTTGTGTAGCCCATGTTGCAACTGCATTTGGATTAATGGTGTTTGCCAGTGTTCAACGGGTGGCTCTGTTACTTCTGAATCGGAAGGTAATGGGTTCAAATCCCACTCAAGAATATGGCACGTACTCCATGCAGTCCACAGAGGGTGTTGAACCAAAAGGATAGGATTCCTTTAGCTGAAATATTAAATTGAAGTTAATAGGTTCATACCACACTTTGAAATAGGACCTAATGCAGAACCCGCGCCATTATTTATTGATCAGTCAACACGAAGTAGATTATATATGGGCCAAACACTGACAGAAAGGACTGGTGTAGATGTGGCATCTTGGTTGGCATGGGCAAAACGGGCCGATGGGCCTGTTGCCATTCTGTGTGGCTCTATCTAATCTTATGCGCCAAATACAGGCAAATAGGTTCTCCAAACTGAACTTTCTCAACTACTATATTTGTAGCATCATACTCAGTAGTACTTGCACTTATCTTTAAACAAATCAAGCCAGTCTTGTGGCCCTCTGCGGTGATATCCTTGCCTTGTTTCAGTATGGTCTCCACTGGTTGGGTGAGATTTTAGAGGAACGTCAAGCAACTTTTTCCAACTGAGGGGTTTCTGTGCCTACTTAATTGAGAAAAACAAAGTGCAAGAGGAACTCAGACACAATATGCTGGAGTAACTCAGCGGGTGAGGTAGCATTTCTGGAGAGAAGGAATTGGGCGACGTTTCGGGTGGAGACCCTTCTTCAGATTGATGTCAGGGGAGGGGACGGGACAAAGAAAGAATGTAGGCAGAGACAGTAAGACTAGTGGGAGAACTGGGAAGGGGGAGGGGATGGAGAGAGAAAGCAAGGGCAATCTGAAGTTGGAGAAGTCAATGTTCATACCCCTGGGGTGTAAACTACCCAAGTGAAATATGAGCTGCTGTTCCTCCAATTTGTGCTGGGCCTCAGTCAGGACAGAAACTGTTTGGGTCCTTGGATGTAGTCGAGGGGGGAGGTAAAGGAGGTATTGCATCTCCTGCGGTTGCAGGGGAAAGTACCTGGGGAGGGGGTGGTTTGGGTGGGAAGGGATGAGTTGACCAGGGAGTTACGGAGAGAACGATCTCTGCGGAAAGCAGAAAGGGGTGGAGATGGGAAGATGTGGCCAGTAGTGGGATCCCTTTGGAGGTGGCGAAAATGTTGGATGTTGTATGCGACGGCTGATGGCGTGGAAGGTGAGGACAAGGGGGACTCTGTCCTTGTTACGAGTGGGGGAAAGGAGAGTAAAAGCGGAGCTGCGGGATATTGAGGCGACCCCAGTGAAAGCCTCATCAAAAATGGAATAGAGGGACTCAGTGGGTTAGGCAGCAGCTGTGAATGGAATGGACAGACGATATTTCAAATTCACCTCAAGTATGCCTCCAGAGACGCAAGGACCGCAGATGCTGGAATCTAAGGCAAAATTAATGGCTGAAGAACCTCAGTGGATCAGGCAGCATCTTTGGAGGGAATGGACAGGCAGTGTTTTGGGTTTTGACTGATCCTAACCCAAAATTGTCAGCCTGTCCATTCCTTCCAAAGCTGCTGTCAGACCCACTGAGTTCCTCCGGCACTTTGTATTTTTATATAGTTCTCGGGTATGCCTACTTATCCATTGTCTATTCTAGTGGTCCCTTGTCTCCCTTCAGCTTGCAACATTTAAAAATGTTTAATATAATTTTATATAATTTTTTTATTTTTTTTAAATTATTGATTAGTATTCTTTGATTAAAGACTGAAAGAAAATGTCTCTTTCTCCTTGCAGGCCGCATTGGTCAGGCAGTAGCTTTGCGGGCAAAAACATTTGGATTCAACGTGATCTTCTATGATCCGTACCTGCCAGATGGAGTGGAGAAGTCACTTGGACTGCAGAGAATTAGCACCTTACAGGATTTGCTGGTTCACAGTGACTGTGTGACCTTGCACTGCAGCCTAAACGAGCACAATCATCACCTCATCAATGACTTCACCATCAAACAGGTATAAATGCCAGGGTAATGTGGTTCATTGCATTAATACATAACCCATAAACTTAATTTGTTACATAAATCCTTGGGGTAGTTACGCTGCTTAAAGGTATTGTTTAAATCAAATACAAAACCAATTTGAATACAATATAGAGAGTGTTGCTTCAGGAAAGTTATTTTTAATTCATTCTACATATATGGATATCACTGCCAAGTATTAATTACTTGATTCTAAAAGTCACCTTGAATTGCAGAAAAGGTTGATTTATGTCTTTATTTATTTATGTTATGTCTTAACACTTGATTGGCTTTCTTAGTCCACTTCCAGGAACAATTTATAGCAAACCAGGTTAAGTTCATAAGTGATAGGAGCAGAATTTGGCCATTTGGCTGATCTATCTCTCCCTCCTAACCCCATTCTCCTGCCTTGTCCTCATAACCCCTGGCACCCGTACTAATCAAGCATTGCCGTAAAAACTATCCATTGCCTTGGCCTCCACTGCCTTTTGTGGCAATGAATTCCACAGATTCACCACCCTCTGACTTAAGAAATTCCTCCTCATCTCCTTCCTAATGGAACGTCCTTTAATTCTGAGGCTATGACCTCTGGTCCTAGACTCTACCATTAGTGAAAATATCCTCTCCACATCCACTCTATCCAGGCCTTTGACTATTTGGTAAGTTTCCGAGGTTCCCCCTCTTCCTTCTAAACCTGAGCGAGGAGCGGCCCAGTACCGTTTAATGCTCATCACATGTTAACCCACTTATTCCTAGGGTCATTCTCATAAACCTCCTCTGGACCCTCTCCAGAGCCACCACATCCTTCCTCAGATATGGTGCCCAAAATAGCTCTCATTATTCCAAATGCGGCCTGACCAGCACCTTATAGAGCCTCAGCATTAGATTAGATTCAGATTCAGATCCCTGTTTTTGTATTCTAGCCCTCTTGAAAGAAATGCTAGCATTGCGTTTGCCTTCTTTACTGCTGATTCGACTTGCAAATTAATTTTTTGGTGATTCTGCACCAGTATCCCCAAGTCCCTTTGCACCTCCCGATTTTTAGATTCTCTCCCCATTTAGAAAATAGTCTACACCTTTATTCCTACTACCAAAATGCACGACTCCGCACTTTGCTACGCTGTATTCCATCTGCCCACTCTCCCAATTTGTCCAAGTCCTTCTGCAGAGTCGCTGCTTTAACTACACTACCTGCCCCCGCACCTATCTTCATATCATCTGCAAACAATGCCGCAAAGCCATCAATCTCCTCATCCAAATATTATACATCGTGAAGAGTTGTGGCCCCGGCACCGACTCTTGCGGAACCCCGCTAGTCACTGGCAGCCGACCAGAAGAAGTCCCCTTTATTGCCTTTCTTTTTACCTTCTGCCATCCACCCAACCTGCTATCCATGCTAGTAACTTCCTTTTGATGCCATTTGCTCTCATCTTCCTTAGCAGCCTCACATGTGGCACATTATCAAAGGCTTTCTGAAGATCTACTGACTCTTTTGTCTGTCCAGCTATTTACTTCCTCGACGAATTCCAGCAGCAAGATTTCCCCTCAACAAAACCATATGCTGCTGGAGCCTGAATTGTTTTTTTTCCAAATGGACATCAGTGAATCAATGACCCAAAAACTTTTTCCATCAGTTTTACAGATTTTGATATGTACAGATTTTAGATATTTTCCCATTTGAATCAAAAACTTGAACTGCTAGTTTTGAAGTCTGATGCTCCAGTTGCCCAATGAATCAGACAGATCATGAATATCCCTTCATCTCAAGTCTGTACTGAGTTAACCAATTGAGCAAGACACCAATTTTTGAAACTGCTTTTGTCCAAAAGGCATTCTTTGCTATCAGTATTACAGTGAGTTATGATCATTTTTTTAATAATGGAATAGCTTGCTGAAATTGACTAATTGAGTAGTGAACTGATTTGAAAATGGATAAATTGCTAGAATAAGATAATTGAACAGCAGTTTAAATTACCGGTAATGCAAATTGTTCCACGTTTACAATTAATTCTCTGCAGTCTCAATTTTCTGCATAGCTATCTATGAGATGATCAATACTTGGTGTTATTACATGCAGAAGATTGATATGTTTGGTTTATAATCCATGTATGATTGGAAAATCCTGGCTTTTTGCACACTCCAAGTTGTCCTGCTTGCCAATTATATAGTTTGTTGCATTATTGTATTAAATTAATTAATTATTGCACATTTAATTTATCAGCATTGCCCTTCAGGTATGTGCTGGGACTGCTGTTAATGGCATTATGAATCCGATTCACAGATGCGTCAGGGAGCATTCCTAGTGAACACTGCACGAGGAGGGCTGGTGGATGAGAAAGCATTGGCACAGGCACTGAAAGATGGCCGGATACGAGGGGCAGCTTTGGATGTTCACGAATCTGAACCTTTCAGGTGAGTTAGTATGTGGTGTGACCCCCAAAAATAGGGTAGGTAGCTTGATCAAGTCAGGGTAAAACAGAATGTCAGAAAGATACGACAAGGCAGGCAGCAGCTGTCGAGAAACTTAACGTTTTAAACTGCCTATCAGAACTTGAGATTAGAAGTGAGATCATTTTAAATTGTTGGGAAAGGGCAAAACAAATAATTAAATTGAAGGTCTGCGCTAGGTGGGAAAGAATGCACCAAGGAAGGGAAGGGTAATAAAACAGCTGAAAATGTGAGATGCAGAACTAGCATTGCTGATCACCTGAAATAGTTGACATCTGCTCTATAAATACCGATTTACGGGCAACTAGTGGTCCGGCACCTCCTTTAATCCAGCCAAGATTACGAGAGCGCACTTGGAAACCTCCTTTCTCCCCCCCCCCCCCCAAGATGTCCCCCCGAAACACTTAGGCCTGGTGAGGCAGCCGATCTGAACCTCATCGGGACTTCCGCACCGATCGGCGGGTCAAATTTGCCCCTGCTGCTGGGACTCTGGAACTCCGACTTGGCCAGAGACAACAGAATCGTTTCCATAGCCGACTTTGCGGGCCAGTGTTTCTTCTGCTCTGCTGCCGAGGTTGGACCATTCTGGTACTGTTGGACTTCTCTTGGAGCCGCGAACCTCGGTGCAATTCAGAAAGGCCCTGGAACCAAGAATGCCAGAAAATTGGTGGTGGACCTATATTTTAAATCTGATGTTATTCCTCGAGCTTCATTGAAAGTCAGAGCATTAGTAGGATGTATATTTAAAACTGCACTTTCTGATTTTTACTTAAGCATCTGCAGTATTTTGCTTTAGGTACTTTACATCTATTGTCAATTAGTGATTGGACAGCAGAGGCACTGATGTTTAAGGGGGAAAGCAAGGAATCTTTTATCTCCACTCTTCTCTAGTCGTCCTCTTTGTACAAAAGTGTTGGTATCAATTGTATTAATATCTTAATTTCTTCTGGCCATCTATTGCTGATAAAACCTTAGCTGTTGAAACTGCAAAGGGGACAGGGGGGTGGGGTTTGTGTAAAGCAAATTTCATGCTTCAGATTTTAAAGCTAGTCTGGTTTGGTATGAAAATTAACTAAGTTACAGAATTATTTCCATGAGCCCTGTTGTTGGATAAAACTGTACTATGAAACTTGACCAATGTGATGACCATTTTGTGATTCAATGCAGCTAACATGGGTCACACGGAGAACCCTCTGCCTGTTGTTAACAAGCTGATCTTATTGATCAGATTGGCAGTCAAATGAGTTGCCACCATTAGTAGAGGACCTTGGATGTTCCACAAATGCAGCCCAAACCTTAGATCTCATTGGAACAAAGTCTGACATGACTGCCCTTCTTGCTTATATCATCATAAACTGCATTTGGATACAGAATCTGATGTCTCATGTTTCAATCTTTCTCTGAAGCCTTTGTCCATATTGAACTATTGGTGAATGACAAAAACACCAGTGCAGTAATTGTAGTTCCATCCATCACATTGCAGTTTTTAATCATGAATTCTGTCCTAGATAATTCTGGTATGAAATCTTAACATTCATCCATTTAGCTTCATCTCAAGTCATTGTATGAATTCATGGCCACTGTAACCTGATGTTCAAATATCCATGCACTCAAATCAAAGAAGAAAATAAGGACAGGTCTATTAGAACCTGTAGAACAAAAAAGATGCATTTATATTAATGTATGCTGTTTTTCTGCTCGTTAATACAATGTTTTTTTCTGATTTCCAAGATAATATTTTTTTTCCTGCTTGGTGTCTTTTAGCTTTAGTCAAGGGCCCTTGAAGGATGCACCAAATCTCATTTGCACCCCACACACAGCATGGTATAGTGAGCAGGCTTCAATCGAAGTACGAGAAGAGGCAGCTAGAGAAATCCGAAGAGCTATTACAGGTATGATGTGATGTTTGATCTCTCCGATGCTATTAAC
Organism: Amblyraja radiata; assembly: GCF_010909765.2. Lineage (NCBI taxonomy): Eukaryota > Metazoa > Chordata > Chondrichthyes > Rajiformes > Rajidae > Amblyraja > Amblyraja radiata. Next base: position 51,457,614 of record NC_045966.1, read on the forward strand.
TAGGAAACTGAGAGGAATGGCCTTGACAGTGACCTGTTGTGTTTACGACCCATCAAATATGTGCGTCCGACTGGTGTCTCTATTTTTGAAACACTTTCACTGCTACTTCTAAGGCAAAGGGTCAAATAAAATTCACTGAAAATGCTGTGTTCATATAGTGGAACAAAGAAAATTGGGGTGTGCTGGAATTGGAAGATTCCTGAGATCTGGAATAGCTATAGTTGGAGGACAGAAAACTTGTACAGGGTTTTGAGTACAGGTATAAGAATTTTAAATATATTACAATTATAATTATAAGCAGTGCTTTCCATAAAAGCAGACACAATTGCTCCATAGATGCTGCAGCACCCGTTGAGTTTCTCCAGCATTTTTGTCTACCTTCGATTTTCCAGCATCTGCAGTTCCTTCTTAAACAATTATTTATATTCTATTCATTCACAAGTGTTCTTAAAATTGATTTAGTTTTTAATTGCAGCTGTGTTTTAATTGCTTAATAACAAACCTACTTCAGATTTCCTCATGCAATTTGAGCACTAGAGCCAAATCCTGAATCAGCCACAAGAGGACAGTGTGCTTTGCTGTCAGCCTTCAAAGTGTACTTGTGCCATCCTGTGGTCGAAAACAATTACGGCACAAACTTCAGTAAAAATGTGTTCTTGCTTTTTGTGGAAAGGCTTTGTTGTAACTCTTCTCATACCTTTTCATCTTCCTTATGAATCAGTTACCAATGAAAATCGAGGAAAGAATACAGGCATAGGAATTAATTAAAAATTAGCTGGAAACACTCTGCATATCGAGCAACATGTGTTCAAAGAGAAACTGAGTTGATGTTTCAAGTCTAGGGCAGATGCTGCCTGATTTCCAAGAGTGTTTCCAGCAATTTTCCCCTTCATTTCAGCGGTTACAGGTATTTTGAGCATGTGAAGTAGGAGAACGAGTAGCCTCCCTACCCTTCAAGTCTGCTCCATCATTTAATAAGATGATGGTTGATGAGACTCTTGACTCAACTTTGCATTCCTGTCTACGTATGGTACTCAAAAATAGTTTTGAAAACATTTATACTTCCTTCATCCTTTAAGGTTTGTAGCTCTTTAATAGAAAAATAAAAATTGTTACATCTTGCTCTTGAGTAGAAAATCATTCAATATTTGTGTGGGACGGCTGCTATTCTGGCTGGAGGTCTGTGACCAGTGGTGTCTGCAGGGATCTGTGCTGGATTCCTGTGGTTTGTGATAGATATATATATATATATATATAGATAGATATAGATTGATACACAGATAAAGATACAGATAGATACACACACACTGGTGTAGTTGCAGACAGTGAAGAAGGCTGTCAAAGGATGAAACCGGATATGGATCAGTTAAAGATCTGGGTGCAGAATCAAAGTGCACTATCCATCCCATTATAAAACAGAGTCAACATGATAAAACACTAAACACAATTTTTGAATGAATATAAAGCAATTGCTCTGGAATGTTAACTTTAGTGATATTTAAACTGAGTTTATCTCCTCTGATTTCCCCTTTCAGTTGATGAGAACTCATATTCTTTATCTGAGAAACATTGTGTGAGGATGGCTCTGTTGGTGCTGCATTCATGTACTTTAGACTACAAGCATTTCTTTGGCAAATCACCTTTTCATTGGGGAGATGGGTGTGTAGTGTGAGCATGTATCCTATTGATGCCTAAGACTGGAGATCTTTTGTCCATTAAGTATCTTGAGTCAGATACTAACTTGTATTCTCTGCTTCTCCACAGGGAGGATTCCAGATACCTTGAAAAACTGTGTGAACAAAGAGTATCTTGCCACAGCTTCACAATGGACTGGCATCGACCCTGTAGCTGTACATCCTGAGCTGAATGGAGCTGCTTACAGGTAGAAAAGCGATTTGGTTATGTTATTTTATGTTCTGAAGCCTGACAATCCTTTTGAATTAAAAATGCCTGTTTTCAACTCTTACTCCAATCAGAGTGTACATATGCAGTGCTTTTACCAAAGAAAAAACACTTGTTCAGGTGCAATTTAGTGACTTTGGCTTGGGAATCCATACAGTCTTGAGATCACATAGGATAATTACACTTTTCACCTAGGGCATATGAGCAATGGGCTGTCATCCATATGGTGATCAAACTGATGAAAACTGAGACTTTGAGAAATACTGTTTGGGCGGCACAGTAGTAGAGCTGCTGCCTCAGCGCCAGTAACCCAGGTACGATCCTGAATGCGGATCCTGACTGTGCAGAGTTTATACGTTTTCCCTGTGATCGCGTGGAGTTTTTTTTTCCGGGAGCTCCGGCTTCCAGAGCACCCTTGAGCCAGATTCAATCCTGACCTGCAGTGTTGCCTGTATCCCATTCTTCCTGTGGCCACATGGTGGTCTGATTTCCTCCTATATTTGACATGCAGGTTGGTGGGTTAATTGACCACAGGAAATTGTCCCTGATGTGTAGGTGAGTGGTAGAATTTGGGGAATAATGGAGACTAAATGAGGATTAGCATAAGTAGGTGCTTGATTGTTTAGTTTGGGTAGCGAGTTGTAGGCCTTGTTTTTTGTGCAGTATGTCCCTGCCTTTATTTCCTCAGCCTTGTTTGGTAATGATAAGTACCTGGGGAGCCTTTCAAGCATTGTTCAATTGGAAAAAAAATTTGAAGTAGGAAACCTGATAAACATCATGTCTCAGTGCTACAATATTTAAATAGCGAATGTAATTATTGCAGTACTGGGGTAGTGGATAAAAGAGAAAATCTGCTCAATGTAGCACTGGGATTAGAGGATTAACAAAGATCTGTTCAGCATGGCAGTACCAGATGGCTCTTCAAATAATCTGTCACTGTTCCAACATACAGATGTGTACATACTGAAGAAAGACCAGCTGGTCACTTGACTGTGTGCCATCATAACCTGTTGTGACTTCTGCATATCCTCACTCCATTACTCGTGAACGCATGCAAATTCCTTGGGAGCAACAATAAAAAAGAACGGGCTAAATAAAGAAAATATTCTAGGAAATTTCCCTCTGAGCATCAACCTGTATATACTGTATCTTGCCCAGGTTCACAAACATTTAAATGGCATTCTGGCAGCCACTTGCACCAATTGATTCTTGGTTTGCTGTCAATTATCTTTTGTGTTCCCTTGTTGAGCCATTTATCTTGTATGTGTGAGTGGTGTGCGTACTTTTCTGCTGTTGAAATTTTCTCTTAATTTCCTTAGTCCTTCATCTCTCTTAGATTCCCCTTGACCTTATCTGCTACTATGAGAACAATCACAATTTCTCCCCCCTTAATTTGCTCACTTTTGAAGTTGCTTTGCCTGCATCATCCAAAACAAGATCATCCTCCCTGATGAGTGTTGCCCAGAATTGGTTATGGTATTCCAACTGAGATGTAACTAATATTTCAATAACATTTTTAAAACATCTTTATTTTTCTGACATATTCTGGCTTTTTCTCACCTCCTGTTTTTCTCTCTACCCCCTCTCGCCCCCAACCTCTTTCAATCTGAAGATGGGTTCCTACCCGAAACGTCATCTATTCCTATTCTCCCGAGATTCTGCCTGGCCTGATGAGTTACTCCAGCATTTTGTCTACCTTTAGTATAAACCACAATCTGTAGTTCTTTCTTACACGTTCTTTTTTGTTTTGTACTCTGCCATGTGTCTTTTTCATTTTCAATGATATGTGCATATAAAAGCATTAGAGTTGGGATATCATGTTACATTGGTACAAAACATTGGTTAAACGACATTGGGAGTATTGTGTACAATTCTGGTTGGCACACTGCAAGAAGGACGTTGTAGCATTAAAAGCGATTCACTGTGATGTTGCCTGGGATGGAAGGCTTTTACTAAAGTGAGTGATTCAGTGGCTTGGATGTTCTCACAAGGGCACAGGAGGCTGGTGTGTGATCTTGGAGGTTTACAGGTCCTCCCCAAGTTACAATGAGGTTCCATCTTGTGATCTGTTTAAGGTTATGCTGCTGCTAGTAAGAATTTCATTGTTCTGTTTAGGTCATATGACAATAAAACACTCTTGGCTCTTCTGTCGATAGTCTGTCTTGTATACTGACTATGGAACAACTGAATTTTTACTAGCTGCAGCTTAACGGGTTTGGTTTTATAGTAACCAGAATAATGCAAAAACTGACATCCTCAATGCAACCAAAGACATAGAAGATCATAGTTGCTGAGGTTAGTATTCAGTATTGTTCAGGAGCCTGATGACTACTGGGATAAAACTGTTCTTGAACCTGGTGATCATAGTTCTTGGGCTCCTGTACCAACTTCATGATGGTAATAGCAAAATGAGAGTTTGGCCAGGGTGATGTGGGTCTCTGATGATGAACTGGATATTGGCTGCCATCCTCTGTAGTCTCCTTTGTTCCCTGGGTGTTTGAGCTGCCAATCCAGACTGTGAAGCAACAAGTCATTATGCTCTCCACTATACCATGCAGTAATTGGATAGAGTAGTCATTGACATCCAAATCTCCACATCTTCCAAGGAAGTAGATGAGCTTTCTTTGTGATTGCATTGACATTCTATGCTCAGGGCAAATCATCAAAGATATGCACACCCAGGAACTTGAGGCTGTTCACTCTCTCTACTGCCGTACCATTGATGAAGAAAGGTTAATGGATCCCTGGAGTTCCCCATCAAAAGTGGATAATCAACTGCTTAGTCATGCTAAAGTTAAGAGCAAAATTGTTGTTCTGACACCATTCAATCAGATTTTCAATCTTCCACCTATAGTCTGACTCATTGTTACCTGTTATTTGCCAAGAATAGTGGTAATGTCAGTGAATTTAAAGATGATGATGCAGAAGTGTCTGGCTCCACAGCCATTGGTATAGAGAGAAGAGAATAGAGCAAGGGACTGAGCACAGCCTTGACGTGTTCTTGTGTTGATTATTGAGGAGAAAGTGCTGTTGCCAATTTGACCCGATTGTGATCTGTCCGTGAGGAAGTTGAAGAACCAATTACATAGTGATGAGCAGAGACCCAGTTCTGAGTCTGATACGTTTGGAGGGGATGATGTTGAACGTTGAGCTGTAGTCGATGAGCAGCAGCTTGGTATACATGTTCTCTTTGTCTAGTGCAGAATGGTTAGGCAGCGAGCTTGCATCTTTTGCTGACTTATTATAATGGCAGACAAATTGCAATGGGTCCTTAGCAAGGCAGGTGTTTATATACATCATAAGTAACCTCTTAAAGCATTTCATCATCATGGATATAATGCCTCTAGTCAGTAGTCATTGAGACATGTCAACTTACTCTTATTACAGATATCCTTTTAAGGAAGGTGGAAACTTTGGACCTCAGGAATGAAGATTTCCAAAAAAACGGCAGCAAATTGGGCCATAGCAATATATTCAAATTGCTAACCAAAGGCAGTGCGTGGTTAAACCATGGCATTCATATATTGTCAGCCGTTCATATATTGTCATGAGTTACTGAGTTCCCACATGCAGAAGATGCCTGAGGCAGTCAGCAAATCTGTCCTGCCAGACTCCCAATCCCAGTATGTAAACATAACCAGTGCATACGTCAGGTGTTTGCAACCTGTGATGGACCTGATTATGATTGAGGAGAGTAGATAGGATAGTTAGTCATCCTTTTGCTTTGATGTCTAAAATTGAAGGGCATATGTGCAAGGTGAATGGGGAGAAATTTAGGAGATGTCTGAGTGGCAATATTTTCCCACAATGTGGTTGTTATATGGAAAGCTACAGAGGAGGTGGTAGAGGCATGTTTAAACTCATTTGGACAGTTGTCCTGGATCATTTGGGCCAAAGGTCCCGTTTCTGTGCTGTACTCTCCAGGTACTATGCCCTCCCTTTTAAACTAGTGCCATTTAGTTTATGTTGCCCTTCTTCATTCTTCCAAGCACCCTGCTTCATCTACACAATGTTCAATTTGCAATCCTCTCCTCAAGATGACATGATATTAACATTTGGGAAACATTGAACAGTGTGGAAAAAGTTACCGTTCACCACAAACTTTTGGCCTTTCGGAAGTTTGGATCTCCCTATAATCATCCTTTCTAATCCTATGAGATCATATCTGCTATTGCTTATATGTAGTACTTTCCACCTGCAATTTGAAACTAAAAATCAAATACTTCACCCCCCTTATCAATACTCAAACTTTCAAAAAACTTGTTAGTCACATATGATTTGGCTCTTGCATGCTGGTTTTCAGTTTGTGCTTCCAGTTAATTCTGTCCCAGATTTATCTGAAGCTCCCCAATGCTGTATTTGAGCTGACTGGCCACCACCTTTATGATTTATTGCCCTCCCATATTTTGAACAGTGTTGTAACATTTACAATGCCCTTTCAGCACTTATCCCCAGAGGGCTGAGTAAAGATGGCCAAAGCCTCTTCAACCACACATTCCTTCTGGTGACTGTCATTTCTGGTTTTAAACATTATAACCTTGTAAGAATCTCATTATTTTACTGTACTCAATTTATTTTCCGACCTTCCTTCATCCTATGTTCATTTTCAGAACTCTACTCCAGAATGTTATTATGAAGAACTGAAAATTCTGCTTCATTCTTGGTAGAAAGATAATATTTCTGGTTACAAATTATCCTGGCAAAACATGTCAGCTTTGTGCGTGATTTTGTAATTGCCTTCCATGAGGCATCCTGAGCTACGTGGTTCCTCCTTCCATTGAGCAGCTGTGAATTTAAGGTGCTTGTTTTTATTCATGTTGTGTTATGCACTGCACAAAATTGAGAATTGTTGCCTTGATATCTTCATCTAGTCCCTAAAATCAAACTGCAGAATTCCAGTTGTAGAATAGCAACCATTGTTTGTGGTAATGTGTGGTACGTGCAGACTGTCGGTGTTTCTGCTTGATCTCCACATAGCTCTCTACATGTATTTTCATGGGGTCTGAGTTCTGGGAACCATATGCACATGTGTTTAATCAATAGCTCGGATTTGGGACAATTTGTAGATATGAGTGAAACGCATGTGTTGTCTGTATTTATGGAAACTGATTGGAAGCAAGCAAATACTCAGCTATTAGCTTTTTTTGTAGTTGAGGTTATTACATGTGTAAGAAAGAACTGCAGATGCCGGTTTAAATCGAAGGTAGACACAAAATGCTGGAGTAAATCAACAGGTGAGGCAGCATCTCTGGAGAGAAGGAATGGGCGACGTTTCGGTTCGAGACCCTTCTTCAGACATGATATGAACAATTCAATTTTAATGTTATTTTGGTTGATTTGTCTTTAGATTCAATGCACTGAAACCTGCTTTTCTTTCTAAAATAGTGTCTTGAAGGAGTGTTTCTCTGTAGCATTACTGTGATCTTGCTTAATGAACAGTCATCAATTGTCTATATAAGCTATTTAACTTTGCAGAATCAACACTCATTAAAAATCATCTTTGTTTAGTTTATTATTGTCACATGTACTGACCAACAGTGAATAGCTTTTGTTTGCATTCTATGTAGTAAAAAAAGACTATGCTTAATTTAAAATCAAGCCATCCACAGTGCACAGATAAAGGATTCAACATTTAATGCATGATAAAATCCAGTTAAAGATAGTTCAAAAATCTCTGAGGTGGATGGGAAGTCAGGACCCAACTATGGCTGATGAAAGGACTGTTCAGTTGCTTCATAACAGCTGGGAAGACCCTTTCCCTGAATCTGGAGGTATGCGTTATCAGACTTCAATACTTCTTCCATGAAGGGAGCGGAGAGAAGAGGGAGACTGGTCCTTATGCTGGTTGCCTTGCCGAGGCAGCGTGAAGTATAGATGGAGTCAATGGAAGGGAGGTTGGTTTGCGTAATGGTCTGTCTTCGTGCATAACTCTCTGAAATTTATTGTGGTCTTGGATGGAGCTGTTCCCAAACTAGGCTTTACTGCATCACAATAAAATGCCATCTCTGGCACATCTGTAGAAGTTTGTGAGGGTTGTTGGGGACATGCCGAACTTCCTAAGCCTTCCAAGGAAGTAGAGGCATGATGTGCTTTCTTGGTCATAGCTTCGGTGTGGCTGGTCCAGGACAAATTGCAGGTGATATTTATTCCTAGAAGCTTTTGAGCATCTCTACTTCGGCACCATTGTTGTATATCAAGGTGAGTGTACTGCTTCGCTTCCTGAAGTCATTCACAATCTCCTTGTCTCGCTGACATTGAGGGAGCGGTTGTTGCCTTGGCACCAGGTTACAAGGTTCTCAGTCTCCTTTCTGTACTTCGTATTGTCATTAATTGATGCGGTGGTGTCGTCTGTAAACTGAGTTGTATTAGTTTTTGGCTGCAGTCATGAGTGTATAGTAGGAGGCTGAGAATGCACCCTGAGGGGCACCAGTGTTGAGAATTATCATAGAGAATGATTTGTCACCTATCCTTGCCAATTGTGGTCTGTTGGTCAGTAAGTCGAGGATCCAATGCAGAGGGGGAGTGCAGACTCGCAAGTTCCATGAGTTTGGAGATGATATGGCTTAAAGTAAATGTTTTGAGGAGCCCTGATTTAGTTAAGTTAAACCTCACTTAATGTAAAGTGAACATTACGTTAATGTTCTTGGATGAATATTTGATGTTGGATCATTGAATAAAATTAGGCTTTGTACCCACTTACCCTCATTTCTTGATATGGTGTAGAAAATGAATGCTTTTCATAGCTTTTGCTGATTCATATGGACATTTCCATAGATTTTCCCATTCAGTCCCTGTTGTAATTGTGCCCAAGTTACTTATCTTTGTCGGCAGATTGATGGCTGGTGTGTTCAACGTCACACTTAGTGTTGTGAATATATGGTAAATGGCCAACGTGTGAGGATGTCATCCATGCAGATTGTGAAGTGGTACATTCTCTTTAACAGGCAGATGAGTATGTTTCTGGCTGCCAGTCGATGCAGACAATGGAAGATCATTGAATTTTTCATTATTTGCATTTCTTGCTAAGCAGAGAAATTCCCATTATTTACAACAACAAAAAAACATTCCTACCAGATCCTTGGTCCCAGGATGCACCTGGGCAAGAGAGCCCAGCTCTTGACACTATTTTGTAACTGACTTTCCGGAAGTGCCAGTGTATAGCCCTGTAATTCTATTTCTGAGTGACATAGCGGTAAAGTTGCTGCCTTACAGCGCCAGAGACCAGGGTTCAATCCAGACTACGTGTGCTATCTGTACAGAGTTTGTGTGTTCTCCTTGTGACCACATGGGTTTTCTCCTGGTGCTCCGGTTTCCTCCCACATTTCAAATATCTGTGGGTTTCTAGGTTAGAAACATAGAAAATAGGTGCAGGAGTAGGCCATTCAACCTTCGAGCCAGCACCACCATTCAATATGATCATGGCTGATCATCCAAAATCAGTACCCCGTTCTGGCTTTTTCCCCATATCCCTTGATTCCCTTAGCCCTAAGAGCTAAATATAACACTCTTGAAAACATCCAGTGAATTGGCCTCCACTACCTTCTGTGGCAGAGAATTCCACAGATTCACAACTCTCTGGGTGAAAACGTTTTTCCTCATATCAGTCCTAAATGGCTTACTCCTTATTCTTAAACTGTGCCCCCTGGTTCTGGACTCCCCCAACATCAGGGAAAAAAAATTCTTGCATCTAACCTGTCCAATCCTCTAAGAATTTTATATGTTTTTATAGGAAATCTCATCCTTCTAAATTCCAGCGATTACGACCCAGTCGACCCATTCTTTCATCATACGTCAGTCCCGCCATTCCGGGAATTAACTTGGTGAACCTACGCTGTCCACTCAGTAGTTTCCTGTCACGAGGGCACTTTTGATGATTTTGGTCATTCCATGGTTGCCCTACAGTACTTTGGGGGGGGTGGGGGGGGGGGGGGGGATGGAGAGGGGTTTTTAGCTTATTAAATTGTCAGTTAATGAGGTTTAAAAATAAAACAGGCACCTTTCACACTCATTTTGGTATGTCTCAAAATGCTTTGCAACCAGTCAAGTTTTAAAGTACAGTAATGTTTGAACCATTTTAATGCAGGAAACATGGTCGCTGTTTTGCCCACTGAGAAGTTCCATTAACAGCAAGTGTCAATAATCTAGTTAGGATATTGTGTGAAGAATGGGTATTTCCCAGACCACCAAGGCGAAGCATCTTTGTGCCATCAGATCTTTCTCTTCGCAGACACAAAATTGCATCAGATAAACAAATCCAGTAATGAATCGAGATGTCGGCCTTTTGTTTGTTAAAACCCCTGGAGACCAAACGTAGACTGGGCGATCATTTCGCTGAACACCTTTGCTCAGTCTGCCTCGCCTTACCTGATCTCCCGGTTGCGAAACACTTTAATTCCCTTTCTCATTCCCACACTGACCTTTCTGTCCTAGGCCTTCTCATTGTCAGGGTGGGGCTAAATGCAAAATGGAGGCACACCATCTCATATTTCGCTTGAACGGCTTACAACACAGGGGTATGAATTTGATTTCTCTAACTTCAAGTAACTTTTGCATTCCCCCTCTCTCCATCTCTCCCCCACCCGTCACACAAGCTTTTGTTCTCACCTAGCTACAGCTAACAATGGCCTGTTTCCATTATCATTGTTACTTTTTTGCATATCTCTCATTAATTTGTTCTATATCTCTGTACATCATTGTCACTATCTCTCATTTCCCTTTCCTGAGACTTTCAGCCTGAAGAGGGGTCTTGACCCGAAACATTACCCATTCCTCCCGTGAGCTATTCCAGCATTTTGTGTCTATCTTCGGTTTATACCAGCATCTGCATCCTTCCTACTCATACTTATTTATAGAGCAGCAGTAACTTCCCTATCTGAAATCACCCAAATCAATGCAATTTGTGCAACTGCAGGATATCCAGTCTGTTCACATACCCTCCTTGGCTGTTTCGATAGTTCAATGAACTCATAACTCCAAAATCACTTCAATTCCTAACCTCTTTACTTTTTAAATCTGTGCAGACAAATATTTAATACCACTTTAAAAACTGATTCATTCTGCATCTAACTGCAGAATAGTGGCACAACGGTAGACTTGTGGCCTTACAGTGCCATAGGCTTAGGTTCAATCCGGACTACGGGTGCTGTCTGTACGGAGTTTGTACATTGTCCCATGCCCACGTGGGTTTACTCCGGGTACAGGTTTGTAGGTTAATTGGCTTGGGTAAGTTGTAAAACTTGTTCATTTATCCCCAGTGTATGTAGATTAGTGTACAGTGTGTTTGCTGGTCGGCATGGACTCGGTGGGCCGTAGGGGCTGTTGCATGCTATACTCTAAAGTTTAATGCAGCATTGGGTTCTGCAGCCTCTGCAGTCCGTCTGTCTTTTTTTTCCTTTTTGTACTGTTAAGTGCATGATTTGGTTGTGGTTTATATATTATTTTTAGCTGTGAATATGCGGGGGGGCGGGGGGGCTGGGGGAACTTTTAAGTCTCTTCCCTGTACGGGGGACCCGACCTTTCCTTGTGGCGTGCGGCTGCGACCATGCTTCAGAGGCTCCAGCTGCAGGCCCGGTGGACGGTAACATCGGGAGATCGTGGGTCCCTGGTGGGAGACCGCTATTCGGAGCTCCCGCAACGGCAAATTCTCACGCCTGAATCGCGGGGTTAAAAACGACCCGAAGCGGGGCCTTACGTCGCCCGGCGCGGCTTTAATGGCCGTGGGACTTACCATCGCCCGCCAGGGGCTCCAACATCGGGACCCGGAGCAGGGCCTTGCATCGCCCGGCGCGGCCTTAACGGCCGCGGGACTTACCATCGCCCGCCGGGGGCTTTAATATCGGGAGATGAATAAAGAACAGGGGAGAGACAAGACTTTGCCTTCCATCCCAGTGAGGAGGTGTTTGGAGATTCACTGTGATGGATGTTTGTGTTAATTGTGTGTCTTGGTTATTTTTCTTGTTTGTATGACTGCAGAAACATTATTTTGTTTTCTGCTTCATTCCCTCATCCCTCAATGTCAATAAGGTGCCCTTGAACTTAATTTTATCTGGCTCGTTATGAACTAGAGAGCTATCTAGAATGGAGCTTATGAAACTGCATGTTTTGAATAATGCAATTTATTCCCCTGTGGTGCTGTTAATTAATGGCTGTTACGTTTGTTACAGATTCCCAAGTGGAGTGGTCGGGGTAACGGCAGCAGGCATCCCTGCAGCAGCGGTCGAAGGAATTGTAACAGGTGCCATCCCTATGCAACACGGGATGCCTTCGGTAGCACATCCTTCGCATACACCATCCCCAAGCCAGACAGTCAAAGCAGAACCAGACAGAGATATCCCTGCTGACCAATAGCAGCTTTCAAAAGAAAAGAAATGGCATTCCTCACCTTTTTGACCTTTTAACCTTCTGTCAGGAAGCAGCCCGAAAGTTCGCAGCAAAAAAGAAAAATAACTGGGACTACAAAGTGCAGTTAAATGAAGCGTGGAGTCTTACTGCATTTCCAATTGACGTCTGTAATTCTGTGACCTTGTATGAAAAGGAAAGAAACCTTGTAGTACCTCAAGTCAGCCATGAATGTACTCTGTCTGTGTACAGTTTTGTAGAAGCCACAGATTTGTTTAGCTGTGAATATACTTTTTAAAAAGAAAAAGTGAAAATATACAATACTTCCTACTTTTGCATATGGAGATGCTTTGTCAGTGCACAGAATTCTCAGGCGAAAAAAAATCATGATTTTTCTTGTCTTATTTTTACTTGGCAACTTGCACCAGGTCCCCTCAGCATCTTTATTACAGTGGCTATGGAGGTTCCAGCAACCACAGTCAGATAACTGGTCTCCCAATTACAGTATTTGGTGGAAAATACAATGAAATAGTAGACAGAAAATGTGATTGCTCTCTTACACATTTTCCTTGTATCCCATCAAATTAAAAGAAAAAGAACAATGCTTCTGATGTTCTTGGTCCAGTCTCCGAGAAGTTCATTTACTGTTGATATCTGCCATATCTACTTGTTTATGCAATTCAAAAAGACTACAGGGCAGTCTGACTCAATTTTGCTGTCCCTGTTGTCATTTGTTTTTCTAGCATCAATTTATTCATACTTTTGCCTCTTTTTTTCCCCTTCCATTTCACGCTCCCCTCTCATTTGCTTTCTCTCCCCCACCTTCAAATTATTTTCTCCCTCAACCCCTCCCATCTCCCCAAAATGGTCTGGATGAGAAATGGTTTTAACTTAATATGCAGCACATGGGCTTTACTTGGCTTGTTGCATGGAGCACTAGTAGTAAGTGTGGATTGGGTAACTGCTCTGGCCAGTTGGCTTTTCTCCTTTATCTAATTTTTAAAAGCAGTTGGCTTTTTAGGATTTGTTTCTACAAGCATTAAATATGTTGGCACTCACCAGTGTCCCAATACAACTTTGCATCAAGTGCACCTGAAGGGACTTGAAGCAACAGTATTATATTTGCACCATAATTTTCACAAATGAATTTTGACATTCAAAACAAAACATACCCAAGGTTATTTTTGGTTTAGAATGAGAATTTTTGTCAATTGTAATGTGAAATAGAAACCAGGTTAGGAATTCAAACAGAATCATTTTGTTGTGCTGTTATGGCCATTGAAACTGTGAGTCCCAGCACCAATTGTTAAATAAGTTTTTAATCTTTCATGCCTTCTTGCTCCCTGATCATATATTTTTTGTTAGAAACAATCATGTTTGTGGCTGTAATCATTGGTATGAGATATTTTAATAAAACCAACAAAAATAACTCTGAAACCTTTCAAGCAGTTACTGTGTTTATTGTGGTAGATGTGAGCTTTGCAGTAAGTTTCATCTTTATCTGGGAAAGTGGAGCTGTTCGTGAATCAAAGATAGACACAAAATGCTGGAGTAAGTCAGCGGGTCAGGAGCATCTCTGGAGAAAATGGAAGGTTAGGACCCTTCGTCAGACATTTCAGAAGTCTGAAGAGGGGTCCTGACCTGAAACATCATCTATTCATTTTCTCTAGAGATGCTGCCTGACCCGCTGACTTACTCCAGCATTTTGCCTATCTTTGGTATATACTGGCATCTGAAGTTCCTTGTTATTATATTCATGAACCAATGTGTCCATATAAACTAGTTTTGTTTAAATGCTGGTGTTGAAGCAAATATAATAACTATCAAACGCGAAATGTTGTCAATTTGAAGAATTACGCAGCTAGTAGAGCTGCTGCCTCAAAGCTCCAGTAACCTGTGTTCAATCCCGTGCACTCACAATGGGTCAACTGGAGTAAAATGTCTTACAAATCTTTGTAAATGGGCAAGAGTTATGGCCTTTATGAACCTGTCTTTATAAACTCAAGCCCACTCGAGCTTCTATACTCTTGTCTCCCAAACAACTTTTAGAAATTGTAGCACCAAAGGAAATAGGTTTACAGACCATTAGATACTTATTCCAACTTAATTATCTGAAGACACAGGAGAGTCATGCCCTGAAACATTGCCCGTTCATACCTCCACAGACGCTGCCTGACCCACTGAGTACCTCCAGCACTGTTATATTTATCATCTTGACCGGAAATGCAGCCAAGGAGAAGTGTTGAGAGTTTTGCCCCAGAAGGTTACCCCTTTGTGCATTATAAATGCTGTTAATTGAGTTCAGCCCTCTGGCTAAATGCCCATCTGTGCTAAAGTCGGGAACATGTTCAAAACAAGTAGATTGGTGTGACTGTGAAATGTTGCACACAATGCTTTGGTTTATTTGCAGGTAATATTCAACTTGGAAAGTGGGTTGGAATTGCTTCCAAAAATATACATCATTATAAATCTATTTTTGTGTCTCTTGGTGTGCTTCTAAAAGTGCTGACTGCAAGTGACAGTTGCTAACCTTTATAGTAAGTTGATTGCAAGTTTAACTTTGAGTGGGAAGGAACAATTAAATATTGATTATGCTTTGAAGACATGGCCTCTAGATGTCCAGTTGCTACAGGAAGCTGAAGTAGTTGATGTTACCTCAAGGAAGACTAAAACCTTTGCATCTGTGATGTACTTTGTGGAGAAGTTCCCAAATATTCTGCGTGATACTAGTTCTGATATAGTTGATAAACTGGAAGTGGAGTATGCAAACTATCAGGTTGAAAGTTTCAGTGAGGTACGGGAAGTGTTAGATGTAGCCGTCAGAGTGGACAAGAAGTGGGATATTATCTCCAATATGAAAGATGCAAATGGCTGCAACAGGTTCCCTTTACACAGTAAAGTCATGAAGGGACTTCTTGTTATGCCACATTCAAATGCGGCATGTGAACGTGTTTTCAGCATCATAAGAAAAAATAAAACTGACTTCAGGGGATCAATGAGTCTTCAAATATTACAGCCCTAACTGATTGAGAAAATCAGTAATGCAGGTATACCTTGCCATGAAAGACAGTTCTCTGAGAACCTCCTCTGCAAAGCAAAGCAAGTTACATATGAGTCGTTGCAAGCAAGGAGTACATCTACATCAAGTACATCTACACCCCAGTCCTCCTCGCCAAGCAGGGAATTTTAAGTAGGCATAAAAGGTAAGAAACCAAGATTCTTATTGTAGTTGTAAATACATACTGTATGTTTAATATGGGACTGACTAATCTGAGGAAAGATCCAAACCTGTGGAAAGACATTCTTGCCATAGAGGGAGTACAGAGAAGGTTCACCAGACTGATTCCTGGGATGTCAGGACTTTCATATGAGGAAAGACTGGATAGACTCGGCTTGTACTCGCTAGAATTTAGAAGATTGAGGGAGGATCTTATAGAAACGTACAAAATTCTTAAGGGGTTGGACAGGCTAGATGCAGGAAGATTGTTCCCGATGTTGGGGAAGTCCAGGACAAGGGGTCACAGTTTAAGGATAAAGCGGAAATCCTTTAGGACCGAGATGAGAAAAACATTTTTCACACAAAGAGTGGTGAATCTCTGGAACTCTCTGCCACAGAAGGTAGTTGAGGCCAGTTCATTGGCTATATTTAAGAGGGAGTTAGTTGTGGCCCTTGTGGCTAAAGGGATCAGGGGGTATGGAGAGAAGGCAGGTATAGGATACTGAGTTGGATGATCAGCCATCATCATATTGAATGGCGGTGCAGGCTCGAATGGCCTACTCCTGCACCTATTTTCTATGTTTCTATGACTAAGTAGATCGATATCAAATAATTTAGTGCCAAAACACTCAGGAATCAATGAAAATTTGTGCAAGGAAACGGTGTCAGAAAGGCTAAAATGCATGAGCTTCATGAGCCCCTGGACCCCACCCACAAGTGCTCACTCGCTCGCAAAAATCTCCCTGATTGGAAAGTCCCAATGTTGGCAGCTCTGCAACTGTGTAGCAGCAAGGGAATGACCAGGAATATCTATCAATTTCACTTTTGCCTAATTATATGTAATCTACGGACTGACTTACCCACCTCCAAATCTTTCAAGCTGTGATCAAAAGTAAAAATCAAGCCCAATCACTCTGAAAAGTGTGACCAATTTGCAAGCTGACCAGGAACTTGTGTTTCATTGACAACAGGCAAGTGACCATACCAGCATTAAATATTTATTGAGAAATATTGTTTTACTATTTTGGCACTTTCTCAAGCTGAGGTGGTTAATTTTATCTCTCTTATTTTACTCCCAAAAGTTCAATCTCTTTACTATACTAGCCACCCACTTTCTTTTCTCTTTCCACCCACCCCCTCCCCCAAATTGGTAAGAGTGTTCTCGAATGGGGATAAACCGTGAGATAGGAGAGGAGAGGTTCAGCTGCTTGGAGTGATTGGAATCTGGTGGCTCGATGGGAGAAGGATTGAGACTGGGAAATTGGGCGCATGGGAAGAGAACATGACATCCTTTGTCCCAACCCGAAACAGCAGTTGTTGCTCTTTGTGTCAGCATTCTTACAAACCTGGGTGCAGCAACGGGAGAAAAAGGTGATAAATAATTCAGGGTTGCTTCCTCTGGTGGGGAGTCGGAGAACATAAAGAGCTGTAAATGAAGAGCATAGCCATTTCATTGAACCAATGGCTCTTAGAATGTGATTCTTATCGTGACAAATATTTGATAAGGATGGACACAATAGCAAGTTGGGAAAGCAAGTGTGGGGTTTAAGTCAGAAATTGAGTTTTACAGACAGAGTATTGTGTGGCGTATTATTAGAAAAGCAAACTAGAGGTTTGGCTGATTGTACAGAAAATACGAGTGACAGGGTAATGTTAAAACAAATCTGGAACTTGGAAATAAGGGCTTTTATGAGTAATAGCATGAAATTACTGGAACGATGTTAAAAACACATCTGATTGACTGATGGCCTTTGGGGAAACAAGCCTGTGGTGATCCAGATTTGCTGAAAGCAATTTGGTCGGCTCCTTATCTGTTGAAATGGATTTGTAAACTACTCAGTTCAAGGGGAATTAAGAATGGGCTATAAATACTAACCTGATTAATAATCTGCATTCCATAAATGAAAAGAAAGGGGTAATGTACTGTAATTTCTATAACTGCATCTTAATTATTGGGATGAGGCCTAGAAAACAGTTAAAAATGTTGGTACTGCGCAGTGTTTGGGGAATACACATAATCAGAAGTGGTTTGAACACTTGCCCTTTGCCATCCACCAAACATAAATCAGCTCTGTGTATCCCAGTTTGAAGTTGTCATCTTAACATGGAATGCGATCTGTGAAAATCAGCAAATATGGAGCTAACCAAGTTGCTGTCAGCAAATCTGGATCACAAGAGGCTTATCAACTATGTAAACTAACCATCTTTTGCATTAACTGAATGTTGCCAGATTAAAGATTTATAGCTTGAATGTTGCCAGATTAAAGGTTTATAGCTAATTAGGCATAAGACAAAGGAGCAAGGCATAGTTTTTGTACTATAGTACATATTATCAATTATCATATTGTTATCAGTTATGAGTAGATTATGATCATTACTATTATCAATGCAATTTTGAGTTTTGAATTTTGAACAACTGTATCCACTGTATCCGTTATTCAAGATGTGGACTCGTACATCGGCGGGACCAAACGCAGACTGGGCAATCGTTTTGTGGACCACCTTCGCTCAGCCTGCCCGAACCTACCTGATCTGCTGGTTGCTGGACACTTTAATTCTCCTTCCCATTCCTATACAGACTTTTCTGTATGAGGTCTCCTCCATTGTCAGAGTGAGGCTAAACACTAATTGGAGGAACAGCATTTCATATTTTGTTTGGGCAGCTTACAGCCCAGTGGTATGAATATTGATTTCTCTCACATCAGGTAGCCCCAGCATTCCCACTATCCCTCCCCCACACAAATTGCACCAGCTTCTGGTTTTCACCCTACAAACAGCTACCAATGGCCTGTTTCCTCTATCGTCATTCCTTTTTTGCATATATTTTATTCATCGTTCTTTATCTCTCTACATCATGATCTATATCTCTCTTTTCCCATATCCCTAACCAGTCTGAAGAAGAGTCTTGACCCAAAACGTCACCCATTCCTTCTCTTCAGAGATGCGGCCTGTCCCGCTAAGTTACTGCAGTAAAAGTATTTAGTGTTTACAATTCAGTGCTGTCTTGGTTGTTGCTCAGGTGCCCTTAAGCTAATTATTAAAGACGATAAATCCACTGATGCTGCAAAGACTGAGTTGCAACACTTTTTGAAATGAAAAATTAAACTTAAAACTGTAAAATTTGTTTTTATTAAGTATTAACGAAGGAGCTGATCATGGACTTTAGGAGGGCACATCATCCGAGGACGTACACTCCATTGAGGATAAATGGGAATCCTGTGGATAGGGTGAACTGTTTTAAATATCTGGGAGTCCACATCTCCGAGGATATGACATGGGCATCACACGCCTCAGCACTCGTGAGTAAGGCAAGGCAGCGCCTTTACCACCTCAGGCAATTGAGGAAATTCAGAGTGTCTCCGAGGATCCTCCAGTGCTTCTACGCAACGGCGGTGGAAAGCATCTTGTCCGGGAACATTACCATCTGGTTTGGGAATTGCTCTGCCAAGGACAAGAAGGCTCTGCAGAGAGTAGTGCGTTCGGCCGAACGCACTATGGGTACTCCACTTGCCCCCCTGCAGGAACTATACATCAGGAGGTGCAACTTCAGAGCCAACAATATCATGAGAGACCCCTTCCACCCCTGCAACGGACTGTTCCAGCTGCTACGGTCAGGCAAACGCCTCCGTTGCCATGCAGTGAGAACAGAGAGGTTGAGAAGGAGTTTCTTCCCAGAGGCCATTAGGACTGTAAACGCCTATCTCACCAGGGACTAACTCTACTGAATGTTTTTCCTTCCATTATTTATTATGTAAAGGTATATGTGTGTTATGATTGTGTTTATAGTTTGTTTGGTTGTTTGTCTTTTTGCACAAAAGTCCGCGAGCATTGCCACTTTCATTTCACTGCACATCTCGTATGTGTATGTGACAAATAAACATGACTTGACTTGACTTGTATTGACTTTAGAAATCCTGTAACATTTGATGCGTTTATTGCTGTTTAGTGTTGAAGCACTTGCACTTGCATTCTAAGAACTATTTGTGTTTTTTTTTACATTTCTTCAGTATATCAAAATGCATTAATTAGATTCTATCTTTTATAAAAAGTAGTTTTATTGCACCATGGCATTGCAAGGATAACAGAGGCATTGACAATACAATGGTAGGATTTTATGAACCTGTGGCCTTCATGAGGGCCATTTTTGGTTGTCGTCCTGCCTGTTACTATTTGGTGAGAAAACGCCATAACTAAAGCAATATTCATGCCAAAAATGGATACCCTCCCACTGAATTATTTTCAATAACTTGAAGGTTTGGGTTTACTGAGGCGAAAAAAAGCCAATAATGTGGTTGGTGTCATCTTTGGTGTTCTACTACATTAAATAGTGTAGCTGCCAGTATTGCTAATTGCTGAGAGAAGGCCAGAAAAATCCCACCAGTAGTTGATCTAGAGCCAACTTCAAGGGAACTTTGGAAAATTCCTCTCTGACTCCAAAAGGCCATCAAGTTTACTTTTTTTAAATTTGAAAATAAACTTGATTCTGAATAAAACATATATACAAAACACAAACGATGCAGTAACTCTTCATACATTCAATGGTGTTTTGTGTTCACACCTATCTAAAGAAAACACTTGTCATTTATGTGGCCTCAGTGACACATGACCATGTGAATCTAATTGACTCCGCAGCACTGCTGAATGCTCCCTCATACGTGTATCATGATCTTGCATGAAGCCATTGTACCCTCACCACGTGTATCTGTAATGACACATAACGCCCTTGAGTTGGCATTTCTTATTCAACCTCTCTTCTGACTATTTGAATATATATATTTTTATACTTTCTATCTAGTCCTACCATTACAGATTGTGTCAAATATCTCAATCCCAAAACTTTTATAATTATTAAATGCATTTACCTCAAGGATGAATAGTCCTAACACCCACATTTTGTTTGTGGGTGTTATGGCTATTCATTTCAAAAACTGCCACAGTACCTGCAATCTTTGAAAGGAGTAACCCTGACGCCCGCAAACAAACATTAATTTTGAGTGTGATTATGCATGTTTTCAGAGTTCTCATTACAGTGCTGCTGAATTGATTTCTGATGTGTGTTTCAGTCCAGGAGCCTAAAAGAGCAATGTCTGCAGATTGTTACGACTTTTCAAGCTCATTTTCTTTCCCAAAATGACTGCAAATAAGACCTGGTTTTAGTATGCTGCCAAATTATTACCATCTGGTGCTTATTTTATGACCTTATTCCGTATCTGTAAACAAAAGGTTCTAATTAAACATTTTAAAGCTTCTGGCAGTGCAAGGGTCAGCGAATGCAGGTCATTACAAATAGAAACAAGGAAGGGACTATTGTTATTTTCTTGCAAGTAAAGTTTATCAGTACAATCAGGATTTATACCATTTTAAGCAAATAGAGAAGATTTTGCTTGGGCATGGGTGCTATAACTATGAACTTCAGATTTTGATCTTTATTGTTTGTAATATCTAGCATGACATGTCCTTTTTAATTTATCTTTAATCCATGGCGGATGTTTCTGTCTTTGTATATTGGAACCCCATAAATTAGTACCTTTCAGTTTAACTGGCTCCTGGTATATGCAGCTATGGGCTAGGTTAATAACCTATGTTGCTTTGAAATACAGGAATGCAGAATATGGAATACAAGTAGACAATAGCCTCAAGCCTATATGATAATTACTATAATGTCGGCTAACTCCCTGCTTTTCACCATATTTCTTGATCCCTGTGCTCAATAGAAAGCTTTCATTATTGAATTAAAAATTCACAATTGTCTCTTCCCCAATTGCCATTGGTGGAAGAGTATTTCAAACGCTCCCCATCCTTTGCCTGTCCATGTCATGTGACTTCACTTCTGAAATACCTGACATTAATTTTTGGACAGAAATGCTGGAGTAGCATAGAAGGACTGGCAGCATCTCTGTAGAGATGGAATGGGTGACGCTTCGGATCGGGACCCTTCTTCAGACTAATGTCGGGAGTGGGCGTTACAGAGATAAGATGTAGTCGGAGACAGTAGGACTGGTGGAAGAACTGGGAAGGGGGAAGGGATGGAGAGAGAGGGAAAGCAAGGGCTACTTAAAATTAGTGGTCAATGTTCATACGGCTATCCAAGCAAAATATGAGGTGTTGTTCCTCCAATTTGCACTGGGCCTCACTCTGAAAATGGATGAGGCCCAGGACAGAAAGGTCAGTGTGGGAACGGGAGGGAGAGTTAAAGTGTTTAGCAACCGGGAGATCAGGTAGGTTTAAGCGGATTGCCGGGAGGTTTACAGCTAAACAATCGCCAAGCAAATATTAATTTTTGGACTATTTCCCCTTTCCTATAACTGAAGTCCTGTTTTTGTCCGTTGGAGATATGGACTTTTTAATGTGGGGGGTAGGGGTTAATTTTACTTCTAGGTCCCTACCTGGCCGGTGAGGCAGCTTTTTCTCCGGGCTGCCCGTCGACCCGTCCTCGTGGCCTACCAGCGGGCTTGGAGCGCCGTTTCCTGGCGGGGACCGCCCAGCACCTCGGCCTCGGTGGCGGCACAGCGCTGGAGCGCTATCGCGGAGCGGAGCGGGCGATGCCTTGCCTGGGTCGCCGCGCTGGATCGACGCGCTGGAGCTCTGGTGAGCTGAGACCGCCGTGTTCAACACCTCCGGGCTGCGGGGCTGCGGAGCGGAGCGGGCGGCGCCGACCCAAACATCGGGAGCCTGGGAGCTCCAAACCGGCACGGCCTTGTCGGCTTCGGAAGCCGCCGTCTCCAGCTAGATAGCGGCCGTTCCAGGTGGCCCAGCCGCTAAGAGGACTCTCCCGACGCCGGGGCAAGACCACCCGGTGAGAACGGCCTGGAACATCGGGCCTCTGTAGAGGCAATTGCGGTGGCCTCAATAGGCCTGACTTTGGGGTGAACTTGGGATAGGGACTGGACATTGTGCCTTCCCCCACAGTGGTGTCCATTGTGGGGGGATGATTTTTTGTCTGTAAGGTAATCCTGTTAGTCTTTGTCCAAGATGGCTGCCGTGAAGGGAGAGTGGACGCTGGCGCGCTTTAGCTGCCGCTGCTCTCTCTTCACATTGTGTTTTTGATTTTTGTTTTTGGACTGAATTCTGTTTTTAATTGTGTTTCTGTGATGTCTTTATTATTTATTTTATTCTGATTATATGTTTATATTCCTGTTAACCTATGTAAGGTGTCCTTGAGATGTCTGAAAGGCGCCCAATAAATAAAATTTATTATTATTATTATTATTTAAAAATATATTTAAAAAAATTAAAAGCTGAGTTACATTGAAATGTCATCTTCATCATTACCTCTCTTGTGGAACAATGATCACTTCCTGGCCCGATCAGAAATCACAATTGAATGAAGATTAGTGAAGGATTGTGAAATCAGTAACAGATTACCAATAAAGTGATGGGCCCAGCAACTAACCAGAGAACTCTGGCACTGCGACATGAATTAGGAGAACAATTTTATAATGCACAACAAAAGCTGCCTTTCGCTGTTTTTCATCACTTTTGCCGGATGAAAGCCTTCAGAACATGGTGCTTTGTAAAGTTGTGAAACTACGTAAACACTCCAAAGAGTCAAAAGAAACAAACAGTCAGCTGAACTTGCACCTTAAACAAAGAGAGTCCCCATTTTGTTTCCATATAAAAACGCACATGCTGCCACTTATTTTCAATTCCCAGTGAAATCAAATGATTTACAGCAACACCAATTGGCTGCTTGAGCTAGCATGTCGAGTTGTGAACAAGCCAACTTGTGAACACTCCAAAGACGTACAGGTATGTGGGTAAATTGGCTTGGTAAATGTAAAAATTGTCCCTGGTGTGTGTAGAATAATATTAACAGTGTTAATATGCGGGGATCGCTGGTCGGACTGACCCGGTGGGCTGAAGGACCTGTTTCCACGCTGTATCTCTAAACTAAACTAAACTGACTTTTCTGCTTCAAGAAGTAGTAATAAAATTAACTTTATTTGAAAATAATCCAATGATGTAACAATTAAATAATTTACTAAAAAGGCTTTTTTTTTTTTTTTTAATGGGCTACCATCCTGGGAAGAAATGATGTGCCCCCACATCCAATTTTAGTTACTAACATGTGAGGGCCAGGTTTAACATGGCCAGTCTAGTACTGGATTTGGTTCTGGTCTAATGCATTCCCGGAAGTTGCAAGTGGCATACTGAAGTTTCATGTTAACTGTCTTTTTAAATATCAATGCACAAAGAATGCTAACTCAATAAGAGTCTATAAATGAAACACATCCCAAAGTGCAGTAACAGAAATTGGCTATACAAGTGAAATGGCCTTTATATTGTAAATGGCCTTTTTGCAAAGGTAACTTGCAGGATCAATGCGGTTAGGGCATTTGATACAATCTAATGGGATTTTAGCACGGTGAACTGATGAGAGGTCATCAATCTGAATTCTTAGCTCTATTAAGTTTAGTTTTTTTTTGTTTCGATTTTTATTGTCATGTGTACTGAGGTCCAGTAAAAAGGATTTGTTTGCATGCTATCCAATTAGAGGAAAGACAATACATGAATACAATCATGAATCCACCGTGCACAGATGAAGGATAAAGGACACAACATTCAATGTTTTATTTCTCCGTATAAGCTGCCTGACCTGTTGAATATCTCCAGCATTTTCTGTTTTTGATTCTGGACTCACTGATTGAAGTGGATTATGGATGCAGAAGTCCTTAATGTAGCAATGTTACAAAATGTTGATATATTAAAAATCAAGTCTTTAATTTATCCCATCAGATAAAGCATAAAAAGAAGTTTAATTTGACACCTAATTCACTTTCATATCTTCAGTATTAAAAAAGTTATGGCCATTTTCATACTCGGAAATTGGCATCTTGTTCCCTATTGCTTTTTCATTGACTCAACACAAAAGCTGTGATCAAGAACATTTAAAAGCCCATAACTTTCTTAAAATTTAAGAGAACTGAAATAAATTTTCAGTTATTATAGATTGAAGCATTCTGAAACAAATATGAAACAATCTTACTTAAATGACTTGAAATTAAAGCATATAGTTAATTAGTTACCTAATTGTAGCTAATTACAAAATTCAATTACTAGATCTAAACATCTATCAATTTCTTAAGAATAGATTAACATTTTTAAATAGCCTAAGTGTCCAAATAACATTCACACAAGAATTCAGAATATAACATAATTTCTAAATCTCATTGTCATGGGTTTATAGGCCAAATGGAAGGAATTTAATGTTTAATACCTGTAAATTAATGGCTTTTTAAATCAGCTTGCGAAGTGGGATTTTCTGGAACGGGACCATTTGGAACGTTGAGGTTGCGGTGATTTAGTTCCCCATATCGGCAGCATGAACACTGCCGGTTCGTTCGGGGACTAAATCACCATTTCGCAACTTAAAATGTGAATTAAATACATCTTAAGAAACACTTTTATACATAAAAATAAACTACTTTCTTTTACCTGTCCCCTACATAAAATCCGGCCCTGTTGTCGGCATTGACGGCTCCAGAAGCTGATTTTAAAATCACTCCAGCGATTAATTTGTCGGGCAAATTTTTTTGAAAAACACACAGAACGGCCGTCGGAACGATTCTTTAGCAACATCTTGAACTCCAACAAAATATAATTCAGGACCAGGTCGGATAAAAACCGCGTTTTAACCCCCCCCCCCCCCCCCCCCCTGAAACGCGCCAAATTTGCACGCAAGGCCAGTGGCAGAATTGCAGCGCCGCTGAAGATAAGTATTGTAACATACCTACTTTATGTATTAAAGATGCTCGAACTTAAAGGATGAAGAGCAGAGAGCTGGGAATAACTCAAGCATTCGATTTTTGGCCAGCATGAACACGAGGGGATAGATTGTTGATGTGTGTTTAATTTCCCGACAGGATCACTCAATATGTCTCTGAATACTCTAACAAACTAGTAGAGCTGCTGCCTTAGAGTGCCAGTGACCCGGGTTTGATCCTGAAATGTCACCCATTCCTTCTATCCAGAGATGCTGTCTGTCCCGCTAAGTTACTCCAGCATTTTGTGTATATATTCAGTGTAAACCAGCATCTGCAGTTCCTTCCTACACAATTTAATCACTACATTGGCCATACAGGTTTACGTTTAGGTATATTATCACATGGAATACGGTCCAGTAAAAGATTTTGTTTGCTATCCAATCAAATCAGATAATACTATGAAAACAATGAATCCAAAATGCACGCACGTAAAAAACATATTGTCATATTGAGAGCAAAGGTGGGTATTTGATATTTAAAGTATATCGTAATCTTATCATCTGTGAGGACAGCAGAATATGTGATAGAAGAATAACTTTCTTCTTCATCCCGATTCAGATTCAGATTCAACTTTAATTGTCATTGTCAGTGTACAGTACAGAGACAACGAAATGCAGTTAGCATCTCCCTGGAAGAGCGACATAGAATATGATTTCAATAAATAAATCTATTTACATGTATACAGACAGTGTTTTTCCTGTGGGAGGAGTGTCCGGGGGGGGGGGGGGGTGATTGGCAGTCACCGAGGTACATTGTTGAGTAGTGTGACAGCCGCAGGGAAGAAGCTGTTCCTGGACCTGCTGGTCTGGCAACGGAGAGACCTATAGTGCCTCCCGGATGGTAGGAGGGTAAACAGTCCATGGTTGGGGTGAGAGCAGTCCTTGGCGATGCTGAGCGCCCTCCGCAGACAACGCTTGCTTTGGACAGACTCAATGGAGGGGAGCGAGGAACCGGTGATGCGTTGGGCAATTTTCACCACCCTCTGCAGTGCTTTCCGGTCGGAGACAGAGCAGTTGCCATACCATACTGTGATACAGTTGGTAAGGATGCTCTCGATGGTGCAACGGTAGAAGTTCACCAGGCTCTGGATTCATACTCCAAACTTCTACATTCACCCCCATCTCCCCCCACCCATAGAAACATAGAAAATAGGTGCAGGAGGAGGCCATTCGGCCCTTCGAGCCAGCACTGTCATTCATTGTGATCATGGCTGATCGTCCCAAATCAATAACCCGTGCCTGCCTTCTCCCCATATCCCTTGACTCCACTAGCCCCTACAGCTCTATCTAACTCTCTCTTAAATCCATCCAGTGACTTGGCCTCCACTGCCCTCTGTGGCAGGGAATTCCATAAACTCTCTGGGTGAAAACGTTTTTTCTCACCTCAGTCTTAAATGACCTCCCCTTTACTCTCAGACTCCATGATTGTTGCTCCCCCCTTCCTCCACTAAAAGTGGGTTAACCAGTTCCATAGTTTGCAGCGATATACTCTTCTTGGGATCACACTGTCCCGAGCCAACAATTGGCCTATCAGGGAACCTCCCTGCCTGAGGTCATCTGATGTCAGCCCTGGTTTGTCCTGGTCTTTTCCTGCTTCCAGTCCCCTCCCAATCAGTCTGAATAAGTGTCCCGGCCGAAACATCACCCATCCATATTCTCCAGGGATGCTGAAGAGTTATTCCAGCATTTTTGTCTCTATCTTTGAACTTTCTTCTTTCTACTTTTACGAACTATGACCAACTCTAGCTTACCTTCCATGCTATTCAGGCCTCTTGCACAGCATCCGATCTGGATGAACCTAAAAATCCACCGTCTCAACACTAGGATTTTTTAAATCATTGCTCTGCATCAAAGTTAAAAGCTCTAATATCTGGCCTTTGATTTCCTCCCTACAGCTGAACCAGACTGCAAATGTACTCGGGACACTGAACGAAATATCCAAAGTATCAACCCGTGTAGGGAACTGTATGCAGTCAAGTCCTTTGTTTCCTCTAGACTTGACTTTTCCAAGCATTTCTCCCACCTCCACATGTGATCAGTAGTTCTTCCAGCACTTTGTGTTTTGCTCAAGATTTCAGCATCTGCAGCTCCCCCTCCAATCAGTAATATGCATCAAATTCTGCTTTATCCTTTAATTTTGAGTTCAATGATTTATATTGTGACCTGGTTCAGAAAGGCCTTGATTTTTAAATTCTCACTCTTTTGGTCAAATCTCTCCATGTTCTCTTCCTGCAAGCACCTCGTTAAGCGCAGTGGGGAGGGAGACATTTGGTGGGACCAGACTTGGACCGTCTCATAAACCTTAACGATTTGATCCAATAAAGTCAACACCTTTCTTCCAAAGTGTCAGCATTAGGTTTGGTGTTATGGAGGCAGGTTGGGACAGGGCAACTTGGAATGAGTTTATTTATGTGCTGAGGAACACCAGAAGTCAATTTAATTGGCCCCTCTTATTGCAGCTTTAACCCTTCACAACCCGGCTGCACCTCTGTTCTGGGTGCGGGTTCTTAAATGGAACAATAGGGCAGGTTGTTGTCTAAAGTGTGGTTGCCTGGTTTCAATTTTTATAACTGCCTTCAGGTTGCGCTCTATGGCTTCTGTCCCTCTCCACTGCTGGAGACCGAGCAAGTAGCTTAGAGCTGTGTTTTAATGAGGGGGAATGAACAAATCTCCGTTAAAAGCAAGTTTGAAACATATATTTAAACCAGTTGTTCAGCCTACAAGGCATTCTTGTTACCTGCAACGCGATTGCTCAGTAACTATATCTTGGCAAGATCTGGTAATTGAAAGGTAATTGAAAAGAAGTTGGGAAAGAACACAGAAAACACAGGATCGTTTAAAAATTAAAAAAAACCTACAGCCCAGGTAAACAACTCTGAACGACAAATACTTACTCAAATACAAATCCACGCCACCTTATATTTTTCACTGTATGCTTCCGTTATCCCAAATCACCTCACAAATTTGCTAACTTCTGTGGAACATAGTTAAATTTTAACTGTACGTCCTGTGCTAAGTGCAGTCCAGTGCAACCTTAAGAACAATATCATTCCTCTCAACTCATTTAAGCTTGTCAATTAGATCACTCCTTAATCTTTGATATTCGAGCAAATGCTCGCTTAGTCTGTGAAAGTTGCCCATATAATGTAATCATATTTTTGCCAATAGTCCATTATGTTAAATCTGAGGCCAATATACTTTTGGTGTGATGTCCTGAACTGTAAGTTGTGGTCCATAAAATAAAACCTGGGTCCACCCACAGCTCTGCATAGTTGATACATAATTTCCAAACCTTTGGCCTTTATATCAAGCAGGAAAGTAATGTCCAATGAGCCCTTACTTTGGTATCTTAACCATAGCTTGCAGCATTTGGATCCTAAAACACTCTACTTCCTGGGAAGTTTAGAAAAACATAATAAATATAAAGAACTGCATTGTTCTCAAAAAGATAATAACATATCTGTCTGATTGCATTTTGTATATTTTACAACCTTTGCTAAACAAATTAAATCAAGTACCTGAGGCTTTCCAAAAGGCTTGGTTTAAAGGTTCCTTTGCTGAGAGCAAGTATTCACTTAATTGAATACAGGTTATCGTCAAAACACAGATTGTTCATTTAATGTAGATTATGATGTTGATTATATGTCGTGGCTATGTGCTTAATTTCCTCGGATGTAACAGGCCCATTTAATGTGTCTCTGAATACTCTAACAAACCTTTACAGATGTACTGACTGGTCGCATTATGGTGCGGCATGGACCTGGTATGGCAATTCCAACATGGCAGGACCACAAGAGGCTGCAGAGAGTGGTGAAATCAGCCCAGCCCATCATAGACACAGCCCTCCCCCTCCATTACACGAAACTACATGAGAAGCTGACTTAAGGAGGTGGCATCAATCATCAGGGATCCCATCAATCCATGCCGTCTTCTCACTGCTACCATCAGCAAATCATACAGAAGCCTGAAGTCCCCACAGCACCAGGTTCAGGAACAACTACTTTCCTGCAACTATCTGGGTTCTTGAATCAATCTGCATATCCCTAATCCTGCAGAAAATTCAAGAAAATCCCTATATCTCAAGCCCAGGTAATATCCTTGTGAATCTCTTTTGCGCCCTTTCCAACTTAATGGCATCCTTCCTACAGTTGGGTGGCCAGAACTACACACAGTACTTAACAACAACTTGTACAACTGCATCATGACGTCCCAATTTGAGCACTAATTTCTTCCCAATGAAGGCAGATATGCCAAACACTGCCTTCACCACACAGTCCATCTGACTTGCCACTTTTAGGGAACCATGCATCATTAGTCCCATATTAGTCTGTTTTACATTACTATCAAGAGCTCTATCATTTACTTTTCAAGTCCCGTCCTGGTTTGACACACCAAAGTGCAAAACCTTACATGTATCAGGGTTAAATTCTATTTGCCATTTCTTGGCCAGCATCTCATCTCATCTAGATCCTGTTGTAAACTTAGATATTCTTCTTCACTTTCCACTGTAGCACAAACTTTGATGTCATCTGCAAATGTACTAATAACTTTAACTACATTGCTATCCAAATAAAATTATAGATAACAAACTCCAGCGAGGCCAGCACTGACCCCTGCGGTGCACCACGGGTCACAGATCTCCAATGAGGAAAATAGCTCTTCACAACTTCCACAAAGCTCATTTTGAATCCAGATGGCTAACACTCCTTGGATACCATGTAATCAAGCCTTCCATTTCGGCCTACCTTATCAAAGGCTTTATCATTGTCAATATATACAATGTCCACTACCCTGCCCTCATCAATCCCCTTGGTGACCTCTTCAAAAATCTCTGGTAGATTTGTGAGATACAATTTCCCATGCACGAAGCCACTCTGACTATTCTTATCAGCCCATGTCTATCCAATTGCTGGTAGGTCCTGTCCCTAAGAATCCCCTCGAACAATATTCTCACCATTCTCGTCAGGCTCACTGTCTTGCAGCTCCCTGGCTTGTCCTTGTTCTCCTCATATAACAGTACAACATTAGCAATTCTCCAGTCTTCCAGAGCTTCACCTGTGGCTGAGATGATACAAATATCTCTGCAAGTGCCTCTGCAATTTCCTCCCTAGCTTCCCACAAGGTCCAAGGCTGCACTTGGTCTGGCCCTGGGGATTTATCCACCCTAATGCACTTTAAAACCACCAATACCTCCTCTTTGATATATTTGTCTATGATCTAACTCATCACATCTCCTACGTCTCAATAACTTAGTTTCCATGATCCTTCTCAGTAAAAACGGATGAGAAATATTCATTTACAATCTCCCCATCTTGTTTGACTCTACTCTGAGACAGCCATGCTAATCTTTAAGGGGACCTATTCTTACTCTAGCCACTCTTTTAGTCTGAGTCTATCTTTATCATAGGATTTACCTTGCCTGCCAAATCCACTTTGTGTCCTCTCTTTGCCCTCCTGATCACCTTCTTATGTGTCCTCCTACACTACTTGCACTCGTGGAGGGATTCCACCTTGATCCCGATCCTAAATCTGGCGTCTGCCACCTCCTTTCGCTTGAAAATCTCTGTCAAGCAGAGTTCCCTAAACATGCCAGCCTTGCCCTTCACCCTAACAAGAACATGCTGCTCTGTACTCTTGCTGCCTCATTTTTCAAAGCCTCCCACTTGTTTGCCGTCATGCCAGTTGAGATGATAATCAGAGCCGTTGTGTTCTTACAAAATGACAGAGCAGTTTTGAGAGGACACAAGTGGCCCATTTCCGGCTCTGATTCATGTTCAGTTCACTTTCAGTTTAGTTTTTGGTCACGTGCTCTGAGGTACAGTGAAAAGTTTTTGTTGTGTGATGAATCAGTCAGCGAAAAGACAATACATGATTACAATCGAGCCATTCACAGTGTACAGGTACATGATAAGGGGATAACGTTTAGTGCAAAAAAAGGTAGACACAAGAACCTGTAGATGCTGGAATCTTGAGCAAGCACAAAGTGCTGGAGTTAATCAGCTGGTCAGGCAGCATCTGGGTGGGAATGGGCAGATGACAGACACGTCATGTAATTCCCTCCACGGGTGCGGTCTGATCTACACAGAGCGGACAATGTCGGGGGGGGGGGGGGGGGGGGGTAGGTAGTAGGTTTCATGGTGGTGACCAGTTTTACAAGGGAGAGTAGAGTAACGGGTTGGAAACAGTCTAATTTTGAAGAACAGACCAATGAGACAGCCAGGTCACTCTCTTTTTCTATCTCAATCACACTGTGTTTTGATACATGATGCATTTACTTGCCGTTATAGAACTCCATTGTCAAGAGTACTTGTGGGGCAAAATAAATTACTGCGTGCAAGAGGAAAAAGAAGTGCACTTTCCACTGAGCCAAGCTCAGCGTGTGTGGCAACGAAGGAATGCTAGTGAACAGCATGTGTACAGTATAAAGTGAGAAAACTGAGAGAAAGGCAGGGAAGAAAGGGGGAGACACAGGGAACTGAAGAGATGCGACATTGAGGAAAGGAAAACAGGACAAAGCCACGAGAAGAAGTGAAGATACAAGGAGGATTGGAGAAAGACTAGTGAAAGGACGAAGTGAAGTGAGAAAGAGAAAATAAATTTGGGGAAGGCGATAGAGGGAGGCAATAGGGACACGGTGAAGCACTGGCATCCTTCTAACTCTTTCCTCCAACTCTAAGTCTTCTTGTTCATTATTTTAATATTTCATCATTATTTTGCTGCTTCAAATTCCTGTGATTAAAATGTTACCTTAAAATAGCTTGCATTTGCTCACTTATATATTGCTTCTCAAAACGCCCCCTGGTGCCTTCTTTAATCCTTTCTGGACCGTGGAATGTTCACCTGCCTCTCCTTTACCTGTCTCTCGTATCTTGCTTTATCTTAATGTGAGAGTGTTGTTTTTGTCTAGGAATAGTTCATGATGTCAATATAAATTTTGTTCATAACCCAAAGGAGTTCCTTAATTAACCTTGAAGGGAGAATAAAAGTTGGAACCTTTCCTTGTAATTTAGAAAAAGTTGGATATTTGTCCGAAGTTGTAAAACTATCAGCAAAGAACATCGTAAGGGTGTGTGGTACTCTGTCTGGGGAATGTACTAGGAATTATTTTAAAAAAAGGTACTGCACAAGTAATCAATATCCTACTGAGCATTAGTTCGTAAGATGCAGAAGGCAAAAAAGGGCATAAATATATTAATTTGACTTCATCCCAAACCATGGGGCAACCATATACTGTAAGTCATCAATCTATTTCCCCCACACAATGTTTTGAGAGAGACAGTAGATCAGGTGCTGATATTGAACCCAGCTAGTGGACGAGCAGATGAAAAGATCAATCAAGTTGCATTTCATTGAGCTCATGTAATAGATTGTTTAAAAATTGAATCTATTATCATTTTTGCAGTGAATCCACTCAATTTCCCCAGTTCATTATTCCAAACTGGATCAGAAGTTGCACAAAATCTTTATTGGGTCACATGCTGTTCTGCAGCCATTTGAGACAAAGGGTGTGTTGCATATCTGGACTGACATGTCAGCACTGTGCGTAGTGTCCTGCCCTTTGGAAGTTAGATTTAATAATGGCCCTTTTTGAAAACTTAAACAAAACTGCAGATTCAAGAAAAACAGAAAATGCTGGAAACAATCAGCAGGCCAGACAATAGGTGGAGAGAGGAACAATGTTAATGCTTCAGATCTGAGACCAACTGTTAGAACGAGCCCAGTTTACCTGTTCAGATATGTATGAAATATGCCCTGGCATTATTTTGAAGAAGAGCTGAGAAGTTCTTCCAGCAGTTTGTTGTTTGCTCAGAGGTGAATGATTTGTAAATACCTACCAGGATGCAATTAAATAACGTCATGAAACAGATTACTTAATCATTTTCACATTGTAGTTTGAGGGAAGCTCTGTGCAAGCTGTCTACCAGGTTTCTTATATTGTTACTGTGACCGCACTTACAATTACTCAATTAGATGTGAAGTACTTCAGGATTCTCTGTCCTTGTGAAAAGCACCGTGTAGACGAGTGTGGAAGCCTTGAGATTATGCTGTGGGGTTATTAAACAAAACTAATGATCTGAGTTCATGAGTTCAGAAGCCCACCCTATTATCTGGAGGATTTGAATTCAGTTAGCCAAATACTGTATATCACCACATAAGTTTAATGATCTTTCTAACTAAACAGAACTATCCATAATTTCTTGAAGGAAGAAATGAGGAGAAGATTGGGTTCTTAGGTTCACTAAGGTACACTGAGCCATGGTAACGCCCAATATCTTCCCCTCCAAATAATCGTGACATTAGCCAGATAGAGTTTTGAATCTGCACTGGACTGATTTAGAGCCTGAAAGATGCACACAAGTGTAGTTTTTCCCAAAAGAAGCTGCTTCTTCTTTAGCAATCTGCCTATCTTGAGGACACAACCGAAAGTAACCATAGACAAGCTGGATAAAAGCTAGCAAGAGAGGAGGGGAAAACATGGTCATGTTGAGTGTGTGGGAACACTCCACACCATTCATTGTCCTGCTGCAGTTCTGTGCCCCACACTATCCCTGTCTCTCTATCCATCGCTTTAGATCTTAGATCTACGATGCCACCTATTTTAGTGTAGTCTGCAATCTTGCTAATCATGCCTTGCACATTCTCATCCAAATCCTGGATATAGATTGTAAACATCTATGGGACTACACCAATCCCTGAGGCACATCTGTGGACCCAAGGCTCCACCACGGAAAAAAACAGCTTTCCACACTGTTTCTACCATGAAGTCAATTCTGTATCCAATAAGCTAACTCTCCCTGAATCCTACGCGATCTAAGCTTCCGGAGCAGCCTCTCATGCAGAACCTTGTCAAAGGTCTTGCTGAAGTCCACATAGACGATGTCTATGGCCTTGCCCTCATCAACCTTCTTGGTTATTTCCTCGAACAAGTTCATAAGACAAGATCTCCCAAGCAGTAAACCATGCTGATTCTCCCTAATCAACACCTGTCCAAATGCATGACTATCATATCCCTCAGAATCCTCTCCAGTAACTTTCCTGTCAATCTTGCATCATTTTTAATAATCTTACATCAGGACTAGTCAGTTCTGACACAAATAGGAAAAGCTGGCTCTCTGAAATTATTGCTTCAGTATTAAGTGCCCAGATTGAAGAGGAGGTGCTGTTCCTCCAACATACGTTGGAGAAACCTCAATTGGCAACCTAACACACTTGCCTACATTAATGACTGCATGTGCAGGTGTTCCTAAAGGTTTAACTGGCAAAGTGTGGAATCTCAGTGGGTCAGGCAGCATCTGCTGAGGGAATGGAAAGGTAATATTTTGTGTCGGGACCTTTCTTCAGATTGATTTTAGTAGAACTACAAAACACCTTGTGTTTTGCTCAAGATACCAACATCTGGAGTGCCTTGTATCTCCAAAGTGGAGAATCACTTATTTTTATTCACACGGGAAGGGGTTGTTGTAGAGTATCCCAAAGAGTCGGCATTGATAGTGGGTATACACTTGTAGACACCTCCCGAGCAGCTTCTTGTCAAGAGTCGGCATTGATAGTGGGCATATTCTTGTAGACACCTGCCAAGCAGCTTCCTGTCAAGAATGCCACATCTTTTATTGCGTATCCTTCTCCACATTTTCAACATTCCTGTTGCGAAGAATGATCAGAAATGAATAATCTGGATTCCCTTCTGAACCACTTCCCTTTTCACAGGATCGCTGCTCACATTTCTGTTCACCTTAGGGATGCCTGAGGAAACAACTTGTGGGTGTGGTCACTGGGATCCTGTCTGGATCAGTCTAGGCAGTTTGTTTGGTTCTGCCCGTGTCTGCAGAAGGGATGAGTCTGGTAATGTTTAGTTTGAACCTTCTCCTTTATTAAAAGCTGGTTCTGCCATGAATGAACAACTACAATACATTTGGCATCATTTGGGGAGGACGGACTCTAGAAAAAGAGCGTGCACAGAATTCTTATCTTAAAATGCCCATATCTTATGGGCATGAACACACCAACAGATGCTTTTTGGGGGGGCATTGCCCCGAGGAATTCTAAGTCTTTTTGTGTAATGTTAACAGGGGAGTTATGTCCATGCACATATGCATTGTGTAGTTAGAGAATTAGATTTATAAGATTACAGCGCCCAATCATTGTTGTTCTCTCCAAATTCGCTGTATTCCTTGCATCCTTTTCCAAAGGCCTCTTCTCCTACTTCAGCATGTTTCTACAAATAATTATGTATAATCTTTCTGCTGACTGGACAGCACAAAACAAAAAACCTTTCCACTGTACCTCAGCACACGTGACAATAAACTAAGCTGAACAAATGAATAACAATTGTTCTTGGTAACTTTTCATACCTCTAGTTTCCATCTCCCCTGACTCTCAGTCTGAAGAAGGGTTTTTCGATCCGAAACGTCACCTATTCCTTTTCTCAAGTGGTGCTGCCTGACCCGTTGAGTTACACCAGCCTTTTGTGTCTATCTTTGGTGTAAAGCAGCGTCTGCAGTTCCTTCATACGCAAAATTAATAACAGTCTCCATTTGTTTTCCTCAGGAGTTTGTTAATGAATGGGATTGCTTCAAATACAACTTCCATCTTCTCCTCTCATTACAATGTGATGGAGTCTTTCATCTTTCCTTGCAATGTTATGGTGCTGTTGCTGTTCCTCAGTGTATCCCACTGATGGACTCCCTGTCTTGACATGTTCATCCCACAGTGCTGCCGCGTATTCACTGGTGTTCAATGGCAAATGTAGTGCCGCTGTGTTCTCCAAACAGTACCCAATGTACCGACCCCACCCCCCACACAGTGGTCACCTCTCATAGCTAAGAGAGGGCAAGTGCAAAGCTGGACAGTAATGCAAGAGCTGAATGTCAATGGTATGCTGAATATAAGTAAAGGTAATTTGGCTAAAATGTGTGTTTTCATAATGTGAATTGGTTATACCTGTAATAGAATTGATGGATTAGGGAACTATTCGGGGGTTGCAGGATTGTCATTGAATCCCTGTTTAAGTCTATAATTTAATTGATTGATTAAAATTGATTGAAAGATACAGCATGGAAACTGGTCCTTCGGCCCACTGAGTTCACGATCAACCATTCACACTGGTTCGATGTTATCCTACTCTCGCATCCTATTACAAGCACAAGGGGCAATTAACCCATACACTAGTGTGTAGGAACTCAGATGCTGGTTTCAACCGAAGATAGACACAAAAAGCTGGAGTAACTCCGCTAGCGGGTCAGACAGCATCTCTGGAGAAAAGGAATAGGTGACATTTCGGGTCGAGACTCTTTAGCTCTTCAGAGTCTAAAGAGTCTCGACCCAAAACGTCACCTATTCCTTTTCTCCAGAGATGCCGTCTGACCCGCTGAATTACTCCAGCTTTTTGTGCCTATCTTCGCCCACTGTGAAACAATGGGTACCTCAAAGCTAAAGTACTGTCTGAAGATGCAGGCAGCAACTTAGGAAAGGGCTCCCCACACTGGAAGATATGAACATGAGCATGTTAAGGTTCAGGGTAGATCTGATTTTTTTTTTTAAATATAAAGAAATGAGAGCCATGGATAGGGTAGACAGTCAGAACCTTTTTCCTAGATTGCAAATGTCAAAGAATGGATGGCATGCGTTAAGCTCAGATGGGTGAAATTTTTTTTTTTTAATATATTTTTTTATTAAAGGTAATCAATTACAATGCTTCAAACAACTTTATATCAAATTAATTCAATTTGCATTAAGTAAAACACTAGTAATACTTATCTACTATTTTTTTAGAAATAATGATAGAGAAAGAATAGAACAGTTATAAATCATTAAGAGAGTGATTAAATAATAATTTGATTATATATAAGAAAGAAAAGAGAAACGAAAAAAAAAAAAAAAAAAAAATTGAGTAACCACAATATGTATTATTAATAACACTACTACAAGTGATAGTATCAATAAAGTCATATATGTTAATTCCAATATAAAAATGAATTATTCTCACCAAATCCCGCAGGGTGCACGCCGAGCTGTGTTGCCAAGAACAGCTACTTCTCTAAATACTGTATATGGAGACCATATCTGTTCAAAAGAATTATACTTGTCCAATAGGACAAATCTAATTCTTTCCAGATGTAACGTCTCCATCATCTCTGTTGCCCACATTTTGGTTGTGGGGGATAATGTTCCCTTCCAAAATTTCAATATGATTTTTTTCCCAATTATCAAACAGTAATCAAAGAAATTTCTTTGATTTACTGTAAGTGATAGATGTAAATCCGGAATTCCAAATACTATTAGCTTTGGGTTAGGGTCCAATTTAACTTTGATGACTTCAGAAATAACTTTAAAAATTTCTGTCCAGTAATAATTCAATTTAGGACATGTAACGAAACTATGTATTAAATTTGCCTCTGCTTTCTTGCACTTATCACAAATAGCGGAGAGATTCGGAAAAATACTATTTAATTTAGTTTTCGAATAATGTAACCTATATAATACTTTAAATTGTATCAGTATATGTCTGGCGTTTAATGAACACCGGTGTATTCGTTGTAGACTTTCTTCCCAGTTTTCTTTTGTTATAGCCAATCCCATTTCATTTTCCCATGCTTGACGATATATTTCCGTTATTGGATTCTCCTTATCCAAAATGATGTTATATATATAGGCTATTAATTTTTCTGTATTTGGATATAAATTAAACAGTTCGTCTAACAATCCTGCTTCTTTATTTTTATAATCTTGTGTATTGGATTTAATATAATCTCTAATTTGTAAATACCTAAACAAATGTTGTGGAGACAATCCATAAATATCTTGTAACTCCTGGAATAAAAGAAATTTTCCTTTTCTATACAGGTGTTCTATCCTTGTAATTCCTAAATCATCCCATTGTTTAAACCCCCCATCTAATATAGCAGGTTTAAACGATGGATTATTCATAATTGGTAATCTAAATGAGAGATTATCCAAGTGTAGAGTCTTAACTATTTGTTTCCAAATACGTCTATTATTATATATTATTAGGTTGTCTTTATAATATTTTTTTTGTACTTCCGTTGGTGCAAAAATTATCGAACCTACATTGAAAGGTAGACAGTCTTCCCTTTCTATATTTAACCATGTCGGTTCATGATCCATATTTACCCACCAGAAATTCATATTCTTAATCTGAACAGCCCAAAAATAATATAAAAAGTTTGGAAGTGCTAATCCTCCATTTATCTTAGCTTTGCATAGATGTTTTTTATTTATTCTGTGATTTTTATAATCCCAAATAAAACTATTGACAATATTATCAATTTTTTTAAAAAAGTTTTCGGAAGAAAAAAAGGAATAGCCTGAAACAAATATAACAACTGCGGTAGAAATACCATCTTTATGGCACTTATTCTACCAATCATGGATATAGGAAGTGTTTTCCAATATAAAATATTTTTTCTAAGTTTATCTAATAGTTGAGGATAGTTGGATTTTATTAATGAGTTATGAGTTTTAGTTACGTTAATCCCTAAATATTTAAGTTTGTCTGTAACTACTTTTAATGGGTATTGTTGTAATGTATTTAGATTTATTCCTGTTATTGGCATAATCTCGCTTTTATCCCAATTAATCCTATACCCAGAAAATGCACCAAACTTAGTTATAATGTTTAGCAGGTTGGGAATACTAATTTCCGGTTTTGTAATATAAATCAAAACATCATCTGCATATAAAGAAATTTTATTAATTGTTGTATCAGTATTATAGCCATATATTTCAGGTTCAGATCTAATTTTTTCCGCCAATGGTTCTATCACCAATGCGAACAATAAGGGTGATAACGGACATCCCTGTCTGCATCCCCTAGAGAGTTTGAATTTGGCTGATAAAATTTGGTTAGTCAAAATTCTTGCCATAGGATTCGAGTATAAAATTCTTACCCATTTACAAAATCTATCCCCCAATTGAAACTTTTCCATTATATTAAATAAATACATCCATTCCACCTGATCAAACGCTTTTTCTGCATCTAGTGATATAACCGCTAGTTCCGTATCTCGTATTCTTTTTGAATATATAATATTAAACAAACGTCTGAGATTATGGGATGAGTAACGTTTTGGGATAAAACCTGTTTGATCATAATGTATTAATTTAGAGATCACTAAACTTAATCTCCTAGATAAGACCTTAGTTAATATTTTTTGGTCTGTATTTAAAAGGGCAATCGCTCTATATGATCCAGGATCTTCCAAATCCTTATCTACTTTAGGGATGAGTGTAATTGTGGATTCATTTAAAGATTCTGGTAATTTTCCTTGGTCATATGCATATCTATACATTATTTGTAATCTTGGGGAAATCAGATCTTGAAATTTTTAATAAAATTCTGCACTCAGGCCATCTGGGCCCGCTGCTTTTCCGTTCTTTAGCGAACTAATTGATTCTATAATATCTTTTACTGTTATTTCAGCATTTAACAATTCTCTACCTTCCTGATCTAAGCTATTGATTTGACATTCTTGTAAAAATATTTCCATACTATCTGTTTGTCCTGTTAGTCTTGACGAATAAAGATTTTTATAATATTGTAAAAATCTATCATTAATATCTTTTGGAGTAATTAATATATTTCCATACTCAGATCTAATTCCGTGTATCATCTTCTCATCTTCTAATTTTCTAAGCTGTCGTGCTAGTAATTTTTGTGGCTTATCTCCAAATTCAAAATACACTTGCTTAGTTTGTTGAAAAAGTTTAATCACTTGATTAGAATATATTTTATTTAATCTATATTTTACTGATGCAATTTTATTACTTAACTCTTTGGAAGGCTGTTTTATATTTTCATTATCTAGACGTTTTATCTCATTTTCTAAATTTTGTTCTATTTTTCGATTTTCTTTATTGAGATGTGCTTGTGCGGATATTATTGCGCCACGCATGAATGCCTTAAATGTGTCCCAAAATAGTGATGGAGAAGTTTCAGGATTATCATTAGTTTCAAAAAATAATTTAATCTGATCCATCACATATTTACAACAGTCATTGTCCTTTAATATCTGAGGGTTAAATCTCCAGGTAGTAGTTTTATTAGATATATCTTTTAATTTTATCTTAAATGTTAATGGCGCATGATCCGAGATGATAATATTATGATATTTTGC
Organism: Amblyraja radiata; assembly: GCF_010909765.2. Classification (NCBI taxonomy): domain Eukaryota; kingdom Metazoa; phylum Chordata; class Chondrichthyes; order Rajiformes; family Rajidae; genus Amblyraja; species Amblyraja radiata. The sequence continues at coordinate 51,497,968 of NC_045966.1, forward strand.
ATCATACGTAAAAGGAAGTAATTTAGAATCTATTAAAAAATAATCTATCCTCGAATAGGTTCCATGTACGGGCGAGAAAAAAGAATATTCTCGTCCGGATGGATTATCTAACCTCCAGATGTCTTTAATATTAGATGTATTGATAAAAGCATTTATGAATTTACTTGATTTCGAGGCAGCTTTCCTTTTTGCAGATGATCTATCTAGATAGTTATCTAAAGTACAATTTAAATCACCTCCAATTATTAAATTGTGTTGAGTGGATATAGGAATATTATTAAATATTTTCTTAAAAAATAATGGATTATCAAAATTAGGGGCATATATATTCATTAAAATTACCTTTTTTGAATATAATTCCCCTGTAATTATTACATATCTGCCTTCTTTATCCTCTATAATAGAACTTTGTATGAAAGGTATACCTTTGCGAATAATTATTGCAACTCCTCTAGATTTATGAATAAATGTAGAATGATACACCTTAGAAATCCATTTAGCTGTTAATCTATGTTGAGCATCTTTTTTAAGATGAGTCTCTTGAAGGAAAATGACATCTGTCTTCAATCTGTTCAACTGAGCTAACACCTTTCCCCTTTTAATTGGTTCATTAATTCCTTTTACATTCCAACTGCAGAAGGTTACTCCATCACCCCCAGTCTTCACCTTTATATCATGCATTTTACTATTAGGGCGGCTTTTTTTGGAGTAGCCTTCTTGACTCCCCCAGCTCCCCGTTGCACCCGGACATCAATCCAATGAGAATTTCTATCCACCTTAATCCGCATCTATGTCTTCTTAAACTAAATACACAATATCCTTCACATCTACATTCAAATAATATATAATATAAGATCAATAAAAAACAAAAACAATAAGAAATATCAATAATAAAAAAAAAGTAAAGGGTGTTAATAGGGTGCTCAGAAAAAAAAGAAACTACACTTGTATAGTGTGTAGTATGTGAAGGTGAAAGCCACACTAACGTGGCCATTAATCTAAAGACTTCCGTTTTTTTAATAAAAAAAAAAGATGTTGATTATACCAGCTCCTATCTCAAATGCTATATATATTGGGGTGGGGTACTAACTTTATATACTTAGTACTTAGTAATTATTTCTATTATTCATATTACTATTTGCTAATTACTAATATCAATTGTATTTAATACTATAATATGTAATACTATTATCATGGAATAATTAAATATTTTCTAATAATTAATACAGAACTACTACTAAATGCCCATTATTCCACTTCCTTCTAAGTGAGTATTTCATAACCACAGGTCGATGATAAAAGTTCAGTCCTCTCCTTCTCCCTCGGGTTCTTCCTCCGCATCTTCTCTCTCTTCATCTTCTGGCTTCTGCTGTATGCCTCGGGCGAATTTCAATGCTTCAGTATGCTTAACGAAACGATATTCCTTGTCATCATAAGTTACTCTCAGTATTGCTGGGTACATCAAGCCATATCTCAGATTCTTAGTAATCTGTAAATTCCTCAGGATACCTTTTGTTTCTTTAAATAGTGCTCTTTTCTTGGCCACTTCTGCTGGGAAGTCTCTAAAAATACTGATGTTGTCTCCCTCGTATTTCAGGTTTCTCTTTTTTATTATTATCTTCATCATTTCTTCGAAGACATGGTCAAAGGCCACTTTTACAATCATTTGTCTGGGCGATGAACCTATCCCAGGGGCCCGTCTTAGAGCCCTATGTGCACGGCTCAACAGGGGTTCATGATCCAAATTCAGAATATCCATTAAAAGTTTTGCAACAAATTTTCGAGGATCTTGACTCCCCTCACGACCTTCGCTCAGACCAACTATACGCAAATTTTTACGGCGTTGGCGTCCCTCCAGATCAATACATTTCTCGTTTGTTTTACGTAATAATTCTAAGAGGCGTTTGTTCTCGGCACGGACTTTTTCGGTCTCCTTAGTATTCACTTCAGCAATTTTAGTTAGCTCTTTAATTGCTTCGCCTTGTTGGTCTAGCGAAATTATAGTAGGATCTATCTTGTCATCCAGCTTTCTTTCCATCCCAGCAGCTATATCCTTTACCTCCTCAATTTGAGTTTGTAACTCGGCATTAGCCTTTTCCTTCCACTCATCCAACATACTTTTTACCGTCGTTATAACTTGTTTTATTAAGTCTTCTTTATCTTCTTTATTTTTCTCGTGAGACACCAGCATATCCGCTTTTAAACTTTTTATCTCCTCCATGTACTCCTTCCTCTGCTTCTTTATCTCCTCCATATACTCCTTCCTCTGCTTCTTTATCTCACCTAGAATTGTAGTCTTAAGTTCCTCCATTTCAGCTTTCCTCTGTGAGATATCTTCTTGAGAAGCAGCAGCTGCACCCGAGCTGAGGCCAGTTTCCTTTCTCGTAGATTTTTTTCCAGTGGTGGGGGGAGGGGAGCGCTGGGTCATAATTTCTTCTTAAAATCGCGCGCCTGATGACGTCACGCACCTTTTAAACGCTGCCGGAGCCGTTCGCAATCGATCTCCTGTGGTAAGTGCGTTTGTTTGACCCTTTTACCCCCGTTTTAAATTCAGTTTTTTGCGGAGCTGTAATGGCGCGATTCCACTCACATCGTGGCGCCAACCGATGGGTGAAATTTAAAGGAGATGTGCGGAGTATGTTTTTTACTTGGGGAATAGTGGGTGCCTGCTATATGCACCACCTATGGTGGAAGGATACGACGGTGGCGTTTAAGAGGCATTTAGACAGGTACATGGATATGCAGGGAATAGAGTGTTATGATCAAGTGCAGGCAGAGGAGATGAGTTTAATTTGGCATCGTGTTCAGCACGGACATTGTGGGCTGAAGGGCATGTTTCTTTCTGTAAGTTCTATGTTCTATGTGACGATTATGCTTTCATATCTGTAATTTATGTGATGACACATCTCCAATTACAGTTTATTTCAAACTTCAATGAATTTATGGCATTGATTTATGGTCTGTGTTCCAAGTTAAAGTTCTGCCTAATAGGAACTGCTGGAGTCTCTTCACTCCAAAGACATTCCTTATTGCCTCTTTTTCTGACTGGTTGCAATTCATTTACATCAGTTTTTAACCCACGATAAACAACGTCTTTGACACTTGCTTCCTTGAGCTTCACATTGTATGCATTTACATGTCTAACATTTGAACATTTTCTCCTTTGGTACTTGTGTTTAGTTTAGTTTAGAGATACAGCGTGGAAACGGCGCGCCGACCAGCGATCCCCGCACATTAACACTATCCTACACCCACTAGGGACAATTTTTACATTCACCAAGCCAATTAAACTACAAACCTGTATGTCTTTGGAGTGTTGGAGGAAACTGAAAATCTCGGAGAAAACCCACGCAGGTCTTGGGGAGAACGTACAAGCTCTGTACAGACAGCACCCGTAGTCAGGATCGAACCTGGGACTCCGGCGCAGCATTCGCTGTAAGGCAGCAACTCTACCGCAGCGCCACCGTGGCCGCCCTAATGTGCCAACATTTTTTGAGGGTTAAGGACTATATGGCCCATCTCTCCAGAGGTGGAGTCGACATGATAATACTAATTCTGCTCCTTTGACTTATGCACTTATGAAAGTTTTGTATGGCACGTTTTCAATTCCAAATTGGTACGCTGCATGGTAGGCTGCTCTGGAAGGTTAGATCCAAGACATGGGATCCAAGGAAAGATAGCTGAATAGATAGAAATTTGGCTTTATGGAAGGAAGCAGAGTGTGATGGTGGAAGGAAGCTTCTAGGACTGGAAGCCTGTGACTAGTGGTGTGCTTCTGGGTTTGGTGCTGCGCCCGTTATTGTTTGTCATCTATATCAATGATTTGGATGAGAACACACACGGCAAGATTAGCAAGTTTGCAGATGATACAAAAGTGGGTGGTTTTGCAGATATTGAAAATGGTTGTGAAAAATTACAGCAGGATCTTGATCGATTGGCCAGGTGGGCTGAGGAATGGTTGATGGAATTTAATACAGAGAAATGTGAGGTGTTGCATTTTGGGAATTCTAATATGGGTGGACCTACACAGTGAATGATTGGGCTCTGGGGAGTGTTGTAGAGCAGAGGGATCTAGGTGTGCAGGTGCATGGTTCCTTGAAGGTGGAGTTGCAGGTAGATAAGGTGGTCAAAAAGGTGTTTGGCTCATTGGCCTTCATAAATCAGTGTATTGAAGTATAAAAGTTGGGAGGTCATGTTGCAGTTGTATAAGATGTTGGTGAGGTTGCATTTAGAGTATTGTGGTTAACTCAAAATGCTGGAGTAACTCAGGACAGCATCTCTGGAGAGAAGGAATGTGTGACGTTTCGGGTCGAGACCCTTCAGACTGATGTCAGGGGAGTGGGTGGGACAGAGATAGAATGTAGTCGGAGACAGTTATGCCCCTGTCCCACTTAGGAAACCTGAATGGAAATCTCTGGAGACTTTGCGCCCCACCCAAGGTTTCTGTGCGGTTCCCGGAAGCTCCCGGAGGTTTTTGTCAGTCTCCCTACCTGCTTCCACTACCTGTAACCTCCGGGAACCGCACGGAAACCTTGGGTGGGGCGCAAAGTCTCCAGAGGTTTCCGTTCAGGTTTCCTAAGTGGGGCAGGGGCAAAAGACTGATGGGAGAACTGGCTGACCAGTCAGAGAGCATGTTGCTGACCTCTCATCAGAGAGAGGAGAAGAACTTCTTCAAAGTAGACATACCTTGAGGAGATTTTGCAGTGGAGCAGACAAAATGTGTGGGAAAGAACTGCAGATGCTGATTGAAACCGAAGGTAGACAGAAAATGCTGGAGTAACTCAGCGGGACAGACAACATCTCTGGAGAGAAGGAATGGGTGACGTTTTGGATCAAGACCCTTTAAACTGATGTCAGGGAAGTGGGTGGGACAGAGCTAGAATGTGTAGGAGGCAGTAAGACTGGTGGGAGAACTTTAGAGTATTGTGTTCAGTTTTGGGCACCATGTTATAGGAAAGCTGGAAAGGATACAGAGAAGATTTACAAGGATGTTGCCATGGCTAGAGAGTCTGAGCTATAGGGAGAGGTTGAGTTGCTGGGACTCTATTTCTTGGAGTGCAGGAGGATGAGGGGTGATCTTATTGAGGTGTATGAAACCATGAGAGAAATAGATTGGGTAGATGCACAGAGTAGGTGAATTGAGGACATGGGTTTAAGGTGAAGGGGAAAAGATTTAATCGGTATCTGAGGGAGTGACTTTTTTCACTTTTGGCTGTATAGAACAAGTTGCCAGAGGAGGTAGTTGAGGCAGGGACTGACCCAACATTTATGAAACCGTTGGATAGGTACATGGATAGGACAGGTTTGGAGGGATATGGACCAAACACGGGCAGGTGGGACTAGTGTAGCTGGGACATGTTGGCCGGTGTGGGCAAGTTGGGCCGAAGGGCCTGTTTCCACACTATGGCTTTGACTTCAAAGTATTATTTGGCAGAAGTTTAAAGTGGTGTTCTATACTTTGTCTCTGTACTGTAGTGGTCTTTTATAGCATCATAGGTTTGTATGGTACAGCATTTGGGCTGTCTCTTTTTAAAAACAATATTGCTCTTTTCCTCTATTTTTTAATCCCAGATGTCTTTTCAAAACACTTCTAAGAGCTCCTGTTTAAAGGTATCCACCTAATCACCGATTGCATACCAGATTCTAATTATTTGGTGCATGGAACAAAAAATGTTCTCTTGTCACTTCTAATTCTTTTTGCTGACCTCTTAAACGTGTCTCATTTGTTATTGATCATGTAGTCATTGAAAGCTTTTTTTTTAATGTATTCTACCTAAATGTCATGAATCTAAACAATTTTATCTAATGAGGTTTCCTATAGAGTACTGAAGGGCAAATGAATTATCCTTAAGGGCCTGTCCCACTTACGGGACTTTTTAGCAACTGCCTTCGACCTTCAAGGTCGAGGGCACTCGTCTGAAAAGCCTTGAGCTGGATCGAGCGTCAGCGATGAAACCGCGAGCTGGATCGACCGTCAGCGCGTGGGCACGCACACACACGCACACACACACACACACACACACACACACACACACACACACACACACACACACACACACACACACACACACACACACACACACACACACACACACACACACACACACACACACACACACACACACACACACACACCCACACCCACACACACACACACACACCCACACACCCCCCCCCCCCCCCCCCCCCCCCCCCCCCCAATTAAAATGCCCGGTCAGCAAAGGAGATTGCCTACGGTTACTGCGATTGCCTATAACTACATGGCGACCCCACTACCACTGCACTACGAGTTCAAAAGAACCAAGCATGCTGAACATTTTTCCTCAACCAAATTGAGGCCTCGAGTATGCAGGGACTTCTCTCGAGCATGAAGGAGAGTTACAGTGACCTCCTAGGACCACTTGTCGACCATGCTGCGAGTTTGTTGCGAGTGCGAACTCTTCTAAACTCGCAAATTAGGTCGCCATAGTGGGACAGGCCCTTAAATCTCACCTCCCCTATTACAATTCCCCTGTATCCACCATACCATTCAATTAAAAAGAGCAGTGATCTTAGTCATGGGTATCTGAATTTGTTTTATTAAATATTCTCCTGTATGATAATACCATGCCTTAAAGACTATGCCTTAAATAAATAAATAATTTGTTTATAGGGACAGTGCATATTAATGAACATTTGCATGTAAATATGCGAGATTGTAGCCAATCAGTAGCTAATTTCCGTCTCTAGTCCCAGGCAAAGGTAGGTGAAGTGTCTTGCCCAAGGACACAACGACAGTACACACTCCAAGCAGGATTCGAACCGGCCACCCATTGCGCCATCTAATAATCTGATGTTGGCCCTATCAGTCTCTGCTCTTTACTCAAAGAAAGCAGGATTCTATTAATCTGTTGATAGACAAATGAATTGTTGGAATTGTTCTACATTCCCTTACAGTGGAGGGATGTAAAAGACGAAAGATTATGGAGCTCTGATAATACAATTTAGCTACGATTCTAGTTATCATTTTTCTCTCCCATCTGTGCATTACATTCTAATAGCCATTTGCAGCATTTTATGGCTTCAGAATTAGCAAACGGAATCACAAAAATATCACCCTATTACACAAATATAAAATGCTTCTGCAATTTGTATACATTTATATGTACACATTTCACTCTGAAGAAGATTCTCTGGAGTTTAATGATTCTTTTAGTACTAATCCATTCAGACAGAGTAGATCCCAGATGTGTAATGCTGACGAGCCACTCAGTAATTGCATAGATTATGCTTGAATAACAATTTGTTTTTCTGTTACAGCGGGTACACTTGGACATCCAGGTTGGTGAACATGCAAATGATTATGTGGAGATTGCAGCCAAGGACAAGCTCTCTGATCTTCAGCTTCGAGTGAGGCAACTGATTGAACAAGTGGAGCAAATACAGAAAGAGCAGAACTACCAGCGAGTAAGTTGGCAGGCATTGGGGGTGGAGGCAGGCAGCTGCAATATGCAAGCATTATAAAGATAGCTGTGGATTTGGGAAAGCGAGGGTGAGGAAGGTGTAAATGGAGCTGATACAATTATTGAGGAGGTATGTGAGGGGACCAGGAAATTTTGTGTGACGGGGAAAAAATGGGAAAGAATCCTATCATAGGTGTTAACAAGACATTGATTCATAATTACCACGAGTAAGAAGAATGAGGGGGCATAATCAGTGAGGGGAAAATTCTTGGGATGGAAGTGATTAAGACATAAGCGCTGGCATAAAGACAGCAATGAAAATAGAAAGTGAGGGCAGGAGTGGTGTGAGCTCGAAGAGTGAGAAAATAAAGTTGGAAGTGATCAGTGTGCAGAAAGAGAAACTGAATGTGGATATGTAGCAACAATAAAATTTGAAAAGATAGGCACAAAATGCTGGAGTAACCAAATGGCACAGGCATCAATCATCTCTGAAGAAATTGGATAGGTGACGTTTCAGATTGGGGTCTTTCTTCAGACCGAAACATCACGTATCCATTTTCTCCAGTGATGATGCCTGACCCGCAGTTACTCCAGCATTTTGTGTCTATCTTGGTATAAACCAGCATCTACAATTCCCTTTTTATTAAAATTTGAAAAGTCCTTTTACTCTGCTTCAGGGAATTGAGTAACGGTCACTCGGCTTGTATTTGATCCACACCACTTTCTTGCTAAGTAACAGCAACAAAGCTGTTTGTAAAGTCAGAGAATTCTTCACTGTTGAATTTCCTTAGGCAATAATGTAGCAAATTTGACTTTAATGCTGTGTCCTCTATTGATTCATTGGAGGTTCTTGCGGCCTATGGCATGTCGCATCAGGCGTGTGCAATATCTGCAGCTAACTCTTAGTGGGAAATATTTTGGAGGATGTAATGCCCTTCTACCTGTGGAGGAATATTTCTGCTGAATAAATAGAAGCTGTAGTGATTTAAGGGAGGGGCTGATGGATGAATGTTCCCAATGGGGAATGAGACCAGGATAAGCTGGTGGTGCACAGCTATTTTATTTTTGCATGGAGTGGGGTGGGGTGGATCCTGGAATCCTGCAACTTCATGTGTTCTGAAGGAAGAATTAAAGTATGTTGTCCTCTAGTATGTAGCCTGGAGGGGACCTTACTAATGCAGCTATGGGTAGCGATCTCAGGTGTGCCATGGTGCAGCAACAGTCTCAAATGTTCTTGAGGCAACTGCTGAGAATCTGACCTCCACAGGCAAAGGATAGGGCATATGTGAGTGAGGCTGTATTTGAGGTTGTAACAGCTCTGGGTTCTCAGGATGGAGGGGAACAATTTGAAATACAAATAGTATGGATTCAGGAAATCGATGTTCTGCCAGTCAGAAATAATATTTTTTTGGATCAATAGTTTGAAAAAAAAACAGGACTTAAATTTTACTTGGGCTGCTTTCAGTGCCATTTGAGGGAGGCCTTCGTGAAAAATGAAATTACCAAGATTTAAATTTCCTAGTGGGCTCTAAGTCAACCCGAAATGTGTGCAAAACTGATTTACTCCATGGTAAAACAATTTACATTTGTACCAACAAAACTCTTACTGCCATGCTGAATGATGCGGGTAATTACCAAACAGTTGGACAGGATGGCTGGAAATGAACCAAAGAACTATTGATTAACTGTAGCTCTGCAAGTATAATGCATTGTCCATGCAACGGTTTAATGTAGGGACGGTGCACATGGTATGAGGATAATCAGAATGAATGAAGTGGCAATTGAATGCTGTGCCTTTGATGGTGATAAACATTTTCAGAAATGGGAATAAGTTGCAGTTCTCCCTTTGCTGGGTGTACCTTGCACACCCCACTGAGTGTTAAAGTGAAAGCTAAGATTATTGCAGTCATATTGAACTGCATAGGCCAAGTCAGTGAACCATCTCTGGCTCCTCTGCCATCACAGAAGGCAGTCTTTTGCCAATTTACTTTATGATAGCAAAAGATGGCCAAGGATGCTAGATGTGGCAAAGAATAAAGGACCAAACATTCCTGCTGTAATACTGAGCGCATGCCTTCCAGATCTAGCTATGTATTTAGCCAACAATTCATAAGTTTAGCTAGCAATCTGAAAGATATCCTGTGAATAAAGAAAAGGGGTCCACATCCAACCTACTTAACTACCAGTTGGTCTATTTTTAATTCATTAGCAGAGTGCTGGAAAGTGTCATCGATCTCCCTTGGTTACCCTCCAGTACCAATGTTTTAACAACATAGTGAAACATGTATAAATTTGTATGTGTATTTGTAGGTTGATTCTTAATATTCTTTGATATCCATGGAAGTTATTGAATGACCTGTTTAGTGGTGACTATTATTAGAAAAGCTGAAGATGTGCTTTGAGATCTCCTATGATAGGCAATGTGAATGGCTACAAAATGGCTGCATTTGATAATATGATGAGGCCTACAAGATATGGCCTGCAGCTCACTGGATTCTATTTCCTAAAATTAGTTTTCTTGTTTCAGTATCGTGAGGAACGATTCCGGGGGACCAGTGAAAGCACCAATCAACGGGTATTATGGTGGTCAATCGTGCAAACACTGATACTTATTCTAACTGGCATCTGGCAGATGAGACACTTGAAAAGCTTCTTTGAGGCCAAGAAACTGGTGTAGGGCCTGAATGCAATGATCTGTTCTTGATTTGATTTAATACAGTACAAGGCTGATTGGGCAAAAGCACATTTGTGTCACAAGTCATGGCTCATTGGATTTTGCCAAATACCACCCTCTTGTCCCCTCTAACCTCTGACATGCAGTGCCTCCAAATGGACCTTGGCAAGGAGCAACTGTTTTTTTGCCATTTTGGGTTTTTGAAATAAGTCTTTGCTGTTTAAAAGGCAGCTGTGTCCAAGCCAGCAACAAATGGTTGGGAAAGGGCAAAACAAATAATTAAATTGAAGGTCTGCGCTAGGTGGGAAAGAATGCACCAAGGAAGGGAAGGGTAATAAAACAGCTGAAAATGTGAGATGCAGAACTGGCATTGCTGATCACCTGAAATAGTTGACATCTGCTCTATAAATACCGATTTACGGGCAACTAGTGGTCCGGCACCTCCTTTAATCCAGCCAAGATTACGAGAGCGCACTTGGAAACCTCCTTTCTTCCCCCCCCCCCCAAGATGTCCTCCCGAAACACTTAGGCCTGGTAAGGCAGCCGATCTGAACCTCATCGGGACTTCCGCACCGTTCGGCGGGTCGAATTTTCCCCTGCTGCTGGGACTCTGGAACTCCGACTTGGCCAGAGACAACAGAATCGTTTCCATAGCCGACTTTGCGGGCCGGTGCTTCTTCTGCTCTGCTGCCGAGGTTGGACCATTCTGGTACTGTTGGACTTCTCTTGGAGCCGCGAACCTCGGTGCAATTCAGAAAGGCCCTGGAACCAAGAATGCCAGAAAATTGGTGGTGGACCTATATTTTAAATCTGATGTTATTCCTCGAGCTTCATTGAAAGTCAGAGCATTAGTAGGATGTATATTTAAAACTGCACTTTCTGATTTTTACTTAAGCATCTGCAGTATTTTGCTTTAGGTACTTTACATCTATTGTCAATTAGTGATTGGACAGCAGAGGCACTGATGTTTAAGGGGGAAAGCAAGGAATCTTTTATCTCCACTCTTCTCTAGTCCTCTTTGTACAAAAGTGTTGGTATCAATTGTATTAATATCTTAATTTCTTCTGGCCATCTATTGCTGATAAAACCTTAGCTGTTGAAACTGCAAAGGGGACAGGGGGGTGGGGTTTGTGTAAAGCAAATTTCATGCTTCAGATTTTAAAGCTAGTCTGGTTTGGTATGAAAATTAACTAAGTTACAGAATTATTTCCATGAGCCCTGTTGTTGGATAAAACTGTACTATGAAACTTGACCAATGTGATGACCATTTCGTGATTCAATGCAGCTAACATGGGTCACACGGAGAACCCTCTGCCTGTTGTTAACAAGCTGATCTTATTGATCAGATTGGCAGTCAAATGAGTTGCCACCATAAGTAGAGGACCTTGGATGTTCCACAAATGCAGCCCAAACCTTAGATCTCATTGGAACAAAGTCTGACATGACTGCCCTTCTTGCTTATATCATCATAAACTGCATTTGGATACAGAATCTGATGTCTCATGTTTCAATCTTTCTCTGAAGCCTTTGTCCATATTGAACTATTGGTGAATGACAAAAACACCAGTGCAGTAATTGTAGTTCCATCCATCACATTGCAGTTTTTAATCATGAATTCTGTCCTAGATAATTCTGTCATGAAATCTTAACATTCATCCATTTAGCTTCATCTCAAGTCATTGTATGAATTCATGGCCACTGTAACCTGATGTTCAAATATCCATGCACTCAAATCAAAGAAGAAAATAAGGACAGGTCTATTAGAACCTGTAGAACAAAAAAGATGCATTTATATTAATGTATGCTGTTTTTCTGCTCGTTAATACAATGTTTTTTTCTGATTTCCAAGATAATATTTTTTTTCCTGCTTGGTGTCTTTTAGCTTTAGTCAAGGGCCCTTGAAGGATGCACCAAATCTCATTTGCACCCCACACACAGCATGGTATAGTGAGCAGGCTTCAATCGAAGTACGAGAAGAGGCAGCTAGAGAAATCCGAAGAGCTATTACAGGTATGATGTGATGTTTGATCTCTCCGATGCTATTAACTAGGAAACTGAGAGGAATGGCCTTGACAGTGACCTGTTGTGTTTATGACCCATCAAATATGTGCGTCCGACTGGTGTCTCTATTTTTGAAACACTTTCACTGCTACTTCTAAGGCAAAGGGTCAAATAAAATTCACTGAAAATGCTGTGTTCATATAGTGGAACAAAGAAAATTGGGGTGTGCTGGAATTGGAAGATTCCTGAGATCTGGAATAGCTATAGAGTTGGAGGACAGAAAACTTGTACAGGGTTTTGAGTACAGGTATAAGAATTTTAAATATATTACAATTATAATTATAAGCAGTGCTTTCCATAAAAGCAGACACAATTGCTCCATAGATGCTGCAGCACCCGCTGAGTTTCTCCAGCATTTTTGTCTACCTTCGATTTTCCAGCATCTGCAGTTCCTTCTTAAACAATTATTTATATTCTATTCATGCACAAGTGTTCTTAAAATTGATTTAGTTTTTAATTGCAGCTGTGTTTTAATTGCTTAATAACAAACCTACTTCAGATTTCCTCATGCAATTTGAGCACTAGAGCCAAATCCTGAATCAGCCACAAGAGGACAGTGTGCTTTGCTGTCAGCCTTCAAAGTGTACTTGTGCCATCCTGTGGTCGAAAACAATTACGGCACAAACTTCAGTAAAAATGTTCTTGCTTTTTGTGGAAAGGCTTTGTTGTAACTCTTCTCATACCTTTTCATCTTCCTTATGAATCAGTTACCAATGAAAATCGAGGAAAGAATACAGGCATAGGAATTAATTAAAAATTAGCTGGAAACACTCTGCATATCGAGCAACATGTGTTCAAAGAGAAACTGAGTTGATGTTTCAAGTCTAGGGCAGATGCTGCCTGATTTCCAAGAGTGTTTCCAGCAATTTTCCCCTTCATTTCAGCGGTTACAGGTATTTTGAGCATGTGAAGTAGGAGAACGAGTAGCCTCCCTACCCTTCAAGTCTGCTCCATCATTTAATAAGATGATGGTTGATGAGACTCTTGACTCAACTTTGCATTCCTGTCTACGTATGGTACTCAAAAATAGTTTTGAAAACATTTATACTTCCTTCATCCTTTAAGGTTTGTAGCTCTTTAATAGAAAAATAAAAATTGTTACATCTTGCTCTTGAGTAGAAAATCATTCAATATTTGTGTGGGACGGCTGCTATTCTGGCTGGAGGTCTGTGACCAGTGGTGTCTGCAGGGATCTGTGCTGGATTCCTGTGGTTTGTGATAGATATATATATATATATATATAGATATAGATTGATACAGATTGATACACAGATAAAGATACAGATAGATACACACACACTGGTGTAGTTGCAGACAGTGAAGAAGGCTGTCAAAGGATGAAACCGGATATGGATCAGTTAAAGATCTGGGTGCAGAATCAAAGTGCACTATCCATCCCATTATAAAACAGAGTCAACATGATAAAACACTAAACACAATTTTTGAATGAATATAAAGCAATTGCTCTGGAATGTTAACTTTAGTGATATTTAAACTGAGTTTATCTCCTCTGATTTCCCCTTTCAGTTGATGAGAACTCATATTCTTTATCTGAGAAACATTGTGTGAGGATGGCTCTGTTGGTGCTGCATTCATGTACTTTAGACTACAAGCATTTCTTTGGCAAATCACCTTTTCATTGGGGAGATGGGTGTGTAGTGTGAGCATGTATCCTATTGATGCCTAAGACTGGAGATCTTTTGTCCATTAAGTATCTTGAGTCAGATACTAAGTTGTATTCTCTGCTTCTCCACAGGGAGGATTCCAGATACCTTGAAAAACTGTGTGAACAAAGAGTATCTTGCCACAGCTTCACAATGGACTGGCATCGACCCTGTAGCTGTACATCCTGAGCTGAATGGAGCTGCTTACAGGTAGAAAAGCGATTTGGTTATGTTATTTTATGTTCTGAAGCCTGACAATCCTTTTGAATTAAAAATGCCTGTTTTCAACTCTTAATCCAATCAGAGTGTACATATGCAGTGCTTTTACCAAAGAAAAAACACTCGTTCAGGTGCAATTTAGTGACTTTGGCTTGGGAATCCATACAGTCTTGAGATCACATAGGATAATTACACTTTTCACCTAGGGCATATGAGCAATGGGCTGTCATCCATATGGTGATCAAACTGATGAAAACTGAGACTTTGAGAAATACTGTTTGGGCGGCACAGTAGTAGAGCTGCTGCCTCAGCGCCAGTAACTCAGGTACAATCCTGAATGCGGATCCTGACTGCAGAGTTTATACGTTTTCCCTGTGATCGCGTGGAGTTTTTTTTTCCGGGAGCTCCGGCTTCCAGAGCACCCTTGAGCCAGATTCAATCCTGACCTGCAGTGTTGCCTGTATCCCATTCTTCCTGTGGCCACATGGTGGTCTGATTTCCTCCTATATTTGACATGCAAGTTGGTGGGTTAATTGACCACAGGAAATTGTCATTGATGTGTAGGTGAGTGGTAGAATTTGGGGAATAATGGAGACTAAATGAGGATTAGCATAAGTAGGTGCTTGATTGTTTAGTTTGGGTAGCGAGTTGTAGGCCTTGTTTTTTGTGCAGTATGTCCCTGCCTTTATTTCCTCAGCCTTGTTTGGTAATGATAAGTACCTGGGGAGCCTTTCAAGCATTGTTCAATTGGAAAAAAAGATTTGAAGTAGGAAACCTGATAAACATCATGTCTCAGTGCTACAATATTTAAATAGCGAATGTAATTATTGCATTACTGGGATAGTGGATAAAATAGAAAATCTGCTCAATGTAGCACTGGGATTAGAGGATTAACAAAGATCTGTTCAGCATGGCAGTACCAGATGGCTCTCCAAATAATCTGTCACTGTTCCAACATACAGATGTGTACATACTGAAGAAAGACCAGCTGGTCACTTGACTGTGTGCCATCATAACCTGTTGTGACTTCTGCATATCCTCACTCCATTACTCGTGAACGCATGCAAATTCCTTGGGAGCAACAATAAAAAAGAACGGGCTAAATAAAGAAAATATTCTAGGAAATTTCCCTCTGAGCATCAACCCCCTCCCTGTATATACTGTATCTTGCCCAGGTTCACAAACATTTTAATGGCGTTCTGGCAGCCACTTGCACCAATTGATTCTTGGTTTGCTGTCAATTATCTTTTGTGTTCCCTTGTTGAGCCATTTATCTTGTATGTGTGAGTGGTGTGCATACTTTTCTGCTGTTGAAATTTTCTCTTAATTTCCTTAGTCCTTCATCTCTCTTAGATTCTCCTTGGCCTTATCTGCTACTATGAGAACAATCACAATTTCTCCCCCCTTAATTTGCTCACTTTTGTGAAGTTGCTTTGCCTGCATCATCCAAAACAAGATCATCCTCCCTGATGAGTGTTGCCCAGAATTGGTTATGGTATTCCAACTGAGATGTAACTAATATTTCAATAACATTTTTAAGACATCTTTATTTTTCTGACATATTCTGGCTTTTTCTCACCTCCTGTTTTTCTCTCTGCCCCCTCCGCCCCCAACCTCTTTCAATCTGAAGATGGGTTCCTACCCGAAACGTCATCTATTCCTATTCTCCCGAGATTCTGCCTGGCCTGATGAGTTACTCCAGCATTTTGTCTATCTTTAGTATAAACCACAATCTGTAGTTCTTTCTTACACGTTCTTTTTTGTTTTGTACTCTGCCATGTGTCTTTTTCATTTTCAATGATATGTGCATATAAAAGCATTAGAGTTGGGATATCATGTTACATTGGTACAAAACATTGGTTAAACGACATTGGGAGTATTGTGTACAATTCTGGTTGGCACACTGCAAGAAGGACGTTGTAGCATTAAAAGCGATTCACTGTGATGTTGCCTGGAATGGAAGGCTTTTACTAAAGTGAGTGATTCAGTGGCTTGGATGTTCTCACAAGGGCACAGGAGGCTGGTGTGTGATCTTGGAGGTTTACAGGTCCTCCCCAAGTTACAATGAGGTTCCATCTTGTGATCTGTTTAAGGTTATGCTGCTGCTAGTAAGAATTTCATTGTTCTGTTTAGGTCATATGACAATAAAACACTCTTGGCTCTTCTGTCGATAGTCTGTCTTGTATACTGACTATGGAACAACTGAATTTTTACTAGCTGCAGCTTAACGGGTTTGGTTTTATAGTAACCAGAATAATGCAAAAACTGACATCCTCAATGCAACCAAAGACATAGAAGATCATAGTTGCTGAGGTTAGTGTTCAGTATTGTTCAGGAGCCTGATGACTACTGGGATAAAACTGTTCTTGAACCTGGTGATCATAGTACTTGGGCTCCTGTACCAACTTCATGATGGTAATAGCAAAATGAGAGTTTGGTCAGGGTGATGTGGGTCTCTGATGATGAACTGGACATTGGCTGCCATCCTCTGTAGTCTCCTTTGTTCCTGGGTGTTTGAGCTGCCAATCCAGACTGTGAAGCAACAAGTCATTATGCTCTCCACTATACCATGCAGTAATTGGATAGAGTAGTCATTGACATCCAAATCTCCACAATCTTCCAAGGAAGTAGATGAGCTTTCTTTGTGATTGCATTGACATTCTATGCTCAGGGCAAATCATCAAAGATATGCACACCCAGGAACTTGAGGCTGTTCACTCTCTCTACTGCCGTACCATTGATGAAGAAAGGTTAATGGATCCCTGGAGTTCCCCATCAAAAGTGGATAATCAACTGCTTAGTCATGCTAAAGTTAAGAGCAAAATTGTTGTTCTGACACCATTCAATCAGATTTTCAATCTTCCACCTATAGTCTGACTCATTGTTACCTGTTATTTGCCAAGAATAGTGGTAATGTCAGTGAATTTAAAGATGATGATGCAGAAGTGTCTGGCTCCACAGCCATTGGTATAGAGAGAAGAGAATAGAGCAAGGGACTGAGCACAGCCTTGACGTGTTCTTGTGTTGATTATTGAGGAGAAAGTGCTGTTGCCAATTTGACCCGATTGTGATCTGTCCGTGAGGAAGTTGAAGAACCAATTACATAGTGATGAGCAGAGACCCAGTTCTGAGTCTGATACGTTTGGAGGGGATGATGTTGAACGTTGAGCTGTAGTCGATGAGCAGCAGCTTGGTGTACATGTTCTCTTTGTCTAGTGCAGAATGGTTAGGCAGCGAGCTTGCATCTTTTGCTGACTTATTATAATGGCAGACAAATTGCAATGGGTCCTTAGCAAGGCAGGTGTTTATATACATCATAAGTAACCTCTTAAAGCTTTTCATCATCATGGATATAATGCCTCTAGTCAGTAGTCATTGAGGCATGTCAACTTACTCTTATTACAGATATCCTTTTAAGGAAGGTGGAAACTTTGGACCTCAGGAATGAAGATTTCCAAAAAAACGGCAGCAAATTGGGCCATAGCAATATATTCAAATTGCTAACCAAAGGCAGTGCGTGGTTAAACCATGGCATTCATATATTGTCAGCCGTTCATATATTGTCATGAGTTACTGAGTTCCCACATGCAGAAGATGCCTGAGGCAGTCAGCAAATCTGTCCTGCCAGACTCCCAATCCCAGTATGTAAACATAACCAGTGCATACGTCAGGTGTTTGCAACCTGTGATGGACCTAATTATGATTGAGGAGAGTAGATAGGATAGTTAGTCATCCTTTTGCTTTGATGTCTAAAATTGAAGGGCATATGTGCAAGGTGAATGGGGAGAAATTTAGGAGATGTCTGAGTGGCAATATTTTCCCACAATGTGGTTGTTATATGGAAAGCTACAGAGGAGGTGGTAGAGGCATGTTTAAACTCATTTGGACAGTTGTCCTGGATCATTTGGGCCAAAGGTCCCGTTTCTGTGCTGTACTCTCCAGGTACTATGCCCTCCCTTTTAAACTAGTGCCATTTAGTTTATGTTGCCCTTCTTCATTCTTCCAAGCACCCTGCTTCATCTACACAATGTTCAATTTGCAATCCTCTCCTCAAGATGACATGATATTAACATTTGGGAAACATTGAATAGTGTGGCAAAAGTTACCGTTCACCACAAACTTTTGGCCTTTCGGAAGTTTGGATCTCCCTATAATCATCCTTTCTAATCCTATGAGATCATATCTGCTATTGCTTATATGTAGTACTTTCCACCTGCAATTTGAAACTAAAAATCAAATACTTCACCCCCCTTATCAATACTCAAACTTTCAAAAAACTTGTTAGTCACATATGATTTGGCTCTTGCATGCTGGTTTTCAGTTTGTGCTTCCAGTTAATTCTGTCCCAGATTTATCTGAAGTTCCCCAATGCTGTATTTGAGCTGACTGGCCACCACCTTTATGATTTATTGCCCTCCCATATTTTGAACAGTGTTGTAACATTTACAATGCCCTTTCAGCACTTATCCACAGAGGGCTGAGTAAAGATGGCCAAAGCCTCTTCAACCACACATTCCTTCTGGTGACTGTCATTTCTGGTTTTAAACATTATAACCTTGTAAGAATCTCATTATTTTACTGTACTCAATTTATTTTCCGACCTTCCTTCATCCTATGTTCATTTTCAGAACTCTACTCCAGAATGTTATTATGAAGAACTGAAAATTCTGCTTCATTCTTGGTAGAAAGATAATATGTCTGGTTACAAATTATCCTGGCAAAACATGTCAGCTTTGTGCGTGATTTTGTAATTGCCTTCCATGAGGCATCCTGAGCTACGTGGTTCCTCCTTTCATTGAGCAGCTGTGAATTTAAGGTGCTTGTTTTTATTCATGTTGTTGTGTTATGCACTGCACAAAATTGAGAATTGTTGCCTTGATATCTTCATCTAGTCCCTAAAATCAAACTGCAGAATTCCAGTTGTAGAATAGCAACCATTGTTTGTGGTAATGTGTGGTCCGTGCAGACTGTCGGTGTTTCTGCTTGATCTCTACATAGCTCTCTACATGTATTTTCATGGGGTCTGAGTTCTGGGAACCATATGCACATGTGTTTAATCAATAGCTCGGATTTGGGACAATTTGTAGATATGAGTGAAACGCATGTGTTGTCTGTATTTATGGAAACTGATTGAAAGCAAGCAAATAGCTATTAGCTTTTTTTGTAGTTGAGGTTATTACATGTGTAAGAAAGAACTGCAGATGCCGGTTTAAATCGAAGGTAGACACAAAATGCTGGAGTAAATCAACGGGTGAGGCAGCATCTCTGGAGAGAAGGAATGGGCGACGTTTCAGTTCGAGACCCTTCTTCAGACATGATATGAACAATTCAATGTTAATGTTATTTTGGTTGATTTGTCTTTAGATTCAATGTTGGCCAATTTTTAGCACTGAAACCTGCTTTTCTTTCTAAAATAGTGTCTTGAAGGAGTGTTTCTCTTTAGCATTACTGTGATCTTGCTTAATGAACAGTCATCAATTGTCTATATAAGCTATTTAACTTTGCAGAATCAACACTCATTAAAAATCATCTTTGTTTAGTTTATTATTGTCACATGTACTGACCAACAGTGAATAGCTTTTGTTTGCATTCTATGTAGTAAAAAAAGACTATGCTTAATTTAAAATCAAGCCATCCACAGTGCACAGATAAAGGATTCAACATTTAATGCATGATAAAATCCAGTTAAAGATAGTTCAAAAATCTCTGAGGTAGATGGGAAGTCGGGACCCAACTATGGCTGATGAAAGGACCGTTCAGTTGCTTCATAACAGCTGGGAAGACCCTTTCCCTGAATCTGGAGGTATGCGTTATCAGACTTCAATACTTCTTCCATGAAGGGAGCGGAGAGAAGAGGGAGACTGGTCCTTAAGCTGGTTGCCTTGCCGAGGCAGCGTGAAGTATAGATGGAGTCAATGGAAGGGAGGTTGGTTTGCGTAATGGTCTGTCTTCGTGCATAACTCTCTGAAATTTATTGTGGTCTTGGATGGAGCTGTTCCCAAACTAGGCTTTACTGCATCACAATAAAATGCCATCTCTGGCACATCTGTAGAAGTTTGTGAGGCTTGTTGGGGACATGCCGAACTTCCTAAGCCTTCCAAGGAAGTAGAGGCATGATGTGCTTTCTTGGTCATAGCTTCGGTGTGGCTGGTCCAGGACAAATTGCTGGTGATATTTATTCCTAGAAGCTTTTGAGCATCTCTACTTCGACACCATTGTTGTATATCAAGGTGAGTGTACTGCTTCCCTTCCTGAAGTCATTCACAATCTCCTTGTCTCGCTGACATTGAGGGAGCGGTTGTTGCCTTGGCACCAGGTTACAAGGTTCTCAGTCTCCTTTCTGTACTTCGTATTGTCATTAATTGATGCGGTGGTGTCGTCTGTAAACTGAGTTGTATTGGTTTTTGGCTGCAGTCATGAGTGTATAGTAGGAGGCTGAGAATGCACCCTGAGGGGCACCAGTGTTGAGAATTATCATAGAGAATGATTTGTCACCTATCCTCGCCAATTGTGGTCTGTTGGTCAGTAAGTCGAGGATCCAATGCAGAGGGGGAGTGCAGACTCGCAAGTTCCATGAGTTTGGAGATGATATGGCGTTAAAGTAAATGTTTTGAGGAGCCCTGATTTAGTTAAGTTAAACCTCACTTAATGTAAAGTGAACATTACGTTAATGTTCTTGGATGAATATTTGATGTTGGATCATTGAATAAAATTAGGCTTTGTACCCACTTACCCTCATTTCTTGATATGGTGTAGAAAATTAATGCTTTTCATAGCTTTTGCTGAGTCATATGGACATTTCCATAGATTTTCCCATTCAGTCCCTGTTGTAATTGTGCCCAAGTTACTTATCTTTGTCGGCAAATTGATGGCTGGTGTGTTCAACGTCACACTTAGTGTTGTGAATATATGGTAAATGGCCAACGTGTGAGGATGTCATCCATGCAGATTGTGAAGTGGTACATTCTCTTTAACAGGCAGATGAGTATGTTTCTGGCTGCCAGTCGATGCAGACAATGGAAGATCATTGAATTTTTCATTATTTGCATTTCTTGCTAAGCAGAGAAATTCCCATTATTTACAACAACAAAAAAACAATCCTACCGGATTCTTGGTCCCAGGATGCACCTGGGCAAGAGAGCCCAGCTCTTGACACTATTTTGTAACTGTCTTTCCGGAAGTGCCAGTGTATAGCCCTGTAATTCTATTTCTGAGTGACATAGCGGTAAAGTTGCTGCCTTACAGCGCCAGAGACCAGGGTTCAATCCAGACTACGTGTGCTATCTGTACAGAGTTTGTGTGTTCTCCTTGTGACCACATGGGTTTTCTCCTGGTGCTCCGGTTTCCTCCCACATTTCAAATATCTGTGGGTTTCTAGGTTAGAAACATAGAAAATAGGTGCAGGAGTAGGCCATTCAACCTTCGAGCCAGCACCACCATTCAATATGATCATGGCTGATCATCCAAAATCAGTACCCCGTTCTGGCTTTTTCCCCATATCGCTTGATTCCCTTAGCCCTAAGAGCTAAATATAACACTCTTGAAAACATCCAGTGAATTGGCCTCCACTGCCTTCTGTGGCAGAGAATTCCACAGATTCACAACTCTCTGGGTGAAAACGTTTTTCCTCATATCAGTCCTAAATGGCTTACTCCTTATTCTTAAACTGTGCCCCCTGGTTCTGGACTCCCCCAAAATGGAGGCACACCATCTCATATTTCGCTTGAACGGCTTACAACACAGGGGTATGAATTTGATTTCTCTAACTTCAAGTAACTTTTGCATTCCCCCTCTCTCCATCTCTCCCCCACCGTCACACAAGCTTTTGTTCTCACCTAGCTACAGCTAACAATGGCCTGTTTCCATTATCATTGTTACTTTTTTGCATATCTCTCATTAATTTGTTCTATATCTCTGTACATCATTGTCACTATCTCTCATTTCCCTTTCCTGAGACTTTCAGTCTGAAGAGGGGTCTTGACCCGAAACATTACCCATTCCTCCCGTGAGCTATTCCAGCATTTTGTGTCTATCTTCGGTTTATACCAGCATCTGCATCCTTCCTACTCATACTTATTTATAGAGCAGCAGTAACTTCCCTATCTGAAATCACCCAAATCAATGCAATTTGTGCAACTGCAGGATATCCAGTCTGTTCACATATCCTCCTTGGCTGTTTCGATAGTTCAATGAACTCATAACTCCAAAATCACTTCAATTCCTAACCTCTTTACTTTTTAAATCTGTGCAGACAAATATTTAATACCACTTTAAAAACGGATTCATTCTGCATCTAATGCAGAATAGTGGCACAACGGTAGACTTGTGGCCTTACAGTGCCATAGGCTTAGGTTCAATCCGGACTACGGGTGCTGTCTGTACGGAGTTTGTACATTCTCCCCATGCCCACGTGGGTTTACTCCGGGTACAGGTTTGTAGGTTAATTGGCTTGGGTAAGTTGTAAAACTTGTTCATTTATCCCCAGTGTATGTAGATTAGTGTACAGTGTGTTTGCTGGTCGGCATGGACTCGGTGGGCCGTAGGGGCTGTTGCATGCTATACTCTAAAGTTTAATGCAGCATTGGGTTCTGCAGCCTCTGCAGTCCGTCTGTCTTTTTTTTCCTTTTTGTACTGTTAAGTGCATGATTTGGTTGTGGTTTATATATTATTTTTAGCTGTGAATATGTGGGGGGGCGGGGGAACTTTTAAGTCTCTTCCCTGTACGGGGGACCCGACCTTTCCTTGTGGCGTGCGGCTGCGACCATGCTTCGGAGGCTCCAGCTGCAGGCCCGGTGGACGGTAACATCGGGAGCTCGTGGGTCCCTGGTGGGAGACCACTTTTCGGCGCTCCTGCAACGGCAAATTCTCCCGCCTGAATCGCGGGGTTAAAAACGACCCGAAGCGGGGCCTTGCGTCGCCCGGCGCAGCTTTAACGGCCGCGGGACTTACCATCGCCCGCCAGGGGCTCCAACATCGGGACCCGGAGCAGGGCCTTGCATCGCCCGGCACGGCCTTAACGGCCGCAGGACTTACCATCGCCCGCCGGGGGCTTTAACATCGGGAGAAGAATAATGAACAGGGGAGAGACAAGACTTTGCCTTCCATCCCAGTGAGGGGGTGTTTGGAGATTCACTGTGATGGATGTTTATGTTAATTGTGTGTCTTGGTTATTTTTCTTGTTTGTATGACTGCAGAAACGTAATTTCGTTTTCTGCTTCATTCCCTCATCCCTCAATGTCAATAAGGTGCCCTTGAACTTAATTTTATCTGGCTCGTTATGAACTAGAGAGCTATCTAGAATGGAGCTTATGAAACTGCATGTTTTGAATAATGCAATTAATTCCCCTGTGGTGCTGTTAATTAATGGCTGTTACGTTTGTTACAGATTCCCAAGTGGAGTGGTCGGGGTAACGGCAGCAGGCATCCCTGCAGCAGCGGTCGAAGGAATTGTAACAGGTGCCATCCCTATGCAACACGGGATGCCTTCGGTAGCACATCCTTCGCATACACCATCCCCAAGCCAGACAGTCAAAGCAGAACCAGACAGAGATATCCCTGCTGACCAATAGCAGCTTTCAAAAGAAAAGAAATGGCATTCCTCACCTTTTTGACCTTTTAACCTTCTGTCAGGAAGCAGCCCGAAAGTTCGCAGCAAAAAAGAAAAATAACTGGGACTACAAAGTGCAGTTAAATGAAGCGTGGAGTCTTACTGCATTTCCAATTGACGTCTGTAATTCTGTGACCTTGTATGAAAAGGAAAGAAACCTTGTAGTACCTCAAGTCAGCCATGAATGTACTCTGTCTGTGTACAGTTTTGTAGAAGCCACAGATTTGTTTAGCTGTGAATATACTTTTTAAAAAGAAAAAGTGAAAATATACAATACTTCCTACTTTTGCATATGGAGATGCTTTGTCAGTGCACAGAATTCTCAGGCGAAAAAAAATCATGATTTTTCTTGTCTTATTTTTACTTGGCAACTTGCACCAGGTCCCCTCAGCATCTTTATTACAGTGGCTATGGAGGTTCCAGCAACCACAGTCAGATAACTGGTCTCCCAATTACAGTATTTGGTGGAAAATACAATGAAATAGTAGACAGAAAATGTGATTGCTCTCTTACACATTTTCCTTGTATCCCATCAAATTAAAAGAAAAAGAACAATGCTTCTGATGTTCTTGGTCCAGTCTCCGAGAAGTTCATTTACTGTTGATATCTGCCATATCTACTTGTTTATGCAATTCAAAAAGACTACAGGGCAGTCTGACTCAATTTTGCTGTCCCTGTTGTCATTTGTTTTTCTAGCATCAATTTATTCATACTTTTGCCTCTTTTTTTCCCCTTCCATTTCACGCTCCCCTCTCATTTGCTTTCTCTCCCCCCCCCCCCCCCCTTCAAATTATTTTCTCCCTCAACCCCTCCCATCTCCCCAAAATGGTCTGGATGAGAAATGGTTTTAACTTAATATGCAGCACATGGGCTTTACTTGGCTTGTTGCATGGAGCACTAGTAGTAAGTGTGGATTGGGTAACTGCTCTGGCCAGTTGGCTTTTCTCCTTTATCTAATTTTTAAAAGCAGTTGGCTTTTTAGGATTTGTTTCTACAAGCATTAAATATGTTGGCACTCACCAGTGTCCCAATACAACTTTGCATCAAGTGCACCTGAAGGGACTTGAAGCAACAGTATTATATTTGCACCATAATTTTCACAAATGAATTTTGACATTCAAAACAAAACATACCCAAGGTTATTTTTGGTTTAGAATGAGAATTTTTGTCAATTGTAATGTGAAATAGAAACCAGGTTAGGAATTCAAACAGAATCATTTTGTTGTGCTGTTATGGCCATTGAAACTGTGAGTCCCAGCACCAATTGTTAAATAAGTTTTTAATCTTTCATGCCTTCTTGCTCCCTGATCATATATTTTTTGTTAGAAACAATCATGTTTGTGGCTGTAATCATTGGTATGAGATATTTTAATAAAACCAACAAAAATAACTCTGAAACCTTTCAAGCAGTTACTGTGTTTATTGTGGTAGATGTGAGCTTTGCAGTAAGTTTCATCTTTATCTGGGAAAGTGGAGCTGTTCGTGAATCAAAGATAGACACAAAATGCTGGAGTAAGTCAGCGGGTCAGGAGCATCTCTGGAGAAAATGGAAGATTAGGACCCTTCGTCAGACATTTCAGAAGTCTGAAGAGGGGTCCTGACCTGAAACATCATCTATTCATTTTCTCTAGAGATGCTGCCTGACCCGCTGACTTACTCCAGCATTTTGCCTATCTTTGGTATATACTGGCATCTGAAGTTCCTTGTTATTATATTCATGAACCAATGTGTCCATATAAACTAGTTTTGTTTAAATGCTGGTGTTGAAGCAAATATAATAACTATCAAACGCGAAATGTTGTCAATTTGAAGAATTACGCAGCTAGTAGAGCTGCTGCCTCAAAGCTCCAGTAACCTGTGTTCAATCCCGTGCACTCACAATGGGTCAACTGGAGTAAAATGTCTTACAAATCTTTGTAAATGGGCAAGAGTTATGGCCTTTATGAACCTGTCTTTATAAACTCAAGCCCACTCGAGCTTCTATACTCTTGTCTCCCAAACAACTTTTAGAAATTGTAGCACCAAAGGAAATAGGTTTACAGACCATTAGATACTTATTCCAACTTAATTATCTGAAGACACAGGAGAGTCCTGCCCTGAAACATTGCCCGTTCATACCTCCACAGACGCTGCCTGACCCACTGAGTACCTCCAGCACTGTTATATTTATCATCTTGACCGGAAATGCAGCCAAGGAGAAGTGTTGAGAGTTTTGCCCCAGAAGGTTACCCCTTTGTGCATTATAAATGCTGTTAATTGAGTTCAGCCCTCTGGCTAAATGCCCATCTGTGCTAAAGTCGGGAACATGTTCAAAACAAGTAGATTGGTGTGACTGTGAAATGTTGCACACAATGCTTTGGTTTATTTGCAGGTAATATTCAACTTGGAAAGTGGGTTGGAATTGCTTCCAAAAATATACATCATTATAAATCTATATTTGTGTCTCTTGGTGTGCTTCTAAAAGTGCTGACTGCAAGTGACAGTTGCTAACCTTTATAGTAAGTTGATTGCAAGTTTAACTTTGAGTGGGAAGGAACAATTAAATATTGATTATGCTTTGAAGACATGGCCTCTAGATGTCCAGTTGCTACAGGAAGCTGAAGTAGTTGATGTTACCTCAAGGAAGACTAAAACCTTTGCATCTGTGATGTACTTTGTGGAGAAGTTCCCAAATATTCTGCGTGATACTAGTTCTGATATAGTTGATAAACTGGAAGTGGAGTATGCAAACTATCAGGTTGAAAGTTTCAGTGAGGTACGGGAAGTGTTAGATGTAGCCGTCAGAGTGGACAAGAAGTGGGATATTATCTCCAATATGAAAGATGCAAATGGCTGCAACAGGTTCCCTTTACACAGTAAAGTCATGAAGGGACTTCTTGTTATGCCACATTCAAATGCGGCATGTGAACGTGTTTTCAGCATCATAAGAAAAAATAAAACTGACTTCAGGGGATCAATGAGTCTTCAAATATTACAGCCCTAACTGATTGAGAAAATCAGTAATGCAGGTATACCTTGCCATGAAAGACAGTTCTCTGAGAACCTCCTCTGCAAAGCAAAGCAAGTTACATATGAGTCGTTGCAAGCAAGGAATACATCTACATCAAGTACATCTACACCCCAGTCCTCCTCGCCAAGCAGGGAATTTTAAGTAGGCATAAAAGGTAAGAAACCAAGATTCTTATTGTAGTTGTAAATACATACTGTATGTTTAATATGGGACTGACTAATCTGAGGAAAGATCCAAACCTGTGGAAAGACATTCTTGCCATAGAGGGAGTACAGAGAAGGTTCACCAGACTGATGCCTGGGATGTCAGGACTTTCATATGAGGAAAGACTGGATAGACTCGGCTTGTACTCGCTAGAATTTAGAAGATTGAGGGAGGATCTTATAGAAACTTACAAATTCTTAAGGGGTTGGACAGGCTAGATGCAGGAAGATTGTTCCCGATGTTGGGGAAGTCCAGGACAAGGGGTCATAGTTTAAGGATAAAGGGGAAATCCTTTAGGACCAAGATGAGAAAAACATTTTTCACACAAAGAGTGGTGAATCTCTGGAACTCTCTGCCACAGAAGGTAGTTGAGGCCAGTTCATTGGCTATATTTAAGAGGGAGTTAGTTGTGGCCCTTGTGGCTAAAGGGATCAGGGGGTATGGAGAGAAGGCAGGTATAGGATACTAAGTTGGATGATCAGCCATCATCATATTGAATGGCGATGCAGGCTCGAATGGCCTACTCCTGCACCTATTTTCTATGTTTCTATGACTAAGTAGATCGATATCAAATAATTTAGTGCCAAAACACTCAGGAATCAATGAAAATTTGTGCAAGGAAACGGTGTCAGAAAGGCTAAAACGCATGAGCTTCATGAGCACCTGGACCCCACCCACAAGTGCTCACTCGCTCGCAAAAATCTCCCTGATTGGAAAGTCCCAATGTTGGCAGCTCTGCAACTGTGTAGCAGCAAGGGAATGACCAGGAATATCTATCAATTTCACTTTTGCCTAATTATATGTAATCTACGGACTGACTTACCCACCTCCAAATCTTTCAAGCTGTGATCAAAAGTAAAAATCAAGCCCAATCACTCTGAAAAGTGTGACCAATTTGCAAGCTGACCAGGAACTTGTGTTTCATTGACAACAGGCAAGTGACCATACCAGCATTAAATATTTATTGAGAAATATTGTTTTACTATTTTGGCACTTTCTCAAGCTGAGGTGGTTAATTTTATCTCTCTTATTTTACTCCCAAAAGTTCAATCTCTTTACTATACCAGCCACCCACTTTCTTTTCTCTTTCCACCCACCCCCTCCCCCAAATTGGTAAGAGTGTTCTCGAATGGGGATAAACCGTGAGATAGGAGAGTAGAGGTTCAGCTGCTTGGAGTGATTGGAATCTGGTGGCTCGATGGGAGAAGGATTGAGACTGGGAAATTGGGCGCATGGGAAGAGAACTCCATCTTGGAGAAACATGACATCCTTTGTCCCAACCCGAAACGGCAGTTGTTGCTCCTTGTGTCAGCATTCTTACAAACCTGGGTGCAGCAACGGGAGAAAAAGGTGATAAATAATTCAGGGTTGCTTCCTCTGGTGGGGAGTCAGAGAACATAAAGAGCTGTAAATGAAGAGCATAGCCATTTCATTGAACCAATGGCTCTTAGAATGTGATTCTTATCGTGACAAATATTTGATAAGGATGGACACAATAGCAAGTTGGGAAAGCAAGTGTGGGGTTTAAGTCAGAAATTGAGTTTTACAGACAGAGTATTGTGTGGCGTATTATTAGAAAAGCAAACTAGAGGTTTGGCTGATTGTACAGAAAATACGAGTGACAGGGTAATGTTAAAACAAATCTGGAACTTGGAAATAAGGGCTTTTATGAGTAATAGCATGAAATTACTGGAACGATGTTAAAAACACATCTGATTGACTGATGGCCTTTGGGGAAACAAGCCTGTGGTGATCCAGATTTGCTGAAAGCAATTTGGTCGGCTCCTTATCTGTTGAAATGGATTTGTAAACTACTCAGTTCAAGGGGAATTAAGAATGGGCTATAAATACTAACCTGATTAATAATCTGCATTCCATAAATGAAAAGAAAGGGGTAATGTACTGTAATTTCTATAACTGCATCTTAATTATTGGGATGAGGCCTAGAAAACAGTTAAAAATGTTGGTACTGCGCAGTGTTTGGGGAATACACATAATCAGAAGTGGTTTGAACACTTGCCCTTTGCCATCCACCAAACATAAATCAGCTCTGTGTATCCCAGTTTGAAGTTGTCATCTTAACATGGAATGCGATCTGTGAAAATCAGCAAATATGGAGCTAGCCAAGTTGCTCTCAGCAAATCTGGATGACAAGAGGCTTATCAACTATGTAAACTAACCATCTTTTGCATTAACTGAATGTTGCCAGATTAAAGGTTTATAGCTTGAATGTTGCCAGATTAAAGGTTTATAGCTAATTAGGCATAAGACAAAGGAGCAAGGCATAGTTTTTGTACTATAGTACATATTATCAATTATCATATTGTTATCAGTTATGAGTAGATTATGATCATTACTATTATCAATGCAATTTTGAGTTTTGAATTTTGAACAACTGTATCCACTGTATCCGTTATTCAAGATGTGGACTCGTACATCGGCGGGACCAAACGCAGACTGGGCAATCGTTTTGTGGACCACCTTCGCTCAGCCTGCCCGAACCTAACTGATCTGCTGGTTGCTGGACACTTTAATTCTCCTTCCCATTCCTATACAGACTTTTCTGTATGAGGTCTCCTCCATTGTCAGAGTGAGGCTAAACACTAATTGGAGGAACAGCATTTCATATTTTGTTTGGGCAGCTTACAGCCCAGTGGTATGAATATTGATTTCTCTCACATCAGGTAGCCTCAGCATTCCCACTATCCCTCCCCCACACAAATTGCACCAGCTTCTGGTTTTCACCCTACAAACAGCTACCAATGGCCTGTTTCCTCTATCGTCATTCCATTTTTGCATATATTTTATTCATCGTTCTTTATCTCTCTACATCATGATCTATATCTCTCTTTTCCCTAACCAGTCTGAAGAAGAGTCTCGACCCAAAACGTCACCCATTCCTTCTCTTCAGAGATGCTGCCTGTCCCGCTGAGTTACTGCAGTAAAAGTATTTAGTGTTTACAATTCAGTGCTGTCTTGGTTGTTGCTCAGGTGCCCTTAAGCCAATTATTAAAGACGATAAATCCACTGATGCTGCAAAGACTGAGTTGCGACACTTTTTGAAATGAAAAATTAAACTTAAAACTGTAAAATTTGTTTTTATTAAGTATTAACGAAGGAGCTGATCATGGACTTTGGGAGGGCACCATCCGAGGACGTACACTCCATTGAGGATAAATGGGAATCCTGTGGATAGGGTGAACTGTTTTAAATATCTGGGAGTCCACATCTCCGAGGATATGACATGGGCATCACACGCCTCAGCACTCGTGAGTAAGGCAAGGCAGCGCCTTTACCACCTCAGGCAATTGAGGAAATTCAGAGTGTCTCCGAGGATCCTCCAGTGCTTCTACGCAACGGCGGTGGAAAGCATCTTGTCCGGGAACATTACTATCTGGTTTGGGAATTGCTCTGCCAAGGACAAGAAGGCTCTGCAGAGAGTAGTGCGTTCGGCCGAACGCACTATGGGTACTCCACTTGCCCCCCTGCAGGAACTATACATCAGGAGGTGCAACTTCAGAGCCAACAATATCATGAGAGACCCCTTCCACCCCTGCAACGGACTGTTCCAGCTGCTACGGTCAGGCAAACGCCTCCGTTGCCATGCAGTGAGAACAGAGAGGTTGAGAAGGAGTTTCTTCCCAGAGGCCATTAGGACTGTAAACGCCTATCTCACCAGGGACTAACTCTACTGAATGTTTTTCCTTCCATTATTTATTATGTAAAGGTATATGTGTGTTATGATTGTGTTTATAGTTTGTTTGGTTGTTTGTCTTTTTGCACAAAAGTCCGCGAGCATTGCCACTTTCATTTCACTGCACATCTCGTATGTGTATGTGACAAATAAACATGACTTGACTTGACTTGTATTGACTTTAGAAATCCTGTAACATTTGATGCGTTTATTGCTGTTTAGTGTTGAAGCACTTGCACTTGCATTCTAAGAACTATTTGTGTTTTTTTAACATTTCTTCAGTATATCAAAATGCATTAATTAGATTCTATCTTTTATAAAAAGTAGTTTTATTGCACCATGGCATTGCAAGGATAACAGAGGCATTGACAATACAATGGTAGGATTTTATGAACCTGTAGCCTTCATGAGGGCCATTTTTGGTTGTCGTCCTGCCTGTTACTATTTGGTGAGAAAACACCATAACTAAAGCAATATTCATGCCAAAAATGCATACCCTCCCACTGAATTATTTTCAATAACTTGAAGGTTTGGGTTTACTGAGGCGAAAAAAAGCCAATAATGTGGTTGGTCATCTTTGGTGTTCTACTACATTAAATAGTGTAGCTGCCAGTATTGCTAATTGCTGAGAGAAGGCCAGAAAAATCCCACCAGTAGTTGATCTAGAGCCAACTTCAAGGGAACTTTGGAAAATTCCTCTCTGACTCCAAAAGGCCATCAAGTTTACTTTTTTTAAATTTGAAAATAAACTTGATTCTGAATAAAACATATATACAAAACACAAACGATGCAGTAACTCTTCATACATTCAATGGTGTTTTGTGTTCACACCTATCTAAAGAAAACACTTGTCATTTATGTGGCCTCAGTGACACATGACCATGTGAATCTAATTGACTCCGCAGCACTGCTGAATGCTCCCTCATACGTGTATCATGCATCTTGCGTGAAGCCATTGTACCCTCACCACGTGTATCTGTAATGACACATAACGCCCTTGTGTTGGCATTTCTTATTCAACCTCTCTTCTGACTATTTGAATATATATATTTTTATACTTTCTATCTAGTCCTACCATTACAGATTGTGTCAAATGTCTCAATCCCAAAACTTTTATAATTATTAAATGCATTTATCTCAAGGATGAATAGTCCTAACACCCACATTTTGTTTGTGGGTGTTATGGCTATTCATTTCAAAAACTGCCACAGTACCTGCAATCTTTGAAAGGAGTAGCCCTGATGCCCGCAAACAAACATTAATTTTGAGTGTGATTATGCATGTTTTCAGAGTTCTCATTACAGTGCTGCTGAATTGATTTCTGATGTGTGTTTCAGTCCAGGAGCCTAAAAGAGCAATGTCTGCAGATTGTTACGACTTTTCAAGCTCATTTTCTTTCCCAAAATGACTGCAAATAAGACCTGGTTTTAGTATGCTGCCAAATTATTACCATCTGGTGCTTATTTTATGACCTTATTCCGTATCTGTAAACAAAAGGTTCTAATTAAACATTTTAAAGCTTCTGGCAGTGCAAGGGTCAGCGAATGCAGGTCATTACAAATAGAAACAAGGAAGGGACTATTGTTATTTTCTTGCAAGTAAAGTTTATCAGTACAATCAGGATTTATACCATTTTAAGCAAATAGAGAAGATTTTGCTTGGGCATGGGTGCTATAACTATGAACTTCAGATTTTGATCTTTATTGTTTGTAATATCTAGCATGACATGTCCTTTTTAATTTATCTTAATCCATGGCGGATGTTTCTGTCTTTGTATATTGGAACCCCATAAATTAGTACCTTTCAGTTTAACTGGCTCCTGGTATATGCAGCTATGGGCTAGGTTAATAACCTATGTTGCTTTGAAATACAGGAATGCAGAATATGGAATACAAGTAGACAATAGCCTCAAGCCTATATGATAATTACTATAATGTCGGCTAACTCCCTGCTTTTCACCATATTTCTTGATCCCTGTGCTCAATAGAAAGCTTTCATTATTGAATTAAAAATTCACAATTGTCTCTTCCCCAATTGCCATTGGTGGAAGAGTATTTCAAACGCTCCCCATCCTTTGCCTGTCCATGTCATGTGACTTCACTTCTGAAATACCTGACATTAATTTTTGGACAGAAATGCTGGAGTAGCATAGAAGGACTGGCAGCATCTCTGTAGAGATGGAATGGGTGACGCTTCGGATCGGGACCCTTCTTCAGACTAATGTCGGGAGTGGGCGTTACAGAGATAAGATGTAGTCGGAGACAGTAGGACTGGTGGAAGAACTGGGAAGGGGGAAGGGATGGAGAGAGAGGGAAAGCAAGGGCTACTTAAAATTAGTGGTCAATGTTCATACGGCTATCCAAGCAAAATATGAGGTGTTGTTCCTCCAATTTGCACTGGGCCTCACTCTGAAAATGGATGAGGCCCAGGACAGAAAGGTCAGTGTGGGAATGGGAGGGAGAGTTAAAGTGTTTAGCAACCGGGAGATCAGGTAGGTTTAGGCGGATTGCGGGGAGGTTTACAGCTAAACAATCGCCAAGCAAATATTAATTTTTGGACTATTTCCCCTTTCCTATAACTGAAGTCCTGTTTTTGTCCGTTGGAGATATGGACTTTTTAATGTGGGGGGTAGGGGTTAATTTTACTTCTAGGTCCCTACCTGGTCGGTGAGGCAGCTTTTTCTCCGGGCTGCCCGTCGACCCGTCCTCGTGGCCTACCAGTGGGCTTGGAGCGCCGTTTCCTGGCGGGGACCGCCCAGCACCTCGGCCTCGGTGGCGGCACAGCGCTGGAGCGCTATCGCGGAGCGGAGCGGGCGATGCCTTGCCTGGGTCGCTGCGCTGGATCGACGGTCTGGATGAGACCGCCGTGTTCAACACCTCCGGGCTGCGGGTCTGCGGAGCGGAGCGGGCGGCGCCGACTCAAACATCGGGAGCCTGGGAGCTCCAAACCGGCGCGGCCTTGTCGGCTTCGGAAGCCGCCGTCTCCAGCTAGATAGCGGCCGTTCCAGGTGGCCCAGCCGCTGAGA
This sequence comes from Amblyraja radiata, assembly GCF_010909765.2. Taxonomy (NCBI): domain Eukaryota; kingdom Metazoa; phylum Chordata; class Chondrichthyes; order Rajiformes; family Rajidae; genus Amblyraja; species Amblyraja radiata. The sequence continues at coordinate 51,531,568 of NC_045966.1, forward strand.
GGACTCTCCTGACGCCGGGGCAAGACCACCCGGTGAGAACGGCCTGGAACATCGGGCCTCCGTAGAGGCAATTGCGGTGGCCTCAATAGGCCTGACTTTGGGGTGAACTTGGGATAGGGACTGGACATTGTGCCTTCCCCCACAGTGGTGTCCATTGTGGGGGGATGATTTTTTGTCTGTAAGGTAATCCTGTTAGTCTTTGTCCAAGATGGCTGCCGTGAAGGGAGAGTGGACGCTGGCGCGCTTTAGCTGCCGCTGCTCTCTCTTCACATTGTGTTTTTGATTTTTGTTTTTGGACTGAATTCTGTTTTTAATTGTGTTTCTATGATGTCTTTATTATTTATTTTATTCTGATTATATGTTTATATTCCTGTTAACCTATGTAAGGTGTCCTTGAGATGTCTGAAAGGCGCCCAATAAATAAAATGTATTATTATTATTATTATTTAAAAATATATTTAAAAAAATAAAAAGCTGAGTTACATTGAAATGTCATCTTCATCATTACCTCTCTTGTGGAACAATGATCACTTCCTGGCCCGATCAGAAATCACAATTGAATGAAGATTAGTGAAGGATTGTGAAATCAGTAACAGATTACCAATAAAGTGATGGGCCCAGCAACTAACCAGAGAACTCTGGCACTGCGACATGAATTAGGAGAACAATTTTATAATGCACAACAAAAGCTGCCTTTCGCTGTTTTTCATCACTTTTGCCGGATGAAAGCCTTCAGAACGTGGTGCTTTGTAAAGTTGTGAAACTACGTAAAGACTCCAAAGAGTCAAAAGAAACAAACAGTCAGCTGAACTTGCACCTTAAACAAAGAGAGTCCCCATTTTGTTTCCATATAAAAACGCACATGCTGCCACTTATTTTCAATTCCCAGTGAAATCAAATGATTTACAGCAACACCAATTGGCTGCTTGAGCTAGCATGTCGAGTTGTGAACAAGCCAACTTGTGAACACTCCAAAGACGTACAGGTATGTGGGTAAATTGGCTTGGTAAATGTAAAAATTGTCCCTGGTGTGTGTAGGATAATATTAACAGTGTTAATATGCGGGGATTGCTGGTCAGACTGACCCGGTGGGCTGAAGGACCTGTTTCCACGCTGTGTCTCTAAACAAAACTAAACTGACTTTTCTGCTTCAAGAAGTAGTAATAAAATTAACTTTATTTGAAAATAATCCAATGATGTAACAATTAAATAATTTACTAAAAAGGCTTTTTTTGTTTTTTGTTTTTTTTTTAATAAAAGGGCTACCATCCTGAGAAGAAATGATGTGCCCCCACATCCAATTTTAGTTACTAACATGTGAGGGCCAGGTTTAACATGGCCAGTCTAGTACTGGATTTGGTTCTGGTCTAATGCATTCCCGGAAGTTGCAAGTGGCATACTGAAGTTTCATGTTAACTGGCTTTTTAAATATCAATGCACAAAGAATGCTAACTCAATAAGAGTCTATAAATGAAACGCATCCCAAAGTGCAGTAACAGAAATTGGCTATACAAGTAAAATGGCCTTTATATTGTAAATGGCCTTTTTGCAAAGGTAACTTGCAGGATCAATGCGGTTAGGGCATTTGATACAATCCAGTGAGATTTTAGCACGGTGAACTGATGAGAGGTCATCAATCTGAATTCTTAGCTCTATTAAGTTTAGGTTTTTTTTGTTTCGATTTTTATTGTCATGTGTACTGAGGTCCAGTAAAAAAGATTTGTTTGCATGCTATCCAATTAGAGGAAAGACAATACATGAATACAACCACGAATCCACCGTGCACAGATGAAGGATAAAGGACACAACATTCAATGTTTTATTTCTCCGTATAAGCTGCCTGACCTGTTGAATATCTCCAGCATTTTCTGTTTTTGATTCTGGACTCACTGATTGATGTGGATTATGGATGCAGAAGTCCTTAATGTAGCAATGTTACAAAATGTTGATATATTAAAAATCAAGTCTTTAATTTATCCCATCAGATAAAGCATAAAAAGAAGTTTAATTTGACACCTAATTCACTTTCATATCTTCAGTATTAAAAAAGTTATGGCCATTTTCATACTCGGAAATTGGCATCTTGTTCCCTATTGCTTTTTCATTGACTCAACACAAAAGCTGTGATCGAGAACATTTAAAAGCCCATAACGTTCTTAAAATTTAAGAGAACTGAAATAAATTTTCAGTTATTATAGATTGAAGCATTCTGAAACAAATATGAAACAATCTTACTTAAATGACTTGAAATTAAAGCATATAGTTAATTAGTTACCTAATTGTAGCTAATTACAAAATTCAATTACTAGATCTAAACATCTATCAATTTCTTAAGAATAGATTAACATTTTTAAATAGCCTAAGTGTCCAAATAACATTCACACAAGAATTCAGAATATAACATAATTTCTAAATCTCATTGTCATGGGTTTATAGGCCAAATGGAAGGAATTTAATGTTTAATACCTGTAAATTAATGGCTTTTTAAATCAGCTTGCGAAGTGGGATTTTCTGGAACGGGACCATTTGGAACGTTGAGGTTGCGGTGATTTAGTTCCCCATATCGGCAGCATGAACACTGCCGGTTCGTTCGGGGACTAAATCACCATTTCGCAACTTAAAATGTGAATTAAATACATCTTAAGAAACACTTTTATACATAAAAATAAACTACTTTCTTTTACCTGTCCCCTACATAAAATCCGGCCCTGTTGTCGGCATTGACGGCTCCAGAAGCTGATTTTAAAATCACTCCAGCGATTAATTTGTCGGGCAAATTTTTTTGAAAAACACACAGAACGGCCGTCGGAACGATTCTTTAGCAACATCTTGAACTCCAACAAAATATAATTCAGGACCAGGTCGGATAAAAACCGCGTTTTAACCCCCCCCCCCCCCCCCCTGAAACGCGCCAAATTTGCACGCAAGGCCAGTGGCAGAATTGCAGCGCCGCTGAAGATAAGTATTGTAACATACCTACTTTATGTATTAAAGATGCTCGAACTTAAAGGATGAAGAGCAGAGAGCTGGGAATAACTCAAGCATTCGATTTTTGGCCAGCATGAACACGAGGGGATAGATTGTTGATGTGTGTTTAATTTCCCGACAGGATCACTCAATATGTCTCTGAATACTCTAACAAACTAGTAGAGCTGCTGCCTTAGAGTGCCAGTGACCCGGGTTTGATCCTGAAATGTCACCCATTCCTTCTATCCAGAGATGCTGTCTGTCCCGCTAAGTTACTCCAGCATTTTGTGTATATATTCAGTGTAAACCAGCATCTGCAGTTCCTTCCTACACAATTTAATCACTACATTGGCCATACAGGTTTACGTTTAGGTATATTATCACATGGAATACGGTCCAGTAAAAGATTTTGTTTGCTATCCAATCAAATCAGATAATACTATGAAAACAATGAATCCAAAATGCAAGCACGTAAAAAACATATTGTCATATTGAGAGCAAAGGTGGGTATTTGATATTTAAAGTATATCGTAATCTTATCATCTGTGAGGACAGCAGAATATGTGATAGAAGAATAACTTTCTTCTTCATCCCGATTCAGATTCAGATTCAACTTTAATTGTCATTGTCAGTGTACAGTACAGAGACAACGAAATACAGTTAGCATCTCCCTGGAAGAGCGACATAGAATATGATTTCAATAAATAAATATTTTTACATGTATACAGACAGTGTTTTTCCTGTGGGAGGAGTGTCTGGGGGGGGGGGGGGGTGATTGGCAGTCACCGAGGTACATTATTGAGTAGTGTGACAGCCGCAGGGAAGAAGCTGTTCCTGGACCTGCTGGTCCGGCAACAGAGAGACCTGTAGCGCCTCCCGGATGGTAGGAGGGTAAACAGTCCATGGTTGGGGTGAGAGCAGTCCTTGGCGATGCCGAGCGCCCTCCGCAGACAACGCTTGCTTTGGACAGACTCAATGGAGGGGAGCGAGGAACCGGTGATGCGTTGGGCAATTTTCACCACCCTCTGCAGTGCTTTCCGGTCGGAGACAGAGCAGTTGCCATACCATACTGTGATACAGTTGGTAAGGATGCTCTCGATGGTGCAACGGTAGAAGTTCACCAGGCTCTGGATTCATACTCCAAACTTCTACATTCACCCCCATCTCCCCCCACCCATAGAAACATAGAAAATAGGTGCAGGAGGAGGCCATTCGGCCCTTCGAGCCAGCACTGTCATTCATTGTGATCATGGCTGATCGTCCCAAATCAATAACCCGTGCCTGCCTTCTCCCCATATCCCTTGACTCCACTAGCCCCTACAGCTCTATCTAACTCTCTCTTAAATCCATCCAGTGACTTGGCCTCCACTGCCCTCTGTGGCAGGGAATTCCATAAACTCTCTGGGTGAAAACGTTTTTTCTCACCTCAGTCTTAAATGACCTCCCCTTTACTCTCAGACTCCATGATTGTTGCTCCCCCCTTCCTCCACTAAAAGTGGGTTAACCAGTTCCATAGTTTGCAGCGATATACTCTTCTTGGGATCACACTGTCCCGAGCCAACAATTGGCCTATCAGGGAACCTCCCTGCCTGAGGTCATCTGATGTCAGCCCTGGTTTGTCCTGGTCTTTTCCTGCTTCCAGTCCCCTCCCAATCAGTCTGAATAAGTGTCCCGGCCGAAACATCACCCATCCATATTCTCCAGGGATGCTGAAGAGTTATTCCAGCATTTTTGTCTCTATCTTTGAACTTTCTTCTTTCTACTTTTACGAACTATGACCAACTCTAGCTTACCTTCCATGCTATTCAGGCCTCTTGCACAGCATCCGATCTGGATGAACCTAAAAATCCACCGTCTCAACACTAGGATTTTTTAAACCATTGCTCTGCATCAAAGTTAAAAGCTCTAATATCTGTTTTATTTCTCCGTATAAGCTGCCTGACCTGTTGAATATCTCCAGCATTTTCTGTTTTTGATTCTGGACTCACTGATTGATGTGGATTATGGATGCAGAAGTCCTTAATGTAGCAATGTTACAAAATGTTGATATATTAAAAATCAAGTCTTTAATTTATCCCATCAGATAAAGCATAAAAAGAAGTTTAATTTGACACCTAATTCACTTTCATATCTTCAGTATTAAAAAAGTTATGGCCATTTTCATACTCGGAAATTGGCATCTTGTTCCCTATTGCTTTTTCATTGACTCAACACAAAAGCTGTGATCGAGAACATTTAAAAGCCCATAACGTTCTTAAAATTTAAGAGAACTGAAATAAATTTTCAGTTATTATAGATTGAAGCATTCTGAAACAAATATGAAACAATCTTACTTAAATGACTTGAAATTAAAGCATATAGTTAATTAGTTACCTAATTGTAGCTAATTACAAAATTCAATTACTAGATCTAAACATCTATCAATTTCTTAAGAATAGATTAACATTTTTAAATAGCCTAAGTGTCCAAATAACATTCACACAAGAATTCAGAATATAACATAATTTCTAAATCTCATTGTCATGGGTTTATAGGCCAAATGGAAGGAATTTAATGTTTAATACCTGTAAATTAATGGCTTTTTAAATCAGCTTGCGAAGTGGGATTTTCTGGAACGGGACCATTTGGAACGTTGAGGTTGCGGTGATTTAGTTCCCCATATCGGCAGCATGAACACTGCCGGTTCGTTCGGGGACTAAATCACCATTTCGCAACTTAAAATGTGAATTAAATACATCTTAAGAAACACTTTTATACATAAAAATAAACTACTTTCTTTTACCTGTCCCCTACATAAAATCCGGCCCTGTTGTCGGCATTGACGGCTCCAGAAGCTGATTTTAAAATCACTCCAGCGATTAATTTGTCGGGCAAATTTTTTTGAAAAACACACAGAACGGCCGTCGGAACGATTCTTTAGCAACATCTTGAACTCCAACAAAATATAATTCAGGACCAGGTCGGATAAAAACCGCGTTTTAAACCCCCCCCCCCCCCCCCCCCTGAAACGCGCCAAATTTGCACGCAAGGCCAGTGGCAGAATTGCAGCGCCGCTGAAGATAAGTATTGTAACATACCTACTTTATGTATTAAAGATGCTCGAACTTAAAGGATGAAGAGCAGAGAGCTGGGAATAACTCAAGCATTCGATTTTTGGCCAGCATGAACACGAGGGGATAGATTGTTGATGTGTGTTTAATTTCCCGACAGGATCACTCAATATGTCTCTGAATACTCTAACAAACTAGTAGAGCTGCTGCCTTAGAGTGCCAGTGACCCGGGTTTGATCCTGAAATGTCACCCATTCCTTCTATCCAGAGATGCTGTCTGTCCCGCTAAGTTACTCCAGCATTTTGTGTATATATTCAGTGTAAACCAGCATCTGCAGTTCCTTCCTACACAATTTAATCACTACATTGGCCATACAGGTTTACGTTTAGGTATATTATCACATGGAATACGGTCCAGTAAAAGATTTTGTTTGCTATCCAATCAAATCAGATAATACTATGAAAACAATGAATCCAAAATGCAAGCACGTAAAAAACATATTGTCATATTGAGAGCAAAGGTGGGTATTTGATATTTAAAGTATATCGTAATCTTATCATCTGTGAGGACAGCAGAATATGTGATAGAAGAATAACTTTCTTCTTCATCCCGATTCAGATTCAGATTCAACTTTAATTGTCATTGTCAGTGTACAGTACAGAGACAACGAAATGCAGTTAGCATCTCCCTGGAAGAGCGACATAGAATATGATTTCAATAAATAAATCTATTTACATGTATACAGACAGTGTTTTTCCTGTGGGAGGAGTGTCCGGGGGGGGGGGGGGTGATTGGCAGTCACCGAGGTACATTGTTGAGTAGTGTGACAGCCGCAGGGAAGAAGCTGTTCCTGGACCTGCTGGTCCGGCAACGGAGAGACCTATAGTGCCTCCCGGATGGTAGGAGGGTAAACAGTCCATGGTTGGGGTGAGAGCAGTCCTTGGCGATGCTGAGCGCCCTCCGCAGACAACGCTTGCTTTGGACAGACTCAATGGAGGGGAGCGAGGAACCGGTGATGCGTTGGGCAATTTTCACCACCCTCTGCAGTGCTTTCCGGTCGGAGACAGAGCAGTTGCCATACCATACTGTGATACAGTTGGTAAGGATGCTCTCGATGGTGCAACGGTAGAAGTTCACCAGGCTCTGGATTCATACTCCAAACTTCTACATTCACCCCCATCTCCCCCCACCCATAGAAACATAGAAAATAGGTGCAGGAGGAGGCCATTCGGCCCTTCGAGCCAGCACTGTCATTCATTGTGATCATGGCTGATCGTCCCAAATCAATAACCCGTGCCTGCCTTCTCCCCATATCCCTTGACTCCACTAGCCCCTACAGCTCTATCTAACTCTCTCTTAAATCCATCCAGTGACTTGGCCTCCACTGCCCTCTGTGGCAGGGAATTCCATAAACTCTCTGGGTGAAAACGTTTTTTCTCACCTCAGTCTTAAATGACCTCCCCTTTACTCTCAGACTCCATGATTGTTGCTCCCCCCTTCCTCCACTAAAAGTGGGTTAACCAGTTCCATAGTTTGCAGCGATATACTCTTCTTGGGATCACACTGTCCCGAGCCAACAATTGGCCTATCAGGGAACCTCCCTGCCTGAGGTCATCTGATGTCAGCCCTGGTTTGTCCTGGTCTTTTCCTGCTTCCAGTCCCCTCCCAATCAGTCTGAATAAGTGTCCCGGCCGAAACATCACCCATCCATATTCTCCAGGGATGCTGAAGAGTTATTCCAGCATTTTTGTCTCTATCTTTGAACTTTCTTCTTTCTACTTTTACGAACTATGACCAACTCTAGCTTACCTTCCATGCTATTCAGGCCTCTTGCACAGCATCCGATCTGGATGAACCTAAAAATCCACCGTCTCAACACTAGGATTTTTTAAACCATTGCTCTGCATCAAAGTTAAAAGCTCTAATATCTGGCCTTTGATTTCCTCCCTACAGCTGAACCAGACTGCAAATGTACTCGGGACACTGAACGAAATATCCAAAGTATCAACCCGTGTAGGGAACTGTATGCAGTCAAGTCCTTTGTTTCCTCTAGACTTGACTTTTCCAAGCATTTCTCCCACCTCCACATGTGATCAGTAGTTCTTCCAGCACTTTGTGTTTTGCTCAAGATTTCAGCATCTGCAGCTCCCCCTCCAATCAGTAATATGCATCAAATTCTGCTTTATCCTTTAATTTTGAGTTCAATGATTTATATTGTGACCTGGTTCAGAAAGGCCTTGATTTTTAAATTCTCACTCTTTTGGTCAAATCTCTCCATGTTCTCTTCCTGCAAGCACCTCGTTAAGCGCAGTGGGGAGGGAGACATTTGGTGGGACCAGACTTGGACCGTCTCATAAACCTTAACGATTTGATCCAATAAAGTCAACACCTTTTCTTCCAAAGTGTCAGCATTAGGTTTGGTGTTATGGAGGCAGGTTGGGACAGGGCAACTTGGAATGAGTTTATTTATGTGCTGAGGAACACCAGAAGTCAATTTAATTGGCCCCTCTTATTGCAGCTTTAACCCTTCACAACCCGGCTGCACCTCTGTTCTGGGTGCGGGTTCTTAAATGGAACAATAGGGCAGGTTGTTGTCTAAAGTGTGGTTGCCTGGTTTCAATTTTTATAACTGCCTTCAGGTTGCGCTCTATGGCTTCTGTCCCTCTCCACTGCTGGAGACCGAGCAAGTAGCTTAGAGCTGTGTTTTAATGAGGGGGAATGAACAAATCTCCGTTAAAAGCAAGTTTGAAACATATATTTAAACCAGTTGTTCAGCCTACAAGGCATTCTTGTTACCTGCAACGCGATTGCTCAGTAACTATATCTTGGCAAGATCTGGTAATTGAAAGGTAATTGAAAAGAAGTTGGGAAGGAACACAGACAAACACAGGATCGTTTAAAAATTAAAAAAAACCTACAGCCCAGGTAAACAACTCTGAACGACAAATACTTACTCAAATATAAATCCACGCCACCTTATATTTTTCACTGTATGCCTCCGTTATCCCAAATCACCTCACAAATTTGCTAACTTCTGTGGAACATAGTTAAAATTTAACTGTACGTCCTGTGCTAAGTGCAGTCTAGTGCAACCTTAAGAACAATATCATTCCTCTCAACTCATTTAAGCTTGTCAATTAGATCACTCCTTAATCTTTGATATTCGAGCAAATGCTTGCTTAGTCTGTGAAAGTTGCCCCTATAATGTAATCATATTTTTGCCAATAGTCCATTATGTTAAATCTGAGGCCAATATACTTTTGGTGTGATGTCCTGAACTGTAAGTTGTGGTCCATAAAATAAAACCTGGGTCCACCCACAGCTCTGCATAGTTGAAACATAATTTCCAAACCTTTGGCCTTTATATCAAGCAGGAAAGTAATGTTCAATGAGCCCTTACTTTGGTATCTTAACCATAGCTTGCAGCATTTGGATCCTAAAACACTCTACTTCCTGGGAAGTTTAGAAAAACATAATAAATATAAAGAACTGCACTGTTCTCAAAAAGATAATAACATATCTGTCTGATTGCATTTTGTATATTTTACAACCTTTGCTAAACAAATTAAATCAAGTACCTGAGGCTTTCCAAAATACTTGGTTTAAAGGTTCCTTTGCTGAGAGCAAGTATTCACTTAATTGAATACAGGTTATCGTCAAAACACAGATTGTTCATTTAACGTAGATTATGATGTTGATTATATGTCGTGGCTATGTGCTTAATTTCCTCGGATGTAACAGGCCCATTTAATGTGTCTCTGAATACTCTAACAAACCTTTACAGATGTACTGACTGGTCGCATTATGGTGCGGCATGGACCTGGTATGGCAATTCCAACATGGCAGGACCACAAGAGGCTGCAGAGAGTGGTGAAATCAGCCCAGCCCATCATAGACACAGCCCTCCCCCTCCATTACACGAAACTACATGAGAAGCTGACTTAAGGAGGTGGCATCAATCATCAGGGATCCCATCAATCCATGCCGTCTTCTCACTGCTACCATCAGCAAATCATACTGAAGCCTGAAGTCCCCACAGCACCAGGTTCAGGAACAACTACTTTCCTGCAACTATCTGGGTTCTTGAATCAATCTGCATATCCCTAATCCTGCAGAAAATTCAAGAAAATCCCTATATCTCAAGCCCAGGTAATATCCTTGTGAATCTCTTTTGCGCCCTTTCCAACTTAATGGCATCCTTCCTACAGTTGGGTGGCCAGAACTACACACAGTACTTAACAACAACTTGTACAACTGCATCATGACATCCCAATTTGAGCACTAATTTCTTCCCAATGAAGGCAGATATGCCAAACACTGCCTTCACCACACAGTCCTTCTGACTTGCCACTTTTAGGGAACCATGCATCATTAGTCCCATATTAGTCTGTTTTACATTACTATCAAGAGCTCTATCATTTACTTTTCAAGTCCCGTCCTGGTTTGACACACCAAAGTGCAAAACCTTACATGTATCAGGGTTAAATTCTATTTGCCATTTCTTGGCCAGCATCTCATCTCATCTAGATCCTGTTGTAAACTTAGATATTCTTCTTCACTTTCCACTGTAGCACAAACTTTGGTGTCATCTGCAAATGTACTATTAACTTTAACTGCATTGCTATCCAAATCAAATTATAGATAACAAACTCCAGCGAGGCCAGGTAGTAGGTTTCATGCTGGTGACCAGTTTTACAAGGGAGAGTAGAGTAACGGGTTGAAAGTCTCATTTTGAAGAACAGACCAATGAGACAGCCAGGTCACTCTCTTTTTCTATCTCAAACACACTGTGTTTTGATACATGATGCATTTACTTGCCGTTATAGAACTCCATTGTGTCAAGAGTACTTGTGGGGCAAAATAAATTACTGCGTGCAAGAGGAAAAAGAAGTGCACTTTCCACTGAGCCAAGCTCAGCGTGTGTGGCAACGAAGGAATGCTAGTGAACAGCATGTGTACAGTATAAAGTGAGAAAACTGAGAGAAAGGCAGGGAAGAAAGGGGGAGACACAGGGAACTGAAGAGATGCGACATTGAGGAAAGGAAAACAGGACAAAGCCACGAGAAGAAGTGAAGATACAAGGAGGATTGGAGAAAGACTAGTGAAAGGACGAAGTGAAGTGAGAAAGAGAAAATAAATTTGGGGAAGGCGATAGAGGGAGGCAATAGGGACACGGTGAAGCACTGGCATCCTTCTAACTCTTTCCTCCAACTCTAAGTCTTCTTGTTCATTATTTTAATATTTCATCATTATTTTGCTGCTTCAAATTCCTGTGATTAAAATGTTACCTTAAAATAGCTTGGATTTGCTCACTTTTATATTGCTTCTCAAAACGACCCCTGGTGCCTTCTTTAATCCTTTCTGGACCGTGGAATGTTCACCTGCCTCTCCTTTACCTGTCTCTCGTATCTTGCTTTATCTTAATGTGAGAGTGTTGTTTTTGTCTAGGAATAGTTCATGATGTCAATATAAATTTTGTTCATAACCCAAAGGGGTTCCTTAATTAACCTTGAAGGGAGAATAAAAGTTGGAACCTTTCCTTGTAATTTAGAAAAAGTTGGATATTTGTCCGAAGTTGTAAAACTATCAGCAAAGAACATCGTAAGGGTGTGTGGTACTCTGTCTGGGGAATGTACTAGGAATTATTTTTAAAAAAGGTACTGCACAAGTAATCAATATCCTACTGAGCATTAGTTCGTAAGATGCAGAAGGCAAAAAAGGGCATAAATATATTAATTTGACTTCATCCCAAACCATGGGGCAACCATATACTGTAAGTCATCAATCTATTTCCCCCACACAATGTTTTGAGAGAGACAGTAGATCAGGTGCTGATATTGAACCCAGCTAGTGGACGAGCAGATGAAAAGATCAATCAAGTTGCATTTCATTGAGCTCATGTAATAGATTGTTTAAAAATGGAATCTATTATCATTTTTGCAGTGAATCCACTCAATTTCCCCAGTTCATTATTCCAAACTGGATCAGAAGTTGCACAAAATCTTTATTGGGTCACATGCTGTTCTGCAGCCATTTGAGACAAAGGGTGTGTTGCATATCTGGACTGACATGTCAGCACTGTGCGTAGTGTCCTGCCCTTTGGAAGTTAGATTTAATAATGGCCCTTTTTGAAAACTTAAACAAAACTGCAGATTCAAGAAAAACAGAAAATGCTGGAAACAATCAGCAGGCCAGACAATAGGTGGAGAAAGGAACAATGTTAATGCTTCAGATCTGAGACCAACTGTTAGAACGAGCCCAGTTTACCTGTTCAGATATGTATGAAATATGCCCTGGCATTATTTTGAAGAAGAGCTGAGAAGTTCTTCCAGCAGTTTGTTGTTTGCTCAGAGGTGAATGATTGGTAAATACCTACCAGGATGCAATTAAATAACGTCATGAAACAGATTACTTAATCATTTTCACATTGTAGTTTGAGGGAAGCTCTGTGCAAGCTGTCTACCAGGTTTCTTATATTGTTACTGTGACCGCACTTACAATTACTCAATTAGATGTGAAGTACTTCAGGATTCTCTGTCCTTGTGAAAAGCACCGTGTAGACGAGTGTGGAAGCCTTGAGATTATGCTGTGGGGTTATTAAACAAAACTAATGATCTGAGTTCATGAGTTCAGAAGCCCACCCTATTATCTGGAGGATTTGAATTCAGTTAGCCAAATACTGTATATGACCACATAAGTTTAATGATCTTTCTAACTAAACAGAACTATCCATAATTTCTTGAAGGAAGAAATGAGGAGAAGATTGGGTTCTTAGGTTCACTAAGGTACACTGAGCCATGGTAACGCCCAATATCTTCCCCTCCAAATAATCGTGACATTAGCCAGATAGAGTTTTGAATCCGCACCGGACTGATTTAGAGCCTGAAAGATGCACACAAGTGGGGTTTTTCCCAAAAGAAGCTGCTTCTTCTTTAGCAATCTGCCTATCTTGAGGACACAACCGAAAGTAACCATAGACAAGCTGGATAAAAGCTAGCAAGAGAGGAGGGGAAAACATGTTGAGTGTGTGGGAATCCTCCACACCATTCATTGTCCTGCTGCAGTTCTGTGCCATGGGTGGCCCCACACTATCCCTGTCTCTCTATCCATCGCTTTAGATCTTAGATCTACGATGCCACCTATTTTAGTGTAGTCTGCAATCTTGCTAATCATGCCTTGCACATTCTCATCCAAATCCTGGATATAGATTGTGAACATCTATGGGACTACACCAATCCCTGAGGCACATCTGTGGACCCAAGGCTCCACCACGGAAAAAAACAGCTTTCCACACTGTTTCTACCATGAAGTCAATTCTGTATCCAATAAGCTAACTCTCCCTGAATCCTACGCGATCTAAGCTTCCGGAGCAGCCTCTCATGCAGAACCTTGTCAAAGGTCTTGCTGAAGTCCACATAGACGATGTCTATGGCCTTGCCCTCATCAACCTTCTTGGTTATTTCCTCGAACAAGTTCATAAGACAAGATCTCCCAAGCAGTAAACCATGCTGATTCTCCCTAATCAACACCTGTCCAAATGCATGACTATCATATCCCTCAGAATCCTCTCCAGTAACTTTCCTGTCAATCTTGCATCATTTTTAATAATCTTACATCAGGACTAGTCAGTTCTGACACAAATAGGAAAAGCTGGCTCTCTGAAATTATTGCTTCAGTATTAAGTGGCCAGATTGAAGAGGAGGTGCTGTTCCTCCAACATACGTTGGAGAAACCTCAATTGGCAACCTAACACACTTGCCTACATTAATGACTGCATGTGCAGGTGTTCCTAAAGGTTTAACTGGCAAAGTGTGGAATCTCAGTGGGTCAGGCAGCATCTGCGGAGGGAATGGAAAGGTAATATTTTGTGTCGGGACCTTTCTTCAGATTGATTTTAGTAGAACTACAAAACACCTTGTGTTTTGCTCAAGATACCAACATCTGGAGTGCCTTGTATCTCCAAAGTGGAGAATCACTTATTTTTATTCACACGGGAAGGGGTTGTTGTAGAGTATCCCAAAGAGTCGGCATTGATAGTGGGTATACACTTGTAGACACCTCCCGAGCAGCTTCTTGTCAAGAGTCGGCATTGATAGTGGGCATACTCTTGTAGACACCTGCCAAGCAGCTTCCTGTCAAGAATGCCACATCTTTTATTGCGTATCCTTCTCCACATTTTCAACATTCCTGTTGCGAAGAATGATCAGAAATGAATAATCTGGATTCCCTTCTGAACCACTTCCCTTTTCACAGGATCGCTGCTCACATTTCTGTTCACCTTAGGGATGCCTGAGGAAACAACTTGTGGGTGTGGTCACTGGGATCCTGTCTGGATCAGTCTAGGCAGAGTTCGTTTGGTTCTGCCCGTGTCTGTAGAAGGGATGAGTCTGGTAATGTTTAGTTTGAACCTTCTCCTTTATTAAAAGCTGGTTCTGCCATGAATGAACAACTACAATACCTTTGGCATCATTTGGGGAGGACGGACTCTAGAAAAAGAGCATGCACAGAATTCTTATCTTAAAATGCCCATATCTTATGGGCATGAACACACCAACAGATGCTTTTTGGGGGGGCATTGCCCTGAGGAATTCTAAGTCTTTTTGTGTAATGTTAACAGGGGAGTTATGTACATACACATATGCATTGTGTAGTTAGAGAATTAGATTTATAAGATTACAGCGCCCCAACCATTGTTGTTCTCTCCAAATTCGCTGTATTCCTTGCATCCTTTTCCAAAGGCCTCTTCTCCTACTTCAGCATGTTTCTACAAATAATTATGTATAATCTTTCTGCTGACTGGACAGCACAAAACAAAAAACCTTTCCACTGTACCTCAGCACACGTGACAATAAACTAAGCTGAACAAATGAATAACAATTGTTCTTGGTAACTTTTCATACCTCTAGTTTCCATCTCCCCTGACTCTCAGTCTGAAGAAGGGTTTTCGATCCGAAACGTCACCTATTCCTTTTCTCAAGTGGTGCTGCCTGACACGTTGAGTTACACCAGCCTTTTGTGTCTATCTTTGGTGTAAAGCAGCGTCTGCAGTTCCTTCATACGCAAAATTAATAACAGTCTCCATTTGTTTTCCTCAGGAGTTTGTTAATGAATGGGATTGCTTCAAATACATCTTCCACCTTCTCCTCTCATTACAATGTGATGGAGTCCTTCATCTTTCCTTGCAATGTTATGGTGCTGTTGCTGTTCCTCAGTGTATCCCACTGATGGACTCCCTGTCTTGACATGTTCATCCCACAATGCTGCCTCGTATTCACTGGTGTTCAACGGCAAATGTAGTGCCGCTGTGTTCTCCAAACAGTACCCAATGTACCGACCCCACCCCCCGCACAGTGGTCACCTCTCATAGCTAATAGAGGGCAAGTGCAAAGCTGGACAGTAATGCAAGAGCTGAATGTCAATGGTATGCACAATATAAGTAAAGGTAATTTGGCTAAAATGTGTGTTTTCATAATGTGAATTGGTTATAATAGAATTGATGGATTATGGAACTATTCGGGGGTTGCAGGATTGTCATTGAATCCCTGTTTAAGTCTATAATTTAATTGATTGATTAAAATTGATTGAAAGATACAGCATGGAAACTGGTCCTTCGGCCCACTGAGTTCACACCGACCATCGATCAACCATTCACACTGGTTCGATGTTATCCTACTCTCGCATCCTATTACAAGCACAAGGGGCAATTAACCCATACACTAGTGTGTAGGAACTCAGATGCTGGTTTCAACCGAAGATAGACACAAAAAGCTGGAGTAACTCCGCTAGCGGGTCAGACAGCATCTCTGGAGAAAAGGAATAGGTGACATTTCGGGTCGAGACTCTTTAGCTCTTCAGAGTCTAAAGAGTCTCGACCCAAAACGTCACCTATTCCTTTTCTCCAGAGATGCCGTCTGACCCGCTGAATTACTCACGCTTTTTGTGCCTATCTTCGCCCACTGTGAAACAATGGGTACCTCAAAGCTAAAGTACTGTCTGAAGATGCAGGCAGCAACTTAGGAAAGGGCTCCCCACACTGGAAGATATGAACATGAGCATGTTAAGGTTCAGGGTAGATCTGATTTTTAAAAAATAAATATAAAGAAATGAGAGCCATGGATAGGGTAGACAGTCAGAACCTTTTTCCTAGATTGCAAATGTCAAAGAATGGATGGCATGCGTTAAGCTCAGATGGGTGAAATTTAAAGGAGATGTGCGGAGTATGTTTTTTACTTGGGGAATGGTGGGTGCCTGCTATATGCACCACCTGTGGTGGAAGGATACGACAGTGGCGTTTAAGAGGCATTTAGACAGGTACATGGATATGCAGGGAATAGAGTGTTATGATCAAGTGCAGGCAGAGGAGATGAGTTTAATTTGGCATCGTGTTCAGCACGGACATTGTGGGCTGAAGGGCGTGTTTCTTTCTGTAAGTTCTATGTTCTATGTGACGATTATGCTTTCATATCTGTAATTTATGTGATGACACATCTCCAATTACAGTTTATTTCAAACTTCAATGAATTTATGGCATTGATTTATGGTCTGTGTTCCAAGTTAAAGTTCTGCCTAATAGGAACTGCTGGAGTCTCTTCACTCCAAAGACATTCCTTATTGCCTCTTTTTCTGACTGGTTGCAATTCATTTACATCAGTTTTTAACCCACGATAAACGACGTCTTTGACACTTGCTTCCTTGAGCTTCACATTGTATGCATTTACATGTCTAACATTTGAACATTTTCTCCTTTGGTGCTTGTGTTTAGTTAAGTTTAGAGATACAGCGCGGAAACGGCGAGCCGACCAGCGATCCCCGCACATTAACACTATCCTACACCCACTAGGGACAATTTTTACATTCACCAAGCCAATTAAACTACAAACCTGTATGTCTTTGGAGTGTTGGAGGAAACTGAAAATCTCGGAGAAAACCCACGCAGGTCTTGGGGAGAACGTACAAGCTCTGTACAGACAGCACCCGTAGTCAGGATCGAACCTGGGACTCCGGCGCAGCATTCGCTGTAAGGCAGCAACTCTACCGCAGCGCCACCGTGGCCGCCCTAATGTGCCAACATTTTTTGAGGGTTAAGGACTATATGGCCCATCTCTCCAGAGCACCACACTTCCACAGGTTAATTCATCATACTTGCAGTTATCCTAGGATTATTGGTCCATACCTTGACTGCCCCAGAGTTATTTGGCCCTTACTTCTGCTGTTTCTGGATTATCTAGTGTTCCCTTCAATTAGCCCTGGGTCACTTGAAGCACAAGCCTGTTTGTTCTGAGTTCACCGACCAGCAAACAGCCCTGCACTCAATGAATATTTTACAGAACCAATTAATCCACAAACCTGCACGTCTTTTGAATGTGGGAGGAAACTGAAGCATCTGGAGAAATCCCTCATTGTCACAGGGATAATGTACAGACTCTGTACAGATTGCACCCGTTGTCAGGATCGAACCCGGGTCTCTGGCATTGTAAGGCGGCAACTCTAGTGCTGTGCCACTGTGCCTACATTGGCTGTAAACTGGAATCTACTGGAAACATAGGCTGATTGTTCTCACCTATGGCAAAAAAAGACATGGAAACCTATTGTCACATAACATAGAGCCATAGATTTTAAAGCATTTTAGGTGAACACCAATATTTTTTGGTTTGCACATTGCTCAATGATTTACTAATGTTTTAAGATGATCGTCTGACTTGATTTCTTTCAATGTAGCTGTCATTCACAACAACAAATACCAGCTGTGGCAATTGGGTTCCCTGGCCAGCCCAGGAATTTGGGAATATTTTGAAAGAGGCATGAATGCAAAGCTGACACAAGAGACGGCAACAGCAAAAAAAAAAGATGCACAGCATGGCTGGATTCTTCATGGAAAAAGCCATTCTAAGTGGAATAGGGCAGAGATCCATTAAATTTACAGTCCATCCAACACATCCTCTGGTAAGGAATCTATCTTGCAATATATTTTTGAAGATCATGTATATGTAACATGGTTTATGTAATATGGATAAATATTCAAGAACCGGTATCCTGACTAAGGGTGCTGTCTACACTGAGTTTGTACGTGCCTCACATGACCGCGTGGGTTTTTTCCGGGTGCTCCAGATTTCCTCCCACATTCCAAAGATGTACTGGTTTGTAGCTTAATTGGCTTCGGTAAAATTTATAAATTGTCCCTAGTGTGCAGTTTAGTGTGACCGTATGGGAATTACTGGTTGGCGCAGACTCGGTAGGCTGAATGGCCTGTTGCCAAGTTGTATCTCTCTCGAAACTCGTTAGCATGGCAATAGATTTTTAAATGTTCTCTGGAATGGGCGTACAAGGTCGACAAGGGGTGAAATGTGGTGGGTTGAATACAGGTATTATGTATGGATCAGACGAGTCCAAGTAACATCCCCCTCATTAACAGTTGGAGACCTGAGCTAATATTCGGACAGTCAGCACACAGATTGTTAACGCAGCTGACTGACAATCACAGACTCTGAATCGTACATTTCAGCCAAACTCCGAGACTCTTCCATCACCATCCCAGGGTCTATCCTGCCCCAGTGGCAAACCTATTAAAGCTGAGTACAGGGTTGTGTATAAAGTCCATAGGAACCCTCAGCAACCGCCAGTTGCCTCTTCCCCGGGTTGAGTCAGAGCTCCTCCATGTTGAACACCACTTGGAAGAAGCACTGATAACTGCAGAGAATGTTCTCAGGTTAGCACCTGTGGTCAAATCCCGAAGGACGTAATTGGCAGTCTAAACCTGAGGCAGGTGGTGAAAGATCAACATAAGGGAGAATCTAACATCTACAGTTACAAGAGGTCTCTTGAAACCGTAGATGTTGGATAGTCCCGAAATGAGATAATGAGAAAAAGCCGGAACGGGGTACTGATTTTAGGACCGAGATGAGAAAAGCATTTTTCACACAAAGAGCGGTGAATCTGTGGAATTCTCTGCCACAGAAGGTAGTTGAGGCCAGTTCAATGGCTATATATAAGAGTTAGATGTGGCCCTTGTGGCTAAAGGGATCAGGGGGTATACCGAGTTGGATGATCACCCATGATCATATTGAATGGCTTGAAGGGCCGATTGGCCTACTCCTGCACCTATTTTCTATGTTTCTATGAAGTGTTTATTTCAGCACAATGAAGGTGAAAATGTGCTTACAATGAAGTAAACATGACAATAACAATGTTTCGTCATTTTCCCTCAGCTCAGAAATCTTCCCATTTGATTCCCAGCACTTCCCAGCTTGTGCATCAAATCACATCATTCCTGTATTACATTAAGTAGTTCAGGACTGCTCCCTAGTTGTGGTAGGATGGCTCAGCTGTTATCAGGCAACTGAACCATCCTACCGCAACTCGAGAGCAGTCCAGAACTACTATCTACTTCGTTGGGGACGCTCGGATTATTTTTGACCGAACTTTACTCGCTTTAACTTGCACTAAACGTTATTCCCTTATCATGTAACTATACACTGCGAATGGCTCGATTGTGATTTGATCGAGATGTTTCCGATCAGGATTATGACTGTTCCAGCTGCTATGGTCAGGCAAACGCCTCCGCTGTCACGCTGCGAAAACAGAGGGAATGAGACGGAGTTTCTTCCCACAGGCCATCAGGACAGAAAACTCTGATCTCGCCAGGGAGTAATCACTGTCGGTTTTTTTAAATGTAAATACTGGTTCTGTTCTGTTGTTCTGTTGCTTTTGCACAACCCCGCAGGCATTGCCACTTTCATTTCACTGTACATCTTGTATGTGTATGTGACAAATAAAGTTGACTTGACTTGACCTCCCTCCAATGGCACGAGTCACACTTCGGAAGCTAAAGAGGTGGCAGGCAGTTAAAACGTCTTCTATTGAGTTGAATTTCATTCCCCTCAAAAGGGAAATGGAGAGGTTTTCAGGTAGGTAAAAACCCTGCCCTGAAATGCTTTTATTTTTGTGATCCAAAAGCAGCAACCCCAAGGTAAACTTGTTTGTTTATTCAGAAGACTCCATTACAACAGTTAAGGGCCTGTCCCACTTGGCCGTCATTTGCGCGGCATTTACGCGCCCTCCACAAATGTGGTCGTCGCGTTGTGACGCACGGGTTGCATGTGGGTAGCGCGGGACGGATGCATGGAAAGGCGTGGAGGAGTGTGGAGTTGTGCGCGGTATCATGCGGAGCTCCACGATTTTGTGCTGCACAAAATCCTCGCGCGCCACCTGCGTGACGTATAGCGTACACACGTTGACGCATTGGATACGCACGCTGGCATTGCACGCTGGCATCCCAATGTCTCACGTGTATCGCGTGGTGACGCATGGTTATGTCACCGTGCGTAACCATGCGTCGCCGCGCGCCGCAGGGTATTCTAAAGACGTCACGTGCACCAGACGGCATGATGACGCATGATTTGCGCGCGATGTCGCGCATAATGACGCGTCGACCTATTTTACATATGATGCGGAGATGAGATGCAAATGATGGCCAAGTGGAAAAGGCCCTTTAAAATCCAAACATCTGGCATCTAATTGTTCAGAAACTTTGGTGGTCCACCTGTTAGCTAACTGAACAGCTGAGGATGTGAGGAGCAGCACAAAGCCAGGGCCAAGGTTATGGAGTGCAGCCGGCTCCTGGGTGTGGGCGGTGGAATGGGTGGGTGGCTGGAGGGAGGGACTGGACAATGACCTGGTCGTGCAGTCAGAGACAGGGTATGGATTGTGTGCAGTGTTGCAGCTGGAGAGAGGTCTGGGACTGTGAGCTAGGTGAGCTGCTGGAGGCAGTGTCTTGACTGTGGGTCAGGTGTGTGGCCCGGGCCAGGGTCCGGACTGTGGACCAGGTCTGCAGCCAGAGGAAGGTTCTGGACTGTGGGCTGTGTTTATGGGTGGAGAGAGGATTCGGACTGTGTGGCAGGTGTGCAGCTAGGGCCAGGGTCAGGACTGTGGTCAGCATATCTGGGCGGAGAGAGGATTTGGACTGCTGGCTGTGTGTGTGTGTGTGGCTGGAGGGAGGGTCTGGAAGACAACGGCTCAGGATGGTAGAGAAATATGGTGGAGAAAAATCCGTCAGGCTACAGAGAAAGTGTCGGCAGGTGAAGTGAATGATTTGTTCTGGTGGAGAGCCGGTGTGGAGACGATGGGTTAAATGGCCTCCTGCAATATACACAAAAAGGTGGAGTAACTCAACATCAGACAGCAGCTCTGGAAAAAAGGAATAGGTGATGTTTCGGGTCGAGACCCTTCTTCAGAGCTGAGGTTCCAAGTGCCGGTACATTTCCTGCTCCCTTTAAAGTAAGTGTTTTCACTGTAATAACTTTTATTCTTCTGTATGATATGTAAAAAAGATGAAATAAAAGTGTATTTGGGTATTAAAAGGATTAACGTCAAGAGTGTGAAAAAGCTGCAAGTCCGGTATCACCAAGGTCCTGAGGGTGCTGGATTAAAAATTTATTTTACAACTGTACAGTACATTTTTAATATATTTGGTTAGTCTCTGCTCAGTTCATAGTGAATAGAAGGCCAAAGCGTTAAAAAAGCATAAATTATCTCCTGGGCTCACACTCAAAGATTAATTAAAATTGTATGACCATTTGTGTGTCTTCAGAACATGACAAAAGTTCGCTAATAGTCCGCATAGATTTTTGATAGGGACCAGCAGCTTCTTTCTTTTTGAGGATGTAATTGATACAATAGATAAGTTATAACCATTGGAGATTATATACTTGGCTTTTCAGAAAATTTACAAAATTTATCAAAAATGTTTAGTGTTTAAAATTAACACATTTAGGGTAATTTACTAGCATGGATTGAAAATCCAATGGCAGAAGAGTTGGAATAAATTAGTCTTTTTCAGCATGGCAGATGATAAATAGTGAGTAATGGAAGGAACAGTCCACGAAACTCAGCTATTCACAATATATATCAATGATGAGGGATGAGGAAATGGAATATTTCTAAGGTTTCCAATATGTCTTAACTGGGTGGGACTGTGAATTATTAAGTGGATGTAAAAAGACTTCAAGGTTATTTTGATTGAGTGAGTGAGCAAAAACATGACAGATGCAGTAGTAAGTGGATAAACATAGAAACATAGAAAATAGGTGCAGGAGTAGGCCATTCGGCCCTTCGAGCCTGCACCGCCATTCAATATGATCATGGCTGATCATCCAACTCGGTATACCCCCTGATCCCTTTAGCCACAAGGGCCACATCTAACTCCCTCTTAAATATAGCCAATGAACTGGCCTCAACTACCTTCTGTGGCAGAGAATTCCACAGATTCACCATTCTCTGTGTGAAAAATGCTTTTCTCATCTCGGTCCTAAAAGACTTCCCCCTTATCCTTAAACTGTGACCCCTTGTTCTGGACTTCCCCAACATTGGGAACAATCTTCCTGCATCTAGCCTGTCCAAACCCTTAAGAATTTTGTAACTTTCTATAAAATCCCCCCTCAATCGTCTAAATTCCAGCGAGTGCAAGCCGTGTCTATCCAGTCTTTCTTCATATGAAAGTCCTGACATCCCAGGAATCAGTCTGGTGAACCTTCTCTGTACTCCCTCTATGGTCAGAATGTCTTTCCTCAGATTAGGAGACCAAAATTGTACATAATACTCCAGGTGTGGTCTCACCAAGGCCCTGTACAACTGCATTAGAACCTCCCTGCTCCTATACTCAAATCCTTTTGCTATGAATGCTAACATACCATTCGCTTTCTTCACTGCCTGCTGCACCTGCATGCCTACTTTCAATGACTGGTGTGCCATGACACCCAGGTCTCGTTGCATCTCCCCTTTTCCTAATCAGTCACCATTCAGATAATAGTCTACTTTCCTGTTCTTGCCACCAAAGTGCATAACCTCACATTTATTCACATTATACTGCATCTGCCATGCATTTGCCCACTCACCCAACCTATCCAAGTCACCTTGCAGCCTCCTAGCATCCTCCTCACAGCTAACACTGCCCCCCAGCTTCATGTCATCCGCAAACTTGGAGATGTTGCATTCAATTCCCTCGTCCATTAATATATATTGTAAATAGCTGGGGTCCCAGCACTGAGCCTTGCGGTACCCCACTGGTCACTGCCTGCCATTCTGAAAAGGATCCGTTTACTCCTACTCTTTGCTTCCTGTCTGCCAGCCAGTTCTTTATCCACATCAATACTGAACCCCCAATACCGTGTGCTTTAAGTTTGTATACTAATCTCTTATGTGGGACCTTGTCGAAAGCCTTCTGAAAGTCTAGATATAACACATCCACTCTACTAGTTACATCCTCGAAAAATTCTATAAGATTCGTCAGACATGATTTACCTTTCATAAATCCATGCTGACTTTGTCCAATGATTTCACCACTTTCCAAATGTGCTGCTATCCCATCTTTAATAACTGACTCTGGCATTTTCCCCACTACCGATGTTAGACTAACTGGTCTGTAATTCCCCGTTTTCTCTCTCCCTCCCTTTTTAAAAAGTGGGGTTACATTAGCTACCCTCCAATCCTCAGGAACTACTCCAGAATCTAAAGAGTTTTGAAAAATTATCACTAATGCATCCACTATTTCTGCGGCTACTTCCTTAAGCAATTTCTGGGGCTACTTCCATATATATAAATATATGAAGGTGTTCATTTTGGGAGAAAAACATTTTTTTTTTATGGTAATCGTTTGGCAACTGTCAACATACGAAGAGAATTGGGTATTATTGTACATCAAACACTAAAAGTGAACATGCATTGTTCAGAGACACAATTGAATTGAATTGAATTGAATTGAATTGAATTGAATTGAATTGAATTGAATTGCATTCCTTTATTGTCATTCAGATCTTACGGTCTGAAAGGAATTTTGTGCCTGCAGTCATACATACATCATACAATAATAAACAACACTAAACACAAATTAACATCCACCACAGTGTATCCTCCAAGCACCTCCTCACTGTGGTGGAGGCAAAAATCTTAGGGCTGCAGTCTCTTCCCTCCTCTTCTCCCTCTACGCTGAGGCAATTCCCCACCGGGCGATGGCACAAACAGTCCCGGAGCTCACCGAACACCGCGAACGGGCCGGCTCAAACACCGCGGCCCGGGGTGGTCGAAGCTGCCGCCCTCCAGTCCAGCGGACGCAGCCGCTGGCCCGCGGCTGAACCCAGGACTCAGGTCATAGCCGCCAGAACGCCGTCCCAGCCACCGGAGCACCGTTCCAGCCCCGAGCCGGATCGCCCTCACGTGAGTGCCATTCCTCCCTCGAGCTGGGCCGCTCCGACGGAAGTGCCGTTCCTCCCTCGAGCTGGGCCGCTCCGACGGGAGCGCCATTCCACCCTCGAGCTGGGCCGTTCCGACGGAACGCCATTCCACCTCGGGCTGGGCCGCTCCGACGGGAGCGCCATTCCACCCTCGAGCTGGGCCGCTCCGACGGGAGCGCCATTCCACCCTCGGGATGGGCCGCTCCGACGGGAGCGTCACAGCCCCTCACGGGAGCACCGTTCCAGCCCCGAGCTGGGCCGCCCTCACGGGAGCGAGCCCAGGGTGAGTCCTGGCTGGCTGCCTCCGGAGTCTCGAGGTCGCCAGCTCCGCCATTAGGCCTCAGCGCAGACGGAGGCAGAGAAGGGGGATACGACAAAAAAGTCGCATTCCCCCGAAGGGAGAGACAGCAAGCCCCGTTTCAACCCCCCCCCCCCACATAAACACAACCTAAAAACCAAAAACTTAACTAGACAAAACGAAAAAAAACAACACAAAAAAGTAAAGACAAACGGACTGCAGGCGAGCCGCAGCCGTTCACCAGCGCCGCCACTTCCGGAACGCCGCCACTTGTTGGAAGCTTGCGCAAAAAAACAAAGCACTGGAGGAACTCAGCAGATCAGGCAGCATCTGTGGAGGAAAATAGACAGATGGCGTTTCAGGTTGTGGACCCTCAGTCTGGGTCTGAACGTGGTGGAAGAGCAGGAGAGTGCAGGAGTCACAGAGAGGGAACAATGAGAGGGTCTCACAGCACTCCCATCAGAGAGACGAGATGGAGTTCTTCATAGACGGCTTAAAAGGCATACTGAGCATGCCTACAAAGTAGCCATTTAAAATAGACTATAGAAGGATCCTGACCCAAAATGTCATCTGTCCAACATTATTGTTTACAGTTTTATGGCCCTAAAAACTAATTTTATGTGCGAGGAGCCTAATTCTAACATTTAATGGCTTCCAGACAAATTAAAATATTATTCATTGTGTTTGTACTTGTTTGTAATATTTTCATTTCTGCCTTAGTCATATGAGTGTCTCAATATGTATTTCACATTTATGTCGGTAAAACATTTACTGCTTCGGTTCTCTAATTATGGAGATGTCTTGATTTTTTCTGACTTATCTACTTACTGTTTTTTGAGTGGTCCCCATTAGGTCTAAGTGTCTAGTTCTTGTTGAAAGCTTCATAACATGTGTTTAGGATTTCTACATATGTTATAAATTCTGAGCCAGATGACAGACGGACTCATTGCCAGAGGTATCACAGCCCTGCTAACCGCAGCAGCTTATATTTATTTGACTATGTTAACACAGTAAAATGCCCTGAGGTCATCCACACAATTGTTGTCAGAGTAAATTTGTCAAAGAACTACATTCAGGGATATTAGGCCAAGCGACTAAAAGCCTGTGCAAATAGATATGCTTTTCACTGTACATGTGACAATAAACTGAACTGAACATGTTCTAGTTCAACGTCTCATCCTGTGCTTATCAGGTACCTTTTAATAAAAGTCACCAGATAGTAATTGGGAGAAGGAATCGTGTTGTTTGTCCTTCCTACCTTCACCCCTCAGCAATCCCAAACTTCAACCTGGATGGACAGGAAAAAAGTTTAGTTGCTCAGCACTTAAACCCGATAACGTATTGCATGAAATTAAAGTCATGATGAATTGCAAATATAATAAATCTGTACTGTATGATAATTAGTATCTCCTGTAACAAAAATAGGTGCAGCCATTTGTACCCCTATGTATACTTTGGAACTGAACATAGACACAAAAAGCTGGAGTAACTCAGTGGGTCAGATAGCATCTCTTGGAGAGAAGGAATAGGTGATGTTTCTGGTCGAGATCCTTCTTCAGACCCTGTCTTTTAAGGATCTAGCTGCTGAGTTACCCCAGCTTATTGTGTCTATCTTCGGCTTAAACCAGCATCTGCAATTCCTTCCTATACTTTGGAACTACTCGATATGCAAACTGTTTTTTTGATAGCTTACAGATGCTTCATTTACAGGTTGATTCTGTTTATTCTGGCATGGATTTACCCAGTCTGAAAAAGGGTTCCAATGCCTTTGAATTTGATTAATATCAATGTTGTTAGCTGACAAAATGTTCAATCCTACGGATTTCATTTAAGTTCCTAATTAGTGACTAATTAGACAGTAGATAGAACAATAGGTAATGCAAGTTCATTGGAGCCAACCCTTCCATTTTTGATTGCTCGCAGTGCCATCCCACCATTGTCTCATTATATCCACCAATCCCATCTCTCTCCGGCTATTGATATGCAATTAAATGACTTTTAACCCCATGTTTATTGTCTGCTTCTATGATCTTCTTTGATAGTTTCTTCCTCAGTTCTGCAGAGCATTCTTTGTTACCCTCAGCCAACAAAAATGTTAACTTGTGTCACTTGGACTGTGCTGTACAGCTGGCTGAGGTATTCACGAGGATCTTTAACCTGTCTCTATCTCTGGCAACGGTCCCCAAGTGCCTGAAGACAGCTACCATAGTGCCGGTGCCGAAAAGGTCAAAAGTCACCAACCTGAACGACTACCATCCGGTTGCCTTAACATGAAGTGCTTTGAAAGGCTGGTCCAATCTCACATCAAATCCAGCATCCCTGCCTCACTGGATTCACATCAATTTGCATACAGGGCAAATTGATCCACAGAGGATGCCATCTCTCTGGCTCTTCACACTGTCCTGACTCACCTGGAAAGACAGGGCACGTACGTGAGGATGCTCTTCATAGATTATAGCTCTGCCTTCAACAGGGTAATCCCCACCAATCTCACCACCAAACTTCACCAGCTAGGCTTCAGCTTGCCGATATGCAACTGGATCCTGAATTTCCTGACGGAGTGACCGCAGGCAGTGAGACTGGGCCCGCACCTGTCCTCCACTATCACTCTGAGCAACGGCACACCACAGGGCTGTGTACTGAGCCCCATGCTCTACTCCCTCTTCACACATGACTGTGTTCCTGCATTCGACACCAACACCATCGTCAAGTTCGTAGACGACACAATGGTGATCGGGCTGATCACCAACGGTGATGAAACAAACTACAGAGCGGAGGTGCAGAACCTGGCGGACTGGTGCTCACGTAACAACTTGTCCCTAAACACCTCCAAGACCAAGGAGCTGATTATTGACTTCAGGAGGACACAAAATGGGGAATACGCCCCAATCTCTATCTACGAGGACAGTGTGGAGAGAGTGTCCAGCTTTAGGTTTCTGGGCACACACATTTCGGAGGACCTCACATGGTCCACCAACACCGCTGCGCTGGTCAAGAAGGCACAGCAATGACTGTTCTTCCTATGAACATTGAAAAAGACTGGTCTGTCCCAACAGCTTCTACCACTGCACCACAGAGAGCATACTAGCACATGGCATCTCTGTGTGGTATCTCAGCTGCACGGAGGCGGAGAGGAGAGCTCTTCAGCGCGTCGTCCACAGAAGATTATTGGGATACAGCTACCAGCCTTGGAGGGCATCTACTACACACGGTGCCACAGAAAGGCCGTCAGCATCCACAAAGACTCCTCACACCCTTGTAATAGTCTGTTCGAACTCCTACCTTCCGGCAGACGTTACAAGGCCTTCTATGCCCGCACCTCCAGACTCAGGAACAGCTTCATCCCCAGAGCTATTGCTGCTCTGAACCGGCCCTGCTGAGTGTCCCCCACCCCCATGAACTGTATTCACGCACATCGACCCGGCACAGACGTATTTGCACTTTAGACTGTTTTACTGTTCTTTAAAAAATATATAAATCATGTTTCTTGGGGTATCTAAATGTTACTAGTTGTTTAAGTTATGACTATCGGGTGGAAGCTGCATACCATATCTCATTGAACCTATGTGCAATGACAATAAAATATATTATTATTATTATTATTATTATTATTGATTCTTCAGTCTTTTGAATTGTGAACATCTTGCCTCAGTCATTTGTAAATAATGTTGAAAAATATCATTTCATTTCAAAGATTATTCGTAACCACTTCTCCAAAAAATATGTTTGTCTCTACAATAATGATTCTATTATAACAGAACGATGGAATTGTTGAGCAAAGAAGCCATTCAGCCAATTGAATCTATGCCGGCTCTGAGAAGAGCAATCTTGTCAGAATCATTATTACAGATCTCAATGGTTCTTTGGTACTTTATTGTCACGTACCTAGATACAGTGAAATTCTTTGCTTTGCATACAATTGAACAAAATCTTACTATACATGGATCGTCGACTGCGGGGGCATTGTTTGCCCCGACTGTGAATGATTTGACTGCCCCGAGAAAAAAGTGGAAGTAGATTGAACTTTATTGCCTTCCATCACAGTGAGGAATGTGGAATCCACTGTGGTGGATGTTTATGTTTACTTTTATGTGGTTGTGTGTCTTGTTGCTTTTCACTTAGTATGGCTGTATGGTAACTCAAATTTCACTGTACCTTATTTGGTACATGTGACAATAAACTGACCTCAAAACCATATTCAATTTCTGATCTCGATCTTGTGCGCCTTATCAATTCTCCTCGTAACTTTTGCACCAAGAAAAACAGCCAAAGCTTCTCCAGTCTGACCTTTTAAATGAAACCCCACATCCCTGGAATCATTCTGTTAAGTCTTTCTTTGCATGCTTTCTAGGAGAATTGCATTCTTCCTAATGTCAGGTGTCCAGAATGAAATATAATACTCCATTACCATGTCCCATTGATTCTAACTAAATTTGATGGGCTGTTGTTAAATTTTGACCAATCTTGTGCATGTAATGCAGAAATGTCAATCTGTCTCACTTTGTGGAACCTTCATTTATTAAACTGCAAACTATGCTCTTGTAGACAGGAGGTGAGGAGGAACTTCTTTAGTCAGAGGGTAGTTAATCTGTGGAACTCATTGCCACAGCGGGCTGTGGATGCCAAGTCAGTGGATACTTTTAAGGCAGAGATAGACACATTCTTGATTAGAACAGGTGTCAAGGGTTATGGGGAGAAGGCAGGAAAATGGGATTAGGAGGCAGAGATCGGCCAGAATTGAATTTGAAGAAGGGTCTCGACTAGGGTTGCCAACTTTCTCACTCCCAAACAAGGGACAAAAGGTCAAAATAAGGGACAAATTCCCGACGGTAACTCGGAAGTGGCTGGGTGAATGATGAGTTGGCCCGGGTGCTGGACTGCACGCAAAGCCCAGCCGATGGGACAGCTGAGGAGTTTTGGCCTGGGTCACGCGCAAAGACCGGCACCCCATCCAACTCATGAACTGATGATCGGCCATGAGAAGGAGGGGTGGTGGTGTCGGCGGTAAGCGAAGGTCAGACAGCTGTCCGGGCTGCCGACCGACGGGGCCACGGGCGAGGCGCTGCTGCTGCACTCCATGGGCTGCACTACGTCGGGACAGCTGAGGCGGGGCCAGACGCGGCACTCCGACCCGATAGTCCCCTCGACCCGAGTAGTAGCAGCAGTCAAATACGGGACAAGGGCGGTCCCGTATGGGACAAACCAATTTAGCCCAATATACGGGATGTCCCAGCTAATACAGGAAAGTTGACAACCCTAGACTCGACCCGCAATGTCACCCATTCCTTCTCTCCAGAGACGCTGCCTGTCCCGCTGAGGCACTCCAGCTTCAACCAGAATTGAATGGCGGAGTAGACGCGATGGGCTGAATGATCTAATTCTACTCTTAAAACTTGTGAATGTGAACTTGTGAGCATGTAGTAAGAAGCCAATGAGAGCTTAGGACATGGCTGCGTGATGTCCAATCATTATCCAGGGTCCAGCCATCCAATCACATTGAGGAGCATGAAGTAAGAAGCCAATGAGAGCCGAAGAGGCGGCTGCATGTTGTCCAATCATTTTGCAGGGTCAAGCCGTCCAATGTGTGAAGGGCTACGTGGCAGCGCGGCTGCTTTGTGTCGGTCGCCATGGCTCCGTCGTGCGGACGTGCGTGCGTGGTGACGTATTCGCGGTGACGCCGGCTCTGCCTTGCGAGCGCCGGCGGCTACACGCATGCGCGCACCCCTCTCTCCTGCTACCGGTGGCCAAAGATCTTATAGCGGAGCATAAGATCTTTGCCGGTGGCGGTGGGTTGCGCGCAGGCGCAGTGTGGGGGCTCGCAGCTAAGATGGCGGCGGTGGGATGGTTGCGTTGTCTGGTGCTGCTTCACTTTGCCGCCTCTCTGTGCTCCGCTCTTTATTTCCACATCGGGGAGACGGAGAAAAAATGCTTCATCGAGGAGATACCCGATGAGACCATGGTCATAGGTAAAGGGAATGGGATGTGGTTGCTGGAGCTTCCGGGAATGATTCGGATTGACACGTACACTCTCCCACCCAGGTCCTTCAAGTGGCGAGGCTCGGGGCCTGGTGGCTGAAGCCAGACTCGTCCTGGCCGGCCTGCCTGCCTGGCAACTGACCTAGCGAAACCTCTGCGGCTTAATAAGTGTTTGCATCAAAAACATCTCCGCATTTAATTTTCTTAAACGACTTTCCATCAACGTTTAAAAAAAAAAGTGCAGGTATCGGTTATACTGGGATGTTTAAAAACTAGTTTTGTCCATTGTCATCATTCACTTGGTGCCATCCTTCACAATGGTGATAACAAGGAGCAAAACACTATAATTTTATTGTTGCTGTATAAGTTCGTTTGGAGTGACAGTTATAAATATAGTTTAAGGTTAATAAACTGATCCTTACTCTTGAGGAAAGGGGCATTGTCACTGACATTTTGTGCATGTAAACTTTGGTGTGATCAAGGTTATCATTGCTTTAAAATGATGGGCTGCTTATTTAAGTCAGAATAGACAAAGCATTTCATTTCACAGTTAGGAATCTTTCAAATTCTTCAAAAGGGCAATAGCAGTTTTTAAGATAATTAGTTATTGAGGTACTTGATAACTTGGGGAAGTGGTATTGAGATTGTAATCAGATTGGCCATGTTCTTAATGTTTCAACTGGCCTTGAAGCCTTATCTAAACATTTATTTTTACAATGATTGGTTTCAAGATGTGGAATCTGAAGCTGATGAATATTTACATAATGTCCCCCAACTCATCTTTGAAGCTTTTGTTTTTGCAAAGATGATGAGAAAGTGAAGGCAAACCCAAATGTTACATCAAGGTAGTGATAAGGCTGTATGTATCATTACATCTTCTCCTCCCCCCCCCCCCCCCCTTCATAAGAGGTAACGTTGAGAGGAATGTTCTTTGTGATTTGAGTTAAAAGGCTAAGTTGATGGACAATTACACCTGTCTGCAGTTTCTACCTAGAAATGTTATTTGACATTTATTATAAATTTGAGCTCATTTCATCACCCTCTTTGAAAGTCTGCCTAGGATATACTGGGCACAAGTATGCACATACACACAGCCACAGTCATAATTGCTAAATAGCCAATCTGTCAATATAATGCTAGGGAACATGCTCAATTTGAGGATGTCTTCCACCACAGAACAAAGATATCATTTTAAAATTATGAAATTCTAACCTTCCAATGATGAAGATAAAATCATAAATAGGTGTAATGTGAAGCAGCACCAGGCAGGTTTCTGATTCAGTTATCAGTCTGTGCTTTGCTGATCTCACAAGCTCTAAAGTCTGATTGCAACATTCTGATCAACATTCAGTAATCCCTTTGGAAAGGCGTGGATGTCAGCTGAAGATGGGAATTTTTGTCGTGTCCCATATCACTCATGACCACCACCCTACCGCCTCCCTCCATTGTAAAGATTTCCACTGAAAAAATATATGTGCAAAGGATGGTGCTGAAGTACTGTAGAGCCTCATTCCAAGAAACAAAAGAAATGTCTGGTGGTGGAATTTTACTGAAGACGGCAAAACTTGTACGCCATCTGTTAAATACAGAGGGTGGGTTGAGGGGAGATTAGGATCGGAAAATTTATTAATGCATTGTCAGGGACGTATGTGGTGTGGCGCATAGGCAGATATGTAGTTTCAGGTTCAGTACATATATAGATTGCAGTTATCAACATACCTGAAAAAATGGGTTGAGGGTCTGGCCCTGAGTAGGACTGTAATGAAAGCTGCTGCTCTCAAAAAGACGAATGTAACTTGGGCCCTTATGAGTTTTCATGGGTACATCATTAATCTGAAAAAAGTGAGTGGAGTTGATGTTCAGTGTGAGAATGAGTTCAGCAAGGAGAATGAATGAGATGGGAGAGAAACTGGTTGTGTTTCTATCTGGGGAAGGTGAAGGGCCTTCAGTGGGATGGAGGTGTAGAGAGATGGGGCTGGAAAAATTGGAAACAGTCATTGGAGGAAATCTGGGATGTCATCTTTATAAGTGGGAAGGGACTGGAGAGAGAATGGATAGGAAAGAACTGCAGATACTGGTAAATTGAAGGTAGACGCAAATTGGAACTGCAGATTCTGAAGAAGGGTCTCGACCTGAAACGTCACCCATTCCTTCTCTCCAGAGATGCTGCCTGTCCCGTTGAGTTACTCCAGGATTTTGTGTTTACCAGAGAGAGAATGAAGTCAGATTAGGAAGCAGCAATTAGGCAGGGCTATTGTGGGCTGAGACAAGGGTGCCAGTGTGGTCTCACTTGTGGATCTTGAGGATGGAAGATGTGGACTGCATTGATCCTGACAAAGTGAAAATATTACATGTTTCTTTCCACAGTTATTGTCTGGCCTGCTGTAGGCCACATTTTCTGTTTTATCTTAATAGAATGTCTATTAACAGTTAAAAACTGAAGATTTGCATTTTGGCTCTGTTTTCTATTAATTCTAACTTAATTATGCTCTAGTTTCCACCCCCACCCATGCTGTAAGGTTAGAATTTGATGCAGTCATTCTTAACCAGCTCCTTGCACTAAGTTGAGTAGTTTGTCAGAAGGTGGGTCAGTTTGCAATGTACAGTCTTGGACCATTCCTGATGCCTGTGGAATATTTGGTGATTAATGGTCAGTTTTTTATTGAATTTCTAGGTAATTACAAAACACTGATGTATGACAAACAGAGGGAACAGTATTTACCTTCGCCTCCAGGGCTAGGAATGTTTGTGGAAGTGAAAGATCCTGATGAAAAGGTACAGTATAGTCCAAATTGAAGCTAAATCCATCTGAGAATCTCTTTCCAACTTATTCAGCCTTCCAAGTGAATTTTAAATTAAAAAATTAGGTTAACACTAGATATTTCCATGTCTTTTCCTTTCAATTTAGTCTTAATCCAGTATGAAACATTTACTATTTTGCAGAGATTTCCATTTGTGTCATGTGCGGTAAACTGTTTATTTGGTAAGGGAAAGCGTAAAAAAATATCTGCAAATCATAGAATTTAAGAAACTTGCTTTGTGAAAGGAGTTCCATGTTGGCCAGAGCAGGATTCCTATTCAGTGAATCCCATTTTTCAACTTGATCTTTAACAGTGTTTGTACGTTTTTAAAAAGAGTGTTTCTGCCTCTGTCACCATTTCAGACAGTGGGTTTTAGACCTGTGACCACACGGTTTAAAAAAACCTCAACTTCCCACAAATTCTATCAATCAACATTACTAGTTTCCTGCACACCCTAATTCGGTAGAATGTCTCATTATTGTGTACTTCTCACTTAAATCTCCCATCAGATCACTTGAATGGAGAAAATAAAACAACCCCATTTCTCTACAAAACGAAGATTTTCAAGTCATGGCAAAATCGTTGCAAGTCTCATGTACAAAGGTGCACTTGGTGCTTGAGCTGCAGGTTGTCTCTTGTTGTACGATCTATTAACATGATCTTGCATTCTATGGCTGATTAAGAACAAACACCCCCTATGTTGCCTTAGCTGCTTCATTTGCATTCAAGATCTCCGTTCTCTAGGTTCTCTCCAAAATCCAAGGAATTTTTTTAGATTGCAAGTTATATATTTGTGTCTACCTATATATTTATCACTGCCGCTGGTTCCTCTGACATCCTCTGGTGTAGACAAAATGTCAGACTGTTGTCAGGGGAGTGGGTGGTAAATTTCAAGTAGCCCTTACTTTCCCTCTCTCTCCCCCCATCCCCTCCCCCTTGGATTTTTCCCCAATAATTTGCCCAATGACAGTTTCCCAGGCCTCTGGTCTAATAATTTTGGTAACATTATCTATGTAGAATGTTCAATTTTCCCAGTATCAGGCTAGGTGCAAATTTGTGCAAATTAATATTTTAGTGCATTATTTTAATTGATAGTTTATGGGTTTCTGAAGCTGCAGGGGTTGATCAGCCTAGCTTATTAATAAA
Organism: Amblyraja radiata; assembly: GCF_010909765.2. Lineage (NCBI taxonomy): Eukaryota > Metazoa > Chordata > Chondrichthyes > Rajiformes > Rajidae > Amblyraja > Amblyraja radiata. The sequence goes on from NC_045966.1 coordinate 51,566,031, forward strand.
ATGATGTTGACATTATTTTGTATAGCAGGTTGCTTGCTTCTCCTAGTATTCAAATAATTTTGCAGTCTTTATTCAGCCAGTATTTTATCACCTGATCAAGGTTTAAAAATGGAAATAAAATCAAATACTAACAGTGTATATCTCTCATCATATATAGGTTATTCTCTCACGACAATATGCTGCTGAGGGAAGATTCACATTCACCTCTCATATTCCAGGAGAACATCAGATCTGCCTGCATTCTAATTCCACCAAACTCTCCCTCTTTGCATCAGGAGTGCTGGTAAGGAAAGAACATAATAAGAATGCCACATTCATACGATGAAGAGAACAATAAAATCAGTAATAATACATTTATTGCCATATAGCACAGGTCAGTGCTAATATTCATGCTGCCCATATCATCCTAACCCTGCCTCGTGGATCAATATGTATATCATTTTATTTTTTAACCTATTTATCCAGCATTATTTTCATGTATTTATAATTTGGTCATCAACTCTTCTGGTGGCATATTTCATATTCCTACAACTATTCAGGGAGAGTATTTCTCCAGAATTTTGTTGTGGTTATTTTTATTTTACGGATTTTTGATTTTGTGCTCTCCAGAGCATGGAAAAGGCAAATGTGTATATCTGGTTTTGTGAATCCTAATGGGTGTTCTCATAAACTATAGATAATGAAGTACTTAAATCTTTTGCTATTCTTTATCCTAAAGAATTCAGCCAGAATTTAAAAACCTCTGTGGCATAGTTTCTCATTTTGATTTTACATGGATAATACAATACAATACAATACAATACAATACAATTCAATTTATTGTCATTTGGACCCCGTGAGGTCCAAACGAAATGCCGTTTCTGCAGCCATACATTACCAACAAATAGACCCAAGACACAACATATTTTACATAAACATCCATCACATTGCTGTGATGGAAGGCCAAAAAAACTTCTCTCTCCACTGCACTCTCCCCCCCCATGTCAGAGTCAAAGTCAAAGCCCCCGGCGGGCGATGGCGAATTGTCCCGTGGCCATTAAACCACGCCGGGTAATGCAAGTTCGCGCACCGGGTCTTGGTGTTAGAGCCCCCGGTGCGCGCTCGCAGCCCGCCGCCATTCCAAGCCGCGCGGGGCGGTGCTGTAAGGCCCCGCTCCAGGAGCTCTTCAACCCCGCAACTCGGGCGGGAGAAGTCGCCGTTGCGGAAGCCCCGAAAAGCGGTCTCCCTCCAGGGACCCGCGGGCTCCCGGTGCCGCCCGCCAAACCCGCAGTTGCAGCCACCGAATCTCCGGGGGTCGGGTCGCAGCAGCGTCCACCACAGCTCCACCCGCTCTGGACTCGGCCAGCTCCGCGACGGTGAGGTGAGTGTCGGCACTGGAGTCCCCGGTTTTCCTGTTGGAGGCCGCTCCTCGTTGCAGCCCCAACGACAACGGAGACCCGACAAAGAAAAGGTCGGGTCTCCCGTGCAGGGAGAGATTTAAAAGTTTCCCCCTCCCCCCCCACACCACCCCCACCCCCCCACACACATGCCCCAACAAAAATAACAAAAACTACATTAAAACATAGACATAAAATAATAAAAACGCAGACGGACTGCAGAGGCCGCTGCTGGCAAGAGCCGCGCCGCCTAGGCTTGGTTAAAGAGTCTTTGTTGCAAGTTGAAACTGTTTATGGTCCTATTCTTAAGTTATTTAATATCTTTTCACATCTATTAGTGTTATTTGGCAAATATAACTGCATATTACTTGAGCATGCTCTCAGCAAGTCCCATGTGTTTAACATTTGAAAGGCAGACTGTTGCTGCTTCTCCCCACCAACATTAAACAGTTAATATGAGATATAATACTAGGGTGTCTACCTTTCAAATAAAGTAACCATTATGTTGCTTGAACTTAGTTTGGGAGAATTTTAATTTGTGCTATGTCATTAGATACAGAGAGACAAAATTGCTTCAGATCTGTTTTCTACAAAATTATAAAAACACAAATTTTGACTTTGATTGCCAGAAAGCAAACACTTTAAAGTGATGTTGGCTCAGCTCTACACTTAATGTGAGGCAAAGATGGATGATTAAATATATTTAAAGTTCCATCTGAGTTATTTCCCAGAATGGGCTTTGCATATTTTTTATGGGAACTGACTTGTGGATGAAATGAAGATATGTGGAGAGGCAAGTAGCATAGAGGAAGCAGGGAGTCTGCAGAAACTTGCACAGGTTGGGAGCGTGGGCAAAGAAGTGGCAGTTAGAATACAGCGTAGGAAAGTGCGCTCATGCACTTTTGAAGTAGGAATAAAGGTGTAGCCCGTTTTCTAAATGGAGAGAGAATTCAGAAATTGGAGGTGCAAAGGGACTTGGGAGTGCTGTTGTAGTATCCCCAAATGGTTAATTTGCAGGTTGAATCAGTAGTAAGGAAGGCAAATGCAATGTTAGCATTCATTTGGAGAGCACTAGAATATAAAAGCAGTGATGCAATGCTGAGGTTTAACACGGTGCTGGTCAGACCCCATATGAAATATTGTGAGCTGTTTTGAACAGCCCCGTATCTGAGGAGAGATGTGCTGCCGTTGGAGAGGTTCCAGAGGTGGTTTACAAGAATGATCTTGGGGATGATTAGGTTAACGTATGATGACCATTTGACAGCTCTAGGCTTGTACTACCTAGAGTTTAAAGGATGAGGGAATCTCATTGAAACTTACTGAACAGTGAAAGGCCAGGATTGAATGGACGTGGAGGATGTTTCCACCAGTGAGAGAGTCTAGGACCAGAGGGCACAGCCTCAGAATAATAGAATGTACCTTTTAGAATGGAGATGAGAAATTTCTTTAGCCAGAGAGTGGTGAATCTGTAATTCATTGCTGCACTGCTGTGCAGCCGTCTTTGGGTATTTTTAAAGTGGTGATTGACAGGTTCTTGATTAGTGAGGGTGTCAAAGGTTACAGGAAGAAGGCAGGAGAATGGAGTTAAGATGGAAAGATATATCAGCCACGATTGAATGGTGGAGTCGACGTGATAGTACTAATTCTGCTCCTTTGACTTATGCACTTATGAAAGTTTTGTATGGCACGTTTTCAATTCCAAATTGGTACGCTGCATGGTAGGCTGCTCTGGAAGGTTAGATCCAAGACATGGGATCCAAGGAAAGATAGCTGAATAGATAGAAAATTGGCTTTATGGAAGGAAGCAGAGTGTGATGGTGGAAGGAAGCTTCTAGGACTGGAAGCCTGTGACTAGTGGTGTGCTTCTGGGTTTGGTGCTGCGCCCGTTATTGTTTGTCATCTATATCAATGATTTGGATGAGAACACACACGGCAAGATTAGCAAGTTTGCAGATGATACAAAAGTGGGTGGTTTTGCAGATATTGAAGATGGTTGTGAAAAATTACAGCAGGATCTTGATCGATTGGCCAGGTGGGCTGAGGAATGGTTGATGGAATTTAATACAGAGAAATGTGAGGTGTTGCATTTTGGGAATTCTAATACGGGTGGACCTACACAGTGAATGATTGGGCTCTGGGGAGTGTTGTAGAGCAGAGGGATCTAGGTGTGCAGGTGCATGGTTCCTTGAAGGTGGAGTTGCAGGTAGATAAGGTGGTCAAAAAGGTGTTTGGCTCATTGGCCTTCATAAATCAGTGTATTGAAGTATAAAAGTTGGGAGGTCATGTTGCAGTTGTATAAGATGTTGGTGAGGTTGCATTTAGAGTATTGTGGTTGACTCAAAATGCTGGAGTAACTCAGGACAGCATCTCTGGAGAGAAGGAATGTGTGACGTTTTGGGTCAAGACCCTTCAGACTGATGTCAGGGGAGTGGGTGGGACAGAGATAGAATGTAGTCGGAGACAGTTATGCCCCTGTCCCACTTAGGAAACCTGAACGGAAACCTCTGGAGACTTTGCGCCCCACCCAAGGTTTCTGTGCGGTTCCTGGAAGCACCCGGAGGTTTTTGTCAGTCTCCCTACCTGCTTCCACTACCTGTAACCTCCGGGAACCGCACGGAAACCTTGGGTGGGGCGCAAAGTCTCCAGAGGTTTCCGTTCAGGTTTCCTAAGTGGGGCAGGGGCAAAAGATTGATGGGAGAACTGGCTGAGCAGTCAGAGAGCATGTTGCTGACCTCTCATCAGAGAGAGGAGAAGAACTTTTTCAAAGTAGACATACCTTGAGGAGATTTTGCAGTGGAGCAGACAAAATGTGTGGGAAAGAACTGCACATGCTGATTGAAACCGAAGGTAGACAGAAAATGCTGGAGTAACACAGCGGGACAGACAGCATCTCTGGAGAGAAGGAATGGGTGACGTTTTGGATCAAGACCCTTTAAACTGATGTCAGGGAAGTGGGTGGGACAGAGCTAGAATGTGTAGGAGGCAGTAAGACTGGTGGGAGAACTTTAGAGTATTGTGTTCAGTTCTGGGCACCATGTTATAGGAAAGCTGGAAAGGATACAGAGAAGATTTACAAGGATGTTGCCATGGCTAGAGAGTCTGAGCTATAGGGAGAGGTTGAGTATGCTGGGACTCTATTTCTTGGAGTGCAGGAGGATGAGGGGTGATCTTATTGAGGTGTATGAAATCATGAGAGAAATAGATTGGGTAGATGCACAGAGTAGGTGAATTGAGGACATGGGTTTAAGGTGAAGGGGAAAAGATTTAATTGGAATCTGAGGGGGTGACTTTTTTCACTTTTGGCTGTATAGAACAAGTTGCCAGAGGAGGTAGTTGAGGCAGGGACTGACCCAACATTTAAGAAACCGTTGGATAGGTACATGGATAGGACAGGTTTGGAGGGATATGGACCAAACACGGGCAGGTGGGACTAGTGTAGCTGGGACATGTTGGCCGGTGTGGGCAAGTTGGGCCGAAGGGCCTGTTTCCACACTATGACTTTGACTTCAAAGTATTATTTGGCAGAAGTTTAAAGTGGTGTTCTATACTTTGTCTCTGTACTGTAGTGGTCTTTTATAGCATCATAGGTTTGTATGGTACAGCATTTGGGCTGTCTCTTTTTAAAAACAATCTTGCTCTTTTCCTCCATTTTTTAATCCCAGATGTCTTTTCAAAACACTTCTAAGAGCTCCTGTTTAAAGGTATCCACCTAATGACCGATTGCATTCCAGATTCTAATTATTTGGTGCATGGAACAAAAAATGTTCTCTTGTCACTTCTAATTCTTTTTGCTGAACTCTTAAACGTGTCTCATTTGTTATTGATCATGTAGTCATTGAAAGCTTTTATTTTTAATGTATTCTACCTAAATGTCATGGATCTAAACAGTTTCATCTCATGAGGTTTCCTATAGAGTACTGAAGGGCAAATTAATTATCCTTAAGGGCCTGTGCCACTTACGGGACTTTTCAGCAAGTGTGTGAAAAGCCTTGAGCTGGATCGAGCGTCAGCGATGAAACCACACACACAATACACACACACACACACACACACACACACACACACAAACACACACACACACACACACACACCCCCCCCCCCCCCCACCAAGCAACCAACGGCGGTCAACAGCCAAAGACGGCTGGCAGACTCTACGCTTAGTCCTTTAGAGAGACTCGACAGAAGGAGTGGTCACTTTTAAGACGCGAGACACGTTTCAAAAACGTTTAGCCTCCATTAAACATTACGTCTCGGTTTTCCTTGGTTCTGAAAACTCCAATGAGCCAATTAAAATGCCCGGTTAGCAAAGGAGATTGCCTACGGTTACTGCGATTGCCTTATAACTACGAGTTCAAAAGAACCAAGCATGCTGAACATTTTTCCTCAACCAAATTGAGGCCTCAAGTATGCAGGGACTTCTCTTGAGCATGAAGGAGAGTTACAGTGACCTCCTAGGACCACTTGTCGACCATGCTGCGAGTTTGTTGCGAGTGCGAACTCTTCTAAACTCGCATATTTAGGTCGCCATAGTGGTACACGCCCTTAAATCTCACCTCCCCTATTCCAATTCCCCTGTATCCACCATACCATTCAATTAAAAAGAGCAGTGATCTTAGTCATGGGTATCTGAATTTGTTTTATTAAATATTCTCCTGTATGATAATACCATGCCTTAAAGACTATGCCTTAAATAAATAAATAATTTGTTTATATGGGACAGTGCATATTAATGAACATTTGCATGTAAATATGCGAGATTGTAGCCAATCAGTAGCTAATTTCCGTCTCTAGTCCCAGGCAAAGGTAGGTGAAGTGTCTTGCCCAAGGACACAACGACAGTACACACTCCAAGCAGGATTCGAACCGGCCACCCATTGTGCCATCTAATAATCTGATGTTGGCCCTATCAGTCTCTGCTCTTTACTCAAAGAAAGCAGGATTCTATTAATCTGTTGATAGACCAATGAATTGTTGGAATTGTTCTACATTCCCTTACAGTGGAGGGATGTAAAAGACGAAAGATTATGGAGCTCTGATAATACAATTTAGCTACGATTCTAGTTATCATTTTTCTCTCCCATCTGTGCATTACATTCTAATAGCCATTTGCAGCATCTTATGGCTTCAGAATTAGCAAACGGAATCACAAAAATATCACCCTATTACACAATTATAAAATGCTTCTGCAATATGTATACATTTATATGTACACATTTCACTCTGAAGAAGATTCTCTGGAGTTTAATGATTCTTTTAGTACTAATCCATTCAGACAGAGTAGATCCCAGATGTGTAATGCTGACGAGCCACTCCGTAATTGCATAGATTATGCTTGAATAACAATTTGTTTTTCTGTTACAGCGGGTACACTTGGACATCCAGGTTGGTGAACATGCAAATGATTATGTGGAGATTGCAGCCAAGGACAAGCTCTCTGAGCTTCAGCTTCGAGTGAGGCAACTGATTGAACAAGTGGAGCAAATACAGAAAGAGCAGAACTACCAGCGAGTAAGTTGGCAGGCATTGGGGGTGGAGGCAGGCAGCTGCAATATGCAAGCATTATAAAGATAGCTGTGGATTTGGGAAAGCGAGGGTGAGGAAGGTGTAAATGGAGCTGATACAATTATTGAGGAGTTATGTGAGGGGACCAGGAAAATTTGTGTGACGGGAAAAAATGGGAAAGAATCCTATCATAGGTGTTAACAAGACATTGATTCATAATTACCACGAGTAAGAAGAATGAGGGGGCATAATCAGTGAGGGGAAAATTCTTGGGATGGAAGTGATTAAGACATAAGCGCTGGCATAAAGACAGCAATGAAAATAGAAAGTGAGGGCAGGAGTGGTGTGAGCTCGAAGTGAGAAAATAAAGTTGGAAGTGATCAGTGTGCAGAAAGAGAAACTGAATGTGGATATGTAGCAACAATAAAATTTGAAAAGATAGGCACAAAATGCTGGAGTAACCAAATGGCACAGGCATCAATCATCTCTGAAGAAATTGGATAGGTGACGTTTCAGATTGGGGTCTTTCTTCAGACCGAAACATCACGTATCCATTTTCTCCAGTGATGATGCCTGACCCGCAGTTACTCCAGCATTTTGTGTCTATCTTGGTATAAACCAGCATCTACAATTCCTTTTTATTAAAATTTGAAAAGTCCTTTTACTCTGCTTCAGGGAATTGAGTAACGGTCACTCGGCTTGTATTTGATCCACACCACTTTCTTGTTAAGTAACAGCAACAAAGCTGTTTGTAAAGTCAGAGAATTCTTCATTGTTGAATTTCCTTAGGCAATAATGTAGCAAATTTGACTTTAATGCTGTGTCCTCTATTGATTCATTGGAGGTTCTTGCGGCCTATGGCATGTCGCATCAGGCGTGTGCAATATCTGCAGCTAACTCTTAGTGGGAAATATTTTGGAGGATGTAATGCCCTTCTACCTGTGGAGGAATATTTCTGCTGAATAAATAGAAGCTGTAGTGATTTAAGGGAGGGGCTGATGGATGAATGTTCCCAATGGGGAATGAGACCAGTATAAGCTGGTGGTGCACAGCTATTTTATTTTTGCATGGAGTGGGGTGGGGCGGGTCACTGAAAACCTGCAACTTCATGTGTTCTGAAGGAAGAATTAAAGTATGTTGTCCTCTAGTATGTAGCCTGGAGGGGACCTTACTAATGCAGCTATGGGTAGCGATCTCAGGGGTGCCATGGTGCAGCAACAGTCTCAAATGTTCTTGAGGCAACTGCTGAGAATCTGACCTCCACAGGCAAAGGATAGGGCATATGTGAGTGAGGCTGTATTTGAGGTTGTAACAGCTCTGGGTTCTCAGGATGGAGGGGAACAATTTGAAATACAAATAGTATGGATTCAGGAAATCGATGTTCTGCCAGTCAGAAATAATATTTTTTTGGATCAATAGTTTGAAAAAAAAACAGGACTTAAATTGTACTTGGGCTGCTTTCAGTGCCATTTGAGGGAGGCCTTTGTGAAAAATTAAATTACCAAGATTTAAATTTCCTAGTGGGCTCTAAGTCACCCCGAAATGTGTGCAAAACTGATTTACTCCATGGTAAAACAATTTACATTTGTACCAACAAAACTCTTACTGCCATGCTGAATGATGCGGGTAATTACCAAACAGTTGGACAGGATGGCTGGAAATGAACCAAAGAACTATTGATTAACTGTAGCTCTGCAAGTATAATGCATTGTCCATGCAACGGTTTAATGTAGGGACGGTGCACATGGTATGAGGATAATCAGAATGAATGAAGTGGCAATTGAATGCTGTGCCTTTGATGATGATAAACATTTTCAGAAATGGGATTAAGTTGCAGTTCTCCCTTTGCTGGGTGTACCTTGCACACCCCACTGAGTGTTAAAGTGAAAGCTAAGATTATTGCAGTCATATTGAACTGCATAGGCCAAGTCAGTGAACCATCTCTGGCTCCTCTGCCATCACAGAAGGCAGTCTTTTGCCAATTTACTTTATGATAGCAAAAGATGGCCAAGGATGCTAGATGTGGCAAAGAATAAAGGACCAAACATTCCTGCTGTAATACTGAGCGCATGCCTTCCAGATCTAGCTATGTATTTAGCCAACAATTCATAAGTTTAGCTAGCAATCTGAAAGATATCCTGTGAATAAAGAAAAGGGGTCCACATCCAACCTACTTAACTACCAGTTGGTCTATTTTTAATTCATTAGCAGAGTGCTGGAAAGTGTCATCGATCTCCCTTGGTTACCCTCCAGTACCAATGTTTTAACAACATAGTGAAACATGTATAAATTTGTATGTGTATTTGTAGGTTGATTCTTAATATTCTTTGATATCCATGGAAGTTATTGAATGACCTGTTTAGTGGTGACTATTATTAGAAAAGCTGAAGATGTGCTTTGAGATCTCCTATGATAGGCAATGCGAATGGCTACAAAATGGCTGCATTTGATAATATGATGAGGGCTACAAGATATGGCCTGCAGCTCACTGGATTCTATTTCCTAAAATTAGTTTTCTTGTTTCAGTATCGTGAGGAACGATTCCGGGGGACCAGTGAAAGCACCAATCAACGGGTATTATGGTGGTCAATCGTGCAAACACTGATACTTATTCTAACTGGCATCTGGCAGATGAGACACTTGAAAAGCTTCTTTGAGGCCAAGAAACTGGTGTAGGGCCTGAATGCAATGATCTGTTCTTGATTTGATTTAATACAGTACAAGGCTGATTGGGCAAAAGCACATTTTGTGTCACAAGTCATGGCTCATTGGATTTTGCCAAATACCACCCTCTTGTCCCCTCTAACCTCTGACATGCAGTGCCTCCAAATGGAACTTGGCAAGGAGCAACTGTTTTTTTGCCATTTTGGGTTTTTGAAATAAGTCTTTGCTGTTTAAAAGGCAGCTGTGTCCAAGCCAGCAACAAATGGTTGGAGTTAACTCTGTTATGCTGCCTCTGGACTTCTAGTATCTTGTCAAGCCACTGTAAATGTTTCATTTTTTCAAAGCTTTGTTAATTGTTGACTAATTTTAATGTTTTTGAAATTTTTAAGCATTTGCAATGTCATGTGAACATCCCCTTGAGACTTGCATAATGCATCTTTTCTGGAATGTTTCACTTTAGCTATGATATATTGTGCAACACACGAGCCTCGCTATAACCAAATGTGATCATGGAGATGGGGGTAGACGTGAGATCTTATCGACTGTCTGGGCAACTAAAAAAGATTTGGATTATTTATAACTTTCTGAGTGGAATTGAATTTGTCTAACTTGAGGGGACATAGCTGATGAATTAAGGCTCTGGTTAGCTACTGTGCACAAATATATTTTATTGTACTGTCTACTCTGTAATTGGAAACCTTGCTTTCGTCATGTGAAAATTGAGGAATAATGTAGGAACCACCATGTCGTTACTATGACGGATGTTCTATTCAAACCCGTGTCTGAAAGGAGCGAAGTTACATTTATTGCACTGCAATAATATCAGCAGCTGTAAATATCTGTAACAAGGTTTTGGTGGTGATCAAGAATCCAATGGCACCCAGGCAGGAATAGAAGCTATAGGTATTCCTCTGGCAAGTTAACTTTTCTGGCGTCCCAATTAACAGAACATGCAAAATGTGCTGTTGACACAAAGTTTGGATTTAGATTTAATAGATTAATGGAGAGTGGGTAGACATTTCATTGGATTTCTGGGTTTAATTGATGGATTTCTCCCTTTTTTCAGTGAAATTAATGTAGTGTTGCAACTTTTGCTGTTGCAAATGAAGGGTGGAGTGTTTTCACTGGATGGTAAGCAGACAAATCTCCCCTTCCCCTGGGTTGCATTCATTAGGGTTTCCAGTTTGAGAATCTGTTGGGCAGCATATTAGGTAGTGAATCACTTGGGTCCGATTAATCCAGTGGGAGTAAGGTTTTCCCTGTGGTGTAGGAAATGTTAAGCTATCTGAACTGCTTTGCACCCCTCATTACAACTGGCATAAATGCATTTGCTTATTGTTTGTAATAATCCAGCTTGATCATTTACATGGATAGCCAAGTGTTGTGATTAACACTTGTTGGTGACTTGGTGGTCTGTTGGTGGATTATTCAAGAGAAAGCACCAGAAATGTGGTGCTCCAAATTTAAACTGTTCCAAAAACCGAGGTAATGGTTGCAGTTGAGGAGTAGTCTTCCTTGGATTGTTGGCCTGAAATCCCGCTGTTTCCAAAACCTATGCCATGATTGATCTATTATAAATCATGCTTGTTTCATAATTTTTGAATCCTAGTTTGAATCAATCCTACAATCTTCAACCCCAACCCTCAATTATAGGTTGATACATTGAATGTTCATAAATGAATGTTGTTTCTCCTTTTAAATAATTAATTTTTCACTAATTTCTCCCAAAGCTACTTTCCTGGCTTGGGAATCTTGGAAGCATACCTCTATACATTTATTACTAAATCCATGTGTATTAATCCAATTGACTGTGACAGTCTTGACCCTGACCGTGGTCTTCAACTTCAACCCTCATGGGGAATGAATGACCAAGGCTGTGATGACTTCAGTGCTTCAATGTTACAAGCATTCTAGGGACGTACACCAAACTGAGCTTATTTCAGGAGAGCTTGTAGAAAATGGGGAAATAATTGAAGAAAAAGGTTCATCCTAGAGATGTGGCTATCTGAAACAGTAAGGGAGACATTAATAGGTTTATCCAAATGTTGGACTAAAAAGTGTGATTAAGGGTTCAAGAATTTTACACTGGTTTTGCTGGGAAAATGCTATTGCATTGCGACTGACATGTTCTTTCATCAATTATACCAGTGAAGGATTCTTGTTACAGGGACACTATTTCAGTGTTTTGGAAGGGTGAAGGGTAGATGGTTGAAGCCATTATTTGTGTCTTCTATATTTAGTTGGTTATAAGTAGCAACATTTGATTAAGAACAGATCTGAGTGCAGAACTTTCAAGTAGAGTTGAACAAAGCTTAATTTATTAAATCAAAGAAAAGGTTTTATGATGAACCTTGGCAAGTTTGGCTTGAATGCAAGATCTTTTTGTTGCACAGAGCCAGTTTCTTACAAGGCGTTGAAATACTGCCCTGAATGTAATGATCTGCTCATTCCTTTTGTTTTCCATTTTATGTCTCTACACCTCGATCTTAATTTGGAACTAAACATTTTGTTTAGAGGTTTACCTTGCTTAAAGAGATTCCCTGTGTTGAGGTGAATGGTTTGTAGTTATGTTGACTGTGGATCATTTTTCAATGTTCTCATTTTTGAAATAAACTATTTCTATCTTTGTTTTTAAATTTCTCATTATTCCTCTCACACTTGTTACTCAGCACATTTACCATTTTGAACTATTGCTGGATTGTTGTTAATTGTGACAGTGTGCCAGTAGAACTGTTGAATTGAGTTCTGGTATGCACAGAATAGTGTAAAGCAGACTGAACAGTATAATGTTGCTGCAGGGCCACACAAAGCATTTCATATTGATGCAACACCAGTGGTAGGGAGCTAAGGTGTGTTTTTTTTTAAAGATAAGCTTTGAAAACTAGTAGAGACAGAATGCTGGCGTAACTCAGCAGGTCAGGCAGCAACCCGTTTCGAGTTGGGACTATTCTTCAGGCCCTTCGTCAGTCATCCCTGCTTAGAACTTGCACATCTTACGGGTAGTCTTACTGCAACGCTGGGAAGTGGAAGAAGCTTTTCTTAAATGTGGGGTACAAAGAAAGTTTATTTAGATAATGGGGTAGTATTAGCAAAAGGGATTTATCCCGTTATCAGGCTGCACCTCAGTTCAGTATTTTAGTACATGGGAATAATGAAAGGCCAAATGCTTTAAACACCTAATGACATTCTGTAGAAGTGTTCAAGAAGGAACTGCAGATGCTGGAAAATCGAAGGTACACAAAAATGCTGGAGAAACTCAGCGGGTGCAGCAGCATCTATGGAGCGAAGGAAATAGGTAACGTTTCGGGCCAAAACCCTTCTTCAGTCTGAAGAAGGGTTTCGGCCTGAAACGTTACCTATTTCCTTCGCTCAATAGATGCTGCTGCACCCGCTGAGTTTCTCCAGCATTTTTGTGTACCTTTGTGTAGAAGTGGTTCTGTTTGACACTGATCAGATACAAATTAACTCATTTTTGAGAGTGTTCTGGTGCCACTAAGTTGCAACATTGGCCTGGGTGAGGATAATGAACATTGGTCCCTGCCAGATCAAATTCACGGAGGAAGCAAAATATTCTGGAATTGCCTTGACATGCTGAAGTAAATAGTCTGCTCTTTAGCTTTGCCAATGAAGATCAGCTCCTTGGTTGAAGTATGGGGAGACCTTTAGCACTTGTATCCATGAAACTAGTGATGAATGATATCTATGAATTATTCAGAAGTTCTTAATGTATTGAAATTCTTAATGTACTGAAATTAAAATCCACCTACATTTAGATAAACAGGATGCAGATAAGGAATACTATAGAATGTGAGGAGAATATTTAATTTGTACATCTAGATTTGACATGCAGCTACAGCTTACTGCTCTCTGCTTTTACATGACCAGAATTTAAATCCTGTGGGACGCTGCAGCTAATTCTTTTCCAAAATGCAATAAGATGGCTTTTGTAAGAATCACTTTTAAATGGAATTTATTTTTCACTTACACATGTTTAATAAAAGAGTTTACACATCCATGACCCATTGTGCTCTTTGCTTTTGAGAAATTCAGCCTGAGCATTGACCAGGGCTTGGCTGGAATCCTTGAGTTCACCAAGCTGGATGCCATTAGGAAACAATTGTGAACTTGTGGGTCATTTTTCTTTTAACCGAAATGCCAGCAAGGTATTTTTGCTTATTGCTGTTTAGGAATCTATTTAAAGCCTAATTCAGAAACAAAGTATTAAAAAATAAAAATGTGAATCTTGAACCATTGATGAATACTTGATCTTAAATTAGCCTTCGAATATCACTGCAGGGCTTGGAATGCTCAATCGTTCTGAGATTGAAAATGGAAGTGTTCATTGTTTCTGTGTAGACCGGCCATGATGGATCTTAAAGATATCATTAAAGATGGCAGTGATGTGCTTTAAACTGTTAGCATTGTGCGCGTGGATTGCTGGTCGTGCAGACTTGGTGGACCGAAGGGTCTGTTTCTGCTCTGTATCTCTAAACTAAACTAAATTTGACTCTTTATTCAAATATACCCCCATTTGTGGGGTGGTTTGAATAAGGTGTGCTATTCATGGCTCAACAGTAGGTGATTAAGGAAGTGGTGATGCCCAAGTACATTCTGCTGAAGATTTAATTTAATTAGAATTTGATGTCAACAAATTTATAGATGGATACAATTTGTAAATAAGACTACAGGGACCAATGCAGATCAGTATGATTTGCAGGTTTGCAAATGAGATTTTTGATTACTTTCTGCTGTGCAAGTCCTTCAGAAGTACAGCTTCAGAATATTAACTTGATTTTGATGTATGCAAGTTTGAGAAGTTGAAGGAAAACACAGATCAATTGATGAACTGAACCAGGACTAATGATTGGGTATGGCAATCTTATGTTAGTACCAAAATGCCGACACCAGTCATCCAGCATATCTGCATAGCAGTGTGATCCATGACTACAATGATGATGTTATTGCAATATAAACAATTAAACTTTAGCAATGTTCAATTATAATCAAAGGAGTACTGTACAAATAATAACATGGAAAGTCACAGCAAACAAACCATTTTGGATGATCACCTAATCCAGTGTTTTGTATGTTGCATGATCAGCAGCCCTTTCAGGTGAAAGGATGCAACTTCCCACATTATATATTGCATTTGGTGCTCTTGATGTGGCCTCCTTTACATCAGCAAAAGGTCAGTGTGGAAATAGGAAGGGAGTTAAAGTGATCAGCAACCAGGAGATCCAGTAGACCTTCCAGACTGAATATAAGTTAAGCTGAACACTTACGCTCAGTCCGCCAAGGCCCACTGGGTTTCCCGGTTGCTTACCATTTTAACTCTCCATCCCATTTCCATGCTGATCTTTCTGTTCTGTGCCTCCTCTGTTGCCAAACTTAAGGCACAGCACCTCATATTTTACTTGGGTTGCTTACACCCTAGCAGTATGAACGATGTGTTCTCTACTTTTAGGTAACTTCTACATACATCTCCTACTAAAAGTCAGTTAACCATTTCCACAGTTCACATGACGTATCCCTCTTGGGATCACACCATCTCTAGCCAACAATTGGCTTATCAGGGAACCACCCTGCCTAAAGTCATCTGTTGCCGGCCCAGATTTGTCCTGGTCCTTTCTTGCATCCAGTGTGGTCGTCTTCCCCCCCCCCCCCCCCCCCCCCCCCCCCCCCCCCAAATCAGCCTGAAGAGAAGGGTCCTGGCCCAGAACGTCACCCATGCATATTCTCCAGAGATGCTGCATAACCTGCTCAGTTATTCTAGCAATTTACATCTATCTTCAGTATAAATCAGCATCTGCAGTTTCTTTCAATTACAACCTACAAACCCACATGTCTGGGATGTGGAAGGAAACACAAGTAGTCACATGGAGAACATGCAAACTCCACACAGACAGCACTTGAGGATAGGATCGAACCCGGGTCTCTGGCACTGTTAGGCAACAACTCTACAAGCTGCGTCACTGCCACTACTTCACCGAGAAATTATTCCTAGTTCCATCTGCTGTGGGTCAAACTGATTTTTGTTATAAATTAGCATCTAAAAGTGGATGCTTGTCCAATTTCTGGCCAAAAAATCATTTTCTATTTAAGTTAAAATCCTGCTTGTATTAATGGTCGCAATGCGGTGGCTCCGCGCCCGGAACGCCGCGGCAGCGGTGAGTGAGTGAGTTACTGGCATGATCCCCTTCTCAATGCTCGTGGCCTCACTGCAACTTTACCCCTGACCAGACTCCCCACACGCTGTGAAAGGAAATCTCCCCCAATTGGTCCCTTGAACAAGTATTGTCATTGAATAAGATCACAACTGATTTAACTCCTGTTTTTCCCACCATCTCTCCACCTGCCGTCACCCTCCACCCCACACCCATTCAGTAATTCAGAATGAAGGAGATTTGGAAGCCTTGGGCAAATTGCTTTCTTTATTTTTATTTTTTGAGCGTGAGAAATTCTATGTCCCACCAACCTACTTTCAAAATTTAGCAACTCAATATGGGGGTGCGTTTTCATTGCCGGGAAATACGGTACTTTATTAAGAGGTTTGACATTTGAAGACTTTATAAAAGTCGACTGACAGCTTACGGAGAGAACAATCTGCGCATGCGCGATTTAAGATTTTTTTAAAGCCGACTGACTGCCTACCCTGAGTAATTACTCACGGCATGTGCCTGCAGGGGAGGTATCCAGTGATGCTGCCTCACCGACTGTTACTCCAGCATTTTGTGTCTACCTTCGATTTAAACCAGCATCTGCTGTTCTTTCTTCCACATGAACTAAATCATAATTTGATTAACAAATTTATTCAAACTTTTCTGACAGCTGCTGTTAGTCCTACAAGCTGAGTCGAGCAATGTGTACGTATACTAGGAAAGGTGACTCTTGATACTGATAGTCACTGTTTTAGCTCACACTAAGCAGTCATTGCACAGGATACTGGGTGGTTAAGAATTGACTGTCTTTAATAAAAATGGAAAATTAGCACCAAAGTCAAAGTTACTTTTATTCGTCACCAGAAAGGCAAACAGCTGAAACTGGTTGCATGGCTTCCCAGTGCTGGAAACTTGGTATCTCATTCGACTCATACTCGCAGCATGGTCGACTCAAGGTTGTAGGAGGTCTTCGTAACTCTCCTTCATGCTTGAGAGTGGTCTCCGCGTACTCGAGGCCTCAGCTAGGTCATGGTGTTTTTTTCAATATGTTAAAAAATGCCCGCGAGTAAAAAAAGGTCGCCATGGAAAAAATGGATACTTTTTTATTCGTAGGTTTAGTCGTAGTAGGTCGGCATGTTAGTCGTAGGTAATCGAGGGTAGTTGAAGGTAGTCGTAGATAGTCTTCATCATAGCTGAAGGGAGGTCGAAGGGACGTCGAAGAAGGTCGTCTTCACTCTCCACTATTCGGTGTCCAATTTTCCCGAAGCTAGTCGTAGCTAGTCTACAACATAGTCGAAGGAGGTCTTCTACATAGTCGAAGGAGATCTTCAACATGTCATTTAAAAAAAATCTTCTAAACTCGCCAATAAGGTCGCCCAAGTGGGACAGGCCCTTTACTTCTTCTCTTTGCACCACCTGCTGTATTGCTGTGTGGTTAATTGAATAGTACACAAAGCAAGGTTTTTCACTCGTTCACAATTTTCACAATTGCAAGGGTTTCGGCCCGAAATGTTGCCTATTTCCTTCGCTCCATAGATGCTGCTGCACCCGCTGAGTTTCTCCAGCATTTTTGTGTACCTTCGATTTTCTAGCATCTGCAGTTCCTTCTTAAACACAAAGGTTTTTCACTATTTTGGTTCAAGTGACAATAATAAACCAGTACCATTAATACAAATCCAGGTGTGAATTAATTAAGTGAGGTTGGATGAATTGGCAATTGTGCTACAGTTTGTCTTGGCAACAGCAGGCTGGAAAGGGGGATGAAATTGAACTATGATTGATTTCTGGTACGGCTTGTAGAACAAAAGGGTTTTATTGGCCATCAAGTTAAGACAATTTGTTACTTGGTGGTGATGTCTGTCAGAGTTGATTTTGCCCAACAATAAGGTACAGCCGCTGCTGAAAATGGCAATAATTGACTGATTACCATAAATACTTTTTTTACTGCCAAAATCACTTTGCACATGTCACAGTCTTTCGCCTAGTGCTTCTGTTGAAATCACTGGCATACTATCCCACCAGAGATCTGGAGCAAATCTTCAATCTGCAGCCAACTGCGTGAATTTGTCCACTCGGCACGACTCCCCTTGTTCTCCAGGGAGGATCCATTCAATACATTTATATTTTCGAGTCATCAGCGATCGTGCTGCAAATGGGAACACATGTTTTAGACCAGCTTCCTGAAATAAAAACGAAAAATGCTGGAAACATTCAGCAGCATGGATTTTCAACCTGAAACATGAACTCTCTTTCCCTTTCCCACAAAAGCTCTTTGATTTGAGGCATTAGTTATGTTTCTCTTTCCAAGAAGGTCTTTAACCTCAAATATTAATTCTGTTTTGCTTTCCATA
The DNA here is from genome assembly GCF_010909765.2 of Amblyraja radiata. Classification (NCBI taxonomy): domain Eukaryota; kingdom Metazoa; phylum Chordata; class Chondrichthyes; order Rajiformes; family Rajidae; genus Amblyraja; species Amblyraja radiata. Next base: position 51,584,082 of record NC_045966.1, read on the forward strand.
GATGCTGCCTGATCTGCTCCGTGTTTCCAGCATTTTTATTGTAAATTTCCAGCTTCTGAGATTTTCTGATTTTCATTTACACCACCTTGCACAATAATGCAGTGTTATTAGTTCCAGGCTTCCATCATTTCAATTAGCCTAGAGACAAGTTGAGAAACAGTGAAAGCTGGCTGGTGAATTCAACCTTATTTGTAGTAAAATTAACATTTTATAATCTGTGAAATTGCAAGAGTATTATGCCATGTTGACGCAAGGAACTGCAGATGCTGGTTTACAAAAAATGGCACAAAGTGCTGGAGTAATTCAGCAGATCAGGCTGCTTCGCTGGAGAACTGTAATAGGTGATGATTCGGGTCGAGACCTTTCTTCAGATTGAAGAAATTCCCCCACCCAAAACATCACCTATTCATGGTCTCCATTATATCTTGGTATTAGTTTGTTATTGATAAGTGTACAAAGTACAGTGAAAACAGGCAGATCATACCACAAGTGAATGATCTTACAAAATTCTTAAGGGGTTGGACAGGCTAGATGCAGGAAGATTGTTCCCGGTGTTAGAGAAGTCCAGAACAAGGGGTCACAGTTTAAGGATAAGGGGGAAGTCTTTTAGGACCGAGATGAGAAAAACATTTTTCACAGAGAGTGGTGAAACTCTGGAATTCTCTGCCACAGAAGATGGTTGAGGCCAGTTCATTGGCTATATTTAAGAAGGAGTTAGATGTGGCCCTTGTGGCTAAAGGGATCAGGGGGTATGGAGAGAAGGCAGGTACAGGATACTGAGTTGGATGATCAGCCATGATCATATTGAATGGCAGTGCAGGTTTGAAGGGCCGAATGGCCTACTCCTGCACCTATGTTTCTATGACTACATTAAATAGTGCAATAAGGGAAGGGAAGCGGGTCTGAATGTAGTGGTTACAACTACAGGAACAGGTCAGATAAAAAAAAGTGCAATGGTCACAACGAGGTGGACTGGGAGATCGAGATTTTAAAATTAAGAAAACAAGTATGACAAGTGACATAAATCTTTTCCTTAGTATTGACCTTTCATGGGTAATAACTGCACAGATCTGCCAATGTCTCCTCTGTTTTGCACTTTATGGGTAAACACCACCACCTGGTGGTAACAGGTGGAATTATACTCCTCTGTCTGCACACTGACCTAAGATCTTCCAAAAGTATTTTGCAGTCAGTGAAGGTCTTTTTGCAAGTGGTCACTGCTGCAACAGGGGAAACGAGAGGGCCAATTCATGCATGGCCAGTACAGCCACAATATATTGGCCGGATTTGGAGGAAAGGTGGAGGTGACTGAGGTGAGTAAAAACCTTTTCACCCAGAGAGTTGTGAATTTATGGAATTCCCTGCCACAGAGGGCAGTGGAGGCCAAATCACTGGATGGATTTAAGAGAGAGTTAGATAGAGCTCTAGGGGCTGGTGGAATCAAGGGATATGGGGAGAAGGCAGTCACGGGTTATTGATTGGGAACGATCAGCCATGATCACAATGAATGGCGGTGCTGGCTCGAAGGGCCGAATGGCCTCCTCCTGCACCTATTTTCTATGTTTCTATGAAAGAGAACTGACATATATTTGTGCTAAAATATATGCCCCTCTCCCCCCCTGAACATACAGCCCTCCACTCACTCTGCAACAACCCAGACTGGGTGATCAAACCTGCTGACAAGGGAGGTGCCCTGGTAGTCTGGCGCGCTGATCTCTACAAGTCTGAGGCCACACGCCAACTCTCGGACACCTCCTCCTACTTATCTTTGGACCATGACCCCACTGACGAGCACCAGGCCACTATCTCTAGCACTATCACTGACTTCATCAACTCCAGCTCCCTGCCCCCCCAAGCCTCCAACCTCATCGTGCCCCAGCATGGACCGATTTTACCTTCTCCCCAAAATCCACAAACCTGACTGTCCTGGCAGACCCATTGTTTCTGCCTGTTCGTGTCCTACCGAACTTATGTCCACACACCTCGACTCCATCCTATCCCCCCTGGTTAAATCCCTCCCTACCTATGTTCAAGACACCTCACACATTCTTCGTCTACTCCATGACTTCTGTTGTCTAGGCCCCCATTCCCTCATCTTCACCATGGATGTCCAGTCACTCTACACCTCCATCCCCCACCAGGAGGGTCTCAAAGCCCGTTTCTTCCTCGACCTCAGAACCAACCAATCCCTGTCTACTGATAATCTCCTCCGCCTAACGGAGCTGGTCTTACCCTTAATAACTTTTCGTTTGACTCCTCCCATTTCCTCCAAATACAAGGCGTAGCTATGGGCACGCGGATGGGCCCTAGCTATGCCTGCCTCTTTGCCGGGTACGTCGAACAATCCTTGTTTGAGACGTACCAGGGCCCTATCCCCAACCTCTACCTCCGCCACATTGACGACTGCATTGGTGCTACCTCCTGCACCCACACACAACTCACTGACGTCATCTAATTCACCACTAACAAACATCCGGCACTCAAATACACCTGGACCATTTCCGACATTTCCCTACTATTTCTTGACCTTACTATCTCCATCGCAGGTGATAGACTACTGATCGACATCCACTATAAACCCACTGACTCCCATGGCTATCTGGACTACACTTCTTCCCACCCTGCTTCCTGTAAGGACTCCGTCCCCTACTACCAATTCCTCCTTCTACGCCGCATCAGCACCCAGGATGAGGTGTTCCACACCAGGGCATCGGAGATGTCCTCATTCTTCAGGGAACGGGGGTTCCCCTCTTTTACTATAGATGAGGCTCTCACCAGGGTCTCTTCTATACCCCGTAACTCTGCTCTCACTCCCCATCTCATCACTCGTAACAAGGGCAGAGTCCCCCATTGTCCTCACCTTCCACCCTACCAGCCGTCACATACAACAAATAATCCTCCGACATTTTCACAACCTCCAACGTGATCCCACCACTTGCCACATCTTCCCATCTCCTCCCCTGTCTGCTTTCCGCAGAGACCACTCCCTCTGTAACTCCCTGGTCAATTCACCCCTTCCCACCCCTTCCCATTCGAACCACCCCCTCTCCGGGCACTTTCCCTTGCAACCGCAAGAAATGCTACACTTGTCGCTTTACCTCCATTCAAGGACCCAAGCAGTCTTTCCTGCATCTGCTGCACTAGATGTCAGCTGCTCTACATCGGTGAGACCAAGCGTAGGCTTGGCGATCGCTTCGCCCCACACCTCCGCTCGGTTCACAATAACCAAACTGATCTCCCGGTGGCCCAGCACTTCAACTCCCCCTCCCATTCCGAATCCGACCTTTCTGTCCTGGGCCTCCTCCATGGCCAGAGTGCGGACCACCGTAAATTGGAGGAGCAGCACCTCATATTTCGCTTGGGCTGTTTGCACCCCAGCGGTATGAACATTGACTTCTCTAATTTCAGGTAGTCCCTACTTTCTCCTCCCCTTCTCAGCTCTCCCTCAGCCCACTGTCTCCGCCTCTTCCTTTCTTCTTCCCGCCCACCACCCTCACATCAGTTTGAAGAAGGGTCTCGATCCGAAACGTTGTCTATTTCCTTCGCTCCATAGATGCTGCCTCACCCGTTGAGTTTCACCAGCATTTTTGTCTACCTTATATTTATGCACACATATTTACAAACACACTCACATCTGAAGAATGGTCCTGACCCGAAACGTCACCAATCCATGTTCTCTGGAGATGCTGCCTGACCCGCTGAGTTACTCCTGCACTTTGTGCGTTTTTAAATAAACCATCATCGGGGATTCCTTGGATCCACAGACATACTTGCGCGGGTACACACACGCACAGAGACACTCACACACAGATACACACAGCTATATACACAGACACATACGCATGTACAAATACCCACACACGGACAAACATGAAATACATGGGCACATGCACAGATACAGATACACACACACACAAGTGGATCAGCACTGACACAGACACGCACAGAACAGTCAGCCAGCGACTCCAGCAAAAGAACTGTAATGGGCCTGTCCCACTTAGGCGATTTCTTCGGCGACTGTCATAGTTGTAGCAGGTTGCCGAAAAAACGGCAACAGGACCCCACACGACAATGTCTACAACAACCTACCACCTAGTCGACGTCCAGCTACGGCAAGCTACTGACAACCGGCGACCCATTAGGGCATCCACCTACGACCACACCTATGACAACCTACATCCACCTGCGACAAGCTACGACAAGGTAAGACAATTCAGTCGCTGGTACCTGTCGCCGGTAGACGTAGTTTGACGGAGGTAGCCGCCAATGGAATTCACCGAAGTCAGCACCGGCAACAACCTATGTCACCTGGCACCAACCTACAAGAAGCCAACTGTCGCTGACTCTTCACTGAAAAGTTTTGAACATTTCAAAATCCAGCGACGACCAGAAAAACGCTTCGATTCTTTGGGCGATTGTGGAGACGACACACGACCATACAGGCGACACCCCGGCGACCATGTGGCGACAGTCTAGTCGCCTGTTGTCGCCTAAAAATCGCCAAAGTGGGACAGGGGCATAAAAACGGATACATGTAAAGATAATTGGACACAACCAGCACATGGGTGGCCCCATTAAGACTTAAGAGCAACATACTTGACTCAAACCTCCGTGACAATAAACTAAACTGAACTGAACTGAACAACGACAGATTTGGTCATTGGATTTGCAAAGCACAATAGAAATGAAATTTTCTGTTTCTTCTTCACCACACCACCTGGGTAAAATTAAAGACTCATCATTTAAACTCACCCCTGGTAAACCGACATATATGTTAGAGGGGATCTTTCTCTCTAGAAGAGCTTTGAATGAACTACAGTGTGTGTGCCATGGGTCATGTCAAAAATATACGTGACTGTGGTAGCAGTAACATGAGGTGCTGCTGAATGTAACAGGATTAAAATAATAACTTCTCTGTGTACCCAGGAGCAGGAAACCCATTTATTTCATTCTATCCTGTGCTGAGCAATTTCCATATGAGTTCACTGATGGCCACGGGCACAATGAGATCAGTGTTTGCTGCTATTATTAATAGACTTCATTTCCTGCAGCATGCATTTGCCAGCCAGTCAAATGTAAGTGACCCAGCACATGTCTGCCGTTACACAAGAGACTGGTGGTCTGAGGGTTAGTTTCCACATCTGCCCATGCGTCACTGAGTCTGCGCTGGTGCAGGCCCTGGGAAAACCCTGACGCTCCCCAATCTGCCTGCCATCACAGTTGCTCAACACTTTAACTCACCTTCCCATTCCAACACGGACCTTTCTGTCCTGGGCCCCCTCCATTGTCAGAATGAGGCCCAGCACAAATTGGAGGAACAGCACCTCATATTTAGTTTGGGCAGCTTACACCTTGGGTTGCCAACTGTCCTGTATTAGCCGGGACATTCCATATATTGGGCTAAATTGGTTTGCCCCGTTTTTGACTGCTACTACTCGGGTTGAGGCGACTGTCGTGTTGGAGCGCCGCGTCCGGCCCCGCCTTACCCGTCCCGACGTAGTGCAACCCATGGAGTGCAGCAGCAGCGCCTCGGCAGCCCTGCCAGCTGTCTGACCTTCGGACCTTCGCTTACCGTCAACTCCACCACCCCTCCTTCTCATGGCCAATCATCGGTTCATGAGTTGGATGGGGTGCCGGACTTTGTGCGTGGCCCAGGCCAACACTCCTCAGCTGGCCAGCCGGCTGGGCTTTGTGTGCAGTCCAGCACCCGGGCCAACTCATCATTAACCCAGCTTCAGCCGAGTCGGTCAAAGAATTGCCGTCGTGAATTTGTCCCTTATTTTGACCTTTTGTCCCTTAATTTGGAGTGAGAAGTTGGCAACCCTGCTTACACCCCAGTGGTATGAACATTGAATTCAAGTAACCCTTGCTTTCCCTCTCTCTCCATCCCTCCCCCTTCTGAGTTTTCCGACCAGTCTTACTGTCTCCGACTACATTTTATCCCTGTTTGCTTTGTTGGTGTTTATCTTCTCCCAGCTAACAATGATCTATGCTACATTTTCATTGATCTATTTGTCCCTTTGTCCTATTCACCTCACACTTTCTAATCTATGTATCTCCCTCTCCCCTGACATCAGTCTGAAGAATGGTCTTGATTCGAAACGTCTCCCATTCCTTCTCTCCAGAGATGCTGCCTATCCAGCAGAGTTACTCCAGCATTTTATGTCTATCTTTGGTTGAAACCAGCATGTGCAGTTCTTTCCTACACAATTTTGCTTCTTCTGTTTGGGAGGGGAGGGAGGGGAGTGGTGATTCAAGACATTTACTCCTTCATGGATCCTTAACAGCGGGAGACGTCGACTTGGAGAGACGAACGCTGGACGTTCCTGGCCAAGCTTCCACCAACCATCGGTCCGTGAAAAAGTGGTCAGAGTTTGGCCGCAGGAGGGGATGCAGTGGGCTTCGTCCAGTAGTGAACGATTGGCGTGGATGACAAATACATCCTCACCGCTTTATCCCCGCTTGGAGAATGAGCCTCTTTTAAAAAACAAGAACAAAGCATGTAGAAAAATGCACCATGGTAACGGGCCCTTCAGACCACAATGCACTGGATATGGAGAGGGAGAGTCTAGGACTTGAGGTCATAGTCTCAGAATTCAAGGACATTCTTTCAGGAAGGAGATGAGAAGTAATTTCTTTAGTGTGAGGGTGGTCTGTGGAAGTCAGCGGATATTTTTGCAGAATATTTTACAATGTTCTCTCTTCACTACTCTTTGGTTCACGCATCCTGTATGAACATCGAGTTCTCCAATTTTAGGTAACTACAAAACCCTCCCCCTCTCCCTTCTTCCCCCACAACCCCTCCCCATACCCTTTCCCCTCTCCCCTCCCCTCCTCTCTCCCCGCTCCCATCCCCTCTCCCTCTCCCCATCCCCTCTCCCTCTCCCCATCCCCCTCCTCCCCTCTCCCCTCTCCCCTCTCCCCTCTCCCGCCTCTCCCTCATCCCATCTCCCTCTCCCATGTGCCCCAACAGGACTTGCACTTATTTCACTCCTCCACCTTGCCTTCCACCTACATTCCTTCCTCTAGCTTCACAATTCACAACTCTTCAATCCTTTTGTCTCCCAGCTTCTGTCTTTTCAACTCTGGCCTTTTCCCATCATCAACCTAACTCCCCCCCCCCCCCCCCCCCCCCACTAATGTTAATCCTGGCAAAATTGGAGCAGCTAGGACTTCAAAATGGGGTTACGTTTCAGGGTTGCTGGGAGATTTGGTCAAATTGGAATTACTCTCTGGAGAGCTGGGTCAGGTTGCGAAGAGGTGCCAGAGTGTCTGGAGCTTAGATACAAGTTGCAAGCAAAGAATGGGATCCCTTTCCTGGGTTAGAGGCCCAAAACTGGTCGTAGTTGGGCAGGCTGCATCTGCCTTTAACGAGAGCCAAACGCGCTTCATCGGGCGAGGAGTGGCCCAGGGTTAGACCTGGTATCCGAATTGGTGGGGTATTAAAAGACAGGTCTCGCCTTCGATCGGATCACTGCCGGGAGCGCGAATTGAAAATGTGCGCTTCGAAAAACGGCATCGATAATTCACAGCGCGAGGCGGCTAGGCGCTGGATCCTCGATACTTAGCAGAGGGTGTGTCTGTGTGTAGGTGTCTGAGTCTCTCCCTGAAGTGATGGACGAGGAGCCTCGAGAAGGTACCGCGCTTGGATAAACTGGGTATTGATTGGCCGGAATACTCTAGTTTGTTCAATAATTTAATTGGGCACTTTTAGCTGATTCGAGAGCCCGCGTAGTAAGAAAGATACGCACTAAAAATTAGGGGATCGAGTTCGAGTCTGAGTCTATATTTGCAGCGAAAATTTCCAAATACTGGAGTTCATATTGAAGTTCTGCGTAAGGTGGGATTCGAATTCCTGTATATAGATCTTCGAAGTTGGTGCCTGTCCGTGATCGAATCCAAATAGCAGCTGATCAACAGTGAATAGTAACCCTCAGGTCGATTGTTGACTAGTACCTGAAAGCGAAGAGTACTTGAGAGACGGGAACCTCCCTACTTGATTAAAAGTAATCCGAATAGCGAAGGGTACCCCTATCTGTCGAACTTAGAGAGGAGGGATAGAGGTCCCCCTATAGAAGTCTAGTTGTTTCAAGTGCTTGATTTGAGGTTTTTACTGAAACTAGACTGGGGGAAGCTTAGAAACGAGCATTTATCACTATCAATCTACTACCTGCCAGGCTTTGGCCTGCCCCTCCTCTCTTCACCTTTCTCTACCCCCCTCCTCCACAATCAATCTGAAGAACGGTCCCAATCCAAAACTGTTGCCTATCCATGTTCTCCCGAGATGCTGCCTGACCCGCTGAGTTACTGCAGAACTCTGAGTTTTAAAAATAAGTTTATTGTGTCTGTAGTTTCTTGTTTCTACTTTATAAAAGTTTGGTTGAGTTACATTTGAGGTTTTGTGTTGGGCAACCATCACAGGAAGGATGTGGAAGCTATGGGTTGGTGCGGTAAAGGTTTACCAAGTTGCTGTCTAGATGAAAAAAAGTTAGGTATAAGGAGAAATTGGACAAGCCTGAATAGTTTTCTCTAGAGCCTCAGAGGATGAGGGGAAACCCGATAAAAGTTGATACAATTACGAGAAGTAAAGATATGGTAGACAGTCAGAAACATTTTCCCAGGCTAGAAATGTAAAATACTAGAGAGCATAAGTTTAAGATGATTAGTTTGATTAGGCATGATGTTCAGCACAGCTATCGTAGGCTGAAGAGTCTGAATTGTACTGTTCCATGTTCTATGTTCACTGCAGGACTGTTGTTGGACCAAGGGATGCTTTGCCAGAGGAAGCAGCTAGATAAAGAAGACTGTTTTGTTACGTAAACGTGGTAAATACTTAAAGCAAAGAGTCTGTAGAGTCAATGATTTTGAGTTTGAGACCTTCTAAATCTATTGGGCTCTTTAGATTTAGTTGAAAAAGAAACTCGGGAATTTTCCTGCTTTAATTCCAGTTTCCTGTTCATGTTTACATTTTGGGTTTAAAGTGCTTACATCCAGGTGCAATAACTAGATTCACATATTCAAGAGGCATTCACGCTCTTCAAAGTTTTAATTTCCAGAATATTCTCAGTGCATTATATAGAAAAGGTTTCAATTCTGATATCAATAATGTCAAGATATATCGAAGAGTTTGGAAAGCAGCTTGTCGGACTCCTGAAATAATTAACCGAGAAAGTGTGACTGACGGCAGACTTGCTAATGCACTCTGAACAATTTCAGACATTTGCTGAGTTAGACAAACTCTTGCCTACACCATCCAAGAACAAACCGGTGCCAATCAGTCTTCCACTCCTGTGCCAAAAGCATTTCCTTCCAGCTTAACTCTGATTTACGCTCCCACATCGCGCAACATCCAACAATTCTCTCAGCAGATCTATAAGATCTTTGGTAAAAACCAGGAAAAGCTATGCGGACCTGGGATGGTCGGTTATGAAATGTACATTGTGGCCAACAATAGTAATCGCTTGTGTTCAATGGGCGAATCACTAGCTAGTATTTGCTACTTATTTTGTGCTAGCTATTTATCGAATTTACCTGGCAATGAAACACAATAGTCTTTAAAACAGCAGCTTCCTTGGCACTCCACGATGGAAACATTTATTCCCTTCCATTACAAATTAATCTCCTTCCTTACCCCTCAGGTGGAAGCAATAACCCATCATCACGTCATGTTACCACTTAGCCTTTCCGCCAGCTCCAATACTGCATGGGTCTCTTTGTGATTACATTTGCCCACTTCTGGTCTTCTGCTGACATCTATCTGCTGTCAGCTATCTGTGCCTTTTAATAAAAAAAGGACACAAAATGCTGAAGTAAGTCTATGGGTCAGGGAGCATCCTTGGTGATGTTTGGGGTCGGGACCCTTCTTCAGACTGATTGGTGGTGGTGGGGGGAGGGGAATAGAAAACTGGAAGAGAGGAAGGCCAGGACAAAGCATGGCAGGCAATAGATGGATATAGTCAAGGGTTTTATTTGATAGTCAGATGGTTGGACAAATACCAGAGATGAGAAGACAGAAGATGTGAGACAAATGGATTGAAGAGTTACTAATTGTGAAGCAGGGGGAAGGAATTAAGTGGAGGTGGAGAGGAGAGGAGAAATAGGTGTGATTCCAGGTGGAAGGGGGGGGGGGAGGGGAAACTGTGGGAAAGGATGCTGTGGGGCGAAAGGTGAGGGAGAGGTGACGGTTGTTGGAGGTTACCTAGTAATGAATGTTCATACTGTTGGGTTGTAAGCTACCCAAGCGAATATGAGTAACTCAGCGGGTGCGGCAGCATCTATGGAGAGAAGGAATGGGTGACGTTTCAGGTCAAGACCCTTCTTCAGACTGAGCGAAGAGTTTGCATGTGGCCTTACTTTGGAAATAGAGGAGGTCCACAAGACAAAAACGTTAGGGAATGGGAATAGGAAGTGGAGTTAAAATAATGAGCAACTGAGGGACTGAGGGATCCAGTAGACCTTGGCGGACCCAGCGCATGTGTTCAGTGAAATGTAACCTTATGGTAATGTGTCTCTGACAATTACCAATGGTACTTTAATTATGACTTTGATGCTTGATATAATTCATAAAACATTCATAAATTCATAAAACATTTTTTACTGCAAACTTCCATTCTATAAACCCTCAGTTCCAGAGGTTGGCATGAGGTGCACTGGTCACCCCGTGGGTGATTTCTGCACCAGGTCACAGTAGACGATGTCATTCCCTATGTATTGCTTCTCGACAGTTGACCTGGCCTCTGAAAGATGCTTCTTTGAACGGGTAAGTTATATAGAGTCTTGCAGCACAGAAACGGACTCTTTAGAGTCTGCACCATCAGGCTGCCATTTACTTATCCTACATCATTCAGGCAGCTCAGTGGCGGAGTAGGTGCCTTGCAGCGCCAGAGACCCGGGTTCGATCCTGGCTACGGATGCTCCGGATTCCACTCCCGTTCCAAAGACGTGCAGATTTGTAGGTTAATTGGCTTCTGTGAATTGCCCCCAGTGTGTAGGATGTGAAAGTGGGATAACGTTGAACTAGTGTATGGGTAATCGAAGGTCGATGTGGACTTGGTGGGTTTCCATGCTGTATCTTTAAACTAAACTAAAACATTCCCATTTTATTCTCCCCTCGTTTCCATCACCCCCCCCCCCCCCCCCTCAGATTCAGTCATTCATCCACATGCTCAGGATAGTTTACAGCAGCCAATTAAGCATCCACCTCTCACGCCTTTGGGATGTTCGAGGAGCTCCCGGTGGAAACCCACCGGATCACAGGGAGAACGTGCAAACTCCACACAGACAGCACCGAGGTCAGGATTGAACCCTGATCTGTGGAGCAGTGAGGCAGCAGCTTTAGCAGCTGCACCACTGTGCTCTCCTTGAAGTGGGCAGGCCTCAGGTGCATCTGAGGTATTTAATGGGTTGTGGCTTGTGAGATGGCTGCCATTCAGCCCACCTACTATCCCACCCTGCGCAATCTATACGGTGCACTGGAACTGCAGGCCTGTCTGTACACCCACTGCACACTTTACCCACTACATGCATCATTCTAGGGTGGCACAGTGGTGTAGTGGTAGAGTTGCTGCCTTACAGCGCCGGAGACCCGGGTTCGATCCTGACTACGGGTGCTGTCTGTACGGAGTTTGCACGTTCTCCCCGTCACCACGTGGGTTTTCTCCGGGTGCTCCGGTTTCCTTCCACAATCCAAAGACGTGCATGTTTGTAGGTTAATTGTCTTCTGTAAATGTTAAATTGTCCCTAGTGTGTAGGATAGTGAAAGTGTACAGTGTGATCGCTGGTCGGCGTGGACTCGATGGGCCAAAGGGTCAGCTTCCATGCTGTACCCCTATAGTCTAAAGTAAAGTAATGTCATGCTTTATCACACTGATTTGCACCCGTCAGATCTCCGCTAAACCATCTCCATTTGAAGAGCTATTTCACCATTCTCCGTGCTGTCTGACAATCCTCTTTCCTCTCTCCACAAATTGGTGTTACAGTGTCCGCAAAGTTTTAAGTTTGTGTTCCCTGCATTCATGTGTAAATCTGAATAGAATCCCTTTGCCGTAACTCTCTTCCTCCTCGTTCAGCCAGTTTTCGTTCCATGTTCCTACAGCCCTCTTGTGGCCTCCAACCACAGTTTCCCAGTGAACCTTCCCAAAGGCACGGTTTACACAGAACATAGAACAGCACAGCACAGGAACAAGCCCTTCTATCTATCTGCTAATGTCACTCCATTAATGTCACTCCATTCCCTATCTGTCCATGTGCCTCTTAAAAAGTTGCTATCATATCCACATCCGCTAGTTCCCCACCTATGACTCCTGGTGTAAAATTACTTGCTTGGCAAAATTTCCTTTTTAACCCTGTTCACTATAATCCTAATTGATGTTTCCACGCTAGAAACGAGGTTCCGATTGTCTACCCTATCTATGCTGTTGATAATTTAAAATAGGTGAGCCCTCAGCCTCTGACACGCAAGTTAAAACAACCCAAGTTTGTCCAACTAGTCCTTACAGCTAATCTTCCCAATTCCAGACAACATCCTTCCTGTAATGGAGCGACCAGAACTGTGCACATTACTCTAAATGTAAAAATAAAGTATTCATTCATTCATTCATTCATTCATTCATTCATTCATTCATTCATTCATTCATTCATTCATTCATTCATCATTCATTCATTCATTCATTCATTCATTCATTCATTCATTCATTCATTCATTCATTCATTCATTCTTTACTAATCAAGAACCTATCTATCTCCGCTTAAAATAACCAATGATTTGGCCTCCACAGCTGTCTGTGGCAATGAATTCCATTGATTCACCACCTTCTGGCTAAAGAAATTCCTCCTCATCTCCATTCTGAAGGTATGTCCTTTTATTCTGAGACTGTGCCCTCTGGTTCTAGACTCTCCCATTAGTGGAAACATTCTTTCCATGTCCACTCTATCTGGGTCTTTCATTATCTGGTAGGTTTCAATTAGGTGCCCTCTCATCCTTCTAAGCTCCAGCGAGTACAGGCCTAGAGCCTTCAATAGCTCACCATACATGAACCCAATCATCCCCATTAATGATAATTCTCCAACACATCATCTGGACCCTCTCCAATGCCAGCACATCCTTCTGCAAATATGAGGCCCAAAACTGCTCACAATATTCCAAATGTGACCTGACCAGCACCATACAAACCCTCAGCATTACATCCTTGGTTTTATATTCAAGTCCCCTCAAAATGAATGCTACCATTGCATTTGCCTTCCTTACTACTGAGTCAACCTGCAAATCAACCTTTTGTAAATTCTTCACCAGCACTCCCAAGTTCCTTTTTCACCTCCGATTTCTGTATTCTTTCCCCATCAGACAGTCAGGGTGGGCAGTAGGACATCAAAAACCATAGCCGTGAGCACTGGCTCGCCCCAAGGCTGTGTCCTAAGCCCCCTGCTGTTTAGTCTGCTTACACACGACTGTACTGCTAGACTCAATAACAACTTCATCAACAAGTTCGCTGATGACACAACAGTGGTGGGTCTCATCAGTGACAATGATGAGTCGGCGTACAGGATGGAGGTGGAGCTGCTCACAGGATGGTGCAAATCCCACAACCTCATTCTCAACGTGGGAAAAACTAAGGAGATGGTGGTTGACTTCAGGAGGGCGGGAAAACAACACCATACACCTCTGCACATCGATGGAGCTGATGTGGAAAGGGTCAGCAGCGTGAAGTTCCTAGGACTCCACCTGTCAGATGACCTGATGTCCACGACCAACACCACAGCACTGGTCAAGAGAGCCCAGCAGCGACTACACCCTCTCCGAAGACTACGTAAAGCAGGTCTCCCTACTACACATCTACGAACTTTTTATAGGGGGACAATCGAGAGCACATTAACCAACGGCATCACTTCCTGGTTCGGGAGCTGCAAGGTGTACGAACGGCACCAACTTGACAGGATTGTGAGGACCGCCAGCAGGATTATTGGTGCTCCACTCCCTTTCCTGCTGGACATATACAGGAAGAGATGTATCAGCAGAGCCATCTCCATCATCAAAGGCCCCTACCACCCATCGCATCACATATTCTCCATCCTGCCATCTGGGAAGAGGTACAGGAGCATTAGCTGCAAAACCAGCAGGATGCTCCTCAGCTTCTTCCCGCAGGCTATAAGACTGTTAAACGGACTTTGCCCCCTGCCAAAGTATCGCGCACCAACCACCATCCTGGACAGAGCCACTGTCGTGCCGCTGCCGATCGGAACGCCTGTTGATGTTTAATTGAGAGTAGTGTTAAACTTGTTCATGATATATGTATTTTAATTTCTATTTATTTTTTACTGCACACTGAATGGACACTGGTTTGAGTAACGTTTTTTTATTTCCTCTGGGTATGTGAGTACTCAGGAAAATAACAATAAAGATATACAATACAATACAATACAATAATTTAGAAAGTAGTCTACGCCTTTATACCTTCTATCAAAGTGCATGACCGTACACTTTGCTACATACACTTTGAAATTAGATATGGAGTAACTGAAGCTTCGACGTTATTCTTTTCAAGAATGGGGGAGTACAGATGGGGAAGGATGGGGGTTGTAAGAATAAAGGGGGTGAAAGTGTTTTAGTTTGAATAAGTGGGGTTATCTTCGTAGATAGATTCATTGCCAGAAGAGGCAGATTTAACATAACTGGAGATGCAGCGACATTTCTTTACACTTGCACACCCTCTCCGTTCTTGGCCCAGTGTGGGTCAGCCCCATTGCCATCCCTGCCCATGTGATGTCCCTTCCTATCTCAGTGACCTCCTGCCTCTTTGTGCACATGTTGCTAATTGCATTCAGTAGATAATTGCAGCCGTGTTTCCTTTGCTGTCTGTACCAATCCAGACACTGCATTTCCAGGTCACATCAAGTCTTCCCAGCACCATATCTGGCTCTCTCTGATTCAAATGTTGCCACCTTACCCCAGACCACCTGATGGCACATTAAACTTGTTTTGAGGCTCACTCTCTCTCTGCCCAGCCACCATCCATCACCACACTTAACGACTACCGATCAACATCAGTGTAAACTTATTAAAATGTTATTTTGCTTCCACTCTCCTCTGATGCAGTTCTTTTCACTGTCTCTCTCTCTCCATAACAAGCCTCAAAGGGGTTCGAAAAATGCAATGTGGCTTCTGGGAGTTGTAATTATTTACACTGGAGATATTGCTCTTGAAAAGGAACTATGATTGTTTATGCAAGGTTCTTTATAATGGATAGACCCAAAAAGCTGAAGTAACTCAGTGGGTCAGGCATCCTCTCTCTCTGTGTCCCTCCCCCATCCTAGTTATCGTACTAGTTTCACTGTTGTCCTGTTGAGTTTCACTTGTGTATAACTTGTTATCATCTGAAACCCATTCCTTCTCTCCAGAGATGTTGCAAGTCCCGCTGAATTACTCCAGCATTTTGTGCCTAACTCATTATCACCTAGCCCACAGACAACAATGGACCATTGTAGGCTCCACCTTTGTTTGATCATCGTTACTTTTTTGCATATCTTTCATTCATTTGTTCTATATCTCTCTATATCACCGTCTATATCTCTCGTTTCACTTTCCCCTGACTCTCAATCTGAAGAAGAGTCTCAACCTAAAACGTCACCTATTCCTTTTCTCCAGAGATGCAGCCTGACCCTCTGAGTTACTCCAGCTTTTTGTGTCTATCTTCGGTTTAATCCAGCATCTGCAGTTCCTTCCTACCCTCTTTATAATGGATGTTCAGCTAGATGGCCCCATACTGGACAGTGCATCTGAGCAGATCCAATGATAAGTATTTCATTTCATTGTTGAATAACACACGGAGGATCCAAAGACTACTATTGCACAGGGCCCTTTCAGAATAAATAGAGAGAAGTGCACACAAGTTGTTAAAATCCTAATGGTAGAGCTATTATTTGTGGAAGAGCAGGGGTGAAATTAAGTTTACCATTGTGCTTTCTTCCTGCATTTCTTATTCAGAGTAGTTGATAGAATGGATCAGGAACTGCCTGAGAAGTTGTTTGTTTGACAACAGAAATAACCACCTCCAGTTTAAATTCCAGTTGGAATATTTTGGAGGACCAAGTAACCAAGAACGTGAGGGGGTTAAAATAAGTGAGAAAGGCTTTGCTAATTTGGAATCGCAAAAGGTGAAAAATAACCAATCGAGGAGAAAGAAAATAGATCAATGGGTTAACAGTTATAGAGGATTATTGCATCTCCATTGCCAATATTATATGCCAATCATATTGATCTGAAAGCTATTTCAGTAAGGTGATGGGTGTTAGGTGTATAGTTGTTCATAAGGCGTTGACCTTTGGTTAGTTTGGCTTGGGATCTGATGTTGCACTATTCCAAACACACCACCAGAGGGAGACACAAACCACTTGCTAACTGTTCTAAGTCGTTGGTAGATAAAAATGCTGGAGAAACTCAGCGGGTGAGGCAGCATCTATGGAGCGAAGGAATAGGTGACGTTTCGGGTCGAGACCCTTCTTCAGACTGATGTGGGGATGGGAAGAAGAATGGAAGAGGCGGAGACAGTGGGCTGTGGGAGAGCTGGGAAAGAGGGAGAAAGCAAGGACTACCTGAAAGTAGAGAAGTCAATGTTCATACCGCTGGGGTGTAAACTACCCAAGCAAAATATGAGGTGCTGCTCCTCCAATTTACTGTGGGCCTCACTCTGGCCATGGAGGCGGTCCAGGACAGAAAGGTTGGATTCGGAATGGGAGGGGGAGTTGAAGTGCTGAACCACAGGGAGATCAGGCTGGTTATTGCGAACCGAGTGGAGGTGTTGGGTGCAGCGATCGCCAAGCCTACGCTTGGTCTCACCGATGTAGATCAGCTGATATCTAGAGCAGCGGATGCAATAGATGAGGTTGGAGGAGGTGCAGGTGAACCTCTGCCTCCCAGTTCGAAGTTGTTGGTGACTTCAGTCCATTGTGCCCACAGTGGACTCTGGTCCAAGACTCGACATTCGTGCATGTGCCTACTTGAGATGATTTATCAGGCAGGCAACTTGCTTGCTAATGAGTGCGGCTGATAAAGTTATGGCAAGTGATTGCTTTCACTGAAATAATTGGTGTTGGGAACTAAGTTCCATCCAGTCATGGCCCTTCATCCCCTTCAGAAACTTCCATCCCCTCTCTATGACTCAACTCCTTGACATTTCCCAACCATTCAGAATTCTCTGCCCATTCTCAACAAGAATGGCATTATTATTGTCTCAGCAGAGTCTCGGTTTAACAGGGCCTTTCCAGAGCAGGTGTGGTCTGGGGCAGGGAGTCCACTTGCAACACTTCCTTGCTTCCCTTCGCAGCACCATGTCCTCCCTTACCTTGCCCCGGGAATGCCCAATGACAGGCACAACTAAGAACAGAATCGCCCTATTTCCCTCAGGAACGTTTGGAAGATGCTTTGTGTGAGGAATAATGAAATTCCAGGCGTGGGAATCACTTCTGTGATGCAGGTTCACGTTGGGCTAGGTCCAATGAAGTGGTCTGCTTTTACCTGGAAATGGTGATGTCCCTCTTCATCACCACCCTGAAACCTTGGTATATCATGTGTGCACACGGCATACATCCCGCGTACACCCTGCCTACCCTCCGGTTATATCCTGTGCACACCTATAGTAATGCCTGTGCATATCCTGTTGCACCTCAGTGCACCCTGTGTACACCTGAAGTATATGCAGCATTAGATTCCAGGAACACCCTGCATCCACTGTGTGCACCCTACATACATTCTGTGCTACCGCCCATGTATACCTCCAGGTACAACGTGCACAGGTTCAGCTTGTTCACCGTGTGGCAGCCTGTTTATTACACTTGTAACAGTCGAGGTGTCAGAGCGTCCCTTACTCAGCTCCTCAGGCTCTGTAAACACTCTGACATGGTCCAAGCAAAGCAAACAGAAGCATAAAATGGTAACGATTTCTACTGAATCCTTGTTGCAGTCCATCCTGTTGCTGCTGAGTGAATATTTACCCAAGTGAATCAGTTCCGAACGTTCCCAGCTCAGGCACACGGTGTGTCACGTCCTGACTCGCTGTTGAAAGTGTTTCTCCAAACCCCCCCGACCCCTCCATGTTACTCCCTCCCTCCTGGTGTTTTTGTGGAGTTGTTCCTCATGTGCCCATCTAAAGAACAGGTCGGCACAGTAGTGCAGCGGTAGAGATGCTACCTTATAACACCAGAGACCTAGGTTTGATCCTGACTACGGATATTGTCTGTACGGAGCTTGTACGTTCTCCCTGTGACCGTGTGGGTTTTCTCCAGGTGCTCTGGTTTCCTCCCACATTCCAAAGACATATTGGTTAATTGTCCCTCGTGTGTAGGATAGAACTAATGTACGAATGATTGATGGTCGGCGAGGACTCGGTGGGCCGAAGGGCCTGTTTCCACGCTGTAGTTCTAAATTAAAATAAGCTGCAGGATGTTTGACTTGCAATGTACCAAAGGATGGGAGAGTGGGGCAGTGAGTAGAGCTGCTGCTTCAATGAGCCACAGGCCTGGGCTCAATCTTACCTCAGGTGCTGTCTGTGTGGAGTTTGCATGTCCTCCTTGTGACCACGTGGTTTCCTCACACATCCCAAAGATGAGCAGGTCAGAAGATTAATCGGCCACTGTAAATTAACCTATGACCGAGTGATAGAATCTGGGGCGAGTGCAGAAGAATGTGGGGGGGAATAGAATTGGCTTAGAACAAATGGATGCTCATTCATCAGGTTTGACTTGGTGCTTCTTCAGCCCATTCCCTAGCTGTATGAATCCATGACACCGCAGCATAGTCCCCGCCAACGTTACTTGGCCACACTACTTAGCTTCCAGCAGTGGTCCTGGGGAGGTGATTTGGGAGTGTTAGACCAATCTTCTCTCTAACCAGTTGGTGAGTAGATCTAGCCCCGAAAAACCTCCCAACATGTATTATCTTGATTCTGGCCACCTACATCGTCTCAATCAATGTGCCGATAAAGCTGGAACGAACCTCAGTGTGAATTCTTTCCTTAAGGCTCCCCTTCATCGACACCTATCTGGGTTGGGAAAATGTAGGGCCAGTGTTGCCAACGCTCCATCCCTGGAAGGCATCTGGCAAGATGCAGCGGGGCCTCTTAGCAATGGTTTAGTACGGCAATTGGCATCATCGCAACTGAGGTTCTGTCCTAGAAGGTGCCGGCAGCATTTGATGGGTGGCAATGGTGGCAATGGTGGGAGTGGACAGAGTACACTTGAAACTTGAGTTCATCTACAGGGTAATAACACGGAGAACCGGATCCAAAATTGGCTCAGTCAGAGAAGATAGAGAGTAATGGTAGAAGGAGGCTATTCTGACTGGAGATCTGTGATCCTTTGGAGCATTGTGTGCAGTTCAGTTCTGGTTGCCACATTGCAGAAAGGATGTGGAGGCTTTGGAGAGGGTTCCAAAGAGGTTGATAACCAGTGCTGAAGAGGTTGTCTGGATTAGAATATATTAGCAAAAAGGAGAGGTTGGGCAAATGTGGATTGATTTCTCTGGAGGCTGAGTCAGTAACTGGATAGAAGTCTATACAATTGTGAGAGAAGCAGGTAGTCAGTCTTTTTTCCCAGGGTGGAAATATCTAATATGTGAGGGGCATAGGTTTAAGGTGAGGGGGACAGTTTAAAGAAGATGTACGTCAGTTGTTTTTACATAGAGATTGGTGGGTGCCAAGAGAGTGGTGGGTGCCAATGGTGGTTTCTGGGGAGGTGGGGGAAAACAGATATGATAGTCATGTTTAGGAGGCATTTAGACAGATGCATGAACAGGCGGGGAAGAAAGGGATATGGACCGTGCGCATTCAGGTGGGATTAGTTTAGATTTGCATCATGGTTGGCATGGATATGATGATCCGAAGGGCCTGTTCCTATACCATGTCGTTTATGTTCTAATGGACTTTCTGAACGGTCTTCAAAAGTCAAGCAACAAACTTGCAAACAAAATATCCAGTGTGAAAGAGCAGTTGACAGGAATGGTGGTAATCAAAATCAGGCTGCCCCTCTCCTGATGTCATGTGACAGGCTCACATCTTCCACCCCTTGCCTCAACAACGGAGACTGGGGAGCTTTGTGCGATGTTGTTTACCGTCCTTTCCACATCGGCTTCCCGGGCCGAGCAGGGACCAGCTCAGCAGCGATCAGGGACCTGGATGTGGATCTCTGGGCTGAGTTCCACCTTGGTTGGCCCACTAGGGGAAAATCTCAGTCCGTCGTTCTATTCAGTAGAATGTCAGCATTTAAAATCAAATTCAGCTGTTTACACTTTAATGTAAATTGCGGTCCAAGGATTAAACACCCCTTATGATATTTTGCAACACCGTTGTTTGTGTGTGCTTGCTGTGAGCACATTTCCTGCCATATTTTTCTCTGTTGGAGCAGTGGCTACACATCAGAGAGCAATTCATCAACTGCAAAGCTTCTGGGCCTCACCAGAGGTTGTACAGGGTGCAATGGAAATGCAAGCATCACTCTGCAGAAAGATCCATCTGTCCTCCTGTTACTGATACCTTCATTACTTTTAATTTAATCATAAAGCCAAAAGCATGGTCAACAAGATTTAACAGTGGGGAGCCATGTACTGTGGCCGAATGGAGCAGAAAAATATTGTATGCTCTAAGGGTGACACTCCTGTTTAATGTGGGGTGCAGTGGGGGGGTATCATAGCATCACCAGGTACCTCATAGTACAGAAGGACGCCATTTGACCCATCATGTCTGCGCTACCTCTCTACCAGTAGCTCACAGATGGCTTTGGAGGCCGTTATTGGGTATTTTTAAAGTGGAGATTGACGGATTCTTCATTCGTAAGGTTGTCAAAGGTTATAGGGAGATGGCAGGAGATTGGGGTTGAGAGGGAAAGATGCATCAGCCATGATTGAATGGCGGAGTAGACTCGATGGGATGAATGGCCTAATTCTGCTCCTATGACTTAAGAACTTATAAACTACCAGAACAACTAACTAGTTGCATTCCCAGTTCTTTCTCTGTGGTCTTGGATTCCCCCCCCCCCCCCCCCCCCCACTATATACTTATCAATTTCCTTCTTGGAAGCTTATAATAATAATAATACATTTTATTTATGGGCGCCTTTCAAGAGTCTCAAGGACACCTTACAAAAATTGAGCATGTAGAGGAAAAACATGTAAGGGGAATGAAATAAATAGTAGAGACATGACTAGTACACAAAGTAAAGACAGAATTCAATACCAAACACAGTATGAGGCAATTAATGCACAGATGAAAAGGGAGGGGGACGTGGGGCTAAGGATAGGCAGAGGTGAAGAGATGGGTCTTGAGGCGGGACTGGAAGATGGTGAGGGACACGGAATTGCGGATCAGTTGGGGGAGGGAGTTCCAGAGCCTGGGAGCTGCCCTGGAGAAGGCTCTGTCCCCAAAACTGCGGAGGTTGGACTTGTGGATGGAGAGGAGACCGGCTGATGTGGATCTGAGGGACCATGAGGGTTGATAGGGGGAGAGGAGGTCAGTGAGATATGGGGGGGGCCAGATGGTGGAGGGCTTTGTAGGTGAGGACCAGGATTTTGTAGGTGATCCGGTGGGAGATGGGAAGCCAGTGAAGTTTTTTGAGGACTGGAGTGATGTGATGCCAGGATTTGGTGTGGGTGATGAGTCGGGCGGCTGCGTTCTGGACCAGTTGGAGTCGGTTGATGTAGGTGGAGCTGATGCCAAGGAGAAGTGAGTTGCAATAGTCCAGTCGGGAGGAGATGAAGGCATGGATGAGTCTTTCAGCAGCAGGCGGTGTGAGAGAGGGTCTGAGTTTGGCGATGTTGCGGAGATGAAAGAAGGAGGTTTTAATGACATGGCGGATGTGAGGCTCAAGGGAGAGGGTGGAATCAAAGATCACGCCAAGGTTGCGGGCCTGGGGAGATGGGGAGACAGTGGTGCCGTCGATGGTGAGAGTGGGGTTATTGATTTTGCTGAGTGTGGCTTTGGAGCCTATGAGGAGGAATTCTGTCTTATCGCTGTTGAGTTTGAGGAAATTATGTTGCATCCAGGTTTTGATAGCTGACAAACAGGAGTTGATATGGGAGAGGGGGGGGGGTTGTGGGGGGATTTGGTGCCAAGGTAAATCTGGGTGTCATCGGCGTAACAGTGGAAGTCCAGATTGAAGTGGCGGAGTATCTGACCAAGGGGGAGGATGTAGATGATGAAGAGGAGGGGGCCGAGTACGGAGCCTTGGGGAACGCCTTGAGTGACTGCGGCTGTAGCAGAGGTGTGGTTGTGGAGAGAGATGAAGTGGGATCTGTTGGAAAGGTAGGAACGGAGCCAGCTGAGTGCAGAGCCTTCAATGCCGAGGTCTTTGAGTCTGGTGAGCAGGATGTTATGGTTCACTGTATCGAAGGCTGCGCTCAGGTCGAGGAGGATGAGGATGTTGAGGGAACCAGTGTCAGCAGAGGTGAGGAGGTCGTTGAGGACTTTGAGGAGAGCAGTTTCTGTGCTATGGAGGGGGCGAAAGCCAGATTGGAGGGGTTCAAGTAGGTTATACGCAAGGAGGTGGGAATGAAGTTGCGACGCAACGATACGCTCCAGGGTTTTTGAAAGAAAGGGGAGGTTTGAGATTGGGCGGTAGTTAATGAGAGAGGAGGGATCAAGACCAGGTTTCTTTAAGATTGGTGTGACAGCAGCAGTTTTGAAAGCAGAGGGGACAATTCCTTGGGACAATGAGGAGTTGAAGAGATTAGTGAGGTTGGGGCAGAGAACGGGGAGGCAGGACTTCAACAGGGGAGTGGGGAGAGGGTCAAGGGAGCAGGTAGTGGGTTTGGAAGAGCTGATGAGTTTGGAGATTTCAATAGGGGTGACCAGGTCAAACTGGGAGAGGAAGCAGTGTGGAGGAGGGGTAAGGAGGTCAGTGGAGATGTTGAAAGGAGGGGCCTTGGTAGGTGGTGGAGTAGATGCTGGGGAGTCGGGTACAGGGGATAAAGATTGATAGATGGTGCTGATTTTATCAGCGAAAAAGTGGAGGAATGAGTTGCAGAGATCCGGAGTAGAGGTAGGGAGAGTGTTGGCTCGAGGCCAACTTCAATGGAAGCAGCCACCATCACATCTACAGGTAGTGCACACCAGAATCCAACCATACAGCAGTTTTTCTCATGTCACATTTAATGCTCTTCCCTTTCTATTATACCTCTCACACCTAGTCCTTGATTCCCTCATGATTGGGGCAACCTTCCACTGTCCAGAGCTCACAGTTAATGAAGGGGTGAGGGTATGGAGGGTGATTTTCATGGCCTGGGGTATTTCCTGGACCCATAGTGTATACTCCCATAGTCCAGTTCATCCTGGTTTTGACATGACATGCGTCTTGTTTTAAATTCCTGTTCCACATTCTAGAGAAGCCAACTTTGACAGTCCCTCCTTATTTGACCTTGAGAAGTTGATTGGTGCCAATATTATTCACAAACATCATTGGCAGTTATATTTCAGGAACTGGCACTGGAGTGATGGTCGAAATGGCCGATGTCCCCAATGTTGACTTTAGTTTAGTTGACTTTAGGGATACCGAGTCCATTAGTTCTATGTTATCCCACTTTCCCACTCCCTACACACTAGGCGCCAATTTACAGAGGCCAATTTATCTACAAACCTGCACATCTATGGGATGTGGTAGGAAACTGGAATACCTGGAGGAAACCCATGTTGTCTCAGGGAGAACATGCCACTATGCACCGACAGCACCCAAGGTCAAGATCAAACCTGGGTCGTTGGCGCTGTGAGACAGCAGTTCTACTGCTGTATACAGTGAGCAGGGGAGTTAGTATCTTGGCGAGCAGAACATCAGGGATGATGCTGCCCAGTCTCCCACCTCAGGCTACAATGGTGTCTTATCAATGAGACTTGTTCTCATCCACATTGGGCTTTGCCACCGAAACACGCGGGAGTCCTCAGAGATGACACTTCCAGCCCATAGACCTGAGCACTGAGCTACCATTCACCGTCTCCTCAGACTACGCAGCTGAGTTCAGGAAATAGGTAAGTGAAGGATGACTCAGGCTCCACTGAGTGGATCGCCCTCTCCCCCATTGCTTGTTGAACAGATTGAGTTCACAGTGGAGCTGTGGGTGTAGTGAGCAGCTAGAAGGTGACCGTTCTCTTACTGCAGATTGTAGTGTTTTTCCTTCACCCTCTGGAATAGGTAAGGTGAATGCACAGAATCATTTACCCAGTGTAGCAGAAACAAGAACGAGAGGACTTAGGATTTATGTGAGAGAGGCAAGATTGAATTGGAACCAGAGGGGCAACATTTTCACTCAGAGGGTGGTGCATATATGGAATAAGCTGCTGGATGAGATAGTTTGGACCATAGAAACAGAGAAACATAGAAAATAGGTGCAGGAGGAGGCCATTCGTCCCTTCGAGCCAGCACCGCCATTCATTGTGATCATGGCTGCTCGTCCCCTATCAATAACCCGTGCCTGCCTTCTCCCCATATCCCTTGACTCCACTAGCCCCTAGAGCTCTATCTAACTCTCTCTTAAATCCATCCAGTGACTTGGCCTCCACTGTCCTCTGTGGCCGGGAATTTCCATAAATTACTATGTATTATAAATGACCAGTACTATAGCAGTATTTACTTGAACAGGTACAGGGATGGGAAAGATTTAGATGGATATGGACCAAACGTGAGTACATGGGACGAGCTTAGATGGTGCATATGGTTGACATGGACAAATTGGGCTGAAGGGCCTGTTTCCGTGCTGCCTGATTCAACGAATGTATGACTGTAATACAATGTCGCAATATGAAGACAAGTTTTTTCTATTTTTTTTTAATAAAATTATTTGAATTCTCATAAATATTTTGATGAGAAAATATCATCCAATTACATCCTTTGTACATATTGTGTTGTCTTTCTACCTCATACTGCTGTGTATATAATACAGACACTTACTTGCATACCTCAGTGCAGAGGTGTCCTGATGTTTGCATGAAAACAATGGCTCAACAAACCAACCTTGGCTTAGCTCTTTGGTTTGGTGCTAAACATTCCCCCCCCCTCCCCCCTCAGTTGGTTTATTTTGAACCTGTATCATAACAACAGGAGCCAGACAAGGTTGGAAGGAAATGCAATGATGGGGTTGTGCTTCATGTGAAGCTTTGCTTCTTAAAGAACAATGGAGGCTGCAGTTCTCCAAGAAACTTGGGCAATATAAAACTCCAGGGGATGGATGGACAGAGATCAGGTATTTGAGCCTGGTATTTCCCACATTGGGTGGGTTGTTACTCCTGCTCTAAATGCAGAATGGTTGAGTCCTTGATTAGGATTGTGGCCTAGGTTGTGATCTTCTTTCTCAGCTTTGCTGAAAATCACAGCCCTTCAAACGCTTCAGCAAGCAAAACAAACCCAGACTTGAGAGGCAAATTTCAGCCAAGCCGATCATCCTGAGATTGTCTGACGTATTCCACAGCCTTGGTTACATTTCTGGATACCTCACTCAACAAATAAAAACCCGACTCTTCAAACGGTGAGCGAACATGCAACAATCCTGTCCATTCAGTTTCAGGGGATCAGGAACACAGAGTAAATGGGAACCCGACAGAATAAATGCAGCGTGGCCCACCCACCGCAGTCTCCTCTTAGATAGTGGCCACATCTCTTGGTGGTGGCACACCTTCAATTATTGCTGGCAGTACTTGCAGCCAGGCGGTTTTCAAGTGATTTCTCAAAACTGGGCTGTTCAAGGAGTATTCACATTATGTTTAGATACACGCTGGCGGGATTTGAGATCTAGGTCCACGTGCCATTGAGCTCTTGGTGTTCTTTAGCAAGAGGCCTGGGATGCCAGGGCTGCGCCTGCCACAGCTAGCACTGGTAGTGGAAGTGTTGGTGCTGGTGGATCTTGCCCTCTGTGTGTGCGTGGGTATGGGTGTGGAAGTCCGTGTAGATCTTGGGGTACACTTTGGGGGTGGCAGTGGGGGCAATGGCAGGGGTTTGAACCAGCAGGTGGGACTGAGAAGCCACTGCAAACTCTGGGCTGCCGATGGGCACACAGTCTTTGTCCAGGACGGCACATTCTCGCTGGTGCCGGTGCTGTGGTGAGGCCGAGCCGTGTCTCCTTGTCTGGCAGAACCAGAGCAGAATCGTGCCAGAGATGAAAATGGCACCAGCGGGGATTCCAATGATGACAGGCCACGGTAATCCACTGGCGGCGCGCGAAGAGGTAGCTGTCTTCTCAATTTTGGGATCTGTGGCAATTACCAGGAGTCCAGGAATAACATTGAATGGGAAATAAAAGTGCATCAGTTAGCAGAGCATTCACAAAATAGAATCCAGCATTTACCTCATGTGGCAGTTGGGAGAAATATCTACCTGTGATGGTTTTGTTTAATCTTTGCTATTTTCATAGTTTCTAATTGAGTGTATTAAGTACGTTATTTTTAGGTGTAAGGCAGCTTGTATAGAGCCTTCCCTGTGCCATTATATTCACTCGATTCAGATCAGCTGAAGTTTTCAACTAGCCACAGCTGACAATGGCCTGTTTCCTTCATCATCGTTTACTGTTTTGCATCTTTCATTCATTTGTTCTATATCTCTCTATATCACCGTCTATATCTTTCATTTCCCTTCCGCTCTAATCAGTCTGAAGAAGGGTCTGGACCTGAAATGTCACCTATTCCTTTTGTCCAGAGATGCTGTCTGACCTGCTGAGCTATTCCAGCTTTGTGTGTCTATCTTCAGCTAAAGTTCCTGCTACACTGGCCTCTGCCATGTGCTTTCCCAGTGGAGCACACTATCCGATGACCCATCTACTCACCACACCAACTATCCACATCGCCTCTTATACTGACTTGATACCAACTAAAGCAAAATTGGGTGAACTATTGAATACCTTGCACTTCTCCTGATTGCCACCCCCCCCCCCCCACACCAACCCCACCCACCCACCCCCCCACCCCAACCCCCACCGCCCACCCCCCAGTAACTGGCCTGACTGGTAGAGATGATTCCTTTATTGTTACAATGTTGCTGCAACAATCAATAATGATAAAAGTCTAGTGAAAAAACTATTCAACAACAACAATACAACAATACGGTTTATTTGTCACATTGCACATAAAGTGCAAGTGAAATGAATATGTCAGCAGCGGTACAATGATAAAGAACAAAGATTCAAGGGTTATGTTGCCAAATCTTGTTACAAACCTGCTTGAGATCCTTATCGAAGAACAAAGCCCCAAAGTGCATATCAGGGATTAATATTTTTGGAATGCATCAGGCAAGTATTATATTTGGCATGAGAGGGCTGGGTTGTCCATTGCCATTGGCTGTGTCTCCCTCTCCTGCCTCAACACTTCCCAATTCATGCATCCCCCCCCCCCACCCCAACCCCCGCCTCGAACCCCACCCCCGTCCCGAACCTTAGACATGAGCAGTTGATCAGTGACCCACCTGGAAGCACAGTGAGGAAGGCGCTACGGAAACTATAGCCCATGGTGTTGGCACCCAGGCAGATGTACATTCCAGAGTGGTCTTCTGTTGCCCGTGCTATGAGCAGCTTGTTGAGGTACGAACCGTCTGGACGAGACCAAACATCGCCCGCCGGCAGGACCACGAACCTCTGGCCCCCGACCTCGATGGTGGAGTTGAACTTCTTCTCGGCACCGTAATCCACTCTCTTCAGCCACTGGACTACCGGCTTCACATCACTCTGCACCTTACATTGGAAGGAGGTTGTACCTCCGTACTCTACTGTTGTGTTGACGGGATGAGTGCCAGTTAAAACAGGTTTGGATCTGGTTCTCTCTGCGTGAAGAGGAAATCAAATGGCCGTTAATGAGTAGAATGAGAGAGATTTTCCAGAGTTTTTCTTTCCACTACTGGATCATGCTTTTTAAAATATTATTTTTTTCTCTCCTCACCAAATAATCTTTTCTTTTTTCCTCATCAAATGGCGCAGATGTGGGAATAGACCCAGCTCCTACCATTGTGAAGCTAGAGGTTTGATGGAGCAACGGGTCTTTCCATGCAAGTTGGTCTGGTTTGATCACGATTAATGGAAACAGACACCTACACAATTCCCATTGAGTACGCAGTAAATTGACTCAGTGGAGATGGTAAGGAATATTATCACTGATACTCACTGCAGTTCCATGAGACAGTTGTGTAGGAAGGAAAAGCAGATGCTGGTTTAAACCGAAGATAGACACAAAAAGCTGGAGTAATTCGGCGGGCCAGGCAGCATCTCTGGAGAGAAGGAGTGGGTGACTGAAGAAGGATCTCGATCCGAAACATATAAGATTGTTAAGGGTTTGGATACGCTGGAGGCAGGAAACATGTTCCCGATGTTGGGGGATTCCAGAACCAGGGGCCACAGTATAAGAATAAGGGGTAAGCCATTTAGAACAGACGAGGAAACACTTTGTCTCACAGAGAGTTGTGAGTCTGTGGAATTCTCTGCCTCAGAGGGCGGTGGAGGCTGGTTCTCTGGATGCTTTCAAGAGAGAGCTGGCTAGGGCTCTTAAAGATAGCAGAGTCAGAGGATATGGGGAAAAGGCATGAACGGGGTACTGATTGGGGATGATCAGCCATGATCACATTGAATGGCGGTGCTGGCTCGAAGGGCCGAATGGATAACTCCTGCACCTATTGTCTATTGTCTATTGAAACGTCACCCATTCCTTCTCTTCAGAGATGCTGCCTGTCCCACTGAGTTACTCCAGCTTTTTGTGTCTATCTTCCATGAGACAGTTTCTTTCCTTCCTTAGAGGTGATGGTGGAGGAGGAAGTGATGAATGGTTGGGGTGGGATGCCTGATTATATTGTTTCAGATGTTATGAGTGCAGGGCATAATTGAGAACTGATCATTAGTTTCCTTTCCAGCTTGTTTTGTTTGATTCTATTCATGTATGTACAGCATTATCTGATTTGATTGAATAGACGGCAAACATCTGAAGAAGGGTCTTGACCCAAAATGCCACCTATTCCATTTCTCCGGAGATGCTGTCTGACCCGCTGCGTTACTCCAGCTTTTTGTTTCTATCTTCGATTTGAACCAGCATCTGCAGTTCCTTCCTACCCAAAAGCTTTTCACTGTACCTTGATACACATGACAATAATAAACCTAAACCTATATCATTTGGTTTCTATGTATGGATCTGCCTGGTTAAACTGACTACAACATTTTCACATCTAAAATCTACATTCTTGGTTACAAACTTCTCCTATTGACCACTCGAAACTCCTTCATCCTAAAATGATTAAACATGTCCTCAGTTTTTCCACCTTCATCCTTCCAACTTTCCCCCCTGCACACCACTCCCATCGTCCCTCAACTTAGACACATTCTCTGGAGTTCTACAAGAGATTCTTTGCTCCATGCAAAAGCCAACTCTGACTCAGCTCCAAGTGTGCCTCCACTTGGCTGGACTTGGCAAAACCCTTGGCTCAGAGCTGGAAGACTATACGAGTCAGAGCCCTTCAGCCCGCCTTGTCCATGGCGAACCCTCATCACCTAATATATTGTCGTTTATTGTATCTGTCTGTGTCTAAACAGGCTGCTACATTGCCTACATCCCAACGCTGAGTACACTTCTTCTGACCTCCCACCATAGAAGGGCTCTATAGGAGGAGCTGCGTCCAATGGTCAACATCATCAAAGACCTTCACTATCCTGGCCAAAGATTATGATCCTGGCCATGCTGTTGTTTCACTTCTACCATCGGGAAGAAAGTACAGGAATCTGAAAACTTTGACCTCCAAGTTCAAGAATAGCTTCTCCCCAACAACCATCAGGCTCTTGAACACTACACAACACTAACCTATGAACTATCAATGGCTGTCTTTGATTGCACTAAGACTTCTGGCTTTCTATTTGCACTAGTATCGGGGTTATTAATTATTCAAATTTTGTTTATTATATATTATCTATGAGTATTGTGTTACAGGCCTGCAATGCTGCTGCAAGTCAGAATTCCATTATTGGTACAAAAGCCAAATTAAAAATTTTCACTCTTCACATCAGAAGAGTTCTGAACAGGGAATGTGAGATGTTTAGGCATAAGCTGGGTTTGGGTGGATCATAAGATCATAAGACATAGGAGCAGAATTAGGCTATTCGGCCCATCGAGTCAGCTCTGTCATTCGATCTAATTTTCTCTCTCAACCCTTTTCTCCTGCCTTCTCCCCATTATCTTTGATGAAATTACTAATCAAGAACATATCAATCTCCACTTTAAATATACCCAATGTCTTGGCCTCCACAGCCATCT
Organism: Amblyraja radiata; assembly: GCF_010909765.2. Classification (NCBI taxonomy): domain Eukaryota; kingdom Metazoa; phylum Chordata; class Chondrichthyes; order Rajiformes; family Rajidae; genus Amblyraja; species Amblyraja radiata. Next base: position 51,614,318 of record NC_045966.1, read on the forward strand.
GTGGCAATGAAGTCCACATATTCACTGCCCTCTGGCTAAAGAAATTCCTCCTCATCTCCATTCTAAAGCTACATCCTTTTATTCGGGTCCTAGATTCTTCCACTACTGAAAATATCCAATCCCCATCCACTCTATCTAGGCCTTTCATTATTTGGTAAGTTTCAATGAGATCCCCCCTATCCTTCTAAACTCCAGCCAGTACAGGACCAGAGCCATCAAACGCTCCTCATTTGTTAACCCAATCATCCCTGGGATAATTCTCATGAACCTCTTCTAGATCCTCACTAACACCAGCACATCCTTCCTCAGGTATGGGGCCCAAAACTGCTCACCATATTCCAAATGTGGCCTCATCATCCCCTCATAGAGCCTCAGCATTATACCTTGCAATTATTTTCTAGTCCTTTTGAAATAAGCATGTATCAGGGTATTTACCAACGACGTCGAGTTTATAGGTGGCGTTGATTTCCCCCGCGGTGTTGAAGACATGGCAAGTGTACTTCCCGCTGCTGTCGGGCTTCAGGTTCCTCAGGCTAAGGGTCCACCTGTTCCTCCTGTCCTCCGCGATCCGCTGATCATCCTTCCACCACACGATGTCTGGGCGCGGGTTCCCGCTGGCAGTACACTTCAAGCGGACCGAGCTGCCCACAGGCCGCGCTATCACTCGCTGGCGCATCTTACTGGGCTGGGTGAACCTGGGCTTAACTGTGGCGTGGGAAGAGAGGACAGAGAAATCAGGCATCAACATGAGACTCGTCAAAGTCATCCTTTAACACCATTACCAGATTCTGCATCTACCCACCGCCAGTGCTTGGCAGTGTAGGCACCGACTCTTGCAATCTTATCAAGGTGGTACCTTATAAATTATCTTAGTGGTGCAGCGATAGAATTGCTGCCTACTGCGCCAGAGACCCGGGTTCGATCCTGATTTATGGGTGCTGTCTGTAAGGAGTTTGTACGTTCTTCCTTGGGTTTTCTCTGGGATCCTCCCACACTCCAAAGACGTACAGGTTTGTAGGTTAATTGGCTTGGTATAAATGTAAATTGTCCCTAGCGTGTGTAGGATAATGTAAGCGTACGGGAATCGCTGGTGGGACGAAGGGCCTGTGTCCGCACTGTATCTTTAAACTAAAAAAACTAAACTATAAGTCCAAACACGAGCTGTGTCGTATATGTACACAGTTAAACAAAAACGTTGTATGACCGTATAGTGTGACAATGTCCTCAGGATGCAGGTATCCCCACATATAGCTGTTGCTGTGTTTAGTTTAGTTTAGATGCACAGTGTGGAAACAGGCCCTTCGGCCCATTGAGTTCGCGCCGACCAATGATCACCCGTATACTAGTTTTATCCTACCCAATAGGGACAATTTACAGGAGACAATTAACCAACAAACCTGCATGTCTTTGGAGTGTGGTAGGAAACCTGAGCATCCGGAGGAAACACATGCGGTCACAGGGAGAACGTACAAACTTCATACAAACAGCACCCGTAGTCAGGATTGAAACTGGATTTCTGGTGCTATATGGTAGCAATTGTACTGCTATGCAACTGTGCCACCCACTGTACCTTTGTTCTGAGGCTGCTGTTGTCCTCTGGAAGGCTCAAACCCAGCTTGCCAGGTTAATTCACAGTCGGGCCATAAATGAGACTACTAAAACTGAAACGCTGCAGATGTGGCAAATGTGAAGGTATAAACAGATGGTGGTACTCAGCAGATCATCCTACTGAGAGTAAGTAGTTAGGCATTTGGCTCGCTAAATCTCCCTCCATTTTGCCTCAATGTGCACTCTCAGCTCAGGCATGGCTGCAGGATAAACCTCCCTCAACACCGCTGAGAGAAGGATTTCTAAACCAGATGGGTAGTACAGTTTCAATGACAGGGGTTCGATCCTGACCTCGGGCTCTGTGTATGTGAAGTTTGCTCTGTGATCGTGTTGATATCCTTCGGGTGCTCTACTTTCCTCCCACATCCCAAAGTAGGTTGATTGTTCCTACGACATGATACAATACAATACGATAGAACTTTATTTATCCCAGGAGGGAAATTGATCTGCCAACAGTCATAAAACACAAAACACATGAAACATACTATAAATGACTCCTTGTACAGGTGGGAAAATCAGGGCCCTGTGAGAGAAGCCGATGGGCATGTGAGAGTGAAGAGGTTGCAGGGACATACGTGCAAGAATAATATCACAAGATCATAAGACATAGGAGCAGAATTAGCCCATTCAGCCAATCGGGTCTGCTCCACCATTCAATCATGGCTGATCTATTTTTTTCTCTTACCCTATTCTCCTGCCTTTTCCCCATAAACTTTGATGCCAGAATGGGATGGGTGGGTTTGTTCAAAGAACCAGCATAAACTGAATGGGCCGAATGGCCTTGAACTGCATCGTTAGGATTTGTGGAAAGTAAAATATGACAAAAATATATTTGTAAAATTAATCCCAATAGCCCATTGTGCCCAAATTGTGCTTTAGCTAAACCTCAAATGCATCCCCTGCATCTTTGTGTCTCCTCTTTACCCAAAGCCTGGACAACTTCTGTGTGCGAGGCTGTAATTCCAGGCCAGTTTTATCCTGGGTTGCAACCAATGCCCTACTGCAGTCTGGGGCCCATGAGCCACCATTTGCACCATCACTGAAGCCTGCCTGCGTTCTTGTCACCTCCGCACACCTCAGGCTGACCAACTGCCTGGCCATGGCAGCAATTAGGTGGTGGCACTTCCTGTGGACACAAAGATGCCGCCGAGTTTTCAATGGATACCTACTCAGTTGCTTTCCACTGGGCTCCAGGTTTGCGGAGTCGGACTGAGATCCTTCAAGAAGAGGCAGGCCACTGTTTGCTGTGCTGCTGTCATCTGTAGGGTAAAGAACACACATCATGGACTTTAGCCGTTGGAAAGAACTGCTGATGTTGGTTTAAACAGAACATAGACACAAAAAGCTGGAATAACTCAGCGGGACCGGCAGCATCGCTGTAGAGAAGGAATGGGTGACGTTTCGGGTCGAGACCCTCTTCAGACTTCAACCAGATGGATGGTGACATCCTATCTATGAGCTGCCCTTGGAAAAAAGGTTTTGATTTAGGTTCATTTAATAATTTAAGCTGAGGAACTTGTACCACCATTAACAGCCTTGGGCGGTTCAATATATTTGCTCACGTCTTGCATGATGCAAGACCTCCAAGCAATGCAGGCAGTTACAGAGTCATGAAAAGATCCTGGTAGCCATGATGTATTTTTGTTGGCCTTCCTCCAAGTAGGCCATTGAACACCAGAAACACAGACCCAATATAATATGACACAATTTCCTCTACTGTCCCACAATGTCAATGCTGACTTGTACAACTGGTCTGTCCAAGTGATCTGGGTCTTGTGTTTATGGAGTGGTCGTTCTGGCAAACGCACACAGCTCTTTAATTCAAAGCTTGCAAGAGGCCTGTTGTCCCAGTATTTCTTATAACTTCCCGGATGATTTATTTTCACTTTATTTTCTGAAAGTCTAGTCCTCGCCTGATTCATAACCGTTCTTGAAACTGGAGTTAGTTTTTCTGCTGATTTTAATTCGAAAAATATTATTCTTGGATTTTCCTATTTCAAGAAAACAATGTTGAAATATGAGGTTTGATTGAGAAAACAAGCTAATTTTAGGGAATGTGGTATCTTTCAGTTTCTCTTGCATTGTGTCCTGGTGGTTTTAATTCAGGTTATCTAACAATTTCAAATATTGATCACGTTTGATATCCAAAAGTAAATAATCAATAGAATTTCTCCTCAACCGTTTATTTTATTAAATCTTTGCTGTAATGTTCCGAAGGTGCAAAATAATCCATGGGATCATTCAGCTCTTTGATCCTGTTCCATCACTCAATGACGCCCAGAACTATCTGTACTTGCCTTGAAAGACCTATTGATTTCAGATTTAACATTATTAATTGAATGACTCTCTTTGAGGGGGGATCTCCATATTTTCACCACACTTTATGTGAGCCTGTGCTTCCAAACTTGTCTACTGATCCTGACCTTACATCCTCGTGTTCTTGGCTCCCTTGCAAGTGGAACATGTTTCCCTCGCTCTACCCTGTCAATTTCTTTCAAAGTCTTACAAACATCAATCAAATCACCCTTTGACGCTCTATATTCCTATGAATAATTGATATCCAATTGGTGTACAATTTCCACTCATAATTTAACCCCTGGAACTCTGATGGATAACCTGTGCTTCATATCTTCAAGGGCCAATATGCCTTAACTAAGGAGTGTTGCCCAGATCTGTGCACTGCACTTTAAGCGAGATCTAATTGAAATTATTTTTACAGTTGTGGAAAAAACTCGCTTCTCATTATAGCTCCTAGTATTAAAGCCAAATCTCCATTGCCCCCTTTGATTGCTTCTGATCTATGTTCAAGAAACCTCTGAACATCAGTTCCTGTCTTTTCCAAATTAAAATAATACTCAGGTGGCACAGCAGTAAAATTGCTGCCTTACAGCGCCAGAGACTTGAGTTCGATCCTGATTATGGGTGCTGTCCGAATGTAGCTTGTACGTTCTCCCTGTGCCCTATGTGGGGTTTCTCTGGGTGCTCTGGTTTCCTCGCACACTCCGTAGACGTACAGGTTTGTAGGTTAATTGGTTTGGTATAATTCTAAATTGTCATTAGTGTGTGTAGGATAGTTTAAGTGTGCGAGGATCGCTGGTTGGCACGGACTTGGTGGGCCGAAGGGCCTGTTTCCGCACTGTATCTCTAAACTAAACTAATTTATTTTTCTAGCACCTAAACTGAGAGAAGTCACATCGTTATGCCTCTGCCACAGCTTTGACATTCTGTTAACCCCATCAATGTGTGACTTCATACCACCTAATTCACTATTAATTTTTGTGTTTTCAGTAAAGTTATACATGTAGCTCTCCATTGTCTTATCCAAAACAATGAATAACAGAGGGTTGTATCTTCTCCCAATTATGGTACATTCTTGTTACCATTACTCTCTGCCTTATGATTTCTAAACAACTAGCTCAATTATCTACCTTCATTTCTTTGATGTACAACCCTGTAATCAATCTCCTTAAGTCCATATAAACTGCACCCATAGACACAAAAAATGGACTGAAGAAGGGTCCCGACCTGCAAAGTCACCCATCCATGTCCTCCAGGGATGCTGCCTGACCTGCTGAATGACTCCAGCACTTTGCGTCTTTCCCATGGACATTCTCCTTTATCACTCGGGCTATTCCCTCAAAAAATGCTATCATGCTTATAATAATAATAATAATGGATGGGATTTATATAGCGCCTTTCTAATACTCAAGGCGCTTTACATCGCATTATTCATTCACTCCTCAGTCACACTCGGTAGTGGTAAGCTACTTCTGTAGCCACAGCTGCCCTGGGGCAGACTGACGGAAGCGTGGCTGCCAATCTGCGCCTACGGCCCCTCCGACCACCACCAATCACTCACACACATTCACACACAGGCAAAGGTGGGTGAAGTGCCTTGCCCAAGGACACAACGACAGTATGCACTCCAAGCGGGATTCGAACCGGCTACCTTCCGGTTGCCAGCCGAACACTTAGCCCATTGTGCCATCTGTCGTCCCAATGCTTATTAGACATGACCTCTTTATTGGTCCTCTCTAAAAGGTACAGATTTCTCCGGGTGGCTCAGTGACTCTGTATTTACATATTTCATTAATTTCCCTATTGTACTCATCAATCATTTCTTAGTATTTTTCTCTCTCACACCATTTAAAAAAATAATGTTGAATTTGTAACTTTCCAGCAGCAACTCATGAATCAGGAACACTTTAGGAGCATCTTCAATTTCCTAACCTATTTACTTTCAACCCTGAGTGGAGGTCATTATGTCTGGGGATTTTTCAGTCTTTGGAACCATTTTTATTTTCTGATATTCTGAGTTTCATTCGTTAATTCTTAATGCATTTTCATGGAATGTTAGATATATGTATCTCCTGGAGACTGCTTTTCATATTTCCAATTTCCTGCATATATCACCTTTTTTTGCTCTTCCCTTCGGTTCTTTATACGTTTCCTAGTTGTTTTCACTCCTTGGTATTGAATGATCTTGCCTCATTCACCAAACTGGGTGAGTTCAATATTGGAGATCCATGCTTTCAGAGGCCTATTGTAGCTCGGCTCTGTGCTAATTTTCTGTCATGTTCATTTGTATTTTACCCAACCACACCAGTAACCAGTTCACTGCTTCATCTGCTTATGGTTAACTGTAGTAAAATGCAGAATCTCAAGAACATTTCAAACTTAACATTGAAGAAGGGCATATTACAATCAGTTAGATAAATGTTCCTTTACTGTTAGGTTATCAACTGAGACAAATTATTTCCAAATGTTGCATGAACTGGCTTCTTTCCTGTTGTAGATAACATTGTTCTAAAAGAAATCTGGAAGACACTCAAACAGTCCACTGCCTTCCTAATGAAACTCTCTGCTCTTCCCAAATCAGACATTTAAGTAGTTCCATTAAGAAACCTTATGTTTGGCTCCAACCTCTTTAATCTTTAAAATTAATCAGTTATCCACATCATTATAGCTATTATGAAGTAGATTTTCTCCCTTGAGATATACTTCCATTAGGGCCCTCCAGTGTTACTTAATTCTGACCCAAATAAGGTCATTCTCCAGCATTGCCTCTCTTTGTGGTTACATCTTTGTTGTCTTTTCCCCTGGCTGTCCATTATCTGATTGCTCAGAGCATAAGCTACCATCTTGTTTCTCTAAGTTGACTGACTTACTCTTTCATCTGAATGATGCAAAGTGTTGGAGTAACTCAGTGGGTCAGGTAGCATCCCTAGCTTTGAAGAAGGGTCCCAACCTGAAACATTAACTACCCATGTTCTCCAGGAATGCGGACTGGCCTGCTTAGTTACTTCAGCATTTTGTGACTTACCTTGATAAACCAGCTTCTGCTGTTCCTTGTTTCTACATTCTTACTCTTTCACTTGGTCTAACTGACAAGTTTGTATAGACAATAGACAATAGACAATAGACAATAGGTGCAGGAGTAGGCCATTCGGCCCTTCGAGCCAGCACCGCCATTCAATGTAATCATGGCTGATCATCCACAATGACTACCCCGTTCCTGCCTTCTCCCCATACACTCTGACTCCACTATCTTCAAGAGCCCTATCTAGCTTTCTCTTGAAAGTATCCAGAGAACCCACCACCACCGCCCTCTGAGGCAGAGAATTCCACAGACTCACTACTCTCTGTGTGAAAAAGTATTTCCTCATCTCCGTTCTAAATGGCTTACCCCTTATTCTTAAACTGTGTCCCCTGGTTCTGTACTCCCCCAACATCGGGAACATGTTTCCTGCCTCAATCGTATATGTTTCAATGAATCCCTCTCATCCTTCTAAATTCCAGAGTATACAAGCCCAGCCGCTCCATTCTCTCAGCATATGACAGTCCCGACATCTTGGGAATTAACCTTGTAAACCTACGCTGCACTCCTTCAATAGCAAGAATGTTCTTCCTCGAATTTGGAGACCAAAACTGCACACAATACTCCAGGTGTGGTTTTACTGGGGCCCTGTGCAACTGCAAAGGGACCTCTTTGCTCCTATACTCAGTTCCTCTTGTTATGAAGGCCAACATGCCATTCGCTTTCTTCACTGCCTGCTGTACCTGCATGCTTACTTTCATTGACTGATGAACAAGGACCTCAGATCCTGTTGTACTTCCCCTTTTCCCAACTTGACCCCATTTAGATAATAATCTTCCTTCCTGTTTGTGCTACCAAAGTGGATAACCTCACATTTATCCACATTAAACTGCATCTGCCATGCACCTGCCCACTCACCCAACCTGTCCAAGTCACCCTGCATTCTCATCGCATCCTCCTCATAGTTCACACTGCCACCCAGCTTTGTGTCATCTGCAAATTTGCTAATGTTACTTGTAATCCCTTCATCTAAGTCATTAATATATATTGTAAATAGCTGCAGTCCCAGCACTAAGCCTTGTGGTACCCCACCAGTCACTACCTGCCATTCTGAAAGGGACCTGTTAATCCTTACGCTTTGTTTCCTGTCTGCCAACCAATTTTCTATCCACGTCAGGATAGGCGTAGATACATATTAGCAATTTGTGAACTTGTAATGAGTTTTACATTGGATTCATGTTTGTTAAAGCCATGAATACATGTGATTGAAACTGTCTAAAATACATGATTATGTCCTCCCAATCAAATCAATGTCTTCTTAGGCTCACACATGTGATATATATGTATGTATATATAAACACACACATATATATGTGTTTTATATGTGTATATAGATGTATACATTTACACTTATGTATATAGGGTGTGTAGGAATATATCTATGCTATTTTACAGTATATGTTATCAGCTAAGGTACTATGTTTACATACCTGTTGTAATTCTGCAAGTGAGATTTCATTGCTCCCTTTTGGGAGACATGACAATAAAACGCTCTTGTCTCTTGACAATAGAATGCTCATAATAATATCAATATTAGTACCTTGGCTACAGGCACGGCATGCAACATATATTGTTATAAAGAGTAATAAATGCCTTTGATTATCTTCCTTTACCAAGGCCGTCTAGCAGCTCTTAAAGGGTTAATGTTCTTGCTCCGTTTGACGCAGGACAAATAGCAACTCAAGTGCTGGTATTCAGAAGGAATGACACGGCAGCTCTGACTGTCTGATGGGTACACACCATCCTAGAATTCCCCTGGGATTAGGTTGCTTTTAACAAATACCATGGCTTCACGGGAATCTGACCGAGTGCATTCAAGCATACTACTGGAGCCATCCGAAGCCTCTCTTCTGTCAGTGCAGAATCTCCCCTTTTTAGACAGCATTAGGGAGGGCAAAGTGCTGGCACTGTGTACATGGGTGTTAATGCTGACCAAGAGGTGTTGAATTAGCTAATGTTCAGCAACCAGCATTTCCACAAGTTCTGTTCAGGGATTGTTCTTGGATAATGGGGCAAATATAGGTTGCAGTATTTACAGGAGGGTGGGGGAAATTGTAGATACAATTGGACTTGCTGGTGGCAGGTTAACTTTGGTCACAGCTCTTGCACATGCTACTCATGTGCAACGGGTTAATTGAAGAGGCACCGATATCAGCTTGTGATCAAATAAAGTATTCAACATGGATAAATGGCCTTTGGAAGGAAGAAGTGTAACCTGAGCCTTTGAAGTGGTGATTGAAGATCGAGATGAAGAGATGGGTTTTCTTGAAGGTGATGATCGAAATTGTTAGAGAGTGTATTCAGGATAGAAGGAACAAGTTTGAGAGGACGGGGGACTGAGAGAAAGCAATGAATGGGATGTGATTAAGGTTACAAGTTGGCTGGAGTGGGAGAACGGGGAAGAATGAAAAAGGCTTTTCAATGAGGACAAAGTGTAAAATTGCACCAACAGGAGATGTGAAACCAAAGTTGGCTGCTTGTTTTATTTTGTTAGCCAAGAGTTGAGACAGTGATTTTGAAGAGATGGTAGAGTGTCAGAGATGTGAGAACAGTTCACAGTGCCAGAAGAAATAGGATCCATTCTTACTCTTGCAAAACTACTTCAATCTTAACTTCAGACATGTCCAACAACTAGAATGTGCAATCCTCATCAAACAATAAACGGTTACTTAAATTATCTAAAAATAAAGATACAGATGTGAGTTGGACATTTGTTTTATCAAACGCCTGAATTTACCACCCGTTGACCTCATGAGTACAAAATGATTGTCTGATCGCCTGATCCCATGGAATGGATTGTTAAGCATCAAGGCACTAATGTAATAAATGTAACCATGTGTTTCCTAATCCCAGCTTCACTCAGGAACCAGTTCACTAGAGAAGTTCCAGTCTGCCCATACCTCCAGCTAAAAAGGTTACCAGATTACCTTTAAAGCTGTAAAGCATTCCCATGTGGCAACTTAAAATATTTTAAAGGGAGCTCAGCCATTTTCTGAAAGAGGTGCTGTTTTTTGTTGCCGAGCGAGAGTCTAAGGACATAGACCAGTTTGTCATCTTGAGCAGAAAGAAAGATACGTGATACCAACACATTAGGATTAAATGCCAGACACTTGGTCCTTAAAGCGGGTCACTTAACACCAGATCGAATGGGGTAGTTTCATCCTCCAAAACTATTCTCCACACTTTGATCTGCCAGACATCCTTGCTGTTTCCATCCCCAACATGTCCAAGGTTCTTGGGTGTCTAGAGCCACGATACACAGTCTCAAAGTAAGGAGTCAACCAATTGTGACAGAGATGAGATGACATTTCTTCACAGAGTATATTTTTGGAATTCTCTGTCCAAGAAGACTGTGGAGGCTGAGTTATTGGACGCATTCAAGACTAAGTGGAATACATTTTTATATATTAATGGAATGCAGGGATAAGTAGTGATTACAGGATTACATGATCAGCCATGATCTTACTAAAAGAGTGCAGCAGAAATGATGGGCCGAATGGTCTTCTCTTGATTTTATTTCTTATGTTCTTATAAATGAGAGAGATTCCACAATGGCATTGGGTGGCACAGTGCTGCAGCTGAGAGAGCTTCTGCCTCACAGCGCTGAAGTTTCAGGTTCAAACCTGACCTTGGGTCCTGTCTGTATGGATTTTGCATGTCGTCCCCGTGAATGTGTGAATGTCCTCTGGAGTGCTCCAGTTTCCTCCCACATGCCAAAGACATGCGTATCATCAGATTAATTAACCACTGTAAATTACCGCGAGTGAGTGGGAGAATCTGGGGAGATTTGGTGGAAATGAGAGGAGAATAGCAAAAAAAGAGATTAATGTAGGATTAAGTGTAAATGTCTGATTGATGGTCAGTGGTGGTCTGTTGCTATGCAATGAGTCTATGACATAGGGTTTTATGCTTTATTCCTTTCTCTCTACTTACTGTATCATTTATTCCCTTAAATGGCTCAATACTTGTATAAATCACTCCAATAAACCCACATGCTGCTGAGTTCCATGTTCTTACCAGATTCTGAACAAATGTTTAAGATGCTGGAAAAAATCGAAGGTAGATAAAAATGCTGGAGAAACTCAGCGGGTGAGGCAGCATCTATGGAGCGAAGGAATTGGTGACGTTTCGGGTCGAGACCCTTCTGCAGACCGATGTGATATCAAATACCTTCATCGTTTTAAAGCCTGCTATGATCTCACTCTTACTGTTCCCCTTTCTCAAGAAAAGAGCCCCAAACTATCTGCTTTCCTTGATAGTTCCCACCATCTTGTTTCTGGGAACACACTTGTACATTTTTAAAAACTTTTATTCCAGCACCTCGATATCCTTTCTGCTGTATGTGGACCAGATGTTTGAGTTATACCTTGATTGTGGTCTGACCAAGGATCAGTACAGGTTTAATATAATTCTTAACTTTTAAATCCTGTTCCTTTAGAAATGAAAGCCAGTGCTTCCATAACCTCTTGGTGATCTCGAGACCAATATTAGTAATGTACCTAAGATGTTTCCTTGTTGCCCCAAAGTAAGAGCTGCGATGGTCAAAGATTTTCTTGAAAGCTCTGGGGTTTTATGGAAAACACCAAACTTTCCAAGACTTAATGGTGTGGAGTTAAAAAACACAAGAGTTATTAAATGTGGAAAGAAAGAGTTATTTAAAATCTTAAATGTTCCACTTCCTTGGGGTTTTCAGCCTATATGTGTGCATGTGCATGTGGGTGGGGGGGAGCGGGGGGGGGGGGGGGAGCTGTTGGGAAGGGTTGTTATAGGACAGTACCTCTTTGTAGCACCTCTTGCTTATTTTCCATAGAGAAAGGTCACTGTTGTAAACTTAGCATGAAACCATGTTGACATAACCCTGCACAGGAAGCCAGGGAGTGTAATTAAACCCAAGCTGCTTGAAACTCCACTCTGCAGCTTTGAATTAGACTGTTCAGTACAGTATAGTGATCATGGAAACTAACCAGCACTCTCTCCTTCTCTTTCTATCTCTCTCTCTCACACGCACATACACACATGGTCCATTGGTTTTGAACTCAGCATTTAAAATAATACATAGAAACATAGATAGAAACATGGAAAATAGGCGCAGGAGGAGGCCATTCGGCCCTTCGAATGATCACTATTCATTGTGATCATGGGTGTTCGGCCCCAATCAATAACTCGTGCCTGCCTTCTCCCCATATCCCTTGATTCCACTAGCCCCTAGAGCTCTGTCTAACTCTCTCTTAAATCCATCCAATGACTTGGCCTCCACTGCCCTCTGTGGCAGGGAATTCCACAAATTCACAACTGTCTGGGTGAAAAAGTTTTTTCTCACCTCCGTCTTAAATGACATCACAGTGAAGATTCATGCTCACTGCTCAAAAGCACCCCAGATAACACGCTCTGCTCACAAGCATCCCAGATTTTGCCCAAGTTGTCATTCTGAGGGTGAATTTCCAAATTCCTCAAAGTGATAGCACACAAACCTACACATTTCCAAGAAGCTTCGAGAATAACGATCAGCGAATACGGTTCTTTGCCACTGTCTGCAAAATGTCTCCAATTCATAAAGGTTATGAATGACATGATGGCATACAACAGATCTAAAAATATATATATATTTTTTAATAATCTTTTTATTAGAGGCAGGTACATATCATATTAAAAACATTTCATGTATATCATTCCTACATTAGTAATAGTATCGATTGATATTAACTGCTTCTAGTATTTTTTTAATATAGATTAAAAAAAAACATGATAAAGAAGAATGAAATAATTTACTAAAAATACAACATTGGAGATAAGTTCGTCAATTATAAAATATAACTTTTCAACTAATCCTTAATTCGAGTTTCAGTCAGGTTGATGTGCCGAGCCAGTCTGCCCCTTCAAGTCGTCAATGAATGGAGACCATATTCTGATAAAAAGTTCATGTTTGTCCATTAAGACAAGTCTGATTCTTTCCACATGTAAGGTCTCCGACATTTCCACAATCCACATTTTAATTGTGGGGGTTATAGGACCTTTCCAAAATTTTTATATTAATTTTTTCCCAGTTATTATACTATAGCCGATAAAGTTTCTTTGGGTTGTTGTAAATGTTAGGCTTTGTTCTGATATTCCTAGTATTATTAGTTTTAAATCGCGATCCAATTGAGTGTTGACAACTATAGATATTATTCTAAAAATGTCCGTCCAGAAGTTTTTGATTTTTATACAATTTACGAATGTGTGAGTTAGGTCAGCCTCTAAATGTTGACATTTATCACAGATAGGGGAGATATGTGGGAAGATTCTATTTAGTTTTGTTTTGGAGTAATGTAATCTATATAGTACTTTAAATTGTATTAAAGAGTGTCTGGCATTTAATGAACATTGATGTATATGTTGTAAACTTTCATCCCAAATATCTTTCGTTTTTGGTTGGCTTAGTTCATTTTCCCATGTTTGTCTATATAAATCCGTTGGTGGTATCTCACTATCTAATAGGATATTATAAATATGAGATATTAATTTATCTGTATTAGAATGTTTATTCAAACAATCATCAAGAATTTCTGGATCTCTAGTTCTAAGGTTTTGTGTATTTGAATTAACATAATCTCTAAGTTGTAAATATCTAAAAAATTAAGGGACAGAAATACACAAATGAGATTGAACTAATTTATTAAAGCATGTAAAAGAGTAAATCAGTAATACTGCTCAGAACAATGCGAATGGCCTCATTTTATTAGTCAGCACATTAACCTCTCAGCTCATTTGAATTTCTTGTGTGTTTCTTGCATCCCAGACATGCTATTATCCATGGGTCTGAAGAAGGGTTTCGGCCCAAAACGTTGCCTATTTCCTTCGCTCCATAGCTGCCGCCTCACCCGCTGAGTTTCTCCAGCATTTTTGTCTACCTAGTCTTAAAACTGCCTATTCCTTAACTTTCTATTCCCAGTCTATCACACATTTGCTAATGTCAGATCCCAATCCATTGTCCACAGCCACACTCTGCTCTTGTTCTGTTACGCTTTGTGTTAGGCATTACTCCAATCTATTAGTCTGTTGCTCCTGTGTAACACATGCCCCACTCTATTATGCTCTGTGTACTACACTTCCCAGTCTATTCCTCTCTGCATCATAAAAAGCCACAGTCTATTCCCCTCTGTGTAATACATACCCCATTCTATTACCCATGCCCAAGTCTATAAGCCTCTGTAACACTCGCTGCCAGTTTATTACATTCAATGCAACATCACGTTACAGTCTATTACATACTCCATTGGTCACTTTGTAACCCACTGCCCTAGTGTATTACACCCTGTTTAATGATCTGCTCCTGTCTGTTACACACTGTGTAACACTCACTGACTCAGTCTTTTACACCATGTAAATCACACCGCCCAGTCTATTTCCCTCTTTGTACCGCACTGTCCGGTCTATTCCCCTCTGTGTCCCATACTTCTTCAGTCTATTACACTCTATGTAACACACTACAAGATTCTACTCACCCCCATCTAACCCACTGACTCATCTAATACTGATGTGTTTAAGCATACAAGACCCTGGGCCAAGAGCTTGAAATGAGATTGCTCCAAATATTTTTTTTCTGACTGGCCAAGACATTATAGGCTGAATGGCCTCAATCCATGCTGTAAGTTTCAATAATGCTTGGAGCTTTCTAATACCTGTTTATTACCAGCTGTGCCATTAATTCCCAACTGTCACCTTATACCTTGCTGTTTTCTGGGCATTATGGTATGAAGATGGGACTCAGATGGCGCATTCTCCACTGTGATTCAGAAGATTATTTAATATACCTCCACTCCAAATACTTGAACACATAAATCGAGCCAACACTCCAGTGCAGAATTGAGAAGATGTGCTCGATCAGGATACCACTGTATGGATCACAATGTTGATCACAGAATGATCGTATGATCACCAAAAAATATCCCAATGTGTTAATTCAAAGAGCAGCAAGTATCCCAATCAATAAGTGTTCATCAACAACACAACAAATGATATTATCTGATCATTATAACAACGCTAGTTTGGTGCTGCATTCATTGACTGCTGCAAGTTTCTCCATTTTAACAATGACAGCTTTATTCTGCTAGTCTTTTCTAAAACTCCCCAAACACCTAATTTTTACCATCACACAGAGAAACTTGGCTGTCAAATTGAGCCAAAAACAATTTCTTTAAAATAAACAATTGAATCATTAAGAGATCGACACGTTTGGGAAAGCAGAAACAAGGAACTGTAGATGCTGGTTTACAAAACAAAGACACAGAGTGTTCGAGTAACTCAGCATGTCAGGCAGCATCCCTGGAGAACATGGATAGGTGGAATTTCGGGTTGGGACCCTTCTTCAGACTAGGAGGCAATTGATATAGATGTCTTCGGCAATCAGCAGGAAATGAGCCATGTGAATTGTGCTTGGAATACTAAAGACATTCCACTGCCTTACTGTCAATCCTTCTCAATACTTCTCCGTGGGTATTTGTGTTGGCATTGGTTTATTATTGTCACGTGTACCGAGAGACTGGGAAATACTTTGTTTTGTGCCCTATCCAGGCAATTCATACCACACTGTACGTCAGTACAGTTATACCATACATGAGTACAAAAGATAGTGCAAAATAAGAAAGGAAACAGTGTGCAGTATATAGTGCTGAGTATCAGAGAAAATACAGATAAAAATAAGTGCAAAGTCCACAACAAGGTAGATTGGGAACACACCTTTAACATATGAGAGGATGTTCAAGAGTCTGATAACAGCAGGGAAGCTGTTCGTTCTTCAGTCTCGTGGTACCTGCTTTCAAACCTTTGTCTTTTTTGTCCCAAAGGGAGATGGGAGAAGAGGGAATGACTGGGGTGTGATAATTCATAGACGCAGAGTTAGGCCATTCGGCCCATCCAATCTACTCCACCAGTCAATCATGGCTGATCTATCTTTCCCTCTCAACCCCATTCTCCTGCCTTCTCCCCGTAACCTTTGAAATTGTGATTGGCCTTGATTATGTTGGCTGCTTTTCCAAGGAAGCATGAAGTATAGATGGAGTCAATTAGGGGGGAGGGGGGGAGGCTGGTTTGTGTAATGGATTGGGCTGCCTCCACAAGTCTCTGCTATTCCTTGCTGTCTTGTAGTCTTGTGCAGAGCAGTTGCCTTACCAAGCAGTGTTGCAACTCGACAGGATGCATTCTCTGGTATATCTTTAGAAATTGGTTAGTCATTGAAGACGTGCAATATTTCTCTAGTTTTTGGAGGAATTAGAGGTGGCTGATGTGCTATCACAGCAGTAGCATTAATTTGGTTGGACCAGGACAAATTATTAGTGATATTTACATCTAGGAGCTTGAAGCTTTTGGTCATCTCCACTTCACCACCTTTGATATAGACTGCATTACATGTCACATATCACATGATGTACCCCATCACATGTCAAGTGCAAGGTGATCGTCAACAGGTAGAAACCATCTCTGAATTGCCAACCTAACCAAACCTTAACAACATCACAGCAAAGCACCTGAGGGGTGGTGTTATACAGTAGAGGTGTGCGGAATCATAAGGGGAGTGGATCGGGTAGATGCACAGTCTCTTGCCTAGAGTAGTGGAATTGAGAACCAGAGGACATAGGTTTAAGATGAGGGGGGAAAAATTAGATAGGAATCTGAAGGGTAACTTTTTTACACATAGGAGTGGTAGGTATATGAAACGAGCTGCCAGAGGAGGTAGTTGAGGCAGGTACTATCATAACATTAAATAAATATTTGGGACAGGTACATGGATAGGTTTGGAGGGATATGGGCCAAACGCAGGCAGGCGGGACTAGTGTAGATGGAACATGTTAATCAGATGGGCCGAATGGCCTGTTTCCACACTGTACAACGTTCTATAAATCTACTGGATCGGGAGAATTCAGTACATTAGGCGCGTAGACCGGACTGGACATTTGTAAGTGCTGCCAAAATATGGGCGACTCATACATGTGTGATCCATGCAAAAAGAATTTCACTGTGCAGTGCATATGTGACAATAAAGAACTATTGAACCATAGTGTAACCAGCTTTGGATGAGAACCAGGCAAGGATCTTGCAGAATAAGCTGCAATGAAAAACTTATCTCAGCACAGAGCCAATAATTAAACTGACCAGTTTCAACCTATCCAGGAAGAAATTAATGGTTATCCAGAACAGGACAAGAGAGATTTTGTTTCATACTTTACTTCCCACAACCCAGAAGGAGGTCACTCAGCTATCATGTCCTTTAACTCATTAACTCTCACATGCTCATAAATTAGGTGAATTAACTTACCAGTACGGATTTGGGATGTACAGTATGTGGAAGCTGGTGCACTCTGAGACAACATATGTGGCCATAGGAAGAATATGCAAACTCAACACAGATGCCACAGGAGGTCAGGATTGAACCTGGGTCCCTGGATCTGTGAGGCCACTGCACAAATTGGAGTGCAACCAGGTACTGTGTCTATCTCTAGCACACGTTGAAGACGAAAAAGCTGGATGCACGCAGAAACTTCAAGGTGTCTCACTGATCACATCTGAATGCCGGGAATATGATCTCAAAGTAAATGAATTGAACTCTATCAAAATACTTTTATTTATTTCTAGAAAGTGGGCTTTGATGGCAGGGCTGCCATTTATTGTCCATCATCACTGCTCTTGAACAGGCATGCATGGAAATGCATCCTTGAAATACTCCATTCCAGGATTTCTACCGAGCATGATGAAGAAATGGCTATGTATTCATAAGGCCTGAAGTGTACCTGCAGCCACTGACATTGTGTTGCATCTGCTACCATTGTCCTGATATGTAGATGCAGTGGGCTTGGTGGTGATGTTGAAGATTCAATGATTCACTGATACTTTATTGTCACATGTGAAATTCTTTGTGTTTGCATACAATCCTTGAAAATCTTACAGCAGGCTTCACCTAGGCAGTATCCCCCCAAAAAAGTGCCACGTTTCTGGTGCCGACAAAGTTTCAAAAGTTCTTAGTACAGTCTTCTTGCAGCGGCTAGCAAGGCCTGCACCACACGTGGCTGCATTGAGTTGTTCCAGTGCATTGTGTTGATGGGATAAAATGCAGCTGTGGGAGCAAAATGGAGGTGAGGCACAGGATAAAAGAGGGGGGTGTTTGATGGCTATTGGACTAAGATTTCAGCTGTGGTAAATAGCCAATGCTGGTTGGAGATGAGTAGACTTGTAGCAGGAAGCTCACCTGAGACAAATGGCTTGTTTCTATGTTCTATATTCCTTGTAAAATAATGTCTATACAACAGACATCTTATTTACGTAGAGTACAATATACATGGAACAACACAGCTACAATTCTCTATTAAACTGAGGGTATTGTTTGATTATATGTCACAGTGCGTTTTGCCTTTTTCTTAAATCCCACATGTTTTGTGGTGTCTGTTTAAAAAAAAAAATGGTTAGAACTAACAGCCAACAGCAGCTCTGTTCGGCCTAACCCACCCGTTTGCTTGGAAACCCTACACCTGTTGAAAGGCCTCCACGGGTCTGATATGGGCCTTTGAAGGCCCGCCTGGAAAAAGCAGCTTAATCTGCAATTACACAGCCCGCATTTTCTACTGAATCGGAAACAAATTCAGCCACTTCAGAGCCAGGAGGCTTAACCGCTGGGAGGAGTTGAGCTGAAGGCTAGATGAAAGCTCCTTGCCGCTGGCACAGCCATCGCTCCCAGGCATCGTATCCAAGCAAATGCGGAGCGGAGGATCAAGTTAATGCGCCGAGACTAAATATAGGGTATCACGCTGTTAATTCCGAGGTGTTCAGTTTCGCTCGCGGCCTGTGAATGGCTTGGGTCTCACCAGAATCTCCGACAGATGGAAGAACAAAAAGAACTTTATTTTCTGGGAAGGAATCCCACTCCCCACTCTCCCCCTTCTCCCCCCCCACCCTCCCATTCCTGCTCCGTCTCCCCAGATGAGAGAATAGAGCCAACTTCAGAATTCCCAATGCCATTTCAGACTTCTCTTCTCCTCACGCATGCACACGAGCTTCTTTCAAACATAGATGAGTCTCCTCAAACCTGTCTCAAATAACTTTCCCACCGTTTCTCAACCCATGCCAAACTCAGCCACCACCCAGCCTGCCGCTCAAGCCCACTGTGTCACACTAACCTCAGGCACTGTTCCTAAAGGTGTTTCTCCAGGTCTGAGAGCACAAACTGAGTGACCGTGGACTATTCAACTGTGTCATAGAGTCATGGAGTGATACATCGTGGAAACAGGACCTTCGGCCCAACTTGCCCAACATGTCCCAGCTACACTCCAACCTGCCTGCGTTTGGTCCATATCCCTCCAAACCTGTCCTATCCATGCATCTGTCTAACTGTTTCATAGGTGTTGGGGTAGTCCCTGCCTCAACTACCTCCTCTGTCAGCTTGTCACCTCCTCAACTCCTCCCCCCTCCCCCACTCTATTTGGTGCATTTATAAGTTATAATTTATTGGAGAATGTAAGGTTGGTGTTTATGAGCATGGTGTGTGGCAGCCTGGTATGGTTTGCAATTTTTACTCCTATATCATGGGACAGACACTGGCTATCTATCCTATCCCTGCCTCTCACAATTTTATATCTATCTCTCCTATCATTGCTCAGCCTCCTTCACTCCATGGAAAACAGACTCAGCCTGTCCAAGGACAGACATAAAATGCTAGAGCAACCGATAGAATCCCTGGAGAAGATGGATAGTTGATGTTTCAGGTCAAGACGCTTTAATCAGTCAGAAGAAGGGTCTCAATCGGAAATGCCACCTATCCACGTTCCCCAGGGATGCTGCCTGACCTGCTCAGCTAATCCAGCATTTTGTGTCTTTCCTTGGAAAACCAGCACCAGCGGTCCAATCTCTCCTGATAACTCAAGTCCCCCAGTCCAGGCAACGTCCTTGTGAATCCTTTCTGCATGCTTTCTAGTTTCATTACTGTGGGGTGGTGACCAGAACTGCACACGAGGCTCCCAAAACTCAGTACAGCCGTAACATGACAAGATACCATAACAATGCTAGAAGTATCTGTTTACACTCTCACTTCAACAATCCACTGCTCGATGGTGTTACCACAAACTATCTAATTTATGTGAAATATATTTATTTCGCAGTTGAGCCACAATTTTGTTTCTTTCTCAACTGAAGATTGACTTCCACCTCCATTCCACTTCCACCTGAAGATTTGGATGAACTCAGCGCATGATGATTTGAACGTTGTCAGTCTCCAGTCAATGAGTAACTCAATAGATAGACCTAGTGGAATATTCTGGAGTTTCCCAAGAAGTTAGCTAATCAATGCCTCGCAGTTCAACTTATGCCCACTTGTAACACTATTTTGTTCATGCTTCTTTGATAATTATCACTGATCTCTTCGGGCACTCGATTTTATTCTAGACCATATTGTGAAAAATACCATTTTGTTCCAAAGGCCGTCAAAAAAAACCAAATTAAATTGAGGATTATTATCCAAGATGAGTATTTCTGGTGAGCTGTGACATGAGGCCATGGATCTCAATTCTTCAACAGTCTGCCCCAATGTAGGACAGGACCCAAAAAGATTCACCCTGAGTAACTATTTAAGATGCCATCATTCACTATAATTAAAATATACTCTTTGAAATAGTCTTGTTGGCCATTTTTAATTCTGCAAAATGCCTTCGCTGGCTATCCTTTGCAATCTTGACAGATGGTACATGAGTCCATTAGCTCATCAAAATCTTTAATTAACCCAGACTCATAAATATAAGTTCTGACAATAGCTTTCATGCTCAGGATAACTAGAATATTCGGAATGAAGCTCTCTCAACTTCGGGGCAGTGGTCTGATTATGTCCTTTACTGTCATTTTTGCTGTAATCTTCATTATTATAATCACAAAATCCTCTGCCACCAGTTATCACATATCACAATTTATCACATATCACATTTCACAATTGTGAATATCACATTTTTACTTGTGTCTGAATTCTCCCTGGTCACTCCTGCTTCTCCCTTGTCCCATCCGGCAAGAGGTACAAAAGGGTGAAAACGCACACCTCCAGATTCAGGGACAGTTTCTTCCCTGCTGTTATCAGGCAACTGACCAATCTTATCACCAACTAGAGAGTGATCCTGACATACCATCTACCTAATTGGAGACCCTTTTATCAGACTTTCCTGGACTTTATCTTCCACTAAGCATTATTCCCATATCCTGTATCTGTACACTGCAGATGGCATGATTCTAATCATGTATATTCTTTCCGCTGAATGGATAGCATGTAACAAGAAAGCTTTTCACTGTACCTCAGTACACACGACAATAAACTAACCTAAACTAAACTAAACTAAACTCAACTAAACTAAGCCAAACATTTGGTAATCTATAATACCATTTTGTTTTAAACTTTCAAATTAAATCATCTAATCAGTTTGAGATAAGAGAATATGCCATCTTTGCATTCCCAATGCAGCCATTAAATCAGGTTACAGACTTAGGATGAAGAATTTTTTACATGGGCAATGTTTTATGACCAAAGTTAAAGCACTGTCCAATTGCAAGTGGTGGAACATTTTCACACCAAAACCAGTTTCTTGTATCTCCTTCTCAATTTGAGCTTAGTTTCTTTCAGTCTTCTTCAATGTACATGATTCCAAAATGATGATCTCTTCTTGACCTTGGCCCCGCATATGGCTGATTATAGTTTGCACTCCCTAATTCAAAGCATCACACAAGCTTCAATGCACATGTTGTATCACAGGCAGCCAACAGAGATTAGCTTCACAGATTCCTCTTACATTATGTCATATGCCATTTATTGTTCTGAGTCCCAATTCTACTTTTTTGTATTTTTTCAGTCATTAATAGTGTTGGTACACTCATACCGTTTGGCTAAATTCCAGCATGTAACCAGACCATGCCGAACAATAATATAAGTTTCACAATATTTTCAGGTTTCACCACCTTCACAATTGCTTCTACTTTTGGATGACTGATTGCAATTGTACTTCCAGCCCAAACACAAAGACCTTATTTCTCTACAAATCATATTTACTTCTTTTGACTTTTACATTGTCTTCATGCAGCTACCTGAACACGTTTTCCAAATTATCACGGATTTTCTTCTTTGGCCCTTATCTGCAAGTAGAATATCTCTGACAATTTCACACAATAATAAAGTTGTGAGTAGGACTAAGGGCTCTCATGCGTGTTCGTTGTCATCACCGAAGATAGATACGAAAAGCTTGATTAACTCAGCGGGTCAGGCAGCATCTCTAGAGAAATTGAATCTCTGGGGAAATGGGTGGGGCGGGGGGGGGGGGGGGGGGGGGGGGAGAAGAAACTGGAGGCGAGAAAAGGGTAGAACAAAATAAAACTGATTTTCAATTTATGTGAACTGAAGTTCAAAAATTCTATCCGCCCCCCCCCCCACGCCACCTCTATCTTTCAGTCTGAAGAAGGGTTCCGACCCAAAACACCACCCATTCCTTTTCTCCAGAAACGCTGCCTGACCCGCTGAGTTACTCCACCATTTTGTGTCTATCTTCAGTATAAACCAGCATCTGCAGTTCCTTCCTTCACACTCAGTTGTCATTAGTCCTTGAATGACCAAGTGAATGGACCAGCTCTAGTTTGGTTGCATGTAGTTCCTGAGAAATAGGCAATGGACACCATTCATCATCAGCTGCCTCATCCACTGTCTCCATATACACAATATGAAGACAGATTGTTTCTGCTTTAGATACTACTGCCTAGTCTTTAGTAGAATACCATTTAATTTTAATTTATCCAGGTCTTCCAAGTGTTTTTTTTAAATCAAGAAGTGACAGATTGATGTAATAATTATGTTTGTATCCAAGAATATTTCTACATACTTTCGCCATAGTAGTCGGCATGGTGGGCGGAGAGGCCTGTTTCATCAATACTTGGCAAATTTATATAATTAGCCATAACCATCAATGGATTTATTTAATTTGCCCAAAGGTCTTCAATACTCATCTGAAAATGATGTCTCGTGTTCACATTAAGCTGGAAGGAATGTAGAGAAGATTTACATGGCTGTTCCCAGGACTAGAGGGTCTGAGCTATTGGGAATGGTTGGGCAGGCTATGACTTTATTCCTTGGAGTGCATGAGGCTGAAGGGTGATCTTATCGAGATGGATGAAATCATGAGGGGAATTGATAGGATGAAAGCACGGATTATTTTGCCCATGGTAGGGCAATCAAGAATTAAAGGAAACTGAGGGGCAACACTTTTAACTGAGAGGGTCATGAACATATGGGACAAGCTGCCAGAGGATGTAGTTGACGCACGTAAGATAACAGCCGTTAAAATACACTTGGACATAGAGGTATATGGATAGGAAAGGTTTAGAGTGGTATGGGTCAATGGGACCAGTTTAGATGGGGCATTTTGGTTGGCATGGATAATTTGGGTCAAAGGGCTTGTTTCCATGCTATATGTTGCCTTGTCAATGCTCATGTGGGTAGACTGATGCACATTAAGGAAAACATTTGTCTCAAAGGCGTTTTTGCTTCCTGTTATTGCGGCTGGTGTTGATCTACATTGGCTCAGTTGTTCAATATCGTTTCATACTTCATCTCTCTTGCTTTAATTTGTGAAAACATCCCCTCTATGAAGAAATCATGATCTTCAAGTTGCTTTGACTAAGAAGCTTAGATCTGGACTTACACGCTGAGGATGTTTGCCCTTCATCTGACAGCAAACACTTTTCCCTTTTGAGTTGGCATTAGTGCAGAGGAAGGGTTGTAATACATCTAAGGCAACAGCTCACACCTGTCTCACCTTCATGTTTCAGATACTGCTCTGGAACCCATCTTTGCTGTTGCTCTTTGACTGTGATTTGCCATTCGGTTTGTACCTTAAATTGGACAAACATCTTTAGCATTCCTCAGAGCAATTCCCCATAGACTATTCAAATTTGCACATATTTGACAGAGATAGATAGATTCTTGATTAATACGGGTGTCGGGGGATAAGGGGAGAAGGCAGGAGAATGGAGTTGAGAGGGTGATAGATCTGCCCTGATTGAATGGCGGAGTAGACTTGATGGGCCGAATGGCCTAATTCTGCTCCTATCACTTATGAACATAATGATCAAATGTGAGATTCTACATGTTTAATAATATCAACTGAACTCACCCAAAACCGATTTGTAAATCACCTTGCAGTCCAAGAAGACACCAAAGATGTAACTGGTTTATTCAATGCGTTTGTAATATTAATCTGTGCACACCTCCTATATTTATCTTACATTTACAAACACAGGAGATGTGCAATATCCTATGAAGATGTCTATAGAAAAGCAAAGGGTTTTCCAGTTGTCTTGGTCAATATTCTACCCTGAATTTTACTCAATCACCTACCCAGCAAACTGGTCATTCATCGGATTTTTAAAATGCATTTCATTCATAATGTTAGCGTTCAGATCAGCAGCTGTGTAAAATTGGAGCCACAGGTCCTTGAAGAAGAAATCCAAACGCATTTTAAGCTCAAGCTAAGTGATAATTATTCTACTTGTCCAAGAATGCCATGCCAAACACAAAGTGCAATAGTATTGATTTTCATTGGCACACCATGCTTGCACAAAATGGCTGTTTATACAGTTACTCTGCAAGTCTCCAATGGATGATTAAATATCTTGGTTTGCATGCTATGCCCAGTGAGCAATGTGGCAAAATGAACAACACTTGATGTTGGGAACGCACAACAGGATTTGAATTTATTCATGTCATGACCACGGATTCCAGGAAAACACTGCATGATCCCAACAGGCCTCATTTATGTGGATTTAACAGGAAGATGGCTTCCCTAGAGGCTGCGTAGAAACGAAATGCAAAGTTATTTTATTTATCTTAACATGTTCTGTGAGTGTCAGGAGAGCTGGCAGTCATTACCCGATGTACGCCCTGCTCCCTGAGTGAACAGCAGTCAGTCCATGCACTGACTTCACCATCCCTCACCTTCCTCTCCTCCAATGAATGAGATTACTGTTCACAGGTCTTTCACTTGATCTGCATAGGGATAGTGTACAGTTCTTCAGACTGAATCTAAAAGCGGTCATGTTCACCAAAAGCACACATTTCTATTAAACTTGTTGGAAAATCCACGAGTGGACATTATTGGCCATGACTCCATTGTGTCAGTTCAGCTCAGACATTAATTCTGAGTCAAAAGGTTCTGAGATAAGTCCCCGACATTGACGACTAAGGATATAGTCTCAGCTAAAGCTAAAGACACACTAAACACTTAAAAAAAAATCTCAGGTGGTCCCTTTGGATCAGGGATGACTTCCTTCTGCTCCAGTTCTCAGATGGCTGATGAGCCCAATGAAGGACGTGTAGACTCTGGCACATGTAGGACAGGATGAGGCTGACCGGGTATGTGAGGGGTGGGCTCGTTGATGCAGACCTTCTGCTGTTTACATTTGGCTTTTATGTACGCAGTGCCATAGAATGCAACTGGATCACATGTTTCCTTAGCCTCCTCCATTCCAAAGAAAGTAACTGTAGAAAGGCTAACTTCACATCTTTACTCACGTTCGCTCTCCTTGTCAACAACTTTGTCGATCTTCTCCAAAACTCCTCCAGCATTATTTATTCTCTCTGCTGGTGTAGAAGCTACAAATATATGAATACTCCAGCTGTACCTTAGCCAACGACGTGTATAGTTCTGTCATAATCTCCCCATTGTTATATTCTATCCCTTTGGCTAATGAAGTCAAATATCAAATATATCTGCCTATCCATATTCTTTTTACCAGTCCTGTTACCATCAGGATTTGTGGCTCGGAACTCCTGCATCTCTCTGTTTCTCTACAATTCTTTGTGCCCAACAATTTATTGTCCTTCTTTGCCCTCCCTGAATGCATTTGTGTTCATCTCTTTGGTATGAATTCCATTTGCAATGTTTCAGACTCATTATCAGCCTACCAATATCAGCAACCATAGCTGTCATGTTCATTAATAATTTTGTATCATCTACAAACTTCTCAATCATGGCTCCTGCACATTGGGTCAAAAGGAGCACGCGATTAATTGGAATCAGACTGGAACCAGACTGGAATTTCCCATTCAACCATTGCCCTTTCCTTTTGACCACCGTGCCAACTGTAAAATCAACTCGCCATCTAAGCTTGGAATGCTGTTTTTTATTTTTCTGTTATGAGCTTTTACTTGTCTTAGCTGGGTTCCATTCCTCAACTAACACTAACTCACAAGCCAGTCAGTGTGTTGGTGTTTGTGTGTGCTGTGGATTTTGTGGATTCTGTGGCATTACATTTCTGGAGCATTTCTTTGGACCACCGATAAAGAGAGAGAAATGGATAAGGTGCGACAAAAATGCCAGCTTTTCCTGTGGACATTTTAAATTCTCAATGTCTTAATTATTTTCTAAAAACAGTTCAGGAATCTCTCTGTGGGGGAAGACGAAAGGGTTCAATGTTTGGTAACATTTTTCTCCTGTAACCTAACACCAACATTGCTTCCAGAATAAACATCGCAACATCTTCCATGGGTTTCAACAAACTTCTGACGCCAACCAGACTGGCACCTACTCATTTCCCAAAGTTGCCAGGTTTCAGTGTTAGCACCTTGCTGAAGCCATGAAGGCTGTGTTTTAAATCTGAGTTCCTTCATTGTTTAATGTGTAACTGCGCACTGGTGCTGTGGGTTTACTGTTAGTGGGTGTTCAAGTATTGTGGTTACATCTGATCTCTGTTAGAATAGTTGGAGCTGCACTCCCTGCTTTACTTAACGTTCCCCTTTCACATTGTGTTGCTGCTGGACGAGTTGAATGGATTTAAATAGACTTTTTTCTTAATTTATTGTGTGTGGTTCTGGTCATTCCATTGCAGGAAGGATGTGGAGGCTTTTGAGAGGTTGCAGAGAGGTTTACCATGATGTTGGCTGGATTGGAGGCTATTTACATGCAGAGAATAGGCAAAGTCGGATTTGTTTTCTTTGGAGTGCTGTAGGCTGAGGGGAGACCTGGCAGAAGTTTATAAAATTATGAGAGGCACAGATAGCGTTGACAGAATCTTGCTTCCCAGGTGGACCTGTCATGTAATAAACATAGCCTTACGTTCAGAGGGGGAAGGCTTAAAGGAGATATGCGGGGCAGGTTTTTTTACAAAGAGTATGTGCTTCTAACTGGTATGCTAACTCACTTGGTCTCACCCTATATCAAAGGTATTCCATATATCACTTCATCCTTCTCAAACATTCTCTGAAGCAGAAGGCTGTTTTCCCCTCTCTTTACCATTCTGACAAGAAATCTTGGACCTAAAATAATAACCATATTCCTCGTTCCGTCGACACTGCCTGACTAGCTGAGTGCTCCCAGTATTTTCTATTTTCAATTGTTTATTGCAGGTTTCCAGCACCAGAACTTTTTTTTTTTTCCTTTGAACAGATTTCAGATCGTTGATCCTCACAATTATTTCCCTTCACCAATTCCTTCTT
Source organism: Amblyraja radiata (assembly GCF_010909765.2). Classification (NCBI taxonomy): domain Eukaryota; kingdom Metazoa; phylum Chordata; class Chondrichthyes; order Rajiformes; family Rajidae; genus Amblyraja; species Amblyraja radiata. The sequence continues at coordinate 51,641,779 of NC_045966.1, forward strand.
GCCTTTACTTAGTGGCAGTCCTGAGACAAAGGGTCAATTGCACATTACCCGTTAACTCCAGGCTCACTAAGAATGTCTGCAGTGTGAATAGGTATGGAACATTGTGACTTTCGAATATAATAGAACCCATGGAACCATCCAGCAGAATAAGGCAGGACTCTGCAGTGTGATGGACGTTATCTATCCTTTAACCCACCTCAATCTCACAGATTATCTGATCATTATCACAATGCTGTCCATGGGATCCTTCAGGGGCTGTCCCACTTGGGCGACCTTATTGGTGAGTTTAGAAGAGTTTAGGGCTAGTCCCACTTGGGTGACCTAATCCGCGGGTTCTGGCGAGTTTGCGCTCGACTCATACTCGCAGCATGGTCAACACAAGGTCGTAGGAGGTCTTCGTAACTCTCCTTCATGCTCGAGAGTGGTCTCCGCATACTCGAGGCCTCAGCTAAGTCGCGGCGTTTTTTTCAATATGTTAAAAAATGCCCGCGAGTAAAAAAAGATCGCCATGGAAAAAATCGATACATTTTTTTACTCGTAGGTTTAGTCGTAGTAGGTCATAATAGGTCGTAGTAGGTCAGCATGTTAGTAGTAGGTAATCGAGGGTAGTCGAAGGTAGTCGTAGTTAGTCTTCATCATAGTCGAAGGGAGATCGAAGGAGGTCATCTTCACTCTCCATTATTCGGTGTCCAATTTTCCCGAAGTTAGTCGTAGCTCGTCGAAGCTGGTCTTCAACATAGTCGAAGGAGGTCGAAGGAGGTCTTCAACATGTCATTTTTTCGAACTCTTCGAAACTCGCCGATTAGGTTGCACAAGTGGGACAGGCCCTTTCTGTGCACTTTTCTCTGCCATGTTTTCGTACACCACAAAAAGGCCTGCACTTCATAAAAAAAGTTTCATTGGGTGCAACCTTCTACATTTTGCCATTCATTGCCAGCTCTGGCAAGAACATACAAAGCCTAAGCAAGCTTTGTCCTGAAACACAGCTCACTGTTTTAACAATCTTTCTGGAACCGGAAGGTAATACTTGGCTTCCATTCTCTACTGCAAATAAGGCTGGAAATTTGGACATTTGATTTCATCAGAGCTATGCTTATGGAAGGTGGCTATTTGCAGAGAGCTCAATGACTTCCAAGCTGATTTGCACGACTCCGGAAATTCAACCGGGTGCTTTAAGTTGCAAATTGAGCCTCTGCTAATAATGTCAGAAGCAAACCCAAAGAAATCATTTCCTCTGTGGTGTCCGTTCAGTCTGCTGTCCAGCAAGTTGAATGATATTGCCATTGGGTAACTATGGTTTAACAGCAGGGAACTACCACATCAGGGAACTTCACTCCTACTGACCTCCTCTCTAATGGGCTGAAACCCCACTGTCCTTGCCACCTCTGCCTTCAAGGCCACCAGCATAATCATGGTCCAGTCTCACCCCAGTCACTCCCTGTTCCCCTCCTCTCCCATCAAGCAAAAGGTACAGAAGTTTGAAAACTCATATCTCCAGATTTATGGACAGGTTCTTCCCAGCATTTATCAGGCAACTGAACGATCCTCTCATTAGCTCCGGTGCGGTCGGTCCTGACCTCCCATCTACCTCATTGGAGACCTTTAATCAGACTTTATCAGACTTTATCTAGCACTAAATGGTGTACCCTTTATCCTGTGACTGTACACTCTGGAAGGCTAAGTTGTATTCATGTACAGTCTTTTCTTTGACTGGATAGCACGCAAACGAAAGCTTTTCACTGTACCTCGGTATTCATGGCAATAATAAACTAAACTAAACAGCCCACTACCTCAGCAAACCCTCAAGTTCTCCATCATTCCTTGCCTCTTCTCACTCCTGCTCCCTGTTCAGTCCCCAACTCCCCAATTGCCCATTCACTGCCTGGTTGCTCCATATCTCTGGCCTGTTGAAGCAATTGGCCTTGACATTTCATCCCCTCCTCGACTCTGGCCCCAGCTCCAGCCCTCACTGAGGTAATGATTTGACCTCGATAGGCCTATATAGAGCGGATGTGGAAATTCCAGTAATGGGAGAGTGTAGAACCAAAGGTCACAGCCTCAGAATAAAAGGACGTACGTTTAGAATGGAGATGAGGAGGAATTTCTTCAGCCAGAGGGTGGTGATCTGTGTAATTTATTGCCACAGACAGCAGCAGAGGCCGACATTGGGCATTTTTAAAGCGGAGATTGATACTGTAGGTTCTTGATAAAGGTTACGAGGAGAAGGTAGGAGAATGGGTTTGAGATGGAAAAATAGATCAACCATGATGGAGTGGTGGAGTAGACTTGATGAGCTGATTTTGCTCCAGTGATCTATGGTCTTATGATCCTGACTACAAACTGAGGTTCTAATTTGAACCTTCTCCTTGCCCCAACTTGGTCACAAGCCCTCTGACCCGGGGCTTCTGGCCTGTCCTGGACAGCACAGAACCAATTGTTTCTTACCCATCACCCCGGCCTTAGCTCCTGCAACCTTGAATCTAATCCAGCAAACACACACATTCAAATTTCCTAGCTAGGCCCTGGATTAGCTAATACCATTAACGAATATCTCCTGGAAGCTCATTCCCTTCAACTCAGAAACCCCACCCCTTATCCCACAAATGCTGTAAGTTGCCACCACATCTCCAGCCACTCCAACATCTGTGAACATGTTCTTACCTCCTACATCTTGTCTTCCAGCTCCCTGTCAGCGTGTAGGTGACCCTGTCAGCTCCTGGGAAACAATCCCATTCATGCCCCTCCCCCCCCCATCCTCATCCCATTACTTCCTTGTACCCCTGCAAATGAACACCCATTAACTCCACAGCAGCAGAGTGGAACAGGGGGTAGAGCTGCTATTGCACAGGGTCAGAGACAGGGATTGGATCCTGACCTCGGGTGTTGTCTGTCTGGAGGTTGTACGTTCTCCCTGCGAGTGTGTGGGTTTCCTCCGGGTACTCTGGTTTCCCAAAGACGTGCGGGTTTGTACGTTAGTTGGCCTCAGCAAGCTGCCCTTAGTGTGTAGGGAGTGGATGAGAAAGTGGGACAACACAGAAGTAGTGTGAATGGGTGATTGATGGCCAGCGTGTACCTGGTTTGTCGAAGGGCTTGATTCCATGCTGTATCTCTGTGGAAACTACACTTTGATATATTTGCCATTGACTTCCACCAAGGGAAAATTTACAGCAGTCAATTAACCTGCCAGAAAGTCTCCAGGAGGACGGTGGAGAGCGTGGAGAGATCACCAAGAGAATGTTCCAACTCTGTACAGATAGCATGCAAGATCAGGATTTTACTTCGGAGTCACGTGAGTGACTACGTGAAGAACCCGCTCAGCGCGCATGCGCGGCATTAACGCCAGCAGTGCAACAGCGGCTGCAACGGGAGTTAGGCGCTCCTGCTACAGAATGAACCGGACCGTCAGGTGAGTATCCTGAGGTCGGGTTTCTATTACAGGGGAGCCTTTTTCTGCTTGTGTTTTACAGGCAGAGAAAAAGGCTCTGGAACAAAACTGTCCCCCGTTCAAGGAGGAACGTTTTTCCGTCGGGGAGGGGGGCAGCAACAGGCGATAGGAGCATCTACCCGGTGTTCCGCTTTTCCCGACACCGTGCCGAGCCCAGCCCGCTAGTACCTGAGCAGCGGGTTGGATGCATAGCCACCCAAAGAGGCATCCGGCAGGTGTTCCCGATTTCGGATGGGACGTCTCTCCACCCGCACGAGGGGAGAGAGAGCCGCCTGAGCCGCTGGAGCGGCTCTCGGAGCAGGTGCCTGCGAGACGCGCTGCTTGAGGGGCGCTCTCGCTTCTACAAGGCACAAAAGCTCTAGAAGAACCTGTCCCCCGCTCGACTCCAACGGAGGAGCGTTCCATTGCAGGGGGGGCAGCAACAGGCGGTAGGAACAAATACCGGGCGCTCCGCTATCCCCATCACCGCGCCGAGCCCAGTCCCGCTAGTGCCTGAGCTGCGGGCTGGATGTTTAGCCATCCGAAGAGGCATCCGGCCGGTGGCTTCCGACTTATCGGAGGGGACGTCTCTCCACCCGCATGGGAGAGAGACAGCCGCCTGAGCTGCTGGAGCAGCTCCTGGAGCAGGAGCTCCTGCGAGACACGCTACGTGAGGGGCAGTCTCGCTGGAGGGTTCAGGCATACCCTCCACAGTGCCTAGGCACTGCCCATCGCTTCCTCCTTAGTGTGGTTAGCTTTGGGGTGACCAGTGGCTGGGCTGGTCATGAAGAGGGGTCATTGGCTGAACAACATCGGGAGTATGCTTGAGGTACAGGATCAGGAAGAGCTGCTGGGTGTAGCCGCTATGTGGCTCCACCACTAGTGAGATGGCTTTTCAGTCTCAACTGATGGCCAGCTTACTACGTGTTCTTTTCAAAAAATCTCCAAGACAGGTAGTCATGAGGCGTTGGATTTCATCACACTTCCCCTAAATTGCATTTACTCAAAGTGGCCACCATTATTGGAGGGTACATTGAGCATCGCTTTAAAAAAGCCAAAATATCAAAATATGAATTTGATATCCCTGACGTCGGCTATCATTTTCGCATGCTCTTTCCAGAGGGTCACGGTAGTATGGCAAAACACCTGACCTACTGTTCGCAGTGCTCCGCAACTTCTCAGGAAGTTACAAAACCTGCCCTCAAAGAACGCCGACCTCACAAAAACTGGACGAAGTGTCCAAAATATCGGCGCAAGAGGGCAGGGTCTGGAATGAGCACCACACGTAAACCAGTCAGCAGTACCTCTAACGCGTCCACCAGGAGGGTCCACCTCATGGTACTGGTGAAAGCTCGGGGCCTGCATGCCAATCCTGTAAGCCTTTCAGGCCAAGGCCCAGAGCAGGCCCCATGGAAAATGCGCCACCCCCCAACACCACCACCACGTCAGACAACGTGCAAGACTCGTTGGACCGGCAGGAAACAGAAGAATACCCATAACCATGGAGGTAGGTGGGTCTGGTTCCTACCAACGTATAGAAAATAGGGGCTTAATACTAACAGGGGGGAGATTACACCTGTTTTAAGAAGCACGGGAGTCTATCACAGGTGATCAGTATATACTCAATGGCTTTAGTGGATACAAAATACAATTCATACTAGGAAAATTGCCACCAGTTCAACATTTACCCCAGAGGGTATTTTCCCTCTCCGTTAAAGAAACGAGAGGGACAAGCTGTACTGGTGAGACTAATTACAAAGGGTATCATGGGAAACATGAACCCTTGGAATTCGTATCAAATATTCGTCACTAAACCCAAAAAGGTGGTGGATGTCGCATCATCATTGACTTAACTTCACTAAATATGGTTGTTAAGTATATACATTTCAAAATGGAAACGGTTGTTACTGCCAAACAACTAATTTCCAAAGGATACTTCATGGCAAGCATTGATCTTAAAGATGTTTACTATTTAGTACCATTCACAAGGATCATCGCAGATACCTGAAATTTACCTGGATGGGGCAGCTATGGCAATTTAAAGCGTTACCCAATGGGAAAATAGGCAAGGCCATGGAATTGACTATGTTAGCTGTATCAGCTACCAAACAGTTATTCAAAACCCTGGGATTGTCTTACATCCAGATAAATCTAAGTTGAAGCCATCCACAATCATGGACTACTTGGGCTTCACAATTAATTCAGTCTACGTGACTGTAACTTTGCCAAGAGACAAAACAGTTGAATTGGCACAATCATGCAACAATTTAATGGTCCACGTACTCCCAACTATTCGACAAGTAACAGAGTAATTGGGAACATGGTAGCAGCATTTCCGGCTACACAATTCAGACCTTTGCACTGTCAAAACTTACAAAGAGCAAAGGTACAGGCACCAAAACGACATACAGGTCATTATGATCGTGTCATGAAGTCACCCACTGAAGCAATATCATAACTACAGTGGTGGGCAAAAAATGTTTGGCATAATTTCAACCTATTATCATCACTAACAAGTAGTAGATGGACTAACCCAGAATCATCGTTACCACTTACACTGGGCATTAATTATCTACAGATGTTGGGTGACTTTTATGGTTTAAAAACATATGCACAAATATGCATCACTTGCATGTACGGTTACAAATAGATAATACTACGGTGGTGGCCTACATTAACCATATGGGCGGCATAAAATCGGTATCATGCGACAAGTTGGTCAACACAATTTGGCAATGGTGTGTCGAAAGACATATTTGGCTATCAGTAACTTACCTGCCAGGTAAGCTAAATACAGTGGCAGACACCAGGTCACGTAAATTTAATGACAATGGATGTTAAACCCCAAATAATTTGCAAAAGTTAGCATGCAATATGGCACGCCAGATATCGATTTATTTGCATCAAGGCTAAATCACCAGGTATGTCGTTTGGGAACCAGACCCTGAGGCAGCAGCGGTAGATGCGTTCGCGCTGGATTGGGGAAATTCTTCTTCTATGCATTTCCTCCCTTCTGCCTCATCAGTTGGGGACTACGCACAATACAAATGGACTCTGCTTCAGGTATTTTGATAGTACTCGACTGGCCTACACAGCGATGGTTCCCAAAACTCCATGACATGGTTGTTGAAACTCCGATGGTATCCCCAGTGACCCAGAGTTATTAACACCCAGTGTCGGGCACAAGCCACCCGTGCCATGAAAATCAAACTCCTGGGTTGCAGATTCTGCACAAACCACTTCTGGGACTGGGATTATCAGAACAAACCATCGACACCATGTCAGCATCCCTTCGAACATCCACTAAAAAACAGCACTTGTCCAGCATCAAGAAATGGGAGAAGTACTGCTTGGATAAAGGGACCACCTACTCAACCGCTACAGTTACCAACGTACTGGATTTCCTGGCGAACCTTCACCACGATGAAGGACTCAGCTACAGAGCCATCAACACGGCTAGAAATGCCATGCCTGTCTATTTAAAACCAGCTCGAGGACAACAGGCCATGGGGTCCCACCCGCTGGTGGTCAAACTAATGAAGGGTATTTACAACTCTAACCCCCTAGACCAAGGTACACCCATACATGGGATGTCAGTGTGGTCCTGACATACCTCAGGGGATGGCCACCAGCCAGACCCCTTAACCTGGAACAATCTATGCTCAAAACACTCATGTTGATGGCACTTGTATCTGCACAGAGGGTCCAGTCACTACACCTATTGCGACTGGACAACATGATCACAGCTCCAGACCAGATCTGTCGTTATCCAGCGACAGATCAAACAGAGCAGACCAGGAACACCTAATCCAGTCGTGGAATTCCGGGCTTACCCACCAGAACCACGGTTATGTGCCATGACCCACCAACTATCCTACATAGACACAACCAAAATATTCGAGGGAGATGAAAAGCCTTGTGGGTCAGTCATAAAAAACCTTATGGTCGGGTGACGAGCCAAACCATTGCGAGATGGCTCAAGCAGGTGCTAAAAACTGCTGGGATAAACACTAACATGTACAAATTTTATTCCACCAGGGCAGCATCCACGTCGACGGCTAAAAGAATGGACATGCCTATAGACCACATCCTGGCTACAGCAGGATGGTGGGAAGGGAAAAGACCGTTCAGAAATTTTATAATAAGCCGTTGGCAAAACCTGTTTTATTTGCAGTAAAGATTTACGGACTGCAAATATTTAATTTAAGCCCAGGGGAGCAATTTAAATTCTTTGTTGTTATTGTTAAAAAATACCATTGTGTTTTTCATCAAACAGATTCATTGGTTGATTACGATAACACTTCCTCCCTCAAGAACTTCGGCAGTGAGTGAAATAAAACTGTTACACGGTTTGAAATCACAGAGCTTTGAAGTCTTCACGTAGTCACTCACGTGACCCCAAAGTAAAATAGTAAGATTAAACGAGAACTTACCAGTTTGAAGTTTGATCTGTATTTTATGAGGAGTTACGATGAGGGATTACGTGCCCTCCGCTCCCACCCTCATAATATGGGTCAAACTGATAACTGATGTCTCCTTTTCTTTACTATGTTTACTTCAATAACTGTGTCTATCTGTGATTCCACACCGCTGCTTGGAAGTATGCCGCGCATGCGCGCTGAGCGGGTTCTTCACGTAATCCCTCATCGTAACTCCTCATAAAATACAGATCAAACTTCAAACTGGTAAGTTCTCGTTTAATCTTACTATTAAACATGAGCCTCTGATGCAGCAGCACTACTTATTGCACCACCATTGCCATACCCTTCCTGACCTTCCCTGCTTGAACTACTTACAGCAGTGCAATAACTTCCTGTTTCCATTCACGTCACCTATTGTATCTCCCGAGGACCCAACATTGGCCTTCTCTTCACTCTTATAAATGTGCTTCCTGTGGCAATATTATCCAAAAAACATACAAGATTCTGTTAGTGCATTATAATGCCACCAGCAAGTATGAAACTTTACAGTCGTGGTTCCTATAGCACCACAGAAACCATGCTTCCAGAAATAGTTCTAGGTGTAAATATTTAGCCATTCATTGCTGGGTGTGGGCAGACTATATAAAGCAAAAGCCAAAACCAAGCAAACTTCACTATTTTAGAACCTTCCTGGAAATGGAAGGTAGCCCTTGGCTTCCCTTCTCTGCAATAAATAGACATAGGGATCTGTACATTCTGTCCTGTTTTTTTACAGCTTATGCATATGGAACCTGGTTGTTTGCCCAGTGAAATGGGATGGAAATAACTTCCAGAAAACTTCAGAAACTCATTCACAAGTTGAACTTGCATTGACAAGTGTGTAGGAAGGAACTGCAGATGCTGATTTAAGCTGGATAGACACAAAATCCTGGAGTAACTCAGGACAGGCAGCATCTCTGGAGAGAAGGAATGGGTGATGTTTCAGGTCAAGACCCTTTCTCAGACTGTTCAGCATTTATGTGATGTGACTTTGTTCCCTTTGCAGTGTCCTTTGTTATTGTTTTGCGTCATGTGTTCTTTATCGATAAGATCTCACAGTTGGTACTCTTGACTTTTTTTTGGTTCTTTGAATCGCATCCAACCCAGCAATAGAGGAGCAAAAAGATTCTCAAATGAAGCATTAAGAAGGGATCATCTTCTGCCATTACTGCCATTCTCTATCAACTCCTAACATGACGGCATGGTCGCACAACATTAGAGCTGCTGCCTTACAATGCCAGATACCCCGGTTCGATCCTGACTACGGATGCTGTCTGTAAGGAGTTTGTATGTTCTTCTTGTGACCTTGTGGGTTTTCTCCAGGTGCTCCGGTTTCCTCCCACACTCCAAAGACGTGTGGGTTTTGTAGGTTAATTGGCTTTGGTAAAATTGTAAATTGTCACTAGAGTGTAGGATAGAGCTAGTGTATGGGGATTGCTGGTCACCGTGGACTCGGTGGGCCAAAGGGCCTGTTTCTGCACTGTATCTCTAAACATGGCTGTGATGGAAAGGAATTTTTATAATCTTGCCATCTCATCTGACCACAAGCTAAATTTCTGTCTCATATCCTTTCCATTACAAAGCCAGTATATTTTCACCTCTGTCACGTTACCTGTTCTCACTACTGCCTCATCAAATTTACTCCTGGAACCCTTTTCAATGCTTATAGTTACCATTAGACACAACTATTATCATCCCACCAACCAACCTTTTCAACATACATTACCTGTAAAATTAAGTTCACAAAAAACTGTGCCGATATATCAATGTGAACTAAATCTACCTGAGGAAGTGTCCTGAGTCAAAACATTGTCTCTCCATTCTCTCCACAGATGCTGTCTGACCCACTGAGTTACTCCAGCATTTTGTGTCTTACTAAAGATTCCAGCATCTGCAGTTCCTTGTGTCTCTTGAACTAAATTACATTGGTTCAAAATCTGGCAAACGTACATTTTTAAAATTATCATCCCACTTTTTAAACTTATCAAAACCTTGCCCTTTGTCCTTGCAACCTCCAACGTCTTTGATTTTGGTACTGAATCAATTTTTATCGCTCTTCATTATACCCTGGCTTTCATCTGTTTGCATCCTGTTCCTTTGAAAATATTTCTGTCCTGATTTCTCCCTGTCTCCTGATTAAATCCTGACTTTCTGATCTCTGTTCTAACACCTCTTAATGTGGAAGAATTTAAAATGTTTATGAAGGCACTCACCCACCAGTGCCATGAGACACTTTAATAGATTAAGGTCACAAAATAAATACAAGTCTATACAGGATCCTATCATTCTTCAATGATCAGCGTTGATCAATATAGATGTTAACCAAATATTCATTTTCCCTCCACCTTTTCTGTTAGCAGCGATGCAAAAATGAACCACGATGTCTGAGAAATTAATACGTTGCCAACAACAATTCCCCAGGCAAAAATTCCGTAAGCCTGCAAAATTATCGTGGAAAATTCAATGTCCTTCTAAATAGGGACCACTCACAGCAAAAGAGCGTAGGATGTGAGGAATAATTCACATGGTGGCAGCTGGAAAGTATAACTCACTAACCAGCACAATGGCTGTGCTGCAGCCGTGCAAGTGTCACAATAAATTACCCCGTGCCTTGACAGAATTCCTATTGATGCCATATGCTTGTGAAGTACTGTAGCAAATTAATATGTAATCTCAAGAAGTAATGGCAGTCAGTGATATCTTAAAACTGAGAGCTCTGCTTTTTATTGGGTCTCTCGTTCATCCACGGGAGTCCTACATGTGAAACATATATAAATGTCCAGTCAATCCTATGTCATCCTGAATTTCCAGCTCTCGGATACTGATGGGAGATGGGCTGGTGTGTGCGGTTAGCCATTTCCCTCGAGAATCAGGTGTGTGGGAGTTGGACAGTGGGAAGGAGGGAGTTCAACATTTGCAATCATTCTTGAGGGAAGATTTGAGAAAAAAAGAGTCATGGGGGTATAAAAGCTGTGAGAAACAGAAGGAAGAGTGCAAGAGAAACTCGGAAGAGAAATGGTTGAGAGAAGCATTTGGGAATTTCCTGGAGCAATTGAATGGGTTGTGAGATATGAGAGATATTGATTAGGTTAACCTATGATGAGCGTTTATTGGCACTGGGCCTGTATTCGCCGGAGTTTAGAACAATGAGGGGGGACCTCATTGAAACATACAGAATAGTGAAAGGCTTGGATAGAGTGGATGTGGAGAGGATGTTTCCACTAATGGGAGAGTCTAGGACTAGAGGTCATAGCCTCAGAATTAAAGGACATTCTTTTAGGAAGGAGATGAGGATACATTTATTTAGTCAGGGGGTGGTGAATCTGTGGAATTCCTTGCCACAGAAGGCCATGCCAGTGGATATTTTTAAGGCAGAGATAGATTTTTGATTAGTACAGGTGTCAGAGGTTATGGGGAGAAGGCAGGAGAAGGGGGTTAGGAGGGATAGATAGATCAGCCATGATTGAATGGCAGAGTAGACTTGATGGGCCGTATGGCCTAATTCTACTCTTGTCACTTCTGACTATGATCATTTTTGTGTTTATTAAAAAATCTATTGATTAACTGGATAGTCACCTGTGGTTTTATTTGATACATTTATTTTCATTTGTATATGAGTTATGTGATAATCTAAATGATACCTCTGACTTAATGTTGTACATAGTAAATTAATACTGCTGGTAGACACAAAATGCTGGAATAACTCAGCGGGACAGGCAGCATCTGTGGAGCGAAGGAATGGGTGATGTTTCGGGTCTAGACACTTCTTCAGACAAATTAATACTGCTACCTGCTTGCTGCATTTAATATAAATATTTGTTTAATATTTTAATTTCTCAGATGCCGAGTGGGGGTCACTGTAGATATAACCTCCAAGGACCCAAACAGTCTTTCCAGGTGAGGCAGAGGTTCACTTGCACCTCCTCCAACCTCATCTACTGTATCTGCTGTTCCAGGTGTCAACTTCTCTACATCGGCGAGACCAAGTGCAGGCTCGGCGATCGTTTCGCTGAACACCTCCACTTAGTCCGTCTTAACCACATGATCTCCCGTTGGCTCATCACTTTAACTCCCCGCCCATTCCCAATCTGACCTTTCTGTCCTGGACCTCCTCCATTGTCAGAGTGAGGCCCAGCACAAATTGGAGGAACAGCAACTCATAATTTGCTTGGGTAGTTTATACCCCAGTGCTGTGAACATTGACTTTTCTAACTTCAAATAGCCATCTCTCTCCATCGCCTTCCCCCTTCCCAGTTCTTCCACCAGTCTTACTGTCTCCGACTACTTTCTATCTTTGTCCTGCCCCCTCCCGACATCAGTCTGAAGAAGGGTCTCAACCCGAAACGCCGCCCATTCCTTCTTTCCAGAGATGCTGCCTGACCAGCTGAGTTACTCCAGCATTTTGTGTCTACCTTCGATTTAAACCAGCGTCTGCAGTTCTTTCCTACACATAACCTTTTTGCAACCTCAGTGTGTATAACACTTCATCCACAAGTTCTCTCTCTCTGTCAGCCATCCAGGCTTCTTCATCACATATCCCCTCAACCCTTCGCCCTTTATGACCTCACCTGTCCTCCCCCTCATACTGCATCATCTTCCCTTGCTCTCTCCCCCTCGCCAACGCCGAATCTGTTTACTAAATGCATGGCTCGTGGAGTAAAGAATGTTTTCAGTGATGGAATGCCGGGACTGAAGCTGTTCACACACCATGGATGCAAGGTGAGGGCCCTGCACACGCACCTACACACCCGCGTTCATCGGCCTCCTTCTCTGACTGTTCAAGGGAAGCAGAGCAAACAAAAACAGGAACGGGCTGTCTGCAAACCGAACAATGCACGTAGTTGGCAGACAAAAGCAGCTCCCTTGCAAATGGAGCAAGGCACTTGGATTCCTGGAGCAGGTGGCTGTGCGGCTGGGAGGAGGGGGCGGTGGGGAACTGGTGCCAGTTGACAGACACGGAGGTCCATATCACACGGGCTGGCATTGAAGTCTCCAGGAGATGAAAGGGAAATACTCGGTATTTATAGCCAGCAGGTGCTGTATGACACAAGTGCCCGCAACATCAAGCAAGGGGCTGATATTTTAGAGCAAAATAATGAAAGATCTCTAATTATCGGCAGACAGACGTCAAACTCCTGCATTGTAAAGATGCATACCTCAGGTCCAGTGCCTGGAATAAATGAGCTTTCTCATTAACACTTGTTATGCTGAATCACAACCACCGGCTTGACAATCTCTCTTAGCTTTAGTTTTAGAGATACAGCACGGAAACAGGCCCTTCGGCCCACCGGGTCCGCGCCAACCAGCGATCCCCGCACATTAACACCATCCTACACCCACTAGGGACAATTTTTACATTTACCAAGTCAATTAATTTACAAACCTGTACGTCTTTGAAGTGAGTGTATCAAGGCTCTTAAGGGCCAGTCCCATGAGCATGCGACTGCATGCAGCAAGCGAGACCTAACGTGGTCGCTTGAGCTGTACGGCCTCGCGGGGCCGGTCCCCTTTCGACTTCCGGAGCCGTATGGAGTTGTGCGGAGCAGGTCCTGACATCGCGCGGGGCTCCGAAAAACTGACACTGTCCAAAAATTCCGCGAGGCAGCGGCCTTCCGTCCCGCAGCCGCATTGAGGCCGTATGCACCGTCTCAACGGCCGTGCGCAGCATCTGGATGCCATACGCAGAATCTTGATGGCGTACGCCTAGCGCGAACTTCCCGCGGACTTCGCTCGAACTTCACGTCATCTCATACGGGATCACTCGACCTCCGCGCGGCCCCCGCTTCCGGTTTGGTCGCGCTCGCCGCATGCAGCCGCATGCTGGTGGGACAGGCCCTGTACGGGGATCACTCGAACTCCGCGCGGCCCCCGCTTCCGGTTTGGTTGCGCTCGCCGCATGCAGTCGCATGCTCGTGGGACAGGCCCTTTAGCTATTGATATGTTTCTGAAAGTGTGGAGTTGAGTAATTAATTCTGCACGACAACCAAAGTTTAACTGGTGTTTTAGAAAAGCTAAATAGGTTTTCCTGGCTTTTTGTTTCATGCCTCTGTTAATAAGGCTCCGAGCAAGAATCCCTGTAAATTCTTGAGTAACACTTCAAGAGTTAAGTGTCAAGAGTGTTTTATTGTCATATGCACTGAAATTGCAACGATGGAATTCTTACTTGCAGCAGCACAAGAAGTATGCAATCACATTACGCAGTGGAGAATATTATAAAGAAACAAAAACAGTTCAATTAAACAAAATCCCAATATAGTGCAAAAAACGCAAGCCCGGTGTCCAAGTGCCACCCAGGCAGTTCCTCATTCAGAGTTTAGTTGGTGTTCATCGAGTTCAATAGCCTGATGGTTGTTGGGTAGAATCCGTTCCTGATCCTGGACGTTACAGTTTTCAGACTCCTATCCCTTCTTCCCGATGGCGGGAGTGAAATGAGAGTATGGGCAGGGTGGTGTGAGTCCTTGATGATGCTGGCTGCCTTTTTGAGACAGCGCCTCTTGTAGATCCCTTTGATGGTGGGGAGATCAGTACTCATGATCGACCAACTTTTCTCTGAGGTTTGCATCCTTACACCAAAGATCTTCCTATTGAACTGTCAAATCACGTACTTTTACTTTATACTGGCTCTCCTCATTTTTCCCACCATAATCTATCTCTTTATATACACCTCCTCGTCTTCCCCTTCACCCAGTCTGCCTATTTCTCTGCAGCCAAATATTCTCATCACCCTTTGCTGAATTTCACACCACGTCTTGTCAAGTGTTGAAATTATATCTTGCGGCAGACGTTACAAGGCCATCTACGCCCGCGCCTTCAGACTCAGGAACAGCTTCATCCCCAGAGCTATAGCTGCTCTGAACCGACCCTGCTGAATGCCCCCCACCCCCATGAACTGTCTCCCTCGGATGGTCACGTCGCACATCGACCCGGCGAGACACATTTGCAATTTTAACTGTTTTACTTCTTTACTGTTCTTTTTATAAATCATGTTTCTCGGGGTATCTAAATCTAAATTTTATCTAAATGTTATCAGTTGTTTAAGTTATGACATCGGATGGAAGCTGCATACCAAATCTCGTTGCACATATGTGCAATGACAATAAAAGATATTATTATTATTATTGCAATCCAAGCCTGCATTTCAAAAAGATGAGTCGTCTTAATACTGAGTGAATGTAGTAGTTACATTTTTCTCTGAAAACGAGATTTTCCACGCCAGAGACTTGGATGTCTCTTTTCTTCCTTAACTGTTCCTTTCTCTCCATTGTTATTCACTGGGCTCTGAACTATATATTTCGCGCTTCTATTCTCATTCCCTCTCCTCCATCGAGAACGTCATTAGGCGTTCCTCTATCTTCATCTTCCATTCCACCAGCCTCCACATTCGACGGATCATGATCTACAACTTCCATTGCCTTCAATGGGACTCCTCCGGCAACACGTTCCATTTTGGTTTTACAGGTGAAGGCCTAAGTGGGCAGGTCAATAACTTTTGAAATATGAAAAGTGGGGAAGAGATCTTAATTTTTAAAGAAGCCTGATTCTATTTGGAATACTGAGCATAGTTCTTGTAGAGTCATAAAGTGTTAAGGGCCTGTCCCACGAGCATGCGACTGCATGCAGCGAGCACGACCAAACCGGAAGCGGGGGCCGCGCGGAGGCCGAGTGATCCCGTACGAGTTGACGTGAAGTTCGAGCGAAATCCGCTGGAAGTTCACGCATGACGTATGGCGTCAAGACGCTGCGTACAGCATCAACTCGCTGCGTAGGGCGTCGAGATGCTGCATACGTCCGTCGAGGCGGTGCGTACGGCCTCAATGCGGCTGCGGGCCGGCAGGCCGTTGCCGCGCGGAATTTTTGGACAGTGTCCGTTTTTCGGAGCCCCGCGCGATGTCGGGACCAGCTCCGCACAACTCCATACGGAACCGGCGATCGAAGTGGGACCGGCCCCGCGAGGCCGTACGGCTCAAGCGACCACATTAGGTCGCGCTTGCCACATGCAGTCACATGCTCGTGGGACAGGCCCTTTAGAGTCATACAACTCAGCACCAGGCCCCTTGGGCCCACACATCTATGCTGACCAAAATACCCCCATGTAAACTAGTCCCATTTGCTTCTAAACCTTCCCTATCCACGTGCCTGTTCAAGTGCCTTTTAAATATTGTTATAGTATCTGCTTCAACCAGCGACCAGGGTTTGATCCTAACTATGCGTGCTGTCTGTATGTTCTCCATGTAGGTTTTCTCCGGGTGCCCCGGTTTCCTCCCACATTCCAAAGATGTGCAGCTATGTAGTTTTATTGGCTTCTGTAAATTGTCCCTCGTGTGAAGGATAGAACTAGTGTACAGGGTGATTGCTGGTCGGCGTGGACAGTGGGCTAAGTGCTTATCCCACGCTGTGTCTATGAACTAAACTAAATATCAAGGAGCCTTGTTTCAGATTTCTAATATTTTTTCATTGGCAACCATAATGTATTCGTAAATTAAGGGAAGGCTTTTGTTTTTATTCATGTTCCTATGATATTTCTCCTTGTTGGCTGAGGCATTCCTTTTGAACTCCAGGAGACTCCAGGACAATGCTCAGGGGGTTTGCAACACTGAGTCTTTGTGTGTTGCTTCCTCTGTGGCTCTGCTGGATGAGGCCACCATCTGATGGTGTATTTAGTCCAGGTTGTTTTACGGCTTCTCTGAGCCTACACTGAAATAACAGCCAAAACACCAAGTGCTGGAGTAACTCAGTGGGTCAGGCAGCATCTGTGGCTGCACCCTTCTTCAGACTGGTTGTGGTAGGTGGGGAGAAAACTGGAAAGGAGATGGGTGCAAGGCAAAGACTCGTAAATGCTCGGTGGGTGCAGTTGATAGGGGCTTAGATTGGCAAATGGGTGGACAAAAGCCAGAGATAAAAAGGAGACCAAAGGCTGCAAGATAACGAGAGAAAAGGAGTGAAATGTGAAGCCAGAGAAGGTCGCTTCTGTCCACTCTTCTGCCAGTCAAGGACCCTCTTGCCTGCATTGGAAATGTCACCTATCCATGTCCTCCACAGATGCTGCCTGAACCGTTGAGTTACTCCAGCACTGTTTTTTGCTCAGGATTCCAGCATCTGCAGTTCCTTGTTTCTCCACTCTTAAAACAGGGTTCTCTTCAGTCTGATCCAAAACTGAACCCTGCACTGTTACAGATCACTGGATTTTAGATGAAACACCTTTACAAAGACGCGTGTGTAAGAACAGAGAAGAGTTTATTTGCCAATTTCTATTTTTTTTAAAACATCTCATTTAGGAAACGCCAAGAGGCTTCATCCTTAATTGCTGCATTTTCTCGAACAGAATGAACATTTTGCTCAAAGGTTAAACAAATAACTGGCACTTTTGGTTGCTCGTCAATTCCTGTACTCCGTGTAACGAGAGGCAAGTGGGAGCATTAACCAAAGACAGATGGGGATAATATGATCCGGCAATGTACCTTTTCATGTGTTAAATGATGAGGGCCTGAAGGACTCCATTTCACCCTCCAGCTCATTTGCTTGTTCCAATTTAATTTTAATCATATTCTCCGATTTAATAAGGCAGCGATTACTGGGGAATCGTGTCACCAGCCTAAATTGGTATGTGTCTACTGCAGCTACAGTAGATATTTGAGACTGCAAATGACTGTTCGTGGACATAATGCACCTCTAGGAGATTGAGAGGAGATCTTATAGAAACTTACAAAATTCTTAAGGGGTTGGACAAGCTAGATGCAGGAAGATTGTTCCCGATGTTGGGGAAGTCCAGGACAAGGGGTCACAGCTTAAGGATAAGGGGGGAATCCTTTAAAACCGAGATGAGAAAAACTTTTTTCACACAGAGAGTGGTGAATCTCTGGAACTCTCTGCCACAGAGGGTAGTTGAGGGCAGTTCATTGGCTATATTTAAGAGGGAGTTAGATGTGGCCCTTGTGGCTAAGGGGATCAGAGGGTATGGAGAGAAGGCAGGTACGGGATACTGAGTTGGATGATCAGCCATGATCATATTGAATGGCGGTGCAGGCTCGAAGGGCCGAATGGCCTACTCCTGCACCTAATTTCTATGTTTCTATGTTTCTATGTTTCTATCCACACAATAGTCTTGTTGGATTCTGTTGGCTCCATGGGCAGGAGCACCATATGTGTGCTGCTATTGAAAGCTTCAGACAAGGAATATCCTGGGATTAATCCCTGGCTTAAGCAGATATGCTGGAGGCACTACAATTGGCTGCATTCTATTTGTAGGACCTTGCTGTGCACAAATTGGCATTTCCTATATTGCGGCAATGACTGTATACATCAAAATCTCTTTATTGGCTGCATAGTTGTCTAGGAAGTTCTAGGCTAGGAAAGGCGCTATACAAATGCAAGGCTGCTAGTTTGTCTTTTGTTCTGTTTGGAATGGAATGTATGATGTGAGGTGATGGAGGTTTAGCTGAGATTTTTCGCTGCATCTCTAAAGTCTAAATTAAAGCTGAAGCCCGGTGATTCATTGCGTGCTCTTCCCAAAGAAGGATCTACTATCATCCAATACAATCGCTGTACTCTTTTAAAATCTCTTTTCTACCTTTAACTCAAGCACCATTTACAATGCTGAGAATTATATTCTTCACTCTGCATCTTCCCCATTGCTCTGCCTGTTGTGCTGCCCCGCATATCTCCTTGAACCTTTGCCCCTCACCTTGAAGCTATGCCCATTTCCATACTTGGTAAAGATTGGAATTCCTTATCACAGGGAGCAGCCAGAGCAAATAGCAATGCTATGTTTTAAGGGCAGGAAGCTAGAGAGTGAAGATCAAGTAAAAGAAGACATTGGGATGACTGAGCTGCAATTGCTTTATGATGTTCAACCATGTACTTGTCCACACTCAGGCCTTGGGTTTAAACAGTTAACACTGACTTAGCGCACTAGCATCATTATGACATGTCCATGAGGCAAGAATGAATGGGCATATTAAGCAAATTATATGAACCGCATAGCACCAGAGACCTGTGTTCGATCCTGACCTCTGGTGCTGTCTGTGTGGGGTTTGCACATCTCCCTGTGATGGCATGGGTGTCCTCTGGGTGTTCCGGTTTCCTCCCACATCCCAATGGTGTAGATTAATTGGCCTCTGCAAAAATGTCCCTAATGTGTAGGGAGTGGATGAGAAAGTGGGATATCAAGAACTAGTGCGAATGGGTGATCGATGGTGGGCGTGAACTCAGTAGGCAGAAAAGCCTCTTTCCATGCTGTATTTCTAAACCAAAACAAACAGTGGACTAGGAGACACCTAATAGGTAATAGGCTGCAGTAGTCAATCACAAGAAAAATATTTTCCACTATCTTTAGCCCTGATAATGTTACTGAGTGAACAGCTTTCGCTCTCTTTACTATCCTATGAACAATGCAGCTACAGAGAAATCCCAAGGTTTTAAAGTTTATCCTGTACTACATGTTATACACTTTATCCTGTATCTGTACACTGTGGACGGCTTGATTGTAATCATGTATAGTCTTTTCGCTGACTGGATAGCAGGCAACAAAAAAGCTTTTCACTGTACCCCGGTACAATAATAAACTATGCAAACTAAACTAAACTGAACATTTATCCAACATTATCCCTCCATTGGATATAAAACAGAAGCTATAGATGGTTACCTGAAAATCTAGGTTACCTAATTTATCTGATATTAGTATTGGTATATCATTGCCACATGTACAATATACAAGGTACAATGAAAAACTTTTTTTTGCGTACTCTCCTGGCAAATCATATCATACATCAGGTAGTGCAAAAGAGACTACAGAATTAAAACACAAAAGCAACTGGCCTTAAAATGTAACGTTGCTATTTGCACTGACTGCTGCCTGTGATTAGGAATTCCATTCTTTACCAAGTGTAAAAATGGGCATAGCTTCAAGGTGAGGGGGGCAAAGGTTCAAGGAGATGTTTTTTGGCGAGTGCCTGGAATGCTTTGCCAGGGATGGGTGTGGAGGCATATACGATTATGGCATTTAAGAGGGTTTTAGATAGGCAGGGATTGCAAAGAATGTGGGGAATAAGGATCCCATGCAGGCGGATGAGCTTAGTTTATCTTGGCATCATGTTGACAGCAAGAACCCTGTGAGCTGAAGGGCCTGTTCCCATGCATGGAATTATTGTTCATCATCCTATATGTGTTGCATCAGGATTGGACTCATAAGCCACCTGAGAGTCCATAAAAACAACAAAACAGAGACCATCATCCTCGACGACAACGTTGCATCTCCTGCATTTCCTGGTGATATTGATTATGTCATATATTCTCCGCTGTTCTACTCTCACCTGAAAATGGAAATAACTTCTCCATATATAACTTATCAAACATGTTCACTGCTTTGGTCGCCAAGGGAAAGATTGTAGTGAAAAGCAAGGCCGGTCCAATTTAGGTTTCGGTTTATTATTGTCATGTGTGCCGAGGTACAGTGAATAGCTTTTTATTGCAAGCTCTCCAATCAGATCAGATAATACTATACAGAAATACAATTGCGTTAAACTCGAGCACAACAGGCAGAACAAAGGGGAACATACAGTGTAGAATATAGTTCTCAGCATTGTAAATGGTGCTAGGGTTAAAGGTGGAAAAGAGAGTACAGTGATTGTAACAGATGATAGTAGATACTTCTTTGGGAAGAGCAAGCAAAGAATAATCAGGCTTCAGCTTTACTTTAATTTAGACTTTAGAGATGCAGCGTGGAAACAGGCCATTCTGCCCATCGGGTCCATGCTGAGCAGCGATCACCTAGTACACTAGCACCTCCCTACAAATACACATACATTAGGGACAAATCACTATTTTTTTAACAGAGTCCACTCAACCCACAAACCTGGATAGACCTGAAGGTAGACAAAAATGTTGGAGAAACTCAGCGGGTGAGGCAGTATCTATGGAGCGAAGGAATGGGTGTCATTTCGGGCTGGGACCTGAAATGTCACCTATTCCTTTTCTCCACAGATGCTGTCTGACCCGCTGAGTTACTCCAGCTTTTTGTGTCTATCTTCTGTTTAAACCAGTATCTGCCATTCCTTACTACACAACCTGTATGTCTGGAGTGTGGGAGCACCCGGAGCAGACTCACGTGGTCACAGGGAGAATGCACAAACACTGTACAGGCAGCAACCAAAGTCACGATGGAACCTGGGTCTCTGGTGCTGTCAGGCAGCAATTCTACCATTGCCCCAGCTTCTGCTAGAAAGTGGAGAAGGGAAAAACCTCAGCCGAATCTCCATCGCCTCACATCATACTTTCCAATCCAAACAGAATAAAAGACAAACTAGCAGACTTGCATTTGTATAGTGCCTTTCCTAGCCTTGAACTTCCTAGACAACTATGCAGCCAATAAAGAGTTTTTGAAGCATACAGTCATTGCTACAGTATAAGAAATGCCAATTTGTGCACAGCAAGGTCCGATAATCCTAAATTGTTGTGAAACGCAAGGTCGGTCCAATTTAGGTTTAGGTTGAAAAATGCTGAAGAACTCAAAGTTCTCGACCATCTCCACTTCAGCACCATTGCTGGTGGTGGTGGCTGGGAAGGGGTGGAGTTGGGTGAGAAGGTTATTAGCTTCCCTTGTTCCTCTCACACGGCTGTCTATTTACTGCTTCAGTACAGCTGCACCAGAGAGAAAATGCCATGGATAGGTTTCTGTCTTTGTTGTTGGTAGTCGTCTGAAAGACAACTACATATATGGCCTCAGAAAGACATCAATAGCATTCGTCCCTCACACTGCAGGTCAGATTCTCCCATTTCAAACTCCTTTCTCTTCAGCCCTGACCCACAACCACTTTACCTTGTGCACGGGGCCAAATTGTATTAATAGTCCGTGCAAAGAAAGGCAGAGTGGTGCAGACTTTGAACTCTGGATCGACCGATTAGCCTCTCGTCATTTGCCTGGTTCACTCTCCTCATTAGTGCCCCCACTGTCCCTTTGGCTGTGACCCCAATCCTTGAGTCATGCACTTTGATCAATTTGATCTTGTCCTAGATCACATTCTGGGGATCTTTATTTAATTGTTGCTCATAACCAGCATGGTTCCCATGTGCATCGGATCCTGCGAATAACCAGCCCCCTTCATTGGTCTGCTTTTCGATGGTAGCTCTCCAATCCGTTGTAATTTCTTTTAGTTTAATCCGAAAATAAAACAACAAAGAGAGAAGCTTGTATATGAAGGAGCTGCAGATGCCAGTTTAAACTAAAGATAGACACAAAATGCTGGAATAATTCAGCGGGACAGATAGCATCTCTGGAGAGAACGAATGGGTGACATTTTGGATCGAGACCCTTCTTCAGACTGACATCAGGGGGAAGGGAGATAAATAGATAAGGAAGAGTGAAGCTTTGAAAGCAGGGCAAAGGGAATGGAGATCGAGAAAAATGTAGAATAGATCATTGTTAGCTGGGAGAAGGTAACAACAAAGCAAACAAAGATAAAATGTAGTCGGAGACAGTAAGACTGGTCGGAGGACTGGGATGGGGGAGGGATGGAGAGAGAGGGTAAGCAAAGGTTTCTTGAAGTTAGAGAAGTCAATGTTCATATCGCTGGGGTGTACGCTGCCCAAGTAAATATGAGGTGTTGCTCCTCCAATTTGCGCTGGGCCTCACTCTGACAATGGAGGAGGCCCAGGACAGAAAGGTCAGTGTGGGAATGGGAGGGGGAGTTAAAGTGTCCAGCAACCGGGAGATCAGGTAGGTTTAGGTGGACTGAGAGAAGCTTGTCTGATTTTAAGACCATGCGTCTCCTTACAGTGGCAGACAATGAGGCATTGTCACATCACCCCTAGATATCCAGTGATCTTGGTGCTGAAATTCTCTATTTCAGAAATCAACAAAGAAATGTTTTTATATCATGTAATCCAACCCCTTCTTCCAAACACTAGTACCACATCCATTACATATACCAGAATGGCCATACTGGACACCCTACACCTGGTTTATCCATCAGTAAGGAACCTAAGTCTCCAGTTTGATGATCCGTACTAGTGGGCTGCATAAAGAAGTAGAAACAAGCAACTGCAAATGCTGGTTTACTAAAAAAAAGGCACAAAGTGCTGGATTAATTAAGTGGGTCAGGCAACATCCCTGGGGAATATGGCTAGGTGATGCTTCAGGTCAGGACTCTTCTTCAGACTGGTCCCGATCTGAAACATCACCTATCCATGTTCTCCGGGGATGCTGCCTGACCCACTGAGTTTCACCAGCTCTTTTTGTCTCTTTTGTGGATTAAATAAAGATTTGGATTTGCACAGGTGGGTTGCTCCCTGATGTCGAGATGACTAAATAAACTGCCATGTGCTTATAGCATTGTATACTTCACTTCCATCGTCACCTGTGCTTTCATTGCACAATATATTTAGATTGGTGAAAGATCAATGAGTAAACTATTTGTATTTTACATTTGCTGTTTATACCATTTGTCCCTTGAAGTTGTTGTTGCCACATAATACATTGAATGCCTTTCTAACCATGGTTTACGGTTCTGTTTAATACAGCTTAGGGTACCTCTGCGTTCAATATTTAACGTATTTAACTTATTTAAACAATATTTAACATAGCATATAACATCCATCCAACAAAATACACTGGATTCTGTTTAAGTTTAAGGCATAACCACCCTACAGCAAGCACTCTGGGTTCTATGTTATATAGTGTACAGCAAACACTCACTCCATACCGCACGCTGGCTCTGTATTTTGCACACCTACTTCACAACAACCACTGGGTTCTGTGTTATACGTGCCAATTATTTCATTGATCTGAAACACAGGATTAGATGAGGCAATGAGAGGACTTCTTACCATCCTTTCCTACAATCCATTCATTCCATATTAGACCTCCAGACTCAGGAACAGTTTCATCCCAAGAGCTATAGCGGCTCTGAACCGGCCCTAATGAGTGCCCCCCCACCCACCCCCTTTGGACAGTCTCCCTCAGATGGTCACGTCAATCAATTCAGCTTGTTTATTTATGTATTGTATTTATTTACCTTTCCTGGACATCAGTGGAGCTGCACACTAAATCTCGTTGCACTGACGTGCAATGACAATAAAAGATATATTATTATTATTATTATTATTCATGAACTGCTCTATTACAGAAGGTGTCAAACAAAGACGCCACCACTCATAAGTGAGTAACTCAGAATCCTGTACAAAATCTATTCCAAATCCTCTAACTTGCATGCTTCATGTGTACACCCTGCATTTAGAGTATCAAATAGGCCTCATGAACATCATCCAAGAGTACACTTATCTCCTGCCCCCAACCCCTTCTCCCACTCCCAACCCTACACATTCACTCTCTTCTCAACCATCTGCCATGGTAAAACCATCTTCATTCTTTGCTGTAATTCTACTTAAGACAAAAAGAATCCACAACACCATTCAGATTACAAACTAGGTTAGGCAACGGGTTCTTTATGGATGCAAAGATGGATCAACTCCATCTTTCAGATTGTCCTGTATTGTGGCATTTCTTATATGCGTCGGGGACAAAGATAGCAATCTGTGCAAGCCCATCAGCCCAACTTGTAACGAGGTTCTTCAGTTACCGTGGAAACCTAAAATCACACACCATATCACCATTATGGTTGCCGAGCCATGTTTTCCTTTTCAGTCAATGATTACCTTTCCCCACTATACAATTGCCTTTTGGATTAGTCAATGATTCATCTGTAGAACTGTTTGACAGATTTATTAAATGTACCAGGATGCTGTTCTGTAGAGATGGTCCTTGAGAATTCTCCATGTATTGTAATGTTTCTTCTCAGCACAATGAAGTGAGAAACCAGCAGATGGACTTTCAGCAGTTGTCCTATGCCTACGCTGATAATGTGGAGATGGGGTGGGCGGAGGGAGACTTTTAGGAGGCAGAATGATATTAATAGAAGGGAACAAAATGAGTAGACGGACCACGCGTCATCTCCAATCTCACCTCGCATATACAGGTTAGGACATGAACCTTAGAGCGTAGCTTGATAGGTTGTTGATTAGTAGGGTTAAGATCAAAGGCAGCAGAATGGGGTTGAGAGGCAAAAATAGATCAGCCATGATCAAATGGCAGAACAGACTCAATGGGCCGAATAGCCTAATTCTGCTCCTATTTTTTTAATTTTTGGAGATACATCATGGAAACAGGCCCTTCGGCCCACTGAGTTCACACCAGCCATAAATCATCTGTTCACACAAGTTCTACTTTTTCTCATTTTGTTCATCCACTCTCTACAGATTAGGAGCAATTTTACAGAGGCCAATTAACCTACTTCTTTGCACGTCTTTGGCATGTGGGAGGAAACCGGAGTGCCCACAGGAAAACATGCAGTTGAAGGGAGAACTTGCAAACTCCACACAGACCGTGCCTGAGGTCACGATTGAACCTGGGTTTCTGGCACTGTGAAATGGCAGCTCTATAAGCTGCATTGCTGTACCTCTTTGGAATTGGAATCAATGGTTCAATGGCTCAATGGTGCTTTATTTATCACAGATGCAACCACACAGTGAAATTCTTTTTGCATGTATTATACATACTGGCGCCGACATGTTTGGCACCATTCCCAAAGTCCGATCGGTCCGCCGGCTCGGAGTGCTGCAGCAGTTCCCGTGAACCGACGTCCCTCTCCTCTCCTTGTCCGCCCATCTTTGTGCCCTGTGGACGTTCACCTGGAGAAGCCCAATCCCCAGTCTCAGAACATCATCGGAGCTTTGAAACAATGTGACCGTGAATGACGGCAGCCATTTTGACACGGCTCAAGATGATTGTATGATTCAACCAGCAAAGGCCTGCAACCTGCCTTCAGAATTTAAGGCCTTAGGAATGTTGTCAGTCTGGTGAATTTGCACCGCGCACCTTCCAAGGCCAATGTTTCTTTCCCAAGTTGTTGTGCCCAAGGTATAGTGCAATCCTCCAGACAGGGCCAAAACAAGACCCTAAACGGCTCGAGCATAACTTCCTCCTCTTTGTATTATAGCCCCCTGAAGGCCAACATTCCATTAGCTTTAACGATTGCTATTTGTGCAGTCTGCTAACTTTCACTGCAGTCCCGTAACACTAGTGAGAACATGAAAATCCAAGTGGGGCTTTTCACATGCTTGCATGCTAACTTCCTTTTCATAACAGAACAAAGAATGCTTCTTTGTCAGCCTGCTGCTGCCAATAGTTCATTGTTTTAGGAGAGAAACGAACATCTCGTCACATGTGTGTGCAGGGCAAACATGGTTCAGCTGGGAACTATACTGATTAGTGTGAAATTGAACGCTCGCAGTCACAGGTTCAGGTCCAAGTCTGCACTGAGTATGCTGTTCTCCTGAAGTGTGCCATAACAGGGCTGATATGGGGGGGGGGGGGGGCAATAGTTGGGTTCTTTGCCTCTGGCTTCGAGAATTGAGTGTGGAAATCTGCCAGGAATCCTCCGCCAATGGATTCCCTTAGAGAAATAGTGCTTTTATTGGATGTTGGTCAAGAAAGGGATTGGGTTTAACTGAGATTCTGTTGGTGATTGAACAGTTTGCTGTCCAGATCATGAGGAATTGCCTCTTTAGTGGACGGATGCTAACTTTGCAACCATTGCACTAATCAATGTTTCCTCTGGCAGTTTCTCAGGAGCGTCGTAGGGTGAGGGGAGACTTGATAGAAGTACACTACATTATGAGAGGCATGGATAGGATAGACAGTCAGAAACACTTTCCCAGGGTGGAAATGTCCAGCACTAGAGGAGGTAGCTATAAGGTGAGAGGGGGAGAATTGAATGGAGATGTGCGGGCAAGTTATTTTCACAGAGAGTGGTGGTGGACCTGGGACGCATTGCCAGACAGAGTTGGTGATGGAGGCAAACACAATTGGCGTTTATGAGGCTTTTAGATAGACACATGGAGATTCAGGGAATAGAAGGATATGGATGGCCGATAGGCAGATGAGATCAGTTTAACTTTGCATCATATTCAGCAGAAACATTGTGGGCCAAAGGGCCTGTTCCTGTGCTGTACTGTTCTATGTTCTGTGATTTATGTTCTATGTTCAAGAAGAAAGTATTGGGGTTGATGAAGAGTGGGGTGGTGGACAGTGTGGATAAAAGAATAAAGGTCAAGAACAAAATTAGTTAGACTATTAAAAACGGACCGCAGATGTTAGATATCTGAAACAAAAGCAGAAAACGCTGGAGAAATCCACACTCTACAGTGTGTTCCGTTGACCATTACCAACATTGCTGGTCTGCATTCTAGTTATGTAACACCTGATACATTTGACTATCGAAGACACTTCTTAGCTTGGAAATTTTTAATTAACTTTGCATACCGTGCATGTTGGGGAGAAATCTGCTTCCTGCCAACACCTCAGTTCAGTTCAGTTCAGTTTTATTTGTCATATGTAGGTTAACGCAGGGTCAATGGTACAATTAAATGTGTTAGACAAGACAACGGGTCACCTCAGCAATGATATTACAAGGATAAAAATAAGATTAAAAAAAGATAAGATGAAAGTGACATTGGCAGATAAAAGACATTAATAAATTAAAAATAAAATAATCAACATATATGATGTGTTTATGAGTTCAGACGCCTGATGGCCTGATGGTAAAAACTGTTCTTAAATCTAGTGGTGCGTGCAGCCATGCTCCTATATCGTCTGCCTGACGGTAACAAGGAGAACAGTCTGCGTGCTGGGTGGCAGTGGTCCTTGATGATGCTGTGTGCCTTCCGCAGCCACCGCCTGTGGAAAATGTCCTGAATGGGCGGGAGACAGTTGCCAGTGATGTGCTGTGCCGCCTTCACCACTCTCTGTAGTGATTAGCGTCTGTGGGCAGAACAGTTCCCGTACCAGACTGTGATGCAGCCCGTCAGCAGACTCTCGATGGTGCATCTGTAGATGTTTGTGAGGATGCTGGAGTTCATGCCAAACTTCCTCAGTCATCTCAGGAAAAATAACCTAGGATGGGTTATTTCTAAATTTCAAGTTGCGCCCCTCATAGAGGAAACGTGTTTTCTCTATCTACTCTATCAACTGCTGTAATCATCATAAATGCTTCGATTAGAACACCCCTTAATCTCCTAAATGCAAGGGACCACAGGCCTGGTCAATACAACCTGTCCTCACAGATTGAACTCTGTTAGTGCTGTGATCAATGCACACTCCTAGGAGGGAGTGTGAATGCCAATGGTATGTTTAATTAGGTCCTTCCTCCCCCGTCCGTCTACTCTTTACACTTGACTGAAAATAAATGACATTTATCGCTGTCTCTGAATAAAGCACAGCAGTTTCCCAAAGGCAGACACACAAAGGAACCACTGTATTTAAACAGTGATCTGATCCATGTACAGCGTGAGTAGATAACTTAGCAAATCACTGCCTTTATGTGTGAGCCCGTGTTGATCCCTTCCTGCAGTAACATGTTTATTTCCCTAAAGCATCCATTAAGTTTCTGGTGCAATTAACAAGCAACCAAAAAAAAGTCAGTTCATTCACTCTGCAGGCTTCTGGTGGGAGGAGGGGGGAGTTACGTGGGGGGGAGGGTCAACTCATTCATGGGCAGCACGAAGAAGGAACAGATGTCAAGGATTATTGCAAGGGTTTGAAGGGCAAGTATATAGGGGTAACAGTGAAGAGGCGATTGCCATTAGGAGAATGGAGGCTAGGGGGAAAAGCAGAGTGTAGTTGAGATAAACACGCCATTCAATCCCAGATTAGCAAACTGCTCAACAGCAAGTGAATTGCACGCAGTTCGGGAAGCCGCTGAGTGAATGTGTGGCCCACTATATGGTTAATCAGGTCCTTCTCCATCTACTCTTTATACCTAACTTGGGTAATGAAAGGCCTAGATGGCTGCCTCGCCAACGGTCTGGATCATCTTTTTCCTTCCTTGTTGCTTTTAGTCTCTTGTTAAATGTATGTTTTAGTGTACCTTTAGTTTTGTGTTATTTGGGGGGTGGGGTTGGGGGAAAACATCTTTTATCTCTTTCCCCAACGGAGATGTGACTTTTTTCCGTATTGTATCTCTGAACGAGCTATGGCCTAACATCGTGGTGCTGGTGGCCTCTTGCTGGGGATCGACCTTGGGAGCTCCAACTGCAGGAGCCTGGGGACTTAACATCGTGGAGCTGGCGGTCCCTTTGTCAGGGATTGATGGGTGCTCCAACCATGGGTGCCTGCGGGCTTAACATCGTGGAGCTCGCGGTCCTTGGTTAGGGACTGATGTCGGGAGGTCCAACCACAGAGGCTTCGACTGCCCCGATCGCGGGAGCTTCAATCGCTCTGACGCAGGAGCTTCGATCTTCCACGACGGCGGGAAAAAAGGAAGAAAGAAAATAAGAGTTGATTGCCATCTATCACAGTGGGGCATGTAGTGGAGCCATTGTGGTGGATGTTTATGTTAATGTTTATGTAGTTGTGTGTCTTGTTGCTATTTTTGATATGACCGTATGGCAAATCAAATTCTTTGTATGTTGCAAAACATACATGCCTAATAAAATTACAATTACAATTACGATTACAATTAGAGTAGACGTGGAAAGGATATTTCCAGTAGTGGGCGAATATAGAACCAAGTTAATGGGCAGAGCCTCACAATTAAAGGACATGCCTTCAAAATGGAGATGAGGTGGTATTTCTTTAGCCAGGGGGTGATGATTCTGTG
This sequence comes from Amblyraja radiata, assembly GCF_010909765.2. Classification (NCBI taxonomy): domain Eukaryota; kingdom Metazoa; phylum Chordata; class Chondrichthyes; order Rajiformes; family Rajidae; genus Amblyraja; species Amblyraja radiata. The sequence goes on from NC_045966.1 coordinate 51,671,310, forward strand.
GAATTCATTACCACAGACTACTGTGGAGGCCAAGACATTGGGTATTTTTAAGGCGGAGGTTGATAGGTTCTTGATTAGGAAGGGCATCAAAGGTTACGGAGCAAAGGCAGGAGAATGGGGTTGAGAGGGAAATATAGATCAGCCATAATTGAATTGGACTTGATGGGCTGAATGGTCTAATTTTACTTCGGAGTCACATGAGTGATTCCGTGAAGAGCCCGCTCAGCACGCATGCGCGACATTAACGCCAGCAGTGCAACAGCGGCGCATCGGGAGTCAGGCTCTCCCGCTACGAGCCTGAAGGAAAGGAACGTTAGGTAAGTACTTACCTTCAGTTTAAAGTTGGTCTTTGCGTTTGTTTTTGCTCCAGGGGGAGCAAAGCAGCAGAGGGAAGCGGCCCCCGTTCGACTCCAGGGAAGGAGCCGACAGTGGAGGGGGGAGAGGCGGCAACGGGACCGCACACGCTGCGGTCCACAGACACGGGTGCTGCGCTGATGCCCAGTCCGCTAAACAGCTGTCTGACCAACAGCAGCGGACTGGAGGGAAATTTAAAACCGACCGGCACCCCTGCAGACTCCCGACAAGGAGACTCGCCGCCCGAGAACCGCTGAAATGCCGCCCGAAAACGGCAGACAGCCTCTAACAGCAAGGTCAGGACCAACCTCAGGCTGGAGACAGACACGGAAGATGGGATCAGCACTTCAAACAAGAAACAAGAGTGTCTGTTTCTCCAAGCCAGAGGAAGGTCATGGAGCTAAAAACTCCAGCGAGACTACCTCAGGAGCAGGGGCAAGTCCGCTAAGGGAGCTAACACTCCCACTCCAGTGCCTAACAGCACTGGTCATCTCCCTTGTCGAGGGATTGATGGGAAACAGAGCTGGGCTGGTCAAGAAGAGGGGTCACTGGCTGAACAACATCGGGAGTATGCTTGAGGTACAGGATCAGGAAGAGCTGCTGGGTGTGGCCGCTATGTGGCTCCACCACTAGCGAGATGGCTTTTCAGTCTCAACTGGCGGCCAGCTTACTACCTGTTCTTTTCAAAAAACCTCTCCAAGACAGGTAGTCATGAGGTGTTGGATTTCATCACGCCTCTCCTAAATTGCATTTACTCAAAGTGCCCACCGTTATTGGGGGGTACATTGAGCATAGCTTTTAAAAACCCAAATATCTTAAAATGAATTTGATATCCCTGACGTTGGTTATCATTTTCGCATGCTCTTTCCAGAGGGCCAGGGTAGTATGGCAAAACACCTGACCTACTGTTCGCAGTGCTCCGCAACTTCTCAGGAAGTTATAAAACCTGCCCTCAACTCAAAATGTTTTACAGGACTGTGAGAACGCCGACCTCACAACCACAGATCCTGCTGTCTGGCTAAGTTACCAAACCAAGCCTAAAAAACTGGACGAAGTGTCCAAAATATTCAGCGCAAGAGGGCAGGGTCTGGAATGAGCACCACACGTAAACCAGTCAGCAGTACCTCTAACGCATCCACCAGGAGGGTCTACCTCATGGTACTGGTGAAAGCTCGGGGCCTGCATGCCAATCCCATAAGCCTTTCAGGCCAGGGCCCAGAGCAGGGCCATGGAAAATGCGCCACCCCCCAACATCACCGCCACGTTAGACAACGTGCAAGACTAATTGGACCTGCAGGAAACAGAAGAATACCCTTAACCATGGAGGTAGGTGGGTCTGGTTTCTACCAACGTATAGAAAATAGGGGCTTAATACTAACAGGGGGGAGATTACACCTGTTTTAAGAAGCACGGGAGTCTATCACAAGTGATCAGTATATACTCAATGGTTTTAGTGGATACAAAATACAATTCATACTAGAAAAATTGCCACCAGTTCAACATTTACCCCAGAGGGTATTTTCCCTCTCCGTTAAAGAAACAAGAGGGAGAAGCTGAACTGGTGAGACTAATTACAAAGGGTATCATGGGAAACATGAACCCTTGGAATTCGTATCAAATATTCGTCACTAAACCCAAAAAGATGGTGGATGTCGCATCATCATTGACTTAACTTCATTAAATATGTTTGTTAAGTATATACATTTCAAAATGGAAACGGTTGTTACTGCCAAACAACTAATTTCCAAAGGATACTTCATGGCAAGCATTGATCTTAAAGATGTTTACTATTTAGTACCATTCACAAGGGTCATCGCAGATACCTGAAATTTACCTGGATGGGGCAGCTATGGCAATTTAAAGCGTTACCCAATGGGTTCACATCAGCCCAAGATTATTCACCAAGATACTAAAACCAGCTCTGGCAATATTCACAAGACAAAAACATATTGTCATGGCATATCTTGATGATATCTTAAAAAAATAGGCAAGACCATGGAATTGACTATGTTAGCTGTATCAGCTACCAAACAGTTATTCGAAACCCTGGGATTGTCTTACATCCAGATAAATCTAAGTTGAAGCCAACCACAATCATGGACTACTTGGGCTTCACAATTAATTCAGTCTACGTGACTGTAACATAGCCAAGAGACAAAACAGTTGAATTGGCACAATCATGCAACAATTAATAGTCCACGTACTCCCAACTATTCGACAAGTAACAGAGTAATTGGGAAAATGGTAGCAGCATTTCCGGCTACACAATTCGGACCTTTGCACTGTCAAAACTTACAAAGAGCAAAGGTACAGGCACCAAAACGACATACAGGTCATTATGATCGTGTCATGAAGTTACCCACTGAAGCAATATCATAACTACAGTGGTGGGCAAAAAACGTTTGGCATAATTTCAACCTATTATCATCACTAACAAGTAGTAGATGGACTAACCCACAGTCATCGTTACCACTTACACTGGGCATTAATTATCTACAGATGTTGGGTGACTTTTATGGTTTAAAAGCATATGCACAAAGATGCATCACTTGCATGTACGGTTACAAATAGATAATACTACGGTGGTGGCCTACATTAACCATATGGGCGGCATAAAATCGGTATCATGCGACAAGTTGGTCAACACAATTTGGCAATGGTGTGTCGAAAGACATATTTGGCTATCAGTAACTTACCTGCCAGGTAAGCTAAATACAGTGGCAGACACCAGCTCACGTAAATTTAATGACAACATCGAATGGATGTTAAACCCCCAAAAATTTGCAAAAGTTATCAAGCAATATGGCACGCCAGATATCGATTTATTTACATCAAGGCTAAATCACCAGGTACCTATGTATGTCGCTTGGGAACCAGACCCTGAGGCAGCAGCGGTAGATGCGTTCGCGCTGGATTGGGGAAATTCTTCTTCTATGCATTTCCTCCCTTCTGCCTCATCAGTTGGAGACTACGCACAATACAAATGGACTCTGCTTCAGGTATTTTGATAGTACCCGACTAGCCTACGCTGCCATGGTTCCCAAAACTTCATGACATGGTTGTTGAAACTCCGATGGTATTCCCCAGTGACCCAGAGTTATTAACACCCAGTGTCGGGCACAAGCCACCCGTGCCATGAAAAAATCAAACTCCTGGGTTGCAGATTCTGCACAAACCACTTCTGGGACTGGGATTATCAGAACAAACCGTCGACACCATGTCAGCATCCCTCCGAACATCCACTAAAAAACAGCACTTGTCCAGCATCAAGAAATGGGAGAAGTACTGCTTGGATACAGGGACCACCTACTCAACCGCTACAGTTACCAACGTACTGGAATTCCTGGTGAACCTTCACCACGATGAAGGACTCAGCTACAGAGCCATCAACACAGCTAGAAGTGCCCTGCCTGTCTATTTAAAACCAGCTCCAGGACAACAGGCCATGGGGTCCCACCCGCTGGTGGTCAAACTAATGAAGGGTATTTACAACTCTAACCCCTAGACCAGGTACACCCATACATGGGATGTCAGTGTGGTCCTGACATACCTCAGGCGATGGCCACCAGCCAGATCCCTCAACCTGGAACAATCTATGCTCAAAACACTCATGTTGATGACACTTGTATCTGCACAGAGGGTCCAGTCACTACATCTATTGCGACTGGACAGCATGCTCACAGCTCCAGACCAGATCTCTGTCGTTATCCAGGGACTGATTAAACAGAGCAGACCAGGAACACCTAATCCAGTCGTGGAATTCCGGGCTTACCCGCCAGAACCACGGTTATGTGCCATGACCCACCTACTATCCTACATAGACACAACCAAAATATTCGAGGGAGATGAAAAGCCTTGTGGGTCAGTCATAAAAAACCTTATGGTCGGGTGACGAGCCAAACCATTGCGAGATGGCTCAAGCAGGTGCTAAAAACTGCTGGGATAAACACTAACATGTACAAATTTTATTCCACCAGGGCAGCATCCACGTCGACGGCTAAAAGAATGGACGTGCCTATAGACCACATCCTGGCTACAGCAGGATGGTCGGGGGGAAAGGCCGTTCAGAAATTTTATAATAAGCCGTTGGCAAAACCTGTTTTATTTGCAGGAAAGATTTTACAGACTGCAAATATTTAATTTAAGCCCAGGGGAGCAATTTAATTTCTTTGTTGTTATTGTTAAAAAAATACCATTGTGTTTTTCTACAAACAGATTCATTGGTTGATTATGATAACACACTTCCTCCCTCAAAGACTTCGGCAGTGCGTGAAGTAATAACTGTTACACGGTTTGATATCACAGAGCTTTGAAGTCTTCACGGAATCACTCACGTGACTCCGAAGTAAAATAGTAAGATTAATAAACGAGAACTTACCAGTTTGAAGTTTGATCTGTATTTTATGAGGAGTTACGATGAGGGATTACGTGCCCTCCGCTCCCACCCTCAATAATATGGGTCAAACTGATAAACTGATGTCTCCTTGTCTTTACTATGTTTACTTCAATAACTGCGTCTATCTGTGATTCCACACCGCTGCTTTGAAGTATGCCGCGCATGCGTGCTGAGCGGGCTCTTCACGTAATCCCTCATCGTAACTCCTCATAAAATACAGATCAAACTTCAAACTGGTAAGTTCTCGTTTAATCTTACTATTCTACTCCTATGTTTTATGGTCTTATTGAGTGTTGGGGGAGATCCCATGTATGTTTTTGTGTTTTTATGACTGTTGGCAGATCAATTTCCCTCCTGGGATAAATAAAGTTCTATCGTATTGTATCATGTTTAAAAAGGGCCAAGAAGTCCTCGGTCTCTACTCTATGTTGCCATTCGGTGACTGCCTGGCTAATTAAAGTATGCAACATATCGCAATGCCAAACAGCCAAATTGCAAAAGATCGAGGTCTTAAACACCAAAGGGCTAGAAATGAAATAGATTTGATAGAGTCATTGGATTGGGGTTGGGAACAGTAATATAAACTATTGCATTGTGCTAGCATGGAAATTATTTAAGCCAGGTGAGTGTTAGTCATGGTCAATGCCATTTCCTTCAATTGGCTCACTTGGCAGAATTAGTTGAATTTCACACCTAGCAAGAGGAATTTAATCTTTACTTTGAGAACTTTCAAAGACTTTGGTGTGAAAACATGGAAGGGATGTTTTGTAGTTGTGCCCAGTGAATCCTCTCCAGTTAACCATCCTCCCCCCTCTTCCACCCCCGCCATTGTTCTGTAGGGTGGCATAGCAGAGCATTAGTTGGTGTTACTGGCATTCAATCTCCAGACCTGAATTCAATCCTATGTGGCGGCATCTGTGTGGAGTTTATATGTCCTCCATGTGGCCATTTAGGAATTGAGTTGAGAGAATTATTAATGGAGAAATGAGAGGATTAATGATGTGCTTGCTAGTTGGCATTGATTTGAAGACATTTGAGTCATGTCACCTGGTACAGCAAGGGTTCAAGTTAACGAATAATGGAAAAGGCCCTTAATATTTTTGTACTGTGGATCGTGGACTGTGGACGTCATTGACTAATATCCTGGACTGTGGATGTCATTGACAATGTCAACATCTATTGTCCATTCCTCATTGTATTTGCTTGACAATTGAAAGCAGTGAATGGTGTCTCTCCATGCTAACCAGGACTTTGCCACAATACCTGGTGACAGTAAGCATGTTTTGTGCAATGGTTGGCAAATGTGGTGCAAACAGAAAACGGAATCACAGGCCCAGCTTAAATTGATCTGGGTCATTCAGCACAGTCTGCGACTTTGCAGCTGAGCTGCAGTGAAGTGAGGTGTAACTTAATCCCGATTTGTGGAGGGTTAAAGTTGGAGGACATCGGAATCATGAGGACATTAGGTTTGGGTGGTAGGTGAAGAAAGGGGTTGGTGTCAGCTTCCTGAAGGGGGTGGTCTCGATCACAGTGGAGCTGGTTACAGTAACAACGCTCTAGGTGGTGTGGCTGTACAGGACAAGTAAATAAATAGAAGAGGGTCTATCTGTGGGTGTGTCCAAGCTCCAGGTCCCCGATTCCAGACCTAGATTGGAAGACCTCTCTTATATCCTTTACCTCCTGTAGCTGACCTTGGATTCCTTCCAATCACCATGCATGGGTAACTGTATGACCCTGGAGTGGGATCTAGGGCCTTTCCCACTTGGGCGTCATTTGTGCATCACGCAGGTAGCGTGCAAATAATTTTTGAATCCCAAAATCCTGGGGCGCCGCGCGCGACTGCGCGTCGCTGCCCACGTCACCATGCGCGCATAATGCACGCCATGCGTATATCACGTGCGTGTCACGATGCACACGTCGTGTGCCATGACGCGTAAATGATGTTGCATAAATGACGCGGAAATGACGCCCAAATGGGACAGGCCTTTAAGTGCGTGATATATGAAAGTTAGAAACAAAATGCTGGAGTAACTCAACGGGTCAGGCAGCATCTCTGGAGAGAATGGAAAGGTAATGTTTCTGTTCGGGATCCTTCTTCAGGTATAAACCAGCATCTGCAGTTCCTTTTTGTTACATTGTGTGGTTTATAAATTCTGGGCAGTGTATAGCAAACCAGGCCATGTGCCTGGAAGACCCAAAAGCAATTGGATGTGGTTAGTGAAAGATGCAGTAAAAAAACAGTAGCTTCCAACAATCAGATTTCTGTAGCAAAGATTGCATTTGAATTATCGAGGCTTAAAAACAGTCACACATTGTCAGCTGAAGATGCAATGCATTGTCTAAGGATGTTTTACTGTATCTGAAACCCAATCACCGAATGCTAACAGGTACTTTGTACGCAGCTTCTCCATATTTAACCCGCTTCCCTGACACATATGCTGTGCATGTGCATGCAATCCGTTGGGAACTTGCAGAAGCACCAGGGGCACCCATGTAGGTTTTGGTGCCACCTGTAAAACATCCTTGTCCGCACACAAAGCAGGCCATTCACATTGAAGGATGCTTTCACTGAAGAGCTGACGCAAGAAAGTTAATTTGATCAGATGTATACACACCGTGGGAAAGAGGCCGATCTGAAGCTGGGTATTCTCTACTCAGTGTTCCTTCTGGCTCCACAAAGACTTTCTACCAGTCTGAAGAAGGGTTCTGACCCGAAACGTCCCTGTCCATTCCCTGCAGGTGCTGCCTGACCCGTTGAGTTTCTCCGGCACTTTGTGTTTTACTTTCTACCAGCAACAAGGTACACATCAGGAGAGTGACAGGATGCTTCCTACTTGCTTAAATTATTGCAGGTTAAACAATGTCTAAGATAAGGTAATGCATTTGGCCATATGCCATCTTATCACCGATAGTAATGCGTTCATCTACCAACAGCAGACAAGTGCTTGGAGTGGGTGCTATGTGTACATTAGATTCACTGCAGCTACCTGGTGAAGTTTCTTTGACAGCATCCAGAAGGATAAGGCAACAGGAATACAGGAGCACTGCACCTCCAAGCCACACAGTACCTGTTCCTTCATCACTCTGGGTTAAATCCTGGAGACCTATTTCACACTGATCCACTGTGAACTGAGCTGAGTGCTTGCACAAAGGGACCACCGCAATTCAGGAAGATGATGTGCCACAGACGACAGACAATTAACATTGGATTTACCGATCGCTCCCTCTTCCAGTGAATTTATCATTTTATTTCACCTCTCGGGATTCAGAATGAGAATGCATCACATTTGTAGGATAAATGGATGACTAGTGGGGATTGGAACTTTGTTTCCTTTCTTTACACATAGGATGTAATTGTTACTGTCAGGCCCGCACCTGTTGCCCATTCCAAAGTGCTCTCTGAACTGAGCAGTTTGCTAGGACGTTTTAGACAGGGGTTAAGAGTCAGCCATGTTGTTGTAGGAATCACATCAGACCAAGGTGGCAGATATCTTCACTGCAAAACACCATGAACCAAACTGTAGCCAACTGTAGCAATGAACCAAACTCATTATCATCATTACTGACACTAGATTTTTAAAATTATTTTAGAGTTAGATTCTCCAGCTTCCATCCTAGAATTTGAATTCATGTCTTGAAATTGTTGTCCAGTCTAGTAATTGATTTATGGGTAGAATGGCCTACTTCTGTGTCATTATAAGTTTAAGATGTAATATTAAATATTAAAATTTTAAATATAGGGAAATATTTAATAGGAACCCGAGGGGCAACTTTTTGACTCTGAGGAAGATAGGTGTATTGAACGAGCTGCCTGCGGAGGTACTATAACATTTAAAATATATTTGGACAGGTACATGGATAGGAAAGGTTTAGAGGGATGTGGGCCAGATACTGGCAAATGGCAATAACTTAGATGGGGCATGTTGGTCAACGAGGACAAGGCAGGTTGAAGGGCCTGTTTGGTTGCTGTATGACTCAATGACTGTATAACGTGAAATGCTAGGCTATTTTACATTCTATTATAGGGTAAGGAACCTTGACATAGGCAATAAAAGTGAGAATACCACTTATTTTACCTGCCTTTCCCTTGAATGTACGATCAGTAAGATGCCATTTATATACAAATAAACCTTCTGCTTCATGGCAGGGACTCAAATACCCACAATGCTACTATTTTGGTCAACCCTATGACCCTATGAACATATGAACGGACAACATATGAAGTTAGATTAGGTTATCGACTGCCCAGAGGATTAGAGCCACACAGGAAAGAATGGCCCACCCACCTTTATTCTCAATGTGTTCACTAATCTCAAATATTCGTTCTCCTGTTTTTCTCCAGAGATGCTGCTGCCTGACCCGCTGAGTTACACCAGCACTTTGTGTCTATTCTTAGTTGTACAGGTGCAGTGCTTGGCCTACAAAATGGGTAGGGAAAAATATTTTGCAACTCCCATCTCCTCACGTGTCCGCTGTCCTTTTTGGACACGTGAGGAGATCAGGTGGGGAGTTGATGATCAGCCTGCCTGACCCTTACTATGTAAGTGCAACAACAGCACTTGTTAACATGTTCGAGAGCTACCAAGCTGCTGGCAAAGCTAAGGAAGATGCAGTACCTTTCGGAGAAAGAGGAGAGAGAGGCTTAAATGCAGAAGTTGCTAGTAATTCAATTATAAATCGCCATTGTCTCTCAGCACTATACAATGGAACACTGATTTTTCCACCATTTAAGTACAAAAACCAACATCTCCATTGCTGCATTGCTCTGGGATTTCAGCTGATTCTTCCAGTTACATGTGGAAGGCGACACACAAAACACTACAGTGGCCCAGGGTTGTGGGAATGACATTATTCCCCTTGGTGTCCCAGGTGCCCAATAATGGACATGTCTGGACAGCACATTCCCACCCTAAAAGCACGGTTTAATGCGCACAAGGTACTGTGATGACCACTACTCCAACCATCCTCACCCTATCGCCAGGAGTGCATGGGTGTTGCCAATCTGCAGATTCTCCCAGTTGATATCCTATCCTCTCACAACACCCCCTTTAGTGCTCATTCTCCACACAACACTGCTGTTGCAATCCTGCATTTTCCGCACGTTACAATGTCACTGTGTATCACTCTCCCCACTCCACACATCACTGTCACTGTATAATCCCTCTTCCCTTCTACACCTTCACTGTGTAAACCTTGTTCCCACCTGCAGTACACCTTCACTGCGTAACCCTTCTCTCCATGCCCCCATACGGTCACTCTGTAAACCCTCACCCCATCCTCTCTACACCTTCACTGTCCGATACCTCTCCCCATCTACACTATCACAGTGTAATCCCAATCCTCACACGAAAACATCACCTGTATAATCCCTCTGCTCACCCCCTTGCCCATCACCCCTCTCTCCACCCCCCTCTACACAGCCTCTGTCCCAACCCCTCTAGTGTGGACTAATTCCAGTCCGCACCCCGTCTACACCATCAATGTGTAAAACCTCTCCTACTCCACTACACAAAAATCAAACAGAAATATGCAATGCCCGAGTTGTTACAGCACTGAAGCTGTTGCCCCTGCTCGGGCACACCTTAACCAGAATAACTTGGCACATCCTTTTTAAGAATCTACATGAATCCAGATGACTCATTGACTCATCATGAAACCTGTGCAAATTTGACTCCTGGGCACACCAGATAATCTTTCCCTACTTTGCCGAGAAGTTGGGAGATCTGAAATAAAAGCCTCTTCTACTCAGTGAGATTTACTCTCCGACACTTATACTTGGCCAGCTTAAGGATATTTTCTCCAGTGTGTGAAACAGGAAATTACTGTATTACAGACTGGCTGGCCCTTGAAGACTCTAACTTACATGGCAATCTCTCGTCAGCACAGCAGGGACTTTTGCAGCCCCTTCTTGTTCATTTTTCCCCTCTAAGCTACCTCAGTAACACAAACTGAGGGGAAATATTTCTGAATTCCAGAAACTGTACTTTGCACAAATAGGGCAAGGCCCGCCAAGACACACAAGCAGAGGAAATCTTTCTTCATTGCTAAACAGAAATGGCTGTGTGCAAAGTTGGTGCCAGGTTCTTATGGACAGAACACCTTTTGTTGCTACAAGGCCTTATGTTTAAGGAATGGTTCTGTGACATCACATGACCTACTGGCGGGGTCAAATGTACTTCTGGTGTACTGTTGTGCAGCCCAGGGTGATGAGGTGCTGGTTATACACTTTTCATTATTCTGAAGTATTTTTAGGGCCTTTCCACTCCCTAATTCTGGAATTATGCAGCTATGATGGAGCATCTTACTCCCTCCTCCCTGAAACAACTTTGAACATTTAAAGTCTTGAAAAGGCTTGGTGAGGCTGCAGAGAGAAGAAACTAAATGTTCTAAGTTGCTCGGGGAGGTTTCAAATTTTGACTTTCCTTATAATGATACCATGGTTTGTATTTTCACCACTTTCTGTGGTGGGAAAAACAGCTTCAAGTTGGATTCTTCATCATGGGTCATTAATAAAGCTTATGGGATGTTTGATTTTAAAGGTGGAGCCAAAGAGAAGAAAAATTAAGAGATTAAGAGAATGAGGAGGAGAGGACGGCAGTGGTAGAGTTGTTGCCTTACACCGACAAAGACCCAGCTTCAATCATGGCTGTTTATATGGAGTTTGTACATTCTCCCTGTGACTGTGTGGGATTTCTCCGGTTGCACTGGTTTCCTCCCACATTCCAAAGATGTGCAGGTTTGTAGGTTAATTGGCTTCCGTAAATTGTCCCTAGGGTGAAGGATAGAACTAGAGTACGGGTGATTGTTGGTTGGCATGGACGTTAGGCCGAAGGGCCTGTTACCACGCTTTTTCCCTAAACTAAACTCTAAACTTATTATAGTAAACCTGCATAAAACACTCATCTGGGTCCGTCTAGAGAACCATGCCTAATTCTGAGCATTTCATTTGAGGAAAGGCAAAAAGATTTGGAGAGGGTACAGGTTGACTTGAATACACGGGGTATGACAGACTCTTGAAACAGAGCAGGCCACAAGGAGATTTGACATGAAATCATGGACAGCTTAGATAGATTTGGCATTCCATTGGGATTGGTTGTCTGGGGGGTATTGGACCTAATCTTTCACAAGCATGGTCTTTCATCAAAACTCTGAATAATTGAAAATCCAACATGGTTTAAATTGCAGAGAAGGGGTAGAGACGGAGAAAATAAAGGGTTCCATCTGCACTGGCAACTTTGAGCCACCAGTTGCATGTTATTTTACTTTTCTGCCTCGTTCCCATGCTAACCTCTCTGTCATCGGCTTCTTGCACTATTCCAACAAGGCTCAGAATAGCTCAAGCAGCAGTCCCTCATTCACTGACCAAGACTCAATATTATGAAATGGGGCATCTTGGTCAGCATGGCCTGTTTCCATGAAGTATAACTCTGAAGTTCAACAACTCCAGCCTTTCCAGTTTGTGTCAGGGCAGCCTGTTCTAATGAAAGGCAATTGACATGAAATATTAACATGTTTAGTTTAGCTTAGAGATACGGAGTGGATATAGATCCCTTGGCCCGCCAAGACCACGCTGACCAATGATCACCCACACATTACTTCTATCCGACACACTAGAAGCCATCTTACAGAAGCCAATTAACCTACAAGCCTGCATGTCTACGGAATGTGAGAGGAAACCGGAACTCCCGGAGAAAACCCACTCGGCCACAGGGAGAAAGTACAATCTTTGAAAACGCCCATATCAGGATCGAACCCGGGTCTCTGGCGCTGTAAAGCAGCAACTCTACTGCCGCCATGTTTCTCCCTCCATTGGTGCTTCCCGACCTGCTTAGTGTCATCCACATCCCTTGTTTTCATTTAGAATTATTAAATTGTTGGACTGCACAATCTGCCTCTGTTCTTTATTTTGCATATTTACCTACAACGCAGTTGGAGCTTCATCAAGTGACCTAGTGGCGGCGCGGCTCTGGCTGCAGCGGCTCTCCGGCAGTCCTGTTTGTTTTGTGTTTTTTGGGTTGTTTATTTTCGTTTTGGTTAGTCTAGTTTTGGTTTTTAGTTTGTGTTTTGGGGGGGGGGGGGGTTGAAACGGGGCTTGCTGTCTCTCCCTGCGGGGGAATGCGACTTTTTTGTCGTATTCCCCTTCTCTGCCTCCGTCTGCGCTGAGGCCTAAAGGCGGAGCTGGCGACCTCGAGGCTCAGGAGGCAGAGCCCGCCAGGACTCGCACTGAGCTCGCTCCCGTGAGGACGGCCCGGCTCGGGGCTGGAACAGGGCTTTCGTGAGGGGCTGTGACGGCCGGCCCGAGGAAGGAACGGTGCTCCCGTCGGAGTAGCCGAGCTCGGGGAGGTACGGCGTTCCCAGCCTGAGGAAGGAGCGGCGCCCAGTCGGGGCGGCCCAGCCTGAGGGAGGAGCGGCGCCCAGTCGGGGCGGCCCAGCCTGAGGGAGGAGCGGTGCCCGGTCGGGGCGGCCCAGCCTGAGGGAGGAGCGGCGCCCGGTCGGGGCGGCCCAGCCTGAGGGAGGAGCGGCGCCCGGTCGGGGCGGCCCAGCCTGAGGGAGGAGCGGTGCCCGGTCGGGGCGGCCTGGCGCGAGGGAGGAGCGGCGCCCGGTCGGGGCGGCCTGGCCCGAGGGAGGAGCGGCGGCCTGGCGCGAGGCTGAGACGGTGGCAGTACTCACGTGAGGGCGATCCGGCTCGGGGCTGGAACGATGCTCCGGGGGCTGGGACGGCAGTTCTGGTGGCGGTGGCCTGAGACCGGGGGTTCGGCCGCGGGCCAGCGGCTGCGTCAGCAGGTCTGGTGAGCTGCAGCTTCGACTACCCCGGGCCGCGGTGTTTGAGCCGCGAGGACAGGTTTTAACATCGCCCGGGGGGTATCGCCTCAGCGCAGAAGGAGAAGAGGAGGGAAGAGACTGCAGCCCTAAGACTTTTGCCTCCATCACAGTGAGGAGATGTTGGGTGGACTCACTGTGGTGGATGTTAATATGTGTTTATTGTTGTTTTTTATTGTATTGTATTATATGTATGACTGCTTAAATTTCGTTCAGACTTCGGTCTGGATGACAATAAAAGGCTATTCTATTCTATTCTATTCTATCAAGTCTATTGGCGAGATGTCAATCTGATCAGCGCCATTCCCCCACTTGTGCCCATTAATTCCATACTGATTTTCCTATCCTAATTACTCTTGGGTAATATATAAAGGCCAATCAACCTACCGACCAGCACATTGGGATATGAGTTGAAACTAGAGCTCCCAGTCAGAAACTAGACCCATACAGTCACAGGGAGAAAGTGTAAACTCAGCACAAATAGCAAAGGCAAGGATGAACCTAGGTCAATGGAGCTCTGTGGCAGCAGCATTGTTTTCTGCACCATGATGCTGCTCCTGAATATAATACTCAAGGCAACCACATACACATTGAAACTCAAAAAAACGCAGACATTGAAAATCTGAAATAAAAACAGAGAATGCTGGAAACATTCATCAGGTCAGGCAGCATATGTGGCAGAAGAAACCGTTAATCTGTGAGGGTGAAGGCCATTTGTCAGATTGGACAAGTTACCCTTGTCCTACTAGTTAAATGGAACAAAGCTGTGAGGGGAATTTACAGTTAGTCGGGGGGGCAGTCAAGGAAAGAGTGTCCACGTCGCGGTAAAGGGGTGGGTATGAATGTGATGCTGAAGGGCCTGTTTCCGTGCTGTATGACTATGCCTCCATAATGCCCCTGTCCCACTTAGGAAACCTGAACGGTAACCTCTGGAGACTTTGCGCCCCACCCAAGGTTTCCGTGCGGTTCCCAGAGGTTGCAGGTGGTTGCCGGAGGTTGCAGGCAGTGGAAGCAGGTAGGGAGACTGACAAAAACCTCCGGGAACCGCATGGAAACCTTGGGTGGGGCGCAAAGTCTCCAGAGGTTTCCGTTCAGGTTTCCTAAGTGGGACAGGGGCATTACTCTGATGTACAGAAGTCAGCCAATTGAATCTATCCAGAGTAGTCATCAAATCTTCCCATCGGCCCATCAGTTTCTTACAAGCTGTTTATGCAGCTCCTGATACCTTAAAGAGGTGGCGGAGGATGGATGGAACTTTTAATAATCTTTGACTTGTTATCTTGCCTGCAATTTATCACCGTGCCGTACAAACTGCAGTCTCGCCGGGAAAACCTGCAGCAAATAAACAGCCCTGCAAAAGTCTGTCAGCTTTTGTGTTAAATTTCTAATTCAATGGATGAAGGAAATGACCCTGCCCCAATGGACTCCTAAAAGATGATTTAAATAATGAATCCCAGGCTGGGGAGTGAGATGCTTCTCCTGGTGACTGTCCGCCTTGGGAGGCCAGTGAACCTTGAGACTCAGAAGCACGCATTCTTTTAGACATCACGGCTCTGACACTGCAGGCCCTGACCTCAGCTGGGCCCTGACAAATTGGAGGAAAGAAAAGGGTACACCTGCCACGTGTTAGTAACTGGAGACGGGAGCCCAACAGTGTCTTGATCTGAAGCTGCTGATAAAATAATCATTCATCCAAAACGGCTGCTTTCCGGCAAGACGTTGAGGATGCCCGTGGTTAAATTAACATAACGAAATATCCTGCTAAAACTGCAGCAGCTGCAAACTTCCGTGTGCTTTTAACAGAGAGTTATGGCACGGCTTATTAACGGAACACAAACCCTACTCTTTGCACTCAATGCTTTCCATTGCACAGCTCACAATAACGGAACGCTGAGTACACCAGGATGCTTGCAAGCCCCGGAAATAAACAAATATATTTTCAAAAGTAGGCTCTCCTGATTTATGTGTCGGCAGTTAAGGAACGAATGACTTGAATTCACGGCGTCAGGACATTCCAAAGCTATTAAGCAACCAATTAAGAATTTTTGAAAGGCAGTCACTGTTGCGAGAAGCAACATTCGTGGCACCTAATCTCCACACTGCAATCCAACGTTGAAATTGCATCAGTGTTCAATCCCAAACATCCTCTTCACCCTAATCAGTGATTTATAAGGCCTCATGCATTGCTAATTACAAGTTGCTGTAATATGATCATCTGTTGGTGCTGTAATAAACATTAGCCAGACCATTGGCAAGTTAGCTTCCTCTCTTTGAATTGTGCTTTTGTACCCAAAGAGGGAAGATGCAGCCTCTCTCTGGCATCTCACCCGAAGATCACCTCTTTCATCTGAGCAGTAGATAGACACAAAATGCTGGAGTAACCCAGGGGGACAGGCAGCATCTCTGGAGAGAAGGATCGGGTCGAGATCTTTCTTCAGACTGAAAGTTACGGGAAAGGGAAATGAGCAGTGCTCCCTCAACACTGTGTGGAAGTATCCGGCTGGGTTATGTGATTGTCAGGAGGTTTCAGACCACAACCTTCTGACTCACAGCAAGGTCATGGTCAACACAACTGTTGACACAATACCTGGCTGGTGTAACAATCTCCAGTGTACCCTACCATCTATCCCACCTCACCCTCTCCCATCACAAGCTGCTAAATTAGTGGAAGAATGTGTCTGAGTTCCAATTCCAATGTCACAATCTGGCTTCACAACACCAGAGACCCCAGTTCAATCCTGACTGCGGGTGCTATCTGCGTGGCGTTTGCACGTTCTACCTGTTTCCTCCAGATGTACCCATTTTCCACTGCCAACCCAAAGACGTGCAGGTTTGTACGTTAATTGGCCTC
Organism: Amblyraja radiata; assembly: GCF_010909765.2. Taxonomy (NCBI): domain Eukaryota; kingdom Metazoa; phylum Chordata; class Chondrichthyes; order Rajiformes; family Rajidae; genus Amblyraja; species Amblyraja radiata. Next base: position 51,687,731 of record NC_045966.1, read on the forward strand.
TGCTAAATTGCCCCTAGTGTGTCGAGAACGGATGAGAAAGTGGGATAACATAGAACTGGTGCAAACTGGTGAACAATGGTCAGCGTGGACTCAATGGGTCCAAGGGTCTTTTCCCATGCAGTATCTCTAAACTCGAAACTAATCTTCTCAGCACACCAATGGTCCCCATTCACTGGGATGAACTTCTATGTGGGGAACGCTGGTGCAGAATTACTGAATGATTATGGCGTAGAAGGAAGCCATTTGTCCATTTGAGTCCATAGTGGTTCTGCATCCCCATTCCCCTCCCCTCTCCCCTCAGCACCAAAGATTATTTCTTCTCAGACACTTGCGGCCTTAAAATAATAACTTTGCTGATGTCAACTTTGTTTCCTGCACCTTCATTCTGTGCCCCCTGGTTCATGACCGCTGCCTACTGAAACATTTACTTCATCTGTACTCTTCATGTACTGTCTTAACTGTCACGGTATGTCATGTTGTCACTTGCGGGTGGAGCACCAAGGCAAATTTAACCAGCTCTCTCAGATCTCCACGCACTCTACTTGGTGAAGTGCAGGAAAGATTGAGATGAGATTTAATCGAGGTGTAATAATACAGGGTTTTGAAGGGGGGGGGGATAGCTTTTGGTGGTGGGAACGTCAGGAACCAATGAATCCAGATTGAAGAAAACTGGTAAAAGAAGGAAATGAGGGAAAATGTTCTAATGCAGGAAGGGTAATGATCAGGAATGCACTCTCTGGAAGGCTGGTGGAATCAACTTTGACAGTACTTTCCAAAAAATGATCAGCTAAACACATTATGGATTTTACAGATCTAAAGGAAACAAGAAGATTGGTGGGATGAATGAATGAATGAATGAATGATTAAGTTTATTGGCCAAGTATTCACATACAAGGAATTTGCCTTGGTGCTCCGCCCGCAAGTGACAACATGACATACAGTGACAGTTAAGAATGATACATAAAACATTAAACATTAATAATAAAACATTATTGATTAAACATGTGAATTAAATAAAATACCAGAGCAAAAGGAGGCTACAGATTTTTGGTTATTGAGTATAGCTACTACTCGTGGAAAAAAGCTGTTTTTATGTCTGGCTGTGGCAGCTTTAACAGTCCGGAGTCGCCTTCCAGAGGGAAGTGATTCAAAGAGTTTGTGGCCAGGGTGAGAGGGGACAGAGATGATCTTGCCCACTCGCTTCCTGGCCCTTGCAGTGTACGGTTCGTCAATGGAGGGAAGGTTGCAGCCAACAACCTTCTCAGCTGATTGGGTGATTCGCTGCAGCCTCCAGGTGTCGTGCTTGGTGGCTGAGCCAAACCAGACCATGATAGAGGGGGTGAGGACAGACTCTACGATGGCCGTATAGAATTGGACCATCATTGCCTGTGGCAGATTGTGCTTCCTCAGCTGCCTCAGGAAGTACATCCTCTGTTGTGCCTTTTTGACTGTGGAGTCGATGGTAGCCCCCACACTAAAGGTCCTTGAAGATGATGGTTCCCAGGAACTTAAAAGACTCCACAGGTGTGACTCTGATGTTGTTGATGGTGATAGGGGTGAGGGGAGGGGGAGCTCTCCTAAAGTCTACAATCAATTCCACTGTCTTAAGAGCATTGAGCTCCAGGTTGTTGCGATGGCACCAGGACGCCAGCTGTGACACTTCCTGTCTGTAGGCAGATCCCTCCCCATCCTGGATCAGTCCAATCAGGTTTGTGTCGTCCGCAAACTTGAGAAGCTTGACAGAGGAGTCGGTGGAGGTGCAGTAATTAGTGTAGAGAGAGTGGAGGAGAGGGGAGAGTACGCAACCTAGCGGTGCTCCTATGCTGAGGGTTTGCGGGTCCGAGATGTGTTTTCCCAGCCTCACATGCTGCTTCCTGTCTGTCAGGGCAGGAATAGTCTTTCAAAGAGCTTGCATGTGTTGATGGGCCAGATGGTATATTCGAGTTCCCAAAGCCAGTAAACTAATTTCCATGGAGTGCAGCACAATGGTTCCATAGATAGGATTAAGGAATAGTCAGCCAAGCCTGTAAAACGCAGGTGTTTTACACTACCACAGATTATAAACCAGATGTTTTGCATACATATCATTTTGTAATTCATCAGGAGATAGCGAGTTATAATAGAAGTTAAGGCTGGGTTATTATACTTGGGTTGAGATAACTGATTGGGGAAGTTGGAGCTAACTATGTTCTCTTGGACTATGCATGCCATATTAGTCTTGTGATTCTGCAGGCTGATCAACAACGCACACAGTGACAGGTTCCTGTTTAACTACAAAGGGCATCGACCAGTTATGGTGGACCTGCTTAATTGGAACTTGTCCAAGCTAGCAGCATCTAGGATTGTGAGGCCAAGTACCTGAACATTGCTGCAGGGAATTTGAAGCTCTGGTCCTCCAGCAATGTTTCCTCCAGCTGGCATGTTCCAGAACACAGGAATATCTCCCTTGTCTTAAAGGAAACACTTCCTATAGGGCACAAAGGACTAACAGAGACATGCTCTTCATGGTATCTCGGGCTATAAAAGCTTACTCTGGACACTGCCTGGCAGTGTTAAACCAGCCTTTTCCATTCATCTCAGCCTTTTCCTTGTAATGTTGTATCCTAGGCTGCGTTATCCATTATAATTTGATCAACAATGCACAGGGATTGGCCCTTTGTCTGAATATGGTTCTTTTGTCCTTGTTTTTCCCTGAACGGGTGGCGTCAGCAATGGCTGCCTCGCCAACAGTCTGTCTGTCCCTTCCTTCTTTGTTGTTTTTCTTTAGTACGAGTTAAATGTATGTTTTTAGTGTTCTTTAGCTTGTTTTATGTGGGGGGGGTGGGGGTTGGGGGAAACTTTTTTAAATCTCTTACCTCGACGGAAATACGATTTCGATCATACGATCATCGAGGAGTTGGCGGTCTTTGCTGGAGACCGACTTTGGGAGCTCCCACCACGGGAGCCTGCGGACCTAACATCGTGGAGCTCGCGATCCCTGTCAGGGATCGACTTTGAAGATCCAACCACGGGAGCCTGCAGATTTTAACATCTTGGGCCTTGTGGTCTCTGGTTAGAGACTGACGTCGGGAGCTCCAACCGCAGGAGCTTCGATCGCCCTGATGCGGGAGCTTCGATCGCCCCGATCACGGGAGCTTCGATCGCCCTGACACAGGGGCTTCGACCGCCCTGACGCGGGAGCTTCGACCGCTGGCTGCGGGAGCTTTGATCGCCCCAGCTGCGGATGGTTCGACTGCTACGACCGTGGGAGAATAAAGTGGAAGATAGACTTTATTGCCTTCCGTCACAGTGAGAAATGTGGGGAATCTGCTGTGGTGGATGCTTATGTTAACTTTTATGTAGTTGTGTGTTTTGTTGCTTTTTTTTAGTATGGCTGTATGGTAATTCGAGTGCCACTGTACCTTAATTGGTAAATGTGACAATAAACTGACCTTTGAACATTTGGACCTTTAAAAATTTCCGCCTGCACCATGTTAATGTCAAATGTCCTGTTTATTATCCACAGCCTGAAGCAACAAGAATCATTTAAAGGTATCCCAGCAATGGACTGAGCACTCAGCTGTGCCCAAGACAATCATTAATACTGACTTCCTTTAGGCGGAACTGGATCAAAACTGGCCTCGTGGGATGGGAAGGGTAAATCAGGATCTGAGTTACTCCACTGACTTTAAGGATTCCAAATGAAGTCAAGACTGAGCTTGATAGGGTGGGATAATATTGATGGTGAGATGGCCCGTGGACACTTATGTGACACTTGAGCCAGGTGTCAGAGAACTTATGGAGCTTGTCTTGTGCAGAAAATCTACGTCCATGAGATAGGTGTTGGAAGGAGAAATGCATAACACTCTGCAGGCCTTCCTAGTAGTTGATGACACTTCGATCGTTGGAGGTGGCAGTGAAGGTGGAGAACTCACAGAGTCCGACATGCAGTACACGTCTCATTGTCAGCCATGGCAATACATGATTACAACAACAACTTTAATGCTCACCAGGAATCAATAGACAATAGACAATAGGTGCAGGAGTATGCCATTTGACCCTTCGAGCCAGCATTACCATTCAATGTGATCATGGCTGATCATCCACAATCAGTACCCCATTCCTGCCTTATCCCCATATCCCCTGAATCCGCTATCTTTAAGAGCCCCATCTAACTCTCTCTTGAAAGTATCCAGAGAATCGCCTTCACTGCCCTTTAACTCTCTGTGTGAAAAAGTGTTTCCTCATCTCCGTTCAAAATGCCTTACCCCTTATTCTTAAACTGTGGCCCCTGGTTCTGGACTCCCCCAACATCGGGAACATGTTTCCTGCCTCTGGTGTGTCCAAACCCTTAGGTAGACAAAAATGCAGGAGAAACTCAGCGGGTGAGGCAGCATCTATGGAGCAAAGGAAATAGGCAACGTTTCGGGCTGAAACTCTTCTTCAGACATATAATAATCTTATATGTTTCAATAAGATATCCTCTCATCCTTCTAAATTCCAAAGTATACAAGCCCAGTCTCTCCATTCTCTCAGCATATGACAGTCCCCCCATCCCAGGAATTAACCTTGTGAACCTACGCTGCACTCCCTCAATAGCAAGAATATCCTTCCTCAAATTTGGGGACCAAAACTGCACACAATACTCCAGGTGTGGTCTCACTAGGGCCCTGTACAACTGCAGAAGGACCTCTTTGCTCCTATACTCAACTCCTTTTTTTATGAAGGCCAACTTTCTTCACTTTCTTCACTGCCTGCTGTACCAGCATGCTTACTTTCATTGACTGATGAACAAGGACCCCCCAGATCCCGTTGTACATCCCCTTTCCCCAATTTGACACCATTTAGATAATAATCTGCCTTCCTGTTTTTGCTACCAAAGTGGATAACCTCACATTTATCCACATTAAACTGCATCTGCCATGCATCTGCCCACTCACCCAACCTGTCCAAGTCACCCTGCATTCTCATAGCATCCTCCTCACAGTTCACACTGCCACCCAGCTTTGTATCATCTGCATATTTGCTAATGTTACTTTGAATCCCTTCATCTAAATCATTGATCTATATTGTAAATAGTTGCGATCCCAGCATCAAGCCTTGTGGTATCCCACTAGTCACTGCCTGCCATTCTGAAAGGGACCTGTTATTCCCTACTCTGTTTCCTGTCTGCCAACCAATTTTCTATCCATGTCAGCGCTCTACCCCCAATTCCAAGTGCCCTAATTTTGCCCACTAATCTCTTATGTGGGACCTTATCAAATGCTTTCTGAAAGTCCAGGTACACTACATCCACTGGCTCTCCCTTGTCCATTTTCCCAGTTACATCCTCAAAAAATTCCATAAGATTAGTCACTCATGATTTCCCCTTCGTAAATCCATGCTGACTCGGACCGATCCTGTTACTGCTATCTAAACGTGCCGCTATCTCATATTTTATGATTGACACCAGCATCTTCCCCACCACCGATGTCAGGCTAACTGGTCTATAATTCCCCGTTTTCTCCCGCCTTTCTTAAAAAGTGGAATAACATTAGCTACCCTCCAATCCACAGGAACTGATCCTGAATCTATAGAACATTGGAAAATGATCACCAATGCGTCCACGATTTCTAGAGCCACTTCCTTAAGTACCCTAAGATGCAGACCATCAGGCCCTGGAGATTGATCAGCCTTCAGTCCCATTAGTCTACCCAACACCATTTCCTGCCTAATGTGGATTTCCTTCAGTTCCTCCGTCAACCCAGATCCTCTGGCCACTAGTACAAGATTGTTTGTGTCCTCCTTAGTGAAGACGAGGGAAGGTGGGAAGGTAGATTGTGAAAGGCTGTTTTCAGGAACATGGAAAATCAGCATTGTTACATTCCAGCCAGGAATCTCATGTAGCATTGTAAATCTGGGAATTAGGGACATATAAAGCCAAGATAAATAGATATAAAGTGCTGGATTAATTCAGTGGAAAACATGGACAGGTGACATTTTGAGTTGAGACAGTTTTTCAGACTGAATAAGGGTCCTGACCAGAAACATCATCTATCTCTATTTTCTAGAGATGCTGCCTGCCCTACTGAGTAGCACTGTGTGTGTTTTTTTTGGTCAATCAGCATCTGCAGTTCCTTGCGTCTACATATAATGGCCGGATCCCATTTAGAGTACCACCTTCAATGTTGGGTACTGGGCATTTAGAAGATGAAGCACAAATGGAGCAGAATGACCCTGGGTATATTCTGGGGTAATTAATGTATACCAGCACCATTGGGAGGGCTTAAGTTTCCTCAGGTGTAGAAAATTCAAGGGTAATTTAACGCAGCCATTTAACTGATGTAGCAGATAGAGAGAAACTACCTCCTCAGATCAAGGAGGAGTAATCTTACTGCCAGCACTAGTCAATTCAGGGTGGTGGCAAGTACTACTTCACATACAGGCACAAGACAATGATGAACCCCCCTCCCCTGCAACCCCCACAACTCAGGGTGACCATCAGACACTTGAATCTCCATCAGCTTTTTGATGGTTGAGGTAGTTAAGGATTGCAAAACCAAGTGATGTTTACACATGGGTCATAGTGTCATATAGTCATAGAACTATACAGCAAGGAAGTAGGTCCTTTGGCCCATGGCTATTCTCCTTATCAATGTCCCTCGTGATTTTATCTACATGTACAGGGCTACTGCTCAGCTTCCTAGGCCTAGGTTAAAATCACCAGCCTAACCATCCTCTCTTTGTAACTCAAAACTTCTAGACTTGGTAACATCCATGCAAACCTCTTTTGCACCCTTTCCAGTTTAAGGTCACCTACTCTCCTTGAGATGGTTGTGTTTTGTAAAGTTAGATCAATACTGTGGATCTCAATCTAAATCCAGGCAGTAGCACTTTCTCTTGTGTGGCTCAGAGTTAAGGACCTGTCCCACTTGCCGATTTTTTCGGCGACTGTCGGCATCATTGACTGACGTATCAGGTCACCGAAAAAGTCGCAGTGTGATGCGGCTTGACGCAGTGTGATGCGGCGGTGACGCAGTGTGATGCGGCTTGACGCGGTTGATGCGGCGGTGACGCAGCGTGATGCGGCGGTGACGCGGTTGATGCGGCTTGACGCGGTTGATGCGGCGGTGACGCGGTTGATGCGGCGGTGACGCGGTTGATGCGGCGGTGACGCAGTGTGATGCGGCGGTGACGCGGTTGATGCGGCTTGACGCGGTTGATGCGGCGGTGAAGCGGTTGATGCGGCGGTGATGCGGTTGATGCGGCGGTGACGCAGTGTGATGCGGCGGTGACGCGGTTGATGCGGCTTGACGCGGTTGATGCGGCGGTGAAGCGGTTGATGCGGCGGTGATGCGGTTGATGCGGCGGTGACGCAGTGTGATGTGGCTTGACGCGGTTGATGCGGTTGATGCGGCGGTGACGCGGTTGATGCGGCTTGACGCGGTTGATGCGGCTTGACGCGGTTGATGCGGCGGTGACGCAGTGTGATGCGGCTGTGACGCGGTTGATGCGGCTTGACGCGGTTGATGCGGCGGTGACGCAGTGTGATGCGGGTGTGACGCGGTTGATGCGGCTTGATGCGGTTGATGCGGCTTGACGCGGTTGATGCGGCGGTGACGCAGTGTGATGCGGCTTGACGCGGTTGATGCGGCTTGACGCGGTTGATGCGGCTTGACGCGGTTGATGCGGCGGTGACGCAGTGTGATGCGGCCGTGACGCGGTTGATGCGGTTTGACGCGGTTGATGCGGCGGTGACGCGGTTGATGCGGCGGTGACGCGGTTGATGCGGCGGTGACGCAGTGTGATGCGGCGGTGACGCAGTGTGATGCGGCGGTGACGCAGTGTGATGCGGCGGTGACGCGGTTGATGCGGCGGTGACGCAGTGTGATGCGGCGGTGACGCAGTGTGATGCGGCTTGACGCGGTTGATGCGGCTTGACGCGGTTGATGCGGCGGTGACGCGGTTGATGCGGCGGTGACGCGGTTGATGCGGCGGTGACGCTGTGTGATGCGGCGGTGACGCGGTTGATGCGGCTTGACGCGGTTGATGCGGCGGTGAAGCGGTTGATGCGGCGGTGATGCGGTTGATGCGGCGGTGACGCAGTGTGATGCGGCTTGACGCGGTTGATGCGGTTGATGCGGCGGTGACGCGGTTGATGCGGCGGTGACGCGGTTGATGCGGCGGTGACGCGGTTGATGCAGCGGTGACGCAGTGTGATGCGGCTTGACGCGGTTGATGCGGCTTGACGCGGTTGATGCGGCTTGACGCGGTTGATGCGGCGGTGACGCAGTGTGATGCGGCTGTGACGCGGTTGATGCGGTTTGACGCGGTTGATGCGGCGGTGACGCAGCGTGATGCGGCGGTGACGCGGTTGATGCGGCTTGACGCGGTTGATGCGGCTTGACGCGGTTGATGCGGCGGTGACGCAGTGTGATGCGGCTGTGACGCGGTTGATGCGGCTTGACGCGGTTGATGCGGCTTGACGCGGTTGATGCGGTGGTGACGCAGTGTGATGCGGCTTGACGCGGTTGATGCGGCTTGACGCGGTTGATGCGGCTTGACGCGGTTGATGCGGCGGTGACGCTGTGTGATGCGGCGGTGACGCAGTGTGATGCGGCTTGACGCGGTTGATGCGGCGGTGACGCGGTTGATGCGGCGGTGACGCAGTGTGATGCGGCGGTGACGCCGTGTGATGCGGCTTGACGCGGTTGATGCGGCGGTGACGCAGTGTGATGCGGCGGTGACGCTGTGTGATGCGGCGGTGACGCGGTTGATGCGGCGGTGACGCAGTGTGATGCGGCGGTGACGCAGTGTGATGCGGCTGTGACGCGGTTGATGCGGCGGTGACGCGGTTATTGCGGCTTGACGCGGTTGATGCGGCGGTGACGCAGTGTGATGCGGCGGTGATGACGTATTGACGCACGGTGTATCCTCAAATGTCGCAACGTTTTTTTTTTTCGCCGATGAATTTTGAAATGTTCAAAATCTTTCGGCGACCCTGATACGTCAGTCAATGATGCCGGCAGTCGCCAAAAAAATCGCCAAGTGGGACAGGCCCTTAAGGTAAAGCTTACTCTGTGCTTCCAACAGTGTCACATGACATACAAGTCATACATGAAATAAAATGCATGGGTGTCAGTTTTATTGGGGATTCCAGGATAAAAGGGCAGGCTAGCCAGCAAAGCTAACAAGAGTGGGAAAGTGACTTTAAAAGCCCGGTGATTGAAACAATCGGTTTAATATTAAAAAAGAGAAGAAATTATAAATAAAACATTAAATAGAAGAGCTGACAGTCACTTTGAAAACGTCTTAGAGACATTTTCTGTCAACCTCCCTGCTCTATAAGCATTCACTAAAGAAAAATGCTCCCTGCATTTTGAGTTAATGCGCTGAGATTTACAGTTCATTTAGCCCTAAATTTTGCTCAGGGGGCAATTGAAAAGCGGAAAGGTTGAAGACCGAATGGGCCCATTTCCTTCCCTTAGCTGTCAGACAAAGCAGGAGAAATTGCAGCAGAACCGTTCCCCACAGGAGCAAATAAATCCACAAATATACACTCTTTTGTTGCTATGAAATGCTTTAAATGTGCTGCTAGATTGTCCAACTCTTTATATACTGCATATCTCATCTGATAGTTTTTGAATAAATCTCCGCCACCACCACAAATCCTTCATTTCAGTCAGGGCAAGATATTTTACTTATTTAGACCAATGACTCGTTGCAAAATGAATCAAAAGTGAATGCCAAAGATCAGAGACTTGTATGGGTCGCCTACAGTTTGTGTGTGTGTGTGTGTGTGTGTGTGTGTGTGTGTGTGTGTGTGTGTGTGTGTGTGTGTGTGTGTGTGTGTGTGTGTGTGTGTGTGTGTGTGTGTGTGTGTGTGTGTGTGCGCGTGCGTGTGTGTGTGCATGTATGTGCATGTGAAGATATTTGTGGAGTGTGTGCTCAGTGGGCTCTGTGTGCATATGTGCCTTTATCGGTTTGGATGTATGTATGTGTGTTATTTTGGGTTATATCTGTGTTTGTCTCTCTCTGGGTGGTGTGTGTGTGTGTCTGTGTGTGTTAGTATTTGGGTGCGACAGTTGTGTACTCATGTGTCTGTTTATGTGCCTGTCTGCTTGTGTGGTATGTGTGTGTGTATCCAGAAAGTGTGGGTGTGTGTGTTTGTGTGGGTGTGGGTGAGGGGAGTGTGGGTGTGGGTGAGGGGAGTGTGGGTGTGGGTGAGGGGAGTGTGGGTGTGTGTTTGTGTGGTGTGTGTGAGGGGAGTGTGTGTGTGTGTTTGTGCGGTGCGTGTGTGAGGGGAGTGTGGGTGTGTATGTTTGTGCGGTGCGTGTGCAAGAAGACATGTGCACATGCGTGAAGACCATGACTGGATTTCTTGCCTTTTTCTCTTTCTGTCTCTCCACGTATCCTTTAATTTTCCTTGATTTTTATTCCAGATTTTCATGTAGAAAGGACTGGATTCACAGTCAAGTACAACATCCGCTAGTGACCTTGACAAGATGACCATAAAGGTTGAACGCTCTCTGCGGTGATAAGTTCTCTTTTTCCTGCATGAACTGCTTTTAGGCATCAGTTCCAGCAGCTCCCTGCTGTCTAGTATTAGTGATATTATGGACGATTAGTATTGTCTAGTATTAGTGATATCATGGAGTATTAATATGGTCTAGTACTATTTATATTGTTGAGGGTTAGTATTGTCTAGTATGTCTAGTATGGTGGTATTAGTGATATCATTGAGGATTAGTATTGTCTAGTTTTCATGATATCATGGAGTATTAATATGATCTAGTATTGGTGAGATTAATATTAGTACTGTCCAGTGCATTTTTTGCAGACAAAAAGGTGCTAATATGCATAATTAATAAACATTTGTGTCACATGGCTGAAAAACAAAATAATAATGCTTAACTTTTTAGACCCTCACAAAAAAAACACTGGTGCTCTCCGGTATTAATGATATCAAGTAAAAATACTGTCTGATGTTCATGATATTGAGTATCAGTACTGTCTAGTACTAGTGATCTTCAATATTAATATTGTCCACTATTAATGACATAATGTAGTATTAGTATTGCCTTGTATTAGTAACATCAATGAGTACTAGCACTGTCTTAGAATTAGTAATAACACTGAGTTGTCTGAACAGTCGATTGCACTGAGGAATTCTTACATGTTTTTCCAGTAGGAAAAACCACAATGTTTAACTGACATTTTAAATGTTCTGCAGGGTGGCAAAAGAAAAAAACTGGAGCATGTATATGCTGTGTGTCACAGTGGTCTAGTCCAGCAAATACAGTTATTAAAGACCCTGAGGTTGCTAACCAGCTTCTTGTGCACCTCTCACTACCTTTTGTGGCCCTGTGGTTCCCCACATCTGGCTTGTCTGGTAGCTGTGACCTCTGCACACCGCTGGCTGAACTTGGGGCAATGACTGGGTCTCAGGTTGGGGGGGGGGGGAAGTGGGGGTGGGGGGGAGGGGTGGAGCGCTAGGTCCCACCCATTGACTCACTCGACAACCATTTGCCAACTCTGCTGTTGAAGACAATCTACAGACTCTCAAAGTCTCAGGTAATCATACACATTTAGAAAGAGTTGAAAAAATGCTTAAGTTATTTGAATTTAAATAAAATATTTAACCTCATTCAGATTAGGTAAATTATTTACAATAGTAATATTAATTGAAAAGAAATAGAAAACAAATGACTTACCTGTTAAGTGAAATAATTGAGCACGGGCTAGTGTAAAGGTGAGGGGCCAGATGCAAAGTGAATGTGGCCTTTCAGCTCAGTATGTTACAGAATGTCCCCAGACTCCTGGTGTACCTTGGAGGTCTGGTCAGTCTAATAGGTGACCCGCAGGTACCAATAGGCAATAGACAATAGGTGCAGGATTAGGCCACTCGGCCCTTCGAGCCAGCACCGCCATTTAATGTGATCATGGCTGATCATCCCCAATCAGCACCCCGTTCCTGCCTTCTCCCCATATCCCCTGACTCCGCTGTGGTCTCACTAGGGCTCTGTACAACTGCAGAAGGAATCTACAGACCAAACAGTACTGTGCTATAGGTGCGCACTGCAGGTAGATGTTAATGCTCAGTAAATCAACCTTAACATAAGTTGTATTTTGAAATATTTATCTGAGGGAATTACAATTTACAAAGTAAAATTACTCGTTTATGACCAGGGTGCTGACCACCAACAATTAGAGTAATTAACAAAACAAAAGTGCAAACATTTTCAGGCATTTTGATGATGAGAACCTGTGATCACTGACTACCTTAATGATGCAGGGAGTGGAGGAGCAAGGATAGCAGCTTGTGAAGTCCTGTGTTTAACCACATTTTTGCTTTGTCAAGTGCAAGTTTAAGTTCGAGTTCAAGTTCGCGTTTAAATTCGCGTGTATAGTCACTTAACCAACTAAGGTACAGTGAAATTTGAGTCTCCATACAACCATACTAAGTGAAAAGCAACAACACACGCAGCCACATAAAATAAAATTCATGAGGAGATGTAGATCTGGGGGAATGAGTGATGTTCATTGGGATTAAGCAAAAAGAAAAGGTGGTCACTTTGTGAGTGAAAGCAGCCAAGAACCCACCAATGGTTACAGATAACCAATAATTACAGCAGTGATGTTACTTCACAGCTGGGGGTACACTTTGAGTTGTACCATGTATGGGAAAGATTGTTACAACTGCTTCTGTATGAACTCCCTACAGTATACCAGTAAGGTATCACCAAAAATGTGTTACATTGTCTGGTTCATCATGGGTACTGACCACCCCAGCATCAAAATGATCTCCAAGAGGCACTGTCTCAAAAGGCAGCTAGCATCATCAAGGACCCACACCATCTTGGCCATGCTCTCATTTCACTCCTGCCATCGGGAAGATGACATAGGAGCCTGAAAACTGTAACTTCCAGGTTCAGGAACAGCTGCTTCCCAACAACCGTCAGGCTATTGAACACTACGAGCTCCAGCTAAACCCTGAACTAGGAACTGCGTTGATCGCACTAGAAACTTTAACATAAAATTTAACATAAACATCCACCACAGTGGAATCCACATTCCTCACTGTGATGGACGGCAATAAAGTTCAGTCATCTTCCTCCTTTGTTCACCCGTGGTGGTCGGGGCCTTTGAACCCTCTGCAGTGCCGCTGCCTACAGTCTGATGTTCAAATCCTCTCGTTGGGATGATCGAAACTCCGGCGTCGGGATGGATCGTAACATTCCGCGGCATGGAGCTCCCGAGTCAGCTTCATCTTCCCAGAGACCGCCGCTTCAATGTGTTAAAGTCCATAGGCCCCACGGTCGGAGCTCTGCTGGCGACCCTCGGCAAAAGATTGCAGCTCCCGATGTTAAAGTCCGCGCCACACCCGCGGCTTGAAGCTCCGGGCCGTAATACTCCACGCTGTAGGCCACAGGTGGGGATGGAGATGCAACACGGAGAGAAATCGCATCTCTATCGAGGTCAGTGACTAAAAAAGGTTTCCCCCATTCCCCCCCCCCCACCCCTCACTTAAAATAAACCAAGAAACACCTGAAGATCATGACGGTTTCTCAATGAAATGGCAGCAAATGCTGACATTTTGACTGTTGTTTAGTTTAGTTTAGTTTAGTTTATTATTGTCACGTGTATCTAGATATCGTGTAAAGCTTTTCTTTGCGTGCTATCCAGTCAAAAGAGACTATACGTGAAAACAGTCAAGCTGTCCACAGTGCAAGGATTAAGAATAAAGGGTTCAATATTTGGTGCAAAGATATAACATTGAAGCCGGAAAAGTCCGATTAAAGAAAGTTTAATCATTTGGAAATTTCTTCGACATTCTTCCTGCTTCATATCCTCCTGATTGCCAGTCGCACAATCCATTGGTGTCTTTAATGTCCTCTCTGCCCTCTCTCTATCTGTATTTTCCCCAAGCACTATCTCTCGTGAGTTTCTTTCATTCTCCCTGTTGTTTCATTTTTCTTTGTACAAGACCTTTTTCAATCAAAGGGTGTTTAACTATCTGACAGGCTGATAATAACTTAGTGTCCACAGGAGCAAACTATTTGTACAACGGAGCAGCAGAATTGGAACAGAACTCACCCATTCCTTCTCTCCAGAGATACTGTCCCGCTGAGTTACTTCAGTTTTTTCTGTCTATCTTCGGTTTAAACCAGCATCTACAGTTCCTTCCTACATTCTTCACTGGATAATTCAGCACCAAATAGTCTGTATTTCCTTATCATGTAGAAAGAGTCCATTCAGCCCTTAGAATCTATGCTGCCTCGCAGAGCAGTTTTGTTGCCTCACTAATTCATTCTATGACGTGTTCTCCTCACATCCCCATTGCACGTAACATGTGACAATTTACAGTGGTTAATTAACCTACCAACCCATGTGACTTTTGATGTGGGAAGAAACCAGAGCATCTAGTGGGAGACAGCATGGTCACAGGGAGAGCATGCAGACACCACCTAGACAGCACCAGGGATCTAACTTGATAGTGTAGCTTTACTATTGTCTACATACCACTGATTATCAAGTATAAAAGACGCTAACATTAGTCAGAATGAATTTTACTTGAGTTACACTAATTGCTATGTTAAGACATATTTTTGGAGGACTCAACACAAGGCCTAACACTGCCATCTTGCCCAGCGAAACAACCTCTTCAATCACTTCCCAAATGTTAATAGTCAACGTATGAAAAAACAGATTTAGCAAAAAAAAAAATCACTTGCTGGAACTTCCCCAATGATCTTTCACCCAAATAGCTCAGAGCAACTTGCAGGAGAATTATTATGAACTTTTCCCTCATTGTTAATTATAATTATCTTTTTCCTCACTGTTGATAAAACATCTAGTAGAAAACTAAAAACTATAGGGCATCATGTTTTTCAAGCTGCCCAACTACTTAATATGATCGTGGCTGATCTGTGCAGACTCATCTCTACATCTGTGCCATTTCCCCATACCTCAGTATTCTTCAATCTATCAAATATTAATCTACCTACACTTCAAATACTTCTAATGCTCCCGTTTCCACCGCCTGCCATGACAGAATTCCAGAGATTTGCCACCTTTTACAAACACCAGGACTATCATTTCATTTTATCTTGGCCATTCGCTTATATTTTGACCTTTCTTTGCAGCTTCATCCTTCCTCCAGCAACTGTGGCAAAAGCAAAACCCTCAGCTGAGGTACGAGGAGATGTAGATCTGGGGGAATGGGTGATGTTCGTTGGGATTAGGCAAAAAGAAAAGGTGGTCACTTTGTGAGTGAAAGCAGCCAAGAACCTACCAATGGTTACAGATAACCAATAAATACAGCAGTGATGTTACTTCACAGCTGGGGGTACACTTTGGGTTGTACAATGTATGGGAAAGATTGTTACAACTGCTTCTGTATGAACTCCCTACAGTATACCAGTAAGGTATCACCAAAAATGTGTTACACTGTCTGGTTCAACATGGGTACTGACCACCCCAGCATCAAAATGATCTCCAAGAGGCACTGTCTCAAAAGGCAATTAGCATCATCAAGGACCCACACCATCTTGGCCATGCTCCCATTTCACTCCTGCCATCGGGAAGATGACATAGGAGCCTGAAAACAGTAACGTCCAGGTTCAGGAGCAGCTGCTTCCCAACAACCGTCAGGCTATTGAACACTACGAGCTCCAGCTAAACCCTGAACTACGAACTGCGTTGATTGCACTAGAAACTTGGGGCTTTATTTTCGTCTTTGCACTTAGTTTTAGTTTTTGAAGATACAGCGTGGAAACAGGCCCTTCGTCCCACCGAGTCCATGCCGACCATCGATCACCAATGCACTAGTTCTATTTTATCCCACTTTAGCACCCCACACACTACGGGCAAGTTACAGAAACCAATTAACCATGGAATTGGAATTTGGAATTTGGAATTTGGGAGAAAAACCAGAGCACCCGGAGAAAACCCACACGATCACAGGGAGAACATGCAAGCTCCTTTCACTATGTTGTTTTACTTTAGTTTACTTTAGTTTTTACTTATTGAACTTCTTTTGTTGTTTATTTTGATGTCTACTGAGTATATTTACTATTCTGCTGCACTGCTGCAAGTAAGAAATTCATCGTTCTGTTTCGGGACAGATGGCAATAAACCACTTTACGTGACTGAACAAGGTTTACAGATTTTCAATGAACAGTAAAACAATAAGCTAATGCAAAGGTAGGGCCGTAGGCCGCCTGTACACTTACTAATGATGATCAGGGTGTAGTTGAGATGGATGCTGCCAAACCCATTAGTTGCTCGGCAGACGTAGACTCCTGCATCCTCCACTTCCACCTCCTTGATTTTGAGGCCTTGCTGAAGGACTCGGAACCTTGTCCAGCCGCTGTGGATGGTGCGTCCATCTTTGATCCACATGGTCAGTGGCGGTGGATCTCCCTCCACTGGACAGGCCAACCTGACCGTGCGGCCCAGCTTCACCGGCTGCCGGTTCTGCACTTTCTTAGAGATCCTTGGAGGGCCTGGCACAGAGGACAAAAGAGAATCAGCAGTCAATGACAGTGCAAATAGATGCTGGCTTCAACTGAAAATTGGACCAACTCATTCATTCAAAATGGCTGAGTCCCCCAGCTGGTACCTGAAACAACTGGGCAACTTAATGGTCCAGGACAGAGGCAGGGAACATGTTGCGGGACGGGTTGGCTACTCTGCTTCCAGCCAGTCTTCTGGCATTGTCCAATGAGCGGAGCAATCTCGAGATCACGCAAGATCCACTTCTGCACTACTGGCACTATCGCAATGTTTCAGAAACATTTAGACAGGTGCACGGATAGGGTGGGCTTGGAGGGATATGGGCTATAACCAGGCCGGTGGGACTGGTTTAGATGGGGCCTGTTGGTTGTTGTGAGCAAGTTGGGCCGAAGGGCCTGTTTCCACAGTGTATGACTCTATGATTCTATGACGTGGACTTATGCGCAGACACTTCAGCATGTAGGGTGTTGTACTCTCTGGAGTTTGGAAGGATGAGGGGAGATCGCATTGAAACATACTGAATAATGAATGGCCTAGAATTATAGAGTGGATGTGGAGAGGATGTTTCCAGCAGTGGGGGAGTCAAGGACCAGAGGACACAGCATTTAAAGTCATAAACATAGAGCCATACAGCATGGGAAAATGCCCTTCAGCCCAACTCATCCATGCTGACCAAGATACCCCATCTAAGCTGGTCTTATTTGCCTGCATTTCATCCATACCCCTTTAAATCTTTCCTCCTCTGGCAGCTCATTCCACATACCCACTACACTACCTCTGGGTGAAAAAGATGCCCCTCGGGTCCCTATTAAATCTTGTCCCTCTATCCTTAAACCCATGTCCACGGTGTAGTGTTTAAATGTTTCTCTCTGGTTTCCTTGAGCCGACGCACAGAATAACGAGGAGGGTACATTTACTGCTGAGTAGTTCCTTTCTAAAGGCACTGAGTGGTAGCAACACCACTTCTAACTGTAAGCTGTGGTGAAGCCAATGGAAGTGGAATTTGGATGTGGAATATTATACATGGCTACCACCACATTGTGCATTGTAAACATGCCACATGATAACTTAAAGTGGAAAAAGTCTAATTGGCCAGTTTAAGAAAATCCCGTCGTTCGACATGCATAGGACATTCTTTGACACTTGGGCATTCTTTGATAGAGTGGCACAATGGCGCATCTGGTAAAGCTGTTGCCTCACAGCACCAGAGACCCTGGATCAATCCTGACCTTGGGTACTGTCTGCGTGGAGTTTGCACATTCCCCCTGTGACCACATGGGTTTCCTCTGGGTGCTTCGGTGTCATCTCACATTCCAAGGACATGAGGGTATGGAGGTTAAATGGCCTCTATAAATTGCCCCAGTGTGCCAGGAGTGGATGTGGAAGTAGGACAACAGAGAACTAGTGTAGACAGTTGATCGATGGTCGGTGTGGACTCGATCACAGGAGACAGACTATTGACCGACATCTACTACAAACCTACTGACTCCCATAGCTATCTAGTCTACACTTCTTCCCACCCTGCTTCCTGTAAACACTCTATCCCCTACTCCCAATTCCTCTCTCTACGTCGCATCTGCGCCCAGGATGAGGTTTTCCATACTAGATCATTGGAGATGTCCTCATTCTTTAGGAAATGGGGGTTCCCCTCTTCCATTATAGATGAGGCTCTCACTAAGGTCTCTTCGATATCCCACAGCTCCGCTCTTGCCCCCCTCCCCCCATTCGCAACAAGGACAGAGACCCCCTTGTGCTCAACTTCCACCCCATCAGCCGTCGCATACAGCATATAATCCTCCAACACTTTCGCCACCTCCAACGGGATCTCACTACTGGCCACATCTTCCCATCTCCATCCCTTGCTGCTTTCCGCAGAGACCGTTCCCTCCGCTACTCCCTGGTCATCTCGTCCCTTCCCACCCAAACCACCCCCTACACAGGCACTTTCCCCTGCAACCGCAGGAGATGCAACACCTGTCCCTTTACCTCCCCCTCGACTCCATCCAAGGACCCCAACAGTCTTTTTAGGTGAGGCAGAGGTTCACTAGCACCTCCTCCAACCACATCTACTGTATCCGCTGTTCCAAGTGTCAACATCTGTACATCGGCGAGATCAGCTGCAGGCTCAGCGATCGTTTCGCTGAACACCACCGCTCAGTCCGCCTTAACCTACCTGATCTCTCGGTTGCTCAGCACTTCAACTTCCCCTCCCATTCCCAATCTAACCTTTCTGTACTGGGCCTTCTCCATTGTCAGAGTGAGGCCCACCGCAAATTGGAGGAACAGCATCTCAGCTTTCGCTTGGGTAGCTTACACCCCAGCAGCATAAGCTACCACTCTCCATCCCCTCTCCCTTCCTAGTTCTCCCACCAGTCTTACTGTCTCCGACTACATTCTATCTCTGTCCCGTCCTCTCCCCTGATATCAGTCTGAAAAAGGGTCTTGACCCAAAATGTTACCCATTCCTTCTCTCCAGAGATGCTGCCTGTCCTGCTGAGTTACTCCAGTAATTTGTGTCTACCTTCGATGGGCTGAAGGGCCAGTTTCCACGCTGAATACTTCAATTAAACAATCAATCAATTTAAGAGCAACAAGTCAACCCCACACACATAGTTCATACAGTTGCCTTGGTTTATACCCGGCATCAAGCAATGGAAATGAAAAGGTAACATGTATTCATATCCATTCACCTATTCCCACAGGTATTCTCCCACTGTCAATTCATGCAAAATATTTACCCCGGTCCCACACATCTAAGCTGGTTTGAGACAAGTTGTTGGATGAGAAAGGATGCAGCAGTTTACAGTGCTGGTGATCCAAACTTCCGGAGATGTGGCTTCATGATTAATGGTGTGTGAGTGGCTATGTGGGGGTCAAAGGTCAGGCACAGATGGTCTGTGACCGGGTATGTGGAGGTCAGAGGGGCCGGGTAGATGAACTGATAAATAATGGCCAATGCAATAGATTAAATAAGCAATGTTAGTGGTACAACTGTACCATGTGTGTTTGTGTATGTGATTGTACACATGTGTGTGCATCTGTGTCCATTGTGTCGGTGTATGACCACGTTCTGCCCTTCCATGTTTGCATTGTACATATCAGTTGAATGACCATTCTCTAACATATGTGACTGCAGAGAGAGAATGGCAGTGCCTGTACATTCTTCTCAGAGTATGTTGAAAACCTCCCACTCTAAATGTAGAGAAGGATATACATGTGAATGGACAGTAGGTTCATCAGTCTGACCGGTTGTGTGTACAACCTTCCATTGTTTATCTTCCCGTACTGGTGCTCCCAGTGGAGGTGGGAGAACACTGGCCAACACAGTAGACCCAACTCTGTGACCAATGCTCATCGCTCCATTGTCGTTCACCGTTCCAGCCCACCCGATCACCCGGTTTCAGTCCAGGCAATCGGCTCGGTCTGCTTTGGATTTAAATGGAGGTGATAGATCAACGATCACACATGAATGTGACCACCCACCCAATTGCATTCCATAAAAAAAAAAGAAAGAATAACAGCGGTTTTGCGCACAACAGTGATACATTATCCAAAGATCATAAAGTGCCTCTCACAGCATTTGCCATGCCAAGCATCCATACACACTCCTTATTTATTCAGCAGGGCAAAGGTTAACAGAAAGGGAAAACACCATGTGATGTTTTACTGAAGTGGATTTCAGCTTCCAGTCTGTGTTTCTTGGAAGAGGTGATGCCCGCAGTCTTCCTGCCTTGAGCTTCATTCCTTGCAATCCCGGTTTTGACTTTCCCTCTCTAGAGATCCCTCTGCTGCGTTTATGTTGGAATGCTCCTCTGCCAGAGCCCTGGCAAGTGTGTACCTTGGATGCTTTTGCAGCAGCACATCGATTCCAATCATTTCCTGTTGCGTTACCAGCTTATTCCAAACAGCAACCTCTTATTTTCACTTGGGTTGTGAATGAGGCATTTGAGTCGACGGCAATGAATGTGCAATTTTGTCTGCAGGTCACGGGACAGCATTGAGATTGAAGCAATTTCCAGGACTTTGCGCCAATCATTGCAACTTTTTGCTTTCCACATTCCGGCTTCTGTCTTCTCCCCCCCACCCCCCCTCCCCCAATGCGCTGATTCGTCTATTCGTTCATTGATACTGGTGGTTCTACGATTCTTTGAGCAAGCAGCCTTTTCTATTGCCTTGACATTAGACACTGGTTAACTGTGGTGACCATCACAACTGAGGTTGATGGTTTTCCTCAACACATGTTCACCTTCCAGCAGAGATTGGAGTGGAAAAATCTGAGATTGTCCTCTCGTGATTACTGACTCCTTTCCATCCCAGGAGCGCTGTGGCCTTTTATATTGAAGATATAGAAACATAGAAACATAGAAACATCGAAAATAGGTGCAGGAGGAGGCCATTCAGCCCTTCGAGCCAGCCATTGTGATCATGGCTGATCGTCCCCTATCAATAACCCGTGCCTGCCTTCTCCCCATATCCCTTGACTCCACTAGCCCCTAGAGCTCTATCTAACTCTCTCTTAAATCCATCCAGTGATTTGGCCTCCACTGCCCTCTGTGGCAGGGAATTCCATAAATTCACAACTCTCTGGGTGAAAAAGTTTTTTTCTCACCTCAGTCTTAAATGACCTCCCCTTTATTCAAAGACTGTGGCCCCTGGTTCTGGACTCGCCCAACATTGGGAACATTTTTCCTGCATCTAGCATGTCCAGTCCTTTTATAATTTTATATGTTTCTATAAGATACCCCCTCATCCTTCTAAACTCCAGTGAATACAAGCTTAGTCTTTTCAGTCTTTCCTCATATGACAGTCCCGCCATCCCAGGGATCAATCTCGTGAACCTACGCTGCACTGCTTCAATCACAAGGATGTCCTTCCTCAAATTAGGCGACCAAAACTGTACGCAATACTCCAGATGTGGTCTCACCAGAGCCCTATACAACTGTAGAAGAACCAACTTTGGCAAACTCAACTCAGGCTAGTGTGACCATTTACATTATTATAGCACTCCTTACATATAGGACAGGGTGTCAAAACATCTGTAAAGTATGGAGCTTTTATAAAGCATTGTTTGAGTCATAACTGGAGTACCTGTTCCAGTCCTGTGCACTACACATAGGAAAGATGTATAGGCTTTAGAGGGGGCGCAGAAGTGATTTATTAATTCTGGTGAAGAGGGGCTTAAATTACATGGGTTGACTGGAGAAGCTGAATTAATTTTCCTTAATAGAGAGGAAGTTGTAAAAGAGAGAAACTGTTCCTATTTGTGGGAGGGCCAAGCACCAGAGAACTTATAATGGAGTTTGTGTAAGAAGGAACTGCAGATGCTGGTTTAAACTGAAGAAAGACACAAACAGCTGGAAAAACTCAGCGGAGCAGGCAGCATCTCTGGAGAGAAGTGACGTTTTGAGAGGGTGACGTTTTGGGTCGAGACACTTCTTCAGGGTCTCGACCTGAAATGTCACCGTTTCCACTTCTCTCCAGGGATGCTGCCTGTTCCGCAGAGTTATAATGGCATTTGTCGAGTTATGGAGAGATGCAGCACAGAAACTGGTCATTGGCCCACTGAATTCAGGCCAGGCATCAAGGACCCATTTAAACTAATTCTACCCTAATCCATTTTATTCTCTCCACCTTCCCATCAACAGCTCCTCAGATTCTTCCACTCACTTACACATAAGGGGCAATTTACAGTGACCAATTAACCTACCAACACTTGGTTTGTGGGTGGAAACCAGAGCATCCAGAGGAAACCCACCAGGTCGTAGGGAGAATGTGCAAACTCCACAAAGACAGTACCGGAGGTCAAGATTGATCATGGGTCCCTGGAGATGTGAGGTAACAGCTCAACCTAGCCGTGTTGCCCTGCTGCCCGAGAAGTTGATTAGCAAAAGAACCATTGGTGACATGAGGGAAATTTTTTTTTTTATCGCAGTGTTTGAGGTCTGGATTGCACTGCCAGGGCAGTGGAGGTACATTCAGGGGTAATATTCAGAAGGGAGCTGGATTTACTTCTGCAAAAAAATAATTTGCAAATGATAAGGAGGGTCTTGGGAGTGATGCTCCTTGGATTCCTCTTGATATGGAGCCGATAGGCCAAATGGTCTCTTTCCATGCTCTAACTATGTTGCGAGAAAGAAACTTTAGCTAGGGGAGGGGAGTTGGGGCAATGAAACTGAATATCCACTTAGTCAAGTGCAAGGACATTTTTTTGGAGTAAATCTTGGAACAGGAAGGGAGATGACAAAGTTTAAAAAAAATGTGATGGGGCTCCAGACAAGATGGCTGGACATCTTGATGGCCTCCAAGCAGAGAAGTCACCAACCAACTGAGCCAAAGTAGGAAACAAATGACTTTTATTTTGTTAAACAATGTTCCTTTTTTTCTTCCTGAGATGAATAGGATTGTTTTGGAAATGGTACAAAAAGAAAAAATGTGTAATTAAAGCAAAACTAGTAAAATAACGAATAATAAAAACAAAGGTCTTATTTAGAAATCTTTCTTCTGCTAGCTTCTTATTCAAGATTATTTATTTCTACAGCCTGCACCGATAAATACACATCTAATCCAAATATAATTTTTGCAAAATCCTCGAATGGAATTATGATCCATCAAATCATTTCCACTTTTTTTCAAGTGAATTAGAATCCTCGTGCCAGGCATAATACTTGCAACCAGCGTCTTGATCCAATGAAAATATTTATCCTCCTTCACAGTGCTTTTTAGTTCTTTTAGAGGCAGAATATTGGGAGCTTGCTGCCTACAAGGGTGGCACAATGGCACAGCTAGTCGAGTTGTTGCCTCACAACTCCAGCGGACTGGGTTCAATCCCGACCTCCGGTGTTGCCTGTATGAACGCTGCACATTCTTCCTGTGACCGCAGGGGGTTCCTCTGGGAGCTCCAGTTTCCCTCCACATCCAAAGACGTATGGGTTGGTAGGAATAATCGGCCACTGTGTGTTGCCCCAAGAGAGTAAGTGTGAGGTAGACTCTGGGTGGTATTTGATGGGAATTTGGAGAACAGGATGGGTTTCAGTGGGATCGGTGTAAAAATAGGTGCTTGATTTCCGTCATGGACAAAGTGGGCAGATTGTCTTTTTTCCATGCTGAATAACTCCATCATTCCTTGACCAGCTGACCAATGTCACTAAACTTTTTCTCACCACTCTCACTTCCTCGCATCTCACCCAAGTAGTGAGGGGAAAATGAAACCTAAACCTCCCTCAAACTCTACAATACCCTGGGATTTCTGACCTCCAATCCCTTACTACCCTCGCCTGATTTTAATTGCCCCACCAATATTAATAATAATACCTATAGTTTTCTAAAGCCTCAGCATTTATCTTGATTGGTAATGCTGTATGAGTTTTTTTTATAGAGGCTGAGCATAAACTGCACCAAACTCCACCACCTCCAAACATCCAGTGCAAAGCCATGGCTTGTGCATATTACACCTAGTGCTATTGAATGGATCTCACCTTTGTCCAACTATTTGCCTATCAAAAAATCCTCCTCACCTGTAACAACCTATTACCTGCCAGGCCTTCTGCTGACCCTGCTCTCTTCCAGCTTTCACCCACAATCAGTCTGAAGATGAGTCCTGACCCAAAACATCACCTACCCATCGATGTTCTTCACCGATGCTGCTTGACACACGGAGTAACTCCAGCACTTTGTCTCTGCTCACGAGTGGGGATGCAGTTCAAGGCAATGTCCTTCCAAACATCTGCCCACTTCTCTGCAATATTATTTCTTTGAGGAATCTTTGTTCCAATATCACCCTGTCAGGTTCAATTTTGAATCATTTACAAGGGTTGCAGAGTGATCCGGCAGCTACACTGCACTGGTCCAATCTTGAGGTTGCCGCTATTTGCATGGAGTTTACACATTCCCACTGTAAGTGTGATGCTTCTTCCCAGATGCTCCAGTTTCCTCCCATATCCCAATGTCAGCCGGTTAAGTTGCTACTGTTCAATGGTTCAATGGTTCAAAGATCCTTTATTTGTCTCATCTGCAACTGCACAGTGAAATTCTTTTTGCATATATTACACATGCTGGCGCCGTCATTTTTGGCGCCATTATTCAAAGTACAAAGTCCGATTGGACCACGTGCTTGATATACTGGAGTAGTTTCCGCGAGCCCACGTCCCTCTCCTCTCCTCACACGGCCATCTTTGTGTCCCAGGGTGCCTCCTGCTGCCGACCTTGAAGGCACTGGAGGCATTAGTCCTATTCACCCTCCTCCCGGCCCATTCCTAGAGCACGATATCTCCAAGTCCCTCCCGGTTACGCCGTTTGATGGGCTGTAAATTGTTTACTATGTACGTGGGAGGTAGAGGAATCAGGGTGGAGTTGATGTTGGTGGCATGTGAGAATGTGTTATAAGAAAATAAGTGGAGGAATGGGATTGATGGGATTGTTCAGAGAGCCAGTATAGATTCAATGGACTGGATGGCCACTTATGTTGTCTTTGTTGGGTGAAAATAACTGGTAACTGTAGCCGTGAAGTGCTTTGGAAATTGTTTCTTCCTTAATAAATGCACCATTGTCTAGAAATTAGAATCCACTCATTTTTACTGCACCAAACAGGTGATGCATGTAGCATTAACAGCAAACATTTACAAAATTGCCCACAACTCCTGTGATGAAATGTGAAGCAGTTTTGCACATAGAATTACTTGAAGTATTTGGAATTTTTTCATCCTTATTAAATGCACCATGGTCTAGAAATTAGAATCCACTCATATTTACTGGACCAAACAGGTGATGCATATAACATTAACAATCATCAGTTTTCCTTGCAAAAAGTCACAAAATTGGCCACAACTCCTGTGAGGAACTATGAAGCGGTTTTACACATATAATTATGTTTAGGCAGGACTCGTGCAGTTGTCAAAGCCATCTTACACTATGGCATACATTCTGCAGTCACTTTGCTCAGCTCAGGTTCTGGAGGCTCAGGGGTTGTGTTGTCCATTGTTGTGTTAACCCTTGCCCACTTTCTCAGTTGACCTCGTCCTGTTTCAACCTTGGACAATCATCTTTTATATATCTTTTATATATATATCTTTTATATATATATATATATATATATATATATATATATATATATATATATATGAATATATGAATATATATATATATGAATATATATATTCATATATATTCATATATATTCATATATATATATACACACACACATATATATATATATATACACACACACACACACACACACACACACACACACACACACACACACACACACACACACACACACACACACACACACACATAAAAATGACGGCCGTAGGTGGCAGCGTTCTGTCGGAAATCGCAGCACAGTGGGCCAAAAGCGGTCAAGATCAGAGTTTTAGTAATATATATATATATATATATATATAATATATATATATATATTACTAAAACTCTGATCTTGACCGCTTTTGGCCCACTGTGCTACGATTTCCGACAGAACGCTGCCACCTATGGCCGTCATTTTTGGCCACCTCGCTCAGAGCCCCCCTCCGCCTTACGGGTGTGGAGCATTTTTCCCATTGATGACAAATCAAAGAGATATTAATGTTTAAAAAAAAAATCACCATTCTCTCTGCTGCCCCTGCTGGAGGGAGGGGGAGGGACTATAAAACCAGGAAGTGGTGTGCTTCACTCAGTCTCTGCAAGATGGATGACGCCAAAGGTCACGTCTCTCTGAGCTCTGAATAACACTGAACAAATGTCTACACAACTGTGAGTCCCTTTAATGTGGTTTGAAAATGAAAATATGGTTTGTTTGAAGTAAAAAGGCACTGCCTGCAAATGGTCGTTTGGGTGCTTTGGCTTGAAGTTGAAAGGCACTACTGACTGCAAATGGAGGCTTGGGAGCTTTGGTTTGAAGTTGAAAGGCACTACTTACTGCAAATGGTGGCTTGGGAGCTTTGGGTTGAAGTTGAAAGGCACTACTTACTGCAAATGGTGGCTGAGGTGCTTTGGCTTGAAGTGGAAAGGCACTACTTACTGCAAATGGTGGCTTAAGTGCTTTGGCATGAAGTTGAAAGGCACTTCTTACTGCAAATGGTGGCTTGGGTGCTTTGGCTTGAAGTTGAAAGGCCCTACTTACTACAAATGGTGGCATGAAGTTGAAAGGCACTACTTTCTGCAAATGGTGGCTTGGGTGCTTTGGCTTGAAGTTGAAAGGCACTACTTACTGCAAATGATGGCTTGGCTGCCTTTTGCTTGAAGGTGAAAGGCACTACTTACTGCAAATGGTGGCTTGGGTGCTTTGGCTTGAAGTTGAAAGGCACTACTTTCTGCAAATGGTGGCTTGGGTGCTTTGGCTTGAAGTTGAAAGGTACTACACTGCAAATGGCAGCTTGGGTGCTTTGGCTTGAAGTTGAAAGGCACTACTGCAAATGCACTTACTTCCTGTTTGCACTGTATATTGATTTTAGATAAAACGCTACCACTTACGGCTGTGATTTTTGGCCATCTTACTCAGTCCCCCTCTGCTCAGCAGGTGCAGAGAATTCTTCCCATCAATGAAAAATAAAGTTATTAGTGTTTAAAAAATGTTGAGAATCTCTCTCCTGTCAATCACGCCGTGAAGGCCACACCTTTTCCGGTGGGAGGGGAAGGGGCTATAAAACCCGGAAGTGTGGGTGTGACTCAGTCTCTGCATGATGGGGGAGGGAGGGGTCACGACTGTCTGAGCTGTGAATCAACTGAACACACTGAATGGATACTGAATTGTGAGTTTGGTGTTTTGTGTTGTTTTCTGGTGGTTTCACCCTGCATGAAATGGTATGAAGCTGCATTTGAATTTGGTGGCCTTGGATCCAGCTTGAAGTGGTATGAAACAGCACTTGAACTTGGTGGCCTTGCACCCTGCTTGAAGTGGTATGAAACTGCACTAGATTTTGGTGCCCTTGCACCCTGCTTGGCGGTTGGAAACTGCACTTGAATTCGGTGGCCTTGCACCCTGCTTGAAGTGGTAGGAAACTGCACTTGAATTTAGTGGCCTTGCACCCTGCACAAAGTGGTAAGAAACTGCACTTGAATTGGTGGCATTGCACCCTGCTTGAAATGGTAGGAAAATGGATTTGAATTTGGTGGCCTTGCACCCTGCTTGAAATGGAATTTCAAGGAATAGCCATGAGTCAACTGCCAGCCTACCAGCCATGAGTGAGCTGCCAGCAGATCAGGCTTGAGGGACTAAGCTGCCACCCCAAGAACCCATACCAGCGCTCCAGAAAGTCCCCCACTGGCCACCAATATTGGAATTGGTGGAGAGGTGGAATATTGTGTCGGGGACCAGCCCTCCCGTGTGAACACGGGACCCAACGGGTCCCACTTAGTCTTGTATATATATATATATATATGACAAACAACAGAGGATCCAGCACCAATTTCTGTGGCACACCCCTGGTTAAATGTCTGCAATATGAAAAGCAACCCTCCACTACCACCCTCTTTCCTCTGCCACCAAGCTCATTTCATATCCAATGTGCTCCCTCACCCTGGATCCCACGCGACCTAACCTTCCGAACCAGCCTACCATGAGAACCTTGTTAAAAGCCTTGCGATAATCGATGTAAACATCCACTGTACTCCCTCGTCATATCTCTTGGTTAATTCTTCAAAAAGCAATCAAATTCATGATGCAAGATCTCCCACACACAGAACCAATGTGCTCCTCTTTTTTGTCATCAGTTGTTGCACCCAATTGTAACCCCCTGAAATGTTCCATTTGTGCAAAGAGTTCATGTGGCTTTCAGCTGGAATACCATGACTTCTCATTGATAAATGGGAATAAACTTGAAGTCTTTCTTTTTAGTTTTTTAGAGATACAGCGTGGAAACAGGCCCTTTGTCCCACCGAATCCAGCGGTCCCCATACACTAGCCCTATTCTACACACTAGAAACAATTTACAATCTTCACCGTAGCCAATTAACCAGCAAAACTGCATGTCTTTGGAATGTGGGAGGAAGCCGGAGCATGCCGGGGGAAACCCACAAGTTCACAGGAAGAAAGTACAAACTCCATACAGACAGCACCCATAGTCAGGATCCAACCTGGATCTCTGGCACTGAAAGGCAGCACTCTACTGCACGACGGTGCCACCCCAATCAGTTAGGAATCGTAAAGCCCCTGTCCCACTTGGGCGACCTCCACCGCGACCTCTGGCGACCTTGCCCACGACCCATAGTCGCGGGAAGGTTGCCATGAGGTCGTAGGAGGTCTTCGTCACTCTCCTTCATGGTCGAAAGTGGTCTCTGCGTAGTCTAGGCTTCAGCTAGGTCACGATGTATTTTTCAAAATGTTAAAAATTGACTGTGACTCAAAATAGGTTGCCGTGGGAAAAATCAATATTTTTTTAGTCGTATGTCTAGTCGAAGCCGATCATAGTAGGTCGCGATGCTAGTCGTAGGTAGTCGAAGGTAATAGCTCCGGGGTGGAAAAAAGGTCAGTAGAAAAAAAAAGTTGATTTAAACAGCAGAACGTCACCTCTGTCACTCCAAGGCATGTTCATTCATAGCTGGAGAGTTTTTTGGAGAGGAGACGTGTTTTAGAGATGGCACGAAAAAGACAGCAGCGCAGGACTAGGGCACAACCCTAAAAAAAAACTGCCACGCAGGTGTTGTCCACCCAGGAGGAGGAGTGGCAGGAGGTGATGCCACAGGTGATAGTGCAGGAGGAGGTAGCCCTGCATGAGAGACCCCTGGAGGAGGAGACCAGGGTGGTAGTATATGTCCCCACCACCACCCCATCCTTCACTGCCTCATTTGAAGGCAGCAAAGCAGGCCTTTCTCATGTGTTTGACACAGCATCAGAGGCAGATGCCCCATTGGTGGTGAGGGAGGGCTGGAGGAAGGTTATGCCCTACACCTTCACCAGGCAGCAGGAGGGGACCTTGAGGAATGGTTCCAGCAGAATGCCATCCTGTACAAAAAGAAAAATGAGGTGTACAGGGCCAGGGGCCAGAATGGCATGCTTGCCATCCACTGCCCCACATGTGTGCTTAAAGTTCCATCTTTTGTCAAAGCCCAGCGCCACTCTCTTCCAGTCATCTGGTGTACTGGGACAGTCCATCACATCATCTCCATTCACCCATTGAGACCTCTTCTTGTGCTTCCTCTTCACACTTGCTCTTCCCCTTCTGCCTTTCTTAAAAGGCTGCTGAAGGAAAAGGGCTACTGCAAACAGCAGTAGTTGTATTTTTACTAACATCCTCCAAACTAGTTCCTTCCTTGCTTGCATGGTTCAGAATGATTTAAAAAAAAACCTGGGAGGCATTTTTTAGTGAGAGAAAAATGCAGACTTGACATCATTTTATCAGGTGATCATTTGAGCTGTAGTCACTCGTCACTGGTCGTTGTTGGTTTTCGGTGTGATCCTCTGATGTGGAAAGGGGGCGTGCTCATTCACGGACCAATTTGCCAGAGACCATCCTCGAGTAAAACATATATGGTTGAAGCCAGTCTTCAACATAGTCGAAGGAGGTCGAAGGAGATCTTCTTCATAGTTGAGGGAGGTCTTCAACATAGTTGTAGGAGGTCGAGCACATAGTCGTGGAAGGTCGTAGGAGGTCGTAGGTCACCATGACCTTGATTTTTTTTAAAGTCGCTTAAGGTCACCAGAGGTCGCGGTGGAGGTCGCCCAAGTGGGACAGGGGCTTAAGGAATCAAGGGGAGAAGATTTTCTGCAGAATGTTGTTAGATGTGGGCACAGACTATCACTTCATCCTGAGCACTCCAATCGGCTGAAAGTGCAGTAAGGGGTAGGCTGATGATAAATTAGTTGGGCTTGGCCTACAACTCCAAGGCACATTTGGTGTGTAGCCCTGGGCTGTGAGGATTGGCCAACATGAACTACAGCAAAAAGAAGACACGAAGTGCTGGAGTAACTCAGCTGGTCATACATCATCTTTGGCGAACATGAATAGTTAATGTTTTGTGTTGTGACCCTTTTTCAGACTGTTGAAGGGTCCTGATCCAAAACATCACATATTCATCTTGTCCAGTGATGCTGCCTGACCCGCTGAGTTATTCCAGCACTTTGTATCTTCTTTTATAAACCAGCATTGGATCCACATTAACTACAGTAATTTTCCTTCATATTAAATGTGGAAAACCTTTCTCCTTGATTCCTAGACTTCAATTCTGCCAAAGGTCCTTAATCTCACACTATGCCAAATACTGCCTTGATGTAAACAAGAGACTCTCTTAACATTGTCTGGAATATAGATCCTTTGTTAACATGTAGTTCGGCTGTAATGAGGTTAGAACTCACTGATTCTGCTGGGATCCCAGCTGAGAAATGGCTGGCTGTTTATTGACTACACCACTGATGACCCCATCCATCATCTTTCAATGATTGAGAGTAAACTGGCAGAGCAGCAAATGGCTGGGCCGACGTTGCCGGGACAATTTTCCATTTTCTCAGGTAAATGCAGTTTTTCTGGTAGCTGAACTGTGACAGCTTTACTGGAGGCAAGAACAATTCTGGAACACACCTTTCTCTCGACAAACAGTTTGTTGTCAAGTCCATGGCCCTAGTTGTATAACAAGAGTGAATTGAATTAGTTCAGTATTGATTACTGCAATGGAAAGGAACTGGGCAGGGGGCCAAGGTGGATCATCAGGCTGGCTGAAGACATAAATGTGCCAGCCTTGTATTTTGTATTCATTTACTGTGCTCTAGGACTGAAATGTTCATGGAATCTCCTCCTCCTATGTGTTGTTTAGATGTTTACCACCATGCGTGGCTGAATGTTGCAGGAATACTGAACATAGATCTCAAAGTTAGAATGAAAGATGGCTCAGGTTATATATCTTTGCTATTTTAAACATACTGCACAGAAGGGTTAAACAAGGTCTATAATTACAGGAACTATTACTGTGTATACTGTATATTGGCTATGTGTCTGTTTATATGCCAAATAAATACAGTCTGATTTGGAGTCCAATGTTCAGTCTTTTGATGTTGGTGGAAAATAATCATATGAGGTCATGAGATATTTTTGACAAAGATGCAAAGTGTATGAGAATGCCTTTCCTGTGCAAATTGAGTGATCTGTAACATTGCAACCCAGCTCAGCATGCCCGATATAAAACCATTCCTGGTAGACTGCATCCCTGTGGGATGAAAGGTAGAAGGAAACTTATAATTTAGTCCAATATTAGCAACCAGATTTTACAACTGTGGCCCCATTGCTCAGACTGAGAGTCACCAAGGCTTCTGTTAGTTGTGTGTATCCCACTTAAGCAGTTGACTGGAACACTGTACAATTGTTTTTGAAAAAAAAAGTGAAATGTATCTCAAAAAAATACAGTAGCTTTCTTCTAATCAAAATGTCCCGCAGTTGATTAGTCTGGTTACACGGTATTTGGAAATGGACAGGCTGTTTAGTTTAGTTTAGTTTAGAGATACAGCGCTGAAACAGGCCCTTCGGCCCACCGGGTCCCCTCCGACCGGCAATCCCTGCACATTAACACTGTCCTACATCTAGGGACAATTTTTTACATTTACCAAGCCAATTAACCTGCAAACCTGTACGTCTCAGGCTTCCCCTCCACATCTCATTTTGCTGACTCTCATTTAGGAAAACAAACAGTGGGGGAAACCTTCAAAATCTAAGCTAAGTCCTCAGTACAATAGCGAGGGAGAAATAATCAATGGCCTATCTTGCAATAGCCCATAGCCATTCACTCCTGTGACTGCTGATAAGTAGGGGCTTTCAGTTCTGGTATAGGGCTTTAGGCACCTGTTACACCTGATATTCCAGGCGTTCACCTATTGTTGTAGCAGGAGGGTCCATCCAGGTCAATATCCCAGTGGAACCTTCTGCCCATGTGCTGACAAATGGCCTCAACCAGTGATGATCTGTCAGCGCAGCTGAACTGCTGTGGGGAGTTGGGGGGGGGTTGCATATCTGTTGTGGACTTAGACCAAGGTTACCCTAGGCTTGGTCCCAAGAGCCTGGGATCATACCTGGACTTGGTTCTGGACCTGTGGAATGATCAGTTTATACCTTTCCAAGGGCACAAGCTTTGAAGTTTGATTGATCGCTCAATTACATCCACATCTTCAGAAATCTGCAAAACCGAGATCTAAAAAACATGACCATAATGAACACAACATAGAATCCTCGTCCCTATTCCATCAGCCACATGCGATAGAACAGCTCATTCTGCACCATTGTCGGGTGTGGACCCATTTCTGGACTAATTTGACTGTAGTTCAGAATTTAAAGTCAGTCTGTGACATGGGCCTCCAAAGTGGATCAGGAAGAAACTGGTGTGGACACAAGACCATGCACACACTCTGCCTGGTGGTCCAGCACAATATACATGGACAATACACGAGCTGGTTTTATAGCAAAATTAACAATGGTACTCCTGAGACGAGCTGGTAGACAGCTCGCCCTAAAATGCAATATGGATTATTTATAAAGAAACACCAGGATCAACAACGGGAACGAGCGTTCATTTGTCAGGCAATGAGCCTGGGGCAAGGGCTGTCCAACTGTCAAGTGGAGGATGGGCCTTCAATACTCAGAAGGTCCTTGCATTCCCATTGTCTTGCTCCTCCCAGCAAGGTTGACCTCCTGTTGGAAGAACAAAACCTTGGGATTCTGAAAGGAACGCTGCAGGGACCTAATTTGCGAGTTTAGAAGAGTTTAGGAAAGTTTAAAAAAGTGACATGGTCTTGTTGTATCGCCGAAGTAGAACACCTCCTACGACCTCCTTCGACTATGTAGAGAACCTCCTACGACTATGTAGAAGACCTCCTTCGATCTCCTTCGACCTCCTTCGACTATGTTGAAGAATAGCTTCGACTAGCTTCGGGAAAATTGGACACCGAATAGTGGAGAGTGAAGATGACCACCTTCAACTATACTAACACTATCTATGATTACCTTCGACTACCTTCGATTACCTTCGATTGCCTTCGATTATCTACAAATAACATGCCGACCTACTGCAACTAAACCTGCGAGTAAAAATATAGATTTTTTTCCATGCCGACCAATTTTTACTCACAAACAATTTTCAGCATGCTAAAAAATACTCCTCTACCAAACTGAGGCCTCGAGTATGCGGGAACTTCTCTCGAGTATGAAGGAGAGTTACATAGACCTCCTAGGACCATGTGTCGACCATGCTGCGAGTTTGAGTTGAGCGCAAACTCTTCTAAACTCACAAATTAGGTCCCCGCAGCAGGACAGGCCCTTAACGGAGTGCAATTGGGAAACTGCAAGACTTGCCTGGCAGCAGATGATCTGCCTTTGGTCACAGATGCCACCTTTTGGGCAAAATACTACCCTGAGGTCCATTAGCTATGGAACAACTTGCCAAGTAATTGAACTGAGGCAGGAACAATATGTGACGGCACAACACTGATACTAATATAAAAATAAGGAACTGCAGATCTCTGGTTTATGTCAAAGTTAGACACAAAGTGCTGGAGTAACTCAACAGATCAGGCAGCATCTCTGGAGAAATAGGATGAGTATCATTTTGGGTTGGGACCCTTCTTCAGACCTGTTAAGTTACTTCAGCTCTTTGTGTCTGACACTGATACCAGACTCGGTTTAGCGCGGATACATATGAAAATAATAAAAAATGAAATGAAAGGTACAGATGTAATAAATGAAGGAATCCTTTATGTGTGAAATGTTATGTTACCCAACCCACAATCTTTTAACAGATTTTATAAATCACTGATTGAAGCCAGTGTTATTTCTTCATCACTTGCCTGACCTCCGCAGCACTTTGAAGTTATCTAATGAAACTTTGAACTGAACATTCTCCACGGGCCTGAAGCATAGACTGATAAGAGGTTCCAGAAGGGGACTTGGAGCAAGGCCAGCTGGCAGGGCTTAACTAACGTCTATGATGGATCAATAAGCAACACTAGTAAACAATGTTGCTGGTTGCAGGGTATAGGACTGGGTCAGGGTTTTGAACATCTTCCACCAATGCAGGAAGCCTGAAGAGTTGGCTGACTCTTTCTGAGCTCAGTACATCAGCTCCCTGTGTCACTGGGAGAAGCCTCATCTCAGATACTGGCAGTTTTTGTTGGTGTAAAAGTTCAGAATGATTTGATTGGAACAATGGGCGAACCACAAAGTTCTATTAAAACAAAGAAGGCTGACTGTTGGAAACACATTCACGCACACACACAAACACAAGTGCAAACACACACACTCATCCACACTCACACATACACGCACACGCACGCACACACACCTGCACACGCACATGCACGCAAACACACATACGTGCAGACACATACATTCATCCACACTGACACTCACACTCACACATACGCACTCACACTTGCACGTACGCATGCACGCACACACACACACACACACACATAAACACAAATGCAAACACACACTCATCCACACTTACGCTCACACTCACAGTCACACTCACACACAAACACCGATTCACATACACACACTCCCACAAACATATTCATGCAAATACACACTCGCAAACACACATGCGTACACACTTACATACACTAATACATGCACACACATGACAAACATGCATATGCACACATGATTGTGCACACATATCACACAAACACATGCACACAAACTCCTATGCACACATGGACACACGCAGACAGACACACACAAACAAGCACAAAATTATTTCTTCAATTACACCGAGCGAGCCAGAATGTCACGAAGAAACCTTTGATACAGTGACAAATATCCTTTTGAGGTGTATGAATCATTGATCAAAGATTTAACCTAGGCTGTAAAAATCAAACGTTTTTTACCCTCCTTCAATGTCAAAAACTCATCGACTCAACTTTTAGTGTTTTGAATCTAATGATTCCCAAAATGGATACCCTGAGCCAAGTTTTATGTTGGACCTAGTGGCATAGTTGTGCTGGACTGCCAATACCTTCCAGAACATGGACTGTGGGCAGCACAGTGGCACAGCGGTAAAGTTCCCTGTGTTACTGAGACAGAGACAGAGCTCCAGAGACCAGGGTTCGATCCTGACTGCAGGTGCTGTCTGTATGGAGTTTGTACGTTCTCCCTGTGACCAAGTGGGTTTTACACGGGTGCTCTGGTTTCCCCTCCAAAGACAGGATTGTAGGTTACTTGGCTTCTGTAAATTGTCCCTGGTATGCAGGATAGTGCTAGTAAACGGGGTAATCGCTGGTCGGCATTGTGAATCAAATGGACACTATGTTGATTTGAAAGAATGCTTTGAAAAGCTTTCAGGAATCAATGTTTCAACACTCAGTGATCAGACAAGCTGCATGCATGAATGAATGCAGGTCAGTGAACACACAAAGATAAGATGCTGCGTGTAAATCAGTGCTGCAGGAGTCGAAGTTTAAAACGACGTGCTGTGAGAGTCTGCTTAAAGATAAAATAAGCTGGTAAGAGCGAGGAAATATGCTGATATTTCAAAATGGCGCAGACCAGTCGATCTTTCCACGTGGCTCTACCACCCAATCTAAAGCTCAAAGAGAACAGGGTGGAAGAGTGGAAAATGTTTAAACAAATGTATGAAAATTATGCAGTGATAACAGAACTGGAGAAGAAGAAGAAACAGTATCAAAAAGCAGTATTCCTGCATGCTGTTGGACGAGGGCGTGCGATTCTACAATACCCTGACGTTCAAGACAGATGAGACAGATGTGAAAGTCATCGTCGACAAGATGTCTACCATCATAATAGGAGAGACGAATAAAACCTATGAAAGATTCATTTTCAATAAACAAGACCAGAAATCAGGGGAAAGCGTTGAATCGTATGTTGCAGAGCTGAAGGAGCTTGCTAAAACATGCAGCTTCTGTGAGTGCCTGAGAGAAAGCCTCATTCGCGATCGCATCGTCATTGGTGTTGCAGACCGGTCAACTAGGAAGACACTCCTTCAAAAGAGGAATCTGACTGCAGGGGACTGTTGACATATGTAGATCCTTGGAGGTAAGAGCGGAAAGAATGCAGGTCATCGGCGAAGAGCCGACAATACACAAGGTGGAACGATTCCAACCGAGGGAAAAGATTTCAGGACTTTGTTGAGGGGTCTATGATCTATGCAGAACCTCAACTCTGTGCTGTTCTTTTTCTCCATAACGACCAGCCTGCTTCACCATTCAGTTGGTTCTTCGACTTTAGTCAAGAAGTCCTGCTTGACCAGCTTCATGAGACCATTCATGACCTTCTCTTTCATGGCTACAGGTACCGGCTTTGCAGAACACTGTGATGGGGTCACATCCTCCATCCTAGTTACATCAAGCTGAACCGGAAGAAGTCAGTAGTGAAAACATTTCTAGGACATATAATTACAGATTGTGGTCTGAAACCGGATCCGAAGAAGATCCAAGCTATCCTAGAGATGCCCAACCCTACCAATCCAACAGAAATCCAAAGATTACCAGGCAGTGTAAACTACTTGGCAAAATTCCTGCCAATGTTGTCGGACACATTCGAGCCTTTGAGGAGATTGACCCACAAGGAAGCAGAGTGGGAATGGTCATCAGAACATGACACGGCAATGTCAATGATCAAGGTGCTGTTGACAACGGCACCTATCCTGGCGTACTACACACCAGATGAACAGCTGACCATACAATATGATGCAAGCGAGGCAGGTCTAGGTGCAACACTTATGCAGAAAGGACAACCACTGTCCTACATGAGTCGAGCATTGACGCCACTGAGCAGAGATATGCTCAGATTGAAAGGGAGGCACTAGCAATAGTGTTTGGCTTCAAGCGCTTTCATCAGTACACCTATGGACAGAGAGTGATCGTTGAGAGTGACCACAAGCCATTGGAAGTCCTAGTCAACAAGCCTCTGCATACAGCACCAAGATGTCTCCAGGGCATGATGATGAGGATGCTACACTATGACATCGAGATCAAGTGGGTAAAGGGAAAATAAATGCATCTAGCAGATATGCTCTCCCGAGCATACCTCCCTGACACCACAGGATCGACCAGATTCACTGATGTCAACGTAGTTGAGTCCTTGAGCATGGGAGAGGACAAGGTCAAACGCATCCAAGCCCACACCAGGGAAGACAAAACACTATAAACAGTTTAGAGAGTAATCCAAAATGGATGGCCAGATCACAAGGCAGATGTTTCAGAGGCAGCACAACTGCACTTCAACGTCAGAGATGAGTTGAGTGTGCCAGACGGTCTAGTATTCAGAGGAGAGAGAGTTGTGATCCCTGTCACTCTACGGAGAGATATGAAGGAGACACTCCACACCTCTCACCTGGGAGAGGAAGGAACCCTCAGACGTGCTAGAGGATGCATTTTCTGGCCCGGAATGAACTCTGATGTGAAACAGTTCATTTCAAACTGTGAAGCCTGCAGGACGTACGAACAACAGAATCAGAAAGAAACTCTGATGCCCCATGACCTTCCAGATCGACCATGGGAGAAAGTGGGAGCCGATATGTTTGAATTTGAGGGAAAGCATTATTTAATCACAGTTGACTATCTATCTAATTTCTGGGAGAAAGACAGACTGTATGAGCAGCAGGACAAACATTGTGAAACTCAAGAGCCTCTTTGCAAGATACGGAATTCCCAGCACCGTGGTAAGTGACAACGGGACACAGTTCTCATCAGAGGAATTCACCAAATTTGCCAGGAAATGGGCATTTGATCACTACACAATTTCCCCAAGACATAGCCAAGCTAATGGAAAGGTGGAATCGGCAGTCAAGGCAGCTAAGCGAGTGCTGAAGGAAACTAATCACTCCAAGACAGATGTCTACTTGGCAATACTGGAACCCCTGCGCAAGGACTGAACAGTAGTCCTGCACAAAGACTATATGGAAGGCGAACAAGGACGACATCTAACCTCCTCAAACCACTTGGTGCTGAGATACTCACAGAAGAGAGGAAAACAGTAAACAATCTACAGCCGACATGCCAAGGATCTGCCAATCTTGGAACAAGGTGTTGTAAGACTCAAACCCTATAAATTAGGAGATACCAGATGGCAGAGAGCAAGAGCGGAACTCGCAATCAAAACATGGGGGGGACGGGGGACACAATTTTTTGGCGGCCGCGCGCGCATGCGCACACTCACACACGCACGCGCGAGGCTTCGGAGGTTCAATCCAGCAATAAAAGAAGCTGAACTCTGCCTGTCTCACCGGGTTAACTACAGCCCTGTTTGGACTGATGGGACACCAGCGCTGCTTCTCCGCGCTGGCCATATTTCCCGCTAGTCCAGGCAGGTTCACCTGGCGGGACAGACAGAGTGAGCTGGTTTTAGCACCGGCTGTGGGCTTGGGGGCGCCGCGCCCGTCTGACTGCCGACCTCTCTGGCCACCCGTGGGGGGGGCACTCGGGACAGCGCCGGAGAGCCGGCCGGGATCGATCCTGGCTGCGGATGAGGCGCAGGCCTGTGCCACATCTCCCTCCTCCAATCATCGCGCTGAATCGTCATGTCCCGCCCCCATTGCCTGCTGATCGACGTCTCTCTCGTCCAATCGGCGCCCTCGATCATCAGCAGTCCCACCCCCACTGTCTCGTGGAGAGCAGAGATTTTAAAATACGGATCACAAAATCTTGGGGGGGATGTCCCCACCTCTCAAAACATGGGGGGGGGGGCGTGTCCCCTCTGGCCCCCCCGGGTTTTCCGCCCCTGGCAGAGAGCAACAGTTCAGAGATGACTGGATGAGAGATCATACGAAGTCAAGACAGGACTTCTAATCCAACGTAATCGAGTGGATCTGAAGAAGACCGGAAAACTACCTGCACACATAACTCCAGAGAAACCACCAGACGTGGAGAAGACTGGGACAACTTTGCAACCTCAGCTGACATGGAAAAGACCAACACAACATGCATCACCGGAAAAAGATGCAACTCGTGAAACTCATAACACAGAGAAATCTAAACAAAAACAAAGTAACACAAGAGAAGAAACTAGAAATGATGCACAGAATGTACCTACTGAAAATGAAGACATTTCTGAAAGAAACACCATCACAAAGACTAGGGCAGGTAGAACTGTCAGACCGCCGGAAAGGTACGGCGAGTATGTCACAAAGTAATGTGTTTTGCTGTGACGTGCCTACCTGCTTATGAGAAGAAAGCATGTGAATATTAGTTTCTGTTATTGACATGTCACAAGTGTGACTATAATTGAAATTGTGAAATAAGACAGAACAGTTGTTTTATTCTGTTAAGTGAAACCACATTACTATGGTATAATATTATGATAAGTGTTTAAGTTTACTTTGTTTTGGGATCGTCGGAAATGTAATCCCAAAATGTCAAAAAGGAAAGGATGTGACAATATCCATGTAATTTATGCACATGAGCTGTGCTCATTCTTGCACATGCTCAGTAAATCAGTCAGTGACCTTTGACTTGAAAATAAATCATTCCTGTTTTAGACTCCAACATGAGTGTATGTGTAGACATCTTTCTCTAGACATTATGTACTAGTTTACTTATTTTATAAGCAGACAGATATCAAAACAAACGTTCAACTGTAGATGAAGCTTTATGCACTGTCCTGTGAGGCCACATTGCAGAAAGGATGGGAAAGGTTTCAGTGCAGAGATTACAGGACTGTGAGGCAGCATTATAAAGAAAGACTCCATCTCAAGTCCTCGTGAAGGGTCCTGGAACTGGGATATTGACTGGTTCCCGTTACGCAGATGCTGCCTGACCCACTGAGTGTTTCCAATGTATTCTTATTTTGAAATCTAAGACTCTAGCTTCCCTGTCCTGAACATATCAACCATTGTGAATCCTCTGTACTTCTCTGCAGATATTAGTGTGCCTCATCACTGGCTTATATTTCATGGATCCTTGTGTACTCTGTCTCTGTTACTAAGTTCATGGAAAATCGTATTCTGCCTCTATACAATGCAGAGAAAACTCTACCAAACTGCTCTAGGAATTAGCTGAAGAAAGGGGGGGAAAAGTCAGATGCACAGAATTGTTGCTACTGGGGATCCCAACTTGCACAGAGTCAAATTGAAACCAAGCCTCATAATAATGGCTGGCACTTGATTTTCAACACTCCCTTCATCTACACATAATTGAAAGCTGGTTAGCCGATGATAGATTGTGAGCAGAAATGTATCAGAGTTTAAGTGGAGGACCACAATCCTGTTTAATCATTTTGAAGCCAGTCATTCATTCAAAAGCATAGTTCTGCCACCAGAATCACCAAGGCTGTGTGAGCAAGTCAGTGTAATCATGACTGGTCATACCAAATGTAACCAATGTTTGTTGGAGCTGCAGGCCAGGTACTTCTGTAGCCTCTCTTACAAAAATACTTATTTTAAAATCATACGCCATTTAACCTAGTGACAAAGTTAAATGTCAGATGTTATCCCAAAGATGTATGGGTTTGTAGGTTAATTGGCCTCTGTAAATTGTCCCTAGTGTGCAGGGAGTGGATGAGAACGTCAGAATGGGAGATTGACATTCGACATGGACTCGGTGGGCCGAGGGGCCTGTTTCCAAGCAGTTTCTTTCAATCAATTCGATCAATTATTAAGGCATTTTATGGTAGCTTAAAAACAGACTGGGAATATTATTCAGCATTAGGAATGTAAGGGAAATATTGAATCTTCGTGTTCTTGACTTGAACTGCTGCGGTCTAGGTTCTTGTTCAAAAGTGCTGTAACATTAAAGTATTGGCAGCATGTTGTGCAGATTCCTGTCCTACACTCTTACCAAACAGAGTAAGTTTGTAAGAGGGCACAGACAATTACAATTCACCAGGCTCTGCAGTTAACGTTTCAGCTGCACAAAATATGTCACAAGTACGGAGACAATTTAAATTCATTGCCAAATGAAAGCCTAGTTCTAGACAGCTTGGGGCAGATAGGAAGATGGAAGGGCAGGCTCTCTGACCCTGGCTCTCTCTCTAGAGAGCACTGAATTAACCCTCATGTTACAGGTTAATCTTTCTGTCAACTTTAGTTTATCTGTGGAGGCGTGCATAAGCAAGCATCAAGGAGCGGTAGCTAGAGTGG
The DNA here is from genome assembly GCF_010909765.2 of Amblyraja radiata. NCBI lineage: Eukaryota > Metazoa > Chordata > Chondrichthyes > Rajiformes > Rajidae > Amblyraja > Amblyraja radiata. The sequence goes on from NC_045966.1 coordinate 51,729,212, forward strand.
GGAGGGAAGTCTTCTATGAAAGCAATGGTGTTTACCATCTATTGGTTATAGTGGTGATAGATAGATAGCTGTGATAGAAGCATATTGGTATATGGTTTAGAGTCCTGACTTATTTCACCTATTCGCAAACAGGCACATTTTCCTGTGGACACAGCCAACGGAGAGAAAATGGCTACATCACTGCAATATGACTACACGTGTCCATGATAATCAATAATATAATAAATTATCACTATTACTTGGTGACCAGTCCATAATAGTGCAAACCAAAGTACTTGGTGCAATTACACAGAATTCACAATAGTTCATTGCCGAGATAGGGGTGGGACAGTGACGCAGCCTTACAGCACCAGAGGCTCAGGTTCGATCCTGACTTCGGGTGCAGTCTGCACGGAGTTTGTACATTCTCCCCGTGACCAGGTAGGATTTCTCTGGCTGCTCTGGTTTCCTCCCACATCCCAGAGATGTGCGTGTCTGTAGTTTAATTGGCTTCAGTGAATTGTCCTTAGTGTGTAAGATAGAACTAGTGTAGAGATGATTGCCGGCTGGTACGGACTTGGTGGGCTGAAGAGCCTGTTTTCACTCTGCATCTCTGAAATAAACTAAACTAAACTAAACTAAACTAAACTAAACTAAACTAAACTAAACCAAACTAAACCAAACTAATAATCTATAGTCCTGGCCCCAATCTATACAACATCACTAATTAATAATCCATAATCCTGGCCTTAATCTATACAACATCACTAAATAATAATCTATACTCATGGCTCTACTCTATATTACATCACTAAGTAATAATTTTAGTTCTGGCCTTCATCGAAGTGACGTCATTGAGAAATAATCTAAAATCCTGGCTGTTCTGCCCTTTCTCTGCGTGCAGCAATTTCTTGACCAATTTGCACAATGACCTGTGATTTTTTCAGATCATTGCAGCGAAGGTTTACCCCATTCGGGATTCTGAGTCCTGGAGCTTCCCTATTCAAGAATTGACTGATTTCCGATGGAGATCAATATCAATTTTGGTTCACAGGTGCCTCGACATGAAGAGCTGAGTGCTCCTTTCAAGTATGAAAAGCATTCAGCGCCCTGTATAACATCTGTCACCATGTACACAGGCAGAGACCCTCGCCCCCTTCCACCTCAACAGGCTACCACCAAATTCTGCAAACACAACGTTTGAGAAGTGAATCCAGCTGACAACATTCTCCCTGCCTTATTCACGACAGGCATGCAGCAAGCACCATCATTTTAACAGCTGTACAAACAAGAATTCAGCCAAGCTCAGGGTGTTCTGGTTAAGGCTGACTTATACCCAACAAAAAAAAGTGTTGAATAGTTACTGCGGCATAGTTTCTGTTAACTAGTGGAGCACAAGCAAAGGGAGAACAATGACAAGAATTGCAAATTCCCCAAAAGAGCTGAGCCGTTGCCACAAACTTTATGTCATTTTCAACACTAGTCCTGTCTCACTTCCTCTTGACTAGGCCCCGACATGATTAAGTTTCTAATCGAATTAAAAGATCATTCATAGAGTCATACAGCGTGGAAACAGGCCCTTCAGCCCAACATGCCCATGCAAACCAATAGGCTCCACCTACACTAGTCCCACCTGTCTGCGCTTGGCCCATCTCCTTCTAAACCTTTCCTATCCATATACCTGTCCAAATGGTTTTAAAACATTATGATAGTAACTACCTCCTCGTTATGTTTCATGTACCTACCATCCTTTGTGTAAAATAGTTGTCCCTCAAATTCCTATTAAATCTTTCCCCCTCACCTTAAAGCTACAGTAATGGCCCTGTCCCACGATGCGAGTTCATTCAAGAGCGCTCCCGAGTTAAAAAAATATCAAACTCGTGGTAAGCATGGAGAATGAATGTAGCGGGTACATCGGAGCTCGAGGATATCTCTCAGTGGCTCGTAACGCTAATGGCAGGTACTCGGGAAGACTCACTAATGGCAGGTAAGCTTAAGACTCGTGAAGATCTTTCAACATGTTGAAAAATGCCCACAAGAGCCCCGAGTGCTGATGAGCGGCCATTACCGTAAATCTCCGAGTTCGAATCAGGGCAAACTTGGGAGAACCCTTTGAATGAACTTGTACAGTGGCACAGGGCTTTATATCTCCTGGTTCTCTATTCCACTAATCTGGGTAAAAGACGATGCATTGACTACCTATTTTTCTTATGATCTTGTACACCTCTATAAGATCACCCCTCATCCTTCTGTGTTCCAAGGAACAAAGTCCTAGCCTGCACAAACTCTCCCTATAGAGTCCTGGCAACATCCTCGTAAATCTTCTCTGCACCCTTTCCAGCTTAACAACATCTTTCCTATAACAGGGTGACCAAAGCAGAACACAATACTCTAAATGTGGCCTCACCAATGTCTTGTACAACTGTAACATAACCTCCTGACATCTATACTCGACATCATCTAAATCTATCCCCCACTCTGTCCTTCTTATCCAATGAATTCAGCTTCTATATCCTGATCTGAAAACACTTCATTGAGTGGATTTAATTGAATTACTGGATTTGAATAGGAATGGGGTGCTTAGTGTGTTGGTGTGGAAATCCCGTGACTTCTGTACCAGACTACAATCCGTTGGAGGCTGGTTTCAATGAGAGAACAGATAACAATGCAATGAGTACAGTGTAGACCTGGTAACCTGGCTCCATTCCCTGGATCTGTTAACCTCAGCTGAGGAATAGTATTAGTGGCCTGTTGTATTTGTCATTTCAGTATCTTAATTTGGGGAGGAGAAAGTTACTTGGCATGTCCTCATTCTACTGGTAGGCCAGCAATAATATGTGCTTAAAGCTGGAATTTTTATGAATACATTTCCCTTAAATTAAGGAAATCTTAGCAGGCAAATTAAGCATGAACATATTAAGAAACAAAAGGGTGACAAGGGAGAGAATAGGGCCCCATCAGAAACCAAAGTGGTCATCCATGTCTGGAGCCACTGGAGATGGGCAAGATCTTCAAAGAACATGCCCCTCTGTTTTTACCATGGAGGCGTTATGGGGAGAAGGTTAAAATGTTATGGGGAGAAGGCAGAAGAATGTGGTTGAGAAGGAAAGATGGAAGGTGGATGGTGGGTAGCTTATGTTTTATCTCAATTTAAGAAGGGTTTCAAATAAAAACCTGGGAGACCAGAAACCCTAACATCCATGATGGATTCTGAGGGACAAGATTTACATGTGTTTGGAAAGATAGAGATTGATTAACGATAATCACCATGATTTGTGCATTGGAGATTATACCTCATCAATTTGATTGAAGTTTTGAAGAAGTAACAAAAAAGATTACTGAGGGCAGGGCTGTGGGTGCAGTCTAAATGGACTTCATTAAGGCCTTTGATAAAGTTCGCATGGTATGCTCTGGAAGGTTAGAGGGCCTGGGATCCAGGGAGAGCTAGCTAACTAGATACAATATTACCTAAAAGCAGTAAACAGAGGGTGGTGGTGGAAGATTATTTTATGGATTAGTGGCTCCACCAACCTTGTTTACTGTATCCACTGTTCCAGGTATGGACTCCTATATATTGGCGAGAACAAGCGCAGGCTCGGCGATCATTTCGTTGAACACTTCTACACAGCCTGCCTAGACCTACATGATCTCCCGGTTGCTAAACACTTTAACTCCCCCTCCCATTCCCATACTGACCTGGGCCCCCTCCACTGTCAATGAGGCCCAATGGAAATTGGAGGAACAGCACCTCTTTCATTTTTCTTGGGCAGCTTACAACCCGACTGTATGAATATTGACTTCTCTAACTTCAAGTAACCATTGCTTTCCCTCCATCACCACCCCCCCCCCCTCTTCCTAGTTCTCCGACTAGTCTGACTGTCCTCCTGATTAGATTTTATCTCTGTTGCCTCGTTGTCAACTTACCCAAGCTAACATTGATGTATTCTACATTTTCCTACAGTGACTCAGTCTCAGTCACAGAGGCCGACGTCAGGAAATCCTTCAGAGGGGTGAACCCCCGAAAAGCACCTGGACCTGATGGTATACCCGGTCGTGTTCTAAAAACCTGTGCGGACCAACTGGCTGGAGTTTGTACGGACATTTTCAACATGTCACTACTGAGGTGTGAGGTTCCCACCTGCTTTAAAAGGGCATCAATTATTCCAGTGCCCAAGAAGAGTAAGGTGACGTGCCTCAATGACTACCGACCTGTGGCACTAACGCCTGTGGTGATGAAGTGCTTCGAGAGGTTGATCATGGCGAAAATCAACTCCTACCTCGACAAAAACCTGGACCCACTGCAGTTCGCTTACCGCCACAACAGATCAATGGTGGATCCGATCTCGCTGGCCCTCCACTCCGCTCTGGACCTCTTGGACAACAAAAACTCATATGTCAGGCTGTTATTCATTGATTACAGCTCGGCATTTAATACTATCATCCCCTCCAAGCTGGTTACCAAACTCGCAGAACTGAGTCTCTGCGCATCCCTCTGCAATTGGATCCTCGACTTCCTCATCCACAGACCACAATCTGTTCGTATTGGTGGAAATGTGTCAGACTCGATAACAATCAGCACGGGAGCACCTCAAGGCTGCGTGCTCAGCCCCCTGCTGTACTCACTCTATACTCATGACTGCGTAGCCGGTCATAGTGCGAACTCCATCATCAAGTTCACTGACGACACCACTGTTGTTGGACGTATCACTGATGGGGATGAGTCCGAGTATAGAAGAGAGATTGAGCAACTGTGGTTATGGTGCCAGCACAATAACCTGGCCCTCAACACCAGCAAAACCAAGGAACTGATTGTGGACTTTGGAAGGAGTAGGATGGGGTCACACAGTCCCGTTTATATCAACGGGTCAATGGTTGAAAGGGTCAAGAACTTCAAATTCCTGGGCGTGCACATCTCTGATCATCTTTCCTGGTTCGAGAACACTGATGCAATTATCAAGAAAGTACATCAGTGCCTCTACTTCCTGAGAAGTTTACGGAGAGTCGGTTTGTCAAGGAGGACTCTCTCTAACTTCTACAGGTGCACAGTAGAGAGCATGCTGACCGGTTGCATCGTGGCTTGGTTCGGCAACTTGAGCGCCCTGGAGAGGAAGAGACTACAAAAAGTAGTAAACACTGCCCAGTCCATCATCGGCTCTGACCTTCCTTCCATCGAGGGGATTTATCGAAGTCGCTGCCTCAAAAAGGCTGGCAGTATCATCAAAGACCCACACCATCCTGGCCACACACTCATCTCCCTGCTACCTTCAGGTAGAAGGTACAGGAGCCTGAAGACTGCAACGACCAGGTTCAGGAATAGTTACTTCCCCACAGCCATCAGGCTATTAAACCTGGCTCGGACAAAACTCTGAACATTAATAACCCATTATTTGTTATTTGCACTTTATCACTTTATTTATTCATGTGTTTTGTAGTCAATGCCTATTATGTTCTGTGTGCTGAAGCAAAGCAAGAATTTCATTGTCCTATCAAGGACACATGACAATAAACTTGAACTTGAACTTGAACTCGTGATTGCTGGTCGGCGCGGACTCGATGGGCCGAAGAACCTGTTTTCACACTGGATCTCTAAAACTAAAAAAACATAAACCAGCCTCTATAATATCATCCATCCCTACAACCTTCTCAAACCTCCTAACTCCTTTACTTCTGGTCTCTTCCACATCCCTCACTGTATCCCGGCACACATGACAATAAACTAAACTAAGCTGAACTAATCTGTCCACTACTAGCAGCAAACTTACACCTGCCAAGATCCAGCACTCTGATGTTCTCTCTCAAGCCCTTTCTCTTTCAAGAAATCCTTTAAACCCTACCTCTTTGATCAAGCTTTAGGTTACAGAAGCTTGACTGAGTTAGTGCCATATTTTGTTTGAAAATTATTCCTATGAAGTTTCCATGAAATCCTCCACCACATTAAAGTCAGAGCACACAAGTGAGTCGTTGATGGTGAGGGTAGGACAGCGTCAGGTTAGCCGAGGCATAGTCCTGCTTCTGGAGAACCGAGCCAGGCTTATGGAACCACAGTAAAGTTACAACACAGTCTGACCATCATGACTGTGCTGGATAAAGAGGCCAACTAACTTTGTTCCACCGTCCAGTATCATGCCTGCAGACTACAAGTCTTCGAATACCCATCCAAGTACTGTGGAGGTTCTTGCCTCTCTTACCCTTTCAGCAGTGGTTTTCAGATCCCGACTATCCTCTGGGTGAAAAACATTTTCTCATCTCCTTTCTAAGTGTCCCACCAAGCAGGGTAAATCCATGCCCTTTGGTTGTTGACAATCTACAATCGGAAAAGGCCCTTCTCATTTACACTTTCCAGCCATTCGTTTTGTCATACATCTCAATTAATTCACTCCTTCACCTCCTCTGCCCTAAAGAAAATGTAACCAGCTTTTCCTCTCAGCTATAATATTCTAGTTCCAATAACATCTTTGTAAATTTTATCTGCACCTTTTCTACTGCAATCTCAACTTTCACAAATGTAATGGGCCAGAACTATTTGTAATAGTCAGGCTAACTACTACTGCATACCTAGCACTATACCACTCTAGTATTTTATCCATGCTTTTATATTCTATGCTTCAGCTATTAAAGCAAAACAGCCTGTATATCTTTTTTTTAACTGCCTTTTTGACCTTCCCTGCTACTTTTCGGTTGTGTAGTTGTATGGTTGTACATTCCAGAGTATCTTTGTTCCTCCAAACTACACAGTATCATTCCATTTATTCTACATTCCTTGGCTTTATTGCACTTCCCCAAATGCATTACCTCATGCTTCTCTGAATTAAATCCATTAGACACTTTTGCACCATCTCCAGCTACCTGTAGTTTAAACGTTTTTTCCTCGCTACCAAGAGCATGGCCAAGGTTTGTAACATCTACAACGTTCTTTATCATACCCCCTGCACTTAAGTCTAAATCATCCACATATATTACAAACAGCAATGCAAAAGTCTCAGCAGAGGTGGTGATTTCTGTCTCTGGAATATATCCAAGGGAAACAATGCTTGGCAAGTGCATCACTTTAATGCAGGCTATGGGCAGGTTGAGCTTCCAGTCTAATATTGCTGCAGGACTGTGCAGTCCTTCCCCAGATAGTCAATGATTCTCTATTCAACGCAGGAAATGTGTAGTTGACATGGTGATGTGGAATCTTCCTAGTAGTCACAGAAATAGTGCAGTAACAGGTCCTTCCACCCATTGAGTCTGCCTTGACTATGAAGACCCATTTACACTAATCTCATTTTATTCTCATCAATTCCTCCAGATTCTCTCATTTATTTACAAACCAGGGCAATTTACAATTAATCTACCAATTAATCTTTGGGATCTGGAAAGAAACCAGAAGATCCTGGAGAAACCCACTTTGTGTACATGATAAATGGTAGGGAATTGAAGAATACAGTTGAACAGAGGGATCTGGGAATAACCGTGCATAGTTCCTTGAAGGTGGAATCTCATATAGATAGGGTGGTAAAGAAAGCTTTTGGTATGCTAGCCTTTATAAATCAGAGCATTGAGTATAGAAGCTGGGATGTAATGTTAAAATTGTACAAGGCATTGGTGAGACCAAATCTGGAGTATGGTGTACAATTTTGGTCGCCCAATTATAGGAAGGATGTCAACAAAATAGAGAGAGTACAGAGGAGATTTACTAGAATGTTGCCTGGGTTTCAACAACTAAGTTACAGAGATAGGTTGAATAAGTTAGGTCTTTATTCTCTGGAGCGCAGAAGGTTAAGGGGGGACTTGATAGAGGTCTTTAAAATGATGAGAGGGATAGACAGAGTTGATGTGATCAAGCTTTTCCCTTTGAGAATAGGGAAGATTCAAACAAGAGGACATGACTTCAGAATTAAGGGACAGAAGTTTAGGGGTAACATGAGGGGGAACTTCTTTACTCAGAGAGTGGTAGCGGTGTGGAATGAGCTTCCAGTGGAAGTGGTGGCGGCAGGTTCGTTGGTATCATTTAAGAATAAATTGGATAGGCATATGGATGAGAAGGGAATGGAGGGTTATGGTATGAGTGCAGGCAGGTGGGACTAAGGGAAAAAAATTGTTCGGCGCGGACTTGTAGGGCCGAGATGGCCTGTTTCCGTGCTGTAATTGTTATATGGTTATATGGTTATATGGTATGCTGTCTGAGTGCAAAGTCCACAGAGACACTGTCCGTGGTCAGGATTGAACCTGGGTCATTGGATCTCTATCAGCTGCGTCACTTGGCCAGACTGTGTGGAATCAAAAGGGCATAAAGTGCAGGCGTAATTCAGCAGGTCAGGCAGCAGCATCTCTGGAGAACACGGATAGGTGACGTTTTGGGTCGTGACTGTTCTTCAGACGTTGTAGAAAGAGTTGGGGGACAGTGCCAGTGTACACCTGAAACACGTAATCAACAAAAAGGCAGGTATAGTTGGGCCCATGCCAGTGCCCAACTAAACTTCCCTCAGTTCTCCGCTGATCTTTCAGTTGAACTAATCTGCCTAGGTCCCTTGAAGCTGGAGTTGAGTCCACAAACTTCACACGGATCTATGAGTCCTAAAAACTGTCAGTAAATACTAACCCTCTCGCCATGAGTGTGGTGGAAAGTTACCACATAATCATGGTGAACAGGGAACAATAACCTTTGTAGTTTGAAAGGGAAAGTAAAACAAAACAAGGAAGTACGTTATTTTTCCTCTTCTGGCAGCACACTGCTTAATGTGTTCATGTGAAATTCCTTCCCTGACTAACCTAACACCTTCATCAACCTACTTACATCAAGCGAGTTAATGATTGAAACCAAATAATGCACTGAAAACATTTAAAAGGAACGGGTTTTGCTGGCTGACTACCTAAGCAATTATATGTAATGGAAAGACCGACAAAGGAAAACGTAGCAAGAAGGGGGGTAGGTTGAGGAGGGGGGAGTGTGGAGCTGATTATTGCTGAACAACAGGTGGCCTCGGTTCTGCTATTTGATACCGTTTTCTTTAGTGTCAGGCAAATTGAAATGGGGCCATGCTTGCATGCCAGCTTATGTGAAGGAAAGAGGTCAGAAATGAACAAACCTCAGCCCTCATGGGCATGGAGGACTGTGGACTGAAATGGTGACAATGGACAACAATCTCAGGGATAAAGTATAAAGCCCAAACAGGATTGGGGTGTGACCGTACAGTTGCAGGATTGTCCGTCACACAGTGGGATAGCTGCACTGTTGCATTAGAACATAGAATATAGAACAGTACAGCTCAGGAACAGACTCTTCAGCCCACAATGTCCGTGCTAAACATGTCCAGCTAAACTGATCTCCCCTGCCTACACGTGATCCATATCCCTCCATTCCCTGCATATCTAACTGCATATCCAAAAGACTCTCCAATCTCCCTACATCATCAACCCTGACAGTGTGTTCCACCACTCTCTATGTAAATGACTTGCCCCACACATCTCCTGCCAACTTTGTCCCTCTCACCTTAAAGTTATGCTCCCTAGTTACAGTTTAATGCCAGTGATGGCTTCACTGATTGTCAGCTGCAGTTGTATTTATGCAGTATTACAGTATCTGTCAGATTATACTGAAACATAGAATACTTGTCATGGTACTGAAAACCATTTGGTGCAACAAATCGATGCCAGCTCCTAGTAAAGGAAACCCATGGGTCACACTGTCCCAGTTCTTTCCCTCTAACCATGCAAATTATTCTCCCTCAAGTGTATATCCAATTCCTTGCAGACAGACTGCAGATGTTGGTTTACTAAAAATGACACAAAGTGCAGGAGTAATTCGGTGGGTCAGGCAGCATCTCTGGAGAACTTGGATAGGTGACGTTTTGGGTTTCACTGCAAAATCTCCTCAAGGTATGCCTACTATGAAGAAGTTCTTCTCCCCTCTTTGGAGTCTGAAGAAAAGTCCTGACCTGAAACGTCACCCACCAATGTTCTCCAGAGATGCTGCCTGACCCGCTGAGTTACTCCCATTATTTTGTATCTTGCCTTGCTGAGGGCCCTGACTGATTTTGCTTCTCCCTCTGTAACAGGCAGTGGATGCGGTAACATAACCGCTCTCAAAGAAAACATATTTCCACCCATGCCCTCCTATCTTTTGTCAAAATCTTAAGTCGGTGTCTACTGCCCTTGATGTACTAATCAACTTTTCTCAATCTAAACCAGTCACAGTTTTGGATAACCCTATAAAATCTCCCTTCAACCTTCCACATAGAACAAGCTCAGCTTCCGCAGTCTAACTTTATAACTGTAATGGGTTTTTCCTCAATAAATGTTTCCCTCTCCTGCACATTCACTTCATTCCTAAGTTTATATGACAAGAATAAGATGCAATATTTCACTTATTTTCTGAACCAACAGTTTATAAGGGCTAAACATACCTTTGGTGCAAGTGTGTTTATCAGTCCACGGATTTCATAGACTATACTAACAAGCCCTGCCACTAGGAACTACAAGAGACTGCAGATGTTGGAATCTTGAAAATGAAACAAACTGCTGAAGGAACTCAATGGGTCAGGCAGCATTAGTGGAGGGAACGGACAGGCAGATTTTTGTTTGAGTCCCTTCTTCAGACACAGCCACTCGAGGTTTTATGCACAAGTACATCCCGGTCTTCCTGTTCCTGCACACGCTCTGGACCTGTGCTATTCACTCTGGACTGTCTCTTTTTGTTTGCCAAAGTAGTCGCTTCGCAATGTGTAGGAAGGAACTGTTGCTGGTTTAAACCGAAGATAGACACAAAAATCTGGAGTAACTCAGCGGGACAGGCAGCATCTCTGGAGAGAAGGAATGGGTGACGTTTCGGGTCGAGACCCTTCTTCAGTCTGAAGGAATGGGTGACGTTCTTCAGATTGAAGTAGGGTCTCGATCCGAAACGTCACCCATTCCTTCTCTCCAGAGATGCTGCCTGTCCCGCTGAGTTACTCTAGCTTTTTGAGTCCATCTTCACTTCATAATGTATTACATTTCATCTGCCACTTGTCTGTCCATTCACCCAACCTATCTATGCCTTTTTGCAATCAAATAATTTCATCCTACTAACTTACAGCACAATGACAAAAACAGTGTAAACTGGAAATTAGGAAATTCTACCCTGCACTACATATCCAAGTCATTTATATATATAAAAAAAGTCAAGATCTCAGAACCCATCACTGTGTCTTCCGACAGACGATTCTGTATTCTGTCTCCGTTACGAAATAATAATTTACTAGTTCTCTCTGCTTTAACTACCTTGATGTAAAACACTTATCCATGCCTTTCATTCTATGGGCTTTAATTTTACAAATCAGTTTCCATGTACGACTTTATAAAACAATTGAAAATCAATGTTACACGTTTGTTGTACAGTGACTGTGTCACACTGTTGCAGCACTGTCAGCCACACAGTGACAAGACTTTGTGGTAATAAGTCACAATGTAACATGCTGTACAATTGTCAACCACATAGTAATGCAACTGCATTGTTGCAGGGCTGTCAAACACATAGTGACAGGCAGAAATGATGCAGTTGTCTAAAGGTTGAACCGTTAAAAAATGATCAGTCACGCTGTAACAAGTCTGCATTGTTAAAGATGTGTCTGCAATGTTGCTTTGGTGTCAGTTACTTGGTTGAGATAGACACAGAATGCTGGAGTAACTCAGCGGGTCAGGTAGGCATTTCTGTAGAAAATGGATAGGTGACGTTTTGGGTCAGGAAACGTTATGGATTAACCACCTGCTTGATAATTGCACAGTGTAGCGGCGCCTGCTAGCGCCCGCAGATATCGAACCCGGCATTCGGGAAGCCGCGGTCACGTGACTCAGGAGGGGCTGTTGTTCGCGCGTGGTTTTTCCCTTGCGCGCATTAGTTCAGCGCTGACCACCGTTGTGGGCAGACGTGTCTGATAAGCCTGTATGCTGCAACTTGAACTTTCGCATAAAGATCTGTTGAAAACTCCAGTAGTCGTTTCTCAGACCACTAAAACAGTTTAATTTAGTTTAGTTTAGAGATACAGCTTCGAAACAGGCCCTTCAGCCCACCAAGTCCACACTAACCAATGATCATCCCTTCCACTAGTTGTATCCAACACACTGGGGACAGTTTACAAGGGCCAGATAACCAACAAATCTGCACATCTTTGCAGTGTGGGAGGAAACCCACGCGGTCACAGGGAGAATGTGCAAACTCCGTACAGACAGCAATCGTAGTCAGGATCGAACCTGGCGCTGTGAGGCAGCAGCTCTACAGCTGTGCCACTGTGTCGCCCAGGCTTTGTCAGGCTTTTCTGTCGCACAGCCCTGGAGTGACGTGCTATCGTCATTCATACAGAGCCTGCAGTAGGTTAATGAATCACACAGTAACGGGCCGTTTATCAATAAGTTATGTAGTAACTGGGAGTGGAGGGTTAATGAGTCACACAATGTCACCGTCACACCATTGTGTGGTCAATCAGTCAGAAGGTAACAAACCCACTTTAGAGTGTGAAACGTGGTTAAAACAAAACACCTGTCAGCTCCGTCAGCAACATTGAACACCGACATTAAAGAGGTTGTTGGTGCAACAATAATGTGTCAATCGACCCAAACCTTACTTCACTCATGCGGGACACAGTGGCTGCTTAATCATATGTGGCGGCTGAACTGAGTCAATAGGAGCTTTGTTGCAAGAGGCATTCTCTTCAAAACCAGGCTTCTGTAGCAGGTGACCCATTCATGGTCCACTGTTTAAGGAACAGAGGCCTGCCTGCCTGATATCGGAAGACCCTAAGTTAGAATTACAATGTTAACAACATAGAGCTCAATGGAGCTCAGCTGTTGTGAAGCAAAGCTTCCAATATTCTGCACTCTTAATAAGCTCCAGTTCTTGTGCCTAAGCCAACAACTCATTTCACAATAAAAGTTCCAGGTGAGGATTAGGGAAACATTAGTTGTGTTCAGACCATTACTTTATTGAAATGAGACAGGTATCCCAGAGAAAATGTGTGCTTGAGACATGACCTGGGAATACAGGGACCATTCCTGATAGTATCGGGAAGTGAGGAGGCATTGGGAATATGCAGGCATTGAGTGAAGGGGAGGGCCCACTGACAGCTGCTGGGATGTGCTGAGAGTTGAGGAGGGATTGGCAAACACCTGGCGGTCTGGACAGGTGCGGAGGCATCGGGAATTTTCTTGCGGCATTGTTAGGAGGAAAGCCCCATGAGTGCAGATTTCATCCGCATTCAGTGACAAACAGGAGCGTCACAAAATGCTGGAGAAACTCAGCGGGTCAGGCAGCATCCCTGGAGAACAAGGATAGGTGACGATTCTGGTCGGGACCCTTCTTCAGACTCTTACTCAGACAGGTTCTGAAGAAGGGTCCCAGCCCGAAACGTCACCTATCCACGTTCTCCGGAGATGTCGCCTGACCCGCTGAGTGACTTTTGCTTCTTTCAGTGGTGGACTTTTTCAGACTTGTGTTGGAAAGTGTCAGGTTGGTTTTGCTTCTGATTTTGATCTTGTTAATTATAGAATGATCTCAACTTTATTCATCTTTTGTATGCTGCTGGCAAAACCTATCTCGAATTGTAATTGAGTAGATGGTTGTGAGTCACCCTTTGGTGAAGGTGCTGTTTCAGGGTTTTGGCTTGGCGACAATAAAGTACTGATAATATATTTCCAAATCAGGATGATAAGTATCAGTTTAATTTAGTTTAACTTAGAGATACAGCAAAGAAACAGGGGCTTCGGCCCACTGAGTCCCTGCCGACCAGTGATGTCTGTGCACCAGCACTATCCTACACACTAGGGACAATTTACAATTTTTCTGAAGCCAATTAATCTACAAACCTGTATGTTTTTGGAGTGTGGGAGGGAAACGGAGCTCTCAGTCACGGGAAGAATATACAAACTCTGTACAGACAGCACCGGTAGTCAGGATTGAACCCAGGACTCTGGCGCTGTAAGGCAGCAACTCAACACTGCGCCACCACGCCACACCCTTGAAAGGGTACCTGCGGGTGGTACTTTCTCATGTTCTTGCTGCCCTTGATCTTCTTGCTGGTGGATGTCTTGTGTTTTGGAAATACTATCATAGCCGGGGTGATAATACAATACAATACAATACAATATTTATTGTCATTTGAACCTCAGTGAGGCTCAAACAAAACTCTGTTTCTATAGCCATACAAACAAAAACAATTCCTGCTAGACACACAACCAATTTAATTCACACAAACATCCATCACAGTGAACCTCCTCCTCACTGTGATGGAAGGCAAAGTCTTTTCTCTCCCCTGCTCTCCATTTTTCGCCTGATGTTAAAGCCCCAGGCAGGCGATAGTAAGTCCCACGGCCATTTTAGGCCATGCCGGGCGATGGTAAGTCCCACGGCCATTTTAGGCCATGCCGGGCGATGGTAAGTCCCACGGCCCAGGTCTAAATGTCAGGAAGTTGGAGCCCCCGGCGGGCGCTGGAATGTCTTGCGGCCATTAAAGCCGCACCGGGCGATGTACGGCCCCGCTCCGGGTCGTTCCAACCCCGCGACACAGGCTGGATAAGTGGCGTTGCGGGAGCTCCGGAAAGCGGTCTCCCACCAGGCACCGGCAAGCTCCCGGTGTCCCAGTCCACCGGACCTGCGGCTGCAGCTGGAGCCTCCGAGCTCCGGAGTCGGGCCGCAGCAGCGAGCCACCACTGCTCCCCACGCTCCGAGGCCGGCCAGCCCCACGATGGTAAGTAGTCCGCAGCTCTGCAGGCTCCGCGACTGGAGCCCCTAGGTCGTTCCGGTTGAAGGCCGCTCCACATGCTAGGCCCCAACGACAACGGAGACCCGACAGGAAAAAGGTCGGGTCTCCCGTGCAGGGAAGAGATTTTTTTAAGTTTCCCCCTGCCCCCCACATAAACACTGTTAAAAACAGTATAAAAAAACACAACAACTATATTTAACTAGACCAAAAAAGACAAAAAAGAAAGACAGACAGGCTGTAGGGGCCGCTGCAACAGTGTTACGCCACCAACGATAATGTGGTGCAGCTACGTGTGTCAGTTGTGTTGAAATGTTTCTTTGTGGTCGTTGATCAAGATTGCTTTCTCTGATATGGCATTGAACTTTCTAAGCATTGTTGAAGCTACACTCAAAACCCCAATCAAAGAATTTGTGCCTTGTGAATAGTGGAAAGAGCTTGAAGTCTCTGGAGGTGAGGCACTTGCTACCTGATTCCCAGCCACTGACCTGCTCTCATTGCATTTAATTGGCTGCAGTTGCTTTTCTGGTTACTGATGTTCTCAGGATGTTAATGGTGGGGACCAGTGAATGGGTACTGATACTGTCCATAGTAATATATATCACAGTTAAATAGCTTCCGAGTCTGCCTACAGGGATGAAGTCCAAAAACTGACCGTCTGGTGTACCAGAAACTACCTGGTACTAAACCCATCAAAGACAAAAGAACTTGTCGTTGACTTCAGGAGGAAGAGGAGAGAGGAACCTGCTCCCTTATACATCAAAGGAGACATGGTGGAGAGAGTCAACGACTTTAGGTTCCTGGGAATAAACATCTCCCAGGACCTCAAATGGCAAATGAACACCGTCACTCTCTTGAAGAAGTCTCATCAGCGGCTGTATTTCCTGAGGTCTCTACGGAGAGCTAACGTCTCACAGCCGCTGCTGCTGTCCTTCTATCGATGCGCCGTGGAAAGTATCCTCTCCTATGGAATCCTGGTGTGGTTTGCCAGCTGTACTGTGGCTGAGAGGAGGGCGCTGCAGGGAATTATAAAAACTGCGCAGCGCATTACAAACGCTCAACTGCCCTCCTTGGATGACATATACAAGGCCCGATGCTTGCGCAGGGCCATAAATATCAAGAAGGACACATCCCACCCTGCCAACCACCTTTTTACTCTGCTACCCTCGGGGAGGCGACTCAGGTCTCTGCAGGCTCGCACCGGTAGACTAAAAAATTAGTTTCTACCCATGTGCGATAAAAGAGCTTAACTCCAATAGTGAACACTGGGAAGCAAGAAGTAACTTCGAGGAATACCGCTAAATTCTTTTAAACTCTTTAAAAAATGTATCTATTATTTACTATTAACTGTACATATGTGTATTGGTTGTCGTGTTGTATTTCTTTTAACGGAGGAGAAGCAAATGGAATTTCGTTGCTCAGTTTTGTGCAATGACAATAAATATATTCTATTCTATTCTATATTCTATTCTATTCCTGACACCAAACCTCAGTTGCTACTGGATGACTAATAGTCCTATAGAGTGAAAAGGGAAAACTGGATGGACAATCTTGTATAAAGGCTCTTCTGATCGCCTGCTGTAATTTTGGCTGAAGTACTGCGTTAAACCTGAAGCATGGCCCACACTAAGCTACAGTGTGGAATAATATTTTATTTTAAAGAAACTCTGATGGTAAACTTCAAGCTTATGGTGCAGTACAAAACCAAATAGTGCATGATTGAATTGATTGACAAGTAGTGTGAAAACAGGCCCTTCTGTCCATACAGATGTCCAAATCTAATCCTTATGCACAATCCTGAAGAACGGTTTCGACCCGAAATGTTGCCTATTTCCTTCGCTCCATAGATGCTGCCTCACCCGCTGAGTTTCTCCAGCATTTTTGTCTACCTTATGCACAACTGTTAATTTATAGAGGGCAATTAATCTAAAACATCTATGTCTTTGGGATGATGGGGCACCTGGAGGGAACCCATGTACTCACAAAGAGATTATGCAAAATCCACTTAGACGGAACCCGAGACTAGGTTCAAACCCAGGTCTCTGGCGCAGAGTGGCAGCAGCCACCAAGTTTGGTTCAACCTGTGACAGGGCATTGGTGGCAGGTAGATTGTAGTGACTTTCTGTACTCATGGGTGGGGAGTCAGAGAGGGAACTCGCCCCAAGTTCCCATCTTTCATTGCATGAACACCTTCTTTCCGAGGAAGTGTGCGGCAGGCATATTGCACGATGTTACAGGTGAAAGGATCCCTGTTGCGTGAGGTAGCCAAGGTTTGTCTACTAGGCATGGAATCCCAGCAAGAACCCGCAACCTCCAGAGAGAGTTAGAGGAAGAACAAGGAACGCTGGCTTCAAAATATGTCTCATAA
Source organism: Amblyraja radiata (assembly GCF_010909765.2). Lineage (NCBI taxonomy): Eukaryota > Metazoa > Chordata > Chondrichthyes > Rajiformes > Rajidae > Amblyraja > Amblyraja radiata. Next base: position 51,746,270 of record NC_045966.1, read on the forward strand.
CACAGCATTTCTTCAGTTGCCTTACTTCAAGAAAATGTACTTCTGTGCTCCTTCATGCTACTTATTGAACCTGTGCCACAGTAAATGCTTTCCCGTTACCAGGTCAGCCCCACATGAAATCAATACCTTCCTTGGTTAGATAGTGTGAGACCTTCGTTCATATTACAAAGCCTTTATTATCTGTGATCCCTTTACTAACAAGGAGGAAGACAAATGCAGAGGGCCAGGGTTTTAGGCCTGTCAGCATGATGTATTACGGCAGCGATGACAGGCTGTGATTGATCATAGCAAGGCTATCGTGGTGAGACTTCTTGCAGATTTGATACTGACCTTTACACTCACACCAAAGCTCGACTTTCCCTCTGGGGTCAAATGCCAGACACCATCAGCAGACCAACTGCAGTATAAGCTTGCATCAGAGCTCTGCAGGTTGATACTATGACAAGGCTTAGAGTGTTAACAACATTGACACGTGCCCCATAAATAAAGATGAGAACCTTAAATCATTTTCAGACTGGATCTAACCATGAACAATTCTTTATTTTCAGGTGGGAGGTGACTTCAGAAATTTACAATCAGAAATATCTCACAGACTGAAACTCCAATCCAGTTGACAGCTGGTCAATGGCTCATCAACATCTGCATTGTTCAGGTCTCTGCCTCTGAGTTGAGAGCAATGTTCCAGTGGTTTTCCCCACCCCTTATCCACAAACAGGATGAATTTTGAGAGCAGGATTGCCGGTGGCGTCTTTTCCTTACAGAAGTTAAGGTCATTTTCGTCAACTGTTGTAATTTTACTCTTATGCCTGGAAGCAAATGCTGACATCAGTCTGAAGAAGGGTTTCGGCCCAAAACGTTGCCTATTTCCTTCGCTCCATAGATGCTGCCATAGATGTTCTTTAGTAACTTGTCAGTTTCTTTGTTGAACTAAATTAAGGCGCATGTTACAATCAAAAGCGCTTGAACAATTGGTTGGGAAGAAAGCCAAACTGTAAGAAAGACGACTGCACCTCCTTTTCAAGAGCAGCCAGCTCTTGCACGGTCGGTGCCAAAGCATCAACATGACCCTTAAACGTGCTACCTCCCGTTGCTCCCGCTGAGTTTCTCCAGCACTTTTGTCTACGCAACAAATGCTGGTGACAGGAACCCTGGTTCCTTGGCTATAAGTGAATCCATGACACACAAGAAGTTACCTGAAGCTAGCAAACCATCTAGGAATGGGCGTTCACCACATTTCAAAGACGTACATGATGTTAGGTTAATTGACATGTTTTCTTCTCCTTGTTTCCTCTGTCCAAGCTTGGTGGGCCTTAATCAATTACCCTTCCTATATTTTGATCAACTATTAACTATATTTTGTTGTAACCACTTCTCTGCCCTGCAGATGCAATAGCTCGACTGGCTGCCCACACAAACAATATGTTTAAACCAATGTTAAATATCGCCACCATCAGTTATGCTGTTAATTCTGACTCCAACACTTCTTGCAGTTACTGAGTGACTCGCTTTCAGAAAGAGTGTTGTTTAGGAATGCGCGGCGCAATGTTATCAGCGGCTCTGTCGACGGCTGCAGCTGTCCTGGGATGCGGACAGCTGTCTCTGGCAGGCTCGGAATTTCACCAAGAAAGCACGCAGCCTTTCCTAAGGGGACCCTGTCACTCAAAGTGGTCTGTGTTGGCTTTGTGCAGAAATTAGCTTGGTTCCCAGTGTGAACGGGGCTTTGAGAATTATCCACTATATTCATTATTCACTACATTGCGGCAAATGTAAAACATTGGTCAGGCTACAGCTGGACAACTATGTGCTGTTCGGCCGGCCCTTGTCCCGTCCCACCGGGTGTCGGGGAGGCTCGAACGTGTGGAGTACTCGCGGCCGGGCAAACCCCCGCTCAGCCGGAAGTACTCGCCGGATCCAGGCACCGTAATCCTTCTCGGGAGCCGGTCCCACACAACCTGAGCCGCCTTTCCTCAACACCCTTCCCATCTCCCTCCGAGACGCAGGGAAGCATCTCCTGTACGGGCTCCTCCTCCACACCCTGCACTTCCTCGGCCTGGTCCACCATCCGGACACTAAATGGCGGTCGGTGTTGCCTTTCGGTTGCGAGAGAACAGCATGCGCTCCTCCCCTGTAATGGCTTCCAACCCCATCTATCACAACCACAACCAGAGAGCAGTGCTGAACTACTATCTACCTCTTTGGTGACCCACAGACTCTCCTTGATCGGACTTTGCTGGCTTAACCTTGCACTAAACGTTATTCCCTTATCATGTATCTATACACTGTAAATGGTTCGATTGTAATCATGTATTGTCTTTCTGCTGACTGGTCAGCACGCGACAAAGGTTTTTCATTGTAACTCGGTACACGTGACAATGAACTAAACTGATCTGACATCCAATGGACATCCATGTTGGTGGGTTAATTAGCAACAATATTGCCCCAACTATTTGGGTGCGTGGTAGGATGTGAAGAGCGATGGGAAATTTGGAAGAATAAAATGGAATTAAGGTAAATGTGTGCTTGCTGTGATCATTAATCTGTCTCTGCTGTATATTAATCATTCTTTACTTTAGATTATTATTGCCATGTGTAACGAGGTACAGTGGAACGCTTTAGTTTGCATGCATCCAGTCAAAGAAACGACAGTACATGATTACAATAAAGCCGCCCACAGTGCACAGATGTAAAGGATAAAGGGTACAGCATTCAGTGCAAGATATTGTCCAATTAAAGATAGTACAAAGGTCTCTAATAAGGTAGTTGGGAGGTCACAACTGCACTTTTGCTAATGAGAGGACAGTTTTGTAACAGTGCTCGCTGATGATATTGTTAAAAAGTTTGAACTTGGTTTTGATGGTATTGTAGCGGCGCCTGCTAGTGCATGCAGATATCAAACCCGGCGTTTGGAAGCCGCGGTCACGTGACTCGGGAGGGGCTGTTGTTTTTGCGCGGTTTTTCCCTTGCGCGCGTTAGTTCAGCGCTGACCACCAATGTGGGCAGACGTGTCTGATAAACCTGTATGCTGCAACCTTGAGCTTTCAAATAAAGTTTTGTTGAAAACTCCAGTAGTCGTTTCTCAGACCGCTAAAGTATTTTATTATTTTAATATCTGCCCCTTCTGCTGCACTCACTGTTGTTGTACAGCATTGGCACCTGTGCAAACGGCAAATTGCCCTGAGCCATGAAAGGATAATGCTAGTAGCACAACAGAAGATGAAATTCTAAGAAGCGAAAATATCAGATTCAGATTAGTTTATAGTGATGTAGAGCAGGGTGCAATGAAATTCCTTCTTCGCATGAAGATACATTTCAGTCTTATCTTGATGTTTCAGTCGTTGTATCTGCACTTCATGAAATATACTTGCTGACAGGCACAGCAGAGAGTACACAATATGCATGATAATGATAGACACAACAATAAATGCAACCACAAATGCTAAGCAGCAGAACAATGCAAAGATTGTAGAGCAATCTGAAGTAGTGTAATAAAATAGTAAAGTGCAATAATGGAATAAGTTCATATCTTCATTAGTTCTTAAGTTATAGGAGCAGAATTAGGCCATTTGGTCCATCAATTCTACTCTGCCATTCAATCATGGCTGATCTATCTTTCCCTCTCAACCCCATTCTCCTGCCTTCTCCTCATAAGTCCTGAAACCCTTACTAATCAAGAATCTGTCAATGCCCGCCTTAAAAATACCCAATGACTTGGCCTCCATAATATATGAATGAGGAAGAGATAAAAGTACGAATATGTGGATGTGGATGCACCTCCAGGAAGGGGGTTGTGAAAAATGTTATTGATTTTGGAGTCAGGTAGCAGCGGGGAAGAAGTTGTTGTTAATCCTGGAGGCCAGGGTTTGAAGCTGCTGTATCTTCTCCCTGAAGGTAAAAGAGAGGAAAGGGAATGGCCAGGGTGGCAGGATTCCTTGATCTACTCGGACTTTGCTGGCTTATAGGTGTCTCAACTACACCTTATACACGAGGGGCAATTTACAGAGACCAATTAACTGACAAATCCACGTGTCTTTGGGATGTGGGAGGTAACCGGAGCATACAGAGGAAACCCATGCTGTCACAGGGAGAACGTGCAAACTCCACACACCCATGGTCAGGATCAAAACCCAGTCCTTTAATGCTGTGCGGAAGCAGCTCTACCAAGTTGCCCTCCCTATTTAAGTTCATAATTTGAAAATAAGATTGTACTAATTACATTTGAGGTACATCGGAGGGAGACAAAGAGGGGGATGGGGGTGGAATGGGGACTGGGTGGGAAAATAGGGGAAGCCCAATGTTCAAGTTCAGGTTCAAGTTCAAGTTACTTGTGAAGGAAGAGAGAGGTGTTTGAAATGAGCTGTGATCTGAAGAGATGTGAGGAAAGGCAGAGAAACCCACGCTCACTGACAATTTGAAGTGGGCATCTTTCTCCATTGAGCTTCCAAATGCAGCCTGCTAACAGCAGCAATAACATCGAATGTTTTTTACCATTGTAAATCTGCTGCAGTTTGCAACGTTTCCCTGGCATCCCACTCTGAAAGTAAAATGGAGGCTAGAATAATGAGAGCATCTGGCTGTCCCAGTGAGCTCATGCCTCAGCTCCTACTTGCCATAGGTCTACTCCCGGAGCTTCAGATCAACATGGTGTATCTGCCATTTTACAAGAACTCCTAAACCAGACAGTGGAAGTCTCATTGACCTTTCACACTTCACCTTTCCACACCTTCCAACAAGAACATGTGGACGGGAGGGATGTGCACTCACAATATAAGGTTACTGGCCCACCACATTTGCTTATGTGTTTGGACAGAAATCCTCATGACTTCCACTAGCTCTGGACATGGCTACAGGCTTGGACAGCTCAATAAAGCTGGCCAGGAACTGTAATACTAGTTAGTCAGGCATAAATACATAATGCCGCTATTCACTTTTTTCTGTCGATTTCATCGAATTTGAAGCACAGATGACATAGGCATAGTGGTGCAGCTTGATAGTAGCTGCCTCATAACTCAGCCTCAGACCTGGGTTCAATCCAGTGCTGTCTGTGCAGAGCTTGGACGTTCTCTCTGTCACCATGTGGTCTTCCCCTGTGTGCTCCAGAGCAATGGGACTTAGTGGGTTAATTGGGCTTTGTATCAATGATTTGGTTGAGAATGTACAAGGCATGATTAGCAAGCTTGTAGGTGACACTAAAGAAGAAGGCTTTGTGGATAGTGAAGATGATTATTAATAATTAAAGCAGGATCTTAATCAGCTAGACAACTGGGCCAAGAAATACCTAATGGAGTTTAATTCAGATATGTGTGAGGTGTTACATTTTAACCAGAGCAAGGTCTTCACAGTGAACCGGATGTTATAGAGCAGAGGGATTGTGGAGTATAAGTACATAGTTCCCAGAAAGTGGCATCTCAAGTACAAAGGATGATGGAGTGGGTTTATAATACATTGACCTTCAGCATTCAGAGTATTAGTATAAAAGTTTAAAGGTTATGTTACAGTTGTATTAGACGTTGGTGAGGCCAAACCTGGAGTACAGTGTTCAGTTTTGGTCAACCTGCTATACAAAAGATGGCATTAAATTGGAAAAGGCGCAGAGAAGATTTATGAAGATATTGCCAGGACTTGAGGGCCTGCGCTAGAGAGCAAAGTTGGGTACGCTAGGACTTTATTCCTTGGAGCACTGGAGGCTGAGAGGTGATCATATAGAGGTGTATAAAATCATGTGGGAATATAAATGGTGAATGCATTGAGTCTTTTCCATAAGGTAGGAGAATCAAGAACTAGACGGCATAGGTTTAAGATGAGAAGGGAAAGATTTCATAGGAACCCGAGGCATAACATTTTCACACAGGTGTTGGTTTTGTGGAGTGAACTGCCTGAGGAAGTAATTGAGGTAGGCACAATAACAAAATTGAAAAGGCATTTGGACAGGCACATGAACAGAGAGGACTCAGAAGGATATGGACCAAACGTGGATAAATGGGACTAGCTTAGATGAGGCATCTTGGCGGGCATGGATGAGTAGGATCTTAGGGCCTGTTTCTGTGCTGTATGACTCTTCTGCCTCTAGTCCTGTAGTTGAGTATAGTGCTGTGAAAGGATCTTGGGGAAGTTAACGGGAAGAAGGGCTGAATAAAATGAGCCAGTGTAAGAGGGAGCTTGACAGTCGACATGAAAGTGGAGGACTTGTTTCATGCTGTATAACTCCTAGGTATCAGAAACACTGAAGTTCATCCTCAAACAGAACCCAGTCTGAGTAATGATACTTGTCTTTTCGAGATGTTTCAGTGATGTACCTGCACTTTGTTGAAGATGTTTGCTCACAGGGATAGAAGAGAATCAGTTCATGATGCCACCGATGTAATCTCAACCTCTTCACTGTCCACAAAACCTTCTTCTTTAGTTTCATCTGCAAGCTTGCTAACCATGCCTTGTACATTCTCAACAAAATCATTGATACAAGGCCCAATTATGCAACCTCTCAAATTACTCACTTTGGTTGGATAGAAGATAGACACAAAATAACTCAGTGGATCAGGCAGCATCTCTGGAGAGAAGGAATGGGTGATGTTTCGGGTCGAGACATTTGTTGGCCTGGATTTCAAGAATGAATAGCAGTAGAGTAAATCAAACCCATTTGATTTGGGGGGAATCTGAATATGACATTACAGATGTACTTTTAGCATTCTCACCGCAGACTTTTCAATGTTTTCTCTACGGGGTCACCTAGGGACCTCGTTTATTGTGCACACCAAATGTTTTGTGTTCCTGCAAGTGACATGCATACTGTGACAGCACTGTACATTATGTACGGTGACTCCTAGCACCACCTGCATAGTGAGCACTGCAAGTAGCTTCTGCTAACATAGGAGTTGACTTTGTCAATTAGCATGGAAACACCCATGGTATGTCGAGAGAACCAGGTGTCCCAATTCAGGGAGGCAACGTCCAAATAAATTGTAGCATTATAGCAACTGTGGAGATTTCCAGTTATTATTTTATTCGATTAGTTTAGAGATAATAATAATAATAATGGATGGGATTTATATAGCGCCTTTCTAATACTCAAGGCGCTTTACATCGCATTATTCATTCACTCCTCAGTCACACTCGGGGGTGGTAAGCTACTTCTGTAGCCACAGCTGCCCTGGGGCAGACTGACGGAAGCGTGGCTGCCAATCTGCGCCTACGGCCCCTCCGACCACCACCAGTCACTCACACACATTCACACACATTCACACACAGGCAAAGGTGGGTGAAGTGTCTTGCCCAAGGACACAACGACAGTATGCACTCCAAGCGGAATTCGAACCGGCTACCTTCCGGTTGCCAGCTGAACACTTAGCCCATTGTGCCATCCGTCGTCCCAACACCGTGGTTTCAAGATACACCGTGCTTCGATCCACCCAGTCCACGCCGAACAGCGATCCCCGCACAAAACACAGTCCTACACACACTGGGGACAATTTACAATTTTGCCGAAGCCAATTAGCCCACAAACCTGTACATCTTTGGAGTGTGGGAGGAAACCGGAGCACCCAGCCATAAACCCCCGCAGGTCACGGAGAAAACATACAAACTCCATACAGTCAGCACCCTTAGTCAGGATCGAACCTGTGTCGCTGACGTTGTAAGGCAGCAATTCTACCGCTGCGCTACCACCACACAATTGTGTACTATGGGCATAAACAAAGGATCAAAGAGCAGCATCAGATATTTATGAGGTTTTACCTATTTTCCAGTAGTAGAACAAGGTAAACTTCAGAGAGAGGTGAATTTAGTTGCAACTTAGTACAAAGCAGTTGATCAGCTGCCCACAGTATATCCAGCCTGATGTTTCTTTCCGTTGAACTTCACAGAAAGCAAGAATCAGATCAAGTGTATAATGGGCGTTTGATTGTCATCATGACTTTTACATTCCTAGTGAACGTTAGAATTAATGACAAATACTGTAATTCCCATGTGCTCTCTGCCAGGGCCCAGTGAAGGACTGGGACAGTTCTTTAGAAACATCATATGCTAATAAAAATGGGAGCAAATTGCTTTTTCTTACTGATGGCCCACACAAATTGAATCAGGGACGTTTAGTGTTTAAAGTCCTCACTCACAAAGCTAAATACCAAAATCAAAATACTGCAGATGCTGAAAATCTGAAATAAACAGAAGATAGGTGAAGATACTCAGTAAGACTGGCAGCATCTGAGGGGAGGGAAACAAAGAGTTAGCGTTGCAGGTTGATGATGTTGCATCTAATAGTGGGCTGGATTGCAACAGGGCAGCTGTGCTTTTTTTGATAAAAGATCACTGACCTGAAATGTCAGCCCTGTTTTTCCCTTTCCACAGACACTGCCTGTCCTCCTCAGCTATTGGAGTCGTTTTTTTCGTTTAATGCAAGGAGAGTATAGGATTGTTGCAAAAAGGAGGTGGCTGGGTAAACTGGAGGCTGTACAATGCACTACAGGTACCAAACCATGTTCAAGGCACCAGCGGTTGAACATGATTTCAGCACACAGCCAGCTCTAACTCCATGACACATTGGTGCTGTGCATTGAACTGCCTCACTGCTCCAGAGAACCAAGTTAAATCCTGAACGTCTGGTGCTGTCTATGTGGAGTCTACACATTGATCTGGTAATGGACCTCATGTTTCCAGTTGGGGAACACTGGGATTGACTTGTGTGGCATGCAGTCCTCTACACACTTGCTGACAACGTCAGTGATGGCTATGGCATATTCATTTTGGTTGGCCGCAGGGTTCTTGAGTGTTGACATGTGAATGTTTCTAGGTATATGCATGGATGCGGGACATGTGCACACATGTATGTGTGCGTTACTGGGGGGGTGGGGGAGGGGTTAGTGGTGGGGAGGAGTGGTCTCTCTCTTTGCTGCCTGGGGTCAGGAGGGACTGTTGGCCAGAACACTGTGCTTCTAAACGACATTACTGACATGTGGCACCACAACCCGCTTATTCTATACATTGCTGATTTGTGTTACAATTCCCTGCACTCATCCCCCTTCCAGTGGCCAGACTCACTCCAAACAGGTGTGCGAATGCCATGTTGGAAACAATCTGGCCACTCTTAGAATAAGACATAGATCTGAATTTTGCATCCTGGTCTCTTCAAACTCTGCTTTTTAGCCTTATAGCATGGTTACTTCCCCCTAATGATTAAATTGAATCACTTTCATTAATTGGTTCACAAAAGGTCGTATTTATTTAGCTTTAGTCAGCTACAAACTGCCAATTATGTCTGGACTGTTGGCTAATGTACATTCATTGTATTTCCAGAAAGGCTGCTGCTTTTAATACTTGGCACATAGAAAGCCAGAGCCCTATGAAGTTGCTCTTTTTTTAAGTCCCAGCCCCTCGAGTCTTTCACAATCGGCTTCATCACTTGTCGGGGTCTGGTTCCTCAACACTCCTGCTCCTCTCACACCTCCCCTCCACGTCTGTGACGTCAGCAGAATTTCAGATTATATTCCTGCATTATCCCTGCAGCCAAACCTCTGGTTATTCAAAGACGTGCAGGAGTTAGTAAGTTAATTGTCCTCTGCAAATTGCCCCTCATGTGTAGGGGGTGGATGCGAAAGTGGGATAACATAGAACTAGTGTGAACTGGTGATCAATGGTCGGCGTGGACTCAGTGGACTGAAGGGCCTGTTTCTATGCTGTATCTTGAAACTAAACTAGACTAAGTTAAATTACTAGGTCTGAAGAAGGGTTTCGGCCTGAAACGTTACCTATCTCCTTCGCTCCATAGATGCTGCTGCACCCGCTGAGTTTCTCCAGCATTTTTGTGTACCTTCGATTTTCCAGCATCTGCAGTTCCTTCTTGAACAATAAGTTAAATTACTCATTGAATACCAAGCATTGACCCCTGCAGTACAACACTTCCAAGAAATGTAACGTCCAATTTACCCTAACCATGTGTGTAGGAAGAAACTGCAGATGACCCTTCTTTAGACCCGAAAAGTCACCTATTCCTTTTCTCGAGAGATGCTGCCTGACCCGCTGAGTTACTCCAGCTTTTGTGCCTATCTTACCCTAAACCTGTGTCCTATTGCCTTGCATACTAAGCCAATGTAAAATGCCTCCATCAGCTATTTAACTTTAAAATGATTTGACTAACACAGAGTGTATCAAGGTGTACATACAGTAGCTTGCACCATAGGATATTATTCTGACATAGGAGGAGCGCACAGCGTCATGTAAAAGCATGTTTCCCAACCAGCAATGGCATCAAAGCACCAGTTCTGCAAGGGAACTCAATGAAGGGTCTCTGTTGTCACTGTTTGATGAATAAAACAGTCAGTTTACCGTGGCTGCTCAACAAATCCAGGAGTCTTTGATGTGAACAGCGATGAGCATTGTAGGAGTTTAATTCCATTATGAGCTGCTCTTTGTAACAACCATTTAAAGACAAACCCACACTTTACTTTACCAGAACATTACTTATGGAAATCAAATTCATGTCATTTCTCGTTCCATATCCCTTGCCCAAAGTTATGCTTTGCCTACTTTTTGCTATTGCTGTTCTTGACTCCAGTCCTATCCCCTTGTTCCCGACTGACTATACTCCCACTGGTCACTCCAGTAATTAGTCCTGGCAGTCAATCTTCACATGTTTGTCAGGCGATGAATGACACTGGGCTATTTAACTGTGGAGGAACCCAGCTTGGGCATGTTACACTCCTGCCTGCCATTCTTGCCCACCAGGAATAATAGCAGTGAACTGCAGCGACGAGCTGACAGATAGATGTTCCCTGAATCAGAAGGTGAATGCACCATGTGACAACTATTGGACACCTTCTGGACTATTTGATATGCGGGGCCGTGTGTAGGGGAGGGGGAAGGAGCTGGGGGAGAGAATTTCATCATTCATTGCCACAAGACAACGGTGCAAGCCAAGTCATTGGGTATTTTAAAGCGGAGGTTGATAGGGTTTTGATTAATAGGGGTGTCAAAGGTTATAGGGAAAAATAGATCAACCATGATCAAATGGTATAGCAGACTCAATGGGCCAAATGGCCTAATTCTGCTCCTATATTTTATTGTCTTATGATCTTATTTACTTATTATCTTCGGTTACCTTGTCCAATATTGGATCTCAAAGAACAACCATTACAATGAAAGGAGGATGACAAAAATGCTGGAGAAACTCAGCGGGTAAGGCAGCATCTATGGAGCAAAGGAATATGTGACGTTTCGGGTCGAGACCTGCTTCAGACTGAAGACGGGTCTCGACCTGAAACGTCGTCTATTCCTTCGCTCCATAGATGCTGCCTCACCCGCTGAGTTTCTCCAGCATTTTTGTCTACCAGCCATTACAATGAAATCAAAATATTTACCTTATTCTCCTGAAAACCAATATATCTTTCCAAAAAAAATTGGTTATGATTAGCTGACATTGATTCCTTAAATTTCCACCTCATCCCTGCCATCCACACTTCCTCCTGGCACCCTTAACTGTTTTCCTGAAGCACAGTTTTGTGGCAAAGAATCTGATCCCATCTCCTTATTCCCCAAATACGCCTTGGTGTTCAATTCCATTTTTGTAGAAATGCCTTGAAAAACATTTTGACTCAATGCATAGAATCAGGACCTTGAGAACCAGAAGAAGAGGCCATTTGGAGCATTGAGCTCAGGCTTGTAATTCCACTCAACCTAAACTTAACCTCCGCCTCCAGCATTCTTTTTAGGAGTTCCTCTTTAATGTTGTTATAGCATCTGGTTACTCCGACCCTCATAAAGTGGGTTCCACAACATACATATGAACTAAGAACAGGAACAGGCCACTCTTCTTGACTCCCCTTGAGTTTGTTTTACTATCCAATATGTTATGGCTAATCTGATTATAACCACAGTTCTGTATTTTGGTTTCTCTGTGGTATCCTTTCATCCCTCTGCTTATCACCTCACGAGCTATGAAAAATACAAGAAAGAGAGACCTCAACTCCAGCATATCGTTTTCAAATTACATGCTCGATTCATCAGTCAATGGGTGGCAAAGCTTAACGCTTATTGCATGCGTCTTATCCACTTTGCTTCATCAGAAGACATTATTCCTTCATACTGATGGGAATCATCCTCAAATTGAAAGGAACTGTGTCGAATGAGAAGGAGCAATTGTGATGTGCAATCGAGGGAATCTTTTCTTGAGAGGAAGGGTGGGGGAATGCACTATTATTAGCAAGATGTCAGACAGGGAGCTGTAGGATCAAGCCTTCATTTAACCACATCATTAATTTCAGCCTAGTATTTCTTATGCAGCAAGACAGAAAATAGCTTGCTCCTCCGACTCTCATTCCTCTCGCCTCTGACCAAGTGCACTACCTACAAAATGTACTGACTTCAGACTGCAGGGAGTACAATCTATAGAAACTCGCTTGGACTTCTTCAAACAGAATTTCCAAACCCGTGACCTTCATCATGAAAGACAAGGGTAGCAGGTGCCTGGGATTATCACCACCTCCAAGTCCCCATCCAACACACACTCGGAAAAGATCACTGCTCTTTCAACATCGCTGGGCCAAAATACTGGAACACCCTCCCTCCCAGTAGGGGTCTTCTTCAGTTTAAGAACAGGAGCAACACATGGCAACAGATGCCAAAGCAGCTAAATTTATAAAACAGCGATGTTCAGCACCATTCTGGCAGGCAATGCTATCCCAAATGGGTAGGGCCGGCAGCATGGACAGAAATTGAGTCACACTTCAGCCGGTCACCTCACTAGCTAAAAGTAGACAGCTTTATATATTTTTAAAAAACAACCTGAGTACTGAGCAGAATGTGGAGATTCAAAAAGAAATAAAACTCTTGCAGATCATGTTATGATGATTGAAGAGAGTGAAGTGAGTGGACTCTCAAGTTATTGCATAAGGAGCCTGGGCTATTTAAAATACAACATGAGACACACAAGGGAAGCAACATGAATAAGTCAGTTATCCGATATAAGAAATTATTTCTTCTTCTCAACTGAAGGACTTGTGATAGTAAATCAGCCGATGCCAAGAAACTCGCTTGGACTTCCTCAAAAGTACTTTCTAAACCAGTGACCTCCATCATGAAAGACAAGGACAGCAGCTGCATGAGATTATTATTATCTCCAAGTCCACATCTTAAACGCACTATGAATGTACTACCGTTCTTTCACCATTGCTGGGTCAAAATACTGAGACCGATCTCAGTTGCTTGGCATCTTCAAGATGGTGGCAGTGGAAGGTGAAGGGGCTGTGAATGGTCCGCAAACTCACGTCCTTTGCACCCTAAAGTTCCGTGAACGGCTTGGGAAGTGGAAGGTGGTGACCTCAGTGTACCGAAGCAGAGGCACGGCTGCTGGACGCGACGGACAGAGCGTCTGTGGCTGGTCATGGGGTGTGGTGTTGGCGGAGGTGGGTCTACGGCACCTGGTGAGTGAGTGGATTGAGCGCAACCTGCGGCAGCTGCACGGAGCTGCAGTGGAGGAGCTGACGGTCTCACATTGGCCAGGCCGACCCCTACTTCCATCCAGTGCTGCCAGAGCACCAGGCTTTAAAGTGAGACTATAATAAATTGAATATCTCCTTGGCCCAAGGGTTTACCAGAGACTTGGAATTTGCAGGATGGTGCTGGAATGGGATGACTCTCCAAGAGCGACGATATGTTCCGAGTGTGTGCTGTCCCAGAAGAAGGTACATTACACCCACTGTATGTACAGTATGATTTAACTGAACTACATACAGAACAATGTATCTCTGTAAACATGCCAATAAATAAACTAACTCAGTAAATGTTATCCGGACCTGATCTTGCCACTGCAGTAGTTAATTTCCTCATCTCGAGAAGGCAAGGCATATTCTCTTTTTGCTGTGAAGTTGTATGTTAAAAGCCTTCAGTGATAATTCACTGAACACACAATTTACAGTGATATTCCAGCATGAACCAAGGGAAAGCGGTATTGTTTTGGGTGCTGACCTCAGACAAGGATTAGACAGAGGGTTTTCTGTCCTGCCAGATTAGTGTTCAATATCCCTTGGTACTTGTGATGGACAGCAATGGTGTTTTCTGACTAATTTTCATTCCTCCAACAACTCCCCAACACCAACAATAAATTGTAGAAACAAGGAACTGCGCATGCTGGTTTACCAAGTAAAGACATAAAATGCTGGAGGAACTGAGCAGGTCAGCATCACTGGTGAACATGGATAGGTGATGTTTCAGGTTGGGAAACTTCACACTGATTCGATAACAATATATTACTGGATCATTATCACATAGTTGCTTGAATGGGAGGTTATTCTCACTGTTGCAATATTACTTCTAAATTGATTCATCGGATATCACCATTACATGTAAAATAGCTTATGGAGTTGTGATCACTGATCCCAAAATGCTCCTTCACGATTGTTGAAGAGAATTCAACATGTGATGATTCCAATTGAGACGGTAAGTCCAGAAATGGACAAAATTCTAACAATATCGAGGAGCGGGAGGTATTTGGAGATGTTATGCAGGTTAGCAATTTATTCCTTGGAGTGCAGGAGTCTGAGGGGTGATCTTATAGAGGTGTATAAAAGCATGAGGGTAATAGATAGAGTCTTTTTTTTTTATCAGTGCAAGGGAATCGAGAACTGGAGGACATAGGTGAGAGGGGAAAGATTTAATAGGAACCCGAGGGAAAACCTTTTCATGCAGAGGAAGGAGGGTAAATTGAACGAGCTGCCAGAGCAAGTAGTTGATCATTTAATAGGCTTTTGGACAGAAACATGTATAGGTATGGTTTAATGGGATATGTGCCAAAGAGGGGCAAGTGGGACTGGCACTGATGGGGCATCTTGGCCGGATGTGCTGCATGAAGCGTGTGCTGCATGACTCCATGATTCCATGGCTCTAATATTTGGTGACCCTCTAACTTCAACACGAGTAACACCACCAGTGCAGTGTAGATTACAGAAATGCAGGAACCAGTAAACTTTGTCGATGTGTTAAATCACTCTTTAACAAAAGGAAAGTAGTGTAGTTGATGTATTATTGGTTGTGAACATTAATCACCACTTTCAAGCTGTTTCCCCCTGAAGGATTATGTAAAGGGACTGGCTGCTCTTAGCTTGCAATATGTCAAGGGACTGGCTGCTCTTGGCTCGCAATATTGTTTTGGAGAGAGTTCCTTTGAAAGAGTCCTTAAATAAACCACTCATGTTGTTTAAGCTGCTTGTGTCTCACATATATCTGTATATCCTACGATGAACTTCAGTGGAGGTGAAGAACCCTGAACCCATATACTTTATTACAGTTGTCTCCAGTCCTCACAAAAATCATCTGATTATTTTTGTCCACTTAGAAGGTGGAAAACCTTCAATATAGATGTTTGTTTCCACCTGTCCATTTTTCCACCTTAATACTTGAAGCTTTAACTTGCCCAACAAACTGTTGACCCCAAGGTCAGACCATGAACTCCTGTCCCCCAGAACTGGCTCATGAACTCCTGACTCTTCAGCGTTTGGCAAGAGTGCCTGAATTTTAAAATGTTTTCATGTCCCTCATGTCCTCATGTCCAAAGAACTCTTGAGCACAACCTGCCCATTCAACTCCTGATGCCATTCCTTTTACTTGCCCACAATTTGCTTTCCCTTTTCTCATGTGTGCTTTATCCCATCTCCTCTGTGGACTCTCAATGTGAAACGTCCAGCATAAAGCTTTCTTCATTGATGGTTAAACACTTAATGACAGCACCAGCCCCAATGCACATTACCTCTCACACTGCCGCTCAGACCAAACATCATCGTGAAGGCAAGGAGACACACGAAGTCCATTCTCAGTTTGCTGCCACTCTGCATCAACCCAATTACTCGAGGCTAGAGCAAAAAAAGGCACAAGAAGAAAGATTAATCAGTTATTCATCCTTTGTCTTTCTCCAGTGCAACTTCCCCAAACGCTTCCTACAGTGGCCTTCAGTGCGAAGGGAATAGCTGGACACTGAGGTTCCATTTTACAGCCAAACACCATTGACATTAGTGTGATGTCAGTGTAGTGATTCATGAATTTTGTTGCCAAAATAATGATTGAATTCAGACACGAGGCCAGGTCACCCCCACACACACACTTTGACAGAATGGCTCCATTCAGTTTGTGAAAAGGAACCGAGTGGAACTCAGAGTATCCGAATGTAAGACTAATCCTATGCAGAATAAGATGGCATGCCCCATTCCTAGCTCAGTTACATTATTGCAAATAACAGAGCCTGCATATTATATACTAGAGCAGTGATATTACATACAGTATTACACAAAGGCATTACTATGTAAGATAAATAAGCTGACCTGTTATGGCAATTCCAACACGTAGCCCAACACAAGCTTCCGTAGAGAGAAGTGGGCTCAGCCTAGACCATCATGGACACAGCCCAACCCACAATTGAAAGCATCTACATGAGGTGTTGCCTCTAGAAGGTGGGATCTGTCATCATGGATCTCCAGCATCCAAATCATGCACGCTTCTTGTGCTACCATGGGGCAGGATTACTGAAGCCTGAAGTCCCACACCACCAGGTTCAGGAACAGCTACTTTCATACATCCACCTGTTTCTTGAACTGACCTGCCCAATCCTAAAGGGCCTGCCCCACTGTACGAGGTAATTCAAGGGTTTTCCTGAGTTCTCCGTTGATTTGAGCTCGTGTAATGTACGTAGCAGGTACGTAGGGGCTCGTACGAGTAAAAGGTAACCATTTTTTCATCACGAGTATTTTTTTACTCATGGACATTTTTAACAGTGTTGAAAAAAAGGCACGAGTTTACCGGATTTCCCGAGTACCTACCGTTACTCGTACGAACCGCTACGTGACATCCACGAGCTCCTACGTACCCGCTATGTACATTACACCAGCTCGAATCAGGGGAGAACTTGGGAGAACTCTTGAATTACCTCGTACGGTGGGACAGGCCCTTAATACAACCTCAGCAATGTAATACTATGCACCACCTCTTGCACTACAATGGTCTTGTTTTTCAATTCTGTTTACTACTATTGTTTAGTTTAGTTTAGAGATATAGTCATTGCCTGAGATTTCCTGAACCACCTGCCTAAGATGCTCCAAGAATTGCAGTGTGAATTCCGTTCATCTCGATACACAATGGACATGATCTTCAGCATGCCACTGCTCCAAGAGAAATGCAAGGAACAGCATCAGCCTTATTTGACATCAACCGGGGGGGGGGGGGGGGGGGGGGGGGGGGGGGGGGGGGATGTGGACCTCCCTGCATGAATACAGCCGCCACAGATATTCATCTCCGTCTTCCATTTGCTTCATGAAGGCACGGAGCCTGTATTTTGAACCAGTGGATCTACATCAGAGCCAATATCTATGAAGATTGGTATCAAACAAGTGTGTGAAATTACCCCAACACATTTTAATCAACCTTTCTTGACATGGTGCTGCACTTTACCTCCAATTACCTTCCCATGGGAGTGGAATTAATCTTCAGGACTAATGGGAAACTCTTCCGTTTACTGCAACCACACCCCAGAACCAGGTTCACACTGCGTTCAGTAGTGTGCTACTGTATACAGATAAGGTTTGCACTTGCACACTCTTGGAGGCTGAGCTCCACGCCATCGTTCGATGGGACATGCAGGATGAAGGTAGGAGCCTTACACTGAATATCTACAAGACGAAGGCTTTATACTAACCTACCTCAACAACTTCCTTTGACAATAAAGATTCATGAAGAGACACTGGAAAATGTGGGTAGACGCTAAAATGCTGCAGTAAGTCAGCGGGACATGCAGTATCTCTGGAGAGCGGGAATGCATGACATTTCGGGTTGAGACCCTTCTTCAGAAAATGTGGACCACTTCTCATATCTCGAGTGTCACCTCTCGGTGAAGGGAGACATTGATGATAAAATTAATCTCCGCCCACAGTGCGCCAGCACACCTTTAGTCAATACAGGAAAGTACTGAATGAAGACCTCAAGTTTTTGAGTTTTCTATATTAGATATTATTGAATATTAGTTAAGCAGTCTGACTATCTGGGGGCAATATAGACATTGTAACAAGTTTAGTTTAGTTTAGTTTCGGGATACAGTACACTATCCTACACACTAGGGACAATTATTATTATTTTTTTAACCAAAGCCAAATTAACCCACAAACCTGTACGTCTTTAGAGTGTGGGAAGAAACCAGAACACCCGGAGAAAACCCACGCGATCACGGGGAGAACGTACAAACTCCATACAGACAGCACCCATAGTCAGGAGCAAACCATGGTCTCTGGTGCCGTAAGGTAGCAACTCTACGGCCATGCGAGCATGCCACCCAAGGTGGAACTGGGGAATGTACACATGGAAACTACAATTTTAGATGTAGAGTGTGGATGAAAAATAGAACAGATCATTTAGAGACTCCAGAGGTAACAATGTGGATTTGTGGAGGGGAGATAAACTTACTACAATTGAATAATTAGGACTAGTATCTGGCAGCAATGAATCAGAGAAGATCTGGAAAAGATGAGGACAAATATTGTAGGTGGAAAATAAGTCAAGCAAATCTGGACAAAGAAAATGGAATCTGGACAGAGAATTGAGAAGGAGCCAGTAATGAGGAGGGAGAACTAATACCAATTAAATTGGGGATCAAAAAGGAAAGTTTAGTGGGAATAAGGTTGGTAAAATGGAAGCTGGGCTTCAAAGACAAGCAAAGTCAGGCAGAGCATGAATGGAGATAGTAGGGAAAATGATCGCAGTGTAATTTCAAGGTTAGGGATTAAAGAGACTCATTAAAGTTAATGTATCATTTCCTTCCCTAGCCACTTCCTGTACTAGCATGGTAGGTTTCATGTTCAAGGGCATTCAAATTCTTCTGAAGATCAAAATCTATTACGTTTCTAATATAAAAAATCCCTGCATTTCTTTGCTTCTTTCCAATATAAATCGACCCATAATTCTCCATTTTATGCATCATCAGACTTCTTCATGTCCTCTTCTACCAATACCCATTTGAAAAGTCTGCCCTAAAACTGCTCTGTTTTCACACTTAACTGTGTGTAATCAGCAAACCTAAATATATTATACTTGGTCCCTTCATGTATCAAGAATATATATTGAATAATTGAGAATCCAACACTGATCTTTTCTACAACTGCGGTTTCTTGTGTCTCTACTGATTTTATAGCAGTCCACGGGTAACCTGAGAATAACCCACTTATGCCTCTTCTCTGTTTTCTATCCTGTTATCAACCTCTGTGCACAGTAATGTACTTATTCATATCCCAATGCATAGATTCTTATAGAATTGCTTACATTTGAAAGATAGGTACATGGCTAAGAAAGGTTTAAGGCATTATGGGACAAAGATGGGTAAATGAGACCAGCGTAGATAGGCATGGATCTTCTTCTTCTTCTTGCGTATGGCGTGCACAGCCTAAAGTTGTAAGACAACTTGTTCTGTTTGATCTTCTGTTTGTGCACGCCAGGTTGATTGCAATTGTCGAAACAGGGTGGACCATGTGAAAGTTTCAATCTACCACCCCATTGGCATGGATGAGTTGGGCTAAAAGGCCTATTTCTGCGCTGTCTGGCTCTATGAAGCCGAGGAGTTATTTAGCCCAACGAAACAATCCTGTTAGGGCCTATCCATTTTCCTTTTGAAAGCCTGGTTGAATTTATCCCAGCTGCTCCTCTCCCCCTGAGGATTCCTAGCTATTTTCGCACACCATCCTTGAATCTTTTGTCCAAATGTTTAAGTCTATGCCCCTTAATGGGAACCACTTCCCTTTCTTTATCCATGGACTTGTATACTCCAGAAACACAAGAGATTGCAGATGCTGGAATCTGAAGCACAGTCAAACTGCTGGAGGAACTCAATGAGTCAAACATCATCTATGGAGGCAAAGGGTTAAGGGATTGAGTCCTGATGCAGGCTCAAGACCAAAACATTGACAACCCCTTCGGTTCCACAGATGCTCCTCGACCCACTGAGCTCCTCCAGCAGTTTGCTATTTTGAACCATGTATGCATCAATCAAATCTTTCTACTCCAGGGATAAGACCCACACCTCCTCCAAGCTAGCTTTGTAACTGAAATCCCTCCAACCAGAAGCTTTTCTAGTGATCATTTTGTTCATTCGATCTGGGGCCTTCACATCCTTCCTTCAGTGCGGTGACCAGAACTGGACACAGTTTAAACCGAACCAGTGTTTTTTATAGGTTGAACATAATTTCCCCATTTTTATATTCAGTGTCTCCTTTTATAGATTCCAATATTTCACATATTTATGTTTCCATGGGTGACCACTCTTTCTACGACACTGCATTAAATGCCTTCCAAATCCAAATCCTAATTTAATCCAAATTAAAATGCAAATGGCTCCACTTTAATCATTAGGCTGGCCACATTCTTGAAAAACACTACTGTGTTACACATGTATTTGTCAGGCACAATTTCCTTTTCAAAAATCTATGCTGAATCTAAGCCCCTGGTCGCCATGTCCTTATTAATGCATTCTGGCATGTTTCTGATGACTGGTCATTTCAGTTTAACTGGTCACTATTCCCTATTTTCTCTTTTCCTCTTTTCTTCTATGGTTGTGTAAAATTTCTTCAGATCAACAAGAATATTTGCAGAGGTTGGCAATGTTTAAAACACAGTGACTGATCATCTTTTTTTAACCAATTTCTTTTGGAATGTCTGCATATAATTCGCTTCTAACTGGCAATTAGCTTCCTTTATTATTTTTGGATGTTTAAAGTAAAATTACTACTCACTTCCTTGAGTTCTGGCATGTTGTTTGTATCACCTATGATAAAAAATTCCACCATAGACATACAAAAAAAATGGTTGCTTGACATTTAAACATTTCTGTACTCCCCATTAAAATTCCTTCTATCCTAGCTATCCTAGGGTCCCACACAAAACTTTCATTACTCACCTTTCTTTCTTATGGAATTTCTTGAAATTCTTGAAATGTATTTAATATGTTATTTTATGCCCAGTCTCTATTTGCTCTGTCAATTCTTGGTCCTAATTTGACTCTTCCAATCCTCAGTCTTGTCAACCTTAATACCTTTTAATAACTTTTCATACTTTGAGTATATTTTTAAATGTCTAATGCCATGCTTAAATTATGGATGGATGACCTTTCCAATGGAGCTTGTATTCTCAAAAATCGTGATTTTTTTCCAGTCATTTGTCTTTGGTTTTCTACCATTTACATTTTAGTTTCCCATTTACAGCGCGAGAGACCCGGGTTCGATCCTGACCGGGTGTTATCTGTATGGAGATTGCATGTTCTCCCTGTGACTGCCTGGGTTTTTTCTCTGGGTGCTCCAATTTCCTCCCACATTCCAAGATATACATATTTGTAGATTAATTAACATGTAAAATTGCCCTAGTGTGTAGGATGCGAAACTGGGATAACATAGAACTAATGTACCAGTGATCATTGGTCAGCGTGGACTTGGTAAGCCAAAGGGCCTTAAGGGTCTCTAAAGTAAAACATAATTCACCCCTTATACCTATATAACTGAAATTACATTGACTGATACAGTCTTTTATCCAGAGTAGGAGAAACAAGAAGCCGAGGACATAGGCTAATAATGAGAGGTGAATGATTTAATAGGAACCTGAGATGCAACTTTTTCACACAAGTGGGTTGGTAAGGTGGACAAGTTTCCAGAAGAGATAGTTGAAGCAGGTTCTAGGCAGATAACAAGATTTAAAAGCCATTTGAACAAGTACATCATGATAGAAATGATTTAGACGGAAATGGGGAAAAGGTGGGACTAGTGTAAATGGAGCATCTTGGTCAGCATGGGCAAGGGCCTGTTTCCATGCTGTGTGACTACAAGTCAAGTCAAGTCAAGTTACTTTTATTTCTATAGCACATTTAAAAAACAACTCTCATTGACCAAAGTGCTTTACATTGGTGGAGGTACTAATGTTATACAACATTGGTTCATAGATTAAGTACATACATAAATACATACATATAGCCCTCACTCAGAGGACACCAAGAAAGGCTTGAGAGTAAAGATGAGTTTTAAATCTCGAATTAAAAGAGTCGATGGAGGGGGCAGTTCTGATGGGAAGAGGGCTGCTGTTCCACGACTCTATGTAAAGTATCACCCTTGAGTTCAATGTAAGATTCTAACGATCTTATGATCAGTCTTTCACAGACGTTTTCTTACCCTGAAATTATTATTCAACGATGGTTAATGGAATGAGACAATATGTAAAACAGCTTGCTCTCGGTCGCTTCCCAACTAGATCATTGTAGGAAAAGACTTGATCGCCTTATATGTCCTTCTCCATCAAATTCTCTTTGCCAGTCTGATTATTATATATGGGGAATTGACAAGGAGATAGAAAAACGAGGTTGTAGAGCAATGTAGCTGCTTTGGGCAATGAAAGGAAGGGATAGAAGTAATGCAGCGCATATATATGGTCAAATTATTAATGGATAAAGCATTCATAACAATCAGAAATAATGTAAAAGCAAAAAGTGAAGCTTCTGTATTTATTGCAAAAACACAAAATGCTGGAGGAACTTAGGTCAGATAGCACCTGTGGAGAAAATGGACAAATGATGTTTTGAATCGGAACCCTTCTTCAAACCCGTCCCGAAACATCATCCGTCCATTTTCCCCCACAGATGCTGCCTGTCCCTCTGAGTTCCTCCTGCATTTTCGTTTAGCTCAAAATTCAAGCACTAGTAGTCCCTTGTGTATCCTATATTTATTGATTAACTTCTGTTACAAACCATTTTATAACTAAAACTCAATAGAACAATGTGATCTTTAGGGGGGGGATCACAAATTCTCACCAGTGTTTCCTGCCAATTTTCTGCCGACAATGATTGGACTTTCTGCTTCTGTGATAGCAGATACTCCTTCAACACTCTCCTTTGCAATTGTTTTTCATGGTTATTACCTCTTCCTTGTCTATTTTACTTGAGCTTCGCCCCTCCCCCCCTCCCCCCCCCCCACCTCCCTCAACTTATCAAATACCCTAGAATATTTAATTCTCCATGCTGGCTGTCAAGCAGCCATGTTAATATAATGGTTATCAGATCAGAGGCCATTCATCTCTATTTGTTTAACTGTTATGAATCTTTTATCCATTGATAAAAAGCTGTTTGTTTTATCCATTTCCGTTCATTTGACTAAATTACTGACCCAGCCCTTTCTTTCGTTGCCCAAATCAGCTACATTGCTCTTTGCCCTCATTTTATTTCTCCTTAAGAATTCCCCGTTACTTTAGCCACAGCCCTCCCCCCACACACACTTCAGTTGAGGCTCTAACAATACTGAGCTGTGCTACTGTACATCACAGAGTTGTGACACCTTATATTGTACAAATCAGAGTTATACAAGGACATAAGAAACGGGGGCACAGGGCATGATGTCTGGGCTCTCCCACAGGCTTAGCTGAGACAATGACTGACCCACTACAGCTGTTCCACATTCCTGCCATCGCCCAGTAATTAATAAGTTATCATCCATCTGTGTTATTGTCTGAGCATTTAAAGCAGAATAGTACAAATGTATGTAATACAAGGAGCAGTGATATTCCACCCAAAACAGTACTGATGTATCCGAGCACAAAGCAGTGTATTTTAATATGATAAACAGCAGCACTTCAGTAGCAGGTACTTTGAGATGCATTATTGTGAGGAAAGTTAGTTTGAAATGTATTTTCCCTACAGAGCCAGTTTACTGTCACATACAGAGCAATGTTAATAAATATGGACCTGCCACCGAAGTCATCATCACTATTGTACTTTAAATGTGTGTTGCTACATGTAATGTACAAAGTTATATATAGACATATAATTGTGTTACAGTTCTTAGACATCTAAAAAGACACGCGATCTGCTGTGATTTGGGGTAGCATACTTGTGTTTGGGTCAGCATGTTATGGGCACAAACTCCACTCCATGTACTCGAAGACGCAGTTTAAGTTTTTTTCCAAAAATAAAATTTATTCAGAATATAAAAACATATACAAAACAAAAACTGCAAAAAGTTCTTCACTCTCAGCTTCTATACATTCATTAGTTTCATGCTCAGTAGCGTTGGGTCTTATCTTTAAACAAAACACCCGTGCCACTTAAGTGGCCTTCTGCAATGATATCCCATCCTTTGTTTGAGGAGTGTTCCCACCAGACTCTGCTCCTTAGTGTCCAGCAGAGGAAGGACCCTAGACTGTGGTCCTCCCCCACTGAGCCTTGGCGTAGACTGTATCGAGCTTCAGTGAGTCCCTCAGCACGTACTCCAGCAGTCTGGAATGAGCCAGTCGGCAACAATCCCAGATGGACATCTTACTGGGCTGGGAATCCAACCAAAGAGCGTCTTTGACCGAGTTGACAATTGTCCAGCAGAACTTGATATCCATCTCCAAATGTTTACGTTGACACTCCAGTGCCCCACCGACAGAGCTCTGAATTGTTTATGGGGCCATCTTTCGCACAAAGTATTCAACCGAGATATAATTTACTCTCTCAGTTGGTTGTAAGATATCTCAGGATAAAAAGCTGGCTTGGTAGTCTAGGCAATATTTTCCTCTCAATCAGCCTCACTAAACCAGATTGTCTGACTGTTTATTTCAATGGTACTTCTGGGAGTTTCATGTGTAAAAACTGGCTGCAATATTTCCCGCATTGCAACAATGGCTACACTTCACAAAACACCTCATTGCTTGTAATTCGTTCCCTTTCTCACAGCGGTCTGATCACGATACAGTGACATTACTGTTTATAAAGTACATGTCACATTATTCAAAGAGCAGATGATATATATAGCAGTTATTGTATATAACAGATTAATACTATATTACATAGTCTCACTGCATGCAATACAAAGAGCATTATTATTTTGCACAGACATTTTTTCATCTACTATTTGAATGCAAGAGGCATTAAAGGTTTATTTAAATAGGGAAAAGTCACGATAAAAAGCGCAGCAGTATTATCATAATTCAGTGGTACTATTTCATAATACTTATAATATGTGCAGTGTATAAGGATGTTCAAATGTAATATATCCATATTGATATTACTGTTGGTTTTTGTCGTCTAACGTCAACTAGAACCAACCGTGCCAGGCACCAAACCCAAACAACGGATGGCACCAGGACAACACCTGCCTTATACTACCTGGAAAGCCCTAAACCGCCTCCGCACTGGATTGGGACGTTGCGGACTCTACCTGAAGAAGTGGGGCCTCTCGAACTCTGACAACTGTGGAGAGGTACAGACAATGGCCCACCTACTGACTTGCGGTGGAGAGGCATGCACTGTGGGCGATCTCCACAGAGGCACAGATGTGGCACTGGCTGTGGCAAAGCGATGGTAGAACGTTGTCTGACACACGAGCGAACGACTGATATTACAAATGTAATATTCCTAATATCTAATTATTGGCAGGGGATTATTTTCTGCAGAGAATATTAAGCCGTGCCACAATGATACACTACACTGACCTCACTGTAACATTATGAGTGGTTTAATGTGATTTTCTATATAATTCAAAAAATAAATGTAATACTGTATAAACCTAAATAATATTTCTGAAGTGCCATAACCATATCTTGTGCTGTGACATCTTCACTGTAATAGTTTTACACCACCTACATTTAATTTTTATATATTTCTACAGACAACACGACACACTTTGTAACACTGATATCAGAAAGAACTTAAGACCTCCCTGGAGCCCTCTGATACACTGAACACAAATTCATCACTCTCACACCATTTCATGTTGCATGCATATCTTACTATTGCTTTATTCATATTCTCCACAATCCTTATTCAACCTTCAGAGTAACGTTCTGTCATTTGCCTCTCGCCCCTCCACATTTCATATCTCTCGCGATAAGAGTCTTTTTTTAAAGTGGTCACCAAAGGGATTGACGAGATTGACGAGGGTGGGGCTGTGGACATTACCTATATGGACTTTAGCAAGGCCTTTTGAGTAGCTCACACATGGTAGGCTGCTCTGGAAGGTTGTATCACATGGAATT
The DNA here is from genome assembly GCF_010909765.2 of Amblyraja radiata. Taxonomy (NCBI): domain Eukaryota; kingdom Metazoa; phylum Chordata; class Chondrichthyes; order Rajiformes; family Rajidae; genus Amblyraja; species Amblyraja radiata. The sequence continues at coordinate 51,772,265 of NC_045966.1, forward strand.
CAAAGTGACTAGTCAATTCCATTCAAAACTGGCTGAGGGTGGGAGTCAAAGAGTAGTTGTGCAGTGTTTGGTAGCCTGTGACCAGTGAAGTGCCACAGGGGTTAATGCTGGGCCTGTTGCTGTCTGTTACATGTGTTACATACATTAACGATTTGGTTGACAATTATTAGTAAAATTCCAGATACCTAAATTGATGGGTCAGAGAATATTAAGGAAGATTATCTATCAGGATCTAGATCCGTGGGCCAAGGAATGGCAAATAAAATTTACTCTTACATGTGTGAGGTTTTACACTTTGTATGTCAAACCAGGGCAGGACCTATACAGCATATGGCAGAGCCCTCTTGAGTGTTGTAAAAGAGAGAGAGATCTAGGAGTATTTGTGCATGGTTCCATCAAAGTGTCAACTCAGATGGACAGTGGTGGAGAAGGCGGTTGGCATGCTTGCCTTCACTGGGATGGATATTGAGTCCAAAAGTTGAGACATCATCATTCAGCTTTTACAAGCCATTGGTCACCCAACTATAGGAAGGATATCGTTAAGTTGGAAAAGATGCAGAAAGGATTTACCAGGACGTTACCTGGACTTGCAGGCTTGTGTTATAGGTGGAGGCTCAAGACACTGTGGCTTTTTTTCTCTGGAGCATAGGAGGCTGATGCGTGACCTCATTGAGGTGTACACGATCGTAGAGGGCTTGGATAAGACTCAGTCTTTTTCCAAGGGTAGTGGATTCTAAAACCAGAGGGCATAGGTTTAAGGTGAGATGGAAAAGATTTAATAGGGACTACAGGGACAGCTTTTTCACTCAGAGGGTAGTTTGTACCTGGAATGAGCTGCCAGAGAAAACAGTTGAAGAAACTACAATTACAACATTCAAAAGACATTGGGACCGATGTATACCGAAGGGTTTAGAGCGATATGGGCCAAATGTGGGCAAACGGGACAACAGGGTGGGCCAAAGGGCCTGTTTCAATCCTGAATAGCGCTATGATTGTGACTCTATCCAATACCAAATGACCTTCACAATAATAGTTTTACAAATTCTCTCACTAACGAACATATAATTACATAACTCGCTGCCCCCCAAACTCAGACTGCTCAAACTCCCCGACCAGATACCACACAGACCTCTCACATGCAACCACCCTCATGGCAACAATCTAAAATCCCTGCTCAAATACCAGCTAATATTTTCATATAATATTGCTGATATTGGCATTCTTTCTATAATCCATCCCTCACTTGCAAACTATTAAATTCACTCCAAAATGCAGCTTTATAGAAAGTCGACTTCTTGGATTGCAGCGCATTTTGCTAAACTTTAATATCGGTGCCTAACTAAATAGAAAGAAAAGAAAATAAAGTCTGGTGGTTTTATTTTACAGAGATGTCGAACAGTAGAAGCAAAAGCCTAAATATTAAAATTACAGCTAATTGCTGCTGCTGATGTTAATGAAATCAGGAACAAGCAGGCAGTGTTATTTCAGCATTATTTCAATTGCTTTTTAAAAATCACTTAGCAAGTACAGTGACTTTTTGTTCAAGAGTTTAGATTTTTCCACTCCCAGGGCATGAAGTAGAAGGACGTCCTTTATATGCGATTGCACCCAGCTGCTCTAAATATACATTATCCAGGATGTACCAAAGACCTTGGAAAGATCACCTTAACTCCCAATACATTCCTTGTCCCATGGAAAAGGAGCAGGGTAAGGTGGAGGTAGACGAGAGAGATGGCGAGAGAGAGATTGCGAGAGAAGATATTAGAGGATGAGAGAGAGAGAGGCGCTAAGATGAGGAGAAGAGGAGAGATCGAGAGATAGAGAGCTCGAGAGCGATCGATATCTCGCTCTCTCTCTATCTCTCTCTCTCGCTCTTATATACTCTCTCTCTCTCTGATATCTTGATCCTCTATCTCTCTCTCCTTCTTCTCTCTCTCTCTCTCTCTCTCTCTCTCTCTCTCTCTCTTATTTTACTAGCTTTCTGGACATTTTGTTTCTGTTAATAAGTACGTTAGAACTAGAGACAGAAGGTGCCCATTTGCCCCCTCGTACCTGCTTTACCATTCAATAATGAGTGCCACTTTCCTGCATCAGCCCCACATCTCTCGATTCCCTCTTTCGGTCACTTTAGCTCATCCAGATCTGGTTTGTTACCTCTGCCATCATTTGCCTCTTATCTTATCTTATTTTGGCCCATACATTAGGAAATAATCGGATAACTTCAATCCTGATATATGATGATGGAATTGATTACAATCAAAACCCATTCTGCCCCTGTACCCATTTCTCTAGAATGTGTCTGCTTATCTCACTGCCATTCTGTCCACTCGCACATGGGGTCTATATGCGTGTGCTTCCGTCTAACACGAACACACTCTTTTTCTTAAAATGGTTAACGTGCACTAACGTTCTCGGATACCCCAATAATAAAGCAACTTACCCCACGATATCTGCATCCACCAACTCAGATGGCTGTCCATAAACCTTCCACTGTGGTGGTAAATCAAACCATCGCACACTGATGCCAAGATTACAGACAATATTCCAATACCGAAACAGAAACGGTCTTGAGGGTTTGCAAATTTCAGTATATGTATATTTTTAAAAAAGAGTCAATGATTTCCTGAATCTGTTGGTGTAAATCACCCAGGAGAACGGTTTAAATGTCACTGTAAGATCTCTGGGAATTCACATCTGAGTGTCCCGATGTGAAAGCATTCAGTGGCAGCAGGCATTACTGATTTTCCTTGCTACGTATTCATAGGGTTGTGTGCCTGAGTTTGCGAGCCGGTCAGATTGCTGCTGTCACGTTGGAGGTGTGGAACACACTGTTAAACAAGCCGCAAACTTCTCCACTCAAACTTTCACACAACTTTCACACAAGCCCCAAAGTTTTCACCAATCAGATTGGAGAGGGTCGCTGGCCGCTGCCCTCTGCTGGGAGCTCTCGGCTATTGCCAACACTGGGTGGAAATATGCATCAAGAGAGTCAATCCGCCTGGATTTCACCACTTACCCTTTTGACCGCGCAGACTATCATTCCGGTTTTATGGCGATCATCATCTGGTTATCCTAGCTTAGAGTAGGGGAATCTAGGACCAGAGGACATAGGTTCAAGGTGAAGGGGAAACGATTTAATAGGAATCTGAGGGGTGACTTTTTCATGCAAAGTGTGGTGGGTGTATGGAACAAGCTGCCAGATGAGGTAGTTGAGGCTGGGACTATCCCGACTTTAAGAAACAGTTAGACAGGTACAGGTTTGGAGGGATATGGACCAAGAGCAGACAGATGGGACTAGTGTAGCTGGGACATGCTGGCCGAAGGGTCTGTTAACACACTGTATCACTCTATGACTCCATTTTCCTGTTCATGTATAGTCAATTTCTCTATCTCTGCTCCCAAGATGAAGCTTTCCATTCCAGGATGTCCGAGATGTCCTCTTTAGTTTATGTGTTTTGTGCCCTGTTGTCATAGATGAATAGCTCACCTTCATCTCCTCAGCGTTCTCCCCCACAGATGGAAACTGAATAGTTACCCTGGTTCTCGCTTTTCACCCCAGCAGCTTTCGCATCCAATATATAATTCTCCCGACATTTTCACCACCTTCCACGTGATCCCACCTCCAGTCACATCGTCCCATCCCAACCCCTTTCTGCTTTCTGTAGATACCACTCTTTCTGCACCCTCTTGGTTCACTCATCCCTCACCGCTGAAACGACCTCTTCCCCTTGTACTTTCCCCTGCAATCTCAGGAGATTGTGCCTCCACCCTCACATCCATCCAAAGACCACATCAGCGATCTTCCAGGTGAGGCAGGGGTTCATGTGCACCTCCTCCAACCTTGCCCATTGTATTCAAAACTCCCAATGTGGCCTTCTTTACATCAACGAGACCAAGTGCAGACTAGGCGACTGCTTCGTTGAACACTTGCGCTCGGACTGTGAAGACTTGTTGGAGCTCCAGGTTGCTAACCATTTTAACCCCTTCCCATTCCCATACCGACTCTCTGCCCCCTACATCATGCATTGGCAGAGTGAGAACACACGCAAACTAGAAGGATTTCTCCTTCGGTGGCACAATGGCGCAGAGGTGGAGTTGCTGCCTTACAGCGCCGGATACCCGGGTTCGATCCTAACTACGGGTGCAGGCTGTACGAAGTTTATATGTTCTCCCCGTGACCTCGTGGGTTTTCTCCGAGACCTTCGGTTTCCTCCCACGCTCCAAAGACGTCCAGGTATGTAGGTTAATTGGCTTGGTGAATATGTAAATTGTCCCTAGTGTGTGTAGGATAGTGTTAATGTGCGGGGATTGCTGGTCAGTCCAGACTCGGTGGGCCTGTTTCCGTGCTGTATCTCTAAACTAAACTAAAACAATCTAAACTAAAGGAGAGCAGCTCATATCATGTGCAGGTAGATTAAAACCCAATGGTAAGAACATTGAATTCTGAAATTTTAAGTAATTCACCCCTTTTTCCTGCCCCCCTCCCCCTCCCCCTCAATGTTCGCACATTTCCCCCATCATCTCCACCACCCCAATCACTCTGCTCCTTTCCCCCCTAGTCCCGCATGCTCACCCCGTCCTTTAGTCCAATATTTCCTTTCCTCCCCCTCTTCCCCCCCCCCCCCCCCCCCCCCCATCCCTCCCTCAAGTTTTTATCTGACATTCTTTAGTTGCCATTGCACCTCTCGCCTTTCTCAATATCTCCACCATCTGCCAATCAATCCCTTCATCTGTATCCACCTCTCACTTTCCAGGCTTTGCCTCACCCCACCTCCCCTGTCCAACTCCCCCCTTCCACTCCCACTCCCACTCCATCAGTCTGAATAAAGGTCCTGACTTAAAATGTCATCTGTCTATTCCCTCCAGAGATGCTGCCTGACCTGCTGAGTTCCTCCAGCAGTTTGTTTTTCTTTTTGCTCAAGATTTGCAGTTTCTTGTATCTTTTAAACATTTTTAATTGTTTGCTGATATATATTAATTTTAATAACCACTAGACCAAGTGGGACCCGTTGGGTCCCTGTCACATGGGAGGCCTGATCCCCCAACGCAGTATTCCACCACACACCCATAGCCCCCAACTGCGCTGACATGGCAATTAAGTTCAATGTGAACGCATCTCACTCTCCTCTTCAGTCCCCTATTCACCTCCTCCATTATCCTCCCTTTCCCCACCCTCCACCAACCCTCCTCTGCTTCCTCACCTCACCCCCTCCCACCCCTCCTCTCCGTTCCCCCTCCCCTCTTCCATCACCTCGCCATCCCTCTTCCTACCCCTATCCACCTCCATTCCCCCTCATCCCCCAGCCCTACCTCTCCCTCCTCTTCACCCTCCCTCTTCTTTCCCCTCTCCTCCCCTCCCTCCCTGACATCTCCCTTCCTCTCCTTTCCCCTACCCTCAGTCACTCCCTCCCTCCCTCCCTCTCTCTATAACCCCTCTCCCTACCTGCTCCCCCACCACCCACAATAAAAATGTACTTGCCCTGGGTGGGGGCTGTCGGAGGTGACTTTTGGTGATTTTAATGAATTCTTGTGGAGGGAGCCCTACCTTTTGTCCAACATGAAAAAGGTAAAAATGCAGGTGAAAGTGGGACAGAATCTAAATATATGAAAGAAAGTTGAAATTTAGCCCAATTTCTCAATTCGAAGGATTTTAGTTTAGCTGACTTTAGTATAATCACACGTACTGAGGTACAATGATAAGCTGAAGATAGAGACACAAAGCTGGAGCACCTCAGAGGGTCAGACAGCATCTCTAGAGCCATTCCTTTACTCCAGAGATTTTGTCTGACCCGCTGAGTTACTCCAGCTTTTTGTGTCTATCTTCGGTTTAAAGCAGCATCTGCAGTTCCTTCTATGCATATAACGAAAAGCTTTTGTTTACGTGGTATCCAGTCAATGACGACTATACATGAACACAGTCAAGCCATCCACAGGGTACAGTTAAAAGGATAAAAGGTACAACATTTACTGCAAGATATAACATTGAGGTCCTACAAAGTCTGGTTGAAGATAGTTCAAAGGTCTCCTATGAGGTAGATGGGAGGTCAGGACCATACTCCAGCCGATGAGAGGACCGTCCAGATGCCTGATAACAGCTGAGAAGAAACTGTCTCTGAATCTGGAAGTATGGGTTTTCAACCTTCTGTTTCCCCTGACTGATCCTTGATTATGCTGGTGGCCTTGCTGAAGCAGTATGAAGTATAGATGGAGTCAATGGATGATGAGGTTGATGCTCTGGACGAGAGACCAGCCAGAGGTTGGCCATCCGGAAGAAATATTGTGAATGGCCTGCAGAAGTTAATTACTTTTCCCCATGCAGATCAATCAAGCAGCACACAGTAGCTTTGAAATACAAAGCACAAATTCCATATTATGACCAGCAGGACCATTTCACATTATCACAGATTTCCCAGGAAAAGCGCTCACATTTGGGACCATTTTGCGCTGGTTAAAATGGAATATTGTAAGCCCTACTATATATGGTAAACACAGCACACTCCATTATGGCCGACATATTACATAATTTCTCTGAATGACCCTTGAGCAAGAAGGCAACCATTAACTAGATCCCTGCTGGTGGTGTGTGCACCTGAGTGAATGCTGGGGTTGGGTTTAGCTCTGCTGCAGTCCTCGTGATTCAATGCATCACCAAAACTCCTGTCAAGACTCACAGGGCTCTATCTCACTGTGGATCAGTGAAATAGCTAATAAAATTGCTGCCTCACAGCTCCACTGACTTGGATTCAATTCTGGTCTCTGCTGTTGTCTATGTGGAGTTTGCACATTCTCCCTTTCACCATTTGGGTGCTCTGGTTTCCTCCCACATCCCAACGATGTGTGTGGTGGTAGGTCGATTTGTCTGTGTAAATGGTTCTGAATGTGTAAGCAGTGGGAGATCCTGGAGAGAATTAGAGTCAGGGTTATGAAGTCAAACAACATGAAAACAAGCCCTTCAGCCCAGCTTGCCCATGTTGACCAAGATGCCCCATGTCTTTTAAATGTTGTTATAGTACCTGCCTGAACTACCTCCCCTGGCAGCTCATTCCATATACCCACCACCCTTTGTATGAAAAGATACCCCTCAGGTGGCTATTAGATCTTTCCCCTCTCAGCTTAAACCCGTGTCCTCTGGTTTTTGATTCCTCTACTCTGAGTAAAAGACTCTGCCCTATCTATTCCCCTCATGATCTTATACATCTCTATAAGATCATCCGTCATTCTCTTGCTTTCCAAGGAATAGAGTCCTGGCCTGTCCAACCACTCCCCATAACTCAGGCCCTCAAGTCCTGGCAACATCCTCATTAATCTTTTCTGTACCCTTTCTAGTTTAATGGTTAATGGGAATGTGGTGAGAATAAACTGGGATTAAGGTAGGATTAGTGTAGATCGGTGCTTGCTGGTCAGTGTGGACTCAGTGGGATGTTTCCAAGTGTGAATCTAGACAAGAGAGTCAAGAGTGTTTTATTGTCATAAGTCCCAGATAGAACAATGAAATTCTTACTCTCTGCAGCACAACAGAATATGTAAACATGTTGATAGACAAGAGAGAGAATATATACACATACTCAAAAAACAAACAATAATAGTGCAATAATAATAATAATAATAATAATAATAGTCTATTGTAGTTCAGAGCCTATATGAGGTTGTAGTGTTTAATTGCATGATGGCTGTAGGGAAGAAGCTGTTTCTGAACCTGGGCGTTACAGTTTTCAGGCTTCTGTACCTTCTTCCCGATGGTAGGAGTGAAATGAGTGTGTGGCCAGGATGGTGTGGGTCTCTGATGATGCTGGCAGCCTTTTTGAGGCAGCGACTGATAAATCCCTTTGATGGTGGGGAGGTCAGAGCTGGTGAAAGAGCCGGTGACAAGTGGACCTCAGTACTTCTGCCATTGAGTACATTGGCACTGAGCATATAGGCAGTCTACATATATAAAATGGCACTAGCACAACAGATATCATTTTACAAGTTAACTAAGCAGTCATTGTTAATATTGATGTAAATTAATAAGGAGAGGGATAAGCTGACATTGGATGTATCAGTTTTACTGCAGGGTAAAGGTAACTACAGAGGAATGAGGGGGATCTGGCTAAAATTGTTTGGAAGTGGAACCTAGCAGGAATGACAGTGGAACAGTAAAGGCATGAGTTTCTGGAAGTAATTTGAAAGATGCAGGACCTTTTCATCCCAAAAGAGAACAAACATACTAAGGGGAGAATGAAGCGACAATGGCTGACAAAGGAGGTCAAAGGAAGCTGAAAGCAAAAGAGAAGGCATATAATATGGCAAAGATTAGCGGGAAGCTAGAGGATTGGGAGGCTTTTAATAACCAACAGAAGCCAACTATAAAGCAATAAGGGCATAAAAGATTAAATATGAAGGTAAGCAAGTAAATAATATTAAAGTGGATACCACAAGTATTTTTTAGATATATTAAGAGTGAAAGAGGGGCAAGAGTGGCCATTTGACTGCTGGAGAAGTAGTAATGGGGAACAAAGAAATGGCGGATTACTTCAATATGTTTTTCTCTTTAGTCTTCACAATGGAAGACACCAGCAACATACCAGAAATTCAAGAGTCAGTGGGCAGAAGAGAATGCAGTCATTATTACTAAGGAAAAGGTGCTTGAATAGCTAAAAGTTCTGAAGGTGGATAAGTCACTTGGACCAGATAGACGACACCCCAGGATTCAGAAAGAGGTAGCTGCAGAGATTGTGTAGGCATTAGTAGTGATCTTTCAAGAATCACTAGAGTCAGGAATGGTTCCAGAGGATTGGAAAATCACAAATATAACTCCACTGTTCAAGATGGGATTGGGGCAATAGAAAGGAAATTATAGGCCAGTTAGCCTGATTTCAGTGGTTGGTAAGATATTACAGCCCATTATTAAGGATGAGATTTTGTGACACTTGGAAGCTCATGATAAAATAGGTCAAAGTCAACATGGTTTTCCTAAGGGGAGATCTTGCATGACAAATCCGTTGGAATCTTTTGAAGGAGTAACACGATGGATGGACAAAGGAGTGTCAGTGGAGGATAGTTCATTTGGATTTTCAAACAGCCTTTGATAAAGTCCCAGTTTGATAAAGTGGCAGATTGAACACAGCGTAGTAATGCCATACACTTTTACCCGACTCTTTTACCCAGAGTAGGGGAATCAAGGCATAAACTATTTTCTAATTGAGGAGAGGATTCAGAAATCAGAGGTGCAAAGACGCTTGGGGGTGCTGGTGTAGGATTCCCATTAGGTTAATTTGCAGGTTGAGTCGGTAGTCGGATGCAATGTCAGCATTTATTTCTAGAGGACTTGAATATAAAACAAGGATGTTATGCCTAGGCTTTATAAGGTGCTGGTCAGACCACATTTGGAATATTGTGAGCAGTTTTGGGCCCCATATCTGGGGAAGGAGATGTTGATGTTGGAGATGGTCCAGAGGAGGTTTATGAGAATAATCGCAGAGATGATTGGGTTACAATATGAGGAGCAGTTAAATGGCTCTGGGCCTGTAAACTCGCTGGAGTTTAGAAGGATGAGGGGGATCTTATTGAAACTTAACGAATAATGAACGGCCAAGATAGAGTGGATGTGGAGAGAATGTTTCCAGTAGTGGGAGAGTCTCGAACCAAAGGGCATAGCCTCAGAGTATAAGGATGTATGTTTAGAATGGAGATGTGGAGGAGGTTCTTTAGCCAAAGGGTGATGTATCAGTGGAATTCATTACCACAGACAGCTGTGCCGGCCAAGCCATTGGGCATTTTAAAGTGGAGATTGGTAGGTTCTTGATTAGTAAGGGTCTCAAGTAATGGCAGGAGAATGGGGTGTAGAGGGAATAATAGATGACCCATTATTAAATGACGGAGTATTGTTCAGCAAAATGGCCTAATTTTGTCTCTAAGCTTAGTTTAGTTTAGAGACACAGTGCGGTAACAGGCCCTTCAACCCACCAGGTCCGCACCAACCAGCGACCCCCACACATTAACACTACCCTATACACACTATGAACAATTTACATTTATATCAAGCCAATAACCTACAAACCTGACCATCTTTGGAGTGTGGGAGTTAACCGAAGATCTCGGAGAAAACCCATGCGGTCACAGGAAGAATGTACAAACTCCGTATAGACAGCACCCGTAGTCGAGATCGAACCTGGGTCTCCGGAGCAGCAAGTGCTGTCAGGCAGCAACTCGACCGCTGCGCCACCTTGCTGCCCATGTCTTACGATCTTATGGTCTAAATTGAGAAAAAAAGAGTTGACTGTTAAACGTGAAGTCAGGGAGATAGGAAGTGAGTGTGACGTAGTGGTGGATGTGAGGTGGTACTGAAAGGGCAGATTTGGGAATGGAAGGGAGAAGATAAGAAAGTGGGACTCCTCTGCTTGCACTTCGCTGAGTTCACAAATCAGGCTTGAGGCAGAGATGGTGCTGCAATTCATTTCAGATCCTGTAGACTGGGGGTTGGGGGGGGGGGGGGGGGGGAGGGGGGGGGAGGAAAATTTGTTACAATTATCTAGGTCCGAATAAAGTTTCCAAACCGAAACGCTGCCCTCCACAGATGTTGCCCTCCACAGATGTTGCCAGACTCCCTCAGTTACTCTGCAACTTTGTATTTTGATTGAGAACTCATTATGATCTGATGATCTCTGCTACAAAATACCTGAATGTGGAAGAAGGGTCAGGATTGTACTGAGATCATTTATGATGCTGCCCGGGATCAAACAGGCTCACATGTGGACAATGCCTACCTAGTTGAGGCATCAGGGTGGGGGTAGGGATGCACGACTGATGAACGTAGAACCGGACATACACACGCAGTGTTGCAGCAGTTAGTACTGCTGTCACACTACCCAATGGATCTAAGTGAATGCTGCTGTCACACGACACAATGGATCCAGGTGAGTTCTGCTGTCACATTTCAGTGGGGACAGGGTCAGCATTGCTGCCAGTTAGTGCTGTTCTAACACTGCATCAGGGGCTGGCTTGATACTGTTGCCACACTACACAATGGATCCAAGTGAATGCTGCTGTCACACTACAGAGGGGAATGGCTTTGTACTGCTGTTACACGACCCACTGGATCCAGGTGAGTTCTGCTGTTACACTACAGCTGGGACTGGGTCAGTTCTGTCGTCACATTGTTGCAGCAGTTAGTGCTGCTGTCACAGTGTTGCAGCAGTTAGTGCTGCTGTCACACTACAGCAGGGAGAGGATCAGTATTTACCTCTTCATTTTCTCTACGAAAATGTGATATTTTATATTTTCAGACGCGACTCATTATCACCGCCTGTCCATTCCACTAGCTATTTTTATTTTCTTATAATCTCTTACTGTCCACCTCATGTTCATTTAACCGTCGTTTTGTGTCATCTGCTAATGTGGAATTGTTGTTTACCCCATTCTCCCCTTTCAAATTATTAATATATGTTGAGATAAGCAGTCCTGCTGTTACCTAACCCTGGAAAGCTCCACTATTCACAATCCTCCAGTCAAATCAACTGTGTATAATCATTGCTTACTGTTTCAAGTTACCTAGACAGTTTGTTAAATTGTTGCAGCCACAGATCCTTAATGCCTTTCGGAAATCTAAATGTACCACATCATCTGCCGTTCCATCCTCGTTGCTTCATCTGCATTGAAGGATGACCACTGGGAAGGCTCCATTGAAAATGCCCTTACTCTTGTTGAAAATAGTGGCATAGGACCTTTTGGGTTAACCTGAATAAAACAAGTGGAGTTTAAGTCTCATCTTGAAGACAGCAGCTCTGATGAGACAGCACTTCCTCATGTCTGTGGTGGAGTTACAATCTAATCTTTAGAGCCGGTGGAGCAGCCAAGTTCAAGAATTGTTTCTTCCCAACAACCATTAGTCTCTTGAACACTCCACAACTCGAACCTTTACTATGAACTTCTGGGGATTGTCTTTGCAATGAGAACATTAGATATTGCACTAGTATTTCAGTTAATAACTTACTGATTTAAAAGAAAAATATATATATTATTACCTGTGTGTTTTGAGTTTATGGACTTCTTAAACTGCTGCAAAGAAGTAGTTCATTGTTCCATCATTGGGACATATGACAATTAAACTTGACTTGAGCCATGCTGGCTGGTCTCCCATGCTTAACTTCTGCTCCTTACAGCCTAGAATTTGACTTAAAATGCACATTTACAAATAACGTACTACCAAGTGCACGTATGAAAAAATACAAAACATTGATTGAAGCAGTTAGTTTATAAATTGACACAGGTACTTTGTGAGGGTCCCTGAGATATGTAGTCTTTACATAGCGGAAATATAAACATGTACCAGACTGGAGGAAATAAGCTACAAACTATGAATCAGATTATTAAGGGTAAAAAGTAGACTCAAGCAAATTAGAGAATGTTTAACAAACATCCTGTCAGATATATGAAGTATAAGGTAAGGCATTATTTAACTCTCTTAATAACATCAGATCTGCATCTACAGTAGTAATATGGAGTGTGGACCATTACTTTTTTTTTAATCAAAACAGCCTTGAGAACTGGTATTGGTTCATTTTGGTTATTATTATTTGAAAAGCTTTGCTTTGCCTATTATCCAAATAAATCATAGCGTACATGAATAGATTGGGTAGGGCAAAAGAGAAAATAAACAGAATATCGTACAGAATATAGTGTAACAGCTACAGGGAAAGTGCAGGTAAAAAAGTACAAGTGGCACAATGAGGAAGGTTGGAAGATTGGAGCAATATCCTTGGCATATGAGATGACTGTTTAAGTAAAAAGTTGGGCTTGAAACTGGTGCTGTGTACTTTCCAGCATTTGCATCTTCTGCCTGACGAGAGAGGGGGAGAGGAGAGAATGGCTGGGGTGTGAACAGTACATGGAGTCAATGGAGGAGGGGGAGGGGGTTGTGTGATGGCTGGGCTGCACCACGACTCTCTGGAGTCTCTTACGGACTTGGGCAGAGCACTCTGAGAGTTTTCTTTGATACCAAGCAAGCAATCACCTCGTATATGCATCACCATGTTGTTTCCCAAGCAATGGCTTCATTTTTAAAATGACACAGTGCTTCACAGAATTTTATCAATGCAGCATGTCCTGAAGTGACATAGGAAGATAAAAGGCATTGGTTTATTATAGATTCATTATTGTCACATGTACTAAGACACACGTGAAAAACTGCTACAGTGAAAAACTGCCTTTGTGTGCTATCCAGTCACGAGTACAATCAAGTCATACACAAGTACACCAGGTTGTGCAAAGTCGTAAGTGATAGGAGTAGAATTAGGCCATTCAGCCCATCAAGTCTACTCCATCATTCAATCATGGCTGATCAATCTCTCCCTCCTAACCAAATTCTCCTGTCTTCTCCCCATAGCTTCTGACACCTGTACTAATCAAGAATCTGTCTATCTCTGCCTTAAAAATATCCACTGACATTGGCCTCCACAGCCTTCTATGGCAAAAAATTCCACAGATTCACCACCCTCTGACTAAAGAGATTTCTGCACATCTCCTTCCTAAAAATCATCCTTTAATTCTGAGGCTATGACCTCTAGTCCTAGACTCTCCCACTAGTGGAAACTAGTGGTAGAATGCACAATATAGTTCTACTGCCACAGAGTGCGACAGCTACAGAGAAAGTGCAGATAAAGGAAAAAAACAGTGCAACGGCCACAATGTGGTTGGTTGGGAGATCAGAGGTCCATTCACGAGTTTGTTAACAATAGAGAAGAAGCTGTTCCTGAATCTGTTGGTATGTCCTTTCAAGCTTTTGTATTTTCTGTCTGACGGGAGAGGTGCGAAGAGGAAATGGGGGAGGCGGGGTGAAAATGGTCCTTGATTATGTTGGCTGCTTTCCCGAGGCAGCGTGAGGCTAGATGGAGTCGATTGGGAGGGGAAGTTTGTTTTTGATGGACTGCGCTGTATGTGCAACTCTCTGCAATTTCTACAAAGATGGATAGACTGGGGTGGGGGCAGTGGAACTTGGTTGTGTTGACATAGGAGAAGTTACCAAGAGCTGGCCACGGAGGCAGGTTCTAAGGAGTATCTTAGTGGAGGAGAAACAGGTGGAGAGGTTAGGGAAGGAACTTTGAAGCTGAATGACTGGCTAATAGGTGGTAGGCAAATAGTAGGGTGATGAAAATCCTCCAATCACAGGTAAAGTATGTGAACATTTCTACAACCCACAGTCTAGCCACAGTCCTAAAATATTTATTTTTTTAAAGTAGGCTGTAAGTACCTATAACATGGCAGCGAACTACTGCTGTGACTTTGCCAAAGGTATGCTTGGGTTCACCAGATATAATTCCTGAAGTCAGTGAGGATGGGGCCAACACAGTGGTCAAGCCAGAAGCCAGGGTCACTATGTGTGAGGTCAAAGCTTTCTGATATTTATGAGGGGCTCCGTGGCAAGAGGGGGTGAGAGATGAGGAAACAGAAAGTAATACTTTAATGTTTGCCAACTGCACTAAACTGGATGTGATGTGCAATGAGACCATCTTGAAATTGCCTCAGACAGATTAAGCCAAGTGAGCAGAAGCTTGGCAATTGCAGTATACTGTGGATAAAAGTGTATTCATGCCACGCAATGGGAAAACTAGAAAGAAGGCTCTTTACTTAAATGGTGTAGAGTGGGAAGTACTCATTTGCAAAGAGTTCCCGTACCCAGTCACTGAAATGAAACCCGCAGGTGCAGCGAGTTGTTTCGAGGGCATGTGGTACGCTGAACTTAATGCGAAGGGCATTTGAGTTTGGCTGCGAGATGCAAGGCTTTGGTGAGATCACTATCAGAGTGCTGTGTGCAACTTTGGTCTCAATACTTGTGGAAAAGATACAGCTGCTAAACAAGGAATGTAGTGGAGGTTTGACCAGACAGGTTCCTGGGCTAGCAGAGTTGCAATAGGAGGAGAGATTAGATCGATAGAATGAGAGGGAATTTAAGAAAGCTTTAAGAAGGGGCTATATTCCTAGATGCAAAAGGCATCAAGGGCCATGGGGAGAGTGGTAATAGGGTGCCGAGATAAACGATCACTGTGATCATATTGAATGGCAGCGCAGGCTTGAAAGGCTGATTCCTATCCCTGTTTTCAGGGTTTTTATTGCAACGTTCTTGTTTCAGGCTCTACAGTACTTGCAGACAGTGCATTGTAACAAGACTGTTTCATCTGGATATGCACCAGATATGCACTAGATATCTTCTCTGTTTTTCACACAGAGAGTTGTGAGTCTGTGGAATTCTCTGCCTCAGAGGGCGTTGGAGGTCGGTTCCCTGGATACTTTCAAGAGAGAACTAGACAGGGCTCTTAAAGATAGCGGAGTCAAGGGATATGGGGAGAAGGCAGGAACGGGGTACTGATTGGGGATGATTAGCCATGATCACATTGAACGGCTTGAAGGGCCAAATGGCCTACTCCTGAACCTATTGTCTATTGTCCCCCCCTCCTTTCACCTACATTTCTTCTTCTAGCTTGACAATTCACGACTCTTCCTTCTTTATTGCCTCACACCTCCTGTTTTTTTCTTCTCTAGCCTTTATCCAACCCACTATCTATCAATTTCCCCCTTGCCGGCGTTCGCCTATTACCTGACACTCTTTGTCCTGCCACTCCTCTCTTCCAGCTTTCATCTACCTCGCAGCCACCAATAATCAGTGTGAGGAAGGGTCCCGACCCAAAATGTCACCCATCCATGTCCTCCTGAGATGTTGCCTGAGCGGCTGAGATACTCTAGCACTTTGTGTTTTCGAGTGTACCAGGCATGTTTTCCTGAGAGACAACATAAATGTCATGCCTATCTTCACCCGGGTTTGCTGCTCCTGTAGTCTATCTCCTCTACCACAACTCCAATGCACCCTACTCTTCTTTCTGCTGTATCCTAACCACCTAACCCACTCACACAAAACATTGATGGTTCAGTAATGGGGTCAGCTATAGCTGGGCGTCTCACTGGTCTTATATCAAGAAACAACTTCTTCTGACTTTTCATATGATTTAATAATAATAATAATAATGGATGGGATTTATATAGCGCCTTTCTAATACTCAAGGCGCTTGAGTATTTAATATGGATATTTCCAATATCCATTTAATAGATGGATATTGGAAAGAGGGATCATCGACTTGATCAGGGAAGGTGGGAAGGATTAGAGAGGGAATGGAAAAAATCAGTGAGTAAAATTCAGGAATAAAGAGAGTGAGATGGATATTGATAGGAGGTAATAGCTACCGGCAAAAAAAGAATGTGCAGGAAAGAACTGCAGATGCTGGTTCAAATCGAAGATAGACACAGAAAGCTGGAGTAACTAAGTGAGACCGGCAGCATCTCTGGAGAGCACCCATTACTTCTCTACAGAGATGTTGCCTGTCCCACTGAGTCACTCCAGCTTTTTGTGTCTATCTTCGGAAAAAAAAGAATGGTGACTTGGACGGGAAATGTGGTTTTGGAGGCATGGAATGAATTTGGAGAATCTGGTGATATTTGAGAGAGGAAGCATCAACATTAGTGAGTTGCAAATGGATGCTGGAGAGTGACTAGTGTTATTGGACTTAGCAGAGTTGTAGTTGTTTAGGTATTGCAGATGCTTGTGTATATTACAGATCCATGTGCTTAGTCTTACAAATGCATCTAATCGCTCAGGGTATGTTCATTTCTGCTATGTATAATTCACAGCATTATGCCTGATTTTCACGTGAATAACATCACCTGAATGATTTCCATAATGTAAATGACCGGCAAGGAGACAGTGAAACATTTTCCAGCGTAGTGCTGTGGAGATTGGCACCTTTCCAAACTCAGGTGATACCAATTATTTGCCATCCCATTAATAGACATTTGAATGAATATTTTATTATCAAATGTGACAAGTCACAGTGAAATTCTTTGCTTGCATACCCAAGGTATGCGATGTGTTTAAGAAAGAACTGCAGATGCTCGAAACATCGAAGGTAGACAAAAATGCTGGAGAAACTCGGCGGGTGAGGCAACGAAGGAATAGGTGACGTAATCTTCGCTCCATAGCTGCTGCCTCACCCGGCATTTTTGTCTACCAAGGTATGCGAAAGTCGCCTCATAAATGGCGCAGACAAAGTTACAAAATATCCCGCGCCAGGTACTTCCCCCTCCCCCCCTCGGCGGGTCCTCTTTTGTTGACATTTATAAAGTGTAACCTATATTGGAGAAGAACAAAACTCAAATTGTGTAATGGTGTTAGACACACCACTCAGTCTGCAGAATTCATCAACTACATCTATCTTTCTAAACAGTTGCAATTGCAGGTACTAATTCTGCTGATACCATTAATTTTCTGCAAAAGTGCTGCCTGTACAGTCTTTCGAATGTGTTCTCTATTTATGTGGATTTCCAGCTCCTGATTGATTTCACTTTGGTGCTTGAATCCATGTCACTGAGGTGGTTGGCAGCTCGTGCTGCAGCTAATGTCACTTCTGGCCTTGGTGGGGTTGTAGTCTTTTTTTTAGAGATGCAGCACGGAAACAGACCCTTCGGCCCACCCAGTCCACAGCGACCAGCGATCCCAACACATTAACACTATCCTACACGCACTATGGACAATTTACACATACAACAAGCCAATTAACCTACATACCCGTACATCTTTGGAGTGTGCGAGGAAAGCGAAGATCTCGGAGAAAACCCATGTGGTCACGGGGTGAACGTATACTCTGTCCAGACAGCACCCGTGGTCGGGATCGAACCGGGGTCTCAGCAACTCTACCGCTGCACCACCATCCTGCAGCATATGATTGTGTGAACCTGCTCACAGCATTAACTCTGCAAAGTTTGTCATGCATGGATTTGTATTTCAACTAAATCTGATCCTGCAAAGTGAAAGGGGCCAGTCTGCAGGTAATTCAATACATTATCGTACCCTTATTCTGATTATAGAGAATGCACATGACATGTTATACCACTCTCTTTCAAAGTCAGAGTTCACATTTATTCCATATCTTCCAACTCACCTTATTCATAGAATCGGTATGTCACTAATGGTTATTCAGTTCATTAAGGCTGACCAGGTTTCCAGCAGAGGGGTCTAGTTAGTTGCATTCCACTGCTCTGTGTCTCCTGTTGCATGAATTGCCAAAGGTTAGTTTACAGGCATGGCAAGTACTTAGAAAAGCTGACTTGCTTATTACTTGTAGAATTAAATATGATGTACAGGGAGTTATGGTTCAGTTAATCAGGCCTCAGCTGAGGTATTGTGCAGCAGTGGTCTCTTTAAGCAACACTATTACTGAATTGGAAGCAGTTCTGAGATGTTTTAAACTAATACCTGGAATGGGCGGGTTGTTGTAGGGTCATACAACTCGGAAACAAGCCCTTCAGCCCAACGTGTTCATGCCGACCAAGATGAACCTCATCTGAGTCAGTCCCATTTGCTCTTGTCTGGTCCATATTCTCTCTAAACCTTTCTCATCGTAACTGTCCAAATTCTTTCAAATTTTGTTTTTTTACCCACCTCAACTAATTCCTAAGGCAGCTTGTTCCATATATGCACAACCCTCTGTGTGAAAAAATGCTCCTCAGGTTCCTATTAAATTTTCCTCCTCTTATCTTAAAGCTATGCCCTCTGGCTCTTGATTCCTTTACCCTGGGGAAAGGAACATAGAAAATAGGTGCAGGAAGAGGCCATTCGGCCCTTCGAGCCAGCGCCTCCATTCATCGTGATCATGGCTGATCGTCCCCAATCAATAACCCGTGCCTGCCTTCTCCCCATATCCCTTGATTCCACTAGCCCCTAGAGTTCTATCTAACTCTCTCTTAAATCCATCCAGTGATTTGGCCTCCACTGCTCTCTGTGGCAGGGAATTCCACAATTCACAACTCTCTGGGTGAAAAAGTTTTTTCTCACCTCAGTCTTAAATGGCCTCCCCTTTATTCTAAGACTGTAGCCCCTGGTTCTGGACTCGCCCAACATTGGGAACATTTTTCCGCCATCCCAGGGATCAATCTCTTGGACCTACGCTGCACTGCCGCAATCACAAGGAAGTCCTTCCTCAAATTAGGAGACCAAAACTGTACACGGTACTCCAGATGTGGTCTTACCAGAGCCCTATACAACTGCAGAAGAACCTCTTTACTCCTATACTGAAATCCTCTTGTTATGAAGGCCAACATTCCATTAGCTTTCTTCACTCCCTGCTGTACCTGCACGCCAACTTTCAGTGACTGGTGTACAAGGACACCCAGGTCTCGCTGCACCTCCCCCTTACCTAACCTATTTCCATTGAGATAATAATCTGCCCCCTTGTTTTTGCCGCCAAACTGGATAACCTCAAATTTATCTATATTATACTGCATCTGCCACACATCTGCCCACTCACTCAACCTGTCCAGGTCACCCTGCAACCTCCTAACATCCTCTTCACTGTTCACACTGCCACCCGGCTTGTTGTCAACCGCAAACCTGCTAGTGCTGCTCCTAATTCCCTCTTCCAAATCATTAATATATATGGTAAACAGTTGTGGCCCCAACACTGAGCCTTGCGGCACTCCACTCGCCACTGCCTGCCATTCTGAAAATAGCCCGTTCACTCCTACTCTTTGCTTCCTGTCTGCCAACCAATTTTCTATCCATGTCAACACCCTACCCCCAATACCATGTGGTCTAATTTTAGTCATAAGTCTCCTGTGCGGGACCTTATCAAAGGCTTTCTGAAAGTTTAGATAGACTACATCCACTGGCTCCTCTTCATCCATTTTACTTGTCACATCCTCGAAAAATTCCAGAAGATTAGTCAAGCATGATTTCCCTTTCATAAATCCATGTTGACTTGGACTAATCCTTTTACTGCTATCCAAATACCCCATTATTACCTCTTTACTAATTGACTCCAGCATCTTTCCCACCACCGAAGCCAGGCTAACTGGCCTGTAATTCCGTTTTCTCTCTCGCTCCTTTCTTGAAAAGTGGGATAACATTAGCTATCCTCCAATCCCCAGGAACTGATCCTGAATCTATTGAACATTGGAAAATGATCACCAATGCGTCCACTATTTCTAGCCACCTCCCTGAGAACCCTTGGATGCAGACCATCAGGCCCAGGGGATTTATCATCCTTCAGTCCCATTAGCCTACCCAATATTATTCACTGGATGTTTTCAAGAGAGATTTAGATATAGCTCTGAGGGCTAACGGGACCAAGGGATATGGGGAGAAAGCAGGAACGGGGTACTAATTTTGGATGATCGGCCATGATCGTATTGAATGGCGGTGCTGGCTCGAAAGGTCGAATAACTGACTTCTGCACCTATTTTCTATGTTTCTAACCTATCACTCTTCAACACTAACTAGTTATCAATTAAAGATGGATGGGTAAATTTGAGGGACATGACACTTTTGCACTCCAAGGGTGGTGGAAGCAATCTTTGAATACTTTGAAGGCAGCGACAGAACTGTTCTTAATAAGCAAAGTGGTGGAAAAGTGAAAGGAAGATAGGAATATGAAGTTTAAGTTCCAAACAGATCAACCAAAAAAGCACACTGTGGAATTATTGATTGTTTAACTAACATCCTCTCAGACACAATATACAATAGACAATAGGTGCAGGAGTAGGCCATTCGGCCCTTCGAGCCAGCACCGCCATTCAATGTGATCACGGCTGATCATCCCCAATCAGTACCCCGTTCCTGCCTTCTCCCCATATCCCCTGCCTCCGCTATCTTTAAGAGCCCTATCTAGGTCTCTCTTGAAAGTATCCAGAGAATTCCACAGACTCACAACTCTGTGTGTGAAAAAATCACAAAGGCAGGGCAGGACATAATTCTCTTAAATCAAACTGCATTACTGTCAGAATATCAGTTTGTATCTTGCAATATGGATGTTTAAGCCATTATCACGATAGTCTTGAGAATTCTCTGAAGTTATTGCAATCCGTTGCATTAAGTTGTCATCAAATAGCATAAATTACCAAAAGCTGACCAAGAAGATAGGTTCTAAAGATCACCTCAATGCAGGAAAGATGGAGTTTAGAGAAAGAACCTGAGAGCTCAATGGAAGTCAATAGACAATAGGTGCAGGAGCAGGCCATTCGGCCCTTCGAGCCAGCACCACCATTCAATGTGATCATGGCTGATCATTCCCAATCAGTACCCCGTTCCTGCCTTCTCCCCATATCCCCTGATACAGCAATTTTTAAGAGCCCTATCTAGCTCTCTCTTGAAAGCATCCAGAGAACCTGCCTCCACTGCCCTCTGAGGCAGAGAATTCCACAGACTCACCACTCTCTGTGAGAAAAGTGTTTCCTCATCTCCGTTCTAAATGGCTTACTCCTTATTCTTAAACTGTGGCCTCTGGTTCTGGACTCCCCCAACATCGGGAACATGTTTCCTGCCTCCAGCGTGTCCAAACCCTTAACAATCTTATATGTTTCAATGAGATACCCTCTCATCCTCCTAAACTCCAGAGTGTACAAGCCCAGCTGCTCCATTCTCTCAGCGTATGACTGTCCCGCCATCCTGGGAATTAACCTTGTAAACCTACGCTGCACTCCCTCAATAGCAAGAATGTCATTCCTTAAATTAGGGGGCCAAAACTGCACACAAAACTCCAGGTGTGGTCTCACTAGGGCTCTGTACAACTGCAGAAGGACCTCTTTGCTCCTATATTCGATTCCTCTTGTTATAAAGGCCAACATGCCATTCGCTTTCTTCACTGCCTGCTGTACCTGCATGCTTACTTTCATAGACTGATGTACAAAGACCCCCAGATCCCGTTGTACTTCCCCTTTTCCCAACTTGATGCCATTTAGATATTAATCTGCCTTCCTGTTTTTGCAACCAAAGTGGATAACCTCACATTTATCCGTGAGAATGTGGTCACAGTCTGAAGCCATTTTAAAATAGAAGAGAAATGTATTCCAGCAAACTGCTGCTGACATTTCACCAGAGATGCATTCCCCACGTATTTCCTGTGATAGATTTACCCTCACGTGCCAAAAACATCACTCAGCACCCACCTACTCTAGAGGCAATTTACAACGGCCAATTAACCCTGCCAGCAAACCTTTGTGACATGAGAAGAAGCCAGGGAACAAACATACAGTCCAATCACAGGTACAACGTGCAAAATTTCTACAGCAACAGCACCCATGCTGAGAATCAAACCCAGGTGCTGGGAAGATGTGCAGCATCCATACTAACCATTATTCCACCCCAGAAATGTGGTCATCTTCTAGATCCATCTACTCCCTCGATCAGTGGCCATCTCTTGTGTGAACAGCTCATATCTTTTCAAGGTTTGTCACTGAACATTACTTGGTTTATTTTCATGATTTTGGAAGAATAACTTAAGATTGCTGCACTAAAGTATGGTTAATTAATTTGATTGTGCCCTGTATAGATCAAAAGCTAAAACATGCTTGAAATATCTTGTGCAGTTTGAACACTAACTTTAAAAGCTTGTCAATCTATTTACTGACAGGTGATCTGGAAAAGTGCCAAAAAAGCCAATTTGAAATTTGGATTTTAAATGATGCAGAGAATTTGCACAACAAAGCTGATTTCCAATAGAGTGAAGCTTGAAGGAAGAGATATCCATCAGGAATAATTGAACAGAGAAGGGCTCCGATTATTGTTTCTGAACACTTGGCCACAACCAAGGTTGTGAAGAATTTCCTGCCACATTTTATGGAGCTGAGGAATTATACAGTAAAGTGTTTGTGCTGAGTCAGAAAGTCTCAGGTGGGGTTTGTGGTTTTTGCTGCAACTTCTCCAAACTCAGGAAAGACCTCAAATTCTTCAATTCCCTGATGGTGACGTGAATGCTACCTAAAATGCAGGATTCATTCAGCATTGGTATCTTTGCTGCTAAATACAGCAGTGAAAGTCCTCAGCTTGGAAAGAGATTGTGAAAAGCACCATTAATTGAGAGGTTATTTGCCAACGGTATCTGGAAATTATGAAATGCACAATGAAATCCCCCAAAAATGATGTGACCCAATTTAATACAATCATGAGCAGCAATTGAAATAAATGTCCTGGCGAGTACTTTAATTTAAAGAGAAGTTTATAAAAAAAGTCTAGACTAGTCACGTTTAATAACAGGAGAGTGTTGAGGACATTGTGCATTGTACAAACAAAATGTTTAATGGTAACAAAAGTAGTTTGGCAAGTTATTGACTGCATTTACAAATTTAGAGAATTCAAATTCAGTAGTTCTAGCTATTGCTAATATTTTAGTATTTAATATAAAATAACTATATGAAACGACCAAAGCTAGGTTAAGATTAAAGTCAGCAGTGTAAAAATCATGAGATATTGGTGTTGATTTATTATTGCCATGTGACATAATTACACTGACTTTCCATTCAAAAGGTATATAAAGTACAAACTGAGACCTCCGAGAAGGAATTTAAATGAATCAAGTATATAAAGTGGAGTAATCCAAGGAGACAGAAAACATTGAACAGTGCAGCACAGTAATTGGCTCTTTGGCCCACCGTGTCTGAGCCGATCATGATCCCGACTTAAACTAATCTTCTCTGCCATATCCCTCAATTCCTTGTGCTAAAGCCTCTTAAACACCGCTGTAACTTTGCCCTTAACGCCATAACACTATGTCCTCTAGCCTTTGACATTTCCACCCTGAGAAAATGGTTTTGACTATCTATCCTATCTATGCTTTTCATAATTTTATATTTTTCCATCATGTCTCCCATCAACCTCCGATGCTCCAGAAATAAACAATCCAAGTTTGTCCAACCTTTCCTTATAAACTTAGACCACAAGATCCCTCGGTACACCATTGCCGTTAAAGGCCTTCCCATTAATTGTATACTTTCCCTCACATCCGAACACCCAAAGTGCAACATCTCACACTTGCACGTATCAAACTTCACCTGGCCTTTCTCCGCCCACACCTGTAAATGATCTAAGTCCTGCCTTGTCCTCTGACAGCCTTCGTCACTGTCTGCAGTTCCACCAAAGTTGGTGTCATTTGAAAACTTACTAACCAACTCATCTACATTTACATCGGTTCTTAATACAGTATATAATCAGAAACAGCAAATCCCTGCAGAACTCTACTGATCACAGACATCTAGCCAAAATGACACTCTTGTACCCTCTGTCTTCCATGGGTTCGCAAGCTTTGAATCCAAGTCACTGGATCCCATGCATCTTAATCTTCTTGATTGGCATACCATGGGGAACTTTATCAAATGCCCAACAAAAATCTATGTAGTCAACATCCACTGTGCTACCCTTCAATCAGCTGTGTCACCTCCTCAAAAAACTCAAGTTAGTAAGATGTGACTTGACATCAAAAACATCACCAATTGGCTCATTCTCTTCCAAATGTGCTTAAATTCTATCCCAAAGAATTTTCCTTTCTAGAGTCCAGAACCAGGGGTCACTGTTTAAGAATAAGGGGTAGGCCATTTAGCACTGAGATGAGGAAAAACCTTTTCACCCAGAGAGTTGTGAATCTGTGGAATTCTCTGCCAATTCACTTGATGTTTTCAAGAGAGTTAGATTTAGCTCTCAGGGCTAACGGAATCAAGGGATATGGGGAAAAAGCAGGAATGGGGTACTGAGTTTGGATGATCATATTGAATGGTGGTGCTGGTTCGAAGGCACGTATTTTCTATTTTTCTCCATCCAATGGCTTCCCTGCCACCGACTTAAGTTTCTCCAACCTATAGATTCCTGAATTGTCTCTACTTAAAGAAACAACATTGGCTACTCTCCAGTCTTCCGGGACCTTGCCTGAGACTAGTGAGGATATAAGGATCTTTGTCAAGCCCCCTGCAATCTCCTCCCTTGCCTTTCTCGATAACCTGGGAAAGATCATGTCAGGCTGTGGGGTTTTATCCACCTTAATGCTTTTCCAAAGACCCTCGCCACATCCTTGATCTCAAACTGCCTGAGTATATTAATATGCCTCCCAATGATCCCACTGTGCTTATATTCTTCTCCTAGGTGAATAGGATCCAATTGCAGAGGGATGCGCAGGGATCCCAGTTCTGTGAGTTTGGTAACCAGCTTGGAGGGGATAATTGTGTTAAATGCCGAGCTGTAATCGATGAATAACAGCCTGACATATGAGTTTTTGTTGTCTAAGTGGTCCAGAGTGGAGTGGAGAGCCAGCGAGATTGCATCCACCGTTGATCTGTTGTGGCGGTAAGCAAACTGCAGTGGGTCCACGCTTTTGTCGAGGTAGGAGTTGATTTGCTCCATGATCAACCTCTCAAAGCAGTTCATCACCACCGGCGTTAGTGCCACTGGTCGATAGTCATTGAGGCACGTCACCTTACTCTTCTTGGGCACTGGTATAATTGATGCCCTTTTAAAGCAGGTGGGGACCTCGGACCTCAGAGGTGAGAGATTGAAAATGTCAGTAAAAACTCCAGCTAGTTGGTCCGCACAGGTTTTTAGAACACGACCGGGCATACCATCAGGTCCAGGCACTTTTCGGGGGTTTACCCCTCTGAAGGAATTCCTGACGTCGGAGTATAGAAGAGAGATCGAGTAAATGTCCATATGGTGCCAGCGCAATAACCTGGCCCTCAACACCAGCAAAACCAAGGAACTGATTGTGGACTTTGGAAGGAGTTGGAGGAGGACCCACAGCCCCATTTATATCAACGGTTGAAAGGGTCAAGAGCTTCAAATTCCTGGGCGTGCACATCTCTGAAGATCTTTCCTGGTCCGAGAACACTAATGCAATTATAAAGAAAGCTCATCAGCGCCTCTACTTCCTGAGAAGATTTGTCAAGGAGGACTCTCTCTAGCTTCTACAGGTGCACAGTAGAGCATGCTGACCGGTTGCATCGTGGCTTGGTTCGGCAATTTGAGTGCCCTGCAGAGGAAAAGACTACAAAAAGTAGTAAATACTGCCCAGTCCATCATCGGCTCTGACCTTCCTTCCATCGAGGGGATTTATCGCAGTCGCTGCCTCAAAAAGGCTGGCAGTATCATCAAAGACCCACACCATCCTGACCCCACACTCATCTCCCTGCTTCCTTCAGGTAGAAGAGACAGGAGCCTGAAGACTGCAACAACCAGGTTCAGGAAAAGCTACTTCCCCACAGCCATCAGACTATTAAACCTGGCTCGGACAAAACTCTGATTATTAATAACCCATTATCTGTTATTTGCACTTTATCCGTTTATTTATTCATGTGTGTATATATTTATATTATGGTATATGGACACACTTATCTGTTTTGTAGTTAATGACTACTATGTTCTGTGTGCTGAAGCAAAGCAAGAATTTCATTGTCCTATACAGGGACACATGACAATAAACTCACTTGAACTTGAATACATATGTAAAGTATTAATTTAGTGCCTTGAGTATTAGAAAGGCGCTATATAAATCCCATCCATTATTATTATTATTATTACTTCCCTCAACTCCAAGCATAAATTCCCTCCTTTACCCTTGAATTATCTTACCTGCTGCCTAGTTGGGTTCTTGATTTAATGCAGGTTTAAAAATATTTGAGATTTTCTTAAATCAGACTTGACAATAACATTTTATGAACCCTTTAGCCTGCCTGAGTTCCTTCCTGCTTGCTCTATATTCCTCAAAGGCCCTGCTAATTTCATCTTCCTAAACATCATATATGCTTCTTTTTTGCTATTTTGACCAAATTTATAACTTCTCTGGTCATCCAAAGTTCCCCAATCTTGTTAACCGTACCCATTCTCTTTACCCGAATATGCTGGCCCTGAACTTTGATTAGCTGGCCTTTACATTACTCTCACATGTCTGATGTGGACTTATCCCAATAGTCTCTGATCCCAACGTATTCTCTCCAACTCCTGCCTAATAATGTTTTAATCTGTTTTACCCCCAATTTAATTATTTCCTCCAAGATCCAGATTGATCCTTATTCTTGGCTATCTTAAAACTAATGGTGTAGGAAGAAACTGCAGATGCTGGTTTAAACCGAAGATGCTGGAGTAACTCAGTGGGACAAGCAGCATCCATGGAGAAAATGAATGGGTGACGTTTCAGGTCGAGATCGTTCTTCAAACTAATGGAGTTGTGATCATTGTTCCCAGAGTGCTTGTCCAGTGAAACGCCAGTCACTAGGTCAAGAAAAAAAAAGACACAAATTGCTGGAGTAACTTAACAGATCAGGCAGCATCACTGGAAAACATGGATGTGACATTTTGGATCGGAACAATTCTCAGAAGTTACTGTACTTTGTAAACCAGCATCTACCAAGTCTACCATTCACTTGCTCAGGCGTGTTTCCAAATATTGTCCCTCCTTGAATTGGTCTACCAACATACTGTTTCAAGAAACCTTTTTTGGATACACCTGAAAAACATCTGCCCCGTTTGCACCTGAAAGATCCCAGTCAATGGAATCTGTGGAATTCTCTGCCTGTCTGTGGAATTCTCTGCCTCAGAGGGCAGTGGAGGCGGGTTCTCTGGATGCTGTCAAGAAAGTGCTAGATAGGGCTCTTAAAAATAGTGGAGTCAGGGGATATGGGGAGAAAGCAGAATCGGGGTACTGATCAGCCATGATCACATTGAATGGCGGTGCTGGCTCGAAGGGCCGAATGGTCTACTCCTGTACCTATTGTCTATTGTCAATGTAAGGGAAGTGAAAAATCACCCACCATGACAATCATATTGCTTTTACATTTTTCCGTACCCTGTCTGCAAATCTGTTCCTCTATCACCCCTTGGCTATTGTAAAGTTTACAGTATAATCCCACTAGAGGGATTACACCCTCACTATTTTTGAGCTCTACCCATCATAGTGGCTCAGTGGATTAAACCTTTAGTACGTCATCTCAA
Organism: Amblyraja radiata; assembly: GCF_010909765.2. Lineage (NCBI taxonomy): Eukaryota > Metazoa > Chordata > Chondrichthyes > Rajiformes > Rajidae > Amblyraja > Amblyraja radiata. Next base: position 51,800,028 of record NC_045966.1, read on the forward strand.
TATGAGTGCCACTGTGACATGATTCTCCATGATGAGTAAAGCAACTTCACCTCTTTTCCCTCCCATTTATGTCTGAAACATCGAAACACTGAAACGTTGAGCTGCCAGTCCTGCTCCTCGGAGTCAGTACTGCTACTTCAGTGAAGTAGGGAAAATATTGCTCATTCTCATTTCTTGGTGGCAATGGGAATAATCCTGGGATCACTAACTCCAACATCCTCATACAGTCCTCAAACGGTCTATCTGGAGAATTTTATTTCCTGACCTCTCAATTAATTGGTAAGACACGCACCATGGTGTAAATGACTTTCCCCACCATCTCCCACTCTCCTCAACCCCTATCTACATTGGATATTCTTTCCTCCCTGAGGAATCTCCCTTACACAAATCATGTCAGAAACACCCGTCTTCCTTGCACACTATGGGATCTTCATTGACTGCTGCATTTCTAACTTTTGTTGCTCTCTCTGTGCCATTCCATGTCCCATGGTGCCATCTTCTGGACTATACTTGTGGTGTATCACAATGTTTTTTTAAGTAAGTTTAAAATTTGAAATAATTATTTCCTTTTCAATATTATTGTAATAATTAATGTTTAACACCTCTCCATTCTCCTAATTCCAAGTCCCTGACCTTTAGCACACTCCAGAAGCTGTACTCTATTATTAAGATGCACACTTGCAACAAATATGCAGCATTTAATGTTTATTGACCGATAGTCATGTGTCCCGAGATCCAGTGAGAAGTTTTTTACAATTTGTCTGCCAGCCATGCAGATCGCACCATACTAGGGAAGAAGGGTGCCCATGAGAAGACCAAGATAGCTTTTGGAGGGGGACAGTAGAGATGCAGTTAACTGTAATTAGAGATTAGCCAGGCAGAACTTGAGGTGCTGTTCCACTGGTCTGCATTGGTCAATGGAGGCCAAGGGCAGACAGGTAGGTGTGGGAATGGGATTCAAATGGCTTGCAATCAGGAGATGGCCATAGTGGACAGAGTGCAGCTGCACAGCCACTCTGCATTTGGTCTCACAATGAGGATGAGAGCACTTCCGGAGCATGAAATGCAATTGGAGGTGCAAGTGAACCTGTCTCATATGAAGGGTTGTTTAGCTCCCTGGCTAGTATCAGTGGCCCGGCCCTCCCTTAATTGATCACTGCGTCTCCACGGGGAGAGAGAGGGGTGGAGCCGGGGCTGTGTGCGTGAAGCACAGCGACTGGAGGGGCGGGAGCATTGCCCCGGGACCGTGAGGGAACGCCCCACCTCTCCCTCTCCCCCTTCTCCATTCCCCCTCACACCCCCCCCCCCCCTCCCCGTCAACCTCTTGCTTCCCCTCCACCCCTTTACTCTCTCTCAACCCCTCTCCCCCCTCTACCCGGGGTAGATCTACCCGAGTACATTACTCTCGGCTCATGGCCCCTTTATGCGCGGGGCCCAATTGGGAGTTCTCAGCGGCCCAGAGTCTCCGAATCGGCCGCTACAAATCAACCTACCAGTCAGCGCCACCAGCGTTGGAATCCAGTGCTGCGCCGCCGCTGCTGAAGATTAGATTAGATTAATTTATTGTCATTCAGACCTTTCGGTCTGAACGAAATTTCGTTTCCCTGCAGTCATACATATAATTAAAAAATGACAAAAACACACAATCAACACAAATTTAACATCCACCACAGTGAGTTCACCAAACACCTCCTCACTGTGGTGGAAGGCAAAATCTTAAAGTCTCTGTCTCTTCCCTCTTTGTTCTCCCTCTGCGCCGGTTCAAACTCCGCAGGTCGTCGCTACCGCCGCCACAGCTCCGAGGCCGAGCCGGGTCTCCGCTGCCGCCGCCACGGTTCCGGGGCCGAGCCGGGTCTCCGCTGCCGCCGCCGCCACAGCTCCGTGGCCGAGTCGGGTCTCCGCCGCCGCTGCCGCCGCCACAGCACCGAGGCCGCCAGCTCCGCCATTAGGCCTCGGCGCAGACGGAGACGGGGACGACAGAAAAAAAAGTCGCATCCCCCGAAGGAAGAGACCAAAACATGTTTCTCCCACCCCACCCACACACATACATAACTTAATAAAACAAAATTAACTAAAACATGACAAGGAACAAACAGAAAGAAAAAAAACAGTCGGACTGCAGGTGGGCCGCAGCTGTTAAGCCAGTGCCGCCATCTTGAAGCTAGCTAACGTGGAGGGAGAGTGAGGTAGCGTCAATTACATGGGCTGAGCCTAGCTCTGACGCTCGCTCTCCCTCCACTGGGCTCAAGACACGCTCCCTCAGTGAGGCAGATGTGATCGCTGCCTCCCCTGGTGCTTTTTCATTGCATTTTTATGACGAGACCAGCGAAACTAAATTTAATATCTTCATACGTGAAATAAGTTACGTGAACTAAGGAAGGCGAGGAGAAGGGGTCTACAAACATTACATTGGTGACATACAGAGAGATAGTAACAGGCACACGCTTATTGCCTATGCTCCATGCAGTTTCTGACGGGTTGCGCAATCAGAGGGGAAGCTCAGCTCGTCGCTGCCTCACCTCTCACGGTATTTGCAGCGGAGCTGCGCAAATTTGGCGATTTTGACTATAAAAAATGATTAGTTTCATATAGAAATGACATTTATAACAGATCAGTGGAAAAATCTTTATATTTATTTTATTTTATTATTATTTTTCTTTACTTTTCTTAACAGCTATTTTTATTGGGAGTATGACAGGTGAGACTCTGCCTCCCCTGAGCGCATGTCCCTGCTGCAGAGGCGGCTGGGGTGAAAGGTGAGAACTGGGGGGACGCTACCTGTTTGATCAGTGGGGAGGAAGGGTGAGGACAGAAGTGCGGAATCAAGATATATATAAACCAGTATCTGCTCCTGTTTGCTGCACCAGTCTTGAGATGAGGCTTTTCACTTCATTTCATCTGAAATCTATCTGAAAATGAAGCAACCCCTGACCTTCTCCAGTACAGTTGACCTAGCCCTCACCTGTATCTTGATTCCGCACTTCTGTCCTCACCCTTCCTCCCCACTGATCAAACGGTAGCGTCCCCCGTTCTCACCTTTCACCCCAGCCGCCTCTGACTCATATATATATGTATATATATATATATTTTAACTTTAGCAGGTCAATAAACTTTTCAGGTTTCGTCTGCAGGGTCCTACCTAAAATGTCACCTATCCATGTCCCCCAGAGACCCTCTGAGTTACTCCAGTGTGGGAAGAGGTATAGTATCAGTGGATATGCTGTCCTGAGATCAGGTGGGGGCGGGGGAGGGGAGAAAGGAGGGTGTCAAAGATGATCCTAGAGGATTAGGGCATGAGTTCGTAGCTCATAGGTTCTGCACATGTGTAGAGTCAGCATCAATAAAATCAGTGTTGTGCAGAAAGTGTTAGGACCAGAATATATTTGGAACAAAGACTGATCCATGTAGCCAATGACAAAGTAGGGATAGGTATACGTACCTATACTTTGTGAAAGGAATCAGAGAAACTGGTAAAGATGAGAACAAATGCAACAAGTCGGTAGGTAGTAGATGGGAAATGGTTGGACTCACATTCTAGAAAGCAGAGACCTGAAATAATTGATCACCTGAAATTGAAGGGATTGCAAATGAACATTATTCCTCAGTTTCTCACACAAAATGCAACGGAATTCTTCGGAAATTTAATCTTGGTTGTGAAGAAGTTTTTTAGAAGCAATTATCAGACTTACTGATTTCAATTATCAGATTCCTTTCACAAACTAACATTTCATTCCTTCATTCTAGTGGAAACAAGATCAGTTGTCCAACTTCAGATGAACCTTTTGACACTTCCTTGAATATTACCAGTAACTTCATGGCCTTAAATTATTGTACAATTGCTAATGGCCAATAACTTAATGTTAGTTCTCAAAATGGCTCACAAAGCTGGCCTTTGTTCAATGGTGCAGCGGTAATTGTTGCTGCCTTACAGCGCCAAAGATCTGGGTTTAATCCTGACCACAGGTGCGGTCAGTACAAAGTCTGTACGTTCCTAGTGACCACATGGATTTCTCTGGGTGCTCTTGTTGCTTCCCACGTTCCAAAGACGCACAGGCTTGTAGTTAATTAGCATCCATAAAATGCCCCTAGTGTGTAGGATGGGAAGCTGGGATTTAGTTGGCCAACAGAAAGTGCAAGACATTGATTTTACAATTTACTTAATTTATGCAGTCAGTGCAGTGTGCCAAAGCCCTATTTCCACTGGCTAAAACAGCCTGTTAAACCCCCCCTCCCCCCCCCCCATATAACCTGCTGCCGTTCCACCTCTACCCTTTCTGCTTTCTTGCCCCCCTCGCCATCTGTCTGAAGAAGTACCTCGACCATAAACATCAGCCAACAATGTTCTCCAGATATGTTGCTGCTTTCCCAAGTAACTCCAGCTCTTTGTACATCCTTCCTGTGACTTTCCAGTGCTCTGGCTTTCTCTGACATCCTATTGGTGTGTAACTGATCTATACATTTTTCACTCTCACTGCAGTTGCAGAATAGCAGTTAATGTAATTGAAGACTTATCCCACTCCGATCCAGACTTATTGTAGTTTTGTGCATGTGGATAGGGAAAGAGTGGGCGCAGGATAAAGCCTGGCAGCTAATAAATAGGCTGATACAGATGGAGGGATTTTTTCCACTATATTGTAGAATGTGTATAATTCACATGAGCTGTCTGTGAAGCTGTAGCAAAGATGTTCAGGCTACCTACACCTCACTATAGCAAGAAGACAACCCATTTTATGAGAAGGCTGGACAGACATTGCAAGCCAAAACCTTTTGTGCTCTAACCATTTTATGATTTGGGAGAATTATAGAAACATAGAAAATAGGTGTAGGAGTAGGCCATTCGGCCCTTCGAGCCTGCACCGCCATTCAATATGATCATGGCTGATCATCCAACTCAGTATCCTGTACCTGCCTTCTCTTCATACCCCCTGATCCCTTTAGCCACAAGGGCCACATCTAACTCCCTCTTAAATATAGCCAATGAACTGGCCTCAACTACCTTCTCTGGCAGAGAATTCCAGAGATTCACCACTCTGTGTGTGAAAAAATGTTTTCCTCATCTCAGTCCTAAAAGATTTCCCCCTTATCCTTAAACTGTGACCCTTGTTCTGGACTTCCCCAACATCGGGAACAATCTCCCTGCATCTTGCCTGTCCAACCCCTTAAGAATTTTGTAAGTTTCTATAAGATCCCCCCTCAATCTTTTAAATTCTAGCGAGTACAAGCCGAGTCTATCCAGTCTTTCTTAATATGAAAGTCCTGACATCCCAGAAATCAGTCTGGTGAACCTTCTCTGTACTCCCTCTATGGCAAGAATGTCTTTCCTCAGATTAGGAGACCAAAACTGTACGCAATACTCCAGGTGTGGTCTCACCAAGACCATGTACAACTGCAGTAGAACCTCCCTGCTCCTATACTCAAATCCTTTTGCTATGAATGCTAACATACCATTCGCTTTCTTCACTGCCTGCTGCACCTGCATGCCTACTTTCAATGACTGGTGTACCATGACACCCAGGTCTCGTTGCATCTCCCCCATTTCTAATCGGCCAACATTCAGATAATATTATGCATTCATTATGAATTCAACAGTCAACATGTCAAAGATTCAGAATAATCAATGTCACCAATTAGCCACAGAATGGTCACTGAACACTGCAGAATTAGACTCGCCATACAAATCCACTCATAACAAAGTTTATTCTGTCAAGTCTAGGTGGTCTGAAATGTCAACATGGACATGGTGAGCTGAAGGGCCCGTTTTCCTCTTGCACAACTATGACAGAGCCATCATGGTTCAGGATTTCAACCCAAATTTGAAACTTCTCTAACTTCTACAGGTGCACAGTAGAGAGCATGCTGACCAGTTGCATCGTGGCTTGGTTCGGCAACTTGAGCGCCCTGGACTTACAAAAAGTAGTAAACACTGCCCAGTCCATCATCGGCTCTGACCTTCCTTCCATCGAGGGGATTTATCGAAGTCGCTGCCTCAAAAAGGCTGGCAGTATCATCAAAGACCCACACCATCCTGGCCACACACTCATCTCCCTGCTACCTTCAGGTAGAAGGTACAGGAGCCTGAAGACTGCAACGACCAGGTTCAGGAATAGCTACTTCCCCACAGCCATCAGGCTATTAAACCTGGCTCGGACAAAACTCTGAACATTAATAACCCATTATCTGTTATTTGCACTTTATCAGTTTATTTATTCATGTGTTTTGTAGTCAATGCCTACTATGTTCTGAAGCAAAGCAAGAATTACATTGTCCTATCAGGGACACATGACAATAAACTCACTTGAACTTGAGTACCAATTCTGAACAAACCTCAATACAACGCTCACCAATTCTTGTCATGTATATCAGTGTAAAAGCATACTGTGCATTACCCAATATATATATTTTTTGTAACTGGCATTAAGTTAGAACAGCATTTCTCAACCGGGGTTCCCCGGAACGCTAGGGTTCCTTCCGTGAGATGTCACTAGGGGTTCCGAGATAAAGTGATAAATAGGCTAATCATACGTAAATGCATTTGAATCATTTTTGTGTTTAATTTCTTATTTGTAATTTTATTATACACGTACAGCATTCTTGGAAAATTCTTGGGAATTATAAGTGTCTTCAACCTATTACATAATTTTAAAGTATAATAATCATATGAACATATTTAGCAACGTCTATACGGTGCCAATGTGAAACGGCCTTTAATAGTCAGTGGCACTGCTAGGCCCTGGAAAAAATGGATTGACTTCAAGTGACAAAATTCTTGGATTGAAGACTGAATCTTTGGAAAAATCATGTTGCAAAAGGTAATCTTGAAATGTTTCAACTACTACTGGGGCTTAAGAGTGAAAAAGAATATCAGTAAATTTCAAGTCTTATTGAAACCCACCTGGAAGAACTGTGAATCAAAATCGAACATTATTTTCCCTCCCTTTCAACACAAGTGTATGATTTAGTGAGGGATCCATCCATACTCTGAATCTTCTGCTCATCCTGAGAACTTGACTTTAAGAGAAGAGGAAGAACTTTGTGAGCTGTAGTCTGATCGTACACTCAAGATGAAATTTAGCATCACTGACCTATCCCTGGACAAGTTCTGGATTTCTGTGAAAGAGTAACCTGCCATTCATAGGAAAACAATACATATTGCTGGGGTTTTCAACCTCTTACATGCATGAGCAAGCTTTTCCTTATTTAACAAGTATCAAGAGCAAAGACAGAAATCATCTCCTTTCAGTTGAAGATTAAATTAGTGTTTATCTAAAGTTCGACCCGGAATAAATTATATGTGTCCCAAAAGACATGGACAAGTTGCTCATTAAAGAAGCAAATTTCATTAGTAAATTGGCTTAAAAAATAACATTGTCTTGACCCATATATTGTTCATATGACATATTGCCTTGATTTATCTGATGCCCTTTCAACATTGTAAATAAACTATTAAGTTATTGTGGTAGTTATTATCTGTTTTGTCTGTTTATACATGTTATTTATGACATTAGTTATTTGTTTATTTTTTGTGTTTACAGATATGGCTGATTTTTTTTGTGTGAATGAAAACCTTGGTCTCTTGCACATGCAGTTTGATTTAAATTTTTTTTGCATTGTCAATAAACATGAGAAAATCACGTTCTTTTTTTGCTTAAACCAGTTATCAGAAAAATATATTATGTTTGCCTTATGAACTTTGTTAATGAAAGAGAAAGAGATCTATAAAGATAAATAATAATTTTTATGTTGGGGTTCCCGGAGTCACGAAAATTATTTCAAGGGTTCCACAAGGGTAAAAATGTTGAGAAACGTTGAGTTAGAGCTGTCTTCATTAATCTTGGCAGGTGCTGCAGATTGAATAGCAGAGTTCTTTTTTACTTAGGATGACTTTTTCACATCAGTTGAATTTCTCAAGCATACAGATGTGTTCGAACACTAAAACAAATGATAAATATGTTAGAATTAACACAGCAAACGTGTAGAAATTCAAAATGATTCATGATCTGTTCATGGTAACTACAACCTCATTCACAGTAGTTGCAGCATTAAATATGTAAAGCCCACCTGCCAAACAAGTCAATGCATCTCAGCAACTGGTTCACAACATCAAGATTGCATCAATAATAGTGACTCCTGGATTGTCAATATCAGTGCAGTTGGTATCAGTCATGTTCTGTGCAAACAAACTTAATGTTATGCTATGAACATTAAGGCAGCACAAATCATTGCTTTGGCAAAACATTGTCTACATCAAAGCCAAATGTCTTAGCATAAACACATGCAGTTCATTCATTCAGCTGTTTTTAAAAAAGTTTAGTTTAGAGAAACAGCGCGGAAACAAGCCCTTCGGCCCACCGGGTCCGTGCAGACCAGCGGTCCCCGTATATTAACACTATCCTACACCCACTAGGGACAATTTTTACATTTACTAAGCCAATTTACAACCCTGTAGGCCTTTGGAGTGTGGGAGGAAACCAAAGATCTCAGAGAAAACCTTCGCAGGGTACGGGGAGAACGTACAAACAGCACCCGTAGTCGGGATCGAACCCGGGTTTCCAGCGTTGCATTCGCTGGAAGGCAGCAACTCTACCACTGCACCACCGTGACCACCTTTGTTTCTGTACAGGCTCTTTGTAAGTAGTGACATGCATAAAACTCTCAGACAGCAAGGTCAGGTGGTCATCATGATTTACACTGAACATCTCTAAAAATAGATGGTAGCAATAAAACCAAACTGAAATGCACTTTCAAGACCCAGGTACCTGACCAATGCTGCCATTGCATTTGACAGCTCTTAGCTGGCAATACATTTAAGCAGAAGTGCCCAGGAACAATAGAATCCGTATGCCACATATATATAGGTGAAAAACACTGCTACCTGTGTGGAAAATAGTTAATTCAATTCTAGACCAACACATCTGGTATACTGCATTGATGTGCCAGTCAGAATGCAATTCATTGGCATGTTACAGGTCTTTTAGTCAGGCAACTTGAGGATTGAAACCACTGTGGCCCGTGCCAAGTCCTGTTTATAATCTTCCAAGAATGATTATCATAGCCAGGAATAGCCTATGCCATGATTGTACGTACTTGGTAATTTGCCCGTCACAAATCCTTTACAATAGTTAATAAAGATCCTGCTGGTCATGAATGATCAGCTGTTAAACCATACAATCAGATCAGCCACATCTTAGTAAATGGTCACATGCACTCAAAACATCTCAGCCCCAATTCATTCTCAGGCCAGTCAAAACCTGTCAAAATAAACATTTCGGATCAAAGACCTTGACAATATTGGACAGAAAAGTTAGGTTACAACTTAAAACTCGGCTTCCCAGTTTTAACAAAGTCTTCAAACGATAATATTATCTTTCCACAGATGCTGCCCAATCAATTGAGTTTCCACTGTGTCTTATTTTTATTTCTGCAGAAATGTCAGTTAACATCACAGGTGGACACCTTTCAGAAATGATAAAACAGAACTCACCAGTCACAATGAAAAGGCATCACTGTTCCTCTCCAAGATGCCCCTTGGTCTGCTGACTATTTGCTTCATATTTTTAAATTCCGGATTCCAGCACCGAATCTACTGCATTGTAATCAGTTGTTGCTGTAAACCTCTGAAACAAATTCAGAAAATGCACGCATAAGTAACAGCATTAAATCAATGAGGAGTCAAAGGACGAAGGCCAACATTTTAAAAGTGTGTATACTAATAGTTAACCTTGACAACAAAGAGGGTACAATCACTTTCAGATACACAATTAAACAAGTTACCTTGTCTGAAGGGTGCCAACCCAAAACATCATCTATCCAGGTTCTCCCGAGATGCTGCCCGACCCAGACCTACTCCAGCGCTGTCTTTCATAAATCAGCATAGGTGGTTCCTTGTTTCTACATGGTACCGTGGCTTTTACTTTGTGTTGAAATAACCGGTCATTTCAATCAGGTTGCCTCATCCTACAGATCAGCAAAAATAAATTGTTTGCAAGATCCAATTTAAAAGCCACCACCAGAAAAACTAGCATTTGGTTACAGAATAAAAAAATATGTACTGAGACAAATTGCCCAAATGGCTGATGAAATTGCAATGACAACCTCAAAATACTGACTGCTGCACCAACATTATGAAGGATGCCAGTGATCATTTTGGATAAAGCAAGATTTGGATTTACCAGACAACCAACAATGTTCAATTTCGGAACCAGAACCCCCAACCAGGGAACAAGGATAACAATGCTGGACTGAAGGGCTATTTCAGACAAGTGAAAACAAGGAAGCACTGCCTCAAATATTTCTGACATCCGAATCAGAAAACTGGTGCAAGACAAGTCAACCAGTTGCAAGCATTCAGAATTTCCTACTGGCCCCTTTACCAAAAGTTAAACAGTGCTGTATGTAAAACTTAACTAAGCCAATGAATAGCCCAGCATCACAAGGAAGAAAATTAAAGAGGATGTCCAGTTAAAACTATACGGCAACAATTTGTAAAGAGTTAAGATTTCCGCTTCCTGGGGGTTCATTTTGACTCCAGAATAACATGGAGGGTCCACATTACAAAAGTAATCGAAAAATGCAAAAAAGCCATCAATGTAATGAGATGCTTGGCAGGTTTAGAGTGGGGAGCAGATGTATTATCTCTTAAACGTATTTATGTATCACTGATCAGATCCAGACTAGAGTATGGCAGTATAGCTTATGGGTCAGCATCTAAGTCAGTGTTGTCCGAGTTGGACAAAGTCCAAGCGGAAGCTCTAAGTCTGTATAGGAGGTGTGCGGACGTCACCTGTATGTGCACTACAGGTGGAAACTGGGGAGATGCCGTTGAGACTGCGCCGCAGACAACTAATGGCTAATTACTGGCTAAGCCTTAAGGGTCATGGAGAGAACCACCCAACAAAACAGGTAGTACAGGAGTGCTGGGAGAGAGGGGTGGCTCAGTCTGGAAGCTTCAGCTGGGTTGGAGGAGTTGTGGCAAGGGACATGGGAGTAGAGGACAAAGGGTTCTGCCCTGCAGTATTGTGGCCATCTGTGCCAATATGGTTACTGAACATCCCAAAAGTTGATCTGGAGATATGGGAGGCAAAAAGGAGGAACAAAAATTCAGACCTAAAGACAGAATATCATAGCCATATAGATAATAGATACAGGGAACACCTCTTAATTTTCACAGATGGATCAAAGGATCCAGTAGCTAAAACAACAGGGGCGGCTGTGGTAGTCCAGGGGATGAATGTTGAGCTTTACAAAAGAACAAACAACTATTTGACAGTATATACAGTGGAACTGTACGCTATTTTGATGGCAGTTCGGTGGATGGAACAGGTGCAACCATGTAAAGTAGTAATACGTAGCGACTCATTATCTGCAATCCAGAGTATTGGGTCTGGTGCATCCCATAGGCGGCCTGACTTAGTTTATGAAATCCTGCTACTATTAAGCCAAGTGACAAGGAGGGGCAGTGACGTGACTTTGTTGTGGGTCCCAGCACACATTGGTGTTCTAGGGAATGAAAAGGTGGATAAATTGGCAAAAGAGGCTGTAAAAAAAGAAACATAGAGGTAAACTTACAACTATCCAAATCTGAAGGAAAACACATTGTGTAGAAGAAAATAAATCAGGAATGGCAACAATACTGGGAACAGGAGACAAAGGGGAGACGCCTCTATTCACTACAAAACAGAGTGGGCATTACAGCAAGAAGAGGGGGGAACAGGTAGTATTAACAAGATTGAGGATAGGACACACTCACCTGAACAGCACATTAAAAATATTGGGAAAACACCCTACTGGGCTGTGTGAGGAATGCCATCAACCAGAAACAGTTCAGCATGCCCAAGTTGCATGTAGGAGATATCAGACAGAAAGAGGATTTATGATCATTGAAATGAGGAAAATTGGATTGACAGAAATATCAGTAAAGAACATTCTAGAGTGTGGAGGGAAAGGAAAAGGAATAAAGTTGTTGTTTGATTTCTTGAGGGCCTCTGGGCTTATAAAAAGGATCTAATATAAAGATATGAGTACTGTGGAATGAAGCCAGAAGGTGGCAGCAATGCAACATTGCGGATGCCGGCTACCGTAAAACTCCAAAGAAAAAGAAGAAGAAGCATAGCCCAGCAGTTCCTCAAACATGGCACCATTATTCAAGGGCTGTGCACCGTTTGCTTGAGTACAAAGACAAACCTTTAGCCAAAGTCCTTCTGTGAGTACCAACGGCTGTGCAGTGCAAACTTGCAGGAAATATAAAGTAGAACGACCAAAATGCTACTTTAGTGGTGAAACCAAGTGCTTACGCTTACAAGCTGACATACACTATTGACAATTAAAAAAATCAAGACAAACAAATTACCTGAAACATACCTGGTTTGCTTGGAGCTACAACTCCCATTTCATTGAAGCAGTGACACATATCTGAAGATGGTGCTCCAGTGCAAGCAACCTCTCAAAACCATTCAGTGCCAATTTAACCGCTCTGCAAAAGTGACATGGAAGCGCAGATTAAAATGACAATTAAAATTCCACATAATGTACAAGACAAACTAAAAATGTATTCTAAAAAGCTTATAATGAGGATAGCCAACAATAAGACTAATGTGCATCCACATCCTGGCCAATGGTGAAGTCCCAATTTAACATTGCAGCCCTTGAACTATATCTGCATTTCCTTGGTGTTGTACACGTGACAATAATGACATCAACATCAAACCAAGTTTCAGATGTGAAGCCCAAATAACACAAGTTTCATAACTGAAGCAACTTATGAAATATAACTAGTATATTGCACATATCAAAAGTATGACTTTCATTTGTGCCATGTTAAAAACTCAGGATATTTGTTTTTGCAACAAAAACAATCATTACCTGGTAGTGTATATTTAAGAGGGAGTTAGATGTGGCCCTTGTGGCTAAAGGGATTAGGGGGTATGGAGCGAAGGCAGGTACAGGATACTGAGTTGGATGATCAGCCATGATCATATTGAATGGCAGTGCAGGCTCGAAGGGCCGAATGGCCTACTCCTGCACCTATTTTCTATGTAGCCACATTGACAGGTCAAACATTAAATGAAACAGTAATCATGTATGCAACCGTACTAGGACCACCCATACAGGTGAATGCAGTGGTCCACTCTAGGATGCAGTGCTGCCCTGGCGTATTGTTAACCATCACCAAAACGGCAACAATTAACTGCCAGGTTATCAGCCATTCATTTCCCAGTGATGTAACGCCAGCACAGGCACAGCAAAGCACAGGGCAGCTGACTTACCACTGGGAGGTTTAAAAGCAGCACCTACCAAAGATCCCATAGCAAGCAAGGTAGATCACTCGACGAAAAAGACGTAGTACGGTCATGGGCAGATTCATGGGTAATATTCAGCCCCATTTCCGTAACCGGCTTCCGCCTCCGCACCAAAGATCCCATAGCGGAGCAGATACTAGTGCGGAGACGGAAGCCGGTTACGGAAACATCCTCGTAAAAATAAGTTATTTGGTAAAAAACTTTTCAGAATTAAAATTTATTTAACACAAACTGTTCCCCCGCAACGTTGATTACACTGCGAGTCGGGTTACTGAAATGGATGAAAAAGGCCCACGTTCGCTCCGTTGCGTACTACATGCAAGCCCATTGCATTTAGAAGGAGTGGTCGATCGTGCTCCGCCATAGGATCTTTGGCACCTACTAGATCAGGAATCTTTTCTGGGAGATGGGCAAGTTGCACACGCAAGGAGAAAGTTACTTATGGGCACTTTCTCACCTTCAACCCCTAGATCACACAACACCCTAATCCTGTCTCAACATTGGCTCCTCATTTATCTAGCAATATACACACCCAAGTTATGTTCACCCCACTGGTACTCGAGCCTTCAGTTGCCTAGGACTTCCCTTCCAGGCCTCCAAGTTTCCAACCAAAAGCATAGATCACTGCTTCTCACTCCCTCTGCAGGCCAGCGTCAAGCTACTTTGAATAGCAGCTGAAGACAATCTATCTGGAAATGTTTGCTAATTTAAACCATTTAGCATCTCCTAACTAATAACTAAAAAAACACAAAAGTGCTGGAGTAACTCAGTGGGTCAGGCAGCACCACTGGAGTCTGAAGGGGTCCTCCTTCAGACTCCATTGACAGTTCCCGGTTTCTAACTAATAACCAAAAATGAGTAACTACACAAACAGGTCGACTTGAAAAACAACAAATTTCATTTAAAGGAGCCAAGATACAAACTTGGGCTTGCTAAGAGGTATCAAAAGAAGGCATGGAGTGGCCTTATCGTAGTGTACAACATCATGGATAAAGTGAACACTCAGAATTTTGCCAATGTGGAAGATTATAAAACTAGAGCACATGGGCTCAAGGGAAGGAGAGCTAAGACATATTTCTCACTCAGAGGGCAGTCCACACCTGCAACAAGTTGCCTGAGAAACCTATAGAAGCAGATATAGAAACAACATTTGGACAAATGCATGGATAGAAAGTTCAGAGGGATATGGATGAAATTCCAGAAAGAAAACTTGTTCAGCATGGATAAGGTGGGCTGAAGGGGCTGTTTCCATGCTGTATGGCTCAGATTATCTGGTTAGAAATATACAGCTCAGAGTCTGGAGAAGGGTCTCGACCCAAAACATCACCCATTCTTTCTCTCCAAAGATGCTGCCTGCCCCACTGAGTTGCTCCAACACTTTGTGTCTACCTTCTATGACTTCAGACTTCTCTATGCTGGGGAAAGGTCCCAACCAAAACCGTCAACTATCCATGCCGTGAGTGAGTTTATCGTGTGATAGGAGCAGAATTAGGCCATATGGCCTATTAAATCTACTCCACCATTCAATTATGGCTGATCTATCTCCCCCTCCTAACCCCATTAGATATAGAACCTGGAAACAAGCCCTTCGGCCCTCCGAATCCATGCCGACCATTAACAATCTGTTCTTACCCAATTTATACATCCACTGCCTACAACAAAGGATCATTCTACAGAGCTCCATCACAACTTTGTATTTTTTTGTTCTATGACTAGCGCAACCGGCTGAGCTGCAAATGCAATTTAAAACAACCGCAGAACCGAGGGAGGGCTAGTATTCAGCTGTGGGCCTGATGCCCACACATGGTGCACACTGCGGCTTGGTGCCGGCACCACCCCTCGCCACACACACACACATCCAGGCCGCTGCAGGAACACAACCCCCGCCTTGTCCACCGCTGGGCCCGGCACCGCCAGTAAACATCGCCTAAGTTCAAACTAAAACCTGCAAACCCATCCAATACAGGGATCCCTGGGTTCCCCAGCAACCCCTCTACCTCCCGGCACGGGCGGCGGTACCGGGCAGGCCGCCCTCTCCCAGGATGGCGGCGGATTACACTCCCTCCCCCCTCATCCTCACCTGGGCATCGACAAGAAGCAAGAGGGACGCCCGGCTCGCCCAACTGCCCTTATATACAGAGCGCCCAGAGACGGGCGCATGCGTGTTGTGGCTGTGACAACTTGCACCAGGCGTCGCCATCTTTACTCAAGGCGGAAGTTGGCTGCCAGCACAGACGCAAAATACTGGAGTAACTCAGCGCGACAACTGTCAGAGAGATTTAGTTGGATGCCAGCATGTGGACACCAAAGATCCTATATAAGATCTTTGGTGGACACAGGCAAAAAAGGAACTGCAGATGCTGGTATATACCAAAGATAGTCACAATGTGCTGGAGTAACAAAAATAACAAAAGAGCACAAGCAACATTCTACAGTATGAAGAAGGATCCCCACCCCAAACATCACTTATTCTTCAGAGATGCTGCCTGACTCGCTCAGTTACTCCAGCATTTTGTGTATTTTTTCAAGGAACAGTAGATGCTGTTGCATGGATTGTCTTTGCATGGACTACAGTTTTTTTTTACATTGAACAGTCCTTGTTTCAGGCTTACACTTGCACCCTGCTTTAGCTCTTTCTCAGCTACATCAATGACCGCATCGGGGCTGCCTCCTGCACCCATGCAGCTAATTTCCACCCTGTCCTTGTCCCTATACCTGTCTGAAGAAAGGTCTCGACCCGAAAAGACACCCATTCCTTCTCTCCAGAAATGCTGCCTCACCCGCTGAGTTACTCCCTCCCTCTCTCTCTCTCCCTCTCTCTCTCTCTCTCTCTCTCTCACTCCCTCTCCCCCCCACTCTCTCCCCCCTCTCTCTCCCTCCCTCGCTGTCTCTCACCATCTCCTCTCTCTCCCTCCCTCTCTTTCTTTCTCCCCTCTCTCCCTCCTCTCTCACTCCATTCTTTCCCTCTCTCTCCCCTTCTCTCGCTCTCCCCTTCTCCCTCTCCTCGATCCCCACACTTTCTCTCTCCTTCCCTCTCTCTCCCTTTCCCTCTCTCTCCCCTTCCCTCCCCCCTCTCTCACCCTCTCTCTCCCCCCCTCTCTCCTCCCCTCTCTCTCTCCCTCTCTCTCCTCCTCTCTCTCCCCCCTCTCTCTCTCCTCCCTCTCTCTCGCCCTCCCTCTCTTCCCCCTCTCCCTCCCCCTCTCTCCCATCTTCCTCTCTCTCGCTCTACTTCCCTCTCTCCCCCTCTTTCTCTCTCCCTCCCCCTCCCCCCCTCTCTCTCCCCCCTCTCTCCCCTCTCTCTCCCTCTCCTCCTCTCTCTCCCTCCCTCTCTCTCCCTCCATCTCTCTCCCTCCCTCTCTCTCTCCCCATCTCCCCCTCTCTCTCTCCCTCCCTCTCTCTCTCCCCTCTCCCTCTCTCCCCACTCTCTCCCTCTCTTCCCCCTCTCTCCCTCCCCCTCCCTCCCCCACTCTCTCCCTCCCCTCTCTATCTCCTGCCACCCCTCTCCCTCCCCCTCTCCCTCCCTCCCCCCTCTCCCACCCTCCCCTTTCCATCCCTCTCCCTCCCTCTCTCCCTCTTCCCCTCCCCCCCTCTCCCTCCCCCCTGCCTCCCTTCCCTCTCTCTCCCTCCACGAGACAGTCAATGCCGTTGAAAGATGAATCTTCAAAACACAGTCTCTTGACTAATAGCTTCTTTATTGTTGTAGTAAAAACAGTGAGATGCTCATCCAAACTTCTTCTTGTTTAAGTATATTTTGATCTTACTCGTAGTCAAACTCGTGCATGGTCAAACTCCGGCTTGGTCAAAAGCTGTGCCTTCTCCCCCATGCTTCTTCAAAACTAAAATTAAAAACTACTAGCGCGTCTGTGTGAAAATCCCAGCCACAAACACGCCTCCGTCTACATAATAAATCCCACCCTCATAATTACAGGCAGATAAAATTTGTAATTATAAATGTAATTATAAATCTCCAGGAAACATTATAAATTAACTAATGCTTTTAAAATACAGACATCTTGTAACTGGTTATAGTTTATAGCACAATGAGTTAAGCTAAATGGCTACTACATACCGGCCCCTAATTGTTCTGAGTATTTAACGAGGCAATTACTAATAGACATTAAAAAAGTAGCTATAAAGACTTAACATATATCAAAAACCAAAATTATCACGCATTATATATCCACATTCAGATTTCTTCAGCTATTCTTCCATCTTCACCTTTGCCTTTCAGAAGCAAGCATAGCTTGGTTATTGGTCTTATTAAATCGTTGTTCTTATGGGCCTATCCCACATAGGCGACTTTTTAGGTGAATGCAGGAGAATCTGCACTCGCCACATGATCGCCACATGGTCGCCACATGTTCACTGGTGGTCTCTGGTGAGTCTCCTTCATGGTCGCGAGGACTTCCCGCATTCTTAGAACTAGTCAGTGTCTCAGTATGGTTGCCGCAAATTTTTAAACATGTTGAAATTGGTCGCTATGGAGAAAATCAATAATCCTGTAGTCATAGGTGCAGTTGTAGTGGGGTCGCCATGTAATTATGGGTGGTCCAGGTAGTCATAGGTAGTTTTAGTTAATTGCCTTTTCTGACTGGTCATTTTCATTGGCTCATTGGGGGAAAAAACGTAAGCACGAGCTTTCAGAACCAAGGATAACCGACCGATAATGGTAAGTGCCCACCGAACTTTCCTGTTCATCGCGGTTTGTGTCTGTATCACCTTGGCTTTGCACCGTGTGAATTTCAGACAGCGCTCCTCCCCGCTTACCCTGGTCCCCGCCTTTGCGATGTGTGTGTGTGTGTGTGTGTGTGTGTGTGTGTGTGTGTGTGTGTGTGTGTGTGTGTGTGTGTGTGTGTGTGTGTGTGTGTGTGTGTGTGTGTGTGTGTGTGTGTGTGTGTGTGTGTGTGTGTGTGTGTGTGTGTGTGTGTGTTCCAATCTGACAGTCACCATTCCAATTCCCGGTTTTTCTGGCGAGTGCCGGCAACTTGACTGTCACCGGCAGTCCGCTGAAAAATCAACTAAGTGGGACAGGCCCTTAAGTCTGAAGTCGTACCGTGCGCACCAAACCCTTAATATCAGGCATGATGCCCAGTATATGGTCCAAAATACAAAAGTCCAAAGTTTTGACAGCATGAAACTTCTTCCTCCATGTCCGATCAATTCATGTTGTAACATTAATGTTGAAGTGTGAAAGTCCTTCAAGAGAATAATAGGATTTTTAGTAATAACGTTCACTGTGAGGTTTTGTTTAATTTCCGGTTCATTAGCATAGATTTAAAATCCCAGCTCAAATTTTGCCCATTCTCTGCATGGCTTATAGAGAAACTCTGGTCCATTGATCCCTCTCTTATTGCTTATTATTTGCTGTCAGTCCTCTGGAAGCTTCATTCGCAGGATTTTCTACTGTGTTAACATATTTCCATCGAATGGATGTATCGCAGGCACTGCCTCAAAAAGGATGCCAACATCATCAAGGACCCACACCATCCTGGCCACACACTCATCTCTCCGCTGCCATCAGGTAGAAGGTACAGGAGCCTGAAATCTGGTACATCCAGGTTCAGGAACAGCTTCTTCCCTACAGCCATCAGGCTATTAAACTCGCAAACAAACGGAACTATAACAGCCTATTGCACTTTATCTGTTTATTTATGTGTATATATATGGGGTCTATGCTATATAGATACACTGAACTGTTCCGTATTTATGCTTACAATACTCTGTTGTGCTGCAGCAAGCAAGAATTTCCTTGTCCTATCTGGGACACATGACAATAAACTCTCTTGACTTGACTTGATTGGTAGCTCCCAATACAAAAGAGATTCTGTTTGCTGCAAATGTCAAGAAACATTTGTTCTCATTGTTGAAGTATTTAAGCACCGTAGTACTATCGGTCAAGAAGATAGATTCTTCCAGTTGAAGCTGTAGGTCTTTTTACAGCAATATGTCAACTTTAACAGCTAAGACTGCGGCAGTAAGTTCCATTCTGGGAATTGTCATTTGTTTCAATGGTACCACTCTGGCCTTTTCCCATTAAGAATGCAACATGTACTTCTTTGTTATCATTTTCCAGTCTTAGATATGAAACAGTACCATAGCCACTTTCACTGGCATCTGAGAAACCATGCAGCTGTGCACCTCTGATCTTACCAAAGCTTGTAGATTTCATGCACCGGTCCATTATTAATTTTGAGATCTTGTTGAGATCTGCTAACCATTCTGTCCATTGGTGAGAGGAAGTTTGTGTTATACTCTCATCCCATCCAAGTTTTTCCTTACAAAGATCCTGCAAAATCAACTTGGCTGGCAGTGTAAACGGTACAAGAAATACTAAAGGGTCGTAAATGTAAACCAATCACAGACCCTTCTAGTACATGGTCGCTCTTGAATCGAGATTCTGAACTTAAACACATCTGTTTCAATGCACCAGTGCAGTCTCAATGCTCTTTCCATTGGCAAATTGTCTTTGTCCAAATCAACTCCCTGGTCTCTTTGGCTCTATCATCTGGTGGAATGCTTTCCAATACAACACGACGGTTGCTGATCCACTTGGAAAGCGTGAATCCTCCCTTATTGCAGAGGGAAGTCAGATATTTTACCATTGAATTGCTTACTGCTTATTTAAGCAATCATCCACAAATAAATTATTCTTCACAGTGGTTATCACTTCTTCTGGAAAGTGAACTTTATTGTCCTCTGCGGTCTTCTTTAATGCAAAGTTTGCGCAACTTGGTGATGACACTCAGGGCCGGCGTTAAGCCGATTTGACCGATTGCTACCAATTGGGCCCCGCGCCTAAGCGGGGCCCCGCACTAATGTTCAGTATTTCGTACGGAAATACGGATTCTCTTTGTTAAATAAAGATTTTTTTTAATTCGCCATCCGGATTTTTTTTAAACGAACATGTATAACAACCGCTGCACGGCCATCATACACAAACGATTTGTTAACTAGTGCTGTTAGCACTTCTTAACGGTAAGTACTTAACACCTTGTTATGCAATGTCATGAATCTGCATCTATCCGCATTCCTCAGTAAATGTTATAGTGTTTTGAACAAGTATTAATGACGCCGTGTTTGAATAAAATTCACGCGGCGTCATTAATACTTGTTTAAAACACAATTACATTTACTGAGGAATGTAGATCGATGACACATTGAGAATTTCATTTAACTCACCATCATGAGTGAGGGCCCCGGACCGCGAGAAGGGGCTTCTTCCTGGTGTGCAGGTTTGTCATTCACCTACCGACCCACGTTGTGTCCAAAGATCTTATAGCGGATCTTTGGTTGTGTCTCTCTGTCTTTTGCTCACTCCCTCCCTCTTTCTCTCGCGCTCTCTCTCCCGCTCCCCATATTGTCTCTCTCTAGCTCTCCCACTCCCTCTCTATCACCCTGTCCCCTCAGCATTCCCGGAATCATTGACGTTTTGCAGTAGACAAAAATGCTGGAGAAACCCAGCGGGTGAGGCAGCCGCCTGGCCCGCTGAGTTCCTCCAGCACTCTGTGTTTTTTGTTTGGCTCTGAAGTTGAAGTTGGCTCAGCGGGACGGGCAGCGGCTCTGGGGAGAGGGTTGTGTTTCTGGTCGAGACCCTTCTTCAGACAATCACAAGTATTCTCATCAACGCGAGTTCAGTTCGGTCTGAAGAAGGGTCTTCTCTCCAGAGTCGCTGCGCTGCCTGTCCTGCTGAGTTACTCCAGCTTTATGTCTATCTTCAATTTCAGAGAATTACAATTTCTCACGGGGGGCTTATAACGTCTCTAAACCCCTCTGGGACCCTCTGAACACCTCTAAACCCCCTCTAGCCCCCCTATTTCCCTCTATTCCCCTCTAAACAATTGAAAAAACACCTGAACCCATCTGAAGCCCTCTAAACCATTTAAACCCCTCTAAACTAGGAGGCTGCAAGGTGACTTGGATAGGCTGGGTGAGTGGGCAAATGCATGGGAGATGCAGTATAATGTGGATAAATGTGAGGTTATCCACTTTGGTGGCAAAAACAGGAAAGTAGACTATTATCTGAATTGTGGCCGATTAGGAAAAGGGGAGATGCAACGAAAAATGCTCACGGCAGACCAAACGTGTTAAACAGAAATTGGTCAGATATTGAGCTTTACACAGTGAGAAATCATGTGAAATAATCACTGAATTTAATTTTAAATGAATGTACCTGCATGTTATACTGTTTAGTTTGGAGATACCACCAGATAGTCTGGTTGATACAACCAGATTAGTTTGGAGATACAACCAGATTAGTTTGGAGATACAACCAGATTAGTTTGGAGATACAACCAGATAGTCCACTGAGTTCGCACCGACCAGCGATTTTTGTTACAGATTTGACAAATTTATTTGGCGGCCAATCAAACGCTGTCTCTAAGGGGGTTGCATCCAATCACCAACCAGCTTGCCTTAAAATTCCCGAAACTACACGAAATATAAACATACATAAATTTTTACTTTTCTAGAGTAGGGGCCCCGCCATCAGTTTTCTAATTGGGCCCCGCAATTCCTAGCACCGGCCCTGATGACACTGCTCCAAAGAGATGTACCTTCCTCCGGTATTCAACAAGATCTTGTTGTGCATCCCCTTCAGGCCACCATAAGAATTGCAAGTAGTCAATGTGTTTTTCTGATACTTTGACGATAAAACATCGCTCCGATATCAGCCATTAAAGCAATTGGTTCTTGTCTGAATTTAGGAAGAACGTATATATCCCTCATGAAATTTCGTATTCTTGCCAAACTTGCGTTTCAAATTCTGGGTGTGTTGCTCTGCCATACGACGATTATTCGGCAGATTAACACTTTTTTGTTTGAAAGGTAAGACCAGACAATAGTGTCTGTCTATTATCTTTACTGAGTAGTTCATAATATCCAAGAACTTTAACTCTTCCCTGGACATTTCTTCAGATTCCTTACTGGTACTTTCATTTAAGTCATGATTGTATTGCTTGATCAATAGCTTTTCTAATTTACCAGTAGATATTTGATAAACAGCAGCGGCTGGGTAGTTCTTCTGGTTCCTGCTTTCGTTGTCCCTTCTCAAGGAGCCATAGTTAACCCATCCTATTAGGGTTTTCACAGCAAACGGTCCATCCCCTTGGCTCCTCACAGTCCATAGGTTCCAATGCCATCAAAGCATTCGTTCCGATAAGTAGGCCAATACCATAATTTATTTTAGATATCTTGACATCCTTCAAGTAAGGACATTGTTTCCAGTCCTCATGTCTCGGTATATTTTGATGACAAACAGGCATGGTCTCATGTGTAAACACTTCAGATATTGGTATAAAATTGTCTTCATCCAGACTAGATATTTCCATACTTGTAATGTAATGACTAACGCACTCCTTCTCTTCATTCATGGTACAAAATAGAATCTTAACATCTTCTCCTGTGATGTCCAGCCTTCTCATCAAGCTTTCTGTGCAAACGGTAGCCGAACTTCCATGATCCAAAAATGTATATGTTTGCAACACTGTATTCGTCTTGCTATTCCTTACCTGAACTGGTAGGATAGAGAAGATACAGGTTTTTACCCTGGCCCCAATATGTGCAGTTACTTGAGGTGAGGTGATAGCATCACCAGTAGCTGGCTTCTCCTTCTGTTCTATTTGCTCCGGTCTCTTCTTTACAGTGTGAAGTGCTTCAGGATAATCTTGCTTGCACTTATCACAAGTTATAGGACTCTCACAGTCTTTAACCACGTGTCCTTTTTTCAAACATCTAAAGCAGATTCCCTTCTGCTTTAAGAAATCAATTTTTCTTTATATTCCTTCTTCTTGAATCTTCAACACCACCTTATGGTGTGACCAACATCATCACATAACAAACAAAATCCTTTTTGCTTGATAGTAGATACATCTCCTTTCATTCCACCTGTCGTTTCCACAGGTATTAAAGCGGTAGCAAAACTGCCTCCCTTAGGTCCTGATCTTTCTTTAGTTTTAGTAAAGGTCGAACCTTTGACAGTTGCAATTGGTTTATGATCTTGAATATTTCCGTGGCGTGGATCTAACATGAACCATACTTCCCTTTCCAATAAATCCACCAGGTCTAGTAACCTGGACCCCCACTCATCTCCCCGCTACCTATAGGTAGAAGGTACAGGAGCCTGAAGACTGCAACGTCCAGATTCAGAAACAGCTTCTTCCCCACAGCCATCTGGCTATTGAACTCAACTCAAACAAAACTCTGAACATTAATAGCCCATTATCTGTTTATTTGCACTTTATCTGTTTTATTTATTCATGTGTATATATATTTATACAATGGTATATGGACACACTGATCTGTTCTGTATTCATGCCTTCTATATTCTGTTGTGCTGAAGGAAAGCACGAATTTCATTGTCCTATCTGGGACACGTGACAATAAACTCTCTTGAATCATGAAATTGCAGTAATCATCACAAACTGGAAATGCTGCAGTTTCACACGAGCCCTCACATGCCCTTGTGAACCCAGCAGCACCCTCTGCAGTTAGCTTGCAGTACTGTTGGGGCTGTGTTACTAATTATTGCATCTAGCTACGAGTTCATGTGATAGGAGCAGAATTAGGCCATTTGGCCCATCAAGTCTACTCCGCCATTCAATCATGGCTGATCTATCTTTTCCCCCTTAACCCCATTCTCCTGCCTTCTCCCCTTAACTCCTAACACATATATATGGATTTTATAAGTGCACCATCATGAAAATAGAAAAGGGGCTTGTAATTCTGTTTCACCCTGTCAGAAGTGTTAAATTCCTCTGCATCTCCCTGTTTGTTTGGGAACACCTACCTTGTGCACAGAAACCTCACAGCAATATGATAATAGCTATCAGATTTGGTGGTATGGATTGAAAGATAAATATTGGCCCCAGTAATGGGGGATAATGTCTGCTGACATTCATGCCATGGGATCCGTTATGCCTACACACAAGGTCAGACAGGACCTTGTGTTAATATCCAAACTCTCTGACCCCTAACCCCCTTTTGCCCCATTGTTGTCCATATACTATCATTTTCTATAACTTGTTTATTAGGAAACAGCTCCTCTGACAGTGCGGTACGACCTCAAGTCTCTGGAGTGGGATGTTAACCTGTTGTCTTTTAACCCACAAACAAGGGCACTCCCTGCAGAGCCACACCTGACAGACACAGCAACAAGTCACTAGTCCTTTTCATAACCTTC
Source organism: Amblyraja radiata (assembly GCF_010909765.2). NCBI lineage: Eukaryota > Metazoa > Chordata > Chondrichthyes > Rajiformes > Rajidae > Amblyraja > Amblyraja radiata. Next base: position 51,824,499 of record NC_045966.1, read on the forward strand.
CTGCTTCAGAAAGTGGAGCGAGACAACTTAGCTATTGGATCACCCATTTTGTCAGATAATATAAAAGTGCAATGTCTACCCCAATATGTGTACCACACACTATTTTGTACTACCTGTACACTAGTTCTATCCTACACATTTGGGAAAATTTACAGAAGACAATTAACCTACGCATGTTTGGGAAGTGGGAGGAAACTGGAGCACCCAGAGAAAACTCATGTGATCACAGTGAGAACCTACAAACTCCGTTCAGACAGCACCCTTAGTCTGGATCGAAGCTGAGTTTCTGGCACTGTAAGGCAGCAACCCTACCAATTGGGCCATTGTGCCGTCCATTTATTTTTAACTGGTTTGCAGCTGTTTATTCATGGCTGTGTTCATCATAAACATTTGGAAACAGTGTAAAAGGGCCATGATGGGCATAAGGTTTCATCGAGGGATCTTGGTTTCCACCCCCTGTGGCATAACTGGTGCTCGAGTCAGGGTGTCAGGGGTTATGGGAAGAAGGCAGGAGAATGGGGTTAAATGGGAAAAATAGATCAGCCATGACTGAATGGCAGAGTAGACTTGGAACGGAATGGAACACTTTATTGTCACATGTGACAAGGCACAGTGAAATTCTTTGCTTGAATACCCAATTTATACAAATAGCAGCCACCTATGACGCGGGCAAAGTTACAAAGTACGCCGGCTCCTCGTATCGTTCCTACCCACCACAGCGATTCACCTACACCGGGTCTCCATTGTCCTTTGTTCTCTCTCCCTCCCATTGTTCATTGTTCTTCCCCCCCCTCACGGTGGTTCCCCCCATGCCGGGTCTTCCGTTGTTCTTCCCTCCCCTCATGGCGGTCCTCGACGCTCTCATCGACCATTGACCCGCGAGGCATGATGGGCCGAATGGCCAAATTCTGCTCATATAACTTATGAATACACCCCAGGGGAAGGGGCTGCTGCAGCAACAGTCAAACGTTAAGGAAGAAGTGGGACAAGTTAAATAAAATGGCAGTTCTGAAGAAGGGTCTCGATCCAAAAAGTCACCCATTCCTTCTCTGGAGATGCTGCCTGTCCGCTGAGTTACTCCAGCATTTTGGGTTTATCTTCTTTAAATACGATGGCAGGCAGCACCTGGTGGAGGCACCCCTGAAACAAGGGAAGGGAGCCACATGAGTGGCAAGGGTGCGTGGAATAAGGATAATTTGTGAACACTACCATAAAACACTAATAAATGTATAAACACTGAGAATATCAGAATTTGTTTTGCACTGTTCTTGTTTTGTGTATATTTTTTAATTATTCTGAATAATGCTTATTTGAGGAAGGAATGATGGTAGACACTCCAGAAGCACAGTCTAGGGTCCTTCCGCAGCTGAACATTGAGGGGCAGAGTCTAGGGGAAACCCCCTCAAACAAGGGCAGGGATATCACCCCACGGAGGCCACAAGGGTATTTTGTTTAAAGATAGGTGTGAACACTACAAAGTATGAATCAAGGGAATCAAAGTACGGAATCAAGGGATATGGGGAGAAAGCAGCAATGGGGAACTGATTTAGGATGATCAGCCATGATCTTATTGAATGGCGGTGCTGACTCGAAGAGCCGAATGGCCTACTCCTGCGCCTATTTTCTATGTTTCTATGACACCATCCAATGTATAGGCACTGATAATGAGTTTTTGCAGTATTTGGTTTTGTATATATTTTTTCTTCTGCATATAGTTTATTTTTTGGGGGGGAAATGGCAGACGTGGGATGAAAGATGAACCCAAGACATAGACATGGTCTTGCACAAAGTTTGAGAAGTTAAATGTTACTTCTGTTTATATTCTTATATTTAGACTTACCTCTCCTCCCACATCTATTCTCATTCCATTTACCCAATCAAGAAAATTAATGCGATTATAATTGTGCTAACTGAACAAGGTGAAGTGTTTACATCAGAAATACCTATGAGTAGCCATGGAAGCAGAGCTAGTAGTACTATTGCAGATACATCCTCTCCCATTAGAAGTAACTAATCCCTTGATCATAATACACAGGGTAGCATAGAAGCAGCGGGAACAATGGGGGCACTTTTCATAATCGGCAGCTTATCACAAAGGCAGAAACTTCAAAGGCAATTGAAGACGGATCATTGATGTGGCTCTTCCATACCATAGCAGATGGGAGGGTATTAAGAGTGTGTTCGACTAATCCAATAAAATGATAGGAGGTTTATGTGGAATTGAGGCTGGGTAGAGTTGGGTTAGGTTATTGGGTTGCTAAGATCATTGGGAGGCACAGTGGCTCAGCTGGTAGAGCTGCTATCTCACTAGTGCACAAGATCCAGGTTCGATCCTGACCTTGTGTGCTGTCTGTGTGGAGTTTGCATGTTCTCCTTGTGACCGTGTAGGCTTCCTCCAGTTTCCTTCAACATCCCACAAACGAAGATCTCAAAGAAAACCCACGCGCTCACAAACTCCGTACAGACAACACCCGGAGTCGGAATCTAACCCAGGACTTCGGCGCTGCAAGGCAATAACTCTACCACTGCGCCACCATGCCCCCCTGTGGGAGGGGGAGGGGGAAGAGGTGGTTAAAAGGGAAATGAAGGACACATATAGAATCAAAGAAATGTAGCTGGAAAGAAAGATGCCATTCGGCCCATTGTGTTTGTACTGGCTCTGGCAGAACAATTCCACTTGTCCTTTTCCCTAGATATTTCCTCTTAGCAATGCAAATTATTGCCAAGAAAAAGCCAGAAGGGGGAAAAAAAGCAAAAATAAGCCGGAAGGGGAAAAAAGCCAAAAAGGGGAAAAAGCCAAAAGGGGGAAAAAGCCAAATAAAGCCAACAAAAAGGCTATAGGGAAAAGAAAAGGGGGGGGGGGGGGGAGAATGCAAAAGGGAACGAAAGGCAAAGGGAAAAAAATGGGGGGGAAAGGAGGGGGAAAAAAGGAGGGAAAAAAGGGGGAAAAAGCCAAAAGGGAAAAAAGCCCCAAAAACGGCAAAAGGGAAAAAAAGCCAAAAGTGAAAAAAAGCCGAGCCAAAAAAGGGAAAAAAACTCAAACCTTCACAAACACATATTTTGATTATTGTTTAACTGATAGCAGGAAATACAGTCTGAGGAAGGGTCTTGACCCAAAACCCCACCCCATCTCCCTAGAGATGCAGCAGCATTTTGTGTCTACCTTCAATTTAAACCAACATCTGCAGCTTTCCTACACAATAAAATCTGTGCTCATTGCTCTAACTGATGGCCGTCTGAAATAGGGTCTCGATCTGAAACGTTAGAATCGTCAGTAATTCCTTTTCTCCAGTGATGATGTCTGACCCAGAGTTACTCCAGCTTTTTCTGTCTATCTTCAGTTTGAACCGGCATCTGCAGTTCCTTCCCACACATGATGGCTGTAAAGATTATGTCTGATGCAAATGGTTTCTTCTGAAATAAGTAAAATGCGTGGGAGGATAAGCTGTCAGTAAAAGCATGCCCAGGCAGCCCACATCCACTTACATCTCTGCTCTAAAGTTGCTCATAGGCAGGGCACCTCTCTCAAGAGGAGCAGAGTGTGAGAAAGGGAACAGCTGGACCAACACTGGAGAATAGAATGCAGCCCTGAATAAACTGGATTTTTTAAATCCACCATCTGGAAAAATATCATTTCAAAGGACTAACTTATAAGACCAATACTTCTGGAGCTACTCTCAACAGTTTGGTCAGCCTTCTTTCTGACTCGTAATTACTTATTGGGACCTCTTTGCCTGCCATTCTTGGAAATATTTCAGTGGAAATATCTCACAGCGCCAGAGACCCGGGTTTGACCCCGACTACGGGTGCTGTATGTACAGTTTGTACGTTCTCCCCGTGACCTGCGTGGATTTTCTCTGAGATCTTTGGTTTCCTCCCACACTCCAAAGACGAACAGGTTTGTAAGTTAATTGGGTTGGTAAATGTAAAAATTGTCCCTAGTGTTAATGTGCAGGGATCGCTGGTCGGCACACACCCGGTGGGCCGAAGGGCCTGTTTCCACGCTGGATCGCTAAACTAAACTAAAAACTAATGTACATCTTTTCTTGGTTTCCACTTTTGTGTTTTTTTTCCAATTCCCCTCCACACACACTGACTCACACACAAGGACACAGACAGAGAGACACACACACACACTGCCACCTCTGGTTATGTTCCAAATTTGCATTGAGGAGCAGCAATATTTCACTAACAAAAGACTCTGACCCGAAACATCTGCAGTTTCCTTGTTTTTTCAGCACGATGGCTGCACTCGCCAACGGTCTGTCTTCGTCTTTATCCTTCTTTGTGTTTTTAGTTTGTTGTAAAATATATGTTGTAGTTTATCTTTAGTTTTTGTATTATTTGGGGGAAACTTTTCTTATCTCTTCCCTCGACGGCGAAGCAGCTTTTTCTGTCGTATCTCCGTCCGCCACTGCGGCCTAACATCGAGGAGTTGGCAGCCTCTTGCTGGGATGTCTAGAGAACCAAAATCGTGGAGCCTGTGGACTTTAACATCTCGGAGCGGGTGATCCCTTTGCTAGGGGTCGGCTTTTGGTGCTCCAACCTGCGGACTTTAACATCTCGGAGCTCATGGTCACAGGTTAGCGACCGACTTTGGGAACTCCAAGCCGCAGGAGTTATACCGCCCCGATGCGGGAGCTTCCGACATGGGAGCTCGGCTGCGGATGGTTCGACACCCCCGACTGCAGGAGGAAAGAAGACTTGCCTTCCATCACAGTGAGGAATGTGGAGGAGCCACTGTGGTGGATGTTTATGTCAAGTTTTTATGTAGTTGTGTATCTTGTTGCTTTTTTGATATGACCACGGCATACTTGGCTAATAAATTATGATTATGATTATGTATTTTAAGTGTTTTGAGAAACATTTAAAATGTGCCGACACTTGGTGAATGTAACTGTTTACTAATGTTTCTGATAATGTACCTTTGAGCTGCCAACCTATCTTGGCCTTGGTGTATTTTCTCTTGTCAGTTTGTGCAAGCCGTTTTCCTGTCCATCGCTGCAGCTTATGGTTAATTTAAAAGTACCATCCCACCTCTAAAAGTGGTAGGTGCCTTAGAGCTACTGCCTTACAGCGCCAGAGGCCTGGGTTCGATCCTGACTACGGGTGCGGTCTGTACGAAGTTCGTACGTTCTCCCTGTGGCCTGTGTAGGTTTTCTCCAAGATATTCAGTTTCCTCCCACACTCCAAATACATACAGGTTTGTAGATTAACTGTCTTGGTATGAATTAAATATTTTCTTAGTGTGTGTAGGATAGTGGTAGTGTGTGAGGATCGGTCCGGACTCGGTGGGCCAAAGGGTCTGTTTCCACGCTGTATCTCTAAACTAAAATTCCAGTAGTTTTTATTATCCTAATCACCAGCAATAAAAATGTTGGCAGTTTTCAGCTCCTGTTTCATTAGATTTCTGCTGGTTACAAGCATTTATGTTTATCAAGACCCAATATGTTTTCTGATTATTTGATAATGGTAAAAACATTTTTTTCTCTCCTCTTAAACATAATTTTTTCAAATCCTTGTTCAGTGTGGATAATCAAGTCTACTGCGCCATTCAATCATGGCTTACTCTTCACAGTAATGAGGCACCTATGATGATCGTTTGTCGGCACTGGGCCTGTACTTGCAGGAGTTTAGAAGAATGAAGGGAGACCTCATTGATACATACAGAATAGTGAAAGGCTTGGATAGAGTGGATGTGGAGAGGATGTTTCCACTAGTGCGAGAGTCTAGGACTAGAGGTCATTGCCTCAGAATTAAAGGGCGTTCTTTTAGGAAGTTGAGGAGAAATGTCTTTAGTCAGAGGCTGATGAATCTGTGGAATTCTTTGCCCCAGAAGGCTGTGGAAGCTGTGAGTGGATATTTTTAAGGCAGAGATAGACAGATTCTTGATTAGTACAGGTGTCAGAGGTTATGGGGAGAAGGCAGAATGGGGTTAGGAGGGAGATAGATAAGCCATGATTGAATGGCGGAGTAGACTTGATGGGTCGAACGGCCTCATTCTATTCCTATTCCTTATGACAGTCCCAACCTCAGACTAATAATGTGCAGTTTCGAAGATGTTGATATAATTTCTAAATATTCCCCATTTATCACAAAACAATGGCCCAATCTCCTCAAATATTTTGGGAGGTGGAGATGGTGTCTGATGAACTAGAAAGTGAATCACTAATTGAATTGGATTCCAAGTTATGGAATGAAACAGTACAAATGATGGCTGCTTTCCCAAGGGATTTCAAGGCAGCCGTAGACTTGCTAAAGTGATCAAAATGGTCTAATTAAGCAGGCAATAAATGAAGGCAAGTTGTAATGGAGTGGCCTTTTGGGATTGGGAGTTTGCAGGTGATACTAATGTGTGTGGTATCATAGACAGTGAAGATTGTTATCAAAAATTACAGCAGGATCTAAATCAGTTGGGCAAATGGTCTGAGCAATAGTTAATGGAGTTTAATCCAGAAAAGTGCATGGTGTTAATTTTTTTGAAGATGTTTGAGGATATGTTGGTAAAATGGACAATGGCAGTGGTACATTTAGAACTTCAGAAGGTGTGTGATTCATGTAGTGTACTGCTGGCTATTGAGAATTGGCTGAGGCAGAAACCAAGGATTGGGAATAAATAGGTGGGTAACACAGGAACCCTGATTATTCAGTCTTCTTCAACTAGTTGGATGAGGAAGCCAAATATCACATTTCCAATTTTACTGATGATACTAAACCTGGGAAATGTTTGAGCAGTGAGAATGATGTAAAGAGGTTTTAAAGGGATAGAAACAAGCTGAGTGTGTGGGCCAGAACATAAGAGAAGGAATATAATATGGCAATGTGAAGTCATCTACTGTGGCACACAAAACAAGTTTAAATTGCTTTATTGTTGTGTACACTGAGATACAGTGAAAAGCTTTTGTTTGCATGCTATGCAATTAAATCAGGTAATACTATACATAAATACAATCAAGCCATACACAAGCACAATAGGTAGAGAGAGGAGAAACATGCATATTGCAGCACAATTTCTCAACATTGTAGCATAATCATTTCTGAGGAAAAAGTCCAATGTTCACAATAATGTTGGTTGGAAATTAGGAAATGTATCCTAGCTTCTGGAAGGACCGTTCAGAATTCAAATAACAGGGAAAGAAGCTGTTCCCGAGTCTGAAGGTACGCGCTTTCAAGCTTTTATATCCTCTTTGTGGTGGAAACAGGGAAAAGTAGAAATGACAAGGGTGGAAAAGTTCTTTGATTATGTTGGCTGCTTTCCCAAGGGAGTGAAGTGTATATGTAGTCAACGGTGAGAAGTCTGGTCTGTGTGCTGGAGTGATCCACAGCTCTGCAATTTCTTGTGGTCTTGGGCAAAGCTGTTCCCAAACCAAGCTGTGATACAACCCGGCAGTACGTTTTTTACAGTTCAACTGTAGAAGTTGGTAAGAGTCTTTAAATTAATGTCTGAGGAAGTAGAAACGATGGTATGCTTTTTTGGTGATGATGGAATTCAGTCGCTCATATTATTTCCTTCATCTAAATCCATTCCGTGCTTTAACCCAATAAGGCGGTTTCAATTATGTCAATGTACAAATTGGAAGTCTGGACCATTGTCCTGGTGATTCCAGCTACCATCATCATAATGAGCTGCCCGATGGTACTGCAGACTGCTGTTGTGGTGATCTGGAGGATGAAGCGTACCACTGCCATCTTGCTGGAGGGTGCAATAAGAAGCAGGATCCATCCATTCCTTTCTGAATACTTGAGGTTATTTTCAACATGGCATCCATCTCTAATGGTTAGGGCAGTGCCTCATACTCTGGATCGAACCCAGCTGTAAAAGATAGAATAGTTTATGGGCCATTCTTTGGAAAGTGAACCAAAGATGTCACACATGTGATCAGATGGCATCACATAAAGTAATACATAAAAAAATTACAGTAAGATTAATCTTATTAGAAACATAGAAAATAGGTGCAGGAGTAGGCCATTCGGCCCTTCGAGCCTGCACTGCCATTCAATATGATCATGGCTGATCATCCAACTCAGTATCCTGTATCTGCCTTCTCTCCATACCCACTGATCCCTTTAGCCACAAGGGCCACATCTAACTCCCTCTTAAATATAGCCAATGAACTGGCCTCAACTACCTTCTGTGGCAGAGAATTCCAGAGATTCACCATTCTCTGTGTGAAAAATGTTTTCCTCATCTCGGTCCTAAAAGATTTCCCCCTTATCCTTAAACTGTGACCCTGGACTTCCCCAACATCGGGAACAATCTTCCTGCATCTAGCCTGTCCAACCCCTTAAGAATTTTGTAAGTTTCTATAAGATCGCCCCTCAATCTTCTAAATTCTAGCGAGTACAAACCGAGTCTATCCAGTCTTTCTTCATATGAAAGTCCTGACATCCCAGGAATCAGTCTGGTGAACCTTCTCTGTACTCCCTCTATGGCAAGAATGTCTTTCCTCAGATTAGGAGACCAAAACTGTACGCAATACTCCAGGTGTGGTCTCACCAAGACCCTGTACAATTGCAGTAGAACCTCCCTGCTCCTATACTCAAATCCTTTTGCTATGAATGCTAACATATCATTCGCCTTCTTCACTGCCTGCTGCACCTTCATGCCTACTTTTAATGACTGGTGTACCATGACACCCAGGTCTCGTTGCATCTCCCCCTTTCCTAATCGGCCACCATTCAGATAATAGTCTACTTTCCTGTTTTTGCCACCAAAGTGGATAACCTCACATTTATCCACATTATACTGCATCTGCCATGCATTTGCCCACTCACCCAGCCTATCCAAGTCACCTTGCAGCCTCCTAGCATCCTCCACACAGCTAACACTGCCCCCCAGCTTCGTGTCATCCGCAAATTTGGAGATGTTGCATTCAATTCCCTCGTCCAAATCATTAATATATATCGTAAATAGCTGTGGTCCCAACACTGAGCCTTGCGGTACCCCACTAGTCACTGCCTGCCATTGTGAAAAGGACCCGTTTACTCCTACTCTTTGCTTCCTGTCTGCCAGCCAGTTCTCTATCCACATCAATGCTGAACCCCCAATACCGTGTGCTTTAAGTTTGTATACTAATCTCTTATGTGGGACCTTGTCGAAAGCCTTCTGAAAGTCCAGATATAACACATCCACTGGTTCTCCCTTATCCACTCTACTAGTTACATCCTCGAAAAATTCTATAAGATTGGTCAGACATGATTTACCTTTCATAAATCCATGCTGACTTTGTCCAATGATTTCACCACTTTCCAAATGTGCTGCTATTCCATATTTAATAACTGATTCTAGCAGTTTCCCCACTACCGACGGTAGACTAACTGGTCTGTAATTCCCCGTTTTCTCTCTCCCTCCCTTTTTAAAAAGTGGGGTTACATTAGCTACCCTCCAATCCTCAGGAACTACTCCAGAATCTAAAGAGTTAAATTTTTTTATCACTAATGCATCCACTATTTCTGGGGCTACTTCCTTAAGTACTCTGGGATGCAGCCTATCTGGCCCTCGGGATTTATCGGCCTTTAATCCATTCAATTTATCTAACACCACTTCCCGGCTAACCTAACACCACTTCCCGGCTATTTATTGCTATTTTCCTACCGACAGAACTATAATGCATGTCTGCTAAAGATATGAACATTCTATTTTTTTTTAATTCACAGGGTTTGTAAGATAAAACCGAGTTATGAAAAGAAAAAAAAATTCCTTGTGAGGTCACACACGCGACCAGTCATATTTGACCTCTGACCCTAAACAAACATTGTCAGCATAACATAAAAAATTCTCTTTATAAGCTTCGAAAAAAATATAACCAAGATGCCCCATCTAAACTAGTCCAATTTGCTTGCATTTAGCCCATATCCCTCTAAACCTTTCCAATGCATGTACCTGTCCACATATCTTTTAAACCATAGGTGAGGTGAGAGGGGAAAAAGTAATAGGGAAGTGAGGGGCAACTTTTTCCACTTAGAGAGTGGATGGTATAAAGAACGAGCTGCCAGGGAAAGTATTTGAGGGACAATAACAATATTTCAAAGATACTTGGACAGGTACATGGATTGAAAAGATTTAGAGGGATATGAACCAAATGCAAGTAATGAGACTAGTTTAGATGGATCATCTTGGTTGACGGGGTTAAGTTGGGCCAAAGGGCCTATTTCTGTCGTGCATGACTCTTTAGAAAGTATTGTTAGCTGGTGCACAATTATAAATGTAATAGATTATTGCTATGGAAAGACAGACTCTGGCACCATCTAGAGACAAAAAGATGCACAAAATCAGGGAGTTTCTGGTCTGGTCTTGCTCAAGTAAAATATCAGATGCAGCCAGTTAAAAAACTCAGTTCTGTTCCTAAAGTCATGCGTTCATTGAGTACAAATCTACTGAAGCACCAGATTTCATGAAAGACATCTCAAAAGATTACAGATTGTTCTTTAATCAACACTGATTATGATGTTTCTCTCTTCAGTGATGTTTCCTGATGGGCTGAATTTTCCAGCATTTTATTTTTTCTTCAACATTTGCCATTTTTTGTTCAAATTTACCTCTAATATGTCCCTGCTAGTGCTAAACTAACAGACTAAAGAAGGGTCACAACCCACAATGTTGGCTGACCATTTCTTCCATAGAGGTTTCCATGACCCATTGAGCAACATATTTAGTTTTTTGATCAAGATTCAAGCATCTGCAGATTCCCGTGGCTCTAAATTACCGTGTACAGTTTCTTGACATTTAATGACTGGGACCAGCTGAAAAATATAGACCTTTGATGCCTGCAACTTGCATTTATGTAATTGAGATCTTCAAGAAAATGTTAGCTTGTGTACAATATTTTCACACAAACCATGTTGTGTTAAGTTGTGTGATACCTACTACCCAGCCTGAATCTCAACTCCCAGCCCGAACTTTGCATCTTTTGTTATGAAGCACTACAAATAAAGAAATAGGACATCCAGACAAAATAAATGTAAATGGCAGACTTGGGCAATACATTTTTTCTGGTGATTTTTAAAAGACTGTCAGTGAGGAATAAATTACTCTTTTTGATTGCTCTTACCAGAGGCTTCGTTGGAATGAGCAAGGGAACAATGCAGATACTCTGGATCTCCTCGGGCAAGACGGCAACTCTCAGTGTGCAGATTGGCCGGGTTAAGCTCATTGGTCCACAGAAGGTCCATGATAGCCAAGATCTGAGAGCATGGGTCCATCAATCTTTAATAAAGAAAAAACTTTAAAAACAAAATCAACAGTGAAGGCATCTAAATTAAACATTTTTTAATAGAAAATCTCTTTTTGAATGTAAATGTTAACACTTACATAGATGACTGGTGACTTCTGCTTGCCCAAGACAGCATAGAAGGAGGGTTGAGGAGGAAGGTTACTGGGAGTGGAGGTCCTCCGTATCCGTTGGTGAAATCGGAGACAGAGACAGAGGCAAGGGCACAAGAGAATCAGTGAATTAGTTTAGTTTAGAGATACAGTGCAAAAACAGGCCCTTCGGCTCACTGAGTCTATACCGTACCGTATATCCCCGCACATTAACACTATCACTATCACGCACAGTAGGAGCAATTTATAGGACCGAGATGAGAAAATAATTTTTTACACAGAGTGGTGAATCTGTGGAATTCTCTGCCACAGAACGTGGTTGAGGCCAGTTCATTGGCTATATTTAAGAGGGAGTTAGATGTGGCCCTTGTGGCTAAAGGGATCAGGGGGTATGGAGAGAAGGCAGGTATGGGATACTGAGTTGGATGATCAGCCATGATCACATTGAATGGTGATGCAGGCTCGAAGGGCCAAAAGGCCTACTCCTGCACCTATTTTCTATGTTTCTATAATTTTTACCGTACACAATTAACCTACAAACCTGTACGCCTTGTGTGGGAGTAAACCAAAGATCTCAGAGAAAACCGACACAGGTCACAGGGAGAACGAACCAATTCCATAGAGAGCACCCGTAGTCAGGATCGAACCCGGGTCCATCAGGCAAACCACCAGGCCAAATCCTATCGTATCCGGGTCCACTCTTGAGGGCTTAGTTGCTCCGACCCAGTGTTCGACCACAAGGATGCATCAACCAGCTTCTCCCACTGCTTGTGGCTTCCTGGTAGGTGTCTGTTCTGTTTCTTGTCTGTTATAATGCCTTGGGTTTCGCAGCAACGAGCTGTGTCAGGGTTATGCTGCTCTGGCTCTCCTCTATGTTCATACTGGGTCTTTTCCTCCTCCCCGAGACCCCTTTTGCTTTCTTTTGGCCAGTGTTGAGTTGGTGGCCGCTCTACCCCCTGGCACGTTGCTGGCAGTCATCTCGGAGTAGGTCACCGAAGTCTGCAGGAAGGCGTCTCGGTGGTTCCCCACGCCAGCTCCTCCTTTGTTCTTAGCGGCGCGTCCAACCGACCGTCAACCCATCCTCGACCCCCAGCCCAACCTCCTCATCTACTGTCTAAACCTGAGAGCTGGGTCTTTTCCTCATTATTGTCTCACCACACCATTGAAGGAATCTGCACAAAGTGCTTAGTCAAAAAGGCAGCTGTCATCAGAAAGATGATACAGGAACCAGAGAACTATCCCCTCCAGGTTTAAAATAGCTTTTCGTCAAGCTCGAACCACATTGCAGAACCCCAACTCAATTAAGGCGAAAAAAAGCTCAATCTCTTCTCCTCTTTGCTCTCCCATGGTCGGAAGGCTCGAGCCTTCCGTTGACGGGATGATCTTGACTCCCGTAGCCGGCGGTCGGGCTCCCCGCATCAGTGGGAATGTTAGCTCCCCCGCGCCGGCGATCGGACTCCGGGTTGGGGCTGGTCGAGACTCTACGTTGTTGGACCATTCCGACTCGGCCTCTCCCGAGACTGCAAGCTCGATGGTAAGTTCGCAGGCCACTGTTGGAGTGATCCCAGGCAAGGGATCGGCTCCGATGTTAAGTCCACGCCCCGCGGTGGGGCACAAAGTCAGTCCGAGGAGGCCTCCAGCTCCATCGATGTTAGGCCGCGAGCTACTGGAGATACAACCCGGAAATCAATCGCATCTCTGGCAAGGTAATAAACTGAAAATGTTTCTTCTCCCCCCTACATAAAACAAGCCAAAGAACATTTCCACAGATTTATATCACACAATAAAACATGTTAAATAGACAAAAAAACAGACAGACTATTGGCCAATCGTGCACCCCCCCGGCACCCACCGAAGGCCCATCTTCAGCTGCCGAATCTTCTCATGGACGGCACACTTGTTCACTTTAACATCCTCACTTGTGTTTCCCAAAAACAAGCAGCATCAGTTGTGATGCTCATGAACTCCTGTTTGGTCCTGGCTGGGTCTTTTCCTCCTCGTCAACGCTGATGCTTTCTTTATTCGATGTTGAATTGGTGATGGCTCCATCTTCAGTCAAAGATGCATAATTCCTGGAGAGTCTGCCTTGCTAGCAGAGTCCTCCCAGATGGTGAATCCAATGACACTGCAAAGGAGTCCAGCTTGGTTCCCCATCGACGTTAGCTCCAGCTACTTCTGGTCAGTTGTGATGCCTTGGTTTTCCCAATGGCAATCCATGTTAGGGTTCTGATGCTCCTGTTCCTCAATGTACATTCCTTCCTCATTTTTTCCAGTGTTGACTTGGGTGTGGCTTTTGTCCTGTGACAAGGATAGCCTTCATTACCAGAGATCCCTTGGCTTTCAGGCGTTCTGCATTTGTCATAACTACCACTTGCACTTGCTCCTATCCGTCTTCTCTCCGACCTCTGGCACCCACCGAGGGCCGGTCTTCAGCTGCCGAGTCCTCTCTTGGGCGGCTCCATCCGTCTTCCTCGCTCCCCGAGGGCCCAGCTCACTCTCTTTAACCGTTTTGCTAGGGTGATGAAATTAGGTAATTTGCCGTAACTATCTTTGCTTCTTGCTCCTCTTCTTCATCTTCAGTCCGGCAACAATGCGGTAAGGTCCAACCTCTGGCACCCACCACGGGCCCGTCTTCAGCTCCGATTCCTCTCTTGGACGACACAACTTGCTCTCTTCAACGTCCTTGCCTGTGTTTCCCACCAACAAGCAGCGTCAGTTATGAAGCTCATGATGACAATCTGTAGTAGGGTTCTGATTCTACTGTTCCTCCCATGTATGTTCCTCATTTTGTCCAGTGTTGACGTGGGTGTGGGTTCTGTCCTGTGACAAAGATAGACTTCATAACCAGAGATCCCTTGAGTTTCAGGTGTTGCTTTCTGCATTTGCCGTAACTACCACTGGCACTTGCTCCTCGTGGTATTCTCTTGGAACTCCGGAATCCACCGAGGGCCCGTCTTCAGCTGTCCTAGCTGGGATGTCTCTGTCCGTCTTCCTGGCTCCCTGAGGGCCCAGCTCACTCTCTTTATCCGTCTCGCTTGGGTGATGAAATTGTGTCATTTGTCATAATTATCTTTGCCACTTGCTCCTCTTCTTCATCTTCTTTCCGGTACCCACCACAGGCCAAGTCCAGCCTCTGGCACCCACCGCGGGCTAGTCTTCAGCTGCCAAATCCTCTCTTGGACGGCACACCTTGATCTCTTTAACATCTTCGCTAGTGTTTCCCACCAACTAGCAGAGTCAGTTATGATCAACATGAACTCCTGTTTGGTCCTGGATGGGTCTTTTCCTCCTCGTCATCACTGGTGCTTTCTTTTCTTCAGTGTTGAATTGGTGATGGCTCCATCTTCAGTCAAAGATGGATAATTCCTGGAGATTCTGCCTTGCTAGTAGAGTCCTCCCAGAGCTGTTCAGGCTATTTGACATCTTTCTTCTGGCTTTGCTCTTATGGTGAATCCAATGACACTGTAAAGAGGAGTCCAGCTTGGTTCTAAATCATCGTTAGCTCCAGCTACTTCTGGTCAGTTGTGATGCCTTGGTTTTCCCAGTTACAATCCGTAGTTCTGATGCTCCTGTTCCTCCCATGTATGTTCCTTCCACATTTTGTCCAGTGTTGATTTGGGTGTGGGTTCTGTCCTGTGACAAGGATAGGCTTCATTATCAGAGATCCCTTGGCTTTCAGGTGTCGCATTCTGCATTTGTCATAACTACCATTGGCAGATGCTCCTCTTCGTCTTCTCTCCATCCTCCAGCACCAACCGAGGGCCTGTCTTCGTCCAAACTCCAGAACCCACCGCGGACCCGCTTTCAGCTGCTGAATCCCCTCTTGGACGGCACACCTTGCACTCTTTAACCTCCTCGCTTGTGTTTCCCGCCAACAAGCAGTGTCAGTTATGATACTCATGCTCTCCTGTTAAGTCCTGGCTGGGTCTTTTCCTCCTCCTTGTCATCACTGGTACTTTTTTTAAATTCAGTGTTGAATTGGTGATGGTTCCAATCAGCCAAAAAGTTGCGTCATTCCTGGAGATCTTCCAGAGTTGGTCAGGATATTTGACATCTTTCTTCTGGCTTTGCCCTGATGGTGAATCCAATGACACTGCAAAGAGAAGACCAGCTTGGTTCTCAATCATCGTTAGCTCCAGCTAATTCTGGTCAGTTGTGTTGCCTTGGTTTTCCAAGAGACAATCTGTGTTAGGGTTCTGATGCTGCTGTTCCTCAATGTATGTTCCTTCTTTCTTTTGTCGAGTGTTGATTTGGGTGTGGGTTCTGTCCTGCGACAAAAGATAGCCTTCATTTCCAGACATCCCTTGTCTTTCATGTGTCACGTTCTGCATTTGTCGTAACTACTATTGGCCCGTCTTCATCCAACCTCCGGAACCCACCATGGGCCCATCTTCAGATGCCGAGTCCTCTCTTGGATGCTCTGTCTGTCTTGTCCCTGGCAACCACCGTGAGCGTCTTCAGCTGCCATATCCTCTCTTGGACAGCACACCTTGCTCTCTTTAACATCCTCGCTTGTGTTTCCCACTATCACGCAGAGTCAGTTGTGATGAACATGAACTCCTGTTTGGTCCTGGATCGGTCTTTTCCTCCTCGTCATCACTGGTGCTTTCATTAGTTTGGTGTTGAATTGGTGATGGCTCCATCTTCAGTCAATAAGATGCAAAGAGACCAGCTTGGTTCCCCATCGACGTTAGCTCCAGCTACGTCTGGTCAGTTGTGACGCCTTAGTTTTCCCAGTGACAATCCATGGTTGGGTTCTGATGCTGCTGTTCCTCCCCTGTATGTTCCTTCCTCATTTCGTCCAGTGTTGACTTGGGTGTGGTTTCTGTCTGTGACAAAGAAAGGCTTCCTTACCAGAGATCCCTTGGCTTTCAGGTGTCGCATTCTGCATTTGTAGTAACTACCATTGGCACTCGTCTTCTCTCCGACCGTCATCAGCTGCCGAGTCCTCTCTTGGACGGCTCTATCCGTCTTCCTCGCTCCATAAGGGTCCAGCTCATTCTTTAACCATCTTGCTTGGATGATGAAAGTGGGTCATTAGTCGTAACTATCTTTACTTGTTGATCCTCTTGATGCTCCTGTTCGCCTGTTTTGTCCTGGCTGGGTCTTTTCCTCCTCGTCATCACTGGTGGTTTATTTTGGTCAGTTTTGAATTGGTGATGGCTCCATCTTCAGTCAAAAAGATGCATCATTCCTGGAGATTCTGCCTTGCTAGCAGAGTCCTCCCAGAGCTGGTCAGGCTATTTGCCATTTTTCTTCTGACATTGGCCTGATGGTGAATCCAATGACACTGCAAAGAAGAGTCCAACTTGGTTCCCCATCGACGTTAGCTCCAGCTACTACTTGTCAGTTGCGATGTCTTGGTTTTCCCACAGACAATCGGTGGTAGGATTCTGATGCTGCTGTTCCTCCATTGTATGTTTCCTGCTCGGTTATTTCCTCCTCTTTTTGTCTAGTGTTGACTTGGATGAGGTGTTTGTCCTTTGACACGGATAGGCTTCATTACCAGAGATCTCTTGGCTTTCAGGTGTCACTTTCAGCATTTGTTGTACCTACCATTGCCGCATGCTCCTCTTCTTTAATTTCTCTCCGACACCCACCGTGGGGCCGTCCTCAGCCGCCAATTCCTCTATTGGACGGCATTGTCGATCTTTCTCACCCCTCCACGACCCACCTTGCTCCCTTTAACAGCCATTAACAATTCAATCAAAGAAAAGCCTATTCTTCACTTTGCATTGCAGCTAGATATATTAATTATGACTCTTTCTACCCTGCCTGAAGATCAAATACTGGTCTGAATTACACTTGCAGGGTTCGTAAGTAAGCAAATAGAGAAATAATGCAAAATCATCCTTATGCTCCCTTTAACATCCTCGCTTGTGTTTCTCACCAAGAAGCAGAGTCAGTTATGATGCTCATGCTCTCCTGTTTGCTCCTGACCTGGTCTTTTCCTCCTCGTCATCACTGGTGCTTTCCTTTATTCAGTGTTGAACTGGTGATGGCTCCAACTTCAGTCAAAAAGATGCATCGTTCCTGGAGTCCTTCCAGAGCTGGTCAGGCCATTTGACATCTTTCTTCTGGCTTTGCCCTGATGGTGAATCCAATGACACTGCAAAGGAGTCCAGCTTGGTTCTCAATCACTGTTAGCTCCAGCTACTTCTGGTCAGTTGTGATGCCTTGGTTTTTCAAGAGACAATCCGTGGTAGGGTTCTGATGCTGCTGTTCCTCAATGTATGTTCCTTCTTTCTTTTGTCGAGTGTTGACTTGGGTGTGGGTTCTCTCCTCTGACAAGGATAGGCTTCATGTCCAGAGATCCCTTGACTTTCAGGTGTCGCGTTCTGGAATTGTCGTAACTACTATTGGCACTTGCTCCTATTCGAATTCTCTCGGACCTCCGGCACCCACCGAGGGGCCGTCTTCATCCAACCTCAGGAACCCACCAAGGGCCAGTCTTCAGCTGCTGAGTCCTCTCTTGGACGGCACCATCCGTCCGTTGTGATGCTCATGAACTCCTGTTTGGTCCTGGATCGGTCTTTTCCTCCTTGTCATCACTGGTGCTCTCTTTAGTTTGGTGTTGAATTGGTGACGGCTCCATCTTCAGTCAAAAAGATGCATAATTCCTGGAGATTCTGCCTTGCTAGTAGAGTCCTCCCAGACTGGTCAGGCTGTTTGACATCTTTCTTCTGGCTTTGCTCTTATGGTGAATCCAATGACTCTTCAAAGAGGAGTCCAGCTTGGTTCTCAATCATCATTAGCTCCAGCCACTTCTGGTCAGTTGTGATGCCTTGGTTTTCCCCAGAGACAATCCATGGTAGGGTTCTGATGCTCCTGTTCCTCAATATATGTTCCTTCATCATTTTGTCCAGTGTTGACTTGGGTGTGGCTTCTGTTCTGTGACAAATATAGCGTTCATTACCAGAGATCCCTTGGTTTCAGGTGTCGCATTCTGCATTTGTCATAACTACTACTGGCACTTGCTCCTATTCGTCTTCTCTCTGACCTCTGGCACCCACCGAGGGCCCACCATCAGCTGTCGAGTCCTCTCTTGGGCGGCTCCATCCGTCATCCTCGCTCCCTGAGGGCCCAGCTCACTCTCTTCAACCGCCTGCTAGTGTGACGAAATTGGGTCATTTGTCGTAACTATCTTTGCTTCTTGCTCATCTTCTTCATTTTCAGTCCGGCAACAATGCGGTAAGGTCCAACCTCCGGCACCCACCGCGGGCCCGTCTTTAGCTCCGAATCCTCTCTTGGACGACACAACTTGCTCTCATGCCTGTGTTCCCACCAACAAGCAGCGTCAGTTAAGAAGCTCATGATCACCTGTTGGGTCCTGGATGGGTCTTTTCCTCCTCGTTATCACTGGTATTTTCTTTTGTTCAGTGTTAAATTGGTGATGGCTCCATCTTCAGTCAAAAAGATGCATAATTCCTGGAGATTCTGCCATGCTAGCAGAGTCTGCCCGAGCTGGTTAGGCTATTTGACATCTTTCTTCTGGCTTTGCCCTTCTGATGAATCCAATGACACTGCAAAAGGTAGTCCAGCTTGGTTCTCAATCGTCGTTAGTTCCAGCTACTTCTGGTGAGTTGCGATGCCTTGGTTTTCCCAGAGACAATCTGTGGTAAGGTTCTGATGCTACTGTTCCTCCCTTATATGTTCCTCATTTTGTCCAGTGTTGACTTGGGTGTGGATTCTGTCCTGTGACAAAGATAGACTTCATAACCAGAGATCCCTTGGATTTCAGATGTTGCTTTCTGCATTTGTCATAACTGGCACTGGCACTTGCTCCTCTTGATATTCTCCTTGAACTCCGGAACCCACCGTGGGCCCGTCTTCAGCTGTCGAGTCCTCGCTGGGATGGCTCCGTCCGTCTTCCTCGCTCCCTGAGGGCCCAGCTCACTCTCTTTATCCGTCTCGCTTGGGTGACAAAATTGTGTCATTTGTCACAACTATCTTTGCCACTTGCTCCTCTTCTTCACCTTCTTTCCGGTACCCACCACGGGGCAAGTCCAATCTCTGGCACCCACCGCGGGCCCATCTTCAGCTGCCAAATTCTCTCTTGGACGGCACACCTTGATCTCTTTAACATCTTCGCTAGTGTTTCCCACCAACTAGCAGAGTCAGTTATGATGAACATGAACTCCTGTTTGGTCCTGGATCGGTCTTTTCTTCCTCGTTATCACTGGTGCTTTCTTTTCTTCAGTGTTGAATTGGTGATGGCTCCATGTTTAGTCAAAGATGCATAATTGCTGGAGATTCAGCCTTGCTAGTAAAGTCCTCCCTGAGCTGGTCAGGCTGTTTGACATCTTTCTTCTGGCTTTGCTCTTATGGTGAATCCAATGACACTGCAAAGAGGAGTCCAGCTTGGTTCTAAATCATCGTTAGCTCCAGCTACTTCTGGTCAGTTGTGATGCCTTGGTTTCCTCCAGAGACAATCCATGGTTGGGTTCTGATGCTCCTGTTCCTTAATGTATGTTCCTTCATCATTTTGTCCAGTGATGACTTGGGTGTGGCTTCTGTTCTGTGACAAAGATAGCCTTCATTACCAGAGATCCCTTGGTTTCAGGTGTCGCGTTCTGCATTTGTCGTAACTACTATTGGCACTTGCTCCTCTTCTTCTTCTCTCCGACCACCGGCGCTCACCGAGGGCCCGTCTTCTCTCCGACCTCCGGAACCCACCGTGAGCCTGTCTTCAGCTGTCATATCCTCTCTTGGACAGCACACCTTGCTCTCTTTAACATCCTCGCTTGTGTTTCCCACTATCACGCAGAGTCAGTTGTGATGAACATGAACTCCTGTTTGGTCATGGATCGGTCTTTTCCTCCTCGTCATCACTGGTGCTTTCATTAGTTTGGTGTTGAATTGGTGATGGCTCCATCTTCAGTCAAAAAGATGCATCTTTTCTGGAGATTCTGCCTTGCTAGCGGAGTCCTCCCAGTGCTGGTCAGGCTATTTGCTATTTTTCTTCTGACTTTGCCCTGATGGTGAATCCAATGACACTGCAAAGAGACCAGCTTGGTTCCCCATCGACGTTAGCTCCAGCTACGTCTGATCAGTTGTGATGCCTTTGTTTTCCCAGTGACAATCCATGGTAGGGTTCTGATGCTCCTGTTCCTCCCCTGTATGTTCCTTCATCATTTTGTCCAGTGTTGACTTAGGTGTGGGTTCTGTCTGTGACAAAGAAAGGCTTTTTTACCAGAGATCCCTTGGCTTTCAGGTGTCGCATTCTGTATTTGTCGTAACTACCATTGGCATATGATCCACTTCGTCTTTTCTCCGTCTTTTCCTCCTCTTCGTCATCACTGGTGCTTTTTTTAAATTCAGTGTTGAATTGGTGATGGTTCCAATCAGTCAAAAGTTGCATCATTCCTGGAGTTCTTCCAGAGTTGGTCAGGATATTTGACATCTTTCTTCTGGCTTTGCCCTGATGGTGAATCCAATGACACTGCAAAGAGAAGACCAGCTTGGTTCTCAATCATTTTTTGCTCCAGCTACTCCTGGTCAGTTGTGATGCCTTGGTTTTCCAAGAGGCAATCTGTGGTAGGGTTCTGATGCTGCTGTTCCCCAACGTATGTTCCTTCTTTCTTTTGTCCAGTGTTGATTTGGGTGTGGTTTCTGTCCTGCGACAAAAGGTAGCCTTCATTACCAGAGATCCCTTGTCTTTCATGTGTCATGTTCTGCATTTGTCGTAACTACTATTGGCACTTGCTCCTTTTCATCTTCTCTTCGACCACCGGCGCTCAACGAGGGCCCGTCTTCATCCAACCTCCGGAACCCACCATGGGCCCATCTTCAGATGCCGAGTCCTCTCTTGGATGCTCTGTCTGTCTTCTCCCTGGCTCCCACCGCGGGCCTGTCTTCAGCTGTCATATCCTCTCTTGGACAGCACACCTTGCTCTCTTTAACATCCTCGCTTGTGTTTCCCACTATCACGCAGAGTCAGTTGTGATGAACATGAACTCCTGTTTGGTCCTGGATCGGTCTTTTCCTCCTCGTCATCAATTGTGCTTTCATTAGTTTGGTGTTGAATTGGTGATGGCTCCATCTTCAGTCAAAAAGATGCATCATTCCTGGAGATTCTGCCTTGCTAGCAGAGTCATCCCAGAGCTGGTCAGGCTATTTGCAATTTAACTTCTGACTTTGCCCTGATGGTGAATCCAATGACACTGCAAAAAAAGTCCAGCTTGGTTCCCCATCGACGATAGCTCCAGCTACTTCGTCAGTTGCGATGTCTTGGTTTTCCCACAGACAATCGGTGGTAGGATTCTGATGCTGCTGTTCCTCCATTGTATGTTTCCTGCTCGGTCATTTCCTCCTCTTTTTGTCTAGTGTTGACTTGGATGAGTTGTTTGTCCTTTGACACGGATAGGCTTCATTACCAGAGATCCCTTGGCTTTTAGGTGTCACTTTCAGCATTTGTTGTACCTACCATTGCCACATGCTCCTCTTCTTTAACTTCTCTCCAACACCCACCGTGGGCCCATCCTTAGCCGCCAAGTCCTCAATTGGCGACATTGTCGGCCTTTCTCACCCCTCCACGGCCCAACTCGCTCCCTTTAACAGCCATTAACAATTCAATGAAAGAAAAGCCTATTCCTCACTTTGCATTGCAGCTAGATATATTAATTATGACTCTTTCTACCCAGCCTGAAGATCAAATACTGGTCTGAATTACACTTGCCGGGTTCGTAAGTAAGCAAATAGAGAAATAAGGCATCCAGACAAAATAAAATGCAAATTGCAGCTCTCGCTGTTGCCTCTTAGAAGACACTCAGCAACACGACATCGTTCTTTCCAGGTTCAAGAACATCTTCCCATCAACCATCAGTTTGTTGAACCACATTGAACCAGCAACATATTTCAGAACCGAAAGCACATTTCTACCCACTTTTGCATTGTGTTCACTATTTGGATCATCTTCATCAAAATAGCCAAAACACTCTCAATTAAACAGAATGCACCTGTCATCCACTTGGCTGTTAGATTTCAAAAAACATCAACCTCGTCTATCTTCTCTGCTTCATGTTCCTGCGCATTGGCAACTAAACATTGGCACTTGCTCCTCTTTGTCTTCTCTCCGACCCCAGCACCCAACGAGGGCCCATCTTCGTCCAACCTCCGTAACCCACCATGGGTAACCCACCGTCTTCAGCTGCCGAGTAACCTCTTGGACGGCTCCATCCTTCTTCCTCGCTCCCTGAGGGCCTGCTCGCTCTTTAACCATCTCGCTTGGGTGATGAAAGTAAGTCATTTGTCGTAACTATCTTAGTTTCTTGATCCTCTTCTTCATCTTCTCCCTGGCACCCACCGTGGGCACGACGAACCTACGGCAACCACCGCGGGCCCGTCTTCAGCTGCCGTATCCTCTCTTGGACAGTACACTTTACTCTTTTTAACATCCTCGCTTGTGTTTCCCACCAAGAAGCAGAGTCAGTTATGATGCTCATGCTCTCCTGTTTGCTCCTGACCTGGTCTTTTCCTCCTCGTCATCACTGGTGCTTTCCTTTATTCAGTGTTGAACTGGTGATGGCTCCAACTTCAGCCAAAAAGATGCATCATTCTTGGAGTCCTTCCAGAGTTGGTCAGGCTATTTGACATCTTTCTTCTGGCTTTGCCCTGATGGTGAATCCAATGACACTGCAAAGGAGTCCAGCTTGGTTCTCAATCGCTGTTAGCTCCAGCTACTTCTGGTCAGTTGTGATGCCTTGGTTTTCAGAGACAATCCGTGGTAGGGTTCTGATGCTGCTGTTCCTCAATGTATGTTCCTTCTTTCTTTTGTCGAGTGTTGACTTGGGTGTGGGTTCTCTCCTCTGACAAGGATAGGCTTCATGTCCAGAGATCCCTTGACTTTGAGGTGTCGCGTTCTGGAATTGTCGTTACTACTATTGGCACTTGCTCTTCAACTTCTCTCGGACCTCCGGCACCCACCGAGGGGCCGTCTTCATCCAACCTCCGGAACCCACCAAGGGCCAGTCTTCAGCTGCCGAGTCGTCTCTTGGACGGCACCACCCATCTTCCTCGCTCCGAGTGCACAGCTCACTCTCTTTAACCTTCTCGCTTGGGTGACGAATGTGGGTCATTTGTCGTAATTCTTTGCCTCCTGCTCCTCTTCATCTTCTCTCCGGCAACCACCGTGGGCCCGTCTTTAGCTGATGAATCTTCTCTTGGACAGCACAACTTGCTCTCTTCAACATCTTCGCTTGTGTTTCCCACGATCAAGCAAAGTCAGTTGTGATGCTCATGAACTCCTGTTTGGTCCTGGATGGGTGTTTTCCTGCTCGTCATCGCTGGTGCTCTCTTTAGTTCGGTGTTGAATTGGTGATGGCTCCATCTTCAGTCAAAGATGCATCATTCCTGGAGATTCTGCCTTGCTAGCAGAGTCCTCCCAGAACTGGTCAGGCTATTTGCCATTTTATTTTCTTACTTTGCTCTTATGATGAATCCAATGACACTGCAAAGGGGTCCAGCTAGGTTCCCCATCGACGTTTGCTCCAGCTACTTCTGATCAGTTGTGATGCCTTGGTTTTCCAAGTGACAATCCATGGTATGGTTCTCAATCATTGTTAGTTCCAGCTACTTCTGATCAGTTGCGATGCCTTGGTTTGCCCAGACAATCTATAGTAGGGTTCTGATGCTACTGTTCCTCACTTGTATGTTCCTCATTTTGTCCAGTGTTGACTTGGGTGTGGATTCTGTCCTGTGACAAAGATAGACTTCATAACCAGAGATCCCTTGGATTTCAGGTGTTGCTTTCTGCATTTGTCATAACTGCCACTGGCACTTGCTCTTCTTGATATTCTCTTTGACCGCCGGAATCCACCGAGGGCCCGTCTTCAGCTGTCGAGTCCTCGCTGGGATGGCTCCGTCCATCTTCCTCGCTCTCTGAGGGCCCAGCTCACTCTCTTTATCCGTCTCGCTTGGGTGATGAAATTGGGTCATTTATCATAACTATCTTTGCCACTTGCTCCTCTTCCGCAACTTCTTTCCGGTACCCACCACGGGGCAAGTCCAATCTCTGGCACCCACCGCGGGCCCATCTTTAGCTGCCAAATCCTCTCTTGGACGGCACACCTTGATCTCTTTAACATCTTCGCTAGTGTTTCCCTTCAACTAGCAGAGTCAGATATGATGAACATGAACTCCTGTTTGGTCCTGGATGGGTCTTTTCTTCCTCGTCATCACTGGTGCTTTCTTTTCTTCAGTGTTGAACTGGTGATGGCTCCATCTTCAGTCAAAGATGCATCATTCCTGGAGATTCTGCCTTGCTAGTAGAGTCCTCCCAGACTGGTCACTGTTTGACATCTTTCTTCTGGCTTTGCTCTTATGGTGAATCCAATGACACTTCAAAGATTCCAGCTTGGTTCTTAATCATCGTTAGCTCCAGCTACTTCTGGTCAGTTGTGATGCCTTGGATTTCCAAGAGACAATCCGTGGTAGGGTTCTGATGCTGCTGTTCCTCAATGTATGTTCCTTCTTTCTTTTGTCCAGTGTTGATTTGGGTGTGGGTTCTGTCCTGTGACAGAAGTTAGCCTTCATTTCCAGACATCCCTTGTCTTTCATGTGTCATGTTCTGCATTTGTCGTAACTACTATTGGCACTTGCTCCTTTTCATCTTCTCTTCGACCACCGGCGCTCAACGAGGGCCCGTCTTCATCCAACCTCCGGAACCCACCATGGGCCCATCTTCAGCTGCCGAGTCCTCTCTTGGATGGCTCTGTCTGTCTTCTCCCTGGCAACCACCGTGAGCCTGTCTTCAGCTGTCATATCCTCTCTTGGACAGCACACCTTGCTCTCTTTAACATCCTCGCTTGTGTTTCCCACTATCACGCAGAGTCAGTTGTGATGAACATGACCTCCTGTTTGGTCTGGGATCGGTCTTTTCCTCCTCGTCATCACTGGTGCTTTCATTAGTTTGGTGTTGAATTGGTGATGGCTCCATCTTCAGTCAATAAGATGCACCATTCCTGGAGATTCTGCCTTGCTAACAGTGTCCTCCCAGTGCTGGTCAGGCTATTTGCTATTTTTCTTCTGACTTTGCCCTGATGGTGAATCCAATGACACTGCAAAGAGGAGAACAGCTTGGTTCCCCATCGACGTTAGCTCCAGCTACGTCTGATCAGTTGTGATGCCTTAGTTTTCCCAATGACAATCCATGGTAGGGTTCTGATGCTGCTGTTCCTCCCCTGTATGTTCCTTCCTCATTTCGTCCAGTGTTGACTTGGGTGTGGTTTCTGTCTGTGACAAAGAAAGGCTTCCTTACCAGAGATCCCTTGGCTTTCAGGTGTCGCATTCTGCATTTGTAGTAACTACCATTGGCACTCGTCTTCTCTCCGACCGTCATCAGCTGCCGAGTCCTCTCTTGGACGGCTCTATCCGTCTTCCTCGCTCCATGAGGGTCCAGCTCACTCTTTAACCATCTTGCTTGGATGATGAAAGTGGGTCATTAGTCGTAACTATCTTTACTTATTGATCCTCTTGATGCTCCTGTTCGCCTGTTTTGTCCTGGCTGGGTCTTTTCCTCCTCGTCATCACCGGTGGTTTATTTTGGTCAGTTTTGAATTGGTGATGGCTCCATCTTCAGTCAAAAAGATGCATCATTCCTGGAGATTCTGCCTTGCTAGCAGAGCCCTCCTAGAGCTGGTCAGGCTATTTGCCATTTTTCTTCTGACATTGCCCTGATGGTGAATACAATGACACTGCAAAGAAGAGTCCAGCTTGGTTCCCCATCGCGTTAGCTCCAGCTACTTCTTGTCAGTTGGGATGTCTTGGTTTTCCCACAGACAATCGGTGGTAGGATTCTAATGTTGCTGTTCCTCCATTGTATGTTTCCTGCTCGGTTATTTCCTCCTCTTTTTGTCTAGTGTTGACTTGGATGAGGTGTTTGTCCTTTGACACGGATAGGCTTCATTACCAGAGATCCCTTGGCTTTCAGGTGTCAGTTTCAGCATTTGTTGTACCTACCATTGCCGCATGCTCCTCTTCTTGAACTTCTCTCCGACACCCACCTTGGGCCCGTCCTCAGCCGCCAATTCCTCTATTGGACGGCATTGTCGGCCTTTCTCACCCCTCCACGGCCCACCTTGCTCCCTTTAACAGCCATTAACAATTCAATCAAAGAAAAGCCTATTCCTCATTTTGCATTGCAGCTAGATATATTAATTATGACTCTTTCTACCCTGCCTGAAGATCAAATACTGGTCTGAATTACACCTGCAGGGTTCGTAAGTAAGCAAGTAGAGAAATAAGGCAAAATCATTCTAATGCTCCCTTTAACATCCTCGCTTGTGTTTCTCACCAGGAAGCAGAGTCAGTTATGATGCTCATGCTCTCCTTTTTGCTCCTGACCTGGTCATTTCCTCCTCGTCATCACTGGTGCTTTCCTTTATTCAGTGTTGAACTGGTGATGGCTCCAACTTCAGCCAAAAAGATGCATCGTTCCTGGAGTCCTTCCAGAGCTGGTCAGGCCATTTGACATCTTTCTTCTGGCTTTGCCCTGATGGCGAATCCAATGACACTGCAAAGGAGTCCAGCTTGATTCTCAATCGCTGTTAGCTCCAGCTACTTCTGGTCAGTTGTGATGCCTTGGTTTTTCAAGAGACAATCCGTGGTAGGGTTCTGATGCTGCTGTTCCTCAATGTGTTCCTTCTTTCTTTTGTCGAGTGTTGACTTGGGTGTGGGTTCTCTCCTCTGACAAGGATAGGCTTCATGTCCAAAGATCCCTTGACTTTCAGGTGTCGCGTTCTGGAATTGTCGTAACTACTATTGGCACTTGCTCCTCTTCAACTTCTCTCGGACCTCCGGCACCCACCAAGGGCCAGTCTTCAGCTGCCGAGTCCTCTCTTGGACGGCACCATCCGTCCGTTGTGATGCTCATGAACTCCTGTTTGGTCCTGGATCGGTCTTTTCCTCCTTGTCATCACTGGTGCTCTCTTTAGTTTGGTATTGAATTGGTGACGGCTCCATCTTCAGTCACAAAGATGCATAATTTCTGGAGATTCTGCCTTGCTAGTAGAGTCCTCCCAGACTGGTCAGGCTGTTTGACATCTTTCTTCTGGCTTTGCTCTGATGGTGAATCCAATGACAATTCAAAGAGGAGTCCAGCTTGGTTCTCAATCATCGTTAGCTCCAGCTACTTCTGGTCAGTTGTGATGCCTTGGTTTTCCCCAGAGACAATCCATGGTAGGGTTCTGATGCTCCTGTTCCAGAATGTATGTTCCTTCATCATTTTGTCCAGTGTTGACTTGGGTGTGGCTTCTGTTCTGTGACAAAGATAGACTTCATTGCCAGAGATCCCTTGGTTTCAGGTGTCGCGTTCTGAATTGTCATAACTACCACTGGCACTTGTTCCTATTCGTCTTCTCTCTGGCCTCTGGCACCCACCGAGGGCCCATCTTCAGCTGTCGAGTCCTCTCTTGGGCGGCTCCATCCGTCTTCCTCGCTCCCCGAGGGCCCAGCTCACTCTCTTCAACCGCCTTGCTAGTGTGACGAAATTGGGTCATTTGTCGTAACTATATTTGCCACTTGCTCATCTTCTTCATTTTCAGTCCGGCAACAATGCGGTAAGGTCCAACCTCCGGCACCCACCGCGGGCCCGTCTTTAGCTCCGAATCCTCTCTTGGACGACACAACTTGTTCTCTTCAACGTCCTTGCCTGTGTTTCCACCAACAAGCAGCTTCAGTTATGAATCTCATGATGACCTGTTGGGTCCTGGATGGGTCTTTTCCTCCTTGTCATCATTGGTATTTTCTTTTGTTTAGTGTTAAATTGGTGATGGCTCCATCTTCAGTCAAATAGATGCATCATTCCTGGAGATTCTGCTTTGCTAGCAGAGTCTGCCCGAGTTGGTCAGGCAATTTGACATCTTTCTTCTGGCTTTGCCCTTCTGATGAATCCAATGACACTGCAAAAGGTAGTCCGGCCTGGTTCTCAATCGTCGTTAGTTCCAGCTACTTCTGGTGAGTTGCGATGCCTTGGTTTTCCCAGAGACAATCTGTGGTACGGTTCTGATGCTACTGTTCCTCCCTTATATGTTCCTCATTTTGTCCAGTGTTGACTTGGGTGTGGATTCTGTCCTGTGACAAAGATAGACTTCATAACCAGAGGTCCCTTGGATTTCAGGTGTTGCTTTCTGCATTTGTCATAACTGCCACTGGCACTTGCTCCTCTTGATATTCTCTTTGAACTCCGGAATCCACCGTGGGCCCGTCTTCAGCTGTCGAGTCCTCGCTGGGATGGCTCCGTCCGTCTTCCTCGCTCCCTGAGGGCCCAGCTCACTCTCTTTATCCGTCTCGCTTGGGTGATGAAATTGTGTCATTTGTCACAACTGTCTTTGCCACTTGCTCCTCTTCTTCACCTTCTTTCCGGTACCCAACACGGGGCAAGTCCAATCTCTGGCACCCACAGCGGGCCCATCTTCAGCTGTCAAATCCTCTCTTGTACAGCACACCTTGATCTCTTTAACATCTTCGCTAGTGTTTCCCATCAACTAGCAGTCAATTATGATGAACATGAACTCCTGTTTGGTCCTGGATGGATCTTTTCTTCCTCATCATCACTGGTGCTTTCTTTTCTTCAGTGTTAAATTGGTGATGGTTCCATCTTCAGTCAAAGATGCATCATTCCTGGAGATTCTGCCTTACTAGTAAGAGTCCTGCCAGACTGGTCAGGCTGTTTGACATCTTTCTTCTGGCTTTGCTCTTATGGTGAATCCAATGACACTTCAAAGAAGAGTCCAGCTTGGTTCTTAATCATCGTTAGCTCCAGCTACTTCTAGTCAGTTGTGATGCCTTGGTTTCCCCAGTTACAATCCGTAGTAGAGTTCTGATGCTCCTGTTCCTCCCATGTATGTTCCTTTCACATTTTGTCCAGTGTTGATTTGGGTGTGGGTTCTGTGCTGTGACACGGATAGGCTTCATTACCAGAGATCCCTTGGCTTTCATGTGTCGCATTCTGCATTTGTCGTAACTACCATTGGCAGATGCTCTTCTTCGTCTTCTCTCCGTCCTCCGGCACCCACCGAGGGCCTGTCTTCGTCCAACCTCCGGAACCCACCGCGGGACCGTCTTCAGCTGCTGAATCCCCTCTTGGACGGCACACCTTGTTCTCTTTAACCTCCTCGCTTGTGTTTCCCACCAACAAGCAGCGTCAGTTATGATACTCATGCTCTCCTGTTAAGTCCTGGCTGGGTCTTTTCCTCCTCCTCGTCATCACTGGTGCTTTTTTTCAATTCAGTGTTGAATTGGTGATGGTTCCAATCAGTCAAAAAGATGCGTCATTCCTGGAGTCTTTCCAGAGTTGGTCAGGCTATTTGACATCTTTCTTCTGGCTTTGCCCTGATGGTGAATCCAATGACACTGCAAAGAGAAGACCAGCTTGGTTCTCAATCATCGTTAGCTCCAGCTAATTCTGGTCAGTTGTGATGCCTTGGATTTCCAAGAGACAATCTGTGTTAGGGTTCTGATGCTGCTGTTCCTCAATGTATGTTCCTTCTTTCTTTTGTCCAGTGTTGATTTGGGTGTGGGTTCTGTCCTGTGACAGAAGTTAGCCTTCATTACCAGACATCCCTTGTCTTTCATGTGTCATGTTCTGCATTTGTCGTAACTACTATTGGCACTTGCTCCTTTTCGTCTTCTCTCCGACCACCGGCGCTCAACGAGGGCCCGTCTTCATCCAACCTCCGGAACCCACCATGGGCCCATCTTCAGATGCCGAGTCCTCTCTTGGATGGCTCTGTCTGTCTTCTCCCTGGCAACCACTGTGAGCCGGTCTTCAGCTGTCATATCCTCTCTTGGACAGCACACCTTGCTCTCTTTAACATCCTCGCTTGTGTTTCCCTATATCACGCAGTCAGTTGTGATGAACATGAACTCCTGTTTGGTCCTGGATCGGTCTTTTCCTCCTCGTCATCACGGGTGCTTTCATTAGTTTGGTGTTGAATTGGTGATGGCTCCATTGGCTTTCAGGTATCGCATTCTGCATTTGTAGTAACTACCATTGGCACTCGTCTTCTCTCCGACCGCTATCAGCTGCCGAGTCCTCTCTTGGACGGCTCTATCCGTCTTCCTCGTTCCATGAGGGTCCAGCTCACTCTTTAACCATCTTGCTTGGATGATGAAAGTGGGTCATTAGTCGTAACTATCTTTACTTCTTGATCCTCTTGATGCTCCTGTTCGCCTGTTTTGTCCTGGCTGGGTATTTTCCTCCTCGTCATCACTGGTGGTTTATTTTGGTCAGTTTTGAATTGGTGATGGCTCCATCTTCAGTCAAAAAGATGCATCATTCCTGGAGATTCTGCCTTGCTAGCAGAGTCCTCCCAGAGCTGGTCAGGCTATTTGTCATTTTGCTTCTGACATTGCCCTGATGGTGAATCCAATGACACTGCAAAGAAGAGTCCAGCTTGGTTCCCCATCGACGTTAGCTCCAGCTACTTGTCAGTTGCGATGTCTTGGTTTTCCCAGACAATCTGTGGTAGGATTCTGATGCTGCTATTCCGACCATGTATGTTTCCTGCTCGGTCATTTTCTCCTTTTTTTGTCTAGTGTTGACTTGGATGAGGTGTTTGTCCTTTGACACGGATAGGCTTCATTACCAGAGATCCTTTGGCTTTCAGGTGTCACTTTCAGCATTTGTTGTACCTACCATTGCCGCATGCTCCTCTTCTTTATCTTCTCTCCGACACCCACCATGGGCCCGTCCTCAGCCGCCAAGTCCTCCATTGGACGACATTGTCGGCCTTTCTCACCCGACGGCCCACCTTGCTCCCTTTCACAATTCAATGAAAGAAAGGCCTATTCCTCACTTTGCATTGCAGCTAGATATATTAATTATGACTAATTCTCCCGACTGAAGATCAAATACTGGTCTGAATTACACTTGCAGGGTTTGTAAGTAAGCAAATTGAGAAATAAGGCATCCAGACAAAATAAAATGCAAATTGCAGCTCTCGCTGGTGCCTCTTAAAAGACTCAGCAACCCGACAATCGTTCTTTTCAGATTCATGAACATCTTCCCATCAACCATCAGTTTGTTGAACCACATTGTTGCAACACATTTCAGAACCGAAAGCACATTTCTACTCACTTTTGCATTATGTTCATTATTTGGATCGTCTTCATCAAAATAGCCGAAGCACTCTCAATTAAACAGAACGCATCTGTCAACCACTTGGCTTTTAGATTTCAAAGAACCTCAACCTCCTCTATCTTCTCTGCTTCATGTTCCCGTGCTTTTAATGTCAAGCAAATCTTGGGGCGACAGTTCTCTTTAATTAGTGTAATAACTCCTGCATGTCTTCCAACTCACCTCTTCACAACCTACTTTCTAAGCCAAACTCAACCTTTTCCTCTGGTTTTACATAGTGCATTACCACCCCTAAAACCTCTCAGGTCAGGCACTAGATGCAGGCATAGGTTTTATCAAACATCATTCACACACCAACCGTATCCCATGCATCGCGAGCAAGTGTTATGAAGTCTCTAATATTAAGATTTGCAGAAATCTTTAGCAGTCATTTTTACAATCACCAGTAGCCTTAATTACAGCATCAAATGTTTTGTTGAGATAATAAAAATTAAACATGCTAATCACACCCAGATCCATAAGTTGAAGGAGGGATGTAGTGTTCAGTAAAAGATAAACTTGAATATTTCTTGTCCTGCACTTTACGTTGCCACAATGCCATTACTTATAAATTATGACACATGCTACAAAGTCTGAACATCCATCAATCTGACTATACTTGCATGTTTCTTAATTAAGCATTACAAAAGAGAAATAGGACATCCAGACATAATAAATGCAAACAGCAGACTTCGGGAGTAAAATATTCAGCAGCTCTTACCAGACCTTTAGTTGTACTGGACGAAGGAAGGGTGCAGATGTACTTCATCTTCTCGGACAGGGAACAATTCTATCCGTGGACGGATCACGTGCAGGATCACGTCCACAATCTGGCCCAGTCAAGCTCACTGGCCTTCAGTGAGTCTGACAGCTGAGCTCTGATAGCACTGATCTCATCCTTCAGATAGATCTAGGATGACCTCGCTAAGGAGCTTAACATAAGGATATGTTACCTTGCAAGAGCTGTAACTGGGAAACATTACAGGCTTCAAACCAGTGGCAATTTAGAGAACTTTCTAAAGGGGTCCCAATCACTCTATAGTTCTTCAAACTATTACAAACTTCTTATCATTCTGCCAGATTTACTACCCTAGCCATTGCAAAGAAGCAGATTACAGCAATTGGAAAGACACTGCCAACCAGTATCCATCCCCTACCTGTATCATGACCAGTCAGTACAACAGCAAGTTAGGCCAGTTCATTGGCTATATTTAAGAGGGAGTTAGATGTGGCCCTTGTGGCTAAAGGGATCAGGGGGTATGGAGAGAAGGCAGGGATGGGATACTGAGTTGGATGATCAGCCATGATCATATCAAATGGCGGTGCAGGCTCGAAGGGCCAAATGGCCTACTC
The DNA here is from genome assembly GCF_010909765.2 of Amblyraja radiata. Lineage (NCBI taxonomy): Eukaryota > Metazoa > Chordata > Chondrichthyes > Rajiformes > Rajidae > Amblyraja > Amblyraja radiata. The sequence continues at coordinate 51,857,291 of NC_045966.1, forward strand.
CTGCACCTATTTTCTAAGTTATGTTTGTATCAAACAAAAACCAGCTTCTAAGATTATTGTGGTCATCCTACTAATCATCCTTTTACCATCACCATTTTTTTGCCGCCTATTGACCTTACATTGTCACAATACAATTACTAATAAATTATGGCACGATTCACAAGATCAAATACTGGTCTGAACTACATGCATGCTTCCAAACTAAGCACTACAAATAGAGAAACAGGACATGCAGATTAAATGGACATGGCAGATTATGGGAGTGAAATATGACATCTCTTTTCACTGACACACAAGAACAAGTCTGCAAGTTATCATGGTCACCATTCCTCACTTTGCGTTGTGGCTAAATACTAAAAACTTTCTACCCAGCCTGAAGACAAAATGCTGGTCTGAATTTCACATGAAGGCTACATATGTAAGCAAATAAAGTAATAAGGCATCTAGACTAAAAATGCAAATTGCAGCTCTTTTTGGTGTCTCTTAAAAGACTCTCAGCAGCCCAAGGATTGGTCTTTCAAGGTTCAAGAGCAGCATCTCCCGATCAACCATCAGCTTCTTTAACCACATTGCACCAGCAACACACTCCTTCTAAACCAGTGGTTCCCAACCTTTTTTAGTTCATGGCCCTCTTGGGATCTTTAATTTTTCTGTGGCCCCCCCTGACATTATTAACGGAAAAAAAGTGGCCCCCTTTATTGAACCTATGGCCCCCTAAATTCCAACATTTTTCTGTGGCCCCCCATGAAATTTGCCAAAAGGCGCCATATGGCCCCAGGTTGGGAATCACTGTTCTAAACCACAACAGACTGCATCACAATGGCTGCTCCACAAAGATTGTTTTTTGCATTACCGTGGTCTACTTTCCCATTAACTAATAATAACACTAGACCAAATTGGACCCGTTGGGTCCCAGTTTCACACATGAGGGCTGGTTCCCCAACACAATATTCCACCTCTCCACCAATTCCAAGATTGGGGGCCAGTGTGGGGGGGGGGGGTCTTTCTGGAGTGCTGGCATGGGTGTTGTGGGCCGAAGGGACTGGTTTCCAGTGGGCTAGTATGGGCATTGTGGGCCAAATGGATTATTGGGCAGGCAGCTCAGTCACTCAGGCCTGGCAGCTCAGCAACTCAGGCCTGGCATGCTGTCAGCTCAGAAACTGCCAGACATTCTGCCGAAAACAGGTGAGAGACTATGAGAGAGAAGGGGGAGAAGGCGGCCAATCAATTTTAGGCGTTTTCATCTTTTTTTTACAGTTGCAAAAGGTGCACAGCTGCAAGAGGCACACAGTTGCAAAAAGCAGTTACAAAAGGAACACAGTTGCAAAAAGAACGGTTGAAAAAGTAAGAGTTGCAAAAGGAACAGTTGCAAAAGGAAGAGTTGCAAAAGGAAGTTACAAAAGGAACAGTTGCAAAAGGAACACAGTTGCAAAAGTAACACAGTTGCAAAAGGAACAGTTACAAAAGGAACACAGTTGCAAAAGGAACACCGTTGCAAAAGGAATAGTTGCAAAAGGAACACAGTTGCAAAAGGAAGTTGCAAAAGGAACACAGTTGCAAAAGTAAGTTGCAAAATGAACACAGTTACAAAAGGCACACAGTTGTAAAAGGAACACAGTTGCAAAAGGAACAGTTGCAAAAGGAACACGGTTACAAAAGGAACACAGTTGCAAAAGGAACAGTTACAAAAGGAACACAGTTGCAAAAGGAAGTTACAAAAGGAACACAGTTGCAAAAGGAACAGTTGCAAAAGGAACACGGTTACAAAAGGAACACAGTTGCAAAAGGAACAGTTACAAAAGGAACACAGTTGCAAAAGGAAGTTACAAAAGGAACACAGTTGCAAAAGGAACACAGTTGCAAAAGGAACAGTTACAAAAGGAACACAGTTACAAAAGGCACAGTTGCAAAAGTAACAGTTGCAAAAGGAACACAGTTGCAAAAGGAACAGTTGCAAAAGGAACACAGTTGCAAAAGGAACAGTTACAAAAGGCATATTTGCAAAAGGAACACTGTTGCAAAAGGCACACCGTTGCAAAAGGAACAGTTACAAAAGGAACACAGTTGTAAAAGGAACAGTTGCAAAAGGAACACAGTTGCAAAAGGCACAGTTGCAAAAGGCAAACTATTGCAAAAGGCACACAGTTGCAAAAGGCACAGTTTAAAAACACATAAAGGACACTCACAGGTCAGTATTCTCAGTGTTCTGTAGATTTCCAGCTCAGACTGAGAGTCGTGACCCTCTCCATCCCCCATCTTGCAGCGACTGTGGCACATCCACACTTCCGGGAAATAGGACATCCAGACATAATAAATGCAAACAGCAGACTTACGGAGTAAAATATTCAGCAGCTCTTACCAGAACTTTAGTTGTACTGGACGAAGGAAGGTTGCAGATGTACTTCATCTTCTCGGATAGTGGACAATTCTCTCCGTGGATGGATCACGTGCAGGACCGCGTGCAGAATCAGGTCCACAACCTGGCCAAGTTAAGCTCACTGACCTTCAGTGAGTCGATGATAGCTCTGCTTTGGTCGCACTGATCTCATCCTTCAGATAGAACTTGGATGACCTCCCTAAGGAGCACCTCGTGGGATTCCAGACAGTGCGGGTTTTCCATTCAGTTCCACGGTATAACCTACAATATAATTGAGTGGTATCAGAACAATTATCTCAATCTCTGCCGTTGTAAGACAAAGGAGTTACTTGTTGCCTTCTTTAATGCACTGACCGATCCATCACAAATACTGCCCACCCCACCATTGAATTGACCTACAGGAAATGTTAGTACAACCGAGCTCTGGTCCATCCTCCTGTCCAGAGTGATCACCCGTTTGGGGGAGTGGAAGGAGCAATAGATTTGTGTCCTCACCAGTAAAACGTCCGCCTCGACTAAAAAACACTCAGTGAGAAAAAAAAAGTAAAAAGCCTGCCTCGAATAAAAATCACACCTCAAGTAAAAATCCCAGTAAAAAAAAAAAATACCTCAAGTAAACCCCCCTGTCAAAAGTAAAAACCATAACTTGAGTAAAAAGCACATCCGGTTAAAAAAAACCACACTGAGTAAAAACAAGAATAACCAATGCAGTATCCTCGGGCTTTGTCCAATGAGAGTGGCAGGAGTTATGAGCGGAAGTGCAGAAAGTTTCAGCTGACGGCAAAGCCCGCATCTGCCACAATTACATCACGAGTGGACAACACATCATGTAAACAACCTGCTCCAGTAAACACTCCCCCCCCCCCACTAAACAGTTACAAAAACACCTTGAGCAAAAGAGTAAAACGCATAGCTCGATTAAAAACACACCTTAAAAATGCGTCAGGTAAATAGAAACCTTGGAAAATCACGCCCCAACTAACAAACCCCATCTCGACTAAAAAAAGCCACCGCGAGTAAAATAAACTGAGAAAAAAGTCAGCCTCGAGTTAAAAAAAAAACACCTCGAGACACAAGAACGAGTAAAATTCCTGCCTTAACTGAAAAACAAGCCGAGTAAAAAGTAGTTACAAAACACAAAACACAAGTAAAAAGTCAGCCTCGACTAAAAAGTGCACCGAGTAAAAAGTTAAAAAACACACGTAAAAAAACGAGTAGAAAGCCCGTCTAGACTAAAAAACCCCATTTGGAGTAAAAAGCTGGCCTTGACAAAAAAATATATCATACCCCGAGTAAAAAAAGTAAGACCCGCATCCAGTAAAAAAATAATCTTGTGTAAAAGCACATCAAGTTAGAAAACATATGTCGAGTAAAAACAAGAGTAACCAATGAGTAGATCAATGAGCAACAAGAGCGACCAACTTGGTTTCCTATTGACGTTGTCTCCATCACCAGCTATTTCTGATCTGTGATCTCTTGGCTTTTCCATCGAGCTGCATCAGTTTTGCTGCTCTTGCTCTCTTGGTTTTTCCTGGATGGATCTTTTCTTTCCATTTGGCATCTCTTTCACTTTCTTTTAGCCAGTATTGAGTAGCATGTGGGGGGTTCCCATTCCTGGCAAGGAGAGACTTCCTTATCAGATATTCATTGGTTTTATGACGCTTGCCCTCCTACCAAAATTATCATCAGAGCCATTGCAAAGAAGCAATTTTTAGCAACTGAACAGACATTTGATCCATCGCCTATAAGCACAGAAATTCATCATTACACTCATCAACACAAACACGATTCTTTAAGTGTTATCATACTCACCATGGTAGTTGGCCTCAGGTGATCACTAGCTCCTGCCAACGTGCTCAAAGGCTTATTCCTGCATCTTACCTTTGGTGGCTCTTCAAGACCTACGGTTGGACTAGGCGGGGTACGCTAGTAGACGCGCCAGTATGAGGGTGACTCGCAGATTGAACGATGCGTAGATTTGTGTCCTCACGAGTAAAAAGTCCGCCTCAACTAAAAAACACACCTCGAGGAAATAAAAGAGTAAAAAAAGCACGAATAAAAAGCCCGCCTTGACTAAGCAATCAAAAATCTCCAATACAAAGCTGGCTTCAACTAAAATTCACACGAGTAAAATAATTACCATCAGCCATTACAAAGAAGCAGCTTTTAGCTACTGAAGAGTCATTTGATCCATCCCCTATTAGCACAAGAATTCATCATAACACTGTTATGAGAATTTTGCCTGAACAGTCAGTGACCCATAGTGCTGTGTTTAAAGCTCAAGGCGCTGTGGCCAGTAACTTTATATTTAGAACCCATAGCACTGCAGCTGATAGCTCTTTGTTTACATTTCAGCATGTTAAGCCGACAGTGCTGTTTAAACCTTTGCGCACCAAACCGGCAGCGCCATGTATTACCTTTGTGCGGCGTCTGTAGCGTTGTGAAAAATTGATTTGCGCGCCGTAATTAGCGCTGTGAAAAATTGATTTGCACGCCAAGTCTGTGGTACTGTGTGTATTGATTTGCACACCAAGTCTGTAGCACTGTATCGATTTGTATGCCAACTCTTTAGCGCTGTGCGTATTGCTTTGCGTGTCAGTCTGCAGCTGATAGCGATTTCTCCCAAAGGGGGGCAAGGCTTGCTGGAATGCTGCCCCCTGCCATTGGTTATAGTTTCAATTTGGGAGAAGCGGTATCGGCCAGGACTTACCTACCAGCAGTTATTTTAACAGCTGATTTCTTACCTGTATAAAGTAAAGGCAGGTGCCAGGAAGCCATAAGTTAGTTCATGTACGAGAGGGATTCACCGCCAGGCTGTGTCGCGATCAATGCCGCGGACGGAGGAAGAGAGAGGTGTGCTGCTGTAAAACAGACCCCATGCATACCAAGACAATTATTGTTTTTGTTCTCTCTCTTGCCAATAAATCTGATTTGTAACTAAACAGATGTGAACCTTTTTCTGTTCTACTAGTGAGATCCTTGATCCTTGAACCTGTTCCCTTGTAACACGCCCATCAACACAAACATGATTCTCTAAGTGTTATCATACTCACCGTTTGTCAACCTCAGCTGAGGACTATCTCCTGCCAGCGGGTTCAAAGGCTTATTCCTGCACCTTACCTTTGCTGGCTCTTTCAAGAGCTCTGGTAGGTTAAGTATATGGACGCGCCAATGACTTTGGGTAAAACGGTGGCTCACGGCATGGACTGTGCGCAGATTCACGTCCTCCCCAGTCAAAAGTCCGCCTCAATTAAAAAACACCTTGAGAAATAAAAAGCACACACCAAATTAAAAAACACAAGAGGACAAGTAAAAAGCCTGCCTCAACGAAGCACACATATATCTCCAATAAAACGCTGGGGGAGGGGGAATCACATGTAAAAAGCCCACCCTGACTTTAAAAAGCACACCTTGAGGAAAAAATGTAAAAACTCTGCTTCACACCTCAAATAAAAATACCACCGAGATTAAAAAAAACATATCTCAAGTAAATAAAACGAGTAAAAATCCCGAGTTAAAAAGTTTGTTTTTAAAGGACCTGGAATAAAAAGCACATTGAAGTTAAAAAAAACCATACTGTGATTAAAAACAAGAGTATCCAATGTGTAACATGGGCTAACGATGAGCTGGTCACCACGACGTTCCTTCACCAAAGTGGCTCCGTAACTGGCAGCAGGAGTCGGGTTGCACTACCCGCCCCCCAACTCTGATCTCCTCCGGTTTAGTTCAATCATCAGGGACGAATTTTTGAGCGGGAAACCGAAGTGGAGAAAGCCTCCCCTGCGCTACATGTACAGCTCGAGTGGACCACCCCTCATCTAAACAACCCCCCCAACCCGACCAAACAACCACCCCAACAGTTACAAAAACACCTCGAATAAAACCAACCAACTCGAGCTAAAAAAAACGAATAAAAGGCCGCCTCGACTAAATAAACACCCATCTGATCTCCAATAAAAAGTTGGCTTCGACTAAAAATCAATTAAAATGCCCCCGTCATGTAAACAACCTGCTCCAGTAAACCACCGCGACTAAACACCCAACCCGATTAAACTAAAAACATCACCCCGACCAAAGTTACAAACACCTCGAAGAAAAACAAACCTCGAGTTAAAAACCCATGCCGAGTAAATAGAAACCACGAGTAAAAAGCTCGCCTCGGCTCAAACCCCCACCTCGAGTTAAAGAAAGCACCCGAGTAAAAGAAGCCAATACAAAGCCTGCCTCGAGTAAATAAACACCGTTAAAAAAGACTAAAAAAACACCTTAAAACACACGTCTCGAGACCCAAAGAACGAGTAAAATTTCCCTCTTGACTAAAAAACAAACCTCGAGTAAAAAGCACATTGAGTTACAAAACACACCCCGAGTTTAGATTTTAAAAAACGAGTAAAATTTCCGTCTAAAGTAAAAAAAAAAAAGAACTCGAGTAAAAAAGAACATAGAGTTATTAAAAAAAAACCTCGAGTAAAAACAAGAGTAACCGACGCTGATCGGTCCTCGGGCTTCGTCATGAGAGGATTTTTGAGCGGGAACCCGAAGCGGAGAAAGTTTTAGCTGCCGGCGAAACCCGCGCCCGTCACAAGTACAGCACTAGTGAACAACCCCTCATGTAAACAACCTGCCCCAGTAAACAACCACCCGCCTAAACACCCACCTGACTCAACATCAACCTCTCAACAACCACCCCGACTAAACAGTTACAAAAACTCCTCGAGTAAAACAACCAACTCGAGCAGAAAGCACGGGTCAAGTAAAAACACACGAGTTAAAACGCATGTTTAAGAAGGAACTGCAGATGCTGGAAAATCGAAGGTAGACAAAAATGCTGGAGAAACTCAGTGGGTGAGGCGGAGCGAAGGAAATAGGCAACGTTTCTTGTCTGAAGAAGGGTTTCGGCCCGAAACATTGCCATTCCCTTCGCTCCATAGATGCTGCCTCACCCGCTGAGTTTCTCCAGTTAAAAACGCATGTCGATTAAATAGAGATCACGAGTAAAAAAGTTCGGCTCGACTAAAGAAACCATCACGACTAAAAAACACACCTGAGGTAAACAACGCACCGAGTAAAATAAACAAAGACTAAAAAATCACCTCGAGTTAAAAAACACATCTTGAGTTAAAAAGCACACTCCCAGTCACAATGAACGAGTAAAATTCTCACCTTAGTTACTGAGAAACAAGCCTCGAGTAAAACGTACATTGAGTTACAAAACAGAGTGAAACTTTTATTTTTTAAACCGCTAGTAAAATATAGCACAAGTAAAAAGCCCGCCTCGACTAAGCAATCGTCCATCTCCAGTAAAACGCTGGCTTCGACAAAAAAAAAACATCTTGAGGAAAAAAACACTTAATAGCCTCTTCGAGTAAAAATCACACCTCGAGTAAAATTCCGTGTTAAAATAAAACATACCTCGAGTAAAAAGCCCGCCTAAAGTAAAAATAACATATCTCAAGGAGAAAATAACACTTAAAAAGCCTCCTCGACTAAAAATCCAACCGTGTTAAAAAAAAAACATACCTCGAGTTGAAAAGAGCTGGCGACCACGATGCTTCTTCACCAGAGCGGCTCCGTAACTGGAGGCGGGAGCCGATCCCGTCCGCTTTTGAAACACCTCGCAGCCAAAGATCACAGAGCGAATAATCTTTGCCCGCAGCACCCTCCCCCAACGCTGATCGGACCCCTGGCTTCGTCCAATTAGCACGAACGGTTTTTTGAGCGGGAAACCGAGGCGGAGAAAGTGTCCGAAGCCCGCGCGCGTCGCAAGTACAGCTCGAGTGGACAACCCCTTATGTAAACAACCTGCTCCAGTAAACATCCAGCCCGCCTAAACATCCACTCCCGACCAAACAACCACCACCCAGTTACAAAATCACCTTGAGTAAAACAACTAACGAGTGAAAAAAACGAGCAAAAAACACAGCTCGGGTTAAACCCATTTCTCGAATTAAAAGAAACCACTAGTATTAAGCCCGCCTAAGCTAAAAAACACACCATCTGGAGTAAAATGCAGGCTCGAGTAAAAACACACGTTTTTCCCCCACAAGTAAAACAATTCACATCGACTGTAAAGCTACCTCGAGTAAAGAAAGACACGTTGATAACCAACCACCTCGATTGAAAAATACTTTGATTTTTTTTAAAACGTCGAGTAAAATATAATTTCTACATTAATTCTTATTGTTATTCAGAAATGAAATGTGAGCACTTTAGAATGTTCGTTGTCAGTTCCTATATATGTTGTCAATATGTCTCAGTGCTAATGGGCTTTGTAAATTGAACATATTGATTTGATGACACAATGCCATGTATTCATGTAACATATTTCCTGAATCATGTATGTGTTTTATGCATAACATCTTTAAAAAAATAAAATAAAGATATCTTACAGATTTGCACAGCACAGCCCCCCTCCCTCAGCCTAATTTACGCTTGCTGACCAAGGTGCCGATCTAACCTCGTCTCTTGTGTAACTTGTATTTGGCCCACATCTTTCTAACCCTTTCCACACGCAAAAGCCTCTTGAAAGTTGTAATTGTACCCACCTCTAACACTTCCTCTAGCAATTCATTCCATATACCCTCAAGTAAAAAATCACACCTCGAGTAAAAAAACTCAACAAGTTACAGAATATACCTCGAGTAAAAAAAACAACAAGGAAATGACCCGCCTCGACTAAAATACTTTAATTCTTTCAACTTTTATCTTAACTAGTCCCCTCTAGTTCATTGCCCTTGAAAAAAGCACGCCCGATCAAATCATCACCTTTAATGCACAGCTTCTGCCTCACGCCAATCGCAGCTTGCACTTGAGTTGGCTGAGGTGCGGATAAGACAGCTGTCTCCCCTTCTTTAATAACAACATTTAAAAGACATTTGGACAGGCGAATAGATAGAAAAGCTTTGAAGGATGTGGGCCAAATGAGACTCACCGAGAAAAGGCATCTTGGTCGTCAAGGTCGAATTGGGCTAAAGAGACTTTCCTATTTATGTCTGACTCTGTAACTGTTTACCAAGAAGGTCCAGCGAGGGGTTTGGTTGTTGTTGTCACGGCACCGCACTCTGAGGGAAAGGACTGCAGCGCAGAATCCTATTACCACAGGCTACTGAGGGACGGATCCTTTGTAACAGCATATGAAAAATACTCGGAGGTAGACACGAAATACCAGAGTAACTCAGCGGGACAGGCAGCATCTCTGGAGACAAGGAATGGGTGACATTTCGGGTCAGTCTGACTGTGAAAAAGGGTCACGACCCGAAATGTCATCCATTCCTTCTCTCCAGAGATGCTGTCTGGCCCGCTGAGTTACTCCAGCATTTTATATATACCTTCGATTTAAATCAACAGCTGTAGTTCTTTCCTACACGTATGAGAAATACTCTATTGATACTTAAAGATGAAACATTAGTGCTACTATACAACATTGTTTCCACACACCTACACATTGAAAGGTAAGCAAGACATAACAGTATAACTCCAATTAGTCTGGCACGTTATTGATGTTACAATAGTGTCGCCATAATTATATGTTCGAAAATATATCAGACTGAGAGATTGACAGGGTGTGAAGGGTCGTAATTCAAAGTGTCGCCTGTCCATTCCCTCCACAAATGCTGCTGACGCATTGTTCCTCCAGCACTTTGTGCAGAGTTGATTTGTGCCTGTTCAGCTGACAGAAGCCAACATTGTAATGGATTCTATGAGCCATATATATAACTGAACTATCTCCTGATGCCCGAATTTTAACCCAAAATATCGACTATTCTTTTGCATCCACAGATGCTGCCCGCTGAGTTCCCGTAACAAACTTTGCTTTGCTCCAGTTTCCAGCATCTTTAGTCTTTGAATTATCCTCTCATTATTTCAGTCTCGCAGATATCCTTTTTGCCTGACGTTCCTTTCTTATAGGGGGGGCTTGCACGGAAGGTCACTGGGTCATAGGGCTCTACGCACGGAGCCGCTAAATCCAACTGGAAGACATCCGTCACTTCCGGTATATGTTATTAATGCTAGAAACACGTACTTTCCTACCTGTTAAAAACCGCCAAAATGTTGAATTTTTGCGCTGAAAAAAAATTGTGGCATTCGGGGTAAGTGTGAGAGACATGTACCTAAGTGAAGCGAAATGAAGATATAGAGAAGCGAGAACTGAAGGGACTACAGCAGCTAAAGTGCTTGGTAAACATTGAAAATATTGGGAATTATCGCGTTTGCTCACTGCATTTCATCAACAGTAAGGCATTATTTGTGTTTTTTCTTGATTCCTTTGGTATCTAAAAATTCTCAGAAGTGATAAATCTTGCGGTAAATTTTTCTTCAGATGCGTTTTCATTTTGTATGTAAAAACCCACGAGAACCATGGGCGATTAAAAAAAATTACAGTCAGATTTATCACTTCTGAAACTTTTTAGATGCCAAAGGTATCAAGAAAAAACACAAATAATGCCTTACTGTTGATGAAATGCAGTGAGCAAACGGCCAATGTTCGCCAAGTACTCTGGCTGTTGTTATCCCTCGCTTCTATCTACCGTCATTTCTCCTCATTTTTGGAATTCTGAAGTATGCTAAATGTCTCTCACGCTTATCCCGATTTCCATAATTATTTACAGCGCAAAAATTGACAATTTCAGCGGGTTTTAACGGGCCCGCTACGCTGGAAACAATAGTAAGTGCCTACCTGCAGTACATCGCGTGTAATCCATTTGGAGTAGCGTAGCAACAGTACGGGTCATGGGTCGTGACCCGACTGCCGTGAAACCTCTCTATTTGCAAGCTTTGTTTTATCGTCGAACGAAACAATAATAGGTAAATTATACAATTGCCACATGTTCAAATACGGAGAGGTACATATGATGAAAATCTTATTTGTAAATCTTGTTTTTTTTAAATAATCCTGAAGGGATTAAGAAAAAGGCGATTTGTATTTCTCATAAGGGCTGCTGAACAGTGTTCTGTGCATGTTCACCCTTCTGCTTCAGATATTGCAATTGCTCTATTTTAAACAAGTTAACCCCTGCATGATTGAGTAAACCAGTATCTGCAGTTCCTTCCTTGGGACAAAAACATGAACGAAATGACGAAGAAACATTAATCGGAACCGTAGATCGTAACATCGCAAACCAGCATCCTATTGATTTTTCTTTATTATTTCGTTCATGTTTTGAGCAAAGGAATGAACTGCATATGCTGGAACTGCACAAAATGCTGGAGTAACTCAGCGGAGCAGACAGCAACGGGTTTCGACCCGAAACATCACCCTTTCCTCCTCTCCGGAAATGTTGCCTGTCCCGTTGAGTTGCACCAGCATTTTGTGCAGTTCCTTCCTATGCTCAAAACATGAACGAAACAATGAAGAAAAAATCAATAGGAACTGCAGATTCGGTGGCACAGCGGTAGAGTTGCTGCCTTACAGCAAAATGCAGCGCCAGAACCAGGTTCGATCCCGACACGTGTGCTGTATGTATGGAGTTTGTACGTTCTCCCCGTTTTCTGCGTGGGTTTTCTCCGAGATCTTCGGTTTCCTCCCACACTCCAAAGACGTACAGGTTTGTAGATTAATTGTAGATTTAATAATAATAAATTGGCTTGTTTAAGTGGCTTGATAAAAATGTTAAATTTTCCAAGTTGGAGATGTGCAGAGTACTGCCCCGCCGACTACAACATTCAGAAGGTACAGATGCTGGTTTGCGATTTAAAAAAAAATACACATGCACACATACAGACATTGAAACTCATTGTTAGATGCACAAGTCTGTGGTTCCTTCTTCTGGTCAAAACATGAACAAAATGACGAAGAAACATTAATAGGAACTGCAGATGGTAGACATAAAAAACTGGAGTAACTCAGCAGAATCTCTGGAGAGAAGGAATGGGTGATGTTTCGGGTCGAGACCCTTCTTTAGACTCAGAGTCTCAGAATCTCTGAAGAAGGATGTTGACCCGAAACGAGACCCATTCCCGAGTTACTCCAGTTTTGTGTGTGTATATCTTCGGTTTAAACCAGCCTACAGCCTACAGCCTACAGGGAGGAAGTCCAAAGACTGGCAGCGTGGTGTTCAGACAACAACCTCATCCTAAACACCACAAAAACAAAGGAAATTATCATAGACTTCCGTAAGAACAGTGCAGCCCCCAAACCCCTATTCATCAATGGGGACTGTGTGGAAAGGGTCTCAGACTTCAGATTCCTGGGCACACAAATTACGGAGGATCTCTCCTGGACTACAAACACCACCACAGCAGTCAAGAAGGCCCAGCAGCGACTCTACTTTCTGAGGATCCTCAGGAAAAACAACCTGGAGGAGAAGCTGCTGGTGTCCTTCTACCGCTGCTCCATCGAGAGTGTGCTGGCGTACTGTATAACCACATGGTATGCCAGCTGCTCTGCAGCGGACAGGAGAGCCCTTCAAAGGGTCATCAACACCGCACAAAAAATCACTGGCTGCCCACTGCCCTCCCTGAAGGACATCTTCAGCTCTCGCTGCCTTGGCAGGGCATCCAACATCCTGAAGGACCCTTCCCACCCTGGACACAACCTGTTCCACCTGCTGCCCTCTGGCAGACGGTACAGGTCTTTCAAAACTCGCACAAATAGACTCAGAGACAGCTTCTACCCCATAGCCATACGTGAACTTAACAATGCAAAATAAGAAATAACACTCACATTCAACTGAATGGTTCTACCTCAGCTGCTATTGTTATTTATCTGTAATTTTTTTTATATGTATATATTTTTACCTTTTCTTATATATTTAAAATTGGTCTTGTGAATCGCACTGTGGGATTGACTTTTAAATTTCGTTGTACCATGTGCAATGACAATAAAGAGATTCATTCATTCATTCATTCATTCATTCATCTTGCAGTTCCTTCCTACACAATAGGAACTGCAGATGCTGGTTTGCGATTAAAAACAAAAGATACAAAGTGTAGACATTGCACACGTCGCATTGTTTCACTGAAGGGTGCGCGGGAGACGGTTGTGGACGGGATGCGGTGACCAGATCCTATAGGGAGGTTTCACGACAGTCGGGTCATGACCCATGACCCGTACTGTTGCTACACTACTCCAAATGGATTACACGCGATGTACTGCAGGTAGGCACTTACCATTGTTTCCAGCGTAGCGGGCCCGTTAAAACCCGCTGAAATTGTCAATTTCTGCGCTGTAAATAATTATGGAAATCGGGATAAGCGTGAGAGACATTTAGCATACTTCAGATTTTCAAAAGTGAGGAGAAATGACGGTAGATAGAAACGAGAGCTGAAGGGGATAACAACAGCCAGAGTGCTTGGCGAACATTGGCCGTTTGCTCACTGCATTTCATCAACTAAGGCCTTATTTGTGTTTTTTCTTGATTCCTTTGGTATCTAAAAAGTTTCAGAAGTGATAAATCTGGCTGTAATTTTTTTTAATCGCCCATGGTTCTCGTGGGTTTTTACATACAAAATGAAAACGCATCTGAAGAAAAATTTACAGCCAGATTTATCACTTCTGAGAATTTTTAGATACCAAAGGAATCAAGAAAAAACACAAATAATGCCTTACTTGATGAAATGCAGTGAGCAAACGCGATAATTCCCAATATTTTCAATGTTTACCAAGCACTTTAGCTGCTGTAGTCCCTTCAGTTCTCGCTTCTCTATAGGGTGATTTCACGAAAGGTCACTGGAGCGTAGATCCGCACCCACGTGATCGCAAAATTTAACTGGGGGACAAGCGTCATTTCCGGTACATGTTAGTGAATGGGAAAACACGCACTTTCACACCCATTAAAAACATCGAAAACGGCCAGTTTTTGAGCTGCAATTTACTGTACCAGTCGGGGTGACCGTGAGGCACAGCTACCTAAATTTACAGTAAAAAAAAAAGATAGAAACTAAGGTAAATTCAAGAGGGAGCTGAAGGTGCAAAAACAGCGGAAGTTGTTAGCGGACATTTGTCGTGGAGATTTAAAGATCCAAAATATCGGAAATTATCGCGTTTGCTCGCTGCATTTCATCAAAAGTAAGGCATTATTGGCTTTGTTATCTTTATTCATTTGTTAGATGAAAAGTTTTAAAAGTGAAAAATCCGTCAGTAAAATTGCAAAATCGCCCATGGTTCTCAGGTGGGTTTTAACATGCAAAATGAAAACGCTTCTGAAGCTCCATTTACCATTTAAATAATCGTTCAAAGTTCAGCATCAACTTGCAGAGCTATAGATGCTTGAACTTTTAAAACTTTTCATCTAACAAATGAATAAAGATAACAAAGCCAATAATGCCTTACTTTTGATGAAATGCAGCGAGCAAACGCGATAATTCCCGATATTTTGGATCTTTAAATCTCCACGACAAATTTCCGCTAACAACTTCCGCTGTTTTTGCACCTTCAGCTCCCTCTTGAATTTACCTTAGTTTCTATCTTTTATTTTTACTGTAAATTTAGGTAGCTGTGCCTCACGGTCATCCCGACTGGTACAGTAAATTGCAGCTCAAAAACTGTCCGTTTTCGATGTTTTTAACGGGTGTGAAAGTGCGTGTTTTGCCATTCACTAACATGTACCGGAAGTGACGCTTGTCCCCCAGTTAAATTTTGCGGTCACGTGGGTGCGGATCTACGCTTCAGTGACCTTTTGTGAAATCACCCTATACCTTCATTTCGCTTCACGTTTGGAATTCTAAAATTGGGTACATGTCTCTCACACTTACCCCGACTCCCACAACTTTTTTCAGCGCATAAATTCAAAATTTTGGCGGTTTTTAACAGGTAGGAAAGTACGCATTTCTAGCATTAATAACATATACCGGAAGTGACGGATGTCTTCCAGTTGGATTTAGCGGCTCCTTGCATCGAGCCCTATGACCCAGTGACCTTCCGTGCAACCCCCCTATAGCGAGCTCTGCCCACTCAAGGTAGGCCCGGCGAGTGCGGATCTCCGCTCCCCGTCCCTCCGCTCCCCTTTTCTCCTCCGCCCCAAGGCGGCACCGAGACCCGTCGACGCTAACCTTCCTGCTGCGGCCACCACCCGCGGCTCCAGGCCGATCCGCCAAGGTTCCGGGTTCAATCCCAGCTCAGGGTGCTGTCTGTGTGGAGTTTGCATGTCCTCCTTCAGGCCGATCCCTCAGTAACCCTGGCTTTCCCATTCTGTCCCTAATTCTCTAACTAGTTTAACTGCCCCCCCTAGTTAATTTTAATGATTGTTTCAGAAGGAACTGCAGATGCTGGTTTAAACTGAAGATAGACACAAAAAGCTGCAGCAATTTAGCGAGACAGGCAGCATCTCTGGAGAGAAGGAATGGGTGATGTTTCAGGTCAAGATCTCGACCTTAAACGTCTTTACTGATTGTATGCCTGGTTGTCACATTCCCTATAGCGAACAATGAACGCTTCTACATTTCCTTGATCATCATCTGTTTTGATCTGTCTGTGTGGAGTTTGCACGTCCTCCTTCAGGCCTATCCGTCAGTGTTCCGGGTTCAATCCCAGCACTCCTGATTCATTTTACTGTTTTTATGCTTCGTTGATACCTTCCCCTCAACCAACAATGAACCATTCTACATTTCCTTGATCACCATCCATATCTTTAGTTTCCCTCTCCCCTGACTCTCAGTCGGAAGAAGGGTCTTTACTGTACCAAACTACTGTTGTGTTGTGTCTTTTTTAAATTGCTGGGGGGTTTTTCTCACCAATATGCAATTACTGATTC
Source organism: Amblyraja radiata (assembly GCF_010909765.2). Lineage (NCBI taxonomy): Eukaryota > Metazoa > Chordata > Chondrichthyes > Rajiformes > Rajidae > Amblyraja > Amblyraja radiata. The sequence goes on from NC_045966.1 coordinate 51,873,359, forward strand.
TGTTCTATTCTGTTTTGTAGTTTTTTTGCACATTCCGCGGGCATTGCCACTTTTCATTTCACTGCACATCTCATATGCGTATGTGACAAATAAACTTGACTTGACTTGACCTGAAGTGTCACCCATTCCTTCTCCCCAGAGATGCTGTCTGTCCTGCTGAGTTTCTCCAGCATTTAGTGTCTGTCTTCCTGAACCAATCACCTCTTTCACACCCCCTTCCGGGTGCTGCTTCCACCAGCTCTTAACTCTACTCTGTTATTGTACTTTGTGTCAGTAAATAAATGGTGTGCAAAACAGCAGATACTTTTTAAAAGGCAGAAGGTAGACACAAAAAGCAAGAGTAACTCAACAGGTCAGTGAGCATCTCTTGAAAAATATGTTAATTATTCAGGGCAGAATACCTCATTTCCACCTGTGCCTGTTTCCTCGCATGCTTTTACTCAGTGGCCAAACATGCAGTAGCCAAACATGCAGTTCCTTCCTTTGCTCAAAACATGAACTCAAGATCTTTCTCTTACTTTTCCTTGGAAATGAATATTCACTGCATAGGGGAAAACAAACAATACGTGTGGGCTGTTTGAAGACCATAATTCTGTGGATCATGATTTTATTCCCCCCCTGACTTGAGTTAATGTTCCACTGCTATTCTCACTTGCAGCTTTAATCTTTGCCATTTACTGTTAGAGATGCAGTTGAGAAAGAAAGATTGAAGTAGGAATTGTATTGTGCAGTGTTTCAATTTAATTTGGTTGTTCTATTTGTGATTTAAATTTCTTATATGGCTTCAATGATAAGTTAGTATTTTTGTAATTTCAGTGTTGAAGATTCTGACTGAGAAGGGAGAAGCCCCCCTTTAGGCAGGTTCAGACATGTGGGCCTTGGGTTCTAAAGGAACGCCTTGGAGCAGGAGGCTTTGGACATGTCTATGTGTACGAACATAAGGTACAGTTAATCTAACCTTTCTGGCATATTTTAGAGTTTTTACGATTTAACAAAACAAGCATGAGACAGATACTAAAACCTCTTTCAGTTTCTTTGACCAACTGTTGATACGCAATTTCAGGGGACTAATTTCTCCTCGGCCTTTATTGTTGTAGATTTTATTCCCTCCATAGATATTCATCTTGAGAAATTTTGAAATCTCCTGTTTTTACATTCCAGTTTGTGTTGCTTTTCTTTCCCTTCTCCCCAGTATCTGTGTGACGGAAACCTTTGTAATTTTGATCAGTAATGTTGTGATCAAACTTGGGAAGCGATGATTCTTTCAATATATCTATGTCATGTACTTAAGCTGATTGGGCGGCTACCAGCAAGCTATTCTGAGCAATGCAAAGCTTGGATAATTTTAAATTGAAATTATTTCTGAGAGAGAAAAATAAAGTGCTCAATGTATGGAACTGACAGAAAGACGGTTGACACATAAGCCCTGAGGGTTTTTTTTCTCGGTGGGAAGTGATTGCTCTTCTGCAGCCATTTTCCTGTGAGTTATGGATGATTCCAGTTTTTGCTTGATTTCCATGACTTCAATTTTACCAGGGCTCCTTGATAATACAATTGATGGAGTGATGTCAAGGGGAACCACTCTTCTCTTGGTTGTGAAATTCCGTTTTTGGTTATTGATTACATTTGAAAGCAATTAATGTTATTGAGAGTTGAATGAAGGAGTGTTAATTAGCTTAGGAGGGTGTTTTCCACATTTTCTGGGAGAAATTGTAACCCTTTTAGCTTAGGGGTGTAGATCTATTTTAATCACATCTATCCTTTAAAGCAAGGATGTTGTTGTGTTATAGCTTTTTGAAGGGTCTCAACCTGAAACGTCGCCTGTCCATGTCTTTCAGCAATGTCGTCTGTCCTGCTGAGTTGCTCCAGTGCCTTATATTTTTTGTAAATCCTTAATAGATCTAGTTTCCTGGTCCGAGAACACTAATGCAATCATCAAAAAAGCACATCAGCGCCTCTACTTCCTGAGAAGATTACGGAGAGTCGGATTGTCAAGGAAGACTCTCTCTAACTTCTACAGGTGCACAGTCGAGAGCATGCTGACCGGTTGCATCGTGGCTTGGTTCGGCAATTTGAGCGCCCTGGAGAGGAAAAGACTACAAAAAGTAGTAAACACTGCCCAGCCCATCATCGGCTCTGACCTTCCTTCCATCGAGGGGATTTATCGCAGTCGCTGCCTCAAAAAGGCTGGCAGTATCATCAAAGACCCACACCATCCTGGCCACACACTCATCTCCCTGCTACCTTCAGGTAGAAGGTACAGGAGCCTGAAGACTGCAAAACCAGGTTCAGGAATAGCTACTTCCCCTCAGCCATCAGGCTATTAAACCTGGCTCGGACAAAACTCTGATTATTAACAACCACTTTCTGTTATTTGCACTTTATTTGCAGTTTATTTATTCATGTGTGTATATATTTATATTATGGTATATGGACACATTTATCTGTACTGTAGTAAATGCCTTACTATTTTTCTGTGTGCTTAAGCAAAGCAAGAATGTCATTGTCCTATACAGGGACACATGACAATAAACTCACTTGAACTTGAACTTGAACTTAAATTTTCATTCTCCTATTAAAATCCTTGCATGGTGTTGGCCACTTATGTCTGAGAATTCTTAAACTTTCTGGTGCTTAATCTTTCCAAGTTTACTTTTTTTTTTAAATTCAGCCTCATTTGCTTGCTTCGCTCTTTTTTATCATTACCATTCTCATATCTCAGTTACTAGTTCATACCAGTCATCAAAGTTTTAATAGGTTTGAAATATCAACCTAAGTTTGGGATTTTTTAATTACCTCATTTAAGGCCTTTTGCAGAAAGATGAGTAAAATTTTGTTCTTTGCAATATAGTTGCAAATACACTGATTTCTGTTTTTATTGGTTTGAATTGCAACAGTGAAGTGCATGATATGCCAAATGCATTGTAGAAATTGAAAGACAGGCTTCTTTCTGGTGGTTCAAGATAAAATGATTCATGTTTATTCGTAAATTGACAAAATTTGGCAGCTATACTGCATCTTTAAGGTTTCATTACAAATAATCAACATTGCAGTGTATTTGATAGACTTTATAGTTTATAATTTAATCAGGTGTTTATTTAGCATCAGTTGGAATGATTTGCAAGCCAGTTTCAAATTAACTGAGTGAAACGAGTGTAACTGTTTTTTGATCCGTCAATAATTTTGTCAACAACTTTAACTAATTACCTCTTGATTTACTATATAATGAATGTCTAAATCGACATCTCTGTTCCAGAGCACTGGGGAAAGGATTGCAGTTAAAGCCTGTCGTGTGGAGCTGAGTGCAAAAAACAAGGAGAGGTGGGGCCATGAGATTCAAATCATGAAAAAATTAGTATATTTTCAGAGACCTCTGGAGTTTCATTAGTGATGCAGTGGACCTTGGCTTAAAAAGTTTCACAAACTTTTTGCCATCACAGATAATCCATTTTGTATCCAGCTATTTGTGCACAGTACAGCACAAACCATTGACTAATGATTTTTAGGAACATCAATATATTTGTGATTTGTAGTTATAGGTTGTGAGGGAACAATATGCTCAATTGTTTGTTACCTGGGCATAAGGACAGTGTGCATGCTGAAAATACTTGTTGCTTTGGGTTAAGTGGAACTTGGAGGAAATTCTTAGTTTGATTTTCCCGTCTCCCAATCAAGTTCGCTGAGGTTGTGGCATTTTGTTTTGCTGGGATAAGGTTGTTCCAAACAAGGTTCTGTGGAAGATTCTGTAAAAGATTGTGAGTACATCAGAACCTTGGTGGCTACAGTTTGAGTATTAATTTGTATGTTTCATCAGTTTATATGTTTCATGTTTCATTTTATTGGTAAAAGGCACGGCAGCATGGACGACCCACATAACAAAATTTAATTTTTATTGAAATTATTCTGAAATATTTAATTGCAAAAGTATTTTGCAAAAGCAGTGAATACATCTATCTTTATTACAGCAGTTGATACACAAAATAATTGACTTGGGCTATGGAAAAGATCTGGATCAAGGAAGTCTTTGCACATCTTTTGTAGGAACATTACAATAACTGGTAAATGTTCTGTTGCATTGTTTATTGTGCATTGATTGAGCACATTGTAATTCATGGACATGTTTAGTTGTATTCTATCTCAGTACCATTGCATATGTTATTCAGGCATGGTCATTGAAAGAATATTATGTCAGGAAATGGTTGTAAATGTGAATAAAAATAATAGGTATATTAAAATCATCCATTAAGAAATCCTTTGCACATTTATACCATAATTGCTTATATAATGTTTTCATTTTATAATTACACTCTAGTTCAATTCTCCAGTCCTATCCGTTTCAGCAGATGATCAGTATTTCAGCCCATTATCAATATGAACATTTGAATTTAAACCAAAAATAGTGAAAAACAGCATTTTGATATATGTTTGGTTTTAAATTATTTTGTTTACTCTGTGGATCTAGCTCATCTGAAGACCACATTTGTCCTGCCTTCCCGTTTAATTACTCAAACCATTTAACCATCTAATCACATCAGTTTACTAATGAGATTTGTGAAGGTGGATTGAACTTTGCAAAAATGCATGTTTGACAAAAGCACCAAATTTCTGTGCACTATAATAAATGTGTACCTTTTGAATCAAACCTGGTGAACTCCAATTATGTTCATACATAATTGAACTAATTATTGTGGAAAAGAACCATGTCCAGTAAGTTTACGATTGCATTTTGTTTTAGGTTGATTTTATCTAAAAATTGTTATTGCTATTTATAACACAGTCTGCTTGAAAATTTAATAATTGTCAACAATAGAAGCTAGAACTAGACAGCCCCAAGAGTCAACTGGCGAAAGTCTCAGATAAATGTCTTGATCTCGAAGCTCGCTCACGACGCCAAAATTTACGAATACTGGGAGTAACAGAAGGGGCAGAGGGGAACAACGCCCGTGAGTTCACCGCCAACTTAATCAAACATGTACTCAATTTACCTGTGGAACCGGAAATTGAAGTGGCACATCGAATACCTAGATTTAAGCCAAGATCACAAGCAGATCCAGCCCACCCACGACAGATCATAGTCAAACTTCGGGACATTTCAGCACTTGAAGAGCTGATGAAAAAAATTAAATACGGAGTGAAGATGACCTTTGGAAAATACACTATCAAACTCCTCCGGGATTATCCCTATGAGATCGTGCAAAAGAGAAGAAAGTTCTCACAGACAAGACAGATTCTCCATGGAGTTAAAGATGTCAGATGTGGCGGTTTTTATCCGGCCAGGATGCGCATTACTTTCAAGGGAAAAGAGAAAACTTTCACTAATTCGGACGCATCTTATAAATATGCCCAAGAGATTGTGGCAGAAACAGAAGATTAATCAAGGCAGCGGGACGATATGGACAATTTATTTCCTTTTATTACTTCACAGAGAACACCTGAAGATAAGGGAAGAAACACCATTCTCTAAAAGTTTAAAATGGAAGAGCATTTCCACGTGCGCTGGTCTAGACACCTTATCTCCTTTGGACGCTTTGGAATTCAACTCAAGGACATTCTTTGTTCAAAATGAAGGAAAGACTGATAAGCAACGCAGAGACAAACAGCAGAGCCGAATGTGGAAAACATCACAAGGACAAATGGTCTTAAGATGGTTTTAAGATCTTAAAACAGCTTTACAAAACAGCTTACTATTATCTAAGGTATAACTAATTATAAATAATTAGTAGATGAAAGTGTTAGATAAATAAATTTCACAGTAGCTGAACACAGATCTGATAAGTCTGAATGAAATATATATATATATATATATATATATATATATATATATAGTGTAATTGGGTGAAATATAATTGATTTTGAAATGGTACCGCCCTCCTAGGTTTAGAGTAATAAAAGGAGCGGAGCTAATTGTACAACATCAACTTCGGAAGTCGAATAGATGTCGAATCCCACAGACGCGTGGGACACGCACTACAGTGTCGAATACTTCAGATACTGTAATTTTACTTGTTCAATTTTTTTTTAAATCACAATATGTCACTACTATGTGTTTTTTTTCAAGGAAAATCGCAAAAGGGATCTACCAAGGAAGTTAATAATATAAACGCCCCCCAAATATCCAGAGTCCTGAGGTATGGATGCACCATAATAAATAAGGGTATTAAAATCAGAGAAAATGCAAGATGATAAACAAAAGAAAATGGGAGGAATCACACTGTGTAGCTGGAATATAAGGGGTATTAATGAACCAATTAAAAGGGCAAAATACTAGCTCAGTTGAAATCATATAACACAGACATTACTTTTCTACAAGAAACGCACCTTAAACATCAAGATCAGATGAGATTGAGGGCGAATTGGATTGGCCAAACATTTCACTCCTCATATACTTCGAAATCCAGAGGCACCGCAATTATTATTCGCAAAGGAATACCATTCAAATCAAAGAACATTATATCAGATAAGGAAGGGAGATATCTTATAGTTACAGGAGAGATCCATGCTACGTCAATCACTTTGGTAAACATATATGCGCCCAATTTTGATAATCCTCAATTTTTTAATAAAATCCTGAATACAATCGCAGAATTTAACTACCAAAATGTTATAATTGGAGGAGACTTCAACTGTGTTTTAGATCCGTACTTAGATAAATCGATGCAAAAACAAAGAGGTAATATGAAATCTAAAACTAGTGAACTCTTAAATACATATATAAAAAAAACAAATATAGCAGACGTCTGGAGGATCGCGAATCCGACTGGAAGGGAATACTCGTTTTATTCAATGGTACACAAAACATACTCACGTATAGACTACTTCCTAGTGGATACAAAACTAATCCCTTATACTATGAACCCTAAATATCACACCAATACGATTTCAGATCACTCCCCGCTAACTTTCATTTTAAAATTAGAAGGAATCTCTACGAACAAATTGTTCTGGAGGTTTAACTCGCAAATTCTGAAAGACCCACAAGGGAGTATATATCTAAAAAAACAGATGGACCTATTTTTTGAGACAAACGATACACCAGATATATCGCCCACTTTATTATGGGAATCCTTCAAAGCATTTATTAGAGGAGTCATTATCTCGTATCAAGCTTTTCAAAACAAAAAGAATAAGAATGAACAAAGACAATTAGAAGACCAAGGGGAATTATTAACACTACCTAATGATATCAATAAAAGATTTGCTCAATTTTACAAGAATTTCGGCAAAGTTACCGACATGTGAACTGAGTCAATGGTGAACCCCAAATAGTCCATAGTAGTGGAAGGCGTTAATTTAGATTTAACTGGATGGATAATAAACACCAGTTTTTCAAATAACTGTTTTGTGGCTGTTACAGTTTGTTTGGTCAATTCCAAAGTTTTGCCCACAATAAGTATGACATCTAGATATGCCATGACCATGTGTTTTCGTTTTCGTAGAAACGCTAGGGCTGGTTTCAAAATTTTAGTGAACAGCCTGGGGGCTGATGTTAACCCATTTGGCAGCGCTCTATACTGCCAGCACTGTCCCATCCAGTTGAATTTTAAGTAACATCTGTGGTCACCTCGTATAGGCACTGAATAGTAAGCATTTTTTAATCGATGCTAGCCATGAAGTAACCTTTGGAAATCAATTGTTTAGCAGTAACAAAGGTTTCCATTTTAAAATGAATATATTGTACAAATGTATTCAATTTGGTCAGATCTATGATGATGCGACAACCACCATCTTTTTTGTTTTTGGTAAAGATATTGGACACGAATTCTAGCGGTTCGTGTTGGGATTTTTCAATTACCCCTTTTGCGTAAAGCCGCTCCAGTTCAGCATGCGCTTCTGATTTTTCTTTACCGGAAAGTACGAACATTCGGTTCGGTATATGTTGAACTGGAGGGCTGTACTTGTGTATAAATTCTATTGGATATCCCTGGATACTGCTTAAAATATAAGTATCGGTAGTTAACATACTCCATGCATCCAGAAAGGAGAGTAATCTCCCCCCAACCTCCATGCTCCCTGCAATTTGTAGGGAACCAGACCCACCTACCTCCATAGTTACCAGTGGCAGGTTTACTTCTTTTTGTAAATCCTTCGTTGATGTTGAGGCGTCGGTGTCTGGGTTTGTGGTTTGGTTGATGTTGGAGGTTTGCGTATCTTCCAAGAAGGCCGGTCTGGGCCATGGCCTAAGAAAGACTCATGTTTGGTGTACCGGACCTTCGAGCTTTCACCAGTCGGTCTTGTTCTACTGGTGGGTGCGAAGGGTGCTGTCTATGGCCGTGTGTTGCAAAGCAGTGCCAGTGCATCCTGTTGGTCCTGCGACATGTCCTTCTCATCCACTGTGCAGGTGAAAGCTGTTATCCCCGCTGTTAGGAGTTTCCATATACAATTATTTACTACAGGAACATTCAGGGATATACAGTTACAGGTGTCCTCCAGGTTTTGGCCAGTCTGGTCTGGCTGTATGAAGTTGGACACCATGTCCAGTAGATTTTCATGTTCCTGCACCCCCTGCACACTTGATTTCTGTTCTGCAAACCCCTCTTCAGGATCAGCCCAGAACTGACCCCCAGTACTCCCCTCTGACGAGGGAGAAGCACTGTGCAGCCCTACAAGAGGTGCTGCTGTGGGTTTTACATAGAGCCCACAGTGACTCGACTCCATCTCCCGGAGCCTGTCACGTTGGAGCAAATGCTCCACACACCGCTCCATCCGGCTCCAGCGCTCACGGTCGCTGGCCGCCCGCGGTTGCTCAAAGTCAGACTCATCTGAGTCCACGACTTTGATGGTTTTTTGTTTTGCCTTACCGCCCGGCCGCGGAGTAGATCTGGCCGGTGCGGAGGCGACATCGGGCACAGCTGATCCCATTATAGGTGATTCAAGTGCCGCTGGCCGCTGCTGGCCCACCAGCTTTGTCGCAGCCCTCGTTGGTTTCTTTGACTTTTCCATGCTCCCTACCTGTAATCAGCATGGGGAAACACAAAAAGACCGCAGAGTACTTTTACCTGCAGGTCCTGGTTTAAATTGTCGCTACGGGGGAACGTCGTTCCACCCCGCCTCCTGCCGTTTTCGACTTGTCAAAGTCGACGGCCCCATTCTGAATAGTCTCCCGCCCGGCCGTGGTGTTCTGGCCGGCGCGGGACCAAAGGTCGGCACAGCTGATCCCACTTACGGGGCTTGTGCCTTCAGCTGCTGCTGGCTCCCGCAACTTCGCGACCCTCCCCAGCCAGCTTTACTCGCAGCACTTGTGGACACTATTTTGTCCAGCTTCCCCCCTCTGTGTAAAAACAGCGCGGGGACAAAAACTACCGCAGAGTAAATCACTTACCTGCAGGTCGCGGTTTCAAACTTACCGCTGCGGGGGAACGCTCCACCTCGCCTGTCGTTTCGCAAGCGTGAAAGCGATATGGCACGCATGCGTCCTGGCGGGGTTCTTCACGTAGTCACTCATGTGACTCCGAAGTAAAATTGTTTTCTCCTCAGTGGTGTAATTATTTTCTCAGGCCAGCGGCTATGGTCGTGAGAGTGCAGAGAGGATGGTGGAAGCAAGGGGTTGTGAACTAGGAGTGAATATTATTACACCTTAATTTCATGATACTAATAGACACAGTCCACCAGCTCATCACTGGCTTCCCTTGTGTACTGAGTTCATGATGAACAAGGCCTCCCAGGAAATCAATGAACTCAGTTATACAGCAACCAGCATTATCGTGGCTAGTATTACATTTCAACAACGGATGTTCATTTCATTTCTACGGAGTTCACGTCCAAATCTACCTAAGTTACCCCAGACCTCAAAATAAACTTTGAATTTGGCACAAACATAAAAACCATCATCAGATTGTTTGCACAGGTATAAACATGCCCGGTGACAGGATGTCAACGTGCCCTGTGACAGGGAGGAACCCCAGATCATTCCCGGAAAACAATGAAGACGAGACACTGGACTGAACCCCTGGAAGTTGAATCACAGTGTTAACTCCCGCGGCTGAGCCTCCTTCATTCCCCGGCAGATTCTCCTGGAGTAGAATTGAATCCCGTAGATTACAGCTTCATTTTGTTCAATTGTGATGTTTGTTGCCTGGAATGTAATTGATTGCATTGTTAGCCACAGTAACAGTGCATACAATGTTTCCTGCATTTCCTGCATAATTCCAAAGGAAATTAACAAACTGACTTTCCACAAAAAGAAGCAGATTGCAACAACTTGGAAGTTTGTAAACACCTCATGGATACTGCAGTGTGCATTATCCAAAAGGCACTGCACAATGTTTAGTTCCATTTCCATCTCCTCACAAAATGGAGTATATTTTAAGGCCTTGACAGTATTCAGGCATGGATGTATTCGTGCCAGGTAGCATTTGTGCCAACCAACATCCAGGCAATATCATTAGCTTTAGTATTTACCAGCATAGTTCAGTGAGACCCTGAATCACTTCTTGACAATTACTCACCATCCTTTTCACTAACTACTCAGAAATATGATGAATATTCTGCATTTGCATGGTAGTTCCAACAACCAAACCTGGAGACCATCCAGTACAAAGCATTGTGGTTAATTGGCAGCCTATTGCTTCAATTTCCCCTTCCTGCCCACCCCCCACCCTGTGTTCCATTCTACAGCCTGTGATGAAGATAACTATTAAATATTTCATTCCTAATGTCCATGTTTTAAACAGAATACATCCTTCATTGACTGGTGGCAGCTGTGTTCTAAAATCGGTCTGAACATTGTAGGCAGCGACCATGAAACCAGCCAGTGCTTCTGCACTTGGTGGCCTTCCAGTACCCCAACCTCTGCTTCTGGGAACATTAATAATGAACATTGGGTGAGAGGACCTGGGGCTCTGCTCTGATGCCAACTTGAGTAAAATAAATCACGGCATTTATTTATTTACAAGGGAAATCTGAATTCCGTCAAACAAAACACTGACCTTTCTTTATGAGTGTCTCCAACCACTTGGTTTCATGATCCACACACACCTTCATCTCATTTTTCACCGTGACACTGTAAGAAGAAGATGACATTCAAGCTATAATTCACAGGCATTCCAATCATTTTAAATTACCGAATTTACAATCCGGGAAGGAGTAAGGTTGAGTTGATGCTCGGACTCATTTACTCACATTATCTCTGCTTTCTCACAGTGCGGTCCTCTGGGAATAAATTTCAGGCTCCGGATGGACTTTGGAGGAACAACTTTAGCGCTCGTCCCAATGCAGTGGCACCGCCCATGTACTTCTAGGATCGGAATACCTGAGGAAAGATTCACTCAGATTTAATCGTGGAATCGATGGGAGCAAAGCCTGCAAAACGTTTGGGCACTTTCCGCAGCTCTCTTGTTTAATTAATGCACGACCCAGAGAGAGATATTGGATATCTGCACAAACTCCTAAAGTTGCGAGTTTTACTAAGAAGCTCAAACACAAAGACAAAAGAGCAGCTACAATCCATGAAAATATTGTAATTACAGTTTGAACAGTTTGCTGATGCATTTGCAGTCAGGCTGCTGGATCAGTTTTACATTAATAAGGATGGTTTTGATTTCAATTAAAAGAGTTTAAAGGTTTCTCACACACAACAATGTTGTATTGTAAAAAGCATATAACACCTTTGGAAGTTTAATTGCATTGCACATTGTAAACAGCACATGAACCCGGGATTCATATACTCATACTACAGTACAATAAAGACTACAGTAAATAAGGAATAAATCGCAGTATAGACATCTCAACATACCCTGTGCAGTGACAGCACACAGAAGGAGGGTGGCTGTTCTGTCCATCTTCCACTTTGTGCCGCTTAAGAGATGTCTGTTGTAAGAATCTTCTACCCAATGCAGCAACTCTCTGCTGAATCAAGTTCTGCTGCAGAGGACCAGTCAGCTCCTATTTATGGGGATTCACTTCTCTCATTTGCATCCTCTTCTGCAGTGAAAGCTGTCAAACTCTGGCGTCCCATGGGCGGGAATTTCCCTCCGTGCTGGCCACACAGTAGAGCGTAAACCTGTGATTTCCAGGAAATAGCTCTCCCTTTCACAATCTGCTCATTACAGTGCGCTTCGTCGCACTTCAATGTTGCAGGGTTTGTTTTACAATAATCTCAAGTATAGCTTGTTTCTACATAGTACTTTAATATATTTTTGCACTACTTTATAATAACCATATAACCATATAACAATTACAGCACGGAAACAGGCCATCTCGACCCTTCTAGTCCGTGCCGAACACGTATTCTCCCCTAGTCCCATATACCTGCGCTCAGACCATAACCCTCCATTCCTTTCCCGTCCATATAACTATCCAATTTATTTTTAAATGATAAAACAAACCTGCCTCCACCACCTTCCCTGGAAGCTCATTCCACACAGCCACCACTCTCTGAGTAAAGAAGTTCCCCCTCATGTTACCCCTAAACTTCTGTCCCTTAATTCTCAAGTCATGTCCCCTTGTTGAAACTACCCTACTCTCAGTGGGAAAAGCTTATCCACGTCAACTCTGTCTATCCCTCTCATCATTTTAAAGACCTCTATCAAGTCCCCCCTTAACCTTCTGCGCTCCAAAGAATAAAGCCCTAACTTGTTCAACCTTTCTCTGTAACTTAGTTGCTGAAACCCAGGCAACATTCTAGTAAATCTCCTCTGTACTCTCTCTATTTTGTTGACATCCTTCCTATAATTAGGCGACCAAAATTGTACCCCATACTCCAGAATTGGCCTCACCAATGCCTTGTACAATTTTAACATTACATCCCAACTTCTATACTCAATGCTCTGATTTATAAAGGCCAGCACACCAAAAGCTTTCTTTACCACCCTATCTACATGAGATTCCACTTTCAGGGAACTGTGCACAGTTATTCCCAGATCCTTCTGTTCACCTGCATTCTTCAATTCCCTACCATTTACCATGTACGTCCTATTTTGATTTGTCCTGCCAAGATGTAACACCTCACACTTATCAGCATTAAACTCCATCTGCCATCTTTCAGTCCACTCTTCCAACTGGCATAAATCTCTCTGTAGACTTTGAAAATCGACTTCATTATCCACAACCCCACCTATCTTAGTATCATCTGCATACTTACTAATCCAATTTACCACACCATCATCCAGATCATTGATGTACATGACAAACAACAGTGGACCCAACACAGATCCCTGTGGCACCCCACTAGTCACTGGCCTCCAACCTGACAAACAACCATCCACCATTACTCTCTGGCATCTCCCATTCAGCCACTGTTGAATCCATCTTGCTACTCCACCATTAATACCCAACCATTGAACCTTCTTAACCAACCTTCCATGAGGAACCTTGTCAAAGGCCTTACTGAAGTCCATATATACAACATCCACTGCTTTACCCTCATCAATTTCCCGAGTAACCTCTTCAAAAAATTCAAGAAGATTAGTCAAACATGACCTTCCAGGCACAAATCCATGTTGACTGTTCCTAATCAGACCCTGTTTATCCACAAATTTGGTTCAATGATGGACCAGCTATTTCCTGTTTTGCACTAATGGTTATATTTGTTGTTAGATTTATCATTAATGCATGTACATTGTTGACTTTGTGAGCTTTGTGTGAACAAATTAAATTTAATTGCTGCCTGATCTGGTGAGCTCCCCCAGCAGTTTGCCCCAGAAGTATTAGAAATAAGTGGACAAGCTTGAGGCTCAGTTAGAAATTGTATGATGTTGTGGGAATTACAGAGACATGGCTGCATGGGGGCCAGGGCTAGGAACTGAATATTCAAGGGTATACCTCCTATTGAAAAGACAGACAGGTGGGCAGAGGGGGTGGAGTTGCTCTGTTGGTGAGGAATGAAATTCAGTCCCTTGCAAGGGGTGACATTGAAACAGGAGATGTGGAGTCAGTATGGATATAACTTAGGAATTGTAAGGGTAAAAAGACCCTAATGGGACTTATCTACAGTCCTCCAAACACCAACCTGGACATAGGGTGCAAGTTGATTCAGGAGTTAAAATTGGCATGTAGCAAAAGTAATGCTGTAGTTGCTATGGGAGATTTCAACGTGCAGGTAGACTGGGAAAATCAGGTTGGTACTGGACCCCAAGAAAGGGACTTTGTAGAGTGCCTTCGTGATGGATTCTTAGAACAGCTTGTATTGGAGCCTATCAGGGAGAAGGCAATTCTGGATTTAGTGTTATGTAATGAACCTTATTTGATAAAGGACCTTGAGGTTAATGAGCCATGAGGGATGGTCAGGTTTAATCTACAATTGGAGAGGGAGAAGGGTAGATCGGAGGTGTCAGTTTTACAGTTGAATAAAGGGGGCTATGGGGCCATGAGGGAGGAGTTGGCCAAAGTTGACTGGAAAGATACGCTAGCAGGGATGACAGTGGAACAACAATGGCAGGTATTTCTAGGAATAATACAGAAGGTGCAGGATCCGTTCATTCCTAGGAGGAAGAAAGATTCCGAGGGGAGTAAGGGGCGACTGGGGCTGACAAGGGACGTCAGGGACAGTATAAAAATAAAAGAGAAGTACAACGAAGCAAAGATAAGCGGGAAGCAAGAGGATTTGGTAATGTTTAAAGAACAACAGAAGATAACTAAAAAGATAATACGGGGAGAAAAGATGAGGTACGAAGGTAAGCTAGCCAAGAATATAAAACAGGATAGTAAAAGCTTCTTTAGGTATGTGAAGAGAAAAAAAATTAGTTAAGACCAAAGTTGGACCCTTGAAGACTGAAAAAGGTGAATTTATTATGGGGAACAAGGAAATGGCAGATGAGTTGAACAGGTACTTTGGATTGGTCTTCACAAAGGAGGACACAAACAAATGTTCCTGATATAGTAGTGGCCAGAGGATCTGGGGTGACAGAGGAACTGAAGGAAATCCACATTAGGCAGGAAATGGTGTTGGGTAAACTGATGGGACTGAAGGCTGATAAATTCCCAGGGCCTGATGGTCTGCATCCCAGGGTACTTAAGGAAGTGGCTCTATCGTGGATGCATTGGTGATAATTTTCCAATGTTCTATAGACTCAGGATCAGTTCCTGTGAATTGGAGGGTAGCTGATGTTATCCCACTTTTTAAGAAAGGCGGGAGAGAGAAAATAGGGACCAGTCAGCCTGACATCGGTGGTGGGGAAGATGCTGGAGTCAATTATTAAAGATAAAATAGCCGCTCATTTGGACTGCAGTAACAGGATCGGTCCGAGTGAGCATGGATTTACGAAGGGGAAATCATGCTTTACTAATCTTCTGGAATTTTTAGAAGATGTAACTCGGAAAATGGACAAGGGTGAGCCAGTGGATGTAGTGTACCTGGACTTTCAGAAAACATTTGATAAGGTCCCACATAGGAGATTAGTGGGCAAAATTAGGGCACATGGTATTGGGGGTGGAGTGCTGACATGGATAGAAAATTGGTTGGCAGACAGGAAACAGAGAGTGGGGATTAACGGGTCCCTTTCAGAATGGCAGGCAGTGACTAATGGGGTACCACAAGGCTCGGTGCTGGGACTGCAGCTATTTACAATATACATCAATGGGACTTTCGGTGGCGCTATGCTACAGCAAAGCCACATGCCAGCTAGCACTGACAAAAATCCGTATTTAAGGGAAAAGAACGGGACGGGCCTGCTGAAACTTACCGGCAGCTTTCAACGAAGGGTGAGTGACACCATCAGACCGTGACCCACGCCGTTTAAATGTCGCTAAGTCGTTCACCCACGTTAAAACCCCCTGCAAAATGAGCCGCCAAGGTAAAGCTGCCGGAAGAAGAACCAGGCCCGATTGAAGCCCCCCCCAAGACTTCTGATATTGAACTACTGTCATGTTTTAGAAGATATTTTGATGAGAATTGGCACCAGCAGAAATTTAACATACCAAGGCGACAATATTCGTATTTTCATAGATTATCCTGTTGAGGTTGTTAACAGAAGAGCACTTTTGAATGAGACAAGAGCAATTCTGAGGAAGATCCCAACACTCAGATTTGAACTGCTGTACCCTGTTAAGTTGCAAGTCACCTGCAAGGCGACAGAATCCTTCTTTACTGAACACAAAAAAGCACTCGAATTCTCTTGGGAGATTGAAAAGTCATTGGAGGGGTAAATATCATCCCAGGCCTTTAATAGCCGGCAGAGAACTGATTGGACTTTAAGGTGTTATAACTTAAAGATCTAAGTTTGGTGAACAAGTTAAATTACTATTAATAACTACTAATTACTACTAATTAAAAAAAATTATTAATTACTACCAATAAGAAAATCAAGCAATACTTGTCTTATGTAAACTTTACCTCTAATACTCAACTAACACTTCCTGGGGGGGAGGAAATTGGCCTATTGTTGGATTAAATTCTTTTGGGCCTTTCCTGTTTACTTCCCCTTTTTTTCTTTTTTTTATTAAAATTCTTTAAAACTGGTATTAATTTTATCAAAAGCTACGGAAGTTTTTGGATTTTTTTTGCCGCAATAGAGTGGCTTTCACTAACTGCACTGATTGAAGTTGTAGTTTTTGTTGTTTCTTTTTTTCTCCTGCACTCTTTTAATACTTTACTTACTTATTTCATTTTTATTAAATCTCATAACTCAATTTGGCTCATTCTCCAAATTCTAATTGGAATAAAATAACGGAACAAAATCCGTCTATACTTCAACAATTCCCTTTTAAAATTGCCCATGAAAAGTTTAAATACCTTGGAATCGATGTGACTTCTCTATTCAAATCAAATTTTCCTTTTCCAAAATTACACAGAAACATTCAATTTTGGAAAACACTTCCCATCTCACTAGTTGGTAGAATTAATGCTATTAAGATGATCTACAACTATTATACTTATTCCTATCAATTCCGATTTATCCTCCAAATTTGTTTTCCAAAAAATTGATTCAATTGTTACTAATTTTATTTGGGATTATAAGACCCATAGAATAAATAAAAGACATCTATGTAAGTCTAAAGCTAATGGAGGATTACCTTTACCAAACTTTCTATTTTATTATTGGGCGGTTAATATTAAAAATATGACCTTCTGGCTGGATGACACTGATCGGCAGCCAGATTGGCTAAGTCAAGTCAAGTCAAGTTTATTTGTCACATACACATACGAGATGTGCAGTGAAATGAAAGTGGCAATGCTCGCGGACTTTTGTGCAAAAAGACAAACAACCAAAAATGATGGAAAAGTAGGATTGTTTAGGATTGGCTGGCTGGCTCGAAGGGCCGAATAGCCTCCTCCTGCACCTATTTTCTATGTTTCTATGTTTACCTTTTGACATAGGCTCAATTCTTTTAGCTCCAATAAATTTGAATAAAAAAACATATGGAGGAAATCCGATTATACATAGTGTTATCCGCATCTGGAAACAATTAAAATTTACTTTAAAATTGGGTAACTTATCTCTCTTTCTCCCTATTGCAAATAACCCTTCTTTTAAACCGTCTGTCTTTGATAGAGGATTTGTTCAATGGAAAATTAATTGAATTAAAATGGTGGGACCTTTTTCAAAAGGGGACATTTCTCTCTTTTCAGCAGAAGTACGAATTACATGTTAATAATTTTTTTAGATATTTACAATTTAGGGATTATGTAAAATTACATATGCAAGGTTATAGATTTAGGGGCCCAGAAATCCTTGATGAATGTCTGAACCGACATCCCAATACAAATAAACTAATATCTTATATTTATAATACCCTTTTAGATACTGACATTCTGTCATCAGAATCATATAGCCGAGCATGGGAGGGTGAACTGGCTCAACCCATAATGAAAGACACATGGGATGAAAGTTTACAATATATACTTCATTGCTCGTTAAACACTAGACATTCCTTAATACAATTTTAAATATTACATAGATTACACTATTCAAAGTCAAAATTAAACAGGATCTTCCCAAGTATTTCCCCTCTCTGTGATAAATGCCAATTTCAAGAAGCCAAAAGAAAAGAAATAACTTTTGTAACGTATAAAAATGCAAACATTTTTGGATGGACATTTTTAAAATTATCTCTAAAGTTATCGATAATCAACTGGACCCAGATCCAAAATTAATAATATTCGGATTATCAGAACATAGCACAAACTTTACGATAAGCCAGAGACACTTTCTTGATTTCAGTTTAATAACTGCGGAAAAATTAATACTTAAATTTTGGAAAAAAAACAGCAACCCCCACAATTAAAATGTGGATTACGGAAATGACCGAGACCTTGCATTTGGAAAAAATAAGATTTGTCTTAATTGACAAACCAGAACTATTTTTTTAAATATGGTCTCCATTTATTGAATTTTTAAAAAAGTAAACTGGTTTAACACTAAATTTAAAGTCAAAACTTGAGTTTAGGGTTGGATGAACAACTATACACATCATCTTCCGGATCTATCTCCACAATCTTTATATTTGTAATCTCCTTTCTTTCTTGCTTTCTTTCCTTCTATTAGTTTATAGTTTCTCATATCTCTTTCTTTCTTTATTTCTTTTCTTTTTAAAAAACTTTAAAAATTGAAGCTATGTAAGAACTCTGTAACTAATTTGCCGTTTATTACTATTTGTACATATGCTTTTAATAAAAATATTTAAAAAAAAACAATGATTTGGATGAAAGGATCCAAAGTAACATTAGCAAATTTGCAGATGACACAAAGCTGGGTGGCAGTGTGAACTGTGAGCAGGATGCTATGAGAATGCAGGGTGACTTGGACGGGTTGGGGGAGTGGGCGGATGCATGGCAGATGACGTTTAATGTGGAGAAATGTGAGGTTCTCCACTTTGGTAGCAAAAACAGGAAGGCAGATTACTATCTGGGAAAAGGGGAAGTACAGCGGGATCTGGGGGTCCTTGTTCATCAGTTTATGAAAGTAAGCATGCAAGTACAGCAGGCAGTGAAGAAAGCGAATGGCATGTTGGACTTTATAACAAGAGGAGTCGAGTATAGGAACAAAGAGGTATAGGAGCAGTTGTATAGAGCCCTAGTGAGACCACACCTGGAGTATTGTGCGCACTTTTGGTCTCCTAATCTGAGGAAGGACATTCTTGCTATTGAGGGAGTGCAGCATAGGTTTACAAGGTTAATTCCCGGGATGGCGGGACTGTCATATGCTGAGATAATGAAGCAGCTGGGCTTGTACACTCTAGAGTTTAGAAGGATGAGAGGGTATCTTATTGAAACATATAAGATTGTTAAGGGCTTGGACATGCTGGAGGCAGGAAACATGTTCCCGATGTTGGGGGAGTCCAGAATCAGGGGCCACAGTTTAAGAATAAGGGGTAAGCCATTTAGAACGGAGACTTTTTCTCACAGAGAGTTGTGAGTGTGTGGAATTCTCTGCCTCAGAGGGTGGAGGAGGCAGGTTCTCTGGATGCTTTCAAGAGAGAGCTGGATAGGGCTCTTAAAGATAACGGAGTCAGGGGATATGGGGAAAAGGCAGGAACGGGGTACTTATTGGGGATGATCAGCCATGATCACATTGAATGGCGGTGCTGGCTCGAAGGGCCGAATGGCCTACTCCAGTGCAGGTGCTGATGTGCTGCCTGCCTGAACCGTTTGCAGTCTCTGTGGTTCTTCAACATGGTAATTTGAGAGAGTAACATATCCTGGCCACGTTGGCAATCAATCATCCACCCGCAGGAGTGAAGTAACAGCTGTTTCTAAAATTGTCACGAACTTATTTTTATGCATTTGAATAATTCTTACATTTTAAATTGTCTGTTAATTTTTAATATTTTGAATAGTTGTGAATGTTTCTGAATAACAGGCATTTTCAAAGAATTCATAGCTCGTGAATCTTTTGACAGCTGGCTAAGCTTGCATGTGACTTTGCTGACTCATTTATTTTCACAGTTGTTTCAGGGGTAGGTGTCAGAACCCATCCTTCATTGTGTTGTCCTTCACTATTTTGGACTTGGACAACAGGTCAACATTGGCCGATCTATAATGGGGAATTCATATTTACCTCGTGGGTCACAGATAGTTTGCATGGGCAACAAGTCTGACTTGTGACTCCCTCCACCACAGTCTGCTGGTTGGTATATTACAATCGACAATAGACAATAGGTGCAGGAGAAGGCCATTCGGCCCTTCGAGCCAGCACCACCATTTAATATGATCATCATATGACTGATCATCCACAATCAGTACACCGTTCCCGCCTTCTCGCCATATACCCTGACTCTGCTATCTTTAAGAGCCCTATCTAAGTCTCTCTTGAAAGCATCCAGAGAATTGGCCTCCACTGCCTTCTGAGGCAGAGAATTCCACAGATTGACAACCCTCTATGTGAAAAAGTTGTTCTTCATCGTTCTAAATGGCTTACCCCTTATTCTTAAACTGTGGCCCCTGGTTCTGGACTCCCCCAACATCGGGAACATGTTTTCTGCCTCTAGCGTGTCCAAACCCTTAATAATCTTATATGTTTCAATAAGATACCCTCTCATCCTTCTAAATTCCAGTGTATACAAGCCCAGCCGCTTTCAAACTGCAGCCATTGATAAGACATTAATGCCGATCATTCCAATTCCTTTATGTGAAAATTACTTTATCCGCTTTGGGTGAAGCTAAAGGAGCGAGTGTAACTGCAAGACATGCGAGGAAATATTTGAAATCATGTTACGAGGAACAAAGTCTATGTTGGAAACAATTTCTTCAGGTCAAAATGAGTATCTCTGTGTTTTCCAAAGATGCTGCCTGACCTGCTGAGCCCTACGGCAGGCCATCAAAGAAATATCACGGGTGGCAGAGCGGAGTAGCTAGTGGCTCTGGCTGAAGAGGAAAGGCCCCATTTGGTCTCCCAAATAACCGACTAGACAGATGCAGAGGGGGATGGTTCTGGGATGTCAGAATGCACCGCTGAGCCTACTGGAGACGTTGTGGGTTCAATCAGCGAAACGTCGATGAAAGTAGGTGCCCACTTGATAATCCCAATGACGTGTCTGCCTTGCCTTTCTCAACATCGGAGGAGCATAGGTGAGTGCAGAAAGCTCCCATCACCATCGGGAGTAAATTGATATTTGGCACTTTGGACTTTTAACATCTAGTCCTGTGTATTTGTAAACAACTTCAACACATTGTGTCCTTTAAATGTTTCTGTTAAAATTCACTTCATTCTAATTACGTTCAATTATTTCCAACATTTATTGCTTCACAAATAATTTCACTTAATTTAACTACAAACAAATGTTCATGCCATTTATTTATTTTTTGTCATCTGTCAATGTAATTTAAACATCTATCAGTTGTTTTCTGCAAATTAACACTCACTTATTTCTCTTGCAGTTTATAGAACTCACAGTCTGTCACCGGGAGAGCCCTCTAGGATTCAATCAATGGTGTGGCTCGGGTTGGCCGTGTGTAGAAAGGAACTGCAGATGCTGGTTTACACCAAAGAAGGGAGAGTGGACGCTGGCACGAATTGGTTGCCGCTGCTCTCTCTTCACACTGTGTTTTTGATTTTCTGTTTTTGGATTGAATTCTGTTTTTAATTTGTGTCATTGTGATGTCTTTAATTATTTGTTTTACTCCGATTATATGTTTTTATTCCGATTACTATGTAAGGTGTCCTTGAGATTTTGTATGAAAGGCGCCCATTAAATATAAAATTTATTATTATTATTATAAAGATAGACATCAAATGTTGGAGTAACTCAACAGGCAGCATCTTTGGCGAAAGAGACTAAACTGGAGGTGAGAAAAGGCTGAAATAAATTAGGGCCAGCAACAGATGAGCTCATGGAGGGTGAGCCCCTTAATGGCCCATTGTTGGCTGAGGAAGTTGTGATAACATGAGGGATACAAGGATGCAACCAGTGGAACGTATAGAATGACTTGGATGAGGGAGGGGGTGGAGAGAAGGGAGGGGATGGAATGCAGGAGTTGCTTGATATTAGAAAAATCAACGTTCATACCGCTGGGTTGTAAGCTGCCCAAGCGGAATATGAGGTGCTGTTCCTCCAAATTGTGTGTGTCCTCACTCTGACAGTGTATGAGGCCCAATACAGAAGAGTGAGTATGGGAATGTGAAGGGGAGTTAAAATGTTTGGAAAACGAGAGATTGCGTAGGCCATCTCAGGCCACCTGAGCCTAGGTGTTCAGTGAAATGATTGGGAAATCCATGCTTGGTCTCACCGATATATAGGAGCCCACACTGGATACAGTAGATGAGGTATACGAAGTCTGAAGAAGGGTTCCAACCCAAAATATCTCCGACACCTTTTCTCCACAGATGCTGCAGATGAGTTACTCCAGCACTTTGTATCCGACTCCGGTCAACTTACAGCTTTGAATACAGGGCTCAATGTCTGAACAAGCACAGTTCTCTGATGAATTATCCATGTTGGCAATCTGTGGCAGCTAATCACTGAATATGTTCACTGACTTTCCCTCTCTATGGAAAGTAGCAGATGTGGGAATCAGGCAGGAGAGGGGGCTCGTGAAACAGGATCAGTCTCAAGCTGACTCAGTGGGAGAGTGGATGGGTCCCTGTTTCCTTTATTGTTAGAAGTTGTTTGATGTCACCAAGGCCTATAATCATTTCTGTATAAACCAGATATCTCATGATTGCTTTTTAAATCAGTCAAAACACTGACGCTTGCTTACAATGAAGCACACATTATAAAGCATAATTACTTGTACATTAGATCTTATTATGCCAGATGAACCATTTCAGATTGGCTGAAGTCCAGTCTCACATTTTGCGGCTGGCCCACAGGACACAGATATTTTACAATGCTGGAAGGCAGCAACTCTACCACTGCACCACCATGACCACCCTTGTTTCTGTACAGGCCCTTTGTAAGTAGTGGCATGCATAAAACTATCTCAGACAGCAAGGTCGGGTGGTCATCATGATTTACACTGAACACCTCTAAAAGTAGTATTAGTTAGTAATAAAACCAAACTGAAATGCACTAGAATAATTTCAAGACCCAGGTACCTGACCAATGCTGCCATTGCACTTGACAGCTCTTAGCTGGCAATACATTTAAGAAGAAGTGCCCAGGAACAAATGAATCCACATGCCACATAAATACAGGTGAAAAACACTGCTACCTGCGTGGAAAACATTCATTCAATTCTAGACCAACACATCTGGTATACTGCATTGATGTGCCAGTCAGAATGCAATTCATGGGCATGTTACAGGTCTTTTAGTCAGGCAACTGTGGAGGATTGAAGCCACTGTGGCCCGTGCCAAGTCCTGTTTATAATCTACCAAGAATGATTATCATAGCCAGGAATAGCCTATGCCATGAGGGTACGTACTTGGTAAATTGCCCGCCACAAATCCTTTACAATAGTTAATAAAGATCCTGCTGGTCATGAATGATCAGCTGTTAAACCATACAATCAGATCAGCCACATTTTAGTAAATGGCCACATGCACTCAAAACATCCCAGCCCCAATTCATTGTAAGGCCAGTCAAAACCTGTCAAAAGAAACCCGAACCAGCGCGCCAAGCAGAAGTCGGTCCGGCCGTTTGACTCGGATGAGTCGGGCCAGGAGGACTCGCTGCCCGAGAGCAGTGGAGGTGACCGCCTTTCCCGCATGAAGCGGTTGATGGAGCAAATGCTCCAACGTAACTTGCTCCGGGAGATGGAGCAAGCTCACTATGGGAGTCTTCGCACTCCCATAACAGCACCTTATCCAGGGCTGTCCAATGCATCTCCCTCGACAGAGGGGAGCATTGCGGGCCAGGGCTGGGCTGGTCCTGAAGAAGGGGACATGGCTGAAGAAACCGGCAGTGTGCTGGGGGTGCAGGATCCTAAAGAGCTGCTGGGAGTGGTCACCAAATTTGCAGTACCACCGCAATCGGGACAACCGTTGCAGACCAAACTGGCGGTCAGCATCGACTACCTGTCCTTCCATCCTCTACAGGAACAGGTAGTTAACAAAACTACGGAAAAGTATATGCCTCCTGAGAACTGCATTTCATTAAATGTCCCTGCAGTGAACAGTGCGATCTGGGGTACATTGGGACTGGCATAAGAGCCCAGGAGGACAAACTACAGAAAATTCTAAAGCTTCTGACAGCGGGCATAACATAGTTCGCTCGTTCTGTCGATGGTACTGAGATGACGGACACACTGGCATTGCTCTGCAATACCCAGTATGAAATCAATTGCTTAAGAAAGAGCGCAATAAAGTCTGCATTAAACCCCAAATTTGCAGGGTTGTGTAAAACAGCTACAACACAACCACAAATACTGCTGTTTGGAGGAAACTTGTCTAAACAAGTAAAAGAGCTCGATGAAGAGTCTAAAGGCGTCGGGCTCATGAGGGCGTCATCAGGAACGAGCAAGACCACACACCCCAGACGGCAGCACCCCTACGCATCCACCAGCAGGCATCGACACCAGGATGCTGGTGAAAGCATGAGGGCCACGCAGCAACCACAAAGGTCTTTTTTAGGCCATGGCCCAGAGCGACCCTCATGGAAAATGCGCCAACCCCGCACTCCAGAGCCTCGTCCGCAGAAGAGGCAAAAGCCGAAGAAGTGAACGTACCACCGGTAACCATGGAGGTAGGTGAGTCTGGTTCCTTCCAGAACATAAAAGGTGTAGGACCTGTACTAACAGGGGGAAGGTTATACTTGTTTTGGGAAGCATGGAGGTCTATTACCACTGATAAATATATACTACAGAGTATTCAGGGATACGAAATTGAGTTCATCCAAAAAGGTATGCCACCAGTTCAACATGTGCCTAACCGGAAGTTTGCACTCTCACCACAGGAGAAGTTGGAAGGACATGCAGAACTGGTGAGGTTATATGCCAAAGGTGTAATAGAGAGGTCGGCACATGACTCTCTATCCAATATATTTACGAAAACCAAAAAAGATGGTGGATGTCGCATCATTATTGACTGAACAAAATTGAATACTTTTGTAAAGTATACTCATTTCAAAATGGAAACATTTGTTACTGCCAAACAATTAGTTTCTGAGGGATACTTCATGGCATGCATCGATCTTAAAGATGCATACTATTCAGTACCCATACATAGGGATCATCGTCGATACCTAAAATGTAACTGGATGGGGCAACAATGGCAGTATAACGCATTGCCTAATGGTTTAACATCAGCCCCAAGACTATTTACCAAGATATTAAAACTGGCCTTGGCAATACATAGGAAACAAAAACATATTGTCATGGCATATCTTGATGACATATTAATTGTGGGGAAAACCCTGGAACAATCTAAATCAGCAGTTTTAGTTACCAAACATTTGTTTGAAACACTAGGGTTCATCATCCATCCAGATAAATCTAAGTTGACACCATCCACAACTATGGACTATCTGGGATCCACAATTAATACTATCCACATGTCTGTAACATTGCCAAAGAATAAAGCAGCAGACTTGGTGGAAGCCTGCAACAAATTGGTTGTTACTAATCAACCATCCATTTGACAGGTGGCAAGAGTAATTGGGAAGCTAGTAGCAGCATTTCCAGCTACTCAGTTTGGACCTTTGCATTATCAAAATTTACAAAGGGCAAAGGTGCAAGCACTAAAACAACATGTAGGTCATTTTGATTGACCTATGCAGTTACCAGCCAAAGCAATTTTGGAGTTACAATGGTGGAAGGAAAATATTTGGCAAAGTTCCAGCCCCATCATTATTAGTAACCCATCGTTCACATTACAAACGGATGCCAGAGCTCATGGCTGGGGAGCTACTAACACTATATCCAGTACTGGTGGTAGTTGGAACATACAGGAATCATCATTACTACAAACAATAGGTATAAACTATTTAGAGATGTTGGGTGCGTTTCATGGGCTAAAAGCCTACTGTTCAACAATGCACCATCTGCATGTCCGCCTACAAATTGACAATACCACGGTGGTGGCTTATATTAATCATATGGGTGGAATAAAATCGATATAATGTGCCAATCTGGCCAATACAATCTGGCAATGATGTGTCAATAGACATATTTGGCTATCAGCAACTTACCTACCAGGTAAGCTCAATACAGTGGCAGACACCAGGTCACAAAAATTTAATGACAGCACCGAAAGGATGTTGGACCACAAAGTATTTGCTGATATCACTATGCGATGTGGTACACCAGATATTGATCTCTTTGCATCTAGACTCAATCACCAGTTACCAACATATGTCGCTTGGGAACCAGACCCTGGGGCAGCAGCGATGGACGCTTTCTCGCTGAATTGGGGAAAATTGTTTTTCTATGCTTTTCCCCCCTTCTGCTTCATCAGTCGGGTCCTACGCAAAATACAAATGGACTCAGCATCAGGTATTTTGGTAGTACCTGATTGGCCTACACAGCCATGGTTCCCCGTGGTCCTTGACATGGTCTCTGAACCATATATGTCCATCACTAAAAAACTAGTTCTCTTGGTCCATCCTGTAACGGGCGAGAGTCATCCGTGCCATGACAGGATCAATCTGTTAGTTTGCAGAATCTAAAAAGACCATTGCTGGATATGGGACTGATGGACAGGACCATGAACATGATCACGGCGGCCTATCGAGAGTCAACAAAGAAGCAGTACCTCGCCAGTATAAGAAAATGGGAATTGTACTGTGCAAGGACTGGTGTAGCATATAATACAGCTACAGTCACTAATGTCCTGGAATTCCTGCCCAGCCTTCATTTTGATGAAGGACTGAGCTACAGCGCTATCAATTGTGCTAGGAGTGCCCTGTCAGCATACTTGGGGCAGGCACCAGTACAGCATTCCATTGGATCCCACCCTCTAGTTGCCAAACTCATGAGGGGTATTTACAACACAAACCCTCCTAGAGCGAGGTACTCCCAGATTTGGGACGTCAATGTTGTATTAACATTGCTAAGGGGTTGGTGACCAGCAATGTCCCTGTCCCTGGAAAAGCTCACATTAAAAACAGTAATGCTGATGGCACTGGTCTCAGCTCAAAGGGTCCAGTCCCTACATTTATTTATTTATTTATTTATTTATTTAATTTATTTATTTGTTTATTTGTTCCGAACAAGTAAAGACATAAATAGGAATAAATAACAACAACAAAATCGAAATAGTCAAACCATTGGACATTCCAGGCAATATTTGCAAAGCAATGAAAAGCATAAAGCAAAATTTAAATGTCCAACACTTTTTCTTTACAAGCTCGAAAAGGAGTGAGAAGAAGAATAACTTATTTAATCTCACCCCTTCTCCCTAAACCCTTCTTCCATATTTAATAATTAATTAAATAATAATAATAATACCCCAGACAATTTTTAGAGATGCATACAAACATATATATACATACAACTGATATACACATACAAGTAATATGTATGAAGTAACCAAAAAACATAAATAAATAATAAATAAAATAATAAATAAACATTAACCCCTGTTTGTCAACCATCCCCTTCATCCCTGTACCTTGTGAAAAAAAGTTTTTTGTATGTCATTTTGAACTGGTTCATGTTTGGACATTGCTTTAACTCCACATTCAAACTGTTCCACAATCATACTCCACAGACCGAAATACAAAAGGTACATAAACTGAGACTGGACAATATGATGGTATCAACAGACAAGATAAACTTTCGGATCTTGGAGTTGGTTAAACAAAATAGACCAGGAACATCAGGACTGAATTTGGAATTCCGGGCATACCCATCTGATACCCGACTGTGTGTAATGACACACCTTCTGCTATACCTTAAGTCTACTAAAACCTTAAGAGGTAGTGAATTGGTGCTATGGGTCAGCTATAAACAGCCTCATGGCTGGGTATCAGCACAGACCATCTCTAGATGGCTCAGACAGGTTTTGGGAGCTGCTAGGGTGGATACTGACATTTTTAAATCTCATTCCACCAGGGCAGCAGCAACGTCGGCAGCTAGAGACATGGAAGTGCCTATGGACCATATCCTGGCAACAGCAGGATGGTCTAGAGAGAAGACCTTCCAACTCTTTTATAATAAACCGATCGCCAAACCTGCGGTGTTTGCAGAAACAATTTTGAATTCTGTAATATAATTTAGCCCAAGGGAACATTATTTTTTGTTAAAATAAATAGTCATTGTTTGAATTTTGATTCATGTCTGAATACGATAACATACTTCCTCCCTTGGATGACTACGGCAGTGAGTGAAGCATGGACTCGTTCCACGGCATGAAATCACAGATCTTTAAAATCTTCACATAGTCACTCACGTGACTCCGAAGTAAAATAGTAAGATTAAACGAGAGCTTACCAGTTTGAAGTTTGATCTTTATTTTATGAGGAGTTACGTCGAGGGATTACGTGCCCTCCACGCCCACCCTCCATTACAAAGGCCAACTGGTATTCTAGTTCTTCTTATCTTACTATGTTTATTTCACTTACTGTTGCCTGTGATTTCACACCGCTGCTTTGAAGAATGTCGCGCATGCGTGCTGGCGGGGCCTTCACGTAATCCCTCGACGTAACTCCTCATAAAATAAAGATCAAACTTCAAACTGGTAAGTTCTCATTTAATCTTACTATTTTCCCACAGATACTGCCCAATCAATTGAGTTTCCACTGTGTCTTATTTTTATTTCTGCAGAAATTTCAGTTTACAGATGCACACCCTTTCAGAAATGATAAAATAGAACTCACCAGTTACAATGAAAAGGCATCACTGCCCCTCTCCAAGATGTCGCTTGGTCTGCTGACTATTTGCTTCATATTTTTTAATTCCGAATTCCAGCACCGAATCTACTGCATTGTAATCAGTTGTTGCTGTAAACCTCTGAAACAAATCCAGAAAATGCACGCATAAGTAACAGCATTAAATCAACGAGGAGTCAAAGGACGAAGGCCAACATTTTAAAAGTGTGTATACTAATAGTTAACCTTGACAACAAAGAGGGTACAATCACTTTCAGATACACAATTAAACAAGTTACCTTGTCTGAAGGGTGCCAACCCAAAACATAATCTATCCAGGTTCTCCCGAGATGCTGCCCGACCCAGAGCTACTCCAGCGCTGTCTTTCATAAATCAGCATAGGTGGTTCCTTGTTTCTACATGGTACCGTGGCTTTTACTTTGCGTTGAAAGAACCGGTCATTTCAATCAGGTTGCCTCATCCTACAGATCAGCAAAAATAAATTGTTTGCAAGATCCAATTTAAAAGCTACCACCAGAAAAACTAGCATTTGGTTACAGAATAAAAGATATGTACTGAGACAAATTGCCCAAATGGCTGATGAAGTTGCAATGACAACCTCAAAATACTGACTGCTGCACCAACATTATGAAGGATGCCAGTGATCATTTTGGATAAAGCAAAAGGCTTGGATTTACCAGACAACCAACAATGTTCAATTTCAGAACCAGAATCCCCAACCAGGGAACAAGGATATTTTGGAAACAATGCAGGACTGAAGGGCTATTTTCAGACAAGTGAAAACAAGAAAGCACTGCCTCAAATATTTCTGACATCCTAATCAGAAAACTGGTGCAAGACAAGTCAACCAGTTGCTTCACACTTTTTTAACTTAAAAATCGGAACAAATACAATAACATCAGATTAGTTGGCAGGTATGCTATTTTTCCATCTCTGGCCTTTGTTTAGGTATGTTGCAAAGCCTACCTGAAGCGTCGTTGAAAATCTTCCGCAGCCCGTGTGCGTGATTTTGGCGCCGTTTAGAGGGGGCGGGTTTAAAACGCGATTTTCTCTAGGCTGTTCAAATCGAAGATGTTCAGCCTAGTTAATTATTAACGAAAAATCGCTGAAAGACCCCGTCGCAAAAGCTATTATTAGTTTTAAAGGCCTCGTATAATAGTTATAGTAGTTTAAAAATCAATCTCTAAACCCGCGAACACCAGCAACCGCAGGGTCTCATAAAGCAAATATCTGAAGGTATGCTGTATATTTTTACATTAAAAAGGGCTTCTAAAGATCCCTTTATACAAAGTTTAATATTGCGAGTAGCTCATTTTGGGCCCATTATATCGCGCAGTATTTTTCTGGGCATTTGAGGGCACAAATCTAGCGCAATGTGAACGTTCTAAACCAGCGCGTTCTACAGGAGCCCACTGGAAAGCTGATTTAAAATGGACTTTAATTTACAGCAATTAAACACTAAATTCCTTCCATTTGGCCTATAAATTAATGTAAATGAGATTTTAAAATCATGTTTTATTGTGAATTATTTGTGAATATTATTTGGACATTTAGGCTATTTAAAAATGTTAATCATTTATTAAGAAATGGATAGATGTTTAGATCTAGTAATTGAAGTCTGAAATTAGCTACAATTAGGTAACTAACTAATTATATGCTTTAATTTCAGGTCATCCAAGTAAGATTATTTTATATTTGTTTCAGAATGCTTCAATCTATGATAACTGAAAATTTCATTCAGTTCTCTTAATGTTTAAGAAAGTTATGGGCTTTTGACTGTTCACGATCACAGCTTTTTTGTTATGTCCATAGAAAATCAATAGGGAACAAGATGCTAATTTCCCAGTATGAAAATGGCCATAACTTTTTAAATACTTGAGATATGAAAGTGAATTAGGTGTCAAATTAAACTTATTTTTATGCTTTATCTGATGGGATAAATTACAGACTTGATTTTTAAAATCTCAAAATTTTGTAACATTGCTACTTTGTTCTACCAATTACTGATCAAAAAGCTCCTTGCCTGTATTACCCATTACCTGACACACTTTATCCTGCTCCTCCTCACTTCCAGCTTTCTTACTGACCCCTTCAGTCGCTCTGAAGGAGGGTCCTATAGTGGCAGATTATTATATCATTCAAGGAATTTTTTCCTCTAGCCACTATGATTGAAGACAGGGGTAAGGAGATAGTTTCTTTACGCATCCATGAGCTCTCCTCGAGACATTCAATGCCGTCGAAAGATAACTCTTCAAAACACAGTCTCTTGACTAATAGTTTCCTTAATGTCGTAGTAAAAACAATGAGATATTCATCCAAACTTTTTTCGTTTAAGTACATTTTGATCTTATTCGTAGTCAAACTCGTGCATGGTCAAACTCCGGCATGGTCAAAAGCTGTGCCTTCTCCCCCATGCGTCTTCAAAACTAAAACTAAAAACTACTAGCGCGTCTGTGTGAAAATCCCAGCCACAAACACGCCTCCGACTATGTAATAAATCCCACCCACGTAATTACAGGCAGATAAAATTTAAATGTAACTGGTTATAGTTTATAACATGGGTACACACAATTGCTGGGGAAACTCAGCGGGTGCAGCAGCATCTATGGAGCGAAGGAAATAGGCGACGTTTCGGGCCGAAACCCTTCTTCAGACTGATGGGGGGTGGGGAAAGAAAGAAGGAAAAGGGAAGGAGGAGGAGGAGCCCGAGGGCGGGCGGATGGGAGGGTGGGAGGAGACCGCTCGAGGGTTAAGGAAGGGGAGGAGACAGCACGGGCTAGCCAAATTGGGAGAATTCAATGTTAATGCCATAAGGACGCAAGGACCCCAGACGGAATATGAGGTGCTGCTCCTCCAATTTCCGCTGTTGCTCACTCTGGCAATGGAGGAGACCCAGGACAGAGAGGTCGGATTGGGAATGGGAGGGGAAGTTGAAGTGCTGAGCCACCGGGAGGTCAGGTAGGTTATTGCGGACTGAGCGGAGGTGTTCGGCGAAACGATCGCCCAACCTATGCTTGGTCTCACTGATGTAAATCAGCTGACATCTAGAGCAGCGGATGCATAAATCAGCTGACATCTAGAGCAGCGGAGTTTCCCCAGCAATTGTGTGTACCTTCGATATTCCAGCATCTGCAGTTCCCTTTTGAATAGTTTATAACATACTGAGTTAAGCTAAATGGCTACTACAGGTCCCAACCCGAAACGTCATCTATCCATGTTCTCCAGGGATGCCGCCTTGCCGGTTAGTTACTCCAGCGCTTAGTGTCCTTCCAGAACTCTGTTCTTTTGCTTCATTTCCCCCAAGTTTTGTTCTGCTTCCGACTGCCATCTGCCACCAGCAGATGGAGCAGTTGAAACTCAGCAGCTCATCAATGTCACAGATTTCAATCGAATCAGCCAGTTTCTGCTTAACTGGTGAAAGAGGATCAAGGGGCGGAGTGGCTTCTGCCTGCTCCTTATCAATATGTTCATATCTTCATATGCAACTAGTCACAGTTACACAGTGATTTGTTTGAAGGCCCGGACACTCAATGTATAACAATTATGTCAACCAGAAACTCTGGGAGTTATTCTGAAACAAGGGTGAGACTGGTGCTGTGGGAATAAGGCATTAATATTCAAGAATCTTGTACATCTTGTAGAACATAGGACGTAGAGCACAGGAGCCAGTCCGCTGGACCACAGTGTCTGTGCCAAATATGATGCCTAATTAAACTAACCTCCTCTGCCTGCCTGTAATCCATGTTTATCTATTCCTTGCATATTCCCATGCTTATCTAAAAGCTTCTTAAATACCCCTTTCATATCTATAATAGCAATTTCTAAACTTTTCAATGTCCAACTTTAAATAAATGTTACTACTCGGGGATGTGGTGGAGATATAGTCCGCACTTGTCAATAGCAAGTTTTCCAGTCTTTGTTTCTAGATTAATTAGTCTTTTGTTGAAGTAATACAAACCAAAGAAATAATTCATAACTTTCCGCGCTTACTTGCTGTTCCATCCATGCTGTATAGAATCGTGTGAGAGTGTCTTCTTGTAAGAGGGTGGTGTCTCGTGGTACAAAAATGTTATCTCACCATCCTGAGTTACTCCAGCATTTTGTGTCTGTCTTCGGTGTAAACCAGCATCTACAGTTCCTTCCTACTCAATTCTGACCTCAGGTGCTGTCTGTGCGTTGTTTACACGTTCTCCATTTGACTGTCTGGGTTTCTACTGAGTGCTTTTGCTTCCTCCCACATCTCAAAGCTGTGTGTGCTGGTAAGTATATGCTTCAAGAGTGTAGATAAGTGGTAGCATCTGGGGAAGTTGAGGAAAATATAACAACAATAAAAATGGAGATTAGTATGAATGACTCATAGATACAAAGAATCTGTTTCCGTGCTGTTTGACACTGTGAAACTCTGACTCTATTCACTATAAGTGGACTTGGAGTGGATTTGTTAACAGCAAAGGCTATCAGTAATATAAAGCAATCCAGCTAGGAATGTATAATTTATATATTTTCATCTGTACAGTAATATTGTATCTTTTAAACAACAGCAAATCGAATTTTGATATAACTTTTAACAGTAAAGCATGCAGGTACAGCAGGCAGTGAAGAAAGCGAATGGCATGTTGGCCTTTATAACAATAGGAATCGAATATAGGAGCAAAGAGATCCTTCTGCAGTTGTACAGAGTCCTAGTGAGACCACACCTGGAGTATTGTGTGCAGTTTTGGTCCCCTAATTTGAGGAAGGACATTCTTGCTATTGAGGGAGTGCAGCGTAGGGTTACAAGGTTAATTCCCGGGATGGCAGGACTGTATAGCTTATAACAGAATTTTAATGGTGAAACAGTTAGAAGAGTAATGGTTCATAAGTTTTTTAATTCATTAGTTATAGGAGTAGAATTAGGCCATTTGGCCCATCAAATCCACTCCACCATTCAATCATGGCTGATCTATCTTTCCCTCTCAGCCCATTATCCTGCCTTCTCCTCATATCTCCTGACACCCGTTCTAATCAAGCATATATTAATCTCTGCCTTTATAATATCCATTGACTTCACCTCCACTGCCTTCCACAGATTCACCACCGTCTGACCAAAAAAATTCCCCTCATCTCCATTCTAAAGGTACGTCCTTTTATTCTGAGGCTATGGCCTCTGGTCCTAGATCCTACTTGTGGAAATATCCTCTCCACATCCACTCTATCGAGACCTTTCACGATTTGGTACATTTCAATGAGGTCCGCACTTATCTTTTTAAACTCCAGCGAGTGCAGATCCCAGTTCAATGTTAATGCTACCGACACCTCCGTTCACAACCCACCCCACCCTGGCAGCCTCAGAGATCTATCGAACGGTGCTCCAACTGTAACGGCTCCCATGTAGCGAATTCTGTGCAGTTTACGGTAAAATTTGCCACTACTGTAAGAAGTTTAACCACTTCATGAAATGTTGTTGTTCTCGCATGGCTCATTCATTCATTCCCAAGACAAAATGTCGACCTGTTAAAACATGAACCCACTGATAACAAATTCCAAGAGCTGGAAGCACCATCCCCTGCTCTCCTCCCTGCAGGCCAATAAAGCAGTTCAGACATTCACTCCCTGTTTGCTTCCACTAACAAGCAACTTGATCCTGAAGTCTCTCTCCTTGTTAACAACAACATTGTGCTTGCAAAGATTGACACTGGTGCGAAATGTAATGCCTTTATCTGAATTTAAACGAGTTCATAATGCTGAACGTATTGCAAACACTACGGCTACGTTACGAGCCTATGGGGGAGAGGTACTGCTCCCACTTGGAGAAACGGAACTGGATTGCCACATGGAGTCACAAGCACACAAACTGAAGTTTTTCATTGTTCGGGGGGATTCTGCAACTCTGCTTGGCATCAACGCATGCCAGGATCTAGGCCTGGTCACTTTGGGCCTGCTGTCCACCAAATCTCTCCCACTATTTGACAACAAGCTTGGGAAGCTGCCCATCAAGTACAATATCGCCACTGATCCAAATGTTACACCTGTGGTCTGAGCACCACACTGTATCCCGCATGCCATGCACGACAGAGTATACAATGAGCTCCAGCGGATGGTGTCCCTGGGTGACATTGCTACCACTACTGACCCGTCTGACTGGGTTTCCACCATGGTGGTTGCAACAAAGAAAAACAAGGAAGAAATCCGAATCTGCATCAACCCCAGAGACATAAACACCGCGATCAAACGCCCGCACTACCCGATGCGAACGGTAGAGGAAGTTGCTGCTCAGATAGGCAGTGCATCTGTGTTCTCTGTTCTGGATGCCAAAAGTTTGTTTTGCCAGATCCCGCTGGACCTTGACTCGTCCAATGTCACCATGTTCGGCACCCCCTTTGGCCGCCACAAATTCTTGAAAATGCCCTTTGTGCACCATCATTGTCAATTACATTCTTGATGCCGGACACGACATGGTTGAACATGATGCCAATCTAAAAAAAGTACTGTGACGCGCTATCTAGAGCCCCATGCAAAACATGCAAACAACAGCTCTCAGAACAGGACCAGTTCACGGTAATGATGGTGTCGTATGTGCCTACTGAATGCCTAAGCAGCCTGGCAGAGCACACAGCTGCCGATGAAACTCTACAATTACTGTCCTCAGTCATCCGGCGTGGCTGGCCGGATAAACAACACAGTACCCCACTTGCGATTCACCCATATTACCTAGTTTGTGACGAACTGGTACTACAGGACGGGATTATAATCAAGGGTCACAAAGCAGTCATCCCGGCTGTTCTTCAGGACAAGTACTTTGATGCCGTCCACAGGGGCCACCCCGGTGTGAAAGCAACCCTACACCAAGCGCAGAGCATCTTTTACTGGCCTGGTATGACCAAGTATATACTTGAAAAAGTCGCATCTGCGCTGTCTGCACAGCCTAGTGTCACACCAACAGAAACAACCCTTGCTCTCACACCCTGGTCCTCCTCTGCCATGGTCCACGTTCGCTACCGACATATTTGAGTGGCATTTAAAACACTATCTGGTTCTCGTTGACTCATATTCGGGCTGGTTCGAAATTGACCTACTCCAAACCGTCACACCAGACACAGTCATCGAAAAGTTGTTACGCCACTTCTCCGTGCACGGTGCCCCGGCACGTCTCCTGTCTGATAACGGCAGCCAGTGTTTCAAAAACTTTGCTCAACGATGGGATTTTCGCCATGTTACCAGCAGCCCTGAATTTCCACAGTCCAACAGAACAGGCTGTCCGTAGTGCCAAACAATTAATGGTGTGCTCACACCTTGCTAAATCCGACGTTTACTTGGGCCTATTCAACTTAAGGAACATTGCCAGCGACCCAATACTCAGGTCTCCAGCCCAACGCCTGATGTCTCGTCTAACCCGTGCTGCACCGCCCATGCCCCAGCAGCTGCTCCCGTTGTCCAAAAACAACTCCAGCTGAAACGCAATGCACAGAAATGATCTTTCGACAAGTCCAGCAAATCACACAAACCTCTCTCTAGTGGTCAAGTTGTTTGCCTTCAGACCAACAAGGGCTATGGCTGTTTGGGTCCCATTCACAGCCTTGCCAAAGAACCGCGCTCGTGCCTGGTAAGCGCCGACGGAGGCCTTTACAGACGCAACCGTCAACATATCCTTCCTGTGAAGGAACCATGTCCTGCAGTTCCGTATCCTGAGGCTCACGCGTCTGATGTACCCCCTACTGTCGGGCTGACTCCTCCCTCGTGCCCAGCTGCTGCAGAGCAACCATTGACCGAGCCCCCTACGGCCTCACCACAACGTTCGGCGCCTCGCTCACCGGTTTTGCTGCCTCCACTCTGAGGGACTCCGGCGCCCCCGGGTACTTCCCTGCTCACTTCCCTGGTGAAGGGAGGGGATGCGGATCTATACCACACGCGCGCGGGATGTGTCTGTAGGCCACCCCTTAGATATGGAGATTTTGTGTAACCATCTATACTTCCCTGTATGCGTTATTAGCGTTTCGGGTACTGTATTATTTAGCCATCACATATTAATGTGTTTCTGTTTATTGCCTTGCATTTAGTTGTGCTTCATTTCATTTCTACAAGGTAAGATGTAGATTGGTTACTCCACACTAACTAATTGCAGTGCTTTATTAGTAGAAGCTCCGCCTACCATGCAGTTTATTTTATCAGAACAGCTCACGCCGGCAGTCGAATACAATACAATACAAATTTATTTGTCATTTGAGCCCCAGTGAGACTCAAACGAAATTTTGTTTCCACAGCCATACAAACAAAAACAATGTCCTACAGACATACACACAATTAAGTTCACACAAACATCCATCACAGTGAACCCACTGTGATGGAAGGCAAAAGTCTTTTCTCTCCCCTGCTCTCCATGTCTCTCCCGATGTCCAAGCCCCAGGCGGGCGATGATAAGTCCCACGGCCATTTTAGGCCGTGCCGGGCGATTTACGGCCCCGCTCCCGGTCTAGAAGTCTCGAAGTTGGAGCCCCCGGCGGGCGCTGTAATGTCCCACGGCCATGAAGCCGTGCCGGGTGATGTACTTCCCCGCTCCGGGTCGTTCCAAACCCCGCGACACGGGCTGGAGAAGTCGCATTGTGGGAGCTCCGGGAAGCGGTCTCTCTCTCCCCCCGGACCCGCGAGCTCCCGATGTCCTAGTCCACCGGACCTGCGGCTGCGTTGCTGGAGCCTCCGAGCCCCAGGAGTCGAGTCGCAGCAGCGAGTCACCACCGCTCCCCACGTTCCGAGGCCGGCCAGCCCCACGATGGTGAGTAGTCCGCAGCGCAGTCTCCCGAGCCCCCGGGTCGTTCAGGTTGGAGGCCGCTCCACGGTGCTAGGCCCCAACGACAACGGAGACCCGACAGGGAAAAGGTCGGGTCTCCCGGACAGGGAAGAGATTTTAAACGGTTTCCCCCTCCCTTGATTACGCTTGCTATAACATGCTGAAGTATACTGTAAGTGATCTTTAATAAAACTATGTTGTACCATCATGAAGGCTATGGACAGAATGGATGTGGAGAGGATGAAGGAATCTGACACTGGGGGCTCACTGTTTGAAAATAAGTCACCTTTATAAAGCACAGTGAGGCTTTCTTTTTGTCGTAGAGGCTCATTAGTGTTTGGATTCTCTTGCTCAGAGGAAGTTACAAGCAGAGTGTTTGAACATTTATTAAGGCAGACAGGTAGATTTTTGATGAGTGAGGGCGTGAGAGGTGACAGCATGCCAACTGCAGTTACAATTAGATCGGTCGCAATCTTATTAATTGGCTT
This sequence comes from Amblyraja radiata, assembly GCF_010909765.2. NCBI lineage: Eukaryota > Metazoa > Chordata > Chondrichthyes > Rajiformes > Rajidae > Amblyraja > Amblyraja radiata. The sequence continues at coordinate 51,911,189 of NC_045966.1, forward strand.
GAAGGGCCGAGTGCCCTGGCATGTGTTTGTATGTCTAGAGGTGTTAAATTGGAGAACTGATGTCTGACACTGAAGTAATGATCGCAGATGCTGTGCCATCCTGCATCATTTTAGACATTAGTCCAGGGGCAAGCAGCATGTATAATTTGTCGACAAGGTAAGAACACACATGCTTGCAGTGGAGCACACTGGTCACTGGGGGCAGCAGCCATTGCAGATGGAAGGGGCATCATACGCATCATTAGTCTGCACAGTAAGGTCATATCCCAGTACTACTGTGGAAATGAGGACCTCCCACCCATGCAATGCTTCAGCAAAGGCTGATGGGGTTAATAGGCAAAATGCTTGATGCTTCCTAAAGGTTTACAGCCAAGGAGAAAGTGCAGGAATGGTAGGAAGGAGAATGTGAATAGACAATTTTTGTCGAAACTGGAGGATCAGATGGACCTTTGGCAACTGAAGCAGGGCTTGTACGCCGATACTTCCTTTAAGGAGTGACCAAGTAGTTAAAGTGAAAACAATGCATCACTCCTGGATGAGCTCAAAACTTTCTATGTTCATTTTGAAAAGGAGAACATCTATGGTTGCTTTGGCTACCTTAGTTTTTGTGTTATTATGGTCCGTTTTATAGGAATATAATTGAAAGTTTATTATATATGAATTTTCATTGCTGTTGCTGCATTTAATTACCTGTAAAGTTGCAGCAAGTAAGAATTTGTCATATTTGGTGCATATGACAAATTAACACACTTGACACCTGACACGTGATTCTTAACTCTTGAAGAATATAAAATGAATAATGAACAACTTGTCCAGGGACCCCGACAGTCCTTTCAGGATGTTCAAGATGTGGACTTTTATACATCGGCGAGACCAAACGAAGACTGGGCGATCTTTTTGCAGAACACCTTCGCTCAGCCCGCCTGAACCAACCTGATCTCCCGGTTGCTGGACACTTTAATACTCCTTCCCATTCCTACACAGACCTTTCTGTCCTTGGTCTCCTCCATTGTCAGAGTGAGGCTAAATGCAAAGTAGAGGATCAGCATCTCATATTTTGCTTGGGCAGCTTACAGCCCAGTGGTATGAATAGTGATTTCTCTCACTTCAGGTAGCCCGGCATTCCTTCTCTTGCTATCCCTCCCCCACCCAAGTCACACTAGCTTCTCATTTTCACCCCACAAACAGCTTACAATGGCCTGTTTCCTTTATCATGGCAGACAAAAATGCTGGAGAAACTCAGCGGGTGAGGCAGCATCTATGAAGCGAAGGAAATAGGCAACGTTTCGGGTCGAAACACTTCTTCATACTCAAATAATCCTTTAACATGGTTGCTGTTTGACATGTCTTTCATTCATTGTTCTTTATCTTTCCACATCACGGTCGATATCTCGTTTCCCTTATCCTTAACCAGTTTGAAGAAGGGTCTCGACCCGAAACGACACCCATTCCTTCTCTCCAGAGATGCTGCCTGTCCCGCTGAGTTACTCCAGCGTTTTGTATCTATCTGCAGTTCCTTCCTACACACTGGCCCTCGAGAGACAGGGCACAGTGGTGCGGCGGCGCAGCAGTAGATTTGCTGTCTTACAGCGGCCAGCGGCCTGGGTTCGATCCTGACTACGGGCGCTGTCCGTACAGAGTATGTACATTCTCCCCGTGGCCTGCGTGGGTTTTCTCTGCGATCTCTGGTTTCCTCCTACACTCCAAAGATTTACAGGTTTGTAGACTGGATTGGATTGGTAAATTGGATTGGTAAAATTGTAAATTGTCCCTAGTATGTATTGGATAGTATTAGCGTGCGGGGATCGTTGGTTGGCACAGACTTGATGGGTTGAAGGGCCAATTTCCGCAATATATATCAAAACTAAACTAAACACTGTATAATAACCTATAATGTGGGCATCGCAGTGGCACATCTGGTAGAGCTGCTGCCCGACAGTGCCAGAGACACGGTTTAATCCTAACCTCGGGTGCTGTTTGTGTGGAGTTTGCACATTCTCACTGTGACCGTGTGATTTCCTCTGGGTGCTCCGGTTTCCTCCCACATCCCAATGAAATGCAGATATGTAGATTAATTGAATTCTGTAAATTGACCCTAGTGTGTAGAGAGAGATAAAACAGTACTAGTGTGAATGGGCCATTGATGGTCAGCGTAGACTCAGGGAACTGGAGAATCTGTTACCATGCTGTATTTCTAAACTCTGAAGAATGGCCTCATACCAAAATGTCACCTATCCTTGTTCTCCAGAAATATTGCCTGACCTGCTGAGTTACTCCAGCACTTTGTGGCTTTTTATTTATCAACCAACATCTGCAGTTCCTTGTTCCTATTCTCAAACTGTCCACTGATTGAATGTTTGGGGTTGAACAGCTGATGGTGACACATAGCAGGCATAGTGAATGAATATAATGAAACTATTTATACAGTGAATGCGGATAAGGATGGGGTTGAAGGTCAATGTTCCTAACTGGATCTTTATGTGGGCATTGGAAAATTGGATGCGCTAGCTGATAATTAATTGTAGCAGTTGAAAACATTCAATTTCATTCAATGTAAAAGCACAAAAGTATGAGTTTTATAATGAAGTTGTCTCCATGGCATGAATTACATGGAAAATCACATTTTGCAGCTTGGTACGATGGTGTAGTGGGTAGAGCTGCTGCTTCCCGGCCAGTAAGGTTAATTTCTGATCAGATAGACACAAAATGCTGGAGTAACTCAGCGAAACAAGAAGCATCTCTGGATAGAAGGGATGAGTGACGTTTCGGATCATCCTTCTTCAGAAGAAGGGTCTCAACCTGAAATGTCACCCATTTCTTCCATCCAAAGATCCTACCTGTCCTGCAGTTACTCCTGCATTTTGTGTCTGTCTTCGGTGTAAACCAGCATCTGCAGTTCCTTCCTACCCAATTCTGACCTCAGGTGCTGTCTGTGTGTTGTTTACACGTTCTCCCTGTGAATGTCTGGGTTTCTACTGAGTGCTTTGGCTTCCTCCCACATCTCAAAGCTGTGTGTGCTGGGAGGTATATGCTTCAAGAGTGTACATAAGTGGTAGCATCTGGGGAAGTTGAGGAAAATATAACAACAATAAAAATGGAGATTAGTATGAATGACTCATAGATACAAAGAATCTGTTTCCGTGCTGTTTGACTGTGAAACCCGGACTCTATTCACTATAAGTGGACTTGGAGTGGATTTGTTAACAGCAAAGGCTATCAGTAATATAAAGCAATCCAGCTAGGAATGTATAATTTATATATTTTCATCTGTACAGTAATATTGTATCTTTTAAACAACAGCAAATCGAATTTTGATATAACTTTTAACAGTAAAGCATGCAGGTACAGCAGGCAGTGAAGAAAGCGAATGGCATGTTGGCCTTTATAACAATAGGAATCGAATATAGGAGCAAAGAGGTCCTTCTGCAGTTGTACAGAGTCCTAGTGAGACCACACCTGGAGTATTGTGTGCAGTTTTGGTCCCCTAATTTGAGGAAGGACATTCTTGCTATTGAGGGAGCGCAGCGTAGGTTTACAAGGTTAATTCCCGGGATGGCGGGACTGTCATATGCTGAGAGAATGGAGCAGCTGGGTTTGTACACTCTGGAGTTTAGAAGGATGAGAGGGTATCACATTGAAACATATAAGATTGTTAAGGGCTTGACATGTTTGACTAATCTTCTTGAATTTTTTGAAGAGGTTACTAGGGAAATGGATGAGGGTAAAGCGGTGGATGTTGTCTATATGGACTTCATTAAGGCCTTTGACAAGGCTCCACATGGAAGGTTCGTTAAGAAGGTTCAATTGTTGGGTATTAATAGTGTAGTAGCAAGATGGATTCAACAGTGGCTGAATGGGAGATACTAGAGAGTAATGGTGGATAACTGTTTGTCAGGTTGGAGGCTGGTGATTAGTGGGGTGCCTCAGGGATCTGTGTTGGGTCCACTGTTGTTTGTCATATACATCAATGATCTGGATGATGGTGTGGTAAATTGGATTAGTAAGTATGCAGATGATATTAAGATAGGTGGTGTTGTGGATAATGAAATAGATTTTCAAAGTCTACAGAGAGATTTAGGCCATTTGGAAGAGTGGGCTGAAAGATGGCAGATGGAGTTTAATTCTGATAAGTGTGAGGTGCTACATCTTGGCAGGACAAATCAAAATAGGACGTACATGGTAAATGGTAGCGAATTGAGGAATGCTGTTGAACAGATGGATCTAGGAATAACGGTGCATAGTTCCCTGAAGGTGGAATCTCATGTAGATAGGGTGGTAAATAAAGCTTTTGGTGTGCTGGCCTTTATAAATCAGAGCACTGAGTATAGAAGTTGGGATGTAATGTTAAAATTGTACAAGGCATTGGTGAGGCCAATTCTGGAGTATGGTGTACAATTTTGGTCGCCTAATTATAGGAAGGATGTCAACAAAATAGAGAGACTACAGAGGAGATTTACTAGAATGTTGCCTGGGTTTCATCACCTAAGTTACAGAGAAAGGTTGAACAAGATTGGTCTTTATTCTTTGGAGCGCAGAAGGTTAAGGGGGGACTTGATAGAGGTCTTTAAAATGATGAGAGGGATAGACAGAGTTGACGTGGATAAGCTTTTTCCATTGAGAGTAGGGAAGATCCAAACAAGAGGACATGATTTGAGAATTAAAGGACAAAAGTTTAGGGGTAACATGAGGGGGAACTTCTTTACTCAGAGAGTGGTAGCTGTGTGGAATGAGCTTCCAGTGGAAGTGGTGGAGGTAGGTTCGATTTTATCATTTAATAATAAATTGGATAGGTATATGGACGGGAAAGGAATGGAGGGTTATGGTCTGAGTGCAGGTAGATGGACTAGGTGAGAGTAAGTGTTCTGCACGGACTAGAAGGGCCAACATGGCCTGTTTCCGTGCTGTAATTGTTATATGTTATATGACGATAGAGGCATGAAACATGTTTCCGATTTTGGGTGAGTCCAGAACCAGGGGCCACAGTTTAAGAATAAGGAATAAGCCATTTAGAACGGAGACAAGGAAACATTTTTTTCTCACAGAGAGTTGTGAGTCTGTGGAATTCTCTGCCTCAGAGGGTAGTGGAGGCAGGTTCTCTGGATGCTTTCAAGGTAGAGCTTGATCGGGCTCTTAAAAATAGCGGAGCCAGGGGATATGGGGAGAAGGCAGGAACGGGGTACTGATTGGGGATGATCTGCCATGATCACATTGAATGGCGGCGCTGGCTCGAAGGGCCAAATGGCCTACTCCTATTGTCTATTGTCTATTGTCATAGCACAATTTTATTGGTGAAACATTTAGGTGAGTAAAGGATGAGATGGTTCATGTTCATAAATTCATTAGTTATAGGAGTAGAATTAGGCCAATTAGCCCATCAAATCCACTCCATCATTCAATCATGGCTGATCTATCTTTCCCATTCTCCTGCCTTCTCCCCATATCTCCTGACACCCGTACTAATCAAGAATATATCAATCTCCGCCTTAATAATATCCATTGACGGCCTCAACTGCCGTCTGTGGCAAAGAATTCCACAGATTCACCTCTCTCTGACTAAATACATTTTTCCTCATCTCCTTTCTAAAGGTACGCCCTTTTATTCTGAGGGTAAGACCTCAGGTCTTAGACTCTCCCACTTGTGGAAACATCCTCTCCACATTCACTCTATCGAGACCTTTCGCGATTCGGTAAGTTTCAATGAGGGGCCCCCTCATCCTTCTAAACTCCAGCGAGTACAGGCCCTGTGCCGTCAAATATCATATGTTAACCCAATCATTCCTAGAATAATTCTCGTAAATCTCCTCTGGACCCTTTCCCACAGCAGCACATCTTTCTTCGGATATCGGGCCCAAAACTGCTCACATTAATCCAAATGCGGTCTGACCAGTGCCTTACAAAGTATTCGCATTACATCCCTTCATTGCTTCACTAAGATGGTGAAGCATTAAAAAGGCCAATCGAAAGCTTTGTCCAAAAAATAAATTTTGAAGCATGTCTAAGCCAGGATCAATACTACTTCAGTTCCACCCTCAGATCCAACATGGAGGGAGTGATGTACTTTGGAGGCATTGTATCGCTATCTGCCCACCTCCGAATTTTCTTGAGTGAGCTGACTGCCATCTATTCCCTAATCAACATCTAAGATCAAATCATCTGGTTATTTTATTATTACTGTTTGTCTTCTTCTTCTTTTCGAGTCTTTGAAGCTGGTTGACTATATGACAGTTTCCCATTCCTTTACACAGTCCTTTGTGTTTTTGTTGAACACTGCAAGATCCTTTGAGCTGCACTGGTTGGGTAGTAGGGGGCAGACAAGGCAGTGCTGCATTGTATGGTCCTCTTCTCCACATTCACTGGTGGTTTGGCCAGTTTCATAGCCCCATCTGGCCATGGCAGCTTTTGATCGCCCTGTTCCTGTTCTCAGGCGGTTGAGCGTCTTCCACTGGACGACGTGTGTTTGGAAGTATGTTGCTCTTTGGAAATAATTAATGCAGTGTTATGGGTTCTGAGTTTCTGAATGCGACTACACAATAAGTGACCTATTTTCTCAAATTATGTAGTGAGATGTGTTCATAGAGGGAATTAACAACCAGGACAAGATTGTCAAAGTCCGCCTTAGGGGAAAGGCCAATGCAACTGAATGTAGATTAAAGTGATAGGTGAGACTGGATTTCATCCTCTTGCCCGCACGTAATGCTACTGCCTAATTTCATCCTTCACGTGGAATTGGCTAAAAGCAGCGCTGAGGCATTTGTTACATAGACTTGTACTAAAATGGCTTAATTTCCATTGGGAGCTTCTGACAGAGTTGTCAAGGGTTGTGACATTGCCTGCACACAAGATAGGTGAAGGTAAACATAGGAGTTGGTTAGGGGAGAGGGTGGTCACAACACTTTCATGAGTGTCTTGCCGCTCCCTCCTTCCCTCCCAATGGCTTGCCTGGCTATCCCCAGCGATGCGAATGGCCTGCAAAACCGCAAGGTGCGGGCTTATCAATGTGCCTGTGATCTGAGCATGCAGCTCAGATGTGCTTTGTATAGAGGTAGGGAAGAGAAGGCAGCATCCCTGACAGAGTTTCCGGCAACTTGACTCCTGAAAGGTGGAGGTGCCAGATGTTGTGTGCAAGACATCCTAGTTACTGTCCAGACCCGAAGTGATGTCTCACTGCTGATCCGTCTGCAATGTGCTCCTGGTTTTTCTTTGAGTGATCAACAAAGATCTCAATGAGGACAAAGACTGTTTTCTCTCTTTCACTAGCACAATTTGCAGGCGACGAATAGACATTAAAGTTTGGTTGCTCTGTAAATAAATTATTTATTTATTTAGTTATTATTCAAATTCAAACCAGCAAGGTTGAAAATCTGAATGAAGATGGATTTTGCAAATCACACTATTGCCAATGGCATCTATATTACTAAAAGTCTAATCTTGACCACTTTTGGCTCGCTGTGGTGTGATTTCCGAGATAACGCCGCCACCTTCAGCCGTCATTTTTGGCCACCTCGCTCAGAGCCCTCCCCCGCATTCCGGGTCCGGAGGATTTTTCCCATCGATGAAAAATCAGAGATAATAATGTTTTAAAAAAATTGTTGCCTAAAAAAACACATGTCTACTCAACTGTGAATCCCCTTAATGTGGTTTGAAAATGAAAATATGGTTGGTTTGAAGTAAAAATGCACTGCCTGCAAATAATTGTTTGGGTGCTTTGGCTTGAAGTTAAAAGTCACTACTGCAAACGGTGGTATGGGTGCTTTGGCTTGAAGCTAAAAGGCATTGCTGCAAATGGTGGTTTGGGTGCTTTGGCTTGAGGTTAAAAGGCACTACTGCAAATGGTGGTTTGGGTGCTTTGGCTTGAAGTTAAAAGGCATTGCTGCAAATGGTAGTTTGGGTGCTTTGGCTTGAAGTTAAAAGGCACTACAGCAAATGGTGGTTTGGGTGCTTTGGCTTGAAGGTAAAAGGTACTTCTGCAAATGGTGGTTTGGGTGCTTTGGGTAACTTCCTGTTTGCACTGTATATTGATTTTAGATAAAACGCTACCACTTACGGCTGTGATTTTTGGCCATCTTACTCAGTCCCCCTCCGCTCAGCAGGTACAGAGGATTCTTCCCATCAATGAAAAATAAAAGTGTTATTAAAGTTTTAAAAATGTTGAGAATCTCTCTCCTGTCAATCACGCCATGAAGGCCACACCTTTTCCGGTGGGAGGGGGAGGGGTTATAAAACTCGTAAGTGTGGGTGTGGCTCAGTCTCTGCATGATGGGGGAGGGAGAGGTCATGACTCTGTCTGAGCTGTGAATCAACTGAACACACTGAATGTCTACTGAACTGTGAGTTTGGTGTTTTGTGTGGTTTTATGGTGGTTTCACCCTGCATGAAATGGTATGAAGCTGCATTTGAATTTGCTTCACATGCATTCACATGCATCATCAATTTACTTCACATGCCTTCACATGCATCATCAATCTACAGTGGCCTTGCACCCTGTTTTAAATGGTAGGAAAATTGATTTGAATTTGGTGGCCTTGCACCCTGCTGAAATGGAATTTCAAGGAATAGTCATGAGTCAACTGCCAGCCCACCAGCCATGAGTGAGCTGCCAGCACATCAGGCTTGAGGGACTGAGCTGCCACCCCAAGAACCCATACCAACGCTCCAGAAAGCCCCCCCCCCACTGGCCACCAATATTGGAATTGGTGGAGAGGTGGAATATTGCATCGGGGGACCAGCCCTCCCGCATGAACATGGGTGGGACCCAATGGGTCCCACTTAGTCTAGTCTGGGGATATTTTCTGCTGGGAATAAAAGCACTGGGGGAATGAAAACCCTGCAGAGGAATAGGGAGAGGAACTTATTGAAGAGCACTATGCCATTCCAAACTCTGAACATTTCAACTCTGTGATAGTTCAGCACAGAGGACATTGTCGTGGGGTGGGTGCATTTCCGGCGTCACGCCGCGACAGTGATTGTCGCCGCAGTTGCCTAAAAAAATCGCCTAAGTAAACATTCCCATAAGTCATACTCTGGTATCCAAACCTTCCTTTATTTGTACAAACTGCACGCACGGTCGCAGATCCACTCACGCAAGTCTACAATAGCCTTGAGCAAACAGAACTGAAGTCAAGAGCAACCGACACACCCAAACGAATTACCCACCCTCTTATACCCCTATACTGAGGTGGCAACAATATTGGCGTGCAAATACAGGGGAGGGCAATGCCTACAGGCCCAATCACCGATCCCGGCCGGCAAATACATAGAGTGACAGTTCTCATAACCAATCAATAAACAGTATTTACAAATATCTTATTACACAGCAACAAAGTAGAAACATCTCGAACACTTCAGGAAACATGCCATTAAGGGCATCCAATCACAGGTATTGTTGAGCAAGCACAGAAACCAAGTAGAGACACAATATATAACCATAGGTAGATGAAAATGCTGGAGAAACTCAGTGGGTGAGGCAGCATCTCACGAAGGAATAGGTGATGTTTCGGGTCGAGACCCTTCTTCAGACTGATGGGGAGAGGGCAGGAAAAAGAAAGGAAGAGGTGGACATAGTAGGCTGTGGGAGAGCTGGGAAGGAGAGGGGAAGGAGGGAGAAAGCAAGGACTACCTGAAATTGGAGAAGTCAATGTTCATACCGCTGTGGTGTAAACTCCACCCAAGCAAAATATGAGGTGCTGCTCCTCCAATTTGCGGTGGGACTCGCTCTGGCCATGGAGGAGGCCCAGGACAAAAAAGTCGGATTCAGAATGGGAGGGGGAGTTGAAGTGTTGAGCCACCGGGAGATCAGGTTGGTTAATGCGAAATGAGCGGAGGTGTTGGGCGAAGCGATCGTCAAGCCTGCGCTTGGTCTCACCGATGTAGAGCAGTTGACACTTGGAACAGCGAATATGGTATATAACCATAAAACACTCTTAACCAATCACAGGTCCAGGAATCCCAGTCTGGGGTTCTGAAGGCCTTGGAACACCTGCAGTATACCAGACCCTGCGGCAGCAAGCAGGTCACAAGAGCTCAAGAGTTTTCAACCAAGAGTTCAAGAGTTTACAACCTCTGCAAACCCTCAGACTTAGTATCTCTGGTCTGTCACGTGGTTCTCCAGCAGCACTTTGCAAACCCATAATTCCCTTGAATCTTCATGGAACACTCTTATAGTAGTGCGGAGGAATTCTATAAACACTACAGGTGACGTTTTCTGTCGGGCATTCGACTCAGTATGCGCATTATTTCATTTGGCTTCCATGGGGAATACACATCCATCCTTTGGGTATTTTCAGCACCAACTGCAATTGCTGGATTAAAAGCGGAGTTAGGCATCTCTCTGACTGGGAATTGTCGGCGAGTGGATCGTCGCTCGACTCTCCTGCCTACCTCAATTCTCAAAGGACTGCTTTCGCCCCTGAGGACCTCACCCTTCCCCTCTGGGTTCAGGGGCTCCCGAATTGGTGGTATGGTCATACTTCTTGTTCTGCTTCTAGTACTGAGCGCGACCGGGTTGTCTGTCACTGACGGAACTGTTGGGGTCTTAGAGTTCTGAGTTGTACTAGTTGCAGAGGATGCACATGGTGCTGCAGGCTTGACGTAAGTGGGAGGTGCATAAGGTGGGGGTTGTAACCGGTTCCTAATACGGGTACTCTCCCAATTTTTCAAATACTTATTGTCTCCATCTTCCAAGCCAAAGCCAACCATTGGATCTCTCAATCCTATGCCCCTATCTTCTTTTAATCCATCTGGGGTCTGCTTGGACTCCTGTTCCTTACACTCTCTATAGACACAAGTGCATTCCTCATTTAGTGCTCCTATGGGATTAGTCAATCCCACTTCTTCTAAGTCTATTCCTAACTTTAAAGCTGCATTCTGCCAATTTTCTAACATCACCATTTCTCTCTCCTCTTTCAGCTCTTCATAATGTTGTCTCCAGAGATGTCTTCAAAGAAGCCTCTTAGCAGTAATACTTTTACTATACCTCCAAACCATCTCCTGGGTTTGTTTTACATCCTCCAGGGTTCCAACCCCTCCCTTGGGCCACAATTCACTCCCCAATTTCCTATTCAAAGCTCCTGATAACTGCTTTAACTATTTTGCCTCTGCAGGGTGTTTCGAACAAAGTATCTGCAATGGGCTTTCAGGATTGGTGGCAGTATCCAAGTGATTACCCATCTCCACTAACAATCTCACAAAAGATCGAACTGCTCACAACACAATAGCAAATATTCAACACTCTAGTAAGTATTTCACACAATCCTATCTCCTTTCAAATGTGTTTCCAAAACATTCACACTCAGTTCTTCACCCGAGCTTTTAAAACGGTAAATTAAAGCGGTAAACACACAACGTAATAAAGCGGTCCCACCCTCCTCAAAAGAGTAGTCAATCAAAATACAGCAACAAAATCACCCGAACTTAATTACACGAACTCAAACAAATGCACATGCAGCTATAATACAATAGCAAAATCTCAATCAAGCAAGAAAATATACAACTAATAACTTTAATACAAAAGCAAAGTAGAATATAATATACAAGCATGCAATTACAGCACTAGAATTACAGTATACCAGAGTGAATCACACTGCTATAATACAAAGGTAATTACACAGCTATAATACAAGGGTAACTTACAATTACAGTACAAGCACAAGCAAAATCATTCAATATGAATACTTCCAATTTAGCAGAATCTGGAATCGAAAGATTTGAATCTCAGTATACATTTTTACAGTAGCTCTGCCAATTCTACCTTAATACTGACCCTCAGTAAGTACTAACCCTCAGTACTTACACCGCTTAGTCCTGACCTCCCCAGCGCTGACTTTTAAAGTAAACTAGACCAAGTGCAGACCCCGTTGGGTCTGTTCCCGCAACGCGCTAGGCATACGGCGTCAAGACGCTGCGTACGATGTCAAGATGCTGTGTACGACGTCAAAACGCTGCGTACGACGTCAAGACGCTGCGTACGCCCGTCGAGACATTGCGTACTCCCTCAATGCGCCTGCGGGCCGACAGGCCGTTGATGCGCAGGATTTTCGGACAGTGCAAGCCTATGGGCGGCCAGTGAGGACGGCGAAAAGCAGCGGGGGGACCAGGCGATCTTTGGCTTCGGCCAGCGTGACAGAGCCGGGCCGGGGGGGGGGGGGGGTGTGGGGGAAGTGGAGGAAGTTAAATCGCTAGCGAAATGGTAAAAATCTCGGCGTTTTTGGAGGAGAGCCGGGCAGCAGCAGCTGTTATGGTCGCGTGGGGCACGCAATGAGAAGGTGGCCAGCTTGAGGTGAAAAAATGAGTGAGTGGGGTGGGGGAGGAAGGATTTTATTAAAAATGTGTACAGAAAAATTACTACATTTAATGCGTGGATGAGCGAATGTAAAAGTGAAATCGCTAGCGAAATGATAAAAATGTTGGCGTTTTTGCGTGTGGTTTTGGCGGAGTAACGAATCAAAGGCCAAAAATATCACACACACACACACACACACACACACACACACACACACACACACACACACACACACACACACACACACACACACACACACACACACACACACACACAGAGTTTTAATAGATATAATAATAATATAATATAATATAATATAGCCAATCATTACCTCAGCCCTGAGCCCTCAGCATTAACCCGCTTACTCCTGAACCCTCTAATTATCGTACTTTAAGGTAAGTTGCCAATCATTTACCCCAATACCGAACCCTCAGTAATCAACTCAATGATCCCGAATCCCCAACAGCTGCTGACCCCCTCAGTAACCAACTCAATGGTACCGATAACCTCAACAACCAACTCAATGGTCCTGATAACCTCAGTACTGATAACCCTCAGTAACCAACTCAATGGTACTGACTAAACTAGAGTTTGCCAGACTACTAACCTTGATCAATCTCCTCGGGAATCCACGCACAAGTCAGCGAATGGCCGATTCGTGGTTGGATTAGCAGAGTGGGGAAAACCGACGCAGCAAACTTACACCGGGGGCCCAATTTCTCCTCCTGCAATCCGAGACGACTCGGTTCCTTCAACCGCAGACTCGCGTTGGCAATCCGTTGAGATCTCAAACGAGCCCCCAAATGTTAATTCCAGATCTTAACCTCTCTCCCTAGTCTGGTTTAGTCAGACACTAAGTCAAACTCTGGTGTCCAAACCTTCCTTTATTTGTACAAACTGCAGGGACGGTCACAGATCCACTCATGCAAGTCTACAATAGCCTCGAGCAAACAGAACTGAAGTCAAGAGCAACCGACATACCCAAACGAATTACCCACCCTCTTATACCCTCCCTATACAGAGGTGGCAACAATATTGGCGCTCAAATACAGGGGAGGGCAACCCCTACAGGCCCAATCACTGATCCCAGCGGGCAAATACATAGAGTGACAGTTCTCATAACCTATCAATAAACAGTATTTACAAACATCTCATTACGCAGCAACGAAGTAGAAACATCTCTAATACTTCAGGAAACATGCCATTAAGAGCACCCATCACAGGTATTGTTGAGCAAACACAGAAACAAAGTGGAGACACAGTATATAATCATAAAACTCCCTTAACCAATCACAGGTCCAGGAATAGCATCAGTGCCTTGGAAGACCTACATAATCCCAGACTCTGTAGCAACAAGTGGGTCACAAGAGCTCAAGATTTTGCAACCTCTGCAACCCCCAGACTTAGAGTCTCCGGTCTGTCACGTGGTTCTCCAGCAGCACTTTGCAAAGCATGGTCACCCATCTGCAAAGCCAAGTTTTCACAGAAACCTGCCATTGTCCAAAGCACCCAAATCCAGGCATTTCCACAGATGCTGCCTGACCTGCTGAGCTCTACCAGAACTTTATTTGTTGCTCAAGATTCTGCATCTGCAGTTTGCTGCATCTCCAATAATATCAAATTTTTAGATGAATGAAAAGAGATCTCATTGAAACCCATGCGGACTTAGTGAGTTGAATAGAGAAATAATGTTTATCTTGATTGAGGAACCTGAAGTCAGGATAATTTAGGACTGAAATGAGCAGAATTTCTTCCCTCAAAGGATGATCAAAATTTGTAATTGTCCACTGCAAAGTGTTGTGGCAGCACCTTCACTGACCATTCAAAACAGTGGTTAGATTTCTGCATCTGAAGGAATCAAGGCAGGAAAATGGCAGAGATGGAGTCATGATTTTAATGCATAGCGAGGCAGGCTTGTTGGGGCCAATAGCCTTATGAACACCTCTCAAGGCTCTGCTGCCCAGAATATCCTTCCTAATCCTTAATCCTCTTTAAATTGTTTGTTCAAACACTATGACCAATATTTTGCCATAACAATAGATTTGGGTGATCCATGCTCCTGTGATACACCTTCATTGTTAATAGAAAATAGGTGCAGGAGGAGGCCATTTGGCCCTTCGAGCCTGCACCGCCACTGATTGTGATTGTGATTGATCATCCACAATCAGTAACCCGTACCTGCCTTCTCCACATATCCCTTGATTCCACTTGCCCCTAGAGCTCTATCTAACTCTCTTTTAAATTCATCCAGTGAATTGGCCTCCTTCTGTGGGATAGAATCCCACAAATTCACAACTCTCTTGGTGAAAATGTTTTTCTCATATCAGTCTTAAATGGCCTCCCCTTTATTCTTAGACTGTGGCCCCTGGTTCTGAACTCCCCCATCATTGGGAACATTTTTCCTGCATCTAGTTTATCGAGTCCTTTTATAATGTCATTCATTTCTATAAGATATCCTCTCATCCTAAATTCCAGTGAATACAAGCCCACTCTTTCCAATCTTTCTTCATATGACAGTCCCGCTATCCCGGGGAGTGAACCTACGCTGCACTGCCTCAATAGCAAGGATGTCCTTCCTCAAATTAGGAGACCAAACCTGCACACAATACTCCAGATGTGGTCTCACCAGGGCCCTGTACAACTGCAGTTGTTAAATTTATTGTGTGTTAATTTCGGTGCTTCAGAACCATTTTATCTCAGTCACGAATAGAAGGGAAAAAGGATGCAAAGATTGGAGAGAAGATGGAGAAGGAAATTATTTCCGAGTAGATCTTCCGAGTAGCTCCCTAGTGGATCTTCAGGAAACACTTCACCTATCTGAATCTTGTGAGGGACCTATCTGAATCTTGTGAGGGATAACTTAGAGATAGGCAACATGACCACAGATATTTTGCAACAGATATTTTCAAGGCTGCAGTATGTGACTTCAGTGATAACTCCTGTCTCACAGCCCTTCCTTGTATCAGGGAGAATACAAGAATTTGTCAAATTAATTGATTACGTACAATTGATACATTCTAGAAAAGTGGAATGGGCTGAAAGTGCTGAACTGCCTACTACTGTTCCTATGTCTCTATGTTTCTGATTCTGATGAAAGGTCATAGACCTCATAACTTTCATGTCCTTTCATAAACATTAGACCATAAAGAACGTTTTGTAAGACGGAGGAAAATGATGAATATTCCACAGAGAAAACCTGAATGAGATTTGGAGTCAATGGAATTATAAATATTTTAATGTTGATTGGAATGCACAATCTTACCTGTCTAGAATTTAGTTTGGAGTAATATTTTCCAATTCTTTTTGGCATATTTACACAGTGAAGTGCACAGGAACATTGTGAAGAAGGAGATTTAGACATTATTTAAATTACCTATCGGCATCAATGAAGAAGGCATTCTTATTATCATTTCTATCTTGTGCAGAGCATTGATTTGTGGAAGAGAGCAGGAGGAAAACAATATTTACATGGTTTAATAAAGGCAGAATACCTGTTGTATTTGTGCAGGGCTTTATTGTACTCATGCATCATATGATTTGACATAGCATGCAAACAAAGCTTTTCACTGACAATAATAAAGGAATACATTTAAATAGGCATAGCCAGTGCCCTACTTACAATACGATATGATAAAACTTTATTTATCCCAGAAGGGAAATTAATTTGCCAACAGTAAAGCCCCCGGGGGGGGGGGGGGGGGGGGGGGGGGGGGGGGGGGGGGGGGGATGGGGGGGTCTCAGTCTCGATCTCTGTCTACCCCATGACAGAAGGGGGAGGAGTTGTAAAGTTTGATAGCTGCAGGGAAGAAGAGTCTCCTGTGGTGTTCTGTCCTTCATCTAATTGGTTCTATGTCGACATATTTTTCTGGAAAGAAATATGAGGAATTTGATATATGGCGGAGACGCATCGGAATTGGATTTAAACATCAATAGAAATGGAACTTGACGTGGTCTACATGGACTTCAGCAAGGCCAGCATGTACGTTTCAGTAAGGTTAAGCTTGATAAGCAAGCATGTTAAGCTTCAGAATGGGTTCAGCATGCTAGGCTACTCTGGAAGTTAAAATTGCATGGGGTCCAGGAAGAGCTAACTGACTGCATGGAAGCAGAGGGTGGTATGGTGGTTGTTTTTAGGTATGGAGGCCTGCAAGTAGTGGTGTACCTCAGGGGTCTGTGCTGGGCCCATTGCTGTTTGTGGTTTATATCAACAATTTGGATGAGAATGTACATTGCAAGATTGATAAGTTTGCAGATGACACTAAAATAAGGTGGTATCATCGACAGTGAGGATGATTATCAAAAATTCCAACAGGATCTTAATCTGCCGGGCAAGAGGGCTACGGAATGGTGATGGAGTTTAATGAGATAAGTGCGAGGTGTTGCATTTTGGGAAGTCAAACCAGGGCAGGACCTTCACAGTGAATGGTAGGGGTCTGGTAAATGTTCTTGAGCAGAGAGATCAAAGAGTACAGATACATAGTTCCCTGAGAGAGGTGTCACAGGGAGATAAGGTAATAAATAAGGTTATTGGTACATTGGCCTTTATCAGTCATGGTATTGATTACAAAAGGTGGAACATTATATTACAGTTGTACGGGACATTGGTGAGGCCCCAGTTTAAGTATTGTGTCCAATTTAGGTCACTCCTCTTTTAGAAGGATACCATCAAGCTGGAAAGGGTGCAGAGACGATTTATGAGGATGTTGCCAAGATTTGAAGGCCTTGGCACTAGGGAGAAGTCGGGCAGCTAGGACATTCTTCCTTGGAGCACAGGAAGCTGAGGGCTGATCTTATAGAGATTAGTTTATTGTCACGTGTACCGAGGTACAGTGAAAAGCTTTTTGTTGCGTGCTAACCAGTCAGCAGAAAGAAATGTATAAAATCAGGAGAGGAATAGATTAAGGTGAACTCATAAAATATTTTACACAGAGCAGGGCAATCAAGAACCAAGGAACATAGTTTTAAGATGAGAGAGGAAAGATTTGATAGGAACCTCAGGACAACCTTTCCACTTAGAGGGTGGTGGGGTAATGGAACGAGTTGCAAGAGGAGGTGGTCGAGGCAGGTACTATAATACATTTAAGAGACACTTGGATAGGAAATGTTTGGAGGGCTATGGGCCAAATGCTGGCAAATAGGATTAGATTTGATGGGGCATCTTGATCAGCATGAACGAGTTGGCCCAAAGGGCCTGCTTCCGTGCTGTATAACTTTATGACTATGACACTAACGGCAGTCAGGACACAATTGCAATGTTTGTGCCTGGTGGCGTGGCATAATTAGTGCAGGTGCATCAATTTAATGCAACATTTAACAGGACATTTAAATATAGATGAGAACATTTTCAGTCCATTTAATTTACTCTTAAATCTAACATTTAGCAGCATGGGCTTCCCAGGTCCCTGTGAACCCATTAGTGAAAGTGAGTTAAGTTTCAGGTGCAGATCATGAGGTTCCTTGTAATTCAGATTGATATTGCTTACTGTCGCTTTGTCAATACCCTCTGGCAGTTGTTTGACAGGGAATTCATAGTCGCTTGGAAGTGATTGATAAATTTACTGAGGTTACATATGTCACATCCAATCTGCAGGAGTTCATGTGATAGGAGCAGAAATAGGCCATTCGGCCCATCAAGTCTACTCTGCCATTCAATCATGGCTAATATATCTTCTCCTCCTAATCCCATTCTCCTGCCTTCTTTCCATAACTTCTGACACCTGTACTGTTACATAATTGATAGAATTCTGGAATAATAGCCAATTCATTCACTATTTGCTTTGTTACCTATAGTTTGGCCATGTTCATGTGGCTGAGAATCTCTCAGGTGTAGGGGGGCTGAAAGAAGAGGAGAAGGAGTATGAGGTCATATGTGCATTGCTCTTTAGGGTGCCAGGAATTCCATTGAAGCCAGAAGTTTCAGTTAATTTTCCAAATGGGAACAAATGGGCAGCACAGTGGCACAGTGGTAGAGTTGCTACCTTACAGCGCCAGAGACCTATGTTCAATCCTGACTAAGAGTGCTGTGTGTATGGAATTTGTACATTCTCCTTGTGACCACATGGGTTTTATCTGTTTTCCTCCCATATTCCAATGACAGATTTGTAGCTTAATTGGCTTCAGTAAAATTGTAAATTGTCCCTAGTGTGTAGGATAGGGCTACTGTACAGGGTGATCGCTGGTCAGCGCAGAGTTGTTGGGCTGAAGGGCCTGTTTCTGCCTGGTATTTCTAATGTCTAAATTCTAAAATCTAATGTCTAACTCTCCAAAGCCTAAATAAATGAGAGCCGCCACCACAAACTCTCACCATTGTGATAAATAATCCTTCAACTACATGTCCAGGCATTGCACATCCATGTAACGAGACTCGATAGTACTCGCTCTCATCATGAAACAAATGAAAGGCAGAGCTGGCGACCCACGGCTGCACCATAAGATGCGGCTCCATATGCAATGTTACAGGGTCTGACTTGGCCTTTGTGAGATAATTATGTTTACTGCTAGAATCGGAGGACCAGATGAGAATTGGTGCTTCTTTGAATGAGTTCCATTTCTCTTTCAGCATCATCTCTTTCCCAAAACAGCAACTCGCCTCTCCTATCATTCTGCTATAGACCAGCTTGGTGGAGATCAGATATACACAAGAAGAACTAGGATATGTTGCCAGTCATCATGCTTGGAATAGCAGTTGAGCGATATCCAACTGTGATTGTGGCTTTGTTGAGCTATTTTGAGAGCTGGTGCCCGAATCTTCCTGGAGGTAATCCACTCTTCCATGATAAACATTCTCACATTTCCCTGCACTTTCTATCCAGTAAAGGTTTATTTGTACTCCTCCCACACCCTTGCTATTGTGCATTGTGTACCTGTTGTGGTCACTGAGGTTCAATGCCTAAATCCATTTGGATTTTAGAGAAAAATGAGCAAACATCAAATTACTTTAAGAACTCAAAAGGCCAAGCAACATATGAAGAGAAATGCAACATTTTGGGTTGGAATCTAAATGGTGGCCGACTAGGAAAAGGGGAGATGCAGCGAGACCTGGGTGTCATGGTACACCAGTCATTGAAAGTAGGCATGCAGGTGCAGCAGGCAGTGAAGAAAGCGAATGGTATGTTAGCTTTCATAGCAAAAGGATTTGAGTATAGGAGCAGGGAGGTTCTACTGCAGTTGTACAGGGTCTTGGTGAGACCACACCTGGAGTATTGCGTACAGTTTTGGTCTCCAAATCTGAGGAAGGACATTATTGCCCTAGAGGGAGTGCAGAGAAGGTTCACCAGACTGATTCCTGGGATGTCAGGACTGTCTTATGAAGAAAGACTGGATAGACTTGGTTTATACTCTCTAGAATTTAGGAGATTGAGAGGGGATCTTATAGAAACTTATAAAATTCTTAAGGGGTTGGACAGGCTAGATGCAGGAAGATTGCTCCCGATGTTGGGGAAGTCCAGGACAAGGGGTCACAGCTTAAGGATAAGGGGGAAATCCTTTAAAACCGAGATGAGAAGAACTTTTTTCACACAGAGAGTGGTGAATCTCTGGAACTCTCTGCCACAGAGGGTAGTCGAGGCCAGTTCATTGGCTATATTTAAGAGGGAGTTAGATGTGGCCCTTGTGGCTAAGGGGATCAGAGGGTATGGATAGAAGGCAGGTACGGGATACTGAGTTGGATGATCAGCCATGATCATATTGAATGGCGGTGCAGGCTTGAAGGGCCGAATGGCCTACTCCTGCACCTAATTTCTATGTTTCTATGTTTCTATGAATCCTTTTTTCAGATTTGCCCTCTAATGTAGACACTCCAGAGTCACCCCCACTGTCAGAATCTGCTTGTGCTTATTTGTGAATTAAAATCAGATCTTTGAGGAGATTCCGAAAAGTTGCCAAATATCCTATGGAACTTCTACAGCTGTATGGTAAGGAGCATTCTGGTTGGTTGCATCACACGCTGGATTGGTAACTCGAATACCCAAGAACAAAGGAGACTACAGAAGGAGACTACTATCACTTGAGATGGCAGCTAATATCATCAAAGGCCCATACCTCCCACTCTCACATCTCACTGCTTCCATGGGGGAGAAGTACCTGAGAACCATGAACTGCAGGTTCAAGATCAAGTTCTTCCTATCAACCATTAGGGTCTTGAGCTGCCCTGCACAACCATACTTCAACAATGATCTGCAATGGGCTTTGTATACATTGCACTATGTATTTTGGTTTGCACCATTATGGCCTGGCAACCTCATATTATTGATCATTTATTTTATTATTGATTATTGTGTATTTATTTGTTGTGTTGTTACATTAATGTGCCTGTCAAGCTGCAGCAAGTAAGAATGTTGTTCTGTTACCGATGCCTATGACAATTAAACACTCTTGACTTGGCTTAATTGAATTGTGAAAAAAAAATCCAACACTGCCTACTAATTACATATATTTGCATTGTGGTTTGATTTTACATCCTGGGGCTGTGTACCCTTATGAGGCATTGATCATCCTTATGCATCTCTGACTATATTTAACATACACCAAAAAAAACAGGTTCTTAGTGCAGTCGTTTCAAAGCAGGCACGTGCCGTGAGTAATTACTCAGGGTAGGCAGTCATTCGGCTTTTAAAAAAAATCTTAAACCATGAATGTGCAGATTGTTCTCCTCTCCGTAAAAATCTATATTACTAAAAGTTTCATCTTGACCACTTCCTGTTGCACTGTTTACTGATTTTAGAAAAATACGCTGCCACTTATGGCTGTGATTTTTGGCCATTATAGTCCCCCTCCGTTGTGCAGGACAAGAGGATTTTTCCCATCGATGAAAAATAAAAGACATAATGTTTGAAAAATGTTGAGATTCTCTCCTGAAGGCCATGCCCCTTCTGGAGGGACTATAAAACCCGGAACTGTTGAGTGCCTCGGTCAGTCTCTGCAAGATGGGAGAGCGAGAGGGTCACGTCTCTCAGCCTGAGCTGTGAATAACACGGAACACATGTCTACTAAACTGTGAGTGCCCTTAATGTGGTTTAATAATGCAAAAGTTGCCTTTGGTTTGAGAATGCTAAAGTTGCCATGCCAAATTAAAGTTGCCTTGCCAAATGCAACAGGTTTGTTTTGAAAATGCGCCTTTTAACTGTGCCTTATTGAAAAGTGTGCAACAGTTTTTGGAAGGAAAAACCATGAATTAACGTTTTATCAGATCAGGACTGTGTTTAATGCAAAATTGCCCCTCATTCCGTGACTTCCGCTTAGTGGAGAGGTGATGCTGAGTGCATCATTTCCGCTTAGTGGAGAGGTGGCGCTGAGTGCGTCATTTCCGCTTAGTGGAGAGGTGGCGCTGAGTGCGGAAGGCCTAAAGTGGAGACGCCACCCTGAACCGTTTGAGGAATTCAGGAGAGCTTACTGCCATGTATATAATGAGTGTGTTTGTTGAACGTTTTTTAAAGCATGTTTTTGCTGTAGCAGCAGCTGTTGAGGAGTGTTTCAGAATAAAAATGGCTTTAAACATTTTAATCATTCTGTTTAGCCACACCTGTGTTCTTATTTTCAAACTTCTTACATAGAGTATATGGTTAGTAACAGGATTCAGTATGCTTATCATGTTCTGAAGTTACTTGGCATTTTAGTATTGGTGCTGTGCATGAGTGAGTGTGTGTCTGTGTGTGTGTGTCTGTGAGTGGAAGAGCCACTAAGAGAGCATGGGGGGAGGTTGAGGGGAGATGGACTGAATGCGTGGGGGGGGAATGGCAAAGAGCAGAATGGGGGGGGGGTTGAAGGCAGGAGGGATGACTGAGTGAACTACCACCACACCAGCCATGAGTGACTGCACTGCCAGCACACCAGCCATATGTAAGTGAACTGCCAGTCCACCAGCTGTAAGTGACTGAAGTGCCAGCCCACCCGCCATGACTTAGTGAACTGCCAGATCACCAGCCATGACTCACTGAGCTGCCAGCCCAATAATCCATTCGGCCCACAATTTCCATACTAGCCCTCTGGAAACCAGTCTCTTTGGCCCACAAAACCCAATCTAGCTCTCCAGAAAGCCTCCTCCCTCCTCCCCACTGGTCAGCAATATTGGAATTGATGAAGAGTTGGAATATTGCATTGGGGGACCAGCCCTCTTGTGTGAACATGGGGCTGTGTCCCACTTAGTCTAGTAAAGAATACAATTAAAGAAAGTAACAATTCAATTTGCCCAAGTCTCCAAATCTCCTTCATTCTGAATTACTGAATGGGTGGGGGGTGGAGGGTGATGGCAGGTGAAGAGATGGTGAGAAAAACTGGAGCACACCTGGACAACTTGAATCAGTTGTGATCTTATTGAATGACAATACTAGCATGGTGAATCTGGCCAGGGGTAAAGTTGCAGGGAAAGCAGGAGCGTTGGGAAGGAGGGGGCCGGGGATCATGCCAGTAATCCACTTGCTGCGACGCTCCAGGAGCGGAGCCATCGCATTGTGACCGGGGAGGGAAGCAGCTCGCATGGCTACGAGTGGCCGCCAGACGTCAGCGCCTTCTGCCGGCCCGCTCTCCTCTGGCAGTGCTCTCCGTCTGAACAGTGAGGGGACCAGTTTGAGAGCAAAGATCATAGTGCGGAGCGGGTCAGCGGGCGATGGATAACAGGATATCGGGCAGTGGACACTCCTGTGTCAGCGTGAACAAGGGACCAATTGAGGTTACTCGCACTGACACATGGAGTAAGCTCCACCGCCCGCTGTCCTGTTATCCATCGCCCGCTGACCCGCTCTTGAGCTGGTTGCTGGCATGATCCCCGATACCTTCGTTCTCAACGTTCCTGCCCTCCCGCCAATTTGCCGCTGGCCCGAGTCCCCAAACGCTGTGAAAGGAACTCTTTCCCTCCCTCCTCCCCTGCGCGCGGCACTGTCCTTTTACAGGCGCAACCCACTTTACAGCCACTTGCGCTGCACATGGGCAGTACACAGTCCACGCTGCAAAGGCAGAATTTCAGCTGCCTTCAGCTCTGCTTGAAATTGACGGCTTGAAGCAGCATATGGAGCTGCATGGCACGTGGGCTGCACACACTTTCCCGTATTACATGCACTGCGCATGAAAGGCACGGAGAATTATGCCCACGTAAGAGGTCGATCTCTTCAAAACATAGAAAAAAGATGCAGGAGGCCATTCGGCTCTTCGAGCCAGCACCGCCATTCATTGTGATCATGGCTGAACGTCCCCAATCAATAACCCGTGCCTACCTTCTCCCCATATCCCTTGATTCCACCAGCCCCGAGAGCTCTATCTAACCCTCTTAAATCCATCCAGTGATTTGGCCTCCACTGCCCTCTGTGGCAGGGAATTCCACAAATTCACAATTCTCTGGGTGAAAACGTTTTTCTCACCTCGGTCTTAAATGGCCTCCCCTTTATTCCAAGACTGTGGCCCCTGGTTCTGGACTCGTCCAACATTGGGAACATTTTTCCGGAATCTAACTTGTCCAGTCCTTTTATAATTTTATATGTTTCTATAAGATACCCCCTCATCCTTCTAAACTCCAGTGAATACAAGCCTAGTCTTTTTAATCTTTCCTCATATGACAGTCCCGCCATCCCAGGGCCCAATCTCGTGAACCTACGCTGCACTGCCTCAATCACAAGGATGTCCTTCCTCAAATTATGAGACCAAAACTGTGCACAACACTTCAGATGTGGTCTTACCAGAGCCCTATACAACTGCAGAAGAACCTCTCTACTCCTATACTGAAATCGTCTTGTTACGAAGGACGACATTCCATTAGCTTTCTTCACTGCCTGCTGTACCTGCACGCCAACTTTCAATGACCGGTGTACAAGGACACCCAGGTCTCGCAGTACCACCCCCTTACCTAACCTAACCCCATTGAGATAATAATCTGCCCCCTTGTTTTTGCCACCAAAGTGGATAACGTCACATTTATCTATATTATACTGCATCTGCCACACATCTGCCCACACACTCAACCTGTCCAAGTCACCCTGCAACTTCCTAACATCCTCTTCACAGTTCACACTGCCACCCAGCTTTGTGTCATCCACAAACTTGCTAGTGTTGCTCCTAATTCCCTCTTCCAAATCATTAATATATATGGTAAACAGTTGCGGCCCCAACACCAAGCTTTGAGGCACTCCACTCGCCTTGCCTGCCATTCTGAAAAGGACCCGTTCACTCCTACTCTTTGCTTGCTGTCTGCCAACCAATTTTTTATCCACGTCAACATCCTACCCCCAATACCATGTGCTCTAATTTTAGTCATCCGTCTCCTTTGCGGGACCTTATCAAAGGTTTTCTGAAAGTCTAGATACACCACATCCACTGGCTCCCCTTCATCCATTTTACTTGTCACATCCTCAAAAAATTCCAGAAGATTAATCAAGCATAATTTTCCTTTCATAAATCCATGTTGACTTAGACTAAACCTTTTACTGCTATCCAAATGCCCCATTATTACCTCTTTAATGATTGACTCCAGCATCTTTCCCACCACCAAAGTCAGGCTAACTGATCTGTAATTCCCCGTTTTCTCTCTCGCTCCTTTCTTGAAAAGTGGGATAACATTAGCTATCCTCCAATTCACAGGAACTGATCCTGAATCTATTGAACATTGGAAAATGATCACCAATGCGTCCACTATTTCTAGAGCCACCTCCCTGAGGACCCTGGGATGCAGACCATCAGGCCCAGGGGATTTATCATCCTTCAGTCCCATTACCCTACCAAATACTATTTCTCGCCTAATGATAATTTCTTTCAATTCCTCTACTCCCTTTGATCCTCTGTCCTCCAGTACTTCTGGGAGATTGTTTGTGTCTTCCTTAGTGATTGTTTGTGTCTTCCTTAGTTCTTGGGTATGCATAATTCTCCCGTGCCTTTACTATTTATATTTAATAATTATCGTTTTATAATTTTAGTCAGGGCTTGCCTTGCCTCCCCTGACGGCACATGCCTGTTTCAAAGGTACAATCAGGTTCAGTCAATGAAGAAATGCAGTCAGCATTTTTGCAATAGCAATTTTTACAGCTCCATTCTCATTTGAATTCTCTCCATCTCCAACTGAGAGAGCTTCAGGTGTGGCACTTATCTCCATGGCAATTTCCTCTGAGTTTGTATGCTGCTCAATTTGAAGCGCTTTGTATCCACTTCAGGTATACACAGAAAGCATAATGGATTACTTCCCTTTATATGCCAAGGTATATTTAAGAGATACATTTAAAGCTGCTGCACATTCGAATCTGGAATGTTCCATTCAGTTATGACACATCAGCTTTGGAACATTTTATTGGCCTTGAAGGGTTTGCAACAAAGACCTTACCAAAATATCGTCTGCACTCCCATAATACAATAATGCATGTTTTCCTTGAAATTTAATTGAACGTTTTCAAGTAATAAAGAAACTGATAGAAGTTTTGTAAAATGGGGGCGAATGAATGGATTTCCAAGACTTTTAATGAAATTAAAATACCATGTAAGAAATGTAAAGATTCATGAAAGATTGTGTCCTTGATATAGGATGTTCACATATCAGTGTTTACTGTTTAATCAAGTAAAACTGCACAGCGTCAGTGTCAGGGCTCTGATTAGCAATGTCACAAAATTTTGAGATTTAAAAAATCAAGTCTGCAATGTATCCCATCAGATAAAGCATAAAAAGAAGTTTAATTTGACACCTAATCCACTTTCATATCTCAAGTATTTAAAAAGTTATGGCCATTTTTATACTCGGAAATTAGCATCTTGTTCCCTATTGATTTTCTATGGACATAACAAAAAATCTGTGATCGTGGACAGTCAAAAGCCCATAACCTTCTTAAAAATTAAGAGAACTGAATGAAATTTTCAGTTATCGTAGATTGAACCATTCTGAAACAAATATAAAATAATCTTACTTGGATGACCTGAAATTAAAGCATATAATTAGTTAGTTACCCAAGTGTAGCTAATTTCAAACTTCAATTACTAGATCTAAACATCTATCCATTTCTTAATAAATGATTAACATTTTTAAATAGCCTAAGTGTCCAAATAATATTCATAAATAATTCACAATAAAACATGATTTTTAAATCTCATTTACATCAATTTATAGGCCAAATGGAAGGAATTTAGTGTTCAATTGCTGTAAATTAAAGTCCATTTAAATCAGCTTTCTAGTGGGATCCTGTGAACGCGCTGGTTTGGAACGTTCAGATTGCGGTAGATTTGTGCCCTCAAATGCCCAGAAAAATACTGCGGGATATAATGGGCCCAAAATGAGCTACTCGCAATATTAAACTTTGTATAAAGGGATCTTAAGAAGCCCTTTTTAATGTAAAAATAAGCAGCATACCTTCAATTATTTGCTCTATGAGACCCTGACAGCTGCCGGTGGTCGCGCGTTTAGAGATTGATTTTTAAACTACTATAACTATTATACGAGGCCTTTACAACTAATAATAGCTTTTGCGACGGGGTCTTCCAGCGATTTTTCGTTAATAATTAACTAGGCTGAACATCTTCGATTTGAACAGCCTAGAGAAAATCGCGTTTTAAACCCGCCCCCCTCTAAACGGCGCCAAAATCGCGCACACCCGCAGCGACAGATTTTCAGCGACGCTTCAGGTAGGCTTTGCAACATACCTACTCTGATATTCTATATGCCAGTATTTTCTACATTTGCCTATCTAAATGCCTCTTAGATGCTACTATTATGTCTGCCTCCACCACCAGCCCCGGCAAAGCCTTTCGGGCAACCAACCACCGTGTAAAAACCATGGCCTGTATATTTCCTTTAAACTTTGCCCCTCTCACCTTAAACCTTTGCCTTTTAGTCCTCGATATTTCCAACCTGGGAATCAGATACTGATTGTCCGCCCTATCTATACCTCTCATAATTGTATATACATCTATTAGGTCCCCCCTCAATCTCTGACATTCCAGAGAAAAGAATCCAAGTTTCTCCAACCACACCTTACGGTAAATACCCTCTAATTCAGGCAGCTTTCAGGTAAACCTCTTCTGCACCCACTTCAAAGCCTCCACATCCTTCCTGTAAATGGGTGACCAGAACTGCACACCATACGCCAGATGCAGCCTAACCAAAGACCGATGAAGCTGCAACGACTTCCTGCTTCTTAAACTCAATGTCCCGACTGATGAAGGCAAGCACAGCACATGTCTTCTTTACCACTCTATCTACTTGTGTTGCCACTTTCAAGGAGCTATGGACTTGGACCTCAAGATCCCTTGGTGCATCAACCCAAGAACCTTCTGTAAACTTTTACTCCTATTCTCTCAAGCCTGACCAGGCCCATGAGAGACCTGGACAAACTTGTTTGGAACAATTCCCATGACAGGAGAGGAAAATAGGAGGAGATACAGGCCATGGGTCCTCAAGCTTGTTCCACTATTCTATGATGCAATTCTCAAGACCTAACTTCATACAGTTACCCATATACCTGACCAATTTATTATTTAAAATTAGCTCTTGATTTCACATCTATTTAATTTGGTGCTCCTGATGTGACTTCCTCTGCATTAGTGAGCCCAAACGCAGACTAGGTGACTGCTTGTGTCCTATCAACCATGGTCATCTCGAGCTCCTAGTTGCCAACCATTTCAATTTCCCATCTCATTCCCACACCGGCCAGATTTTCCTCAGCCCTTTCTCTCCCACTCCATTTGCACATCACCCACACACTCCTCCCATCGACACCCCTCCCCCCAGTATCCCCATCTTCCGTCTACCCCCACCCTTATCTATGCTATTACTAAAACTCTCATCTTGACCACTTCCGGTTTGCTCTTTTTTAAAATTTGTGCAAATCCTATATCGCTAGGATTCTTCCGCCACTACTCACCATTCTCCCCTGCTCCAAGCGCATCAAGGGGAAGCCGCTGTGTGGAGTCGGAGAAGCCGGTGAGTGGAGCCGGGAGGTGTGTGTGGTGCCGGTGGCCATTGAGTCCCTCCCCCCCACACACCCCCATCCCCCCCATACCGCCCTCCTGCTTCCCCCCTCCCCCGCTCCCCCTCACCACACACCCACACCCCCCTTTACCCCTCCCCGTTCCTCCCCCCACACCACCCCATCCCCCCACACCACTCCAACCCCCTCACACCACCCATCCCCCCCCCCACACCACCCCTCCCCCCCACACATCCCTTCCTCCACACCCTACCCCACACTCCCTCTCCCACACCATGGTGGAATATTGCATTGGGGAATGGGTTGCATTGGGGGACCAGGCCTCCCGTGTGACTGAGACCCAACGGGTCCCACTTGGTCTAGTTTAGTCCTATACTCATCTTTAGTCCTTTCCCATCAGATTCCATTATCTGCAGCCCCTAGCTCCCTCTCTAAATCATGACCTGGCCCCTGTTGCTATCTCCACATCACTCACCCCCACCTGGCTCCACACTCTACACATGGGTCAACCCATCACGTGCCAGCTCTTGCCCCAATCCCCTCATTTCATTATCCTGCCTATGTCCCCTCCTGTCTTTCAATCCAGAGGAAAGGTCTTGACACAAAATGTTGACTCTCTATTTCCATTCAAACAATGTGTGGAGTTCCTCCAGCAGTTCTCTTTCATTTTTGGTACATATCCCAGCATTTGTAGACTCTTGTGCCTTCGTTATATGCAGCAAGTCAGGAGATTCATGCAAGGTACAAGAAATTAAGGATTTTTCCACAGATTGCGTGCGTGTCTGCATGTGTGTGTTTGCGTGTTAGAGATACAGCACAGAAACAGGCCCTTTTGGCCCAGCGAATCCGCACCGACCAGGGATCCCCACACATTATCACTATCCTATACACACTAGAGACAATTTTACATACATACCGAGCCAATGAACCCACAAACCTGTACGTCCTTGGAGTGTGTGAGGAAACCGAAGATCTTGGTGAAAATCAACCCGGTCACGGGGAGAACGTATAAACTCCATATAGGCAGCACCCGTTGTCATGATCGAACCCGGGTCTCTGGTGCTGTAAGCAACAATAAGGCAGCAACTCTACCGCTGCACCGCTGTGTTGCCCGCGTGTGTATCGTGGTGAATGTTCATTTTTGCCCGTAATATCTTGTAGGGTGCTGGGTACTTGCCTTGTTTTTCATGTAAGCCATCCTAAAGACTTCCCAGTTCTCTTAGATTAGATTTATGGTGATTAAACTATAGGTTGCAATAATCTCCTGCCAGCATGCATTGTCCACTCATGGTAGCATAGAGATATATACCTTTGAAGTCAAGAGTTATTGCCATAATCAAGTTTAAATTGGGGAATCTAACTGATTAATTTTACCACTGTTTTTTAAAATCTAGATAATTATCCCATAGTGAATGCTACATCTGGAAATAAGGAAGTGGCAAACATAAGGACATAAGGTCATAAGTGATAGGAACAGAATTTGATTTACCATGCAGTCATACCTTAAAAGCAACAAGATACAAAACTACATAAAGATTAAACATAAACATTCATCACAGCGGCGTGTGAGAATCCCCAGGGGACACAGCATAAGCGGAGACCCACACCCATCAGTTCAATGTCCGGGCCACACACACACGCTCCTTCACTGTGATGTGACCAGAGTTATACCAACCACTGTCACTCTCTCTGCAGTCCCTGTCAACCCGAACAGTCAGAAAGCCATCCACACTCGCACCAGACTCCAGGATGTTCTCATGGTGCGATTTTCCTCCAAGCACCGAGATCACTGCACTCAAAGCAATCCCTCCGAGTCCCCACCAATACAGGCAACACGTCCTTTTTTTTTCCAGCGACCTCACATTCCCCACTGTGATGGAAGGCAAATAACTTATAGCTTCTTCCTCCTTTTCTCCCGCGGTCGGGGCAATCGAAACATCTGCAGTCGGGGCGATCGAAGCCCCCGCAGTCGGCAATTGAAGCCCCTGCATCGGGGGCGATCAGGGCGGTCGAAGCTCGGTTGGAGCTCCCGAAGTAGATCCCTAACAAAGGGACCGCCAGCTCCACGATGTTAAGGCCGCTGTGCGGAAGGAGATACGATACGGGAAAAGTTGCATCTCCATCGAGGGAAGAGATTAAAAAAAGTTTGCCCCAACCCCCAACACCCACATAATACAAAGAATAAAGATATACTAAAACATACAAATAAAACAGACAAAAAACAACAAAGAAGAAAGGGACGAGACAGGCTGTTGGAGAGGCTGCCACTTACGGCGCCACCCAGTGGGACATTTACCCTACAGGTGAAAGATCGTTCAGATAAATGTCTGCTTCAACCAAGAATGGACTTGAGACGGTGATTTTTGCAGATTGATATCGGTCTGACGAAGGGGCAGTCGTCTAGCTTGCTGTTGGAGTTATTAGAATTATGGTGTGTAAGAAGGAACTGCAGATTCTAGTTTAAACCAAAGATAGACACAAAAAGCATTAACTCAGCGAGACAAGCAGCATCTCTGGAGAGAAGTAATGAGCGCCGTTTCGGGTCGAGACCCTTCTTCAGGTAGTGTGAACATCAAATATTTATATGTGGTTGTTTTCTTTGGAATCCCTTCTGCAAGCAATTCAGCTTCTCTGTCATGCTCTCTATTCTGCCTTTATTAAAGAGTGTAGATAATGTTAATCTCCTCGACAGCTCGATGCTCTGCACAACATAGAAAAAATAATAAAGATCTTCTTAGTTAATGCTCACAGGTAATTTAAATAACGTTTAAATCTCCTTCTTCCCGGTGCACCTGAATACTTTGCTGTGTAAACATACCAAAAATAATTGTAAAAACATTACTCCAAACTAACGCCCAATGCTCATTTGAATAAACATTAGAATATTTATAATTTCACTGGCCCCCAATCACTTTCAGTTTTTCTCTGTGGAATATTCAATGTTTTCTTCAAAGTCTTGCAAAACTGTCTTTATGATCCAATGCTTGAGGACAGGAAAATGGCAGAGAGTTTCTTCAATTTAAGTGACGGTTGTGAAAGGATTCTTCACACCACGACAAAAAAAAAACTGAAGGAAACTGGACATCTGAATTAATAGCAGAAAATACTGGACATTCAATGCAGGTTAGGTAGAATCTCTCCTGTATGAAATAGAGTTCATTTTTCAACATAATCGGGAATGTAGTTGCACAGGAACAGCAATAAGCAGTTCAGCCCTTTGAGCCAGTTCCACGTTTCAAGTTTGTATCCATTTGATGTAATTGTTTAATACTTGTTCATACCATATCCAGTATTCATGTCGAATGTGTGACCTAGCCCAGTGTTTCAGCCTTTACCCCATTTTCCCGGATATCCTTGGTTAACAAACAATGATAAATATCAAGTGACCAATTTCTTTAGTCTGAGGGTTGTGAAGGGCCTGTCCCACTTACGCGACTTTTTCGGTAACTGCCGGCACCCGTCATAGGTCGTTACAGGTCGCCGAAAATTTTCAACATATTGAAAATCCAGCGGTGACCAGAACAAGGTATGACTTTTTGGGCGACCACTCACAACCATACAGGCTTCACCCCGCGACATGTCGCCAGGGTGTCGCCTGTATGGTCGTGAGTAGTCTCCAAGTCACTCAAAGAGTCGTAGCGTCTTTCTGGTCACTACTGAATTTTCAACATGTTGAAAACTTTCGGCGACCTATGACGGGTGCCGGCAGTCGCCGAAAAAGTCGCATAAGTGGGAAAGGCCCTTGATTCTGTGGAATATTTTGCTAACATAGAATAGTACACACAGGAATGGGCCCTTCAGTCCACAGTGATTGTGCTGACAGGATGCCGAAGAGAAACTGATCACATCTTCCCGTACATGATCCATTTTGCTCTATTCCCTGCACTTCCACATGCCTGTCTAAAAGCCTCTTAAATTATACTAATATATCTGCCTCCACCACCACCCCTAGCAGTACGTTCCAGGTCCCTGCTGCTGTATGTGTAAAAAAAAAACTTGCCCCGCACATCTCCATTAAACCTTCCCCCTCTCACCTCATAGCTGTGCCCTCTAATATTGGACATTTCCACCCTGGGAAAAGGGTTCTTATTGTCTACTCTATCTATGCCTTTCATAATTTTATATATTAATAGATATAATTTTATAGAATGCACAAAACAAAATTCTTGGAAGAGCTGAGGGAGATAAAGAGAGATGTTTCTCAAGGTGAGGTCTTGCGATCCGAGATGAACTTCTTGAAAGGTTGGAGGAAGCAGACTCGCCATTAATTCTTGAAAGGGAATTGGATATGTATTTGAAATGTGAAAACTTTTTACCAGGCTAGGGGAAAGTAGCAAAGGTTGGAAATAGTGAGGGCAAACTCGCCAGAACTCGCAGATTAGGTTGCCCAAGTGGGACAGCCCCTTAACTTCCCAAAAGTGGCATCGCAGATGGAGAGAGTGGTAAAAAGGCTTTAAGCATACTGGTCTTCATCTGCAAAGATATTGGTTATAGTTGGAACATTATGTTCCAGTTGTACACAACATTGATGACACTACACTTGGAGTGTTATGTTCAGATTTCAACATCTTATGAGAGGGCAGATGCCATTAAGCTGGAAAGGGTGCAGAGAGGTTTTACAAGGATTCTGCCACGGCTTGAAGGCCTGTACGATAGGGAGAGGGTTGGGTAGGCTATGACTTCATTCCTTGAACTTTAGCCTTTACATTCTGGGGGCTTTTAACTTGTAGGCAATACATTACAATTTTTTGGAAATTCACCTCACATAATGTGTATCCGAATGTTTCTCTGAATAATTGCTTCACTGCTATAACCTCCCCTGCCAATTAAATCATATGTGGAATATTGAGACCATGGTAAGGAATATAAAATATATAGTGCCCTCAACACTCAATGTCTTAAACCCATAATCAGCTGAACAGATTTTTCCCAGATGTTAAGCAAATATCGATCATTAATACTTTCTCCTCAGAAACATAGAAACATAGAAAATAGGTGCAGGAGTAGGCCATTCGGCCCTTCGAACCTGCACCGCCATTCGATATGATCATGGCTGATCATCCAACTCAGTATCCCATCCCTGCTTTCTCTCCATACCCCCTGATCCCTTTAGCCACAAGGGCCACATCTAACTCCCTCTTAAATATAGCCAATGAACTGGCCTCAACTACCTTCTGTGGCACAGAATTCCACAGATTCACCACTCTCTGTGTAAAAAATGATTTTCTCATCTCGGTCCTAAAAGACTTCCCTCTTAACCTTAAACTGTGACCCCTAGTTCTGGACTTCCCCAACATCGGGAATAATCTTCCTGCATCTAGCCTGTCCAACCCCTTAAGAATTTTGTAAGTTTCTATAAGATCCCCCCTCAATCTTCTGAATTCTAGCGTGTACTTCTGATCTTCTAGCGAAAATTAGGTTCACCTTTAATTTTCTCATTTCAAGCACAATTTCACATTTCAGTAAAGGGTCACAGTTACAATAAACAAAACCCTTGCAGTCCTGACTTTCAAATAGCATTGTCTTGCAACAAGGCATTGTCATTCTACATTGAGATTTTTTAATTCCCTCTTCTTTTCTTGTAGCAACTTGTTGCAATTGACAGTATTGAAATATGACTGTTTTATGCTGCGTCTTAAACTTCTGGGATGCTCTAGAGCAGCGGTTCTTAACCTTTTTGGCCCCACAACCCCATCAGACATTCTTAGTCAGCACCGTGATCCCCGAAACAAAAATTGAAAAAAAAACAGCCTGATTTATTAAAACATGTCTGCCAATGCTCAGCCAATGGGATGGCTGAAATTGGCTTGCAGGAGAGTCGTCATCTCAGGGAAGATAGTCGTGTCATCGTCCTGGACTCTTCTCTTGGTCACTTGTCACGAGCCGTGTGTAGCATTGGGAGGTTTCCCAAGGAATTCACCTCGGCAAAGAAGTCAGCCAAGTAAGCAACCTTCATCACGAACAGTTCATCCTGCACCTTTCATGAAGCTGATTCTCCTTCTCAGTACACCCTCTCTCCAAGAACAGCGCTATTTCCTCTCGAAGTTGAATCACACGATTGAGAACTTTACCATGCGAAAGCCAGCGCACCTCTGTGTGGAATATCAGAACAGTGGAATCGGTGCCCATTTCTTCACACATCGCCTTGAAGATTCTTGAGTTTGTTGCGCTCCCTTGGATGTGGTTCACAATCTTCACCACATCTTCTCGAAGACCAGGAGGGAGAGTCTTCATCGCTAAAGCATGGCGATGTATCATGCAGTGGGTGAAGGAGACATAGGGAGCAACATCCTTCACAAACGCTTTGAAGCCGAATCTGCAACCGACCATGAAAGGTGCCCCATCTGGACACACCCCGACAAGGCGTTCCCAGCAAAGCTCATGTTTGATGAGGAAGGCTTACAGCATTCTGAACATATCTCCTCCCTGAGTGGTAGTGGCCAATGGCACCGAGAACAGGTACTCCTCGTTCATGGCTTCTCCATCGAGGTAATGAACGTAGACTAGTAGTTGGGAACATGAGGCAACATCTGTTGACTCCTCCAGTTGCAGTGAATACACTGGACTGCTCTTCACAGCGCTCACTACTTGCAGCAGAATATCATTACTCATATCTGAGATTCGATTCTTGACTGTGTCATTCGAAAGGGAAATCTGCCTGAACTTGTTTGACTGCTGTTCCCCCAGCACCAACTTCGCTGCTTCGAGAAGGCATGGTTTGATAAGCTCTTCAACGATGGTGTGAGGTTTCTTAGTCTGTGCGATTCGATAAGCAATCCGGTATGAAGCCTCCAACACTGCTTCATTTTGATGAGCGCAGTGACCCGTCGAATCGATGCGGGAACCCTTGAGTGCGGCTTCTTTTTGTTTGAAATAGTCCACGCCCTTCCCCCCAGGTTGCTGTGACAAGACTCCAAATGGATCTTCAGTTTGCTGGGCTTCATGCCCTCGTGGCTCAAAACCTTGGCACAGATAACACATTGCGGCTTAACCACGGATTTTTGAACAATGCTTGTGAAGCCGAACTTGAGAAATGCTTCACTACATGCGCGCGTCTTGGAAGACATGGTTCACAACACACACAGTTCGTGTGTGTATACGCAGGGCCTCAGAGGAATTTTATCAGTGGGTACAAAGTTTCTTTCGGGCCCCCTTCCCTTCTCCATTAGTCATCCTGTTTTTATCCACTACACTACGGTTTTATGCCATGAGCTGTAGCCTGTAAGGCAAAAAGGGGTATGGCAGATGATAGAGGGGTGGAATGGAGCGCTCTATTGATTTTCTGCATTTGAGGCCTTATGCACCTATACTTCCTCCATGATAAATATAAATAAATATAAATAAAATAAAAGGATCAGAAAGTAGATTTGTTTTGAACATCTTGTTTATGCTACAATACAGATAAGGAGAAATTATTCACATCGAAACACCCTTTTATATTTCAATGCAGATCAGATCATCAGAAGACATAATTATTAGAAAAGGCTTAGTATTTACTTTAAATAAAGAGCTTTCCTGGCCTTTTTTTGTGAACATTTTCGAATTACAGCATGAACATTTATTGTTCTGGCAATGTTTGATTCAATACTATTGATTCAATACGTTGACATCGTGAGGCTATGGTCTGCGGAGCTTCTAGCCGCGGGCGTGGTGTGGACTTATCAACCGGAGCCTGGAATCCCTCGCTGGGGATCGCCGGTGAAGAGCTCCGACCGCCGGCCTGCGGCCTATAACATCCTGAAGCTGGTAGGAAAGTGCCGAGTCGGCACCTCCCAGCCGCGGAGTGTGTTTGTCCGTCCGGACGTTGGAGTTTGGATCAACCCGACTGTACATCGGGCCATCCGTAGCGGCGACTACGGAGGGGTTATGGCCTGACCACGGGTGAACAAAGGAGGAGGACTGGCTGAACCTTGTTGCCTTCCATCACAGTGAAGAATGCCGTGGTGGATGTTTGTGTTAAATTTTATTGTGTCTTGTGTGTTCTTTTAAAGTGCGAAGGTTTAAAGTGCGAGTCGTGCCCACTCACTTTCACACACACCCACTCACACACACCCACCCACACCCACTCACACCCACTCACCCACACCACCACACACTCGCACACACTCACACACACCCACTCACACACACCCACCCACACACCCACTCACACTCCCACACCCACACCCCCACAGACTCGCACATACCCACACACACCCGCTCACACACACCCACTCACACCCACACTCACCCACACACACTCACACCCACACCCAAACCCAGGCCCGGACCACTGAAACAGCTGCAGCTGCCGACTCTCACCACCTCCCCGGGGGGGGGCCACCGCAGCCACTGTCGCCGACCTTCACTGTCTTCAGAAAGCGACTGATGCTGCTGCCCGTACCTCTACTCCAGCTCCCCATGGGCCTCCACCAGCGACTCTGCCGACCCTCGCCTCTCCACAGGCCACCAGCGGGCCAGAGCCATCACCTCACCAGAGTTCCAGGTGCAGCAGGAGGCCACAACCTCCATCAAGCAGACAGCACGTGGTCTGACACTGCTGGGACCCAGTGCTCCCCACCTCCTTCCCCCCTCCTCCCCCCCCCCCTCCTACAGGGAAAATCCATCAGTAGTTTTAATTAACCTCTTTTAATTAGGTTATCCCGACCACACAAAATTGTTAAAATTCCCCGCTTTATTGGAGATCACAATTTCTACGAATTACGATATATTAAATTCTACGAATACGATATATTAACCTACGATAGGCTCGCACAAAATGTGAATGTTAGTCTTCACAAAATATATGCAAACATTTTCTGAGCTTTCAGGAAATTCCCTGCACCCCCCTCTCATAGGCCCTGTGTATATGTACGCGCATACGCGAACAAAATACTGTGTGTTGTACGTACCTTTGTTATGCCCCTGTCCCACTTAGGAAACCTGAACGGAAACCTCTGGAGACTTTGCGCTCCACCCAAGGTTTCGGTGCGGTTCCCGGAGGTTGCAGGTGGTTGCCGGACGATGCAGGTAGTGGAAGCAGGTAGGGAGACTGACAAAAACCACCAGGAACCGCATGGAAACCTTGGGTGAGGCGCAAAGTCTCCAGAGGTTTCCGTTAACGTTTCCTAAGTGGGACAGGGGCATTAGGTTCCTTAAAATGTTCCAGCAAATTTACGTTATTTACAACCCCTTCATGACCCCCGGAAAACCCCCAAACGACCCCCAGGTTAAGAACCACTGCTCTAGAGAGACCGTTAATCTGTTTCTCAGCTTTTTTTGTGTATATCAAATCCATAGTAATCTTGCCCTGGGAATTTGAGAAGAGATAGTGCAGCGAGAGGGATGCTTCGTATTGAAACTATACTGTCCTAGCTCCAGGAAACCTTATTTTATATTTAAGCCTCTTTCTTTGTTTTCGTTTCTACTGTCTTAGTTTGGGAATGTGATGGAACCATGTACAGGGATTTTTGCTCTGTACCCTGCTGGGAGTATGTGTCGTGACAGTGCTGAGGGAGCTTCATGCAGTATCTGATTTGTGCTGCAGGGACAGAAATAATCCAATTAGAGCCTCTGCCATCAACAAGGGGATGAGAATGTGATTTGCATGCAGCACTATGATTTTAAACATGCTTGCACTCTAGACCCCTTCCACCCACAAAGAAACTTACTGCTGCATTATTTCACTGAAAAATACCAATTACAAACTTAAAGTTCATGATATTATAAATAATGCGCACATTATTACAGAAATAATTGAATCTGCAGATGCATGCAAGGTGGATTGTACATTAAATTGTAAAAAGAGACAGTTCCGAACAGGGGCATTCAAATGAATTAAAATGTGCGTCTGTGCCGGTGTGTGTGTGTGTGTGTGTGTGTGTGTGTGTGTGTGTGTGTGTGTGTGTGTGTGTGTGTGTGTGTGTGTGTGTGTGTGTGTGTGTGTCTGTGTGTGTGTGTGTCTGTGTGTGTGTGTGTCTGTGTGTGTCTGTGTGTGTGTGTGTGTGTGTGTGTGTCTGTGTGTGTGTGTGTGTGTCTGTGTCTGTGTCTGTGTCTGTGTGTGTGTCTATGTGTGTGTCTATGTGTCTGTGTGTGTGTGTGTGTGTCTGTGTGTGTGTGTGTGTGTGTGTGTGTGTGTGTGTGTGTGTGTGTGTGTGTGTGTGTGTGTCGGTGTGTGTGTCTGTGTGTATGTGTCTGTGTGTGTGTGTCTGTGTGTGTGTGTGTGTGTGTGTGTGTGTGTGTGTGTCTATCTGCATATGCAAAAGCCCATTGATCTTCGGCCACTCAAAGCTCTTTACCAACTACACCTGCAAATTAGATCAGTGCTGCTCCAAACGAGTCTTCCTGGTGATGTTTTCGATGATTTTACAAGGATAGTTTTCCCCAGGCAGGTTTTTCTGTAAACCAAGTTTGGAGGGAGGTTTTGTTTTCTGCAGAGACTTGAGCACGTAACAGGCTCTCTCTAACCTTTAGTACATCTGATTTTATTTACTGCAGATGCAATGAAAAAGCAGGATATTGATTAGCAGTTCTTGCTACTGAGATTGTTGGATTCTGTTGAAATTTAGTACAAGGACCAAGGCAGATAAATGGATAATCACTTGGAAACCCACTTCCTTAGTCACTTCATTAGGTTCGAGGATGTTTGCCTTGCTTTGCATTTAAATGGATTCTGATGGGCCTGTCCCAGTTAGGCGATTTTTCGGGCGACTGCCGGTGACTGTCAAGTTGCCGGCAGTCGCCTGAAAAAACGGCAACTGGAACGGCGACTGTCAGAGTGGCACACATAAACACACACATCGCTTCATTCACCAGCCCGTTATGTAGGCGGGGGCCAGGGCAAGCGGTGGGGAGCACTGTCTGAGTGAAATTCACAGGTTGCAAAGCCCAGGTGATACAGACGCACACCGCGATGAACAAGAAGGTTGGCACTGTAATTAAGACGGCTAAAGCACAATGTGCAGTAAGTCCTTTAAAAGAGGGTGGGGGGCGGAGAAGGAGGGAGAAGGAAGGAGAAGGAGTGGAACCAACATTTAAGAAGCCAGTGATACACGGCTGTGAAACACGACTGGCTCCTGCCTCTCGCTGCATCTTGGCGCATCATGTCTCCTGGGGGACCGGTCCCGTCTAATGTTGAAAAATTTGCGGCGACCATAATGAGGCCGTGACTAGTTCCCAGAATGCGGGAACTCCACACGACCATGAAGGTGACTCCCCGGCAACCACCCACGAACATGTGGCGACCATGTGGCGACTGCATAGTCTCATGCAGTCGCCTAAAAAGTCACCTAAGTGGGACAGGCCATGAGGTGTCCAATAAGGTTGATGTAGGACCCACAGTCTCTGGTGCAGATGGGGCAAGAGTTGCCTGTTCTGGGTGGGAGAGGTGGGTGAATGGTTTTTGATGTACTGCTATCCTTCTGCATTCACATTGGGCTTCTGCATCCTCCTGGTGTATGGATGCCAGGTTTCAGACACATCTGTTATTGTCCTTACCCACTTCCAGAATAAATCAGTAGTGACACTAAAGTTTTCCAAGGAGGTCTTGAGAGAATAGTTATTTCAGTTTAGTTTTGAGATGCCGCATGGCCCACAAAGTCCACGCCGACTATCGCTCGCCTGTTCACATTAGTTCTACGTTATCCCACTTTTTCATACATATTAGGGGCAAGTTTTGGAGAGACTAATTAACCTGCAAACCCACGATTCCATTGGGATGTGGGACGAAATTGAAGCACCCGGAGGAAACCCATGCGGCCACAGGCAGAATGTGCAAACTCCACACAGACAGCACCCGAGGTTGGAATCGAGCCCCTTTTAGAGAGTCTCAGGCCCAGGAGTTGGCGAGGGAAATAGAGAAGGTGAATTATCCAGGTCAGATGTCATGGGGTTTAGTATTGACAGTGCAAATCCGTTCAAAGATCCAGGCGGATTTCTCCTAGAAGGGTCTCTCTTTGGAAAATTCCAGGTCATCAGCATAGAGATGCCAGGGATTGAACCCGGGGCCTCATACATACAAAGTATGTGCTGTCTACACTGAGCCATATCCCTGACTTAAATATTCTTGCAATCTTTTCCTCTGCTTCCTTGGTGATCTCTTGCCACGGATGAGCTTGGAACAGGATACCTGATTCAGGAGTTCCATGTCAGGCATGTGAATGGTGTAACCTGCTCACTGGAGCTATGCCTTCAATACTGGTGATGTTCCCTAGTGGTGGATGGTGTCTGTGTCTGCGTGTGCAAAAGTCCAATGATCTTTGGCATCTCAAAGTTCTTTTCCCACTACACCTGCAAACTAGATCAGTGCTGCTCCAAACAAGTCTTCCTGGTGATGTTTTCAATGATTTTACAAGGATAGTTTTCCCCAGGCAGGATTTTCCCTAATCCAGGTTTGGAGGGAGGTTTTGTTTTCTGCAGAGACTTGAGCACATAACAGGCTCTCTCTAACCTTTAGTACATCTGATTTTATTTACTGCAGATGCAATGTAAAAGCAGGATATTGATTAGCTGTTCTTGTTACTGAGATTGTTGGATTCTATACTGAAATTTAGTACAAGGACCAAGGTGGATAAATGGATAATCACTTGGAAATCCACTTCCTAAAGCCCCTGTCCCACTTAAGAAACCTGAACGGAAACCTCTGGAGACTTTGCGCCCACCCAAGGTTTCCGTGCGGTTCCCGGAGGTTGCAGGTGGTTGCCGGAGGTTGCAGGTAGTGGAAGCAGGTAGGGAGACTGACAAAAACCTCCGGGAACCGCACGGAAACCTTGGGTGGGGCGCAAAGTCTCCAGAGATTTCCGTTCAGGTTTCCTAAGTGGGACAGGGGCATTAGTCACTCCGTTAGGATCGAGGATGTTTGCCTTGCTCTGCATTTAAATGGGTTCAGAGTAGGGTTGCCAACTGTCCCGTATTAGCCGGGCATCCCGTATATTGGGCTAACATGGTTTGTCCCACAAGGGACCGCCTTTGTCCCTTATTTGACTGCTACTAGCAGATGCTCCTCAACTTACGATGGGGTTATGTTCCGATAAACCCATCGTAAATCAAAAATATCGTAAATCGAAAATACATTTAATACACCTAACCTACCATCACCAGAGTGTTCAGGGTTGGACCGGCAGGCGTTTGTGGGTTTTCATTCTCTGGGTTAGTTTCCCCCCCTTTCCTCTTCAGTCCTCTGCCTCTGGGAGTGTTTATAATTTCCGCATTTTAATTATGAAACCTCTTTGACGTCTGTCAACCGCCCGCCCCCCCCTCCCCCCCACTCCCACCACCGCCCCTGTTCGGTCAGAGCGCTCACCAATTCCCTGAGCACCGATGCCCCTAAAATCCCCCGAGTGCCAGCCCCCGCAGGAGCGAACACATGGCCAATTATCACAGCCGGTAGCAGCACTGAGATTTTATCAACCAGCTCATCAGATCTGTTGCCTCCTGCAAGATTCCTCACAAGTTCCCCCCTCGTTGCTTCCTCCCACGGAAAGGCTAACACGGTTCTCTTTTGTCCCAGCAAAATCTCGCCGTATGCCAGCCTCTTCTTTGGTCCTGAAGCACGCCTCTTCTGTAGCCACTGCACATTCTCTCTCATTTCTTCTCTCCAGAGATGCTACCTTTCGTGCCGAGTTACTCCAGCAATTTGTGTCTATCTTCAGTATCAAGTTGACTTTCCTGGAGTCAAAATGAATGGGTGAGAGGATAGGAGTGGGGATGGCAATGAGGTTGGGTTGTGGGTTCAGGAGTTGTTAATGCCAGTTATGCAAACTTCTATTGCTTAAATCCAGCTGCACCTGTTAAAGAATGGGCACACTCTGGCTGAAGAATTACTGAAAGTGGGCTTAACAGTGAAGGAAAGACATCTAGCATCTCCCAAGGTTATATGAACCTTTATGTTCCCCACCCTGCAGCTTAAGGTGGAGAGATGACATCTATCAGTAGTGGGACAGGAAGACCAGGTGCAGAAGGTAGTGGGAAGATTTAACTCCTATGGCGGGACAGAGGCATAATGGTAGAGTTGCTGCCTTCCAGCACCATAAACCCAAGTTCGATCCTGACTATGGGTGCTGCCTGTACGGTGTTTGTACGTTCTCCTCGTGACTGCGTAGGTTCTCTCTGGGTGGTTTGATTTCCTCCCACACTCCAAAGACGTACAAATTTGGCTTCGGCAAAAATCATAAATTGTCGCTAGGGTGCAGGATAGTGCTATTGTATGGGGATCGCTGGTGGGCACGGACCCGGTGGGCTGAAGGGCCTGCTTCAGTGCTTTATCTCCAAACTAAACTAAACCTGGTGCAAAAGGCAGTGGGAAGATTATCTTCTCAGATGAATGGGTAGAATCAAGGATCTGATGGAAGTGCGACAAAATGTTCAATGACCTCACAAGTACAGCAAAGGTAAGTGTCTGCACATCCCATTGTCCACAGCAGCCGCAGTCATTGCACAGAGGACCAGTCCTCCCACATCCAGTATCCTTAAAAAGCTGTGTGTGGAGGAAATTTGTAGGAAGGAACTGTTTTTACACCGAAGATAGACACACAATTCTGGAGTAATTCAATGGGACAGGCAGCATCTCTGAAGCGAAGGAATGGGTGACACTTTGGGTTGAGACCCTTGTTCTCTGCCCGAAACATTACCCATTCCTTCTCTCCAGAGATGCTGCCTGTCCCGCAGAGTTATTCCATCATTTTGTGTTTATCTTCAGCTATGTGTGGGATGGTATT
Source organism: Amblyraja radiata (assembly GCF_010909765.2). Classification (NCBI taxonomy): domain Eukaryota; kingdom Metazoa; phylum Chordata; class Chondrichthyes; order Rajiformes; family Rajidae; genus Amblyraja; species Amblyraja radiata. Next base: position 51,954,046 of record NC_045966.1, read on the forward strand.
AGTGTTGATGTAACGTGAACTAAGTCACTCAGAGGTTGAAGCTGGTTGATATAAAAGTCTTTGTTCATCAGACATTCTTTTGGAAACACACTCGATAGAATCTCCCAACACAAAGAACATCAAGTTTTTATATGCAAGATAAAAACAGGTGGTTCAATACAATTTCAATGGATACAATGCCATTTGTTTACTTTGATATCTTGAGTCTGGCAAAAGGTTCAATTGAATTAACCAATTTACAAGGTAGCGAACAAAATACCTCTGAATGTTCAACACCTTTGTTGGTTCAAACTAATTCATGCGGATAGTTTAAAAGCTTTTGAGGACAGTGAAGCCAGACATCCCAAAAGCCTTCATCTCACAGGAAATAGACTATTGACTGACATCTATTACAAACAGTTCGTGTTCAAGAAGGAACTGCAGATGCTGGAAATCGAAGGTACACAAAAATGCTGGAGAAACTCAGCGGGTGCAGCAGCATCTATGGAGCGAAGGAAATAGGCGACGTTTCGGGCCGAAACCCTTCTTCAGACCCTTCACCCTTCGTCTGAAGAAGGGTTTCGGCCCGAAACGTCGCCTATTTCCTTCGCTCCATAGATGCTGCTGCACCCGCTGAGTTTCTCCAGCATTTTTGATTACCTTCTATTACAAACACACTGACTCTCACAACTATCTCAACTACACGTCTTCACACCCTGCTACCTGCAAAGATTCCTCCGTCTACGCAGCATACAATACAATACCGTTTATTGTCAATTGAACCTAAGTTCAAACGAAATTTCGTTTCTGCAGTCATACAAACAAGAAAAAAACTAAGACACACAATGAACACAATTTACACAGACATCCATCACAGTGAATCTCCAAACACCTCCTCACTGTGATGAAAGGCAAAGTCTTGTCTCTTGTCTACGCTGCATCTGTGCCCAAGACGAGGTGTTCCATATTGGAACATCCGAGATGTCCTCATTCTTTACGGTTCCCCTTTCCCATCACAGATGAGGCCCTCACTCGTGTCTCCTCAGTACCCCGAAGCTCTGCATTTGTTCCCACTCCCCATACTCTCAACAGAGACAGAGTCCCCCTAGTCTTTACCTTCCACCCCATCATCTGCATAAAACACATAATCCTCCAAAATTTCTGCCACCTCCAACGGGATCCTACCATTAGCCACATTTTCCCATCTCCACATCTTTCCGCCTTCCGCAGAGACCGTTCGCTCCGCAACTTACTGGTTAACTCATCGCTTCCCACACAAACCACCCCCTCCCCAGGTACCTTCCCCAGCAACCGCAGAAGATGCAACACCTGTCGCTAAACCTCCTCCTTTGACACCGTCCAGGGACCCCGACAGTTCTTTCAGGTTAGAGAGGTTCACTTGCACCTCCTTCAACCTCATCTATTGTATTCATTGTTCAAGATGTGGACTCTTATACATCAGCGAGATCAGACTGGGCGATCGTTTCACGGAACACCTTCGTTCAGCCTGCCTTATTATTGATAGACAGACAAATGTGCAAGTGACAAAATAAGTTTGTTCTGGAAGTTTCATCCATCTTTATAACAGTTGTGTAAATAACCTCAACTGAAGACTTTTGAGTAGGAAGGAGCTGCAGATACTGGTTTACATTGAAGATAGACACAAAATGCTGGAGTAACTCAGGCATCATCTCTGGAGAAAAGGAATAGGTGACATTTCGAGTCGCGACCCTTCTGCAGACTGAGAGATTGCTGGTTTGATGATGGCCAATTAGACTTAAAGTACAGGAAGCCCGTGTGGCCATTCCCCTTCAAAACAGTCCTATCCTTTTGGATACTGTTGAGGGGTGGGAAGATGACCCATCGGGGAGAGCAGCAGCAGTCAGGTCTGAGTTTTGGGCCTGGCTCCGAAACACATCAGGAAGGGTAAAGTCAGACAGGGTCATAGAGATAGGAGACTCATTAGTTAAGGGGATAGACGCCAACTTGCAGCAAATGAGACTCCAGGATGGTGTGTTGCCTCCCTCGTACCAGGGTCCACGATGTCTTGGAATGGCTGCAGAATATTCTCAAGGGGGATTGCGGAGCAGATGGATGTTGCTGTGCACATTGGCACAAATGAGTTAGGTTGAAAGAGGGATGAAGTCCTGCAGAGGGAATGCAGGGATCTCGGCAAAAGGTTAAAAAGCAGGACTTCAAGGGTAGTAATCTCCATATTATTCCGATGTGGTGTGAGCGACGGTAGGAACTGGACGATAGGACAGGTGAATGTGTGGTTCAGGAATTACTGTACGGGGCAGGGCTTCAGATTTATGGACAATTGGGATCTCTTCTGGGGTCGGGGTGACCTGTTCAAGAGGAACAAGTTGCAATTAAGTTGGAGGAAGGCCAATATCCTTGCAGAGAAATGTGTAGGAAGGAACTGCAGGTGCAGGTTTAAAGCAAAGATAGACACAAAATGCTGGAGTAACTCGGTGGGACTGGCAGCATCTCTGGAGAGAAGGAATGGGTGACATTTTGGGTCGAGACCCTTCTTCAGACTAGAGTCTGGGGAAAGGAAAGTGAGAGATATAGAACAAATGAATGAAAGATATGTAAAAAAATAAAAATGATAAATAGGGGACCTGGTCCTCCACCCAAGTTGCATCAGGTTCTCGTTCTCACCTAGCAAACAGCTAACAATGACTTGCTTCCTTTATCATCGTTACTTTTTTGCATATCTTTCATTCATTTGTTCTGTATCTCTCAACATCACTGTCTATATCTCTCATTTCCTTTTCCCCTGAATCTAGTCTGAAGAAGGGTCATGACCCGAAACATCACCCATTCCTTGTCTCCAGTGATGCTGCCTGGCCCGCTGAGTTACTCCAGCATTTTGTGTCTACCCTTGCAGAGAAGTTTGCTAGTGCTACCCAGGAGGGTTTAAACTGGAGTGACAGGAGCATGGAAATCAGAGTACAAGTTCAGCAAATGGAAGAACTGATAGGAAGCTAGAGGTTCGGACCAAGTAAAAGACAGGCATGTAGAGACTAAGGAATATGGTGACACTGACAGGTTGAAATGTATTTAGTTCAAAGCAAGGAGTATTGTAGGGAAAGCAGATGAACTTAGAGTCTGGATCAGTGTTTGGGACTATGAGATTCAAGATTCAAGAGAGATTCAAGAGAGTTTATTGTCATGTGTCCCAGATAGGACAATGAAATGCTTGCTTTGCTTCAGCACAACAGAATGTAGTAGACATGAATACAGAACAGATCAGTGTGTCCATATACCATTATATAAATATATACACACATGAATAAATAAACAGATAAGGTGCAAATAAACAGATAATGGTCCATTAATGTTCAGAGTTTTGTTTCATTTGAGTTTAATAGCCTGATGGCTGTGGGGAAGCAGCTATTTCTGAACCTGGACGTTGCAGTCTTCAGACCTGAAGGTAGCGGGGAGATGATTGTGCGGCCAGGATGGTGTGGGTCCTTGATGATGCTGCCAACCTTTTTGAGGCAGCGACTGCGATAGATCTCCTCGATGGTAGGGAGGTCAGAACCGATGATGGACTGGGCAGTGTTTACTACATCTCCTCCAACCTCATCTATTGCATCCGCTGCTCTAGATGTCAGCTGATCTACATCGGTGAGACCAAGCGTAGGCTTGGCGATCGTTTCGCCGAACACCTCCGCTCGGTCCGATTTAACCAATCTGACTCAGCACTTTAACTCCCCCTCCCATCCCGTATCCGACCTCTCTGTCCTGGGCCTCCTAAATTGGAGGAACAGCACATCATATTCCGATTGGGGAATCTGCATCCTGGTGGCATGAACATTGATTTCTCACAATTGTGTTAACCCTTGCTGTCTCCTCCCCTTCCCAGCTCCCCCTAGCCCTCGGGCTCCTCCTCCTCCTTTTTCCTTTCTTCTCCCCGCCCCCCTCCCCCCCAGCCCCCATCAGTCTGAAGAAGGGTTTCGGCCCGAAACGTTGCCTATCTCCTTTGCTCCATAGATGCTGCTGCACCCGCTGAGTTTCTCCAGCATTTATGTTAACCTTCGATTTTCCAGCATCTGCAGTTCCTTCTTAAATACTACTTTTTGTCGTTTTTTCCACTCCTGGGCGCTCAATTTGCCGAACCAAGCCACGATGCAACCGGTCAGCATGCTCTCTACTGTTCACCTGTAGAGGTTAGAGAGAGTCCTTCTTGCCATACCGACTCTCCGTAATGTTCTCAGGAGGTAGAGGCGCTGATGTGCTCTCTTTACCATTGGATCAGTGTTCTTGGACCAGGAGAGATCTTCAGAAATATGCACGCCCAGGAATTTAAAGCTCTTGACCCTCTCTACCATCAACCCGTTGATATAAACGGGACTGTGGGTCCCCATCCTACCCCTTCCAAAGTCCACAATCAGTTCCTTGGTTTTGCTGGTGTTGAGGGCCAGGTTATTGTGCTGGCACCATATGGTCAGTCAGAAGATCTCTCTTCTATACTCTGACTCGTCCCCATCAGTGGTACGTCCCACAACAGTGGTGTCGTCAGCGAACTTGATGATGGAGTTCGCACTATGACCGGCTACGCAGTCATGAGTATAGAGTGAGTACAGCAAGGGGGTGAGCATGCAGCCTTGAGGTGCTCCCGTGCTGATTGTTATCGAGGCTGACACATTTCCACCAATACGAACAGTTTGTAGTCTGTGAATGAGGCAGTCGAGGATCCAATTGCAGAGGGATGCGCAGAGACCCAGATCTGAGAGTTTGGTAACCAGCTTGGAGGGGATGATAGTATTAAATGCCGAGCTGTAATCAATGAATAACAGCCTGACATATGAGCTTTTGTTGTCCAAGTGGTCCAGAGCGGAGTGGAGGGCCAGCAAGATCACATCCACCGTTGATCTGTTGTGGCCGTAGACAAACTGCAGTGGGTCCAGGTTTTTGTTGAGGTAGGAGTTGATTTGCGCCATGATCAACCTCTGAAAGATCAAGAGTGAAGTCAAGCGTCAAGACTGTTTTATTGTCATATGTTGTGGTTATTATGGAGAATTGTTTACGAGAGGGGCTGCTCAACAATTACGACAATTGACTGCTCAAATTTCCAAGATTTCGGTGTATCAGATGTGATAGTGAGTGAGGTAAACGAGATGAGGAATTGCTCTACTAATCAGGGAGAAGGTCACGGCAGCACTCAGAGAGGAGAGGACATACTGGAGGGTCCGTCCACTGAGGCGATGTGGGTAGAGCTCAAAAATAAAATATGTGCAATCCCTCTCATGGAATTGTAATGTGGACCCCCAAATAGCCAGCAGGAGATGGAGGAAATATTTGTGGACAGATTACTGAAAGAGCATAAGCAACAGGCTCCTCATACTGCAGTTGGTGTCTTTAACCTCCTCAATATTGACTGGGATTTACTGTGTGCAAAAAGGCTTAGATGGGGCAGAATTTGTTAGGTATATCCAAGATGGTTTCCTAAACAGTATGTGGATAGACCAACTTGCAGAGGGACCATACTAGACTATTATGGTATATGGACACACTTATCTGTTTTGTAGTAAATGACTACTATGCTCTGTGTGCTGAAGCAAAGCAATAATTTCATTGTCCTATACAGGGACACATGACAATAAACTCACTTGAACTTGAACTTGAACTGGACCTTGTGTTTGGAAACAAGGTGACTGGTGTTTCAGTGGAAGAACATTTTGAGGAACAGTGATCACAGCTCCATAAGTTTTAACTCAGTGGAGCCAGAGATGCCTCCTGTCCCGCTGAGCTACTCCAGTAGTTTGTGTCTATCTTTGGTTTAAACCAGCATCTGCAGTTCCTTCCAACAACATTCATAAGTTTTAAGATTGTTTTGAATAGGGTTAAGTCAGGATCTTGGGGAAAGGTACTAAATTAGATTACAATGTTTACAAGGACAGATTACAATGTTAATAGGCAGGAGCTAGGGAGAGTAAACTAGGAGCAGTTGTTATTGGGCAAGTCAGCATCTGATATGTAGGAGTCATTTAAAGAACATTTGATCAAAATTGGGGACTGATCTCCGTGTCTGTCCTGACGAATACAGATGCAAGGTGCTCTTTTAGTAGCCCGCCTAAATCCTCTGAGTCCACGCACAAATTGCCTTCTTTAACCTTGAGCTGTTCTACCTTCTGGCTATCCTCTTGTTTTTAATGTACGTATAAAAAGCATTGGCATTTTCTTTGATCCTGCCAGACTTGCCAAAGCCATTTCATGGCCCCTTTTGACCCTTCTAATTCCCCTACTTGCTTTATATTCTTCAAAGGCCCTGTCTGATTTCTTCTTTAACCTTACATACACTTTCTTTTTTTCTTTATCGCTTACTTTGCCATCCTTATCCCTTCTCCTATGAGAATGTTCTAGTTAAGGAAGATCAAATCAGGTTAAAGAAGATGAAATCAGACAGGGCCTTTCAAGAATATAAAGCAAGTAGGGGAATTAGAAGGGTCAAGAGGCCATGAAATGACTTTGGTAATTCAGATCAGATCAAAGAAAATCCCAAAGCTTTTTATAACTACATTAAAAACAAGAGGGTAGCCAGAGAGAAGGTAGAACTGCTCAAGGATAAAGAAAGCAATTTGTGCTCAGAGGATTTGGTCGTGGTACTAAAAGAGTATCTTGCATCTGTAGTCTTCATGACAGACATGGAGATCAGTGAGGAGAATACTAACATGCAAGGGCAGGTTGAAATCAACCAGGAGGTTGTGTTGAGGTTATTGAAGAGCATTAAGGTGGATAAATCCCGAGAGCTAACCCAAGTTATTATGAGAGCAAAAGAGAGGCGATTGCAGGAGCCTTGACAAAGATCTTTGTGTCTTCTCGAACTACAGATAAGGTCCTGGAGGACTGGAGATTAGCCAATGTTGTTCCTTTATTTAAGAAAGGAAGTAAAGAGAATCCAGGGAATTATAGGCCATTGAGCCTCACATCAATCGTAGAGAAGATTTATTAGAGATGATTCTTCGGGATAGGATTTACTCCCATTTGGAAAAGAATGAGTTAATTAGAGAGAGTCAGCGTGACCTTGTACACAGCAGGCCATGTCTTACTAACTTGGTCAAGTGTTTAGAGAAGGTGACAAAGGTGATTGGTGAGGGTGGGTTTACATGGATTTTAGTAAGGCATTTGAGAAAGTCCCCATGGTAGACTGATCCAGAAGATTATGATGCATGAGAATCACAATGATGTGGTCGTATGGATTCATAACTGGCTTACAGATAGAATTCAGACAGTTGTGGCGGAAGGGTGTTTTGAGGGTGGATACTTATGACTAGTGGAGTTTTGCACTAAACAATACTCACTTATCCTGTACCACCAGTACACTGTGGACATTTGATTGTGACCGTGTATAGTCTTTTCGCTAACTGGCTATCATGCAACAAAAAAGCTTGTCACTGTACCTCGGCACACGTGACAATAATAAACTAAAACCTCATAACCCCCCCACAAAGTGCACAAAACTGGAGGAAAAGCAAGTGATATTTGACCCTGAGGGACTGTCTAAAAGCGAGGACTTTAAAAGAGCTAAATAAATCTCAGCGTCCTACTGCAAATCTAATTCTAACTTGCTCATTAGGTGAGGTGGAATTTCCCTTAATGTTTAATTTGATAGTGTTGACATTAAATAAACACTGCTTGAAGAAATACACTCCAGTCTACTTCTCTGCATGCACAAATCACCTTCCAAATTTGGAAACCAGTACACCACGTTAAAAAGGTGCATTGGTTACTGCAGTACTTGGGAAAAAGTCTGAGCCCTATAACATGGGAATACCAAGAACAACACCATTCATTCTGCAGCTCTCGTCTTTTATGTGTTTCAATCACTTGATTAAATACCCTGGCGTTCATAGAAACATAGAAATTAGGTGTAGGAGTAGGCCATTCGGCCCTTTGAGCCTGCACTGCCATTCAATATGATCATGGCTGATCATCCAACTCAGTATCCCGTACCTGCCTTCTCTCCATACCCTCTGATCCCCTTAGCCACAAGGGCCACATCTAACTCCCGATGTTGGGGGAGTCCAGAACCAGGGGCCACAGTTTAAGAATAAGGGGTAAGCCATTTATAACAGAGACGAGGAAACACTTCTTCACACAGAGAGTTGTGAATCTGTGGAATTCTCTGCCTCAAAGGGCGGTGGAGACCTTGAGAGAGCGAGAGAGTGAGAGAACGAGAGAGGGGGAGTTAGATTGGGCTCTTAAAGATAGCGGAGTCAGGTGATATGGGGGAAAGGCAGGAACGGGGTACTGATTAGGGATGATCAGCCATGATCACATTGAATGGCGGTGCTGGCTCGAAGGGCCAAATGGCCTACTCCTGCTCCTATTGTCTATTGTCTATTGAACTTGTCCATCACTGGGACAATGCAAGGGTTCATCGGATAATCTTGCTGAAATCACAGCAGTCATTGAATTGCAAGAAATGTTAATTATATAAAGCTGCAGATTCTGGAAATCTGAAATAAAAACAGTGTTTGTTGGAAACTCAGCACAAAAGGCAGGTTCTGTGGAAACAGAAACAGAAACAGAGGTAACTTTTTGGGGTCCAGGATCCTTCATCAGAGCGTTTCTTGCCACACCAAGATATGATGCATCCTGATAGGATGCGTTCTACAATGCATTTAGTAGTTGATGGTCAATGTAGTCATGCTGGGCCGAAAGGCCTGTTCCATGCTGTATAGGCTCCTAGGCCTTCATAGGAAACACATTTTTAAATTCCAAATAAATATTTTTTGCTTCAAAATGACGAGATTTCAAACTTCTACAGTACACTCATGTGCTAAGGAATTAAATTATCTGACCAAGAGAAGCCCTCAATTATATTTGAGAACCAGAGGAACTAATGTTAACATTTTCATGTATCATTATCTTTTCAATCTTCCCAAATCAGAGATAGTCCAGGGAAGATTCATGTTCAAGGTATTCTCGCTGACCCACAACATGATTTAATAAAGGCAGCATGGCAATGCAGCAATAAGTGTTGTTGGCTAAGGGCTTGAGCAACCCAAGAGCAGTGCTGACTTGGGTGCTATCTATGTGGAGTTTGCATGTTCTCTTGGTGATCATGTTGTTTTTCCCTATGTGCTCCTCTCTCCTCCCACATCATAGGAGATGTGCTGTCTTATTATATTTTAACTGTTGTAGGTGGTAGGTGATTCAGGGGGATGCTGATAGCCATGTGATCGAGAATAGATTTCAAGGTGCAATGGGAGAATGGAAATATTCTGAGAGCTAAGATACACACAGTTTAAACCAGCATCTGCAGTTTCTTCCTATATGTTCTGAGAGCTTAAAAGAACTCAATAGACCAAATATCCTTCATCAAGGTTGCAAGTAAAAGCTTCTCCTTTCAAATACCATATCAAAAGAAATCCAATAAGCAGCAGCAACAATGGTCTGAGACAGCCTAATGTTCCCCTTCCAGCACCCCATGACTTACCACCAGTCTCTAAAGCATCTCCTTTCATTTATTTCCCTAGTTGTTTTCTCATGCCAGCCATGCCTGTGATTCATCTGAAGATGAAGATCCCCCTGTGTACGGTTATTTCATTAAAATGCCTAATTAAAAATATTTCTAATTAATTGCACAGCATTTCTCCCTGTGAGAAATTAGAGATTTTGACGTTGCAATGATTTCTCTAGACAGAGGCAACTTCAATACTGTTGTCTAGTTTAACTGAAAATAATTTGTTACAAGAAGGATAAAAGTGGGATTACTCTGGCGTTTGACTTTATTTTTAGATACAGCGTGAAAACAGGCCATTCAGCCCTTCGAGACCACGTACACTCATTTTATCCTACACACTAGGGAAAATTTCCAGAGGACATTTATCCCACAAACCTGCACGTCTTTTAGATGTGGGAGGAAAACGGAGCTCACGGAGAAAACCCAACCGGAAACTCAGGGAGAACATGCGATCTCCATGCACATACACATATGATCAAACCTGAGTCTTTGGTGCTATAAGACAGCAACTCTACCAATGTACAACAGTGCTTGCTCAATGATTCAACTCGAGCTTAAGAAGAGATTGCTGTGTAACTTAGAGTTATAGAGTCATACAGCAAGGAAGTAGGCCCTTCGGTCTAACTCATCCATGCCCACCCAGATGATCCATCTAAGCTGATCCTATTTGCCTGCATTTGGTTCCTACCCCTTGTTCTTGTGCCTGCTTCAACCAACTCCTCGGGCAGCTCATTCCATATACCCACACCCTTCTGTGTGAAAAAGGTGTCCCTCAAATGCCTATCAAATCTTTTCCTTTGTATTAAACCTATGTCTTCTGGTTTCTTGAGTAAATTAATGTGTGCATTCACGCTATCAATTTCGCTCATGATTTTATAACTAGCAATAACTAGCAATAACTATTTTAATGCTAATAGAACTGAAATCCCTGGTCCGAAAAGACCCGCCCTCCAACACTTCAGTCACTTGCCCATCCCAATTTACAAGAGTAGGTCAAGCTTTGAGCACTTCCTTGCAGGAGGATCCTCTACATATTTGCTAAAGAAACCTTCCTGAACATGTTTGCCAATTTCTATTCTATCTCACCCCCTGTCCATATTGGGAAAGTTAAAATTTCCTACCATGGCAACCCTATTAGTTGTGCAGCTGTTTGCAATCTCCCTGCAAATTTGTTCTTCTTATTCACATGGACTATTTCGGGGCCTATAGTACAATTCCAACAAGGAGATTGTCCCCTTTGTTTTTCTCAGCTCCACCTCCAGCTTCACTGGACAAACCATTAGCAAGTGTAAATGCCTGTGAAGACTAGGGGTCTGAAGAAGGGTTTCGGCCCGAAACGTCACCTATTTCCTTCGCTCCATAGATGCTGCTGCACCCGCTGAATTTCTCCAGCATTTTTGTGTACCTTCCATTAGCAACAATACTGGGAGATGATAAGGGACTATCATTTCACACTATCACAAAGAAAACGTTATTGGTTAGATTTTGATGTGAATGGTGAACAGCAGCATGTAACATTTGATATCATCACATGAGACTATAAGATATAGGAGCAGATTTAGGCCATTCGTCCCATGGAGTTGGCTCTTCCATTCGATCATGATCTATTTTTCCCTCTCAACCCCATTCTCCTGTCTCTCCCCCATAACCTGACACCTTTACCAATCAAGAAACCATCAATCGGTGACTTAAAAATACCCAATGACTTGGCCTCCACAGCCATCTGTGGCAATGAATTACACCAATTCACCACCCTCTGGCTGAAGAAATCCCTCCTCATCTCCATTCTGAAGTTTGATTCTGAATTATTCAGTGGTTTTCAATAAAATCCCACCTCATCCTTTAAAACTCCAGCGAGTCTAGGCCCAGAGCCATCAAATACTCCCCATACATTAACCCAATCATCTCCGGAATCATTCTCGGATCAAAATGAACAAACACTCATTCATGGATTATAATAGTAAGATTAAACGAGAACTTACCAGTTTGAAGTTTGATCTGTATTTTATGAGGAGTTACGATGAGGGATTACGTGAAGAACCCGCTCAGCGCGCATGCGCGGCATACTTCCAAGCAGCGGTGTGGAATCACAGATAGACACAGTTATTTGAAGTAAACATAGTAAAGAAAAGGAGACATCAGTTATTAGTTTGATCCATACAATGAGGGTGGGAGCGGAGGGCACGTAATCCCTCATCGTAACTCCTCATAAAATACAGATCAAACTTCAAACTGGTAAGTTCTCGTTTAATCTTACTATTTTACTTCGGAGTCACATGAGTGACTACGTGAAGACTTCAAAGCTCTGTGATTTCAAACCGTGTAACAGTTTTATTTCACTCACTGCCGAAGTTCTTGAGGGAGGAAGTGTTATCGTAATCAACCAATGAATCTGTTTTTCGAGAAACAAAAAGGGTATTTTTTAACAATAACAAAATAAATTGCTCCTCCGGGCTTAAATTAAATTTTTGCAGCTTGTAATATTTTCTCTGCAAATAAATCAGGTTTCGTCAACGGCTAGTTATAAAAGTTCTGAATGTCGTTTCCCTCGACCATCCTGCTGTATTCAGAATATGGTCAACCGGTACGTCCATTCTCTCAGCCGTTGATGTAGATGCTGCCCTAGTGGAATGAGATTTAAATGTATTAGTATCTATTCCGGCAGCCTTCAGTACCTGTTTGAGCAATCTTGAAATGGTTTGGCTCGTTACCTGGCCATGAGGTTTCTTGTGGCTGACCCATAAGGCTTTTTCACTCCCTCTGATATTGTGGATTGTGTCTATGTAATGTTGTAGATGGGCCACGACACACAACCGTGGCTCTGGTGGGTAGGCCCGGAATACCACTACTGGATTAGCTGTTCCTGGCCTGCTTTGTTTCACCAGACACTGTATGATGAATGTGATCTGATCTGGGGTGGTCACCATGTTGTCCAGCCTCAACTTGAGTAGTGACTGGACCCTCTGAGCGGATACAAGTGCCATCAACATGAGCGTCTTTAGTGTAGCTTGCTCGAGGCCGAGGGATCTGGCTGGTGGCCATTCCCTGAGGTATGTCAGGACCACACTGATATCCCAAATATGGGTATACCTGGGCTTAGGGGGCTTGATTTTGTAAATGCCCTTCATCAGTTTTACCACCAGTGGATGGAATCCCATCGCCTGTTGTCCTGGCGCTGGTTGTTGCGTACGTTGTCCCTGTTTCCTGGCAGTACTTCTCCCATTTTTTGATGCTGGTTAAGTACTGCCTCTTGGTGGATGTTCGAAGGGATGCCGACATGGTGGTGATGGTTTGTTCGGACAATCCTAGTTCCAGGTAAGGTCTGTTCAAAACCTGCAACCCAGGAGTTTAATTTTCTCATGGCATGGGTGTTTAACTTACCTGGTAGATAAGTAGCTGATAGCCAAATATGTCTTTCGACACACCATTGCCAAATCATGTCCAATTTGTCGCATGATAACGATTTTATGCCGCCCATATGGTTAATATAAGCCACCACCATAGTATTATCAATTTGTAACCAAACATGCAAGTGCTGCATATTAGATACATATGCTTTTAAACCATAAAAGGCGTCCAACATCTCTAGATAGTTAATGCCCAGTGTAAGTAGTAATGATGACTCTAGGTTAGTCCATCTACCACCTGTGCTGGATATGGAGTTAGTCGCTCCCCAGCCTTGAGCACTGGCATCTGTTTGAATAACTAAAGTAGGGTTAGTGATGATGATAGGGCTGAAACTATGCCAAATGTTTTCTGCCCACCACTGTAGCTCTGATATTGCTTCAGTGGGTAATTTCATGACACGATCATAGTGACCTGTATGTCGTTTTAGTGTCTGTACCTTTGCTCTCTGTAAATTTTGATAGTGCAAAGGTCCGAATTGTGTAGCCGGAAATGCTGCTACCATTTCCCCAATTACTCTTGCTACTTGTCGAATAGTTGGTCGCTCGTTGACCATTAAATTGCTGCATGATTGTGCTAATTCAACCATTTTTGCCTTTGGCAAGGTAACAGTCATATGGACTGAGTTAATTGTGAAGCCCAGGTAGTCCATAATAGTGCATGGCTTCAACTTAGATTTATCTGGATGTAGGAGTTTGTCTGGAGTTTCGAGGAGCTGTTTTGTAGCTGATACTGCTGCCACAGCCAATTCCATCGTTTTCCCCTACTATCAGAATATCATCCAGATATGCCATGACAATATGTTTTTGTTTTCTTAGTATTGCCATGGCTGGTTTCAATATTTTGGTGAATAATCTTGGGGCTGAAGTTAGACCATTGGGCAATGCTTTGTACTGCCATTGCTGTCCCATCCAGATAAATTTTAGGTATCTGCGATGATCCTTGTGTATGGGTACTAGATAGTAAGCATCTTTAAGATCAATGCTTGCCATGAAGTATCCTTTGGAAATCAGTTGTTTGGCAGTAACAAATGTCTCCATTTTGAAATGTATATACTTAACAAACTTATTTAGTGATGTTAAGTCAATGATGATGCGACATCCACCATCTTTTTTGGTTTTAGTGAATATATTCGATACACATTCCAAAGGTTCATGTTTGGTCTTTTCGATGACCCCCTTTGTGATAAGTCTCACCAGTTCAGCTTGCCCCTCACGTTTCTCTTTGACGGAAGGAGAAAATACCCTTTGGGCCCAATGTTGAACTGGCGGCGATTTTTCTGACATGAATTGTATTTTATATCCACTAATGCTGTTGAGTATATAGTTGTCACTCGTGACAGAACCCCATGCTTCTTTGAACAAGTGTAATCTCCCCCCTGTTAGTAAAGAACCCTTACTCTATATGCTCGCAGGAACCAGACCCACCTACCTCCATGGTTATTGGGGTTTCTTCTGTTTTCTCATGTTCTTGAAGGCTTTGCTTGTCTGACGTGCTGGCAATGTTGGGGGGTGGCGCATTTTCCATGGAGTCCGCTCTGGGCCCTGATCTAAAAAAGATCTTTGGGGATAAATGCGGTCCCCGAGCTTTCACCAGTCCCATATTGAAGACGTCGACTGGTGGATGCCGTGGGGTGCTGCCGCTTGGGTATTGTAGATCTTGGTTTGCTCGTCCCGGGGCCTGCCCTCATGAGGCTGAAAGTTTTCGATGCCTCTTCCATGTCCCTTACCTTTTTGGTGAGGTCCTTCCCGAATAACAGAGCGTCCGTCTCTGCAGCTGGGGCTTTGCATAACCCAGCGAATTTGGGATTGAGGGCAGGTCTTATGATTTCCCGCCGGAAGTTTCAAACTGAGCGTTGCACATCAATGCCAGTACATCCTGCTGGCAGGTATCCATCTCCGTGCTGTCCACAGAACGAGCAAAGGGTGTGATGGCCAACGTCAGGAGCCTTAGGATCCGCTGTAGCTTGAGTTCATGGTTACGAATGTTTGACCCCACGTGTCCCCAAATTTGGCTGTTCACAGTCAGCACTCTGAGGCCTCACAGTTCTCTGGTGCTGTGTAAAGATCTAGTGCCTCAGAAAGCACCTTCCTGCTTATTCGAAAGATGATTTATGCTGGCCGCCTGTTTCGGTTCCAGCAGTCTTCCAGCACGTGGGGTTGCTACATAGCGGCCCATCACACCCAGCAGCTCTTCCTGCTCCTGCACCCCTTGCATACTCCCGATCTCGTCCGCCAGCCCCTGTTCCAGACCAGCCCAGCCCTGGTCACCAATGCTAGCCTCCAGTAATGAGGGAGCAGAGGGCAGTGCACAAGACACTGTGGAGGGGGTGCCTGATCTCCCTCCGCGAGAGCGCTCTTTCTGCGCATCCCGCTGGAGCTGCTCCAAGAGCCGTTGGATGCAGCTCAGGCGGCTGTCTCTCCTCCGTTTAGGTGGAGACATGTCCCCGTCCGACGAATCGGAAAACACCGGCCGGTTGGTTTTCCTGGTGGATTTTTTTTCCCAGTCCGCTGTTCAGGCGTTTAGCGGGACTGGGCTTGGCTCGGTGTCGGGGATGGTGGAGCGCTCTATGAGCGGTCCTGCCGCCTGCCGCTCCAGCGGCTCAGGCGGCTGTCTCTCTCCCATGCGGGTGGAGAGACGTCCCCTCTGATAAGTCGGAAGCCACCGGCCGGATGCCTCTTCGGCTGGCTATGCATCCAGCCCGCTGCTCAGGTACTAGCGGGCTGGGCTCGGCACGGTGTCGGGGAATAGCGGATCACCGGATAGCGGTGCGCCCGGTAATTGTTCCTACCGCCTGTTGCTGCCCCCCCTGCAATGGAACGCTCCTCCGCTGGAGTCGAGCGGGGGACAGGTTATTCTAGAGCTTTTGTGCCTTGTAGAAGCGAGAGCGCCCCTCAAGCAGCGCGTCTCGCAGGCACCTGCTCCGAGAGCCGCTCCAGCGGCTCAGGCGGCTCTCTCTCCCCCCGTGCGGGTGGAGAGACGTCCCGTCCGAATTCGGGAAAACACCTGCCTCAAACGGGGGACAGTTTTGTTCCAGAGCCTATTTCTCTGCCTGTAAAACACAAGCAGAAAAAGGTTCCCCTGTAATCGAAACCCGACCTCAGGGTACTCACCTGACGGTCCGTTTCATTCTGTAGCGGGAGCGCCTAACTCCTGTTGCAGCCGCTGTTGCACTGCTGGCGTTAATGCCGCGCATGCGCGCTGAGCGGTTTCTTCACGTAGTCACTCACGTGACTCCGAAGTAAAATGATTGTTTGGAGTCTAAAATTGGATTGGATTCAATTTATTGTCATTGTGTCAATTAAGAGACAACTAAATGCTATTTTCCTTACAGTCATACAAATAAAAAAAAGCACAAAACACAGAAGTCCACGACACAACATCCCCACAGCGGCAATAAAGTTCCCCACTGTGAGAGAAGGAACCAAAGTGCAGTCAGCCTCCTCGCTGATCTTCCCAGATGTTCACCCATGGTCGGGGCCTCCCGAGCACCCCGTAGTCGCCGCTACGGGTGGCCCGATGTTCAGGCCCTCTCGCTGGGAATGATGGAACCCCGACGTCGAACGGGAGAACATCCTCAGCGGCCCGGACCTCTAAATCGGCCGCCTCCCACCAGAGTCCGCGGCTCCCGAACTTCACAGGCCGAGCTGGGCGGAGATTCATGCTGGTGACCCCCGACAAATGAGTGGCAAATAACCAGTGACTGGCATTCATTAGACTTGCATTTGCCACAGGTTCTTCACAGGCATTTACACTTGCGCATTTGCTTCACTAGTTACGTTGAAGAGTCATTAATGTGCACCTCACGGTCTGAGCAATGAGAGTTTGAGTTCAAGCATTGAATTCAATGTCAAATCAGCTACAGAAAGTGAAATAAAGAGAGATGCATAAATACAGGGATAATTGAGAGGTAATTAAATAGAACGGTATTATCTTTTTTTTTAAATAAAGAAAATACTTTAAAACCAGTAGTGATGAGGAGATCTCTAGATATATGAAACTTTAGTTATCAGTGTAAGGTTCTTTGGCAGCATTTAAGTCATTTGATGGTGTTAAAGCGACTCATATGAATCAGCACCAGTTCCTGTATCTGCGATGTGTTTAGTCTATATCAACAACATTAATAATGGAAATTCAAATCATCCAATTATTTTGCCTGTAGAAGGGAGGGATGCCTTTTCGCCAATTTTATTGAGTTGGTAATGTATATTTGGCTTCCAACCTCTGGTATTCTGCATTTCCCCCTGCATGTGTGTATTCATGAAACATTGTTATCTAATTTTAACACGTAACAAAGAGCAAGCAAATAATCTCAAGTGTTACTTTCACAGCAAAATCTAGATCCTTTGAAACTTAGCTGTTTTACGTAGTGTGGAGTCAGTCATATAATACAGAAACAGGCTCCTGAGCCTGCAAAGTCCACGGCAGACATCAGTCTCCTGTTCACACTAATCCTAAACTCATCCCATTTTTTATTCTCTCTACATTCTCATCAACTTCCTCCATATTCTTCCACTCACCTGCAAACCATGGGCACCGGACGGTGGTGAATTAACAATCTTTGGGATGTGGGGGGAAATAGAGGGTTCTGGAGAAACCTATGCGTTCACAGGGAGAATGTGCAAACTCCACACAGACAGAGCTGGAAGTCAGCTTTGAACCCAGGTCTCTGGAGCTCTGAGACAGCAGCTCTACCCACTGCGCGATCTTCATGGGTCTACAAAATCGATTCTACACTGACAACATAACACCCCATTGGATTTAAGTCGTTATGTTGTCAAGTTGTTATGTTGTTATGTTGTAAGTGCAGAATCGATTTTATAGCCGGCTTCGCGATCTCCTATTCAAATACACAACACAATACACAATACAATTTATTTGTCACTTGAACCTCATAGAGGCTCAAATGAAATGTTGTTTCTGCAGTCATACACACATGAAAAAAAAGACCCAAGACACAACACAATTTACACAGACATCCATCACAGCGCATCTCCTCCTCGCTGTGATGGAAGGCAAAACAAATAATCTCTCCCCTGCACTCCCCATTCCCCTCCCGATGTCAGAGTCAAAGACCCCGGCGGGCGATGGCAATTGTCCCGTGGCCATTAAAGCCACGCCGGGCGATGCAAGGCCGCGCTCCGGGTCTTGTTGTTGGAGCCCCCGGCGGGCGCTAGCAAAGTCCCGCAGCCGTTGAAGCCACGCCGGGCAGTGATGTAAGGCCCCGCTCCAGGCACTCCTCGACCCCGCGACTCGGGCGGGTGAAGTCGCCGTTGCAGAAGCCTCGAAAAGCGGTCTCCCAGCAGGGACCCGCGGGCTCCCGGTGTCACTGTCTGCCAGACCTGCGGTTGGAGCCTCCGAAGCTCCGGGGGTCGGGTCACAGCAGCGCGCCACCACCGCTCCACCCGCTCCGGACTCGGCCAGCTCCATGATGGTGAGTAGCTCCGCAGCTCCGTGACTGGAGCCCCAGGACGTTCCTGCCGGAGGCCGCTCCACGTTGCAGCCCTAACGACAACGGAGACCCGACAGGGAAAAGGTCGGGTTCTCCGTGCAGGGGAAAGATTTTAAAATTTCCCCCCCCCCCCACCCCCTGCCCCCCGCCCCACCCCCACACACACACACATACCCCATCAAAAAAATAATAAAAACTACATTAAAACGGGACAAAAAATAACAAAAAGACAAACGGACTGCAGAGGCCGCTGCGATGTGCATTTCAGTCTCAGTCACAGAGGCCGACGTCAGGAAATCCTTCAGAGGGGTGAACCCCCGAAAAGCACCTGGCCCTGATGGTATACCCGGCCGTGTTCTAAAAACCTGTGCGGACCAACTGGCGGGAGTTTTTACGGACATTTTCAACCTCTCACTTCTGAGGTCTGAGGTCCCCACCTGCTTTAAAAGGGCATCAATTATACCGGTGCCCAAGAAGAGTAAGGTGACATGCCTCAATGACTATCGACCAGTGGCACTAACGCCGGTGGTGATGAAGTGCTTTGAGAGGTTGATCATGGAGCAAATCAACTCCTACATCGACAAAAACCTGGACCCACTGCAGTTCGCGTACCGCCACAACAGATCAACGGTGGATGCGATCTCCCTGGCCCTCCACTCCGCACTGGACCACTTGGACAACAAAAACTCATATGTCAGGCTGTTATTCATTGATTACAGCTCGGCATTTAACACAATCATCCCCTCCAAACTGGTTACCAAACTCGCAGAACTGGGTCTCTGCGCATCCCTCTGCAACTGGATCCTCGACTTCCTCGTCCACAGACCACAGTCTGTTCGTATTGGTGGAAATGTGTCAGCCTCAATAACAATCAGCACGGGAGCACCTCAAGGCTGCGTGCTCAGCCCCCTGCTGTACTCACTCTATACCCATGACTGCGTAGCGAACCACAGTGCGAACTCCATCATCAAGTTCGCTGACGACACCACTATTGTGGGGCGTATCACTGATGGGGATGAGTCAAGAGTACAGAAGAGAGATCGAACAACTGTCCATATGGTGCCAGCGCAATAACCTGGCCCTCAACACCAGCAAAACCAAGGAACTGATTGTGGACTTTGGAAGGAGTAGGAGGGGGACCCACAGCCCCATTTATATCAACGGGTCAAGAACTTCAAATTCCTGGGCGTGCAAATCTCTGAAGATCTTTCCTGGTCCGAGAACACTAACGCAATTATCAAAAAAGCTCATCAGCGCCTCTACTTCCTGAGAAGATTACGGAGAGTCGGATTGTCAAGGAAGACTCTCTCTAACTTCTACAGGTGCACAGTCGAGAGCATGCTGACCGGTTGCATCGTGGCTTGGTTCGGCAATTTGAGCGCCCTGGAGAGGAAAAGACTACAAAAAGTAGTAAACACTGCCCAGTCCATCATCGGCTCTGACCTTCCTTCCATCGAGGGGATTTATCGCAGTCGCTGCCTCAAAAAGGCTGGCAGTATCATCAAAGACCCACACCATCCTGGCCACACACTCATCTCCCTGCTACCTTCAGGTAGAAGGTACAGGAGCCTGAAGACTGCAACAACCAGGTTCAGGAATAGCTATTTCCCCTCAGCCATCAGGCTATTAAACCTGGCTCGGACAAAACTCTGATTATTAGCAACCACTTTCTGTTATTTGCACTACCAGTTTATTTATTCATGTGTGTATATATTTATATCACGGTATATGGACACATTTATCTGTTTTGTAGTAAATGCCTACTATTTTCTGTGTGCTTAAGCAAAGCAAGAATTTCATTGTCCTATACAGGGACACATGACAATAAACTCACTTGGATCAGATAAGTGCGCGCTGCTTGGTGAAGAGAGGAGGGTGATGGCTGCTACTTGACTTGGAAGATCAAGTGAACGTGGCAGGTTGTCACATGGACATGAATGTCAGCTCAGAAATGGAAAGCCGAGGAAGTCAAGGAAGACATTAGTCTCTTGTGTCTGCAAGAACAGCTAAATGGAAACATTTTCCTATTCCCGTCAATCTCGTTTTGTACAATGACTTTGATTACAGAGGTTTGGTTGGTCCTTTGCAATTGTGCTGCTTTCAAAATGCTCCATTGTAGTGACAGACGGTGAAGGTGGGAAGCTTCAATTGAGCCTGTCCGTCCAGAACAAGTCTCACAAACACATAGGCTGTTAAAGATCACAGAGGAGAGGGCTGGAGAATGGGACAATGCAAGACAGGAAACACTGAAGCACTTTTTCAAATTCATTGTGTCCGTGTCTAAAGGACAGGAAGAAAATAAATATTTTGAAAAATACTTTGCACAATTCTAGTCGTGTTTTATCTTGGGCAATTTTGAAGTTGATTTTTCTGCCTGGCAAATTGAGGGTTGTTGACAAAGGGGAATGGCAAGGCAATAACACTGAATCTCTTCACGTCAGATACAGCATGGGAGAGATGATTACATGGAAACATAGAAACAGAGAAAATAGGATCAGGAGTATGCCATTCGGCCCTTCGAGCCAGCACGGCCATTCAATATGAGCTTCTTCTTCTTGCGTGCGGCGTGCACAGCCTAAAGTTGTAGGACAACTTGTTCTATTTGATCTTACTTGATTGTGCACGCCAGGTTGATTGCATTCGTCGAAGCAAGGCGGACCACGTGAAGGTTACAATCTCCCACCCCATTCAATTTGACCATGGCTGATCATCCAAAATCAGTACCACGTTCCTGCTTTCTCCCCATGTCCCTGGATTCTGTTAGCCCTAAGAGCTATATCTAACTCTCTCTTGAAAAGAGAATATGTTAGGCATTGTCGAGAACATTGTTTATAGGCAAGTAAAGCATCTCCCTTATAAAGTAAAACAATATCCGCCCAGGCTAGATGCACTTCATTGCCTCAGCTCATTATTTATGTTCCTTTATAGAACATCCATCCACTGGCATTGTTAGGTATGTGATAATTAGCATATGTAATTAGTGTCTTGTGATGTCTTGTGCAAGTACGCATGTGCACGGGGAGACTCAAGGTGGCGTCCTGCAATAAAGTAGCTTGTAAGATTACTCCCGTGTTCGAGGTTTATTGAAGTCTGTTCCAAGCATCCAAATACACAACAATTGGCGACGAGGATAAAAGAACGAAGAAGATAAGAACAAGGCCAGCCAAGAAAAACGAACAAGTTAAAAATAGAAGTAGTATTTGGAACAAAGTGGAACAGCACCAAGCCAAAAGAGTTGGCACCAAATGGTTTTGGATTGGTGCCAAAAAGAAAAAAAAAGTAGGAACAGGAAGCAATAGCTCAGGGGAGAGCTAGGAAAACAAGCAGGGCAGTAAGGGTCACCGAGCACAGCTGGAAGCTAGGAGCGATTGCTACAATTTTGATTTATCACACCAATTACCTTTATGATTAATTTGTTGTGAAGCTGATCAAGCCGCATACTCGATGAAAACATTCTGCCCAATATAACAAAAGTTGATAATTTAAAATGGCTAGTTATTCATGCATCACTTCCTGCAAGCCTTCACTAAATTCTTACAATGTTACAATGACCTTTTTAGATGGAATTACTTAATTACTGTTACAAAGCTGTGCTTTCCTGCAGAAATTATGGATTTTACGAGCTGCGAGATTAGCTGTAATATTCAGAGGAAATATAACGCAATGCATGATTGGTGATTGAGGAGGTATTGATGTGCAGGTTAACAAAAGATATATTCACTTGACATTGCCATAAATTGGATTTTGCATTGAGCAGTGGCTCCTATTATTTAGACATTCTTTTCCAAGGACTCACAGCAGTTTTTTAAAATAACAAATTGCAGTCAGCTCATATCCTAACAGATTGTCATCCCTTGTTGATCCTCGACTTCCTGATCAACAGATCGCAATCAGTGAGGATAGGGAACAAATCATCCTCTACGATAATCCTCAACACTGGTGCTCCACAAGGATGTGTTCTCAGCCCCCTTCTTTACTCCTTGTACACTCACCACTGTGCAGCCATGTACAAACCTAACTCAATTTATAAATTCGTAAATGTCTCCACCATTGTGGGCCAGATATCAAATATTGATGAGTCGGAGTGCAGGAAGGAGATTGAGAACCTTGTGTCCTGTTGTCGAGACAACAACTTTCCTCTCAATGTCAGCAAAACAAAGGAGGTAGTGATCAACGTCAGGAAGCGAAGCTGTACACATACCTCAGTCTGCATGGTTGCGCCGAAGTAGAGATGATTGAAAACGTCAAATTCCTAGGAGTAAATATCACCAACAACTTCTCTTGGACCACCCATATTGAAGCAACGACCAAGAAAGCACATCAACGCCTCTACTTTCTCAGAAGGCTTAAGAAGTTTGGCATGTCCCCAACAACCCTAACCAACTTCTACAGATGCAGAGAAGAAAGCATTATATCTGGATGCATCAGAGCTTGGTTTGGGAACAGCTCCATCCAAGACTGCAAGAAATTGCAGCGAATTGTGGAAGCAGCCCAGACCATCACACAAATCAGTCTTCTTTCCATTGACTCCATTTATACCTTACTCTGCCTCGGCAAGCCAAGCAGCAGAATCAAGGACAAGTCGCACCCTGGCCACTCCTTCTTCTCCCCTCTCCCATCAGACAAAAGGTGCAGAAGTGTGAAAACGCACACCACCAGATTCAGGGAGAGTTTCTTCCCAGCTGTTATCAGGCAACTGAAGCATCTTCCCACAACTAAAGAGCAGTCCTAAACTACTATCTACCTCATTGGTGAACCTTGGCTGCCTTTGATTGCAGGCACGGAAATCGCTATAAAAATATGGAGGGGACCGGGGTCAGTGGGGACACAATTGCTTGGCGGACACACACACACACACACACACACACACACACACACACACACACACACACACACACACACACACACACACACACACACACACACACGCGCACGCACACGCACACGCATGCACACGCACTCACACATACACACACAAGGCTTTGGAGGCTCAATCCAGCACTAAATGCAGCTCAACTCTGCCTGTATCGCCAGGTTAACCTACAGCCTTGTGTTCAAAAGGGAACTGCAGATGCTGGAATATCGAAGGTACACAAAATTGCTGGGGAAACTCAGCGGGTGCAGCAGCATCTATGGAGCGAAGGAAATAGGCGACGTTTCGGGCCAAAACCCTTCTTCAGACCTACAGCCTTGCCTGGACACCAGCGCTGCTTCTCCGCGCTGACTGTAAACCTGCGCCATATTTCCCGCAAGTCCAGGCGGGGCTGTATGTTAACCAGGCAGAGTTGAGCTGGGTTTAACGCTGCTTCTCTGCGCTGGCTGTGGGCCTGGGGCACAGCTCCCATCTGACTCCTGATGTCTCTGGTCACCCCCAGGTGTGGGGCGGGGGCACTCGGGGGTGTGGGACGGGGATGGTCCAGTGGTGGTTCAGCAGCAATTGCAGCGCCGGAGACCGGGATCGATCCTGGCTGCGGATGAGGCGCAGGTCTGTGTCCAGGGCTGCTGAGAGTGTTTTGGCACGTCTCCCTCCTCCAATCACCGCGCTCTATCCTCAGTCCCACCCCCCCTACTTCCGCACCTGACCGACACCTCCCTCCTCCAATCATTGCACTATATCATCATGTCCCATCCCCATTGCCTGCTGACCGATGCCTCTCTCGTCCAATCGGCGCCCTCGATCAGCAGTCCCACCCCCACTGTCTCGCGGAAAGGGAGATTTCACCGGGTTTTAAAATCCGGATTACAAAAAATGGGGGGGATCGTCCCCCACCTCTCAAAACAGGGGGGGACGTTTCCCCCCTGGCCCCCTCGGGATTTCCTCCCCTGTCTGATTGGACATTACTGGCTTTATCTTGCACCAAACATTATCCCCTTATCATCCCGGAAGTGGCGGCGCTGTTGACAGCTGCGGCTCTCCTGCAGTCCGTCTGTTTTTACTTTTGTTGTTGTTTTCTTTTGTCCTGTTTTAGCTAAATTTTAGTTTATTAGGTTGTGTATGTGTGTGTGTGTGTGTGGGGGGGGGGGGGGGGGGGGGGGGGGTGGTGAAACATGTTTTTTGTCTCTTCCTTCTGGAGAATGCGACTTTTTCTTGTCGTATCCCCCTTCTCTGCCTCCATCTGCGCTGAGGCCTAATGGCGGAGCTGGCGGCCTCCAACTGCGACCCACCTCGAGGCTCCAGAGGCAGAGCCAGCCAGGACATACTAACGCGTAGCCGACTTCGGGCTGTGGCGGCGTTCCGGCGTTCCGGTGGCGGTGGCCTAGCTTCAGGGCCTCGGGGCTGCAGCAGCGTTCCGGCGTTGACGACCTGAATTCGAGGTTCGGCCGCGGGCCCAGTGGACGACATCGTCGGGAGCTCGCAGGTCACAGGCTGGTGACCTGTTTTTCCGGAGCTCCCGCAACTCCAACTGCTTCCGCTGGACTGGAGGGCGGCAACTTCAGCAGCTTCGACCACCCCGGGCCACGGAGCTTGAACCGGCCCGTTCGCAGAGCACGGTTGAGCCGCGGGACTTACTTAACATCATCCGGCGTGGTCACAACAACGGAAGCCTGGATCGCCTCAGCGCAGAGGGAGAACAAGGAGAGACAGGGACTTTAAGACTTTTGCCTTCATCACAGTGAGGAGGTGCCTGGTGAACTCACTGTGGTGGATATTAATTTGTGTTTATTGTGTGTTTTGTTATTTATTATTATATGTATGAATGCAGGCACGAAATTCCGTTCAGACCGAAAGGTCTGAATGACAATAAAGGAATCTAATCTAATCTAATCTAATCTAATCTAATCTAATCTAATCTAATCTATCTCTACACTGTGAATGGCTTGATTGTAATCATGTATTGTCTTTCCACTGACTGGTTAGCATGCTTTTCATTGTACTTCAGTACACGTGAACTGACATCGAAAACAGACAGTACAGCACAGGAGCAGGCCCTTCGGCCCATAATGTCCATGTCGAACATGATGCCAGATAAACTAATCTCCTCTGCCAGCACCTGATCCAAATCACCTCCATTCCCTGCATATCCATGTGTCTACCCAAAAGCCTCTTAAATGCCACTATTGTATCTGTCTCCATCACCACCCCCGGCAGCACATTCTTGGCATACCCTGTACATCTCCTTTAAACTTTGCTCCTTTCACCTTAAATCCAGGCCTTCTAATCTTTGACATTTCCACCCTGGAAAAAAAGGTTCTGATTGTCTACTCTCTCTATGCCTCGTAGTTTTTTTACTTTTATATACTTCACTCAGGAGTCTTCTACTTGGGTCCTGTGTGAAGGGATCAAGCAACTGAGCATCTCCTGAAACAAACACAACGAAGAAACTGAAGCAGCATAGAGGATGATCGAGAAAATTTGTGCTCAAGAATTAAATCAGATACAGAAAGAAAAAGAAAATATATTGATTGGATATAGAGGGAGAGGGAGAAATCATTTGGAAAGAAAATATTAAAATATTCAGGCAATTATAAAAATCTGCAGCAATAATTACAAATAATGAGATCATTATCTATTAAAGTTAATTATTGCACCTGTCAGTCATTAACAGTAACTAAGCCATTTGATGCAATTAAATAGCTCAGAGGACCAGTACGGATCAACACTAACTGACTGTAGCAATTTTGGCTGAACTTACATAGAATCCAGAGAATTTAACGAAATACTATTTTCAAACAGCTTGTCAGGGTGGGGGGTTGGGGATACTGCTCAATTATGCACTTGGTTTCTTCAGAAGACATTGTTAAATTTGCAGAAGATAGACACAAAATTGTGGAGTAACTCAGCGGAACCGGCAGCATCTCTGGAGAGATGGAATGGATGACATTTCGGGTTGAGACCCTTCTTCCGACTGACATTGCACATTGTTAAATTTGGTGGAAATATCCTTAATCTGAAGCATTGAAAGATTCATGAATATACAATCCTTCAGAAATGGTGTGCAAGAAGTCATCTTATCAATACAAAACATCTCTTCAGTGTCTCTGTCCTCAGACTTAATCCTCCCAGCAGAAACCTAATTGTAATAACCAGCTATGAAGCATTTGAGAGCCTGATTTTTAATTAATTTCAAAGAGTTATGCAGGCTGAGTGTAATCTAATTAAGATTTTTAAAATTTGTTTTATTTCTATGCAATAATATTTAGAATAAGCCCACTATTATGTTTGGAAGTGCTTTAAAATAATATAGATCAAGATTACAGTATGAGAAAATGGAAAGGCCAGGTAGAGTTGTGTTTGAAGTAACAGGCAATTTATTAAAACTGGCGCACACCAGTTGCTCCAACAGTTACAAACTTGTTTCTGTCCACCTCAGTTTCAGAACTGTGAAATATTAACAGTTTCCCTTTCCACAGCTGCCAGTTGATCTGCTGAGTTTTTCCAGCATTTTTTATTTTGATTTCAGACATCCAGAAACTGTAAATTCTTGATTTACATAAAATGTTGTAAGCTACTTGCAAACCTCGGGATTTGAACAATAATCAATTACGATTCACACATGGATTCAAAAAGTTTAGTTCAGTTTAGTTTAGTTTAGGAATGCAGCGCGGAAACAGGCCCTTCGGCAATCCAGCTCTGCACTGACAAGCGATTCCCACACATTAACACTACACACACTAGGGACAATTTACACTTATACCAAGACAATTAACCTACAAACCTGTACGTCTTTGGAGTGTGGGACGAAACCGAAGATCGTGGAGAAACCCCACGCGGCCACGGGGAGAACGTACAAACTCCGTATGGACAGCACCCGTAGTCGGGATCGAACCCGGGCCTCAGGCACTGCAAGCGCTATAAGGCAGCAACTCCACCACTGCGCCACTGTAGGGCCCAAGTTTATCTCGAGTAACATTGACTGGGTGAAGAGTTCTGTCCAAACCCACCAAATGCTCAATGAGTTTATAATGAATTCCTTCCATGGAGGCCATCTTGGTTCACAAGCGAGTTCCCAGCAATATCAGCTGTGGTCTTGAAACTGGTGTGTTCTGCTTGGAGTGAAGATTGCAAGGTGAGCCTGGCATTGCCCTGATTCAGATTGTTAAGTAACGTCCTAAGAGCTGCAAGAGGAAGCCTGTCTGGGGAAATTGGGAGGTGGGAAATGGGCGGTGTGGGATGGAGGATTGGAGTTGACTGTTGTCAGTATTTTTACTGCGTATGATAACACTGGTTCAGTCAGTGATTGCAGGGGGTAAGTGATTATAGAATGGAATCCAATCACTTAGAATGGGAAAAGCTTGAGAGATTAGGAGTTAGCCAGTCTATTCCAACACATTCAAGAAATGGTAAAGATATACTTAGTTCTTCAACGATGAGTAGCACCTTGGCCTCTCCCTCTTCTCCCCTCTCCCATCAGGCACAAGGTATAGAAGTATGAAAACGCACACAACCAGTTTCAGCTACAGTTTGTTCACCAGCAATTATCTGGCAACTGAACCATCCTACCACAAATAGAGAGCAGTCTTAACTACTATATACCTTATTGGAGATCCTCGGACTACCTTTAATCAGACTTTACTGACTTTATCGTGCACTAAATGTTAATCATGTTATTCCCTCTTATCGTGTATCTGTACACTGTGGATGTCTCGATTGTAATCATGTATTGCCTTTCCGCTGACTGGTTAGCACGCAACAAAAGCTTTTCACTGTATATCAGTACATGTGACAATAAACTAAACTCAAACTCAGTAGCAATCCCTAGCAGCCAGATATGAATTGTTAGCTAGATACAAGGACCTGACGATGCTGGTATATAAAAGAAAACAGAGTGTTGCAGTAGGTCAGAGGGTCAGGCAGCATCTCAGAAGAAGGTCATAAGGTCACAAGTGATAGGAGTAGAATTAGGCCATTTGGCCCATCTGGTCTACTCCGCCATTCAATCATGGCTGATCTATCTCTCCCTCCTAACCCCATTCTCCTGCCTTCTCCCCATGACCTCTGGCACCTGTACTAATCTATCTATCCATCTCTGCCTTAAAAATATCCACTAATGTGGTCTCTACAGCATTCTGTCGCAAAGAATTCCACAGATTCACCACCCTCTGACTAAATACGTTTCTCCTCATCTCCTTCCTAAAAGAATGACCTTTAATAGTAAGATTAAACGAGAACTTACCAGTTTGAAGTTTGATCTGTATTTTATGAGGAGTTACGATGAGGGATTACGTGAAGAACCCTGCCACGACGCATACGTGTCAATCTTCAAAGCAGCGGTGTGAAATCACAGATAACTGTAATGACTAAACATAGTAAGATTAGAGAAGAGATACCAGTTAAGTATATGATCAAGGGTGGGAGCGGAGGGCACGTAATCCCTCATCGTAACTCCTCATAAAATACAGATCAAACTTCAAACTGGTAAGTTCTCGTTTAATCTTACTATTTTACTTTGGAGTCACGTGAGTGACTACGTGAAGATTTTAAAGCTCTGTGATTTCATGCCGTGGAAACGAGTCCATGCATCACGTCTGCCTGGATGACTGTAGGAGGAATTGTGTTAATGATTTGGACATGAATTCGACATTGAAATCATAAAATTTATTAACACAAATTTATAACCCCTTTTATGGGTTTAAATTAATTTACAGAACTTAAAATTGTTTCTGCAAACATTCCAGGTTTCATTACTGGTTTATTGTAAAATAATTGGAATGTTTTTTCCCCCAGACCATCCTGCTGCCCCAGATTTGGTCCATTGGTACATCCAACTGTATCGCTGCCGATGTAGCTGCAGCCCTGGTGGAATGAGATTTAAAAATATTAGTATCCACCCCAGCCTGTGTTAGCACCTGTTTCAGCCATCTTGAGAAGGTCTGGACCGTCACTCTTTGTGTGGTTGCTAGTGGCTGACCAAAAGTGCCTTCTCATTGCCTCTTAGGATTTTAGTTTTCTCCATGTATAACGACAGATGTCTTACTATACACAGACGGTCATCTGTTGGGTATGACCTAAATTGTATATTGAGGCCTGCTGATCCCTGTCTGTTCTGCTTACTAACTCATAGATATGAAACGTAATATTTTCTGTTGAGGAAGTCATGTTGTCCAGTCTTAGTTTATGCAGTGACTGTACCCTCTGTGCCATGACCAATGCCATTAGCATGACTGTTTTTAATGTCAGTCTGTGTAGGGACAGAGCTGTTGCTGGAGACCAATTCCTGAGCATCTTCAGGATAATACTTACATCCCATATTTGGGAGTACCTGGTTCTTGGGGGATTAGTATTAAAAATTCCCCTCATAAATTTTGTTACCAGTGGGTGAGTCCCAACAGAGTAACGCCCTGTCCCCTGCCATAGGTAAGTCGATAGGGCACTTCTGGCGCAGTTGATGGCACTGTAACTGAGCCCCTCATCATAGTGGAGGCCTGCCAGATATTCCAGAACAGACGGGATGTTCATGTCTCTGTAGGTGATGTTGTTATTATGGCAGTTCATCGC
Organism: Amblyraja radiata; assembly: GCF_010909765.2. Lineage (NCBI taxonomy): Eukaryota > Metazoa > Chordata > Chondrichthyes > Rajiformes > Rajidae > Amblyraja > Amblyraja radiata. The sequence continues at coordinate 51,983,800 of NC_045966.1, forward strand.
CCACTTCCTGATATAGACCAGATACTGTTTTTTGGTTGACTGTCTTTGGACCGCCGAGATCATGTTCACTGTTCGGTCCGTCAGTCCCAGTTGTAGTAGAGGTGTTTTTAAACTCTACAAATTAATAAGTTCAAATGTTTATGGCGTGGGTGGCTATCCCTTGTTACGGGATGTAGCAATAAATCTGGTCTAGGTGGGATGGTGATACATTGATTGATTGATTGATTGATTGATTGATTGATTGATTGATTGATTGATTGATTCTTTTAATGACCACACAGCCAGGCTGGTGGAATTTGTTATGCCAATGCAGCACATAAAAAAAGAGTACAAACATGACAATACTAAAGAACTTTAACATGAAAACATCCCCCCACAATGGTTCCCCTTATGAGGGAAGGCACAGAGTCCAGTCCCCAACCCCAGTTCCCCCATAGTCGGGCCTATTGAGGCCTCCACAGTTGCCTCTACGGAGGCCCGATGTTCCAGGCCGTTCTTGCCGGGTGATGTTGTTCCGGCGTCGGGAGAACCCTGGAAACGGCCGCCTCCTTACTCGAGACCGTGGCTTCCGGAGCCGACAAGGCCGCGCCGAATGGAGCTCAGCTGGCAATCTCATCGAGAGATCCCAGGCTCCCGATGGAAAGTTCAGCGCCGCCGCCCGCAGCCGCTCCACAGACCCGCAGCTCCGCAACGGACCCAGCTCACCGGAGTTCCAGCTCAGCGACCCAGGCAGGGCACCGCCCGCCCCGCAATGGCGCTCCAGCGCTGCACTGCTGTCCTCAGACCCACAGCTCCGCCGATGCCGGAGCCGCCGATGCCGCTGCCGATGCCGCCGCCGATGCCGGTGCCGCCGCCGCCAATGCCGATGCCGAGGTTCTGGGCGGTCCCCTCAGGAAACGCCGCTCCAGGCCCGCTGTTAGGCCGCGAGGACGGGTCGAGAGTGCAGCTTGGAGAAAAGCTGCATCACCGACCAGGTAGGGACCCTGAAAATTAGTTTCCCCCTTCCCCCCCCTCCCCCACACATAAAAAAGCTAGAACTCCTAAAACAAAACACTAAACTAACTAAAAATAAGAAAAAAAAAGATGAAAGGACAGGACAGCTGCTGGCTGGGCAACCGTGCACAGGACAGCGCCCCCTAAAATATCATGTTTAATACCACTGGGAACCATGGTTGAGGAGGCCAATCAGGTACTACCAATACCAGACGCAGAGTCTTGTTGTATTTTCCTTAATACCCGACTGATGAGGCAGGAAGGAGGGAATGCATAAATAAACAATTTCCCCCCCAATGCAGCGAAAATGCATCTGTCGCCGCTGCGTCAGGGTCTGGTTCCCATGAAACATCATTTGATAACTGGTGGTTAAGTCTGGATGCGAATAGATCGATATCTGGTGTTCCATATTTTGCTGTAATATCAGCAAATACTTTTTTATTCAACATCCATTCGGTGTTTTCATTAAATTTTCATGACCTGGTGTCTGCCACTAAATTTAGTCTTCCTGGTAGGTAAGTGGCTGATATCCAAATATCTCTCTGGAATACACCATTGCCAAATTGTATTAGCCAGATTGTCACATGATGTCGATTTGTTTCCACCCATGTGGTTATGTATGCTACCACGGTGGTATTGTCTATCTGTAGTCTAACATGCTGGTGATATGATCCAGTACAATATGACTTTAGGCCATGGAATGCACCCAACATTTCCAGGTAGTTTATGCCCAGTGTGAGTAATAATGATGCCTCCTGAGCAGTCCATCTACCTCCACAGTTGGTGATGGTATTGGTGGCTCCCCACCCAAGTGCACTGGCATCAGTTTGTAGTACCATGGAAGGGTTACTGACAATGATTGGATTGGAACAAAGCCAGATGTTATCTATCCACCATTTTATTTCATTTTAGCTTGATTGGTAGTTTCATAGGTCTGTCAAAGTGAACTGCATTAATTTAGAGTGCTAGTATTTTTGCTCTCTGTATGTTTGGTAATGTAGAGGTCTAAATTGTGTGGCTGGAAAGGCAGCCACCATTTGCCAATTACTTTTGCTACCAATCTGATGGATGGTTTGCTGATGTCAATGAGGTTATGCAAGCCTCTATTAAATCTCTAGCCTTTCCCTTAGGCAGAGTCACCGACATGTGAACTGAGTCAATGGTGAAACCCCCAAATAGTCCATAGTAGTGGAAGGCGTTAGTTTAGATTTAACTGGATGGATAATAAATCCCAGTTTTTCAAATAACTGTTTTGTGGCTGTTACAGTTTGTTTGGCCAATTCCAAAGTTTTGCCCACAATGAGTATGTCATCTAAATATGCCATGACCATGTGTTTACGTTTCCGTAGAAACGCTAGGGCTGGTTTCAAAATTTTTGTGAACAGCCTGGGGCTGATGACCCATTTGGTAGTGCTTTATACTGCCAGAGTTGCCCATCCAGTTGAATTTTAAGTAACATCTGTGGTTACCTCGTATAGGCACTGAATAGTAAGCATCTTTTAAATCAATGCTGGCCATGAAGTAACCTTTGGAAATTAATTGTTTAGCAGTAACAAAGGTATCCATTTTGTCAAATCTATGGTGATGCGACAACCACCATCTTTTTTGTTTTTGATAAATATATTGGACACGAATTCTAATGGTTCGTGTTGAGTTTTCTCAATTACACCTTTTATGTAAAGCCGCTCCAGTTCAGCTTGCGCTTTTGATTTTCCTTTATCAGGAGGCATGAACATTCGGTTCGGTATATGTTGAACTGGAGGGCTGTACTTGTGTATAAACTCTATTGTATATCCCTGGATACTGCTTAAGATGTAAGTATCGGTTGTTAACATGCTCCATGCATTCAGAAGAGAGTGTAGTCTCCCCCCCCCCCAACCTCCATGCTCCCTGTATTTTGTAGGGAACCAGACCCACCTACCTCCATAGTTACCAGTGGCAGGTTTACTTCTTTTTGTAGGTTCTTCGCTGCTGTTGTTGCGTTGGTGTCTGGATTTTCGGTTTGGTTGGCGTTGGAGGTTCCCGCATCTTCCAAGAAGGCCGGCCTGGGCCATGGCCTAAAAGACTCATGTTTTGAATACCGGGCCTTCGAGCTTTCACCAGTTCTGCTGGTGGGTGCGTAGGGTGCTGTCTTTGGCTGTAGTGTTTGTTGGAGTCCATTTTATTAGTCCAGTAGGTTCTCTTGTTCCTGCACCCCTTGCACACTTGTCTTTTCTTCTGCGGACCCCTCTTCCAGGTCAGCCCAGAACTGACCCGCAGTGCTCCCCTCTGATGAGGTAGAAGCACTGTGCAGCCCTTCAAGAGGTACTGCTGTGGGTTTATCATAGGGCCCACAGTGACCCGACTCCATCTCCCGGAGTCTGTCACATGGAGCAAATGCTCCACACACCGCTCCATCCGGCTCCAGTGCTCTCGGTCGCTGGCCGCCCGCGGTTGTTCAAAGTCGGACTCCTCTGAGTCCACGACCTTGTTTGTTTTTGTGTCTAGCCTTTCAGCCCGGCTGCGTGGATCTGGCCAGTGCGGAGGCGACATCGGGCACAGCTGATCCCACTATCGATGATCCGAGTGCCGCTGGCTTCTGCTGGCTGCCCGCTGCTCCGCGGTCCTCCCTCACCAGCTTTGTCCTTACTGCCCTGCCGTGGAGTGGATCTGGCCGGTGCGGAGGCGACATCGGGCACAGCTGATCCCATCTAGCCCACCAGCTTTGTCGCAGCCCGTTGGTTTCTCCACCTGTAATTAGCATGGAAAAACACAAAAAAGACCGCAGCTCTTACCTGCAGGTCCAGGTTAAAATTGTTGCTACGGGGGAACGTCGTTCCACCCCGTCTCCTGCCGTTTTCGACTTGTCCAGAAAGTCGATGGCCCCATTTGAATAGTCTCCCGCCCGGCCGTGGTGTTCTGGCTGGCGCGGGACCAAAGGTCGGCACAGCTGATCCCTTACGGGGCTTGTGCCTTCAGCTGCTGCTGGCTCCCGCAACTTTGCGGTCCTCCCCAGCCAGCTTCACTCGCAGCACTTGTGGACACTATTTTGTCCAGCTTCCCCCTCTGTGTAAAAACAGCGCGGGGACAAAAACTACCGCAGAGTAAATTTCTTACCTGCAGGTCGCGGTTTCAAACTTACCGCTGCGGGGGAACGCTCCCCCCGCCTGACGTTTCGCAAGCGTGAAAGCGATATGACACGCATGCGTCGTGGCGGGGTTCTTCACGTAGTCACTCACGTGACTCCGAAGTAAAATTCTGAGGCTATGACCTCTTGTCCTAGTGGAAACATCCTATCCACATCAACTCTATCCAAGCCTTTCACTATTCTCTTTGTTTCAATGAGGTTCCCCACTTAATCTTCTCAACTCCAGCGAGTACAGGCCCAGTGCCGACAAATGCTCATCATATGTTAACCTACTAATTCCTGGGATCATTCTTGTAAACCTCCTCTGGACCCTCTCCAGAACCAGCACATCCTTCCTCAGATATGGTGCCCAAAATTGCTCACAATATTCCAAATGCGGCCTTACAAGTGCCTTATAGAGCCTCAACATTACATCCCTGTTTTTGTATACAGGCCCTCTTGAAATAAATGCAAGCATTGAGTTTGTTTACTTTTCTACCGATTCGACTTACAGATTAACTCTTTGGGAATACTGCACCAGCACTCCTATGTCACTTTCCACCTCCGATTTCTGGATTCTCTCCCCATTTAGAAAATAGTCTACGCCTTTATTCCTACTACTAAAATGCATGACTCCACACTTTGCTACACTATATTCCATCTGCCACTTCTCTGCCCACTCTCCCAACCTGTCCAAGTCGTCCAAGTCCCTGGTTTCTCTACACTACCTGCCCTTCCACCTATTTTTGTATCATCTGCAAATTTTGCCACAAAGCCTTCAATCCCCACGTCCAAATCATTATACAACATGAAGAGTACCAGTGTTCCAGCACTGACCCTTGCGGAACTCCTCTAGTCACTGGCAGCCAAACAGAAAAAGCCCCCTTTATTGCCACTTTGTTTTCTGCCATCCATACTAGTATCTGTCCTTTGATACTGTGGGCTCTCATCTTCCTTATCAGCCTCACGTGTGGCACCTTATCAAAAGCTTTCTGAAAATCTAAGTAAACAACATCTACTGACTCTCCTTTGTCTGTCCTGCTATTTACTCCTTTAAAGAATTCCAGAATTTTTTTCTGACAAGACCTCCCCTTCACAAAGCCACGCTGACTTTGGCCTATTTTATCGTGAACGTCTAAATACTCTGTTACATCACATATAATGGACTTTGTGGAATTCTCTGCCTCAGAGGACGGCGGAGGCAGGTTCTCTGGATGCTTCCAAGAGAGAGCTAGATAGGGCTCTTAAAAATAGCAGAGTCAGGGGATTTGGGGAGAAGGCAGGAACAGGGTACTGATTTGGGATGATCAGCCATGATCACATTGAATGGCGGTGCTGCCTTGAAGGGTCAAATTGCCTACTCCTGCACCTATTGTCTATCGTCTATTGTCTATTGACTCTAAAATCCTACCAACCACCGGTTAGACTATCTGGCTTATAATTCCCACTATTCTACTTTGCTCCCTTCTTGTGCAGCGGGGTAATATTGGCAATTTTCCAAGCACTGGGACCTCTCCTGTCTCTAGCGATTCTTGAAATATCACTGTCAATGCCTCCACAATCTCTAAAGCCACTTATTTCAGAACCCTGGGGTGCAGTCCATCCAGCCCAGGTGATTTATCCACCTTCAGCCCTTTCAGCTTCCCAAGCAACTTTTCCCTAGTAATAGCCACTCCACTAACTTCCAACCCCTGACTCTCTTGAATTTCAGCCACGTTGTTGGTGTCTTCCATTGTGAAGACTGATGCAAAATAGTTATTCAACTCCTCTGCCATTTCTTTATTCCCCATTATCGTGGCAGGCGAGCCTAAGCAGCTGCGGCTCGACTTGAAATCAGTTTGTCTTTTTTCTTTTTGTCTTTTTTTTTGTCTTGTTAGGGGTATGTTTTTGGTTTATTTTTAGTTGTGTATATGTGGGAAACTTTTTTAATCTCTTCCTTGAATGGGGACGCAACCTTTTCCTTGTCATGTCTCCGTTTCACTGGGGCCTAGCATCATGGAACTGGTGGCCACCAACTGGAATCGATTTGATGGCTCCGGTCGCAGAGCCTGTGGACTTACCATCATGGAGCTGGCTGACCTCGGAAGCTGTGATGGCGCTGTGGCTGTGACCCGACTTCAGAGCTTCGGAGGCTTCGGCCGCAGGCCCTGTGGACGTTAACATCGGGAGCTCGCAGGTCCCTGGTGGGAGACCGATTTTCAGGAGCTCCCGCATGGCAACTTCACCCGCCCCGAATCGCGGGGTTTGAATCGGCCCGTCGCAGGGCTTTTCATCGCCCCGCGTGGCTTAATCGGTTGCGGGACTTACCATCGCCCGCCGGGGGCTTTAACATCAAGAGCCTCGATCACCTTGACGCTGCAGTTTGACTGCCTGACTGCGGGAGAAGAACAGGGGAAGAGATAAGACTTTTGCCTTCCTTCACAGTGAGGAGGTGTTTAGAGATTCACTGTGATGGATGTTTGTGTGAAGCTGTGTAAATTGTGTGTTTTATTTTACTGTTATGACTGCTGGGAACAAAATTTCGTTCAAACTTTTGTTTGTTTGAATGTCAATACAAAAGGCATTCTATTCTATTATCACTTCTCCTGCATCATTCTCCAGTGGCCCAAGGAGAGTCTTTTGATAAGCAGATCTTTGGACAAAGGCCGGAGGGAAAAAGATGAAGTGTGCGAGACAAAAGGATTGATGAGTTGTGAATTGTGAAGCATGGGGAAGGAATGTCGATGGAAGGGGAGGGGGAGGGGGCTGAAGAAGAGGGGACATGAATTGTTTCCTGACCTGCTGAATGAATACAGCATGATATAACAACATTCCCCATCTTTAACATACCTTGGATGGGATCACTTATTGTTTAATGTATCTTCATCTGGTAATTTGTCTGATTCAATCCATCTGCAGCAGTTTGTCAAGTGAAGCATTTTTTTGCTTCCTGTGGTATCAATGTTGTGAGCATTGTTACAAAATCTGTAAAAGATTTAGCGTTGCATTGTACCATGCCTTGTAATGAACTAAATCCAGCAATATTTTCAGGTTTTCTGACAAGCCAACATTAATGCATCCTTCATTTCTCCGCAGCTGCTTCTTTAAGACCGTTGAGCATAAAGCATCGGATCTTGAGGATGGCACAGTGTCACAGGGGATGGCACGGTGGCACAGCAGTAGAGTTGCTACCTTACAGTGCCAGAGACCCGGATTCGATCCTGAATACGGGTGCAGTCTGTACAGAGTTTGTACGTTCTGCAAGTGACCATGTGGGTTTTCTCCAGGTGCTCAGATATTATCCCACATTCCAAAGACATGCAGGTCTGTAGGTTAAATGTGTAAAAAGGAACTGCAGATGCTGGTTTAAACCAAAGCTAGACACAAAAAGCTGGGACCCTTCTTCTCAACCCGAAACGTCACCCATTCCTTCTCCCCAGAGATGCTGCCTGTCCCGCTGAGTTACTCCAGCTTTTTGTCTTCAGGTCTGTAGGTTAATTGGCTTCTGTAAATTGTCGCTAGTGTGTAGCATAAAACTAGTGATGGGTGTTCATTGGGGGGCGTGAACCCGTTGGGCCAGAGAGCAAGTTTCCACGCTGTATCTCTAAACTAGACTAAACTGGATCCATCAGCTTTTATCCCCGTTAGTATGTCTTGTGCTTTTTGTAGTGATAGAGATTGTTTTATGTTCCAACCTCCTTTGATGATCCATTATTTTCTGGATGATTTTAGTGTCTTCAACCATGAAGACTCCAACAGATCAATGGTGGATGCGATCTCTCTGGCTCTCCACTCCGCTCTAGACCACTTAGTCAGCAAAAACTCAAACGTCAGGCTGTTATTCATTGATTACAGCTCGGCATTTAATACAATCATCCCCTCCAAGCTGGTTACCAAGCTCTCAGATCTGGGTCTCTGAGCATCCCTCTGCAATTGGATCCTTGACTTCCTCATCCACATACCTCAGACTGTTTGTATTGGTGGAAATGTGTCAGCCTTGATAACAATCCTCACGGGAGCACCTCAAGCTGCGTGCTCGGCCCCCAGCACTCACTCCATACTCATGACTGCGTAGCCGGTCACAGTGCAAAGTCCATCATCAGGTTCGCTGACGACACAACTGTTGTGGGACGTATCACTGATGGGGCCGAGTCAGAGTATAGAAGAAAGATCGACCGACTGACCAAATGGTGCCAGCACAATAACCTGGCCCTCAACACCAACGGAACCAAGGAAGTGATTGTGGACTTTGTAAGGGGTAGGATGGGGACCCACAGTCCTGTTTATATCAACGGGTCGATGGTGGATAGGGTCAAGAGCTTCAAATTCATGGGCGTGCATATTTCTGAAGATCTCTCCTGGTCCGTGAACACTGATGCAATTATACAGAAAGCAGATCAGCGCCTCTACTTCATGAGAAGATTACGGAGAGTCGGTATGTCAAGAAGGACTCTCTCTAACTTCTACAGATGCACAGTAGAGAGCATGCTGAACGGTTGCATCGTGGCTTGGTTCGGCAACTTGAGTGCCCAGGAGCAGAAAAGACTACAAAAAGTAGTAAACACTGCCCAGTCCATCATCGGCTCTGACCTCCCTACCATCGAGGGGCTCTATCGCAGTCGCTGCCTCAAAAAGGCTGGCAGCATCATCAAGGACCCACACCATCCTGGCCACACACTCATCTCCCTGCTACCTTCAGGTAGAAGGTACAGGAGCCTGAGGACTGCAACATCCAGGTTCGGGAATAGCTACTTCCCCACAGCCATCAGGCTATTAAACTCAACTGAAACAAAACCCTGAACATTAATAGACCATTATCTGTTTATTTGCACTTTATCTGTTTATTTATTCATGTGCGTATATATTTATATAATGATGGATGGGATTTATATAGCGCCTTTCTAGAATACTCAAGGCGCTTTACATCGCATTATTCATACATTCCTCAGTCACACTCGGTGGTGGTGAGCTACTTCTGTAGCCACAGCTCCCCTGGGGCAGACTGACAGAAGCGTGGCTGCTAATCTGCGCCTACGGCCCCTCCTACCACCACCAATCACTCACACACATTCACACACAGGCAAAGGTGGGTGAAGTGTCTTGCCCAAGGACACAACGACAGTATGCACTCCAAGCGGGATTCGAACCGGCTACCGAAGATCTCGGAGAAAACCCATGCGGTCACGGGGAGAACGTACAAACTCCGTACAGACAACACCTGTAGTCAGGATCAAACCCGGGTCTCTGGTGCTGCAAGTGCTGTAAGGCAGCAACACTGCCGCTGTGCCACCATGTCACCCCAGTTCTTTGTCTGGTGAATCATTTATTTTTGTTTCCTGCAGTGTTAGAAACATAGAAAATAGATGCAGGAAGATGCCATTTGGCCCATCGAGCTTGCACCATGGGCATTAGTCCCACCTGCAGCAAATATCCCTCTAAACCTGTCCTATCCATCTACCAGTCCAAATGTTTCTTAAAAGTTGGGATAGTACCTGCCTCAACTACATCCTCAGACAGCTCATTCCATAAACCCACCACCATTTGTGTGAAAAGGTTATCCCTCATGTTCCTATTAAATCTTTCCCCCCCTCATCTTAAACCTCTGTCCTTGGGTTCTCGATTCCCCTACTTAGCGACTCTGTGTGTTTACCCGATCTATTCCTTTAATGATTTTGTAAGGACTGCACTGGTTCTTAATCCCAGGTCCCTGCCCAGGAGCATTGTAATCCATACCGTGCAGAGTTGCTGCTGCAAGTCTCTTCCATATCCTTCCTTGCTGCCAATCTCGCAGGATTAGCTGCAACTCCACACTGCAATGTTGCTACTGGTTGAAAAGTGAACATGGCCACCAATATCTTTGGCTCACAGGGAACATCCACTTTCCAGGAAGCCTTTATGCTGACTGCATTCTTTGTTAATCTCTGCTGTGTGAGGATTCCTCTTTTATGTAGTGCCAGGAACATTAGGAATCTCTAAATGACGGGTGAACTCTTTATTTCAGTCTTTGACCTTCATTTTGCATGTGCACATGTTATATCACATATTTACATACAACATAGCAACTACCAACACCTTACCAAACCTTGTGAAATAAACTGCTGAATGGTTTAAGTCTAATTCTGTTCAGCTTTTCATAAGGGTGTACATGAATATTCAGAGAACAAAGGTTCTATTGTTACATCCATAGGTCAGGCATAAAGGCATAAATGTATGAATATCCTTCTGACCCTTAAATACTTTACTGTACACTTAAATATGAAAGAGTCTAAAAAGAAGCAATTTGTCTGAAGAAGTGTCCCGACTGGAAACCCATCTCTGTGTCTTCCAGGGATGCTGCATGACCCGCTGAATTACTCCAGCATTTTGTGTCTTAATATGTAGGCTCGGAAGCCACAAAGAAACGATGGAAAGATCAGTTTTGACGATCATGGTCACCATGGAAATCATGGCGATAATAGATACAGGAGTGTGGAGGCTGAAAATGAACAGAAAAGACTCAATGTTTTGGATTGCTTAGTTTTATTCCAGTTGCATATTTATTTCTTATTCGTCATTTGTGCACAGAGAGTTTATTCCTATGCTCATCAAGGTGAACACTGACAATAAATTGGATTAATACATTTTTGCACACAGCGTGAGCATTGAAACTCCCACACCAGACTCAGTAAAAAGCAGAGACTCAACACACTGTAACAGCTGTTCTCTGAAGCAAAACGAAACACACTGCGAGAGGAACCCAACAGCTCAGGCAGTATCTGTGGAAGCAGAGGATAGATATAATAGATTAGGGAGGGGGAAGGGTGGAGCTGCTAGACAGTGGCTGGTGGGTATAGTCCTACTTGGGCATCATTTGCGCGTCATGCAGATGGCGCGCAAAGATTTTGTACATCCCAAAATCCTGGGGCGCCACGTGCGACAGTGCGTCACTGCCTACGTCACCACGCACCATGCGGGAGTAATGCGCACCATGCACGCAACACGTGCGTCGTGACACGTAAATAATGTAGCGTAAATTACACGCAAATGAAGCCCAAGTGGGACAGACCGTTAAGAGGTAGCAACAGATAGGAAGAGATAAAAGGGGACAGATACAAGCAGGTGAGGGTGGGGAGGGGGAAGGATGGAGGTAGAGACACAGGCTGGATGGTGAAAGGCGGAGACATAAGAAGCTGCCGAGGCATGAATCTGATAAGTAAGGAAGGTGATAGGTGCACCAGATAAGGGAGAGATGATGGGCCGATGAGGAGATACAAAGACTATTAGGTTAAGTGTGCGGGTCGTAGGCAGGTGGAGCTAGGTTGTTGAGGGGAACAAAGTGAGGTAATACGGTTTACAAATCTTTTTGTGTAAACCAGCATCTGCAGTTTCTTGTTTCTACACTTTGACTGCTCCACTTCGAAATCTTCTCAAGGTATGCAGAGTCTGAATAAAGGCCCCGACCTGAAACGTCGCCTTTCCATGTTCTCCAGAGATGCTGCCTGAAATGCTGAGTTACTCAGACACTTTGTGACCTAATTGAGTTTAAAGGTGGTTGGTTGGTCTAGCTCACTCTGTGGAGAAATTGGAGTATCAGCCACACCACTGGAATACCTACCGTGCCCTTGTATTCATTTATCATTTAACATTTTCATCCTTTGTCGTGATCTACTTGACACGATCAAGCTTCCCCATTAAATCACTCCATGATAAAGTACTGCCAGAGATAATATAAATTTATATTTAGAAGTCTGTATGCAAATTTCTAATTAATAATTATTAATTAAAAATCTCCACACACATTTCAACAACATTTCCTGATGACACATGACCTGCCTCTGAAACTGTATTACAATTACCTTTCCAAGCACCAAAGACTTCATTTTACCACAAAGCTTAACTTCTTTATCCGTTAACTGTGACATGGATTTTTTTTAATTACAAGCCAGAAGATAGCAATAGTCACCCTGGGATTCAAGGGATGGTGGCAAACTCTTGTGGTGTCACTTCCAATTTAGCGGGAGGATGTTCTAAACCAATCTCACGACATTTACTCCACAGTTCAATTGTATATTTTTCTAAACACACAGTGGCGCAGCAGTAGAGTTGCTGCCTTAACGGCCTGTCCCGCTGCGGGGACCTAATTTGCGAGTTTCGAAGAGTTTAGGAAAGTTTAAAAAAGTGTAATGTTCTTGTTGTATCGCCGAAGTAGAACACTATCTATGACTACCTTCAACTATCTACTATTACCTTCGACCTCCTTTGATTACCTTTGTTTGCCTTCGATCACCTACGAATAACATACCGACCTACTACGACCTACTTCGACTAAACCTACGAGTAAAAAATATATTGATTTTTTCCATGCCGACCAATTTTCACTCACGGACAATTTTCAGCATGCTAAAAAATACTCCTCGACCAAACTGAGGCCTCGAGTATGCGGGAACCTCTCTCGAGCATGAAGGAAAGTTACATAGACCTCCTAGGACCATGTGTCGACCATGCTGCGAGTTTGAGTCGAGCGCAAACTCTTCTAAACTCGCAAATTAGGTCCCCACAGTGGGACAGGCCCTTTACAGGGCCAGAGACCTGGGTTTGATCCTGACTACAGGTGGATGGGAGTTTGTACATTCTCTCCGTGACCTGCGTGGTTTTTTCTCCGGGATCTCCGGTTTACTCCCACACTCCAAAGACATGCAGGTTTGTAGGTTAATTGGCTTGGTAAATTGTAAATTGTTCCTAGTGTAGCGATGTTACAAAACTTACCTTCAGCGGTGCTGCAGTTCTGCCACTGGCCGTGTGCGCGCCTTTGAGGGGGGGGGGGGCTGGATTAAAATCCAGTTTGCTACTGCCTGTCGGAGAGGGATTTCCTCAGGCTGCTAGCTGCCAAAGAATAATCAATCGGTTCCTGTTTTTTTTTTAATCGCGAGACAATTTAATAATTTGATTAAAGTAAAAAGCGACTTCTAACGACCTCAACGCCTACAACGTGATGGATCGCAAGAACGGGACAAAACAAAGGGTAAGTTGTGTATTTTACATATAAACCTGCTTCTTGGGATGACTTTAATCTAATTTTACGTTGCAAAAATGTGATTTGGGCCCCATACGAACCGGCAGTGTTTTTCCTGCAGATATGGAGTTCAAATTCAACGTTCCAATCGATTGCGTTCCAGAAAAACCCACTCGCAAGATGATTAAAATGCTCTTTTATTTGGAAAATCATGTCATAAGAGCATCTAAATTGTCTACGTTTTATGTTATTGTCTATCCATAGTCAATATTTTTATACTAAATATCAGTTTTAGTCCCATGTATCGTGCAAAAATATAAAAATTTTGATTATATTGAGTGGATGTTTTTAGATTAATTTATGGGAATTAAACATTAAATCCCTTCCATCTGGCATGTAAATTCATCACAATGAGATTTAAAAATCATGTTATATTGTGAATTCTTGTGTGACTGGGATTAGTTTGTTATTTGGAAACTTAAGGCTATTTAAAAAAAATATCCTTTTCTTAAGAAATGGAACCTACAGGACATTCTTAATGGGAAAGTAGTGGGCAGAAAGGCATGTCATGTGTGGTTTGAACAGCAAAAACTTGTAGTTTACAATGCCAAAATTGAAAAGTTGAGGAAAAACAAGGTGCACAGAGTTGCTTATTGGTTACAATCTGAGGAGTATGATGATGCTACTGATTATGATATTCCAATGTACCAGCTAGCAACTGATCTTCTCCATAAAGACTTGGTCTATTGCTAGAAATTGTAATTTATTTACCTATCTGTTACGGACTTACAGCATATAACACAATAATATTAAAGTTCTGATCTTGAGAATATCACATTTTTGAATTTTCAAGGCAGTCTAGGTGTTTATTACTATTTCCGTCACCACGGTCAATTTTGTAATTAACTACAATTAGGTAATTAACTAATTATATGCTTTAATTTCAGGTCATCCAAGTAAGATGTTTTATATTTGTTTCAGAATGCTTCAATCTATAATAACTGAAAATGTCATTCAGTTCTCTTGATTTTTAAGAAAGTTATGGGCTTTTGACTGTCCTCGATCACAGCTTTTGTGTTAAGTCAATGCAAAAGCAATGCAAGATGCTAATTTCCGAGTATGAGAATGGCCATAACTTTTTTTATACTGAAGATATGAAAGTGAATTAGGTGACCAATTAAACTTCTTTTTATGTTTTATCTGATGGGATAGATTGCAGACTTGATTTTTAAAATCTCAAAATGTTGCAACATTGCTACCTAGTGCGTGTAGGTAATTGTTAGTGCAGGGATCGCTGGTCGGCACAGACTCGGTGGGCCTGTTTCTGCGCTGTATCTCTAAACTAAACTAAACTAACATTGGTTTCACTCGTGAATGCCATAATGTTTGGTTCCCTAACTGGCTAATTGCAGTGGGGGATAGACACACAAAGCTGGAGTAACTCAGCGGGACAGGCAGCATCTCTGGAGAGAAGGAATGGGTGACGTTTTGGGTCAAGACCCTTCTTCAGACCAGATCAGCAGTGGGGGGGTCTTATTATGGGAGAGAAGCCAGGAAGTCCAATCAAAGTCTTAGTTGGGGTGGAATTTGTTAAGTGTGTTCAGGAAGGTTTCCTCAGGCAATACGTGGAGGGCCGTCCAAGAGTCATAGACTTCAACTCAACTTGCCCATGCCAACCACCATGTCCCATCCACACTAGTCCCACCTGCCTGCATTTGGCTCATATCCCTTTAAACTATACTATCTACTGTATGTACCTGTCCGAATGTTTCATAAATGTTGTGATAGTACCGACCTTAACTATAGTGCCTCTTCTGGCAGCTCGTCCTATATACCTACCACTCTCTGAGTAAAAATGATGCCCCTCAGGATCTTTTTAATTCTTCCCACCCTCACCATAAAGTGTGTTCAGGTATGTTTCCTCAGGTAATACCATGGAGGGCTTCCAAGAGTTGACTCCCCTAATCTGGTTGAAAGACTGCATTTACTCTATCTATTCCTCTCATGATCTTATACTCCTCTATGAGATCACCCCTCACCCTCCTGCGCTCCAAGGAATAAAGTCCTAGCCTCCCTATAGCTGAGGTCCTTGAGCCTTGACAACATCCTCATAAATCTTTTCTGCACCCTTTTCAGCTTAATAACATCTTTCCTGTAACAGGGTAACCAAGACTGAACACAATACTCTAAATGTGGCCATACTAATGTCTTGTACAACTGTAACATAACCTCCCAACTTCCATACTCAGTATTCTAACTGATGAACGCCAATGTGCATCTTATCTACTTGTGATGCCACTTTCAAGGAACTATGTACCTGCACTCCTACATCCCACTGCTGTACAACACTCCCCAGAGCCTTACCATTCACTGTGTAGGTCCTGCCCTGGTTTGACTTTCCAAAATACAAACCTTGCACTTCTCTATAGAAACACTAACTATTCATCAGCCTACCTGCCCAACTGATCAGGATCCTGTTGCAATTTTTAACAACCATCTTCGTTATTTATAATACCACCCAATTTAGTGTCATCTGCAAACTTACTAATCATCTCTTGTCTGTGCTCATCCAAATCATTGATATAGATGACAAACAGCAATGGGCCCAGCACCAAAATCCTGAGGCACACTGCTAATCACAGGCCTCCAGTCCAAAAAAAAACTTTTACCGTCACCCTCTGCTTCCTTAAGCGAGTCAATTTTCTATCCATTCAGCTATCTCTCCTTGGCTCCCATGCAATCAAACCTTCCAGAGCAGTCTACCATGTGGAACCTGGTCAAATGCCTAGCTGAAATCCATATATACAATATCTACAGCTCTGTCCTCATCAGCCTTTTTGAGGACAACTTCATAAAAGCTCAATGGGATTTGTGAAACACAATCTCCCATGTACAAACCGTGCCGACCATCTCTAATCATTCCTTGTCCATCAAAATGCAAAATTATCCCTCCAAATATTCCCAGCTTACATTCTGACCACAGATGTTGGACTCACTGCCATATGGTTCCCAAGTTTTTCTCTGCAACTTTTCTTAAATAGAGGCACAATATTTCCCACCCTCTAATCTTCAGGCACCTCACCCGTATTTGATGATCCACACAGTGTCTTTAGATATATCTGATCAGACCCGGGAGTTTTGTCTATCTTCATATGCATTAGGACCTTCAGCACCTCCTTGCACGTAATACTGACTGCCGTCCACACAATTCCATTGACTACCCCAAGTTCCCCGGTCCTCATGTCTTTCTCCACAGTAAAAACAGAGGAGAAATAATTACAAAGGACCTTGCCCATCTCCTGTGACTTCACACAGCGTTGACCGCTTTGATTCCTGAGGGGGCCATTCTCTATCTGGTCACCCTTTTTCCTTTAATGTACATAAAATCTCCTGGGATTATCCCTAATATTATTTGCCAGAGCTATCTCCTGTCCCCTTTTTGCCCTCCTGAGTTCCTTTTTTAGCTTGCTACTCAAGAGAGAGGGGAAAGGTTGACCGAGTGAATTGGGCAGTGTATGTGAATGAAGGGTGAGCTTTTGGGGAGCAGTGACCACAGTTCTATTACCTTAAGGTAGACAAATATGCTGGAGAAACTCAGCGGGTGAGGCAGTACCTATGGAGCGAAGGAAATAGGCAACGTTTTATGGTCATTGAAGGGTTTCAACCCGAAACGTTGCCTATTTCCTTCGCTCCACAGATGCTGCCTCACCTGCTGAGCTTCTCCAGCTTTTTTGTCTACCTTTGATTTTCCAGCATCTGCAGTTCTTTCTTAAACATGGATGAGGACAGGGCAGATTCACTTGTTAAAGTTCTAAATTGGGGTAAGGCCAACTTTGATGGTATTCCACAGGAACTTGCAAACTGGAGTGGGTAATTTGTCGGCAAAGAGAATTCCGAAAAGTGGGATTCTTTTAATAATGAAGGGCAAGGCAGATATGAGTAATGAAACATGGTGATGAAAGAAATTTGAGGCTCTGGTCAGGAAAAAGGAGGCATGGGGGCAGCTGGGATTATGAGTATCCCTGGGGGATTAAGTGTATCCCTGGAGGTTTATAAAGGAATTGAGGAATCTATATAAGAAGTAAATCCAGAGAGCAAGAGGGGGCATGAGAAAGCTCTGGCAGATAAAATTAAGGAGAATCCAAAGAGATTTTATATTAAGGGAAAAAAGGTAACTAGAAAAAGAATAGGGGTCCCCAATATTTCTGCTCTTTTTTTTACTGCAGACAAAGACATGAAGACTGGGCAGCTTGGGAAAGTTAATGGCAATATCATTTTCAGTCCATATTACAGTCAAAGAAGTGCTGGACATCCTAACACATAAGTTAACAGACGGACTAGATTTCAGTCTGTCCGTACCCTATATGCATTGATGATCAACCTCTGTATGAATTGAAAGCAAAAATGAGTTTTATATTGTACTATGGAAGCTAGTACTGTCAAAGTTAACGTTATCAAGAAAGAATAAAAAGAGGAATAATGTATCATTAAAGAAATACCTGCATGGTGCACGGGCACGTCCTATTACTAAAGCTACTGTCTGTGTTAATCCACAAATACCCAGGAGAAATCATGTTAACTGATATCCAGGAAAGTAATGAAATCCCTCTGGATGTTACTGAGGGAATAAAGGAGGATTTGGGCAAATACTTTGAAAAATATGTCACTGAAACAGGCGCCTGCCTGAGGATTTGCAACGGATTAAGAAGCTGCTCATTAAGGCCCACAGTGCGCTCAATACGGTTATCCAGCACACTGGAGAGATCAAGAAGGACATTAAAGAAATTAAGGTGTGATGATATCTGGCATACAAATGTGTAAAATTACCCGTGGATTCAATTTGTGTCACGTATGCTTGTTATACATCTTTGTAAGTTATCTCACAACATGTTTTTCTTTATACCTTTAGGCGACAATGAGAAATTACAAATGTTATTCTATTTGGCAGCATTTGCAGATTAGGAAGACTGGGGCAGCATCTTTATTACGCCTCAAGGCTACCTGGTGATGTATAATTATATGGGTGCCATAGACTGACAACTCCAAGGGGTGGAATGCAATGCAAGGGTTAAACAGGCTGTTCAGCTAAAATGGAGTTGTCTGCTGATAGCACCACATGTCAAGCAGGCAGGCTCTCGCAGAAAAACAACCAGGTTCTCGGGAAGATACTTGGGCTCACTGAAAAGAACCAGTAAATCATGAGGCCACTGATTACGCAGCTACATCGACACATAGTAAGAAGATAAGATAAGCTTTTCTTTCTCACAGACGTTCGCTGCCTGATGAAACAAATAACCTTTGCTTTTAGCTGCAGGAAGAACGGCTAGTTTGAGAAATGTAGTCAACTGTTGTTTGTAGATAAGGGTAGAAGCGGGGACTCACTGAATATGTAAGTGCACGCAGCATGCCAGCTCATTATGCCCGTGGTTCATGAATGGTGACAGGACCCACTACTTAAAAAATCTACAGGCCAGTCTGTTTAAAGGGCCTGTCCCACTGCGGCGACCTAATTCGCGAGTTTAGAAGAGTTTGCCCTCGACTCATACTCGCAGCATGGTCGACACGAGGTCCTGTATTTAGGCTAATACAGGACAGTTGGCAACCCTAGGTCAGAATGGCATGTTTCCATAGACCTGTTTCCTTGCTGTGTGTCGCTCACACTCTATAACTGTAGCTCTGCAATCACATTTACCCGTGGTAACCTTCCACCTCTTTGCTTATCAAGAATCCCTCCACCTCTGTTAGAAATATTCAAAAACGCTGCCTCCACTCATGTAAAGGGTTATAGAGTCATACAGCACAAAAACTTGCCCTTCAGCCCAACTTGTCCATGTCATCCAAAATGCCCCATCTGCACTAGTCCTACCTACCTGCATTTGGCACATATCAAAGGTTCAAAGGTTATTTTATTGGTCACATACACCTAGGTGTAGTGAAATGCTTTGCCAATGCAGCACATAAAGAAAGAATACAGACATAACAGTAATAAAGACATTTAAACATAAAAACATCCCCCCACAATGGTTCCCATTATGAGGGAAGGCACAATGTCCAGTCCCCATCCCATGTCCACCCATAGTCGGGCCTATTGAGGCCTCCACAGTTGCCTTTACGGAGGCCCGATGTTCCAGGCCGTTCTCGCCAGGTGATGGTGCTCCGGCGTTGGGAGAATCCTCTCAGCGGCATGGGAACGCTGGAATGACCCTTACCGGAGACCGCGGCTTCCAAAGCCAACAAGGCTGCGCCGGATGGAGTTGCTTTGAGAAAGAGAGTTCCAACGATCTTCGTCCTCGAGTAGAAAAAAAATCACCTTTTCTCTGTTTTAAATGAAAGATCCCTGGTCTTTGAAATGTGACCCTTAATAGGTTCTAAATTCTCCCATAAGAGGAAAGACCCTCTCAGCATCCACGCTGTCATGACACCTCGCGATCTTACACCTTTCATACTTCTGAACTCCAATGGATTAAAACTTCATAATCATTAAAGAATTTTACTGGGATTGATTGTACCCTGTGACTTGATAGAAGCTTACTTGATACTGGAGGGTACAGGTGTCTTGTTCATGATGTCCAATCTTTAGTTGGGTTACAGATGATTGCAACATCATTTGGGGATGGAGACATAATGCTGAAGTAACTCAGCAGGACAGGCAGCATCTCTGGAGAGAAGGGATGGGTGACGTTTCGGGTTGAGACCCTTCTTCAGCGTGTGCAGTGTCTGAATTGAGTGCTGGATGAACTGACCTTTGCACTGACATTGGCTGATATTGAACAACCTGCCTCCTATGTTCCATTTAATTACTCAGATAAAGCGTTTGGAGTGTGGGACACCGCAAATAGGCAGTCAACAAAATACCTGTATATTTACTTTCATCTACAGCTATTTGGTCATTAACCTGACACATTTTGACCATAGGGGTGACCAAACTGAATGCCTCAAGGCAATTATGCATCATGCACTAGCGTTGAACAGGGCCTTCGGGAGATGAAGGAGGATCAATGCAGAGGGCTATAAGACAGAGTGGAAAGACCACAATGCAGTTCATTAGGTCATGAGAAGACTATTCTCATCCAATAACTATTAGGTGATTATTAAAGCAACTTTCAAAGGGTGACGTGCAATGTGTAGGTTGCCATTTGATTCCCTTTACCACGAAAAATGTGTAGGAAGGAACTGAAGATGCTGGTTTAAACCGAAGGCAGACACAAAATGCTGGAGTAACTCACCGGGACAGGCAGCGTCTCCGGAGAGAAGGAATGGGTGAAATTTTGGGCCGAGACCCTTCTTCAGACTGAAAAATGTGGTCATTATTGGAGGCAGTTTCATGGGATATCTCCTTCAAAACTATAGCAACAGCACAACATGGGAGTATTTTAATTTACAACCAACACTGATCAGACATTATGCTCTGAAGTAAGGATCTAACATAAAGTTTAAAAAAATCAATTTTGATATGGATTTATAGGACATTAAGTGGCACTTCAATCAGCTCAGTAATAATCAAACAATTTTGCAACTGATATAAAAGGAATGAGTTTCTACTCTGATATTACTTTCAATTACTTGTGATTAGCTTCTCATCACTGTATAACTTTGATAACTTGTGAACAAACGGCCTGGAAAACAAAAGATTATGATTCTCCTGAAGTGCTCTCGCAAATTATCATCATGAAAGAAGTGTAATAGCCTTTGACAGTATTCATTTTTGCCTGATTATTTTGGTGTTACATAAATTTCTCATTGTACTTTATATTAAAGAAGCAAGCAATCATCTCCATGACTTCACTTTATTCATTATTATTCTGAAAATCAATTTTAAACAATCGCAGAATATGCTCAGAGTTGGCTACAGATAATAATGGCTGTGATTATATCTTAAACATTGTCCCTGATTAGATTGTCATGGGATCAAATATAACCATATAACCATATAACAATTACAGCACGGAAACAGGCCATCTCGACCCTTCTAGTCCGTGCCGAACACGTATTCTCCCCTAGTCCCATATACCTGCGCTCAGACCATAACCCTCCATTCCTTTCCCGTCCATATAACTATCCAATTTATTTTTAAATTATAAAAACGAACCTGCCTCCACCACCTTCCCTGGAAGCTCATTCCACACAGCCACCACTCTCTGAGTAAAGAAGTTCCCCCTCATGTTACCCCTAAACTTCTGTCCCTTAATTCTCAAATCATGTCCCCTTGTTTGAATCTTCCCTACTCTCAGTGGGAAAAGCTTATCCACGTCAACTCTGTCTATCCCTCTCATCATTTTAAAGACCTCTATCAAGTCCCCCCTTAACCTTCTGTGCTCCATAAGAATAAAGCCCTAACTTGTTCAACCTTTCTCTGTAACTTAGTTGCTGAAACCCAGGCAACATTCTAGTAAATCTCCTCTGTACTCTCTCTATTTTGTTGACATCCTTCCTATAATTAGGCGACCAAAATTGTACCCCATACTCCAGAATTGGCCTCACCAATGCCTTGTACAATTTTAACATTACATCCCAACTTCTATACTCAATGCTCTGATTTATAAAGGCCAGCACACCAAAAGCTTTCTTTACCACCCTATCTACATGAGATTCCACTTTCAGGGAACTGTGCACAGTTATTCCCAGATCCCTCTGTTCACCTGCATTCTTCAATTCCCTACCATTTACCATGTACGTCCTATTTTGCTTTGTCCTGCCAAGGTGTAGCATCTCACACTTATCAGCATTAAACTCCATCTGCCATATTTCAGTCCACCCTTCCAACTGGCATAAATCTCTCTGTAGACTTTGAAAATCTACTTCATTATCCACAACCCCACCTATCTTAGTATCATCTGCATACTTACTAATCCAATTTACCACACCATCATCCAGATCATTGATGTACATGACAAACAACAGTGGACCCAACACAGATCCCTGTGGCACCCCACTAGTCACTGGCCTCCAACCTGACAAACAACCATCCACCATTACTCTCTGGCATCTCCCATTCAGCCACTGTTGAATCCATCTTGCTACTCCACCATTAATACCCAACCATTGAACCTTCTTAACCAACCTTCCATGAGGAACCTTGTCAAAGGCCTTACTGAAGTCCATATATACAACATCCACTGCTTTACCCTCATCAATTTCCCGAGTAACCTCTTCAAAAAATTCAAGAAGATTAGTCAAACATGACCTTCCAGGCACAAATCCATGTTGACTGTTCCTAATCAGACCCTGTTTATCCAGATGCTTATATATATTATCTCTAAGTTTCCATTATCTCTACCTTTCCATTAATTTGCCCACCACTGACGTCAAACTAACAGGTCTATAATTGCTAGGTTTACTCTTAGACCCCTTTTTAAACAATGGAACAACATGCGCAGTACGCCAATCCTCCGGCACTATTCCCATTTCTAATGACATTTGAAATATTTCTGTCATAGCCCCTGCTATTTCTACACTAACTTCCCTCAATGCCCTAGGGAATATCCTGTCCGGACCTGGAGACTTATCCACTTTTATATTTCTCAAAAGTGTCAGTACTTCCTCTTCTTTGAATCTCATAGTTTCCATAGCTACTCTACTTGTTTCCCTTACCTCACATAATTCAATATCCTTCTCCTTGGTGAATACCGAAGAAAAGAAATTGTTCAATATCTCCCCCATCTCTTTTGGCTCTGCAGATAGCTGTGCTCTCTGACTCTCTAATGGACCAATTTTATCCCTCGTTATCCTTTTGCTATTAATATAGCTGTAGAAACCCTTTGGGTTTACTTTCACCTTACTTGCCAAAGCAACCTCATATCTTCTTTTAGCTTTTCTAATTTCTTTCCTAAGATTCTTTTTACATTCTTTATACTCCTCAAGCACCTCATTTACTCCATGCTGCCTATAATAATTGTAGATCTCCCTCTTTTTCCGAACCAAGTGTCCAATTTCCCTTGAAAACCATGGCTCTTTCCGATTTTTACTATTTCCTTTCAACCGAACAGGGACATAAAGATTCTGTACTCTTAAAATTTCACCTTTAAATGTACTCCATTTCTCTTCCACATCTTTCCCATAAAACAAAATGTCCCAATTTACTCCTTTTAAATCCTTTCGCATCTCCTCAAAGTTAGCCTTTCTCCAATCAAAAATCTCAACCCTAGGTCCGGTTCTGACCCTCTCCATAATTATATTAAAACTAATGGTATTGTGATCACTGGTCCCGAACTGTTCCCCAACGCATACCTCTGCCACCTGACCCGTCTCATTTCCTAACAGGAGGTCCAGCACCGCTCCTTCTCTAGTAGGTACTTCTATGTATTGCTGCAAAAAACTATCCTGCACACATTTTACAAACTCCAACCCATCCAGCCCATTTACAGAATGTGTTTCCCAGTCTATGTGTGGAAAATTGAAATCTCCCACAATCACTACCTTGTGCTTACTACTAATATCTGCAATCTCCTTACATATTTGCTCTTCCAATTCTCGCTCCCCATTTTGCGGTCTATAATACACCCCTATATGTGTTGCTACCCCTTTCCCATTTCTCAGTTCCACCCAAATAGCCTCCCTAGACGAGCCCTCTAATCTATCCTGCCAAAGCACTGCTGTAATATCTTCCCTGATAAGCAATGCAACACCTCCACCTCTTGCCCCTCCAATTCTATCACACCTGAAGCAACAAAATCCTGGAATATTTAGTTTCCAATCACAGCCCTCCTGCAACCATGTTTCACTGATCGCCACAACATCATACTTCCAGGTGTCAATCCAGGCTCTGAGTTCATCCACCTTTCTTACAATGCTCCTAGCATTAAAATATACACATTTAAGAAACCCACCCTCTCTTATTCTCTGTTTATTGTCTTTTTCTTCTCTCTCCCCTACATTTTGGGTCAGAGTGCTACCATTCTCTGCCTCCTGCCTCACACACTGACTGCTAGCTTTCCCAATTTGAGTCCCTCCCCCCAACCATACTAGTTTAAAGTCTCCCCAGTAGCCTTTGCAAATCTCCCCGCCAGGAT
Source organism: Amblyraja radiata (assembly GCF_010909765.2). Classification (NCBI taxonomy): domain Eukaryota; kingdom Metazoa; phylum Chordata; class Chondrichthyes; order Rajiformes; family Rajidae; genus Amblyraja; species Amblyraja radiata. Next base: position 52,007,879 of record NC_045966.1, read on the forward strand.
ATTGGTCCCCCTCGAGTTCAAGTGCAACCCGTCCTTTCTGTACCAGTCACACCTTCCCCAAAAGAGGTCCCAATGATCCAGAAACTTGAATCCATACCCACTGCACCAGTCCCTCATCCACTCATTTATCCTCCACCTCGCTCCATTCCTACTCTCACTGTCGCGTGGCACAGGCAGTAATCCTGAGATTGTTACCTTTGCAGTCCTTCTCCTTAACTCTCTACCTAACTCCCAAATTCTTCTTTTACCTATGTCATTGGTACCTATATGTACCACAACCTCAGGCTCCTCTCCCTCCCATTTCAGGATTTCTTGGACACGTTCAGACACATCCCTGACCCTGGCACCAGGGAGGCAAACTACCATCTGGGTCTCCTGTCTGCGTCCACCGAATCGCCTATCCGACCCCCTGACTATAGAGTCCCCTATTACAATTGCCCTCCTCTTCTTTTCCTTACCCTTCTGAGCAACAAGACCGGTCTTTATGCCAGAGGCCCGGCCGCTGTCGCTGCCCCCAGGTAGGCTGTCTCCCCCACCTTTACTCAAACATGAGTACTTATTTTCAAGGTGTACAGCCACCGGGGTACTCACCAGTCCCTGCCTCTGCCTGTTGCCCTTCCTAACTGTGACCCAGTTTTCTGTCTCCCGTGGTCTTGGAGTGACCACCTCCCTGTAACTCCTATCTATGACCTCCTCGCTCTCCCTGAGCAGACAGAGGTCATCAAGTTGCTGTTCCAGGTTCCTAACACGGTCCCTTAGGAGCCCCATCTCGACGCACCTGGCGCAGATGTGGACATCTGGAAGGCACTCAGACTCCATGACCTCCCACATCTGACATCCAGAACAGTAAACTGCCCTGGCCCTCATTCTCCCCCTTATCCGAATACAATAAAGCCTTACCCGGGATACAAGCCAATCAGCTGCTTCCTCTAGTCCGTTTGACCAATCAGAGGCTTCCACCAGACTCCTTCTCTGGAAGTGAGATCTGCGAATGGAACGTTGCAGATTTTGGTCGCTCCTCCCTCTGTCACGGCTCCCGGGCCTCTGTTGAGACAAGCCCCGCGATGGGTTTTTAACTCACCACACGGACGTCGCTCCTCCCTCTGTCACGGCTCCCGGGCCTCTGTTGAGACAAGCCCCGCGATGGGTTTTTAACTCACCACACAGAGGTCGCTCCTCCCTCTGTCACGGCTCCCGGGCCTCTGTTGAGACAAGCCCCGCGATGGGTTTTTAACTCACCACACGGAGGTCGCTCCTCCCTCTGTCACGGCTCCCGGGCCTCTGTTGAGACAAGCCCCGCGATGGGTTTTTAACTCACCATACGGAGGTCGCTCCTCCCTCTGTCACGGCTCCCGTAATTTGAATGGTGATTGATCAGGATATAAGAATATTTGGGTAATTAGGCTTATGGGTGGTCATATTGCGAGTGCCATAGAAGCAGGATCGATATCCTTTTATAGCAGAATGAGGAGTGTACTTATTGAAAAATGCAAGGTGCTGAGGAGGGCTTGACATGGTAGGTAGTGAGTTATTTCAACGATAGGGAGAGATGAATAAGAGAACCCAGTTTCTTTTAGGTTGATAAATTAATGGGAATTTCTATCGAGGAGGTTTGTGGAGGCATTTAAAGTATAGGCAGATAAATTTTGAAAGATCATGGACTTGGGAAACTGACCCAGAGGCGATGAGTCCTTGAATGGACCAGCTATGATCATATTGGATGGCAGGGAAAGTTTCAGGGACCTGGTGGCTAATCCTGTTCCTATTATCTCGTCTTCTTTTCTAGAACTCGTTATCTACTGTTAATGAATATGCACAATCTTTGAACACATTTGTACATGAACATACAATCACATTTGTGATCAGGTGCTATAAAGACAGATGTATATTTATACCTTTATAAACACAGGTAAAAAAAGTGGCACAGTAGAGTTACTGCCTTGCAACACCAGAGACACGGGTTTGATCCTGACCATGGGTGCTGTCTGCATGAAGTTTGTACATTCTCCCCATAACCTGCGTGGGTTTCTTTTGGGTGCTCCAGTTTCCTCCCACACTCCAAAGATATTTCAGACTCAAGGTCCAGACAAGAGATGACATTACATAAAATACATTGCATATAAAAACACCATAAAATACATATAAAAGCTTAGTAAATTACTAATAAGAGCATCATAAAATGTACACAAAAACACAATACATGAATTAAAATCCAGAATAATAAAGAAAGATCAGTGTCCTACAACGAGCTAACTATACCAGTGTCTCCACAACTGGGATTGGAAGCGTGTAGTGCGAAACCTTATGTTTGATAAGACCACGATAATTACATTTTCAGAGTCATTAATCCTGCAAATAAATTTATATATATGATTTCGTAGGATAACTTCTAAAGTACTGACTCCTGCAGCCACAAACATTCCACTAGCACTACACCATCTAGGTTTCCTTAGCAGTGTTCTCATGGCATCATTATAGGCCACCTTTAGTCTCTGTAAACTTCTCTTTCTGTAGTTTGACCACAGGTGTGCAGTATAGAGTAGTGTACAATGTGCTCTAAACAGAGACATCTTCACCACATCTGTACACAGACTAAACAAAGAGAATATTTGTCTGTACATACAGCATACGTCGTTGCCTATAAATATCCTCATCATCTGTCATATGTTCTGTAATAAAATGTCCAAGATATTTTACCTTATAAACAATGCAAAATATTTTATTTTATAAACAAATGCACACACTCTATCAGTGTGTAACTTTTCCTACTTGCACTGGAAGTTTAATTCCCGGGATGGCAGGACTGGCATATGATAAAAGAATGGTGCGACTGGGCTTATATTCACTGGAATTTAGATGGATGAGAGGGGACCTGATAGAAACATATAACATCATTAAGGGATTGGACAGGCTAGATACTGGAAAAATGTTGGGGGAAGTCCAGAACCAGGGATCACAGTTTAAGAATAAGGGGTAGGCCATTTAGGTCTGAGATGAGGAAAAACCTTTTTACCCAGAGAGTTGTGAAATTATGGAATTCTCTGCCACAGAAGGCAGTGAAGGCCACTTCACTGGATGTATGCAAGAGAAAATTAGATATAGCTCTTAGGGCTAACGGAATCAAAGGATATGGGGAGAAAGCAGGAACAGGGTACTGTTTCTGGATCCATTCAGCTATCTCTCCATGGATCCCATGCGATCTAACCTTCCAGAACAGACTACCATGCGGAACCTTGTCGAATGTCTTACTGAAATCCATGTACATAACATCTACAGCTCTGTCCTCATCAACCTTTCTGGTCACGTCTTCAAAAAACTCAATCAGATTCGTGAGACATTACCTCCCACGTACAAAACCATGCTGACTATCCCTACTCAGCCCTTGCCCATCCAAATGCCTGTATAACCTAGCCCTCAGAATACTGGTGTGAAGTTGAGACCTTTCTTCAGATTGAGAGTCAGGGGAGAGGACAACAGAGATCTGGTAGGGTTGGTTAAAAATAAGACATCAAAGGGGACGAAGCTCAAGGAAAATCTAGAACAGATCATTGTTCGCTAGGGGAAGCCGACAATGAAGCATACGAAGACAAAATTTAATCAGGAGGACAAGAACAAGATTGTTGTTCTGGCATAATTCAATCAGATTTTCTATTTCCCATCCTGAACTGTGACTCACTATTATCTGTAGTTCAAGATTAAAGATTCATGATTCAAGAGGGTTTATTGTCATTACAGCCATATACACAGTACACAGTGCAATGAGATAGCATTTCCCTAGAACCTTGGAGCTACATAAAACACAATTGGACAACATGCTACATATATAGACATACTATGCTATACACATGGTGCAAAACCTTCCTTACCAAAGTGCAACAAAGTAAATAGAAAATGTACAAAACAGCAACACAGGACAGTAGACAACAGTACAACAGAGTGCAATGTACACAAACCAAGTGTTCATCCAACGATGGTGGTATCATCAGCAAATTTAAAGATGGCATTGGAGCTGTGTCTGGCTACGCAGTCATGGGTATAGGGAGAGTGGAGCAGGGGTCTGAGCACATAGCCTTGAGGTGCCCCTGTGCGGATGGTTAGCGAGGAGGAAGCTATATTCCTAATTCGTATGATCGAGGTCTGCCGATGAGGAAGATCCAGTTGCATAGGGATGAGCAGAGATCCAGTTCCCTGAGTTTTACGTTAAATGCAGAGAGGATGATGGTGTTAAACGCTGAGCTGTAGTCGATGAACAGGAGCCTGATATATGAATATTTCTTGAAGGAACCAAATTAGTTTGCAATAAAAATAAATGTTTTTAAAGAAATATGTGCTTTGGATTTGTAACAATCCCAAGGACTGTTCCTGATCATTGCTTAATTCCATCCCAATCATCAACTTCCTTTCCCCCAAAACACTTACTATCTCAGCTATTCCCCCACCCAGTATAGTCTCTGGTCACCTTCACTCCCATTCGCAATCACAACCTCCCCTTCCCTCCCATTATCTCGCCTCTGCCTCTGCCTCTGCCCCTGTCTCTGTCTCACTATCAGAGTATTAGAATGTGTGTAGGAAGGAAGGGTCTCGACCCATTACTTCACCTATTCCTTCTCTCAAGAGCTGCTGCCGGCCCTGCTGAGTTACTCCAGCATTTTATGTCTATATTAGAATGTGTGGTTGTTTGACCTTTGTCTTTATGTAGCCAGTTCACCTTTGCACTTTGATTGTAATACAACGATACGAACTGAGGATCAATTTTGACTGAGCCTGAGCTCACTATCAGCCTACCACTTACCTGAATAACATGAATACATAGCAACACAATTCCACCCTGTTATCTGTTTTTTCAGATGATCAAAGGAATACTAGAACAAATGCTTCAAGCTCTCCACCACCACCAGGCTTATTAGCTTTATGCTGGAAATCTAATGCCCAACCACTTATGTTACAAAACCAAGCCATCTCCTGGATGCATTTGCTGTACTTGTGTTATTATCAAGTATGTCAAGTGCGGGCTGGTGATTTAATTCGTATTGAAGTTGAGCACTATGAATGCAAAGTAATTGATTCAGCGACACAGAAAGCTTCATTATTGTCCATAAAATTAAACTTAAACAAGGTGGAAGGGGCATTAAGTTAAAAGCGAACTGTTGTGCTGTTTAATTTAAGCTTCAAGTCATGGTCAGAAAAACTGTAGTTTCTGTTAGAAGCCCATTAGAATAACAAATGAGATGCTCCTGATTCACACACCAGAGATATTTTGTGCATTTGTGAGGCAAAGACTTGCTTGGTGGCACAACTAGTTGAGCTACTGCCTCATAGCCCCAGCGATCCAGGTTCAATCCTGACCTCAGGTGTTGTGCATTTGGAGTTTTCATGTTCTCCTAGCGACTGAGTCAGTTTCTTCCAGGTGCTCAAGTTTTCTCCCACATCCAACTGATGTGTAAATTGGTAGGTTAAATGGGCACTCTAAAATGCCCTGGTGTGTAGAGAGATGGCAGAATTGGGGGGTTGAGGCCAAGGCAAATATTGGGAGAATAGATTGCTGTAGACTCACTGGGCTATAGGAGATACAAGGTGGCATAATGATCAAGAATTTGGACTAAAGGGAAGGCTGTAAAGAATGCCTAAAAAATAAATAAACAAAGACATAATGTTTTGAGGACGTAGTTCCTGAACAGACTGCGGGAAGCTGAAGGTGTGATTACTAACACTGAATGGTTAAATTCAAGGGTGCAGAAGAGTCAATTGCTCAGCTGTTTAGTTTAGTTTAGTTTAGAGATACAGCACGGAAACAGGCCCTTCGGCCCCCCGAGTCCGTACTGAACAGCGATCCCCGCATATTAACACTATCCTACACACACTAGGGACATTGTTTTACTTACATACCTGTACGTCTTTGGAGTGTGGGAGGAAACCAAAGATCTCAGAGAAAACCCACGCAGGTCACGGGGAGAACGTACAAACTGGAACGTACAGACAGCACCTGTAGTCGGTATCGAACCTGGGCTGCATTCACTGTAAGGCAGCAACGCTAACGCTGCCCCCACCATGCTCTCCATTTAAAATGCCGTGAGAAATATATTTGTGAAATAATTTGAACAATGCTTTGGAAGGACTCATAATCTCCTGGAATTTCTCTCCTCTGCTCGACCTGCCCTTACAATGCTTAAAATTGCGAGCTCTGAGGAATGAAATGTTGCAAGAGGCTGAGGAACATGGGCAACTTCACATAGAGAAGTAAAACATCTTGACCCGAAACGCCAACTAATCTTGAAAGAACCAAATTCAGGAATAGCTACTTCCCCTCTGTTATCAGACTACATCCCATAAATTAAGGTGCAGTCCCAATCTCTCAACCTACCTCATTGGGGACCTTGCACTTTTTAAATGTGCACTTGCTCTCTAACTGTAACACTGGAACATTATGTTCTGCATTATGTTCTGCACGCTGGTATTTTTCTCTTTCCCTAGTTGTTGTACTTGTGTATGGTCTGGTTGTACACAAATGTTCCGCATGTTGAGGGAGTCCAGAACCAGGGGTCACAGTTTATGAATAAGGGGTAGGCCATTTAGGACTGAGATGAAGAAAAACGTTTTCAGCCAGAGAGGTGAATCTGTGGAATTCTCTGCCACAGAAGACAGTGGAGGCCAATTCACTGGATGTATTGAAGAGAGAGTTAGATATAACTCTTCGGGCTAATAGAATCAAGGGATATAGGGAAAAGGCTGGAACAGGATACTGATTCTGGATGATCAGCCATGATCATATTCAACGGTGTGGTGCTGGCTCGACGGGCCGAATGGCCTACTCCTGCACCTAATTTTCAAAGTTTCTATGTTTCGATGTATTTTATGATTTGTGGATAGCATTGAAAGATTTTTGCTGCATCTTTGGTACATGTGATAATAATAAGCCAATACCAACAGAATCCCTCTGCCTCTACCTTTGCTGCTCACCTGCTGAGTTCTTGCAGCAGTCTAGATTGTTTGCCTGATGAAGTCCGTTGTGCCAGGAGGTTGGAGTTTTGTACGTGAGATGCCACTCATCAAGAAATACAGGTAGGTTGCAGCAGGCAGTTTAGGTCATTAGATCAGTGGTTCTTTCTTTGGTGATGAATAATCATGCAGGAAGACCAAGCAAACAGGATTGAGTGAATATTGTACATCACCTGGGCCGCCCTGCCTGAGTCATTGCAAGATAATGTTGTTGCCGATGGCTACGATACGGAAAGGTCAATGGTTGTCATCAGCGGTCACTATTTTACAAACTGCTCAATGAATGGAAATACAACCCCCTCCTTTATTCAACCAGTCAAAAGTCAAAGTCAAAGTCAAAGTATCCTTTATTTGTCATTCAGACCTTTCGGTCTGAACGAAATTTCGTGCCTGCAGTCAGACATATAATAAAAATAACAAAAACACACAATAAACACAAATTTAACATCCACCACAGTGAGTTCACCAGGCACCTCTTCACTGTGATGGAAGGCAAAAATCTTAAAGTTTTTGTCTCTTCCCTCCTTGTTCTCCCTCTGCGCTGAGGCGATCCAGGCTTCCGATGTTGTGACCCCGCCGGGTGATGGTAAGTCAGTTCCGCGGCTGAATCCAGCTCCGCGAACGGGCCGGTTCAAACTCGGGGTGGTCGAAGCTGCCGAAGCTGCTGCCATCCGGTCCAGCGGATGAAGCTGTTGTTGCCGGAGCTCCGGAAAAACAGGTCACCAACCAGTGACCTGCGAGCTCCCGACGATGTCGTCCACTGGGCCCGTGGCCGAGCCTCCAAAGTCGGGCCGCCGCCGCTGAAACGCCACCACAGCCCCGAAGCCGCGCCGCCGCCGGAACGCCGCCACAGCTCCAAGTCGGGCCACTGCTAGAACGGTAGAATGCTGCCACAGCTACAAGTCGGGCCGCCGCTGGAACACCGGAACACCGCCACAGCTCCAAGTCGGGCCGCCGCTGGAACGCCGGAATGCTGCCACAGCCCCGAGGCCGCCAGCCCCGCCATTAGGCCTCAGCGCAGACGGAGATGGAAACGGGAGACACGACAAGAAAAAGTCGCATCCCCCCATGTTTCTCTCCCCCCCCTCCCCCACACTTACACAACCTAATAAACTAAACTAAACTAAAACAGACAAAAGAAAACAACAACAAAAAAGGAAAAACAGACGGACTGCAGGCGAGCCGCAGCTGCCAGGCAGGTGATGTGGTCTGCTGCTCCACTGGTGGAATGTGGCCTCACGGCGCCAGAGCCCTGGGTTCAATCCCCACCTCTGGCAGAGATTGTGTGACATTTGCATGCTCTCCCTGTGGCTGGCCGGGTTTCCTTCGGGTGTTCTGGTCTCCTCCCACATCTGAAAATCATGCAGGTTGGTCGATGAATCGTCCCTTTTGTGTACGTAACTTGTCCCTATTGTGTAGGCAAGTGGTAGAATCAATTGTAAACTGATGCAAATGTGGAGGGAATAAAATAAGTGAGGATAAGATTAGTGTAAATGGGTGCTTGGACAATTTACAGAAGCCAATTAACCTACTTTGGAATGTGGGATGCAACCGGAGCACCCGGAGAAAACCCACGTGGTTACAGGCAGAACATGCAAATTCTGAACAGACCGCAGCCTTAGTCAGGATCTAACCCGGCTCTCTGGTGCTGCAAGGCAACAACTCTACCGCTGTACCACTGAATACTACCTTGAATTCACCACTACCTTGAATATTTTGAACGCAATTTCCAGATCCGGTAATCTATTTGTGCCAACTACCATAGACACGCAAGCAGCCTACCACTGTAGCCCAGCATCAAATTTAGTACGGAAATTTGATTGTCTCTAATTGGAGTTGGACAATCAACTCATTCCCAAATTTGACTGTCAAGGAATGGGTGACGTTTCGGGTCGAGACCCTTCTTCAAACTAAACTTGACCTTGCAGGCACCAAAACTGCTCACTGAATGCAAATAGCAATCAACATTTCCTAAAGCTAGCATGACGTTGAACATAGAACAGAATGCAGAACAGTACTACAAAATAACTGGCCTTTGGCCCAACTTAGGCTGATCATGATGCCAGTTCAAACTCTACAACTCCTTGCACATGGTCCAGGTCCCTCTATTCCCTTCCTGCCTATTAATGTGTCTGTTTAAATGCCTCTTAAACATTGCTGTTGAATCTGCTTCCCCTGACAGCATATTCTAGACATCTACAACTCTCTGATTCATGGAATCATAGAATCCTGATTAAACCACAAAATTCAACACCATGGCACCCCATCCCACCACCCCTCCCCCTGCAATTCTACACACTTTCTCTCTGCCTTTTTCTCCACCATTTCCTGTTGTAACAGCTCATAAGAAATTCAACCAATTAATCTATTTTTATGCTTTAATTGTTCTATAATTTCATTATCTGTTTACTAACAGGTAGTAATTATTTTCTGAAGTGAATGAATGTTGTTTCCCCTAAAGTGACATTTTAATTAGTTTAAAGATTCCAAAGGAAGGCTCATTGAATGTATGAAGGTTCATAGAATAATCACTCCAATTATATCCACTGTTAATGGTGTTGGGCAGGAAAATAGACGGGTAAGGAATACCAAATGACATCCAACATTCTGCTTAAGCGAATGTAGGAAATTCTGTATAAAAATTTACCTTAGGCTACTGGTAGATCTAGCCAAAGAGGGAATTAATTCAGAATGCTTTGCAACCTAGATCATTTCAGTCACTAATCCTTTTAGTGCCTCGAAATGGGGTAAGGAGATTATTCACCTTCAGACACATGCTCCGGGAGTTTTAGCAGATACATATTAATTTACACCAGAAACCAAGAGCTGAAAAATGATGCAAGGGGGACCTGCCCCAGTTTGTCCATGAACATCATGCACAGCGGGACAGGCAGCATCTCTGGAGAGAAGGAATGGGTGACGTTTCGGGTCGAGACCCATCTTCAGACTGAAACATCAACCATTCCTTTTCTCCAGGGATGCTGCCTATCCCGCTGAGTTACTCCAGCATTTTGTGTCCATGTTCACATACAATGATGACAGTTGTGTTAATTTTATATTGATGCACAATGATTTCAGTGTAGCAACTAGCAGTTGCAGCAGCAGCCCTTAAACGGGGAGGTGCTCACTGCCTGCTGGAGCTTACAGTAGATCCTGTGTGAAACATTGAATGGAAGGAAAGCGCAAAAGACAAGGAAATGGTGCTATGGTTCTCAGATGGTGGTCAGGAAATACTAGTCCCTGGACTAAACTGTCCGGGAGATGTCCTGCACATCTCAGAGATCCAGGAAACTATCTAGAAAGGGGAGGAGATGGCCAGGGAAGTCCGGAGAGCATAGTGGAGCCAAGTGGTCTAGAAGTGCAGCTACATAATTCCTTGAAAGAGGCGTCACGGGTGGATGTGGCAGTCAAGAAGACTTTCGGCACATTTGTCTTCATCGGGCAGGGTATTGAATTTAGAAGTTGGAATGTTATGTTCAGAAGTTCATAAGTCATAGGATTCACAATTAGGCCATTCGGCCTTTAGAATCTATTCCGCTATTCAATCATAGCTGATCCATCTTTATCTCTCAACCCCATTCTTCTGCCTTCTCCCCATAGCCCTTGACACAATTGGCCGGTGGGGGCGCTGCAAGCCGGCGCCCTGTCAGCAGCGTGTCCGTTTTTTTCTACTTTTTTTGTTTTTTTAGTATGTTTTAATGTATGCTTTTAATGTCTCTCTGTGTGTCTTGTGTGGGGGGTGGTGTGGGGGGATGAGGGAGAAACCGCTTCAGTCGCCTCCTCCATGTAGAGGTGACTTTTTCCAGGTCGCCTCCCCCGTGGCCTAACAGCAAGGATCGGGCGGCCTTTCCCGGAGACGCGCCCGGGGCTTCAGCGGTGGGCGCAGCGTGGACTCTCAGCGTGGAGCGGGCGAGCCCTCGCTGGGGCTAGCCGGAGCGGAGCGCTCCGTTTCGCTGGCCCGCGGCAGCCGGCAGCCTGAAGCCGCGGTCTGCAGAGCTCCAGCTGGCGTGGCGCCTGCAGCCCGGGATCTCATGTTGGGGACCCGGGGGGGAAGAAGAAGCTCCAACTTCTACCGCGGGCGCCGTGGCGACTTACCATCAGGAGCGGGGTCCCTCGCCAGGGATCCCTGGAGAAGAGCTCCAGATCGCCGGCCCTGCAGTCTGCGGTGCTTCTGGCTGCGGCGCGACTTTAAATCTACGACCGCCGGCCTGCGGCCTACACCAGCCTGAAGCCGCGGTCTCCGGTGGGGAGGAGCCGATTCTGGACTTACCTTGACTTTTACCTTGTCCTTTTACCATCTGGACGCCCGCAGCAACGGCTGCGGAAGGTTGAGGTCCCGACCACGGGGGAAAATGGAGGAGGACTGGCCAAATTTTGTGCCTCCACCACAGTGATGATTGCTGTGGTGGATGTTTGTGTTAAATTTTTATCGTGTATTGTGTGTTCTTTCTCATTGTACCGCTGCTGACAAATTCTTCACTTGCACTTTATGTGCAGTGCTCCAGCAGTAGCGGTGCAGCGTTGGATACATCGCAAGGCGGACGATGCCTTACCGGGATCGCCATTTGGAGCTCCGGAATGTTGGGACTGCTGCATTGACATCGCAGAGCTGTGGTTCGTGGAGCTCCCAACACGGGCGGCGCTGACCAACATCGCGGAGTCCTGTGGACTTCAGGAGCTGCGGACTCAGGTGGGAGGTGGCTGATTTGGAGGTCCGGGCCGCTGAGGATGTTCTCCGTCGGGGTTCGGCGTCGGAGTTCCATCGTTCCCGGCGAGAGGGCCTGAGCATCACCCGTGACGGCGACTGCATGTGCTCGGGAGGCCCCGACCACGGGTGAACATCTGGGAAGATCGGCGGGGAGGCTGGCTGGACTATGGTACCTTCCTTAACTTTGGTGCCACTGTGGAGTTATGTTGTGTCATGGACTTCTGTGTTTCTGCCTTTTTAAACATATTTTTTATTTATTTATTATTATTATTATTATTTTTTAATGTTACATGACTGGAAAGAAAATCCATTTTGTTGTCTCTTATGAGATAATGACAATAAATTGAATACAATACAATAGATACTGGAGGAACAGCACCTCATATTTCGCTTGGGCAGCTTATACCCCAGCGATATGAATATTGACATCTCTAACTTTAAGTAACCCTTGCTTTCCCCCTCTCTCGATCCCTCCCCATTCCTTGTTCTCCAACCAGTCTGACTGTCCCTGATTACATCGCATCTCTGCTTGCATTGTTGTCACCTTCTCCTAGCTAACAATGGTCTATTCTACATTTTCCTTGAGCTGCATCTCTTTTGATCGCTTACACTTCCTTATCTCTGTAACCCCCCCCCCCCCCCCGATGCTCAGTCTGAAGAAGGGTCTTGACCAAAAACTTCACCCATTCGTTTTATCCAGAGATGCTGCCTGTCCCGCTGAGTTACTCCAGCACTTTGTGTCTATATTCAGTGTAAACCAGCATCTGCAGTTCCTTCCCACCCAAAAAAAAAACAGGAAATGGAATCAGTGTGAGCAGTGATAGGAAGTAACAAAGGACCGAGAGTGGTTCATAGATATCCTATCAACCGTAGCAATGAATAAGGACATTAAAAAGAACATAGGGCAGGTAACACAATTACCATGGAAAGACATGCATTTTAACAGTATATGTGTACATAGAGCTACTATATATCGTGTTGTTACTTGCGAGTAAAGCACCAAGGCAAATGTCTTGTATGTATACATACTTGGTTAATAAAATTTATTCAATTCAATTCAATTCAATTCACTTCAATTTAATTTTGAAATGTGCAAGGCAAATTAAATTAACAAAAGTAGCTTAGAGAACAAGTTCTTGAATGCATTTGGGACTAGTTTCTCGTGTGATACATTATGAAACCAAACAGGGAATAAGCTGTTTAACATCTTGTCTTCAGTAAGAAACAAAATTAATTAGTAATTTCAGAGTTAGAATCCTTTTGGGAGATATAATCACAATTTAATAGAATGTTGTGCAGTTTGACAGTTGTGTTTCCCTTGGAGAGGAGATGAGATGAGAGTCACTGATGTACAGTCGGTATTAAGGGTGGATAAATGAAAGGAGATTGGGAAATTAGATTTTAAATAATGGCACTATATAGACAAGGGCAAATACTTAAAGTTCTCGGGGAATAGGTATTCCGTTGATAAATAAAATCTCCACAAGAAAAAAGGATCCTTCTGTAATTAACCTAGTGGAAGAAAATAAGAGCAGAAATGGGTCATTTGACTGCTCAAACCTGTCCTTGATCAAGGAGTCCAGCAGGAGTTTAATCTCTTTTTAATAGCTATTAGCTTATTTTTCTTACGGCAAACTAAAATTCTAAAGGCTGCATATTACATTGATTAATAGTAAGATTAAACGAGAACTTACCAGTTCGAAGTTTGATCAGTATTTTATGAGGAGTAACGTTGAGGGAATAAACGAAGAGCCCGCCAGTACGCATGCGTGCCATTCTTCAAAGCAGCGGAGTGAATCACAGATACCTGTAATGACTTAAGCATAGTAAGATTAGAGAAAAGATACCAGTCGTGTTTATGATCAAGGGTGGGAGCGGAGGGCATGTATTCCCTCAAAGTTACTCCTCATAAAATACAGATCAAACTTCGAACTGGTAAGTTCTCGTTTAATCTTACTATTTTACTTCGGAGTCACGCGAGTGACTACATGAAGATTTCAAAGCTCTGTGATTCAAGCCGTGGAACGAGTCCATCATCACGTCTGCCTTGGTTTTGGGGAGAATAGTGATAACATATTAAACATCAATATGATATATATAAATAACCATAAAGTTAATAATAATTGATAGCCCCTGTTTTTTGGGGTAAATTATGGTCCAGAAACTTAACAATGTTTCTGAAAAATTCCAGTTTCCATTACTGGTTAGTTATAATCTTTAGAATGTTCTTTCCGATGGCCATCCTGCAGTCCTGAGGATTTTATCCATAGGAACCTCCAATTTAAATGCTGCCGACGTTGCTGCAGCCTGGTGGAGTGAGATTTTAACCCAGTTAGTGTTTACACCAACTTTTGTCAATACTATGTTAGCCATTTAGCTGGCCTGGCCTGGCCTGTTATTCTTTAATGAGGCTGTCTGTCGTTGATGAGAAGTTCCTCTTCTGTGCCACTGATGGTCTGGGTTTGTTCCATGTATATTTGTAGATGTCTCACAACACAGTCAATCATCTGTAGGGTAGGATCTAAAAAAAATGTTATTTTAAGGCCTGCTGACTCCTGTCTGTTTAGTTCCCTAATTCCTGAATATAGAAGTGTAAGTTGCCAGGTGAACTGGTCAAGGTATCCAGCCTTAATTTGGTAGGGACTGAGTCCTTAGTGCCGTGACCTAAGCCATCAGCATGACAGTTTTGTAAAATGTCAAAAACTGTAATGACAGCGCTGTGGCTGGAGCCCAGTTCTTTAACAACGTTAAGACGATGCTGATGTCCCATATTTGGGAATACCTGGTCTTTGGGGAATTCCCATAGAAAGTGTCCCTCATAAGCTGTTGTTCCGTTCTCTTGCCATAGGTAAGTAGATGGGCCACTTCTGGCACAGTTGATGTCACTAATACTAAGCCCCTGTAGGTTAACAAAGCTTCCAAACAGGCTGGATGATGTATTATGGTTGCAACACATCTCCCATTAGTTTATGTATTTTAGACATTGTCTTTAGGTAGATTGTCTGTGGCCCGCTGTGATCATGTCCATTGCTCTGGCCGTCTGTTTTGGATGGTGCTGCATGGTTCTAATCTCATTCCCAGTACCACCAAGAACCATGGTTGGGTAGGTCAGTCGGGTACTATTAAAACACCAGACGCAGAGTCTCGTAGTATTTCCCTTAGTACCCCCCCCTGATGAGGTTGCCAAATTGTGTTGGCCAGATTGTTACATGATGTAGATTCCCTTTCACCCATGTGGTTGATATGTGCTACCACAGTAGTGTTGTTAATTTATAATCTAATAACCTGTTTAATATATTCCAGAGCAACATGACTTTAGGCCATGAAAAAAACACCCAACATTTCCAGGTAGTTATGCCCAGTGTTAGTAATAATGATGCTTCCTGTGTATTCCATCTTCCTCCACAGCTGGAGATGGAATTGGTAACACACCATCCTAGTGCATAGCATCCATATGTAGGACCATAGACTGGTTGCTGACAATGATAGGATTGAAGCAATGCCCAATGTTATCTTTCCACCATTTAGTTCCAATATGGCTTCTGTATGGCTTCATCATTCTATCGAAATGATCACCATTAATTTTAAGAGCTCATATTTTGGCCCTCTGTAAATCTTTATAATGTAAGCGTCTGAATTATGTGGCTGGAAACCATATGTTGCCAATATTCTTGCTACCAGTCTGATGGATGGTTTATCCTCATGTCAATGATTTTGCTGTATGCCTCTATTAAGGTTGTAACCTCTGTTGGCAAAGTTACTGACATGAGGAACTGAGTTAATGGTGAACCCCAAATAATCCCTTTAGTTTGAAGGCTTTAATTTTGATTTAATTGGATGGATAATGAATCCTAGTTTCCAAATAATTGTTAAGTGGCGTTGGGGAACAGTTCGGGACCAGTGATCACAATACCTTTAGTTTCAATATAATTATGGAGAGGGTCAGAACCGGACCTAGGGTTGTGATTTTTGATTGGAGAAAGGCTAACTTTGAGGAGATGCGAAAGGATTTAAAAGGAGTAAATTGGGACATTTTGTTTTATGGGAAAGATGTGGAAGAGAAATGGAGGACATTTAAAGGTGAAATTTTAAGAGTACAGAATCTTTATGTCCCTGTTCGGTTGAAAGGAAATAGTAAAAATCGGAAAGAGCCATGGTTTTCAAGGGAAATTGGACACTTGGTTCGGAAAAAGAGGGAGATCTACAATAATTATAGGCAGCATGGAGTAAATGAGGTGCTTGAGGAGTATAAAGAATGTAAAAAGAATCTTAAGAAAGAAATTAGAAAAGCTAAAAGAAGATATGAGGTTGCTTTGGCAAGTAAGGTGAAAGTAAACCCAAAGGGTTTCTACAACTATATTAATAGCAAAAGGATAACGAGGGATAAAATTGGTCCATTAGAGAGTCAGAGTGGACAGCTATCTGCAGAGCCAAAAGAGATGGGGGAGATATTGAACAATTTCTTTTCTTCGGTATTCACCAAGGAGAAGGATATTGAATTATGTGAGGTAAGGGAAACAAGTAGAGTAGCTATGGAAACTATGAGATTCAAAGAAGAGGAAGTACTGACACTTTTGAGAAATATAAAAGTGGATAAGTCTCCAGGTCCGGACAGGATATTCCCTAGGACATTGAGGGAAGTTAGTGTAGAAATAGCAGGGGCTATGACAGAAATATTTCAAATGTCATTAGAAACGGGAATAGTGCCGGAGGATTGGCGTACTGCGCATGTTGTTCCATTGTTTAAAAAGGGGTCTAAGAGTAAACCTAGCAATTATAGACCTGTTAGTTTGACGTCAGTGGTGGGAAAATTAATGGAAAGGATACTTAGAGATAATATATATAAGCATCTGGATAAACAGGGTCTGATTAGGAACAGTCAACATGGATTTGTGCCTGGAAGGTCATGTTTGACTACTCTTCTTGAATTTTTTGAAGAGGTTACTCGGGAAATTGATGAGGGTAAAGCAGTGGATGTTGTATATATGGACTTCAGTAAGGCCTTTGACAAGGTTCCTCATGGAAGGTTGGTTAAGAAGGTTCAATGGTTGGGTATTAATGGTGGAGTAGCAAGATGGATTCAACAGTGGCTGAATGGGAGATGCCAGAGAGTAATGGTGGATGGTTGTTTGTCAGGTTGGAGGCCAGTGACTAGTGGGGTGCCACAGGGATCTGTGTTGGGTCCACTGTTGTTTGTCATGTACATCAATGATCTGGATGATGGTATGGTAAATTGGATTAGTACGTATGCAGATGATACTAAGATAGGTGGGGTTGTGGATAATGAAGTAGATTTTCAAAGTCTACAGAGAGATTTATGCCAGTTGGAAGAGTGGGCTGAAAGATGGCAGATGGAGTTTAATGCTGATAAGTGTGAGGTGCTACATCTTGGCAGGACAAATCAAAATAGGACGTACATGGTAAATGGTAGGGAATTCAAGAATGCAGGTGAACAGAGGGATCTGGGAATAACTGTGCACAGTTCCCTGAAAGTGGAATCTCATGTAGACAGGGTGGTAAAGAAAGCTTTTGGTGTGCTGGCCTTTATAAATCAGAGCATTGAGTATAGAAGTTGGGATGTAATGTTAAAATTGTACAAGGCATTGGTGAGGCCAATTCTGGAGTATGGGGTACAATTTTGGTCGCCTAATTATAGGAAGGATGTCAACAAAATAGGGAGCGTACAGAGGAGATTTACTAGAATGTTACCTGGGTTTCAGCAACTAAGTTACAGAGAAAGGTTGAACAAGTTAGGGCTTTATTCTTTGGAGCGCAGAAGGTTAAGGGGGGACTTGATAGAGGTCTTTAAAATGATGAGAGGGATAGACAGAGTTGATGTGGATAAGCTTTTCCCACTGAGAGTAGGGAAGATTCAAACAAGGGGACATGACTTGAGAATTAAGGGACAGAAGTTTAGGGGTAACATGAGGGGGAACTTCTTTACTCAGAGAGTGGTGGCTGTGTGGAATGAGCTTCCAGGGAAGGTGGTGGAGGCAGGTTCGATTTTATCATTTAAAAATAAATTGGATAGTTATATGGACGGGAACGGAATGGAGGGTTATGGTCTGAGCGCAGGTATATGGGACTAGGGGAGAATACGTGTTCGGCACGGACTAGAAGGGTCGAGATGGCCTGTTTCCGTGCTGTAATTGTTATATGGTTATATGGTTATACCGTTTGTTCAGCCCGTGCTAAGTTTCCACACAATTAGTATGTCATCCAAAGAAGCCATTACCATTGTGTGGCTGGTTGTCATATTTTGTAAATAACCTAGGTGCTAATGTAAACACATTAGGTAGTGCTCTATACTGCTAGAGCTGAGCCATCCAATTAGATAAAAATAACGTCCGTGGTCACCTGTTATGGGTACTGAAATAGTAAGCATCCTTTGAATCAATGCTTGCCATTTTCGTTCTTAAAACGAATATACTTAACAATAGAAAAGGTTTCTGTTCTTAAAACGAATATATCGTATTATTTATTTTTTATTTAAATTTTTATTTTTTATTTTATTTATTTATTAATATATGGTCCCTAGATAAGGGACATATCAGATATTTAAACTGAGAAGAACAGATATTATGCTTGATCTTAGCCAAAAAGCCGAGATCTGATCTATGTTTGATGCGTCAAGTGCCATATCCTATTTTGTTAGGAAGGGAATGCGTAGATAATAATTCTTCCCTTGCAATGCAGCTAAAACCCCATCTGTTGCTGATGTCCAGTGTCTGTATCCCATATGACATATTTGGTAATTGGTGATTATGTCTGGATACGAGTAGATCGGCATCTGGTGTTCCATATCGTGTAGAAACATCAGCAAATACTATAGCCCAATATCCATTTGGTGTTCTTCTCCAAATTCCTCTCTCGATATATCAGCTGGACTAGAAGATTATGTGTTGTAAAATTCTATTGTGTATCCCCGGATACTGTTTAAGATATGAGTGTCAAAAAGTTATTTATTCGATGTCTTCTCGCACCAACCTCCTTGCTTCCTTCTGGTTTTACTGTTTTCTTCTGGATCCCCGAGGCCGTGTGTTGTGGGTGTACACATCTTCCAGCATAGGGGCGATACCTTTGAGGATGATGTTTGGACGTTTAGATGAGCTCCAGTTTGGCTTCATTGTCCAACTCCTTGACCTTTTAGATAGGTCACTTCCAAATAAAAAGATTTTGCTAGGAGGTTTCGGGTTTACACAGGCCCGCGTCAATCCCGGTTGGATGTAACCAGATGCATAAATTGATTAGTTTAGTACATTCAGGGATTTACAATCCCCGGTGGCAAGTGACAGCTATGGTGACAGC
Source organism: Amblyraja radiata (assembly GCF_010909765.2). Classification (NCBI taxonomy): domain Eukaryota; kingdom Metazoa; phylum Chordata; class Chondrichthyes; order Rajiformes; family Rajidae; genus Amblyraja; species Amblyraja radiata. Next base: position 52,026,891 of record NC_045966.1, read on the forward strand.
TAATGTTTGCCCCTGCAGTAGATAGAAACATATGGTCTATGCTGGCTTCTAACCTGGTTTGTAGATCTTTCCCAGTTAGCTTTACTCACAGCTGTACTGTTGTTCCCCCTGAAACATAGACAGACATTCCCTTGTGACTTCCCAGATGGGAATGGAATTTGTCAGTAAATTTTTGGACTGCTAAATCCTTCAGTCACAACATAAGTATTCCTGTATTTCTATCAGGAAAGGACCAATAATGCACTCTATGTACTTTGTGACTTAGAAAAGGCATCACCTCATTGTTACAGCTCTTACATCTGTTTACCTGTCCAGGGTTTGCCCTAGACTTGACCCCAGCACTCTTCTGACAGAAGAGTCTACTGGGGAGAGAGAAGCATGATTATAGCCCTATAGAAAAGGTGCTGCTTCCTTCTCCCTGAGTCTGTCTTTTCCTCAAACATTTCCCTGTAATAGGGTGATTTCACGAAAGGTCACTGATGCGTAGATCCGCACCCACGTGACCGAAAATTTTAACTGGGGGACCTTCCGGTACATGTTAGTGAATGGGAAAACACGCACTTTCACACCCGTTAAAAACATCGAAAACGGCCCGTTTTTGAGCTGCTATTTATTGTACCAGTCGGGGTGACCGTGAGGCACAGCTACCTAAATTTACAGTCCAAAAAAAAGATAGAAACTAAGGTAAATTCAAGAGGGAGCTGAAGGTGTAAATACAGCGGAAGTGCTAGCGGGCATTTGCGTGGAGATTTAAAGATCCAAAATATCGGGAATTATCGCGTTTGCTCGCTGCATTTCATCAAAAGTGGCATTATTGACTTTTTATCTTTATTCATTTGTTACATGAAAAGTATTAAAAGTTAAAAATCCGTCAGTAAAATTGCAAAATCGCCCATGGTTCTCAGGTGGGTTTTAACATGCAAAATGAAAACGCTTCTGAAGCTCCATTTACCATTTAAATAATTGTAAACTATCAATGCATTTTGAAATAAATTTTACTGAGATGCAAGCTGTCAGCTGTTAGTTGGACAAAAGCATGACATTTTATTATTTGCCAAAATATATTTCTCAATGTTTCTTGTTTAAAGCCTGCACAATCACCCAAACTACTTATTTATTTATTTATCATCTAATAACAGACAAGCCTGCAGCATGGAATGATGTCAACAATCCTGATTGGGCACCCACTGTGAGCAGGATAGACAATGTGCACAAGAACGCCATCAACTTGCAGAGCTATAGATGCTTGAGCTGCAACCAAATCTGCTTTAATACTCTCATGGCGTTCTTGTGCACATTGTCTATCCTGCTCACAGTGGGTGCCCAATCAGGATTGTTGACATCATTCCATGCTGCAGGCTTGTCTGTTATTAGATGATAAATAAATAAATAAGTAGTTTGGGTGATTGTGCAGGCTTTAAACAAGAAACATTGAGAAATATATTTTGGCAAATAATAAAATGTCCTGCTTTTGTCCAACTAACAGCTGACAGCTTGCATCTCAGTGGAAACATGCTCTCGGGCACTGACCGCTTGCCGCTATTTTTAGTGCTGTGGAAAAACCCAGCACCTTCCAGCCCCTCGGACCCATGTAGTATAGGTCCGTGGGGCTGTTGTCCGAGCCGTCGGAATGACGGCTCCAGAATGCTCCACCGCTGTCGGCGTCCTGCTGGAGCTGAGGTCGGCTCCGGCTCCCGTTTAAGGGAGATAGTGGTGCCCCCGGCCGTTGCTGGCTGCCTGCAGTTCTGCAGACTCTCCCCAGCCAGTTTTCATCAGCCTTCCTGTAAAAAAGGTAAGTCAAGAAACTAAGTTCTCCTACCTTACTTGTTGCAGGTTGAACCCTGCCGTTTGGGAGTAACGTCCTCCCCTCGTAATGACTTGTTCACAATGCGTGTAGCGATAATGTAACGCATGCGTACTGGCGGGCTCTTCATGTAGTCACTCACGTGACTCCGAAGTAAAATAGAGTATAAATGTACATTTATTCATGTATCAATAGAAATGGCTGCTTTTCAACTTCAATGGCCACCTGCAGTGAAACTGACAGACTTTGTTCTTTTGAGACAATAGTGTCTGATTGCTGCAGTGAAATCAACTGTTCTTGTTGGCAAAACAGCTTTCTGTCTACTTGTTGATTTCCAGTAACTTTTTAGAGGTTCTCTAGTTTTTGATCAAAATCGCCTTATAACCTATTCCATTTGTGTAATCCGAATAGTGTTCCCGATTCATCAATTGTGCTTTGTCCAATTCGCGATGTGGAAACATGCATTGCAGCAGTACTGCCTGTACAAATTTGCAAGATCTTCAGTAAGTATTTAACAAGGACTTCCGGTGGCGCCATGGAGCACTAAGGCGCGGCATTGAGCTCCTCTCCCGCAAAAATTGCAAAAAAAAGCCGTTTTAAAGTCCGTACCGATTTAAAAAAACTCACCGGAGCAGCTCGTGTAAGGGTGACGTCATCAGAAGGTGACACGAAAATCGGGAGTTTAACGGTAAAAATCGGGAGTTTTAAATGAGTAGAGAAAAAAGCTCACGGGCACCCAAGAAGAACACCATAAGTCTCCAGCTCGAGAAAGTATTGGATACTCTGCAAACGACAGAAGAAGGCTCAGAAGAAGAATCTTACAGCCAAGGATCTCAGCTTGAAATGGCTACAAAAGGAGACAAGAAGGAGAAGGAGGTAAAGCAAATGCTTTTAGATATGACTGCTACAATCAATATTACACTGAAAAAGAAGCAGAGTATGGAGTCTAAGATGGAGAGTAACAAGCAGAGTATGGAGACTAATATGGAGAGTAATAAGCAGAGTATGGAGACTAGTATGGAGAGAATTTCTTTAAAAAATGATAATACTTGCAGTGAGTTAAAAGAGCTGAAGAAGCAATATAAGGAATTTGATAAAAAACTAAAGTCAGAGTGTGTTAGAATCGAAAATGACTATAACAAGAAATTTAAAGATGTGACGGATGATATCGGAAAACTGGATGAGATAATGGAAGAGATGGAGAATAAGATAAAAGAGATGGTCACGGAAATAAGGAGTTTGAAAAAATCACAGAAAACTGAAAAGGAAAAACTTGGAAGAATGACTGACAAATGTCTGGACTTAGAGGCAAAATCTAGAAGACAAAATTTGAGAATTCTTGGAGTGGAAGAAGGATGAGAGGGACATGAATCTCAAGCATGTACTTTCGTTACTGATTTACTCAAAGATGTTTTTGGACTGTCAGAAGAACCAAGAATAGACGTCGCTCACCGAGTTGGGCATGTTGCAAGAGGGACAAATTATTCAAGACAGATAATTGTGAAATTCCGTGATATCTCTTCAGTGGAATATATATTGAGAAAGATTACCCATGGGAAGAATCTGACATACCGTGGGGATAATATTCGAATTTTCCGTGATTACCCACCGGAGGTCGTCCGGAGATTGAAATTGTTCACACAGACAAGACACACTCTGAAGGGCGTCCCCGGTGTGAGATATGGGGTAGTTTTTCCAGGCAGAATGAAGATTTCTTATAACGGCACTGAATGCTCATTTACAGATCCCGAAAAAGCTTTTAAGTATGCAGAGGATATCGTAAAGAAAACATCGGGGAAAGCTGTCGACAAGGAAGAAGATTGAACTTTTTAATTGTTATGATAGAGTTTTGAACTGGTTAAGATGGTGGAACTTTCCAGACAGTTACCAAGCTTATCTGTCTGGAATGTGTTTTTGAGAGTGCTGGGCATGTTTCACCTTGAACGAAAAGCTCAAAGATAAATAAGGGACGTTGAGGATACAGAATTAACGAGGGAATGTATAATGGATATGGAACGAGATAATACTAATTGGAATCTAAAAACTGCTAACTTAAGAAGATCTCTAATCATTATACTTTAATTACAAATAACCAATGATTTTAACAAATTTAACAACACTAACTATTTGTGAAATATCAATATATACACTAAAAATGATATATACTAACTAAAATGTTTATAACATTACTAACCTACCCTTTTTTTTTGTGTGTGGGAAGGAATTAGGCACAACATAAACATGGAAAAGATCCAGATGTGAGGTTTTGTTTAACCCCTTGGTACCTGCTTGTATTGTATTGTAAGTAAAGAATGGGATATTATGCAAGAATCCTGGGTGGATATATATGGTGAAGTTTAGATTAGATTAAGATTAGACAAGTTGGAAAGACATATATACATATAACTGTGTATATGTTGTGTTTTATATTTGGTTTTTTACTTCTTATGTCTCTTCCTGATTTCTTTCGGTTTTCACTGGTGCTGGTTTGATAAATTCATATAAGAAAAGACAAAATATGAAACGGTCTGTAACTTTTTATGAGGCTCTACTAAGGGGGAGGAGCTCAATGTATAACAACATCAATGGAAGTCAAGGTATATTATGGTTTCGGGAGAAATTTATGCAACCCCACTAACTATGATAAATATTTACGCTCCGAATTTTGACAACCCCCAATTTTTTGATAAAATTATAGATATAATATCAGAGTTTAATTACCAAAATGTGATAATAGGGGGGGACTTCAACTGTGTTTTAGATTCATATCTAGATAAATCAACAAAACAAAGGAGGAGCAATTTAAAATCTAACTAGTGAACTTCTAAAAACATATATAAAAAATACTAATATAATAGATGTATGGAGATCTGCTAATCCAGTTGGAAGGGAATACTCGTTTTACTCTTCGGTACATAAAACTTATTCAAGAATTTATTATTTTTTAGTGGATATGAAATTAATGCCATATACAATCAATCCAACATACCACATTAGTAGTATTTTGCAGATCACTCTCCGTTGACATTTTCAGTAAAATTTGAGGGAATGCCGGGTAAAAAATCTTTTTGGAGGTTTAATACACATATTTTAAATCTTACAAGGCTATCAATATTTAAAACAACAAAGTATAAATTTAATATGGGAGAGAATTTTATTACATGGGTAAAATTATTGTATGATAAACCGATGGCAAGAATTTTAACTAACAACATGTTATCTCAAAAATTTCAATTATCAAGGGGTAATAGGCAGGGATGAGCGTTATCACCCCTGCTATTTGCCCTTATGATAGAACCTCTGGCTGAAAGTATAAGAATTCATCCGAATATTCAGGGCTATAATACTAGGGGCTCAAAGAATAAAATGTCATTATATGCAGACGATATACTTTTATATATTACAAAGTCACAAACGAGCATACCAAATTTATTAAATTTAATAGAGGAATTCGGGTCTTTTTCTGGATATAGAATAAACTGGAATAAAAGTGAAATCATGACATTAAAACCTCAAGAACCTACACACTTACTGAAGTTCCCCTTTAAAATCGCAACAGAAAATTTAAATACTTGGGTATTCAGATTACTAGAAAATATAAAGCATTATTCAACGCTAATTTTATACCTTTATTAAATAAACTTAATACGCTGATTAAATTTTGGAAAACACTTCCTTTATCATTATTAGGTAGAATAAATGCAATAAAAATGATCTTCCTACCACAATTACTATACCTATTTCAGTCTATACCGGTATATATACCAAAATACTTTAAAAAAAAATTAGACTCCAATATTACTAATTTTATTTGTGACTATAGATCACATAGAATTACAAAAAAACACTTATGTAAACCAAAAGATGTCGGGGGAATCTCACTCCCGAATTTTATGTATTATTACTGGGCAGTGCATATTAAGAATATAATTTATTTGCTGGATAGTTCTACCCAACAGACAGAATGGATAAAAATGGAGAAAGTGGATTGTTTTCCTTGTAATATAGGAACGATCCTCTTCTCCCCGAAAAAAGTGAACAACACAATATATAAGAAGAACCCAATTATATATGGTACAATAAGAATTTGGAAACAAATAAAATTATCTTTAAAATTAAGAAATCTATCACTGATAATGCCAATAGCGAATAACCCTTTATTTAAACCATCTCTTATTGATAAAACATATAACCAATGGGAAAGTCTCGGAATTAGAAGGATCGGGGATATGTACGAAATGGGAAACCTACTATCATTCCAACAATTACAATTAAAATTTAAACTGAAAAACAACCAATATTTTAAATATCTTCAGATTTGCGATTTCATGAAAAAATACATACAAGGATATCAAAAAATAACTCCTGAATTATTGGAAGAAGCAATGAATATTAAAGCTGACTCACAAAAATTAATATCATATTTATATAATAGTATTTTAAATATAGACCTACCATCGACAGAGGTACTTAGAGAAGAGTGGGAACGGGAACTAATTATAAAAATTATGTAGGTTACACGGGAAAAGTACTTGATATATATTCACAAATGTTCGATTAATGTAAGACATAATCTAATTTAATTTAAAATTTTACATAGATTATATTATTCAAAAACAAGATTGAACAAATTTTATCCAAATATATCCCCCATTTGTGATAAATGTTTATCCCAAAATGCAACTATAACACACTCTTTTGTTTCCTGCATAAAACTTCATAGATTTTGGAGTGATATTTTTGAAATATTTACAAAATTATTCAAGATAAGAATGGAATCTAATACTGAAATGATTATATTTGGAGTAATGGAAGATGGGAATAAATTGAACACATCTCAAAATATATTTTTTAATTATGGTTTAATAATAGCAAAAAAATTAATACTCAAATTTTGGAAAAATACATCAATACCAACGCTTAAAATGTGGGTTGCAAGCATGTTGGACACCGCACATCTTGAGGAAATGCGATTCCTCCTAATGGATAAATCAGACCAATTCATAACGAGTTGGTCTCCATTTGTCGTCTTTTTGGAATCATATGGTGCAACACAATTGTAAAAGCTAACTGTTTCAGGACTGGACGAGGGATGGTCAAGATTATAAACAATGGTCTCCTTACTTCTTTTCTTTATGTCTTATTCTCTTTTTCCTATTTTCTTTTCCTCAACTTTCTTCACTCATTCGTCTTTTTTCTTTTTCTTCACACACTATATATCTCACGTCTTTCTATCCTTTACTATCTAATTTATTTTTCTTATTCTTATCTTTCTTTATTATAACAAAAAAAATAAGAAGCTGTACATAAAATGTATTATGAAAATATATATTAGGCACTTTGGTGCCATATGATTGTACTTACTTCTAATAAAATAAAATATTAAAAAAGAAAAAAAAAGTATTTAACAAATAAATATTAGCAAAACCTAAATAGGTTCCTCAAAAAGATAAAGACAATATTGGGCCATGACCCCACAGACGAGCACCAGGCCACTATCTCTAGCACCATCACCGACTTCATCAACTCCGGCTCCCTGCACCCCCGAGCCTCCAACATCATCGTTGCCCAGCCCCGCACGGCCCGATTTTACGGGGGTTCCCCTCCCCCACTATAGATGAGGCTCGCACCAGAGTCTCTTCCATACCCCGTAACACTGCTCTCTCTCCCCATCCCCCCACTCGCAACAAGGGCAGAGTCCCCCTAGTCCTCACCTTTCACCCCATTAGCCGTCACATACAACAAATAGTGCTCCGTCAGTTTCGCCACCTCCAACGTGACCCCACCAATCGCCACATTTTCACATCTCCCCTCCCGTCTGCCTTCTGCAAAGACCGCTCCCTCCATAACTTCCTTGTCAATTCTTCCCTTCCCTCCCGCACCACCCCCTCCCCGGGCACTTTCCTTTGCAACCGCAGGAGATGCTACACTTGTCGCTTTACCTCCCCCCTCAACTCCATTCAAGGACCCAAGCAGTCATTCCAGGTGCGACAGAGGTTCACCTGCCTCTCATCCAATCTCATCTATTGCATCCGCTGCTCTAGATGTCAGCTGATCTACATCAGTGAGACCAAGCTTAGGCTTGGCGATCATTTCGCCGAACACCGCCACTCAGTCCGCATTAACCAACCTGACCTCCCGGTGACCTCTCTGTCTTGGGCCTCCTCCATGGCCAGAGTGAGCACCACTGGAAATTGGAGGAACAGCACCTCATATTCCACTTGGGGAGTCTGCATCCTGGTGGCATGAACATTGAATTCTCACAATTCTGTTAGCCCTTGCTGTCTCCTTCGCTTCCCAGCTCTCCCTCAGCCCTTGGGCTCCTCCTCTTCCTTTTTCCTTTCTTCTCCCCATCCACCCCCCCACCCCCCCCCACCCCCCCACCCCCCCCACCCCCCAACCCCCTATCAGTCTGAAGAAGGGTTTCGGCCCGAAACATTGCCTATTTCCTTCGCTCCATAGATGCTGGTGCTCCCGCTGAGTTTCTCCAGCATTTTTGTGTACCTTTGATTTTCCAGCATCTGCAGTTCCTTCTTAAAGACAATAAAGAATTATGGCAAATGCAGAAGCTTTAAACCAAATTTTTGTATCTGTTTTGTAACTTTTGTCTTGATATTTAATTTGAGCAAATATTACAAATGTTGGTATGGAACAAAATTATTAAGAACATAAAAGTCAAATCAAGGGGACTTAATACTTAACTTGCACTTCCACCTCCTCCAGCCTCATCTACTGTATCCGTTGTTCGAGATGTAGACTTTTATACATCGGCGAGACCAAACGCAGCCTGGGCGATCGTTCGCTGAACACCTTCGCTCAGCCCGCCTGTACCTACCTGATCTACCGGTTGCTAAACACTTTAATTCTCCTTCCCATTCCTACACAGACCTTTCTGTCCTTGGTCTCCTCCATTGTCAGAATGAGGCTAAACACAAATTGGAGGAACAGCATCTCATATTTCACTTGGGCAGCTTGAAGCCCAGTGGTATGGATATTGATTTCTCTAACTTCAGGTAGTCCCGGCATTTCCTCTCTCTCTATCCTCCCCCCACCCAAATAGCACTAGCTTCTCGTTTTCATCTAACAACCAGCTAACAATGGCCTGTTTCCTTTATCATCGTAACTTTTTTGCATATCTTTAATTCATTGTTCCTTATCTCTCTACATCATACTTTATATCGCTCGTTTCCCTTATCCCTAACCAGTCTGAAGAAGGGTCTCGACCTGAAACATCACCCAATCCTTCTCTCCAGTGATGCTGCCTGTCCCATAGGTTACTCCAGCTATTTGTGTCTATCTTTGGACTTAATACTTAATTGTATCCCAAGATTTACAAATGAGTGGCTACAGAGAGTGCACATTGTAATCAAAGCCTAGATGGACATGAATGGCAAGATAAGGGAACCTTGAGGGATTGTAAAAAGAAAACAGAGGCATAAGGATTAGGAAGATGAAATCAGACAGCGTCTTTGTGGAATATAAAGAAATCAGGAATAAAACTCAAACCTGGAATTAGGGGAACCTGTAGGGGCCATGAAATGTCATTGGCAAGTTGGATTAAAGAGAATCCCAAGACTTTTTATCCATACATTAAAAACAAAATGGTAAACATAGAAACATAGAAAATAGGTGCAGGAGTAGGCCCTTCGGCCCTTCGAGCCAGCACCGCCATTCAATATGGTCATGGCTGATCATCTAAAACTAGTATCCTGTTCCTGCTTTCTCGCCATATCCCTTGTCAGTTAGCCCTAAGAGCTATATCAAACTCTCTCTTGAATACTTGGATAACTAGTGAGAGGGTAGAATGATTCAAGGATAAAGGAGGGAATTTATGCTTGTTTTTTCCAAGTCTTTGTTCTTTGGATTGGTATTCACCAAGGATAAGACAATGACGATAGTGAGATCAATGTGGGGTATACTGATATGTTTGGGCATTTTGAGATCTGGAGAAAGGTAGTGTTAGGTCTTGATAAAGATCTTTGTGTCCCCTCTAGCCACAGGCCAGGTGCCAGAGGACTTCAGAGTAGCCAGTGTTGTTTCTTTGTTTCCCTGGTTTTAAGAGAATCAAATGACCTATAACAATGATAAAACTTTACTTTAGATTAGTTTATTGTCATGTGTGCTGAGGTACAGTGAAAAGCTTTTTTTTTGTTGTGTGCTACCCAGTCAGCGGAAAGAATATACATGATTACCATCAAGCCGCCCACCGTGTACAAATACAGGATAAACGGTTTTCAGAAGGTGTTATTGTCATGGTAGACAAGGGCACACTTTGTTCTTATGAGGGATTTATTCCATGAATGTGCTTTCAAACAGTGACAGTAATGTAAATAGATATTATAGCTCATTGATTGCTCACTCATTGATGAATTCTGGAAATGAAAACTATTGCATTCATTATTTCTGTACATTTGTAGAATCTTTGGATGTCTGATAACAGGCCAAGGGATTTGAGACTCCTGTTTCTTTCTTTCACAATTTCTGTTAGGTTGTAGCTGTTCCCTGTTCACAGCAAATCCTCGGTTCTCCACTACTTTGTGAATGTTTCTCATCCCTTCGGCCATGAGGCCGTTACAAATGATTCCTTTAATGTATCTGGTAACATGGAAAAAAGTATTGACCACCATCTATGGTTATGGAGTGAAAGTTAAGCTTAGAACTTTAAATAGCTCAGACAGTAGACATTAATATCTCCTATTCAGAAGCCTGAACCTTAGAAGATAATGACAATAAGAAGAAGGTAGACAAAAATGCTGGGGAAACTCAGCGATTGAGGCAGCACCTATGGAGCGAAGGAATGGGTGACGTTGCGGGTCGAGACCCTTCTTCAGACTGATGAAGGGTCTCGACCCAAAACGTCACCCATTCCTTTGCTCCATAGATGCTGCTTCACAAGCTGAGTTTCTCCAGCATTTTTGTCTACCTTTGATTTTTCCAGCATCTGCAGTTCTTTCTTAAACATTGAGAATAAGAAGATGTGATCTTGGTTGATGTTTCGATGGGATTGATGACCTATTGCAGGATTTATCTATTGAGTATAAAATTAGATAAAATCCTGCAATTTCTGGTTGTCTTACATGGATACGAAAGTTAGACTCATTTGACCTTAGATTTTAAAGTCATGAGATGAAAACTCACCTGCAACGCAAGTGAAAAGCAAATGTACCCCAATGTAAGTCCCATGATATATTATGTTAATTGCTTCTGATCCATTGATACATTTCTAGACATACAGCAGTGAATTCTGAATGTAGTTACCTAATTTCACGCAATCTTCACCCAAGTTCCCACAAGCTCCCATGTAGAAAATCATGCTAACTATCTCTCTCAACCCCTGTCTTCCCAAATGCGTGTATGTCTTCACCCTCAGAAACCTCTCCAGTAATTTGCCTACCACAGATGTCAGGGTATTTGTTAATAGATCCCAGGTTTTTCTTTGCAGCCCTAGAGGCACAACATTAGCCACCCTCCAGTCTTCTCGCACCTCATTCGATGATCCGTATATCTCAGCTAGGGCTCCCACAATTCTAGCCTAGCTTTGAATCATAGAGCTATACAGAACGGAAGTAGGACCTTTGGCCCATGTTGAGCTTCCCACAATGTTCTTAGATAATCCTGATCAGGGCGTGTAGATTTATCTACCTTCATACATTTAAGGGAATTTAACAACTGCTAGTCTGTGATACGGACTGTGCTGTAGCTCTAGATATAGTTGGCAACTTTGGTTTCTGAGGATTGACAATAGACAATAGACAATAGGTGCAGGAGTAGGCCATTCGGCCCTTCGAGCCAGCACCGCCATTCAATGTGATCATGGCTGATCATCCCCAATCAGTACCCCGTTCCTGCCTTCTCCCCATATCCCATGACTCTGCTATTTTTAAGAGCCCTATCCGCTCCATTCTCTCATCATATGACAGTCCCGCCATCCCGGAAATTAACCTTGTAAACCTACGCTGCATTCCCTTAATAGAAAGAATGTCCTTCCTCAAATTAGGGGACCAAAACTGCACACAATACTCCAGGTGTGGTCTCACTAGGGCTCTGTACAACTGCAGAAGGACCTCTTTGCTCCTATACTCGACTCCTCTTGTTATGTCTTCCTCTAATTCACGTTGACTCTTTGGGGGGCTCTAACACAATCCCAACATGAGGATCACTCTCTTTGCATTTCTCAGCTCCATCCAGATAGCTTGATTGGATGATTTTCCAGTCATGTCATCTCAGACCACCACCATGATGCTCTTCTTAATCAAAAATGTAACACCCCTTCTCTCCAACCTCTATCTTGCCTGTAACATCTGTACCCTGGAATATTGGGCAGTGGTGCTTGGAGTCGGGCAGCGGAGCCCGGAGCTGGGGACAGCGGAGACCATGGAGCAGTGGAGACCCGGAGCTTGGTGCCGGGCAAGAGGCAACGGGGGAGCCGGTGCATCGGCCACGGGCAACCAGCAGGCGAAGATGGCGGGCATTGCACCTGGTCTTGGCAGGTCTAGAGTGAAGCCTGAGATCTACAAGACTGTTGACGGTAAGGTTATTGTTGAGGACGAGTTACTTAATTTTCTTGCTGTAAAGATTAAGACATTAAGCCAGGATGAGATCGTCCTTCTGGCTGCAAACACTTTTGATTCTGAGTGGATAGAGTCCTCGAAGAAAGTTCTGTTTGAACTCTGCCCCACTACACAGCGGAATGTTTCCCATAAAGGGGCACAGAAAGACGTTAACAACATAAAGAGTTGCCTTAAAGTAATGAATGAGTGTGGGGAGAATACTTCCAGGTTTGTCTCTCATTACTTGGATGAACTGCCGCCGGTGACATTTTCTAACATGGATGTCTTGAGCCTACTTGGGAGAATGGAGCAGCTGTACGCTGAGGTCTGTTATATGAAGCACGGCATGCAGCTACAGGCTGATGTAAGTGAAGATTTTCGTGCCATCACAGTGGAGATTGATCGCCGAGTGGGTGCATTGGAGCGCACCTTGATCACTGCTCCAGTGTGTGCATTGGAGCGCAACACTGACCTGACTCGGGGCGGTGGTCCGGATGCGTTGGCGGCGTTGGATGGAGCCATTGGCATGGCAGATACAGCACTGGGAGCTGCACTGGCAGGAGCCTCTGGCTTAGTTGTCGGAGTGAGGGCGGCGGCGGAGGGCCTTGCATTAAACGTGGAGAATAGTCCCAGTGGTCTAACGTTGCAAGACTCTCTAAAGTGGAGTCATGTTGTGAAAAAGGGTCGACGTCATGCTCCAGACAACACTGTTGGTAAGCCAAAATTGTGCACTATTACCACCGGGCAGAGAAAGAAATCCAGTAACGCTGTGCCTATTATTGGTACCGGAGCTGCGGGCAACATCAAAATGATTAAGACTAAGCTGGTGAGTGTTTTTGCCTCCAAGTTTTCACCGGATCTGGACGTCAGAACTTTATCTGTCTATCTTAATGAAAACCTGGCCGTGAGGTTACCTGTCAAAAGATTGACACTGTACACAGTAGATACAGTTCATTTAAAGTATCTGCGGAATGTAATGAGGTTGGCGAAATGTACAAACCGGAGCTCTGGCCAGAAGGGGCATTTGTCCGGCGCTATTACGAGCCATGCAGGGTTGGAGTAATCGGATCAAGCACTGCGCCTGCCGCGGGGGGAATGAGTGTGCCTGTTAGTGCTAGGGGCATTCACTAGTCTCACTAAATGAACATTCGGGTACTATCGTACAACTGTCGTGGCCTGCGTTTGGGCCAGAGCGCAGGGGATAAAGCTCGCCGCTCAGTTGTTGACAACCTCCCGGAGAACTGTGACATATTATATATGCAAGAGACATTCTTAGCAAAGCAAGATTTGGACAAACTCAATTCTCTCAATGACAACTTTCATGGGGCTGGGGAGTCTACAACAGACCTTGGCATGGGAATAGTCAGAGGTAGGATACCAGGTGGTGTGGCTATTCTATGGAACAAGAAGCTTGACTCATCAGTAAATGTGATTTGGCTTGATGTTGACTGGTGCATTGCCATACACTTTGCTCACAACGACAAGGAATTTGTTATCCTGAATGTATATACACCCTATGAATGCCATCAGAATGAGGATGAATATTTAAATATTGAGACGTTAGACCACTGGGACTTGCTTTCATCTATTCTTTCATTCAAAACAATAATTATTGTAGTGTATATGTCATTGGGGATATGAATGCAGATATCTCAGATAGGAACTCATTATTTGCCAATCATATGGCTCAGTTCTGTCAAGATAATAATTTAATATTGTCAAGCAAAGTGCTTTTACCTACAGATAGCTATACTTATATTAGTGAGGCCTGGCACACCACATCATGGCTGGACCACTGTATTAGTACAGCTGATGCACATGCCTCATTGGGGTGTATGAGCATTCTGTACGGGGCAGCAATGACTGATCATATACCTGTTGCTATGACAATAAATGTTGAACACATACCTGTGGTATCCAGAGATAGAAATAGCTTTAATACAGAAAAACTGGACTGGTCAACGCTTACAAAGGATGACATCCTAGCCTATTATGCCCATACAGATAAATCCTTAAGCAATATTCATCTACCTAAAGATGCAATCATATGTAGTAATGTTAATTGTAAAAATATGAAGCATAGGAGAGATATCTGCTCCATGTATAATGATATAGTAAGCGCTTTATATGTAGGCAGTAAGCCCTACTGCAAGTATAAAAATAAGACACATAACATCAGGCCTGGCTGGAATAAGTATGTAGCTAAGTATCATACTGAAGCCCGTGAAGCCACCAAATCATGGGCTATGGCAGGTAGACCCAGACAGGGGCTTGTGTTTGAGCACAAGAAACTCACTAATGCAAGGTATAAGTATGCTGTTCGCTTCATCCGTAAAAATGAGCAAGCTATGAGGGCTGATTCCATGGCTAAGAAGCTGCTAAGTAACAATGCTACAGATTTTTTGGAAGGAAGTGAGTGCTCTTAACAGTTGCAAAACATCTCTACCATGCACTGTAGTTGGAATCTCCGGAACAGCTAATATCGCGGAGTTATGGCGACAACATTATAGCACTTTATTCAACTGTGTCCAAGGTGACTTGTATAGGGTGGACAATATTGAGAGTAATGACTCGATGGCGATTATGTCACATGAGGTGTATCATGCCATGAACAAGCTGTCCAACAACAAAGCAAGTGGCTTGGATCATATTTCTGCTGAACATCTTAAGTATGCGAGTATGAGGAAAGCTCCTCTCCTAGCTATTTGTTTTACTGGCTTTATGATTCATGGCTTGTTACCAGACTTAATGTTGTCTGTTCTGTCAGTGCCGGTCATTAAGGACAAAGCTGGTAAAGTAGGCAGCCTAAATAATTACAGGCCCATAGCTTTAGCCAGAATATTGTCAAAAGTTTTAGAAAGAGTTCTGCTGGATAGAATAAATGAGTTTGTTAACTCCACAGATAACCAGTTTGGTTTTAAAGCTAAACATGGCACTGACTTATGCATATATGCCCTAAAGGAGATTGTAAACAAATATAGAGGCAAAAACTCTTCAATCCTTATGTGCTTTATTGATGCTTCCAAAGTCTTTGACCGTGTTAATCACAGAAAGCTGTTTGGTAAAATGAGTCAAAGAGGGGTGCCTACATTGTGAGAATTCTGGCCTACTGGTATGCCCACCAGACTATGCAAATAAAATGGGGCAATAGGGTCTCATCCCCATTTGGGGTTAGCAATGGTGTTAGACAAAGGGGAATTTTGTCCCCAGTCCTTTTTAATCTATATATTGATGATCTGTCTAAACAATTGAAAGCCTGTAACACTGGGTGCGTGATTGGTAATATTTTAGTGAACCATATTATGTATGCAGATGATCTTGTGGTCTTTAGTCCATCTAGTGCTGGTCTCCTGCAGCTCCTTACTATATGTTCTGTGTATGGTGTGGAACATGACAGTAAATATAATGCTAGTAAGAGTGCTGTTATGATCTGTAGAACCAAAGAGGATAAATGTCTAAAATTTCCTGATTTTAAATTGTCTGACAATAATCTTAGTGTCTGTAATAAGGTAAAATATTTAGGGCATATTATTACAGAACAAATGACAGATGATGAGGATATTTATAGGCAACGACGCATGCTGTATGTACAGGCGAATATTCTCTTGCGTAAATTTGGTGCGTGTAATTGGAAAGAAATTGGAAAGAAATTGATACTTAAATTTTGGAAAAATACAACCATACCAACTGTTAAAATGTGGATTAGGAATATGATGGACATAGCACGCCTTGAAGAAATGCGACTCCGACTAATAGATAAATATGACCAATTCTTAAGGAGTTGGTCTCCTTTCATCGACTTTTTGGAATCATGTGATGCAGCAGTACCATAAGGATTGCTGATTTCAGTTCATGACGTGGATAGATTTACATCTCCGAATATAGATTTGAAAATTTCTCTTTTAAGGGGCCTTCTCTTCTATTTCTACTTTCCACTTTTTATTTTTTATTTTATTTTTTTTATTTTTTATTTTCACGTTTTTCTATTCTCTACCATCTATTTTTCCACTTTTTCCCCTTTCTATTGTTTTCTTTTTCTTGTCTTGCTTACTTCCTTCTCATAACATAAAACTAGAGGTTGTACATAGAATGGATTACGGTATGACATAGTTGGCACCTAAAATTAGATGCCACTGTATTGTTTTGTACTGTATTAACTTCTAATAAAATAAACAAAAAAACAAAAACAAAACAAAAAAAAACAAAAAAAACAAAAAAAAATTTGGTGCGTGTGCAGATGTGGTGAAGATGTCGCTATTTAAAGCATACTGCACACCACTCTACACTGCGCACCTGTAGTCGAACTATGGAAAGTCAAGTTTGCAGAGACTAAAGGTGGTATATAACGATGCCATGAGAAGAATACTGCTAAGGAAGCCTAGATGGTGTAGTGCCAGTAATATGTTTGTGGCTGCAGGAGTCAGTACTTTAGAAGCTATCCTAAGACATCACATGTATAAATTCATTTGCAGGATAAATGACTCTAAAAATGTAATTATTGTGGCCTTGTCAAACATAAGGGTTAGCACTACACGCTACGAATCCCAGCTGTGGAGACACTGGTATCGTTGTCTCGTTGTAGGACATTGATCATTCTTTTAATCTGGATTTTGAACATGTATTGTGTTTTAAAAATATATATAATTTATGATGGTTTGATATGTGATATACTAAGATTTTATGTGTGCTTTATGATATTTAATATGCAATGCATTTTTTTTAAATTAACATTTTTAATGTAATGTTGCCCCTTGTCTGGACCTCGAGTCTGTAATAAAGTTTATTATTATTATTAAGCTTGCAGTCCTGTCCTTCCCTTGGCCAGGTTTCTGTAATGGCTATAATGTCTGTGCTCCACATACCTCTACACACCCTCAATCATCCACCTCACCTGTCAGGCCTCTGGCATTGAAATTAATGTGATTTAACCCAGCCATCTCTCCTCACTCTCTGCATGGTCCTGCCTGATCTATGTACTGAACTTGCTGTCATTGATTTCTGTATCAACTTCCAGCCACTCACCTGCCTCGCTGTTAATTTGGATCCAGTCATCCTGCCAATCTAGTTTAAACTCTCCTGAGTAGCACTTGTAAACTTGTCCACCAGGAATTTGGTCGCCCTCCAGTTCAGGTGCAAACTGTCCCTCTTTTACAGTTCACCACTGCCCCCAGAAGTGATCCCAGGGGGCTAAAAATATGAATTTCTGCTCCACCAGCTCCTCTGCCATGCATTTGTCTGCCCTATCCTTCAATTTCTAACCTCACTAACACATGGCATTGGGAATAATCCAGAGATTACTACCCTTGAGGTCTTGCTTTTTACACTTGTCTAGTTTCCTATGGAGTCTCTACTGGACCTCAATGCCTTTTCTCACTCATGTCATTTGTGCCAATGTGCCCGGCTCCTCATCCTCCCCCTTGAGAATATTCTGCAGCTGGTCTGGGATATCCTGGCCTTTGGCACCAGGGGGGCAGCACACCATCCTGCAGACCCACTTACAGCTACAGTATTATTACGAGCGGCGTCCCTCCCCGGGGATCCCTGGAGGGGAGCTTCGACTGTCGGCCCTGCAGTCTGCGCTGCTTCTGGCTGCAGCGCGAACTTTAAATCTCCGATCGCCAGCCTGTGGACTACACCAACTTGAAGCCGTGGTCACCGGTGGGGGAGGCACCATTTCAGGACTTACCTGGACTTTTTACCTTGTCTACACACCTGGACGCCTGCAGCGATGGCTGTGGAGGGTTGAGGTCCCGAGCACGGGTGAAAATGGGGGAGGACTGGGCAATTTTTGTACCTTCCATCATAGTGATGAATGCTGTGGTGGATGTTTGTTTTTAATTTTTTATGTGTTTTTGTGTGTTTTTTTTGGCTGTCAAATTCATTTCACTTGCTCTTTATGTGCAATGTGCCGAATAAAACTGATTGTGATTGTGATTGTGATTGTGATTGACTCCCAAAGTAACAATAACTCCTATCACACTCTGTCTGATTTCACCCTTTTCTGCTGTGCCTCACAGCAGTCTTGGTGCTACTGATTTCTGCTCACTGATGCTTCTATGTTCTCCTGAACAATCATGCAGCCCCCCCACCCCCTCCCCCCAAGAGTTTCCAAAGGGTATACTTCTTTCCAAGGGGAATGGCCACAGGGTTTCCTGCATTGAGCACAGAGTGCAAAACAGGAACTGGTCCTCAATGTCTTTGTCGATCGCATTCTTTGTTTTTGCATATAAAGTACACAAAAGTGTCACCACATAGATGCCGACAAAGTTCCAAAAAGTGCTCATCCCTTCTTCGTCACCCCCCCTCTCGGTGACATGGCCCAGTCATCTCGGCCCGATCTTGTCCACGGCCCAACAATGATCAGGGCTCCAATTCAACCCTGTCCTCGGCCCGACCCCAAGGTTCCGACCTTGTCTGCAGTGGTTCCGACTCGACCTCGGGCCTGACCCAACCTCGACCTCAGCGGTATCAATACATGAGACTACACAAAACTCCTAGCAAAATCAAGGCACTGATTGTGGACTTCGGAAGGGGTAGGATGGGGATCCACAGTCCTGTTTATATCAACGGGTCGATGGTGGAAAGGGACAAGAAATTCAAATTCCTGGGTGTGCATATTTCTGAAGATCTCTCCTGGTCCCAGAACACTGATACAATCATAAAGAAAGCACATCAGTGCCTCTACTTCCTGAGAACATTACTGAGAGTCGGTATGTGAAGGAGGACTCTCTCGAACCTCTACAGGTGCACAGTAGAGAGCATGCTGACCGGTTGCATCGTAGTTTGGTTCGGCAACCTGAGCGTTCAGGAGCAGAAAAGGCTGCAAAAAGTAGTAAACACTACCCAGTCCATCATCGGCTCTGACCTACCTACCATCGAGAGGATCTATCGCAGTCGCTGCCTCAAAAAGGCTGTCAGCATAATCAAGGACCCACACCATCCTGGCCAGACACTCATCTCTCCGCTGCCATCAGATAGAAGGTACAGGAGCCTGAAATCTGCAACATCCAGGCTCAGGAACAGCTTCTTCCCCACAGCCATCAGGCCATTAAACACAACTTCAAACAAACACTGAACTATAACAGTCTACTGCACTTTATCTCATTATTGATGTGTGTGTGTGTATATATATGGTCACACTGATCTGTTCTGTATTCATGACTACAATATCCTGTTGTGCTGCAGCAATGCAAGAATTTCATTGTCCTATCTGGGACACATGACAATAAACTCTCTTGAATCTTGAATGTTGAGTCTACCAGTCGGCAACATTCCCTGTCCTGTTCAAGTCTGAGACAAAAAACTACCAGCAGCAGGCATCTCAAAGCTCTGGAGAGGTCCACTTACCCTGAGGTACAATTATGGGTTTGCCATGTGGGGAGAAATTAAGCCGTCTGGGACAGTACTCTTTTACGTTCAGAAGAAATAGAGTCCAGAGTAAAGAGAGAGTCAAGACTTTTTAATTGACAATGGAACTATAAAGTTCTTACCTGCAGTGCATAACAGGCCTGTAAACACAATACACACAGATAATATGTAACTAGACTAAGTGGAACCCGTTGGGTCCCATGTTCACACGGGAGGGCTGGTCCCCCGACGCAATATTCCATCTCTCCACCAATTCCAATATTGGTGGCCAGTGGGGGGGCTTTCTGGAGCGCTGGTATGGGTTCTTGGGGTGGCAGCTCAATCCCTCAAGCCTGATGTGCTGGCAGCTCACTCATGGCTGGTGGGCTGGCAGTTGACTCATGGCTATCCCAAGCAGGGTGCAAGGCCACCGAATTCATACCACTACAAGCAGGGTACAAGGCCATCAAATTCAAGTACAGTTTCATACCACTTCAAGCTGGATTCAAGGCCACCAAATTCAAGTGCAGTTTCATACCACTTTCAGCAGGGTGCAAGGCCACCAAATTCAAGTGCAGCTTCATACCATTTCATGCACGGTGCAAGGCCACCACATTCAAATGCAGTTTCATACCATTTCAAGCAGGGTGAAACCACCATAAAACCACCATAAAACCACACAAAACACCAAACACAGTTCAGTAGACATTCAGTGTGTTCAGTTGATTCACAGCTCAGACAGAGTCGTGACCTCTCCCTCCCCCATCATGCAGAGACTGAGCCACACCCACGCTTCTGGGTTTTATAACCCCTCCCCCTCCCATCAGAAAAGGTGTGGCCTTCATGGCGTGATTGACAGGAGAGAGATTCTCAACATTTTTTAAACACTAATAACACTTTTATTTTTCATTGATGGGAAGAATCCTCTGCACCTGCTGAGCAGAGGGGGACTGAGTAAGATGGCCAAATACCACAGCCGTAAGTGGTAGCGTTTTATCTAAAATCAATATACAGTGTAAACAGGAAGTTACCCAAAGCACCCAAACCACCATTTGCAGGAGTGCCTTTTAACTTCAAGCCAAAGCACCCAAACCACAATTTGCACGAGTGCCTTTTAACTTCAAGCCAAAGCACCCAAACCACCATTTGCAGGAGTGCCTTTTAAATTCAAGCCAAAGCACCCAAACCACCATTTGCCGGAGTGCCTTTTAACTTCAAGCCAAAGCACCCAAACCACCATTTGCTGGAGTGCCTTTTAACTTCAAGCCAAAGCACCCAAACCAGCATTTTCAGGAGTGCCTTTTTACTTCAACCCAAACCCCCCGAACAACCATTTGCAGGCAGTGCCTTTTTACTTCAAACCAACCATATTTTCCATTTTCAAACCACATTAAGGGGACTCACAGTTGAGTAGACATGTATTCAGTGTTATTCAGAGCTCGGAGAGAAGTGACCCTCTGGCTTCCTCCGACTTGCAGAGACTGGGTGAGGCACACCACTTTCTGGTTTTATAGTCCCTCTCCCTCCCTCCAGCAGGGGCAGCAGAGAGAATGGTGAATTTTTTAAAAACATTAATATCTCTCTGATTTGTCATCGATGGAAAAAACCCTCTGGTGCAGGAAGGCAGACGTGGGCTCTGAGCAAGGTGGCCAAAAATGACGGCCGTAGGTGGCGGTGTTCTCTCGGAAATCGCACCACAGTGGGCCAAAAGCGGTCAAGATCAGACTTTTAGTAATATAGATAAACAAAAAAAATTAAATGTGATCACAGTGAAAAAAGTAACATTCTTCAGGTGCTTCACAGTGTTAATGTAAGGCGACTTAGCATAGATACAAGGAAATATTTCATTCTCCCTATAACGTTGAATCCTTGAAGCACTCTACCTCGGGGGGTTAGTTTAGTTTAGAGATACAGCGCGGAAACAGGCCCTTCGGCCCACCGAGTCGACACCAGCGATCCCCCGCACATTAACACTATCCTACACACACTAGGAACGATTTACACTTATACCAAGCTAAACTTCTGACTTGTACATCTTTGCAGTGTGGGAAGAAACTGAAGATCTTGGAGAAAACCCACTTGGTCTCGGGGAGAACGTACAAACTACGTACAGACAGCACCTGTAGTTGGGATAGAACCCTGGAGTCCGGTGCCACAAGCGCTGTAAGGCAGCAACTCTACCTTTGCTCCACCGTGCCGCCGTCTGTGGAGGATCAGCTATCGACTGTTTAAAATAGGGATTGATAGATATTAAAGGAGTGGAGATTGGGCAGGAAAATTGTGTTAGGGTAGAAGATTGGACAGGATATTGAGCACCAGGGAAGGCACAATGGGCCAAATAGCCTCCTCGTGCTCCTTTCATTAGTATTCTTAAATTTGATTATTGGTGCAACATATCTCAGTTCAATGGTAATATGTCGCACCAAAGGCATCAGATAGGAAAGATTTTTCATCATGGAATTAATATATTCATTATATTTCTGTATTGTATTCATTGAGGCTCTGGATGATGAAGTAATGCAGCATAGAAACAGATCCACCTAATCTATGCTGACCCAATGACGTTAATCCCATTTTATTCTCTCCACATTCCTAACTTCTCTCTCCACATTCCCAAATTCTCTTCCCAGATCACTCACTTCACACAAGAGGCATTTTACAGCGACCAACCAACTACCAACCTGATATCTTTAGGATGTGAGTGCAAACTCCCTATAGATAGAGCCAGAGGTCAGGATTGAATCCAGGTCGCTGGATCTGGGATGTATCAGCTCTGCTTGCAACACCATTGGGCGGCACGCTGGCATGGTGGTAGTGTTGCTGCCTTCCAGCGCTTGCAGCACCGGAAACCTGAGTTCGATCCTGACTACGGGTGCTGTCTGTACAGAGTTTGTACATTCTCCCTGTGACCATGTGGGTTTTCTCCTAGATCTTCAGTTTCCTCCTACACTCCAAAGACATACAAGTATGTAGGTTAATTGGCTTGGTGTATGTGTAAATTGTCCCTAGTGTGTGTAGAATGGTGTTAATGTGCAAGGATCTCTGGATGGTACGGGACTCGGCGGGCTAAGGGCCTGTTTCCATGATGTATCTCTAAACTATACTAAACTAAACCACTGCAATAAGTAGATTAAAAAGGCATCATGCTGGAATTGGAAAGTATTCATCTTTCACTGTTGGGGTTGTGGAGATGTCACTTGCAAGATGTGAGTGCCTAGAATAACATGAAACATATTTACAGCACAGAAACAGGGCCTTCAGCCCACAATGTCTGTGCCGAACATGATGCCATGTTAAACTAATCCCTGCCTGCACATGTTCCATATCCCTCCATTCTCTGCATTTCCATGCGCCTATCTCAAAACCTCTTAAATGCCACTCACATCTGTTTCCTCCACCACTCCTGGCAGCGCATTCCAGGCACCCACTGCTCTCTGTGTACAGACTTAAGGTCCTGTCCCACTTACGTGTCCTTGGCACGCAAATTACGCAACCTCGTCCTCGCGTTGAGACGCACGGGCATCGTATGGCCGCACGGGACTGGTCCCACTGAGAAGCGTGAAAGGGGTATGGAGTTGTGCGCGGAATCGCGCGGCGCTCCGAAATTTTGTAGCGAACGAAATCTTGCATAACTGACTGCCAAAGTGGGACAGGCCCAAGACCCTGGCGCGACACAACGTCTCACCACCAACAGCAGCAGAAGCAGGCAAACGATCGTCGAGCTCGGCCTGGGGCTCTCGGCCGTTGCGGTCCGGACCCGCCCCCACTTCTACTCCCAGAGCGGGGCCAAGAAAATTCAAGATAGACACAAAATACTGGAGTAACTCAGCAGGACCGGCAGCAATTCTGGAGAGAAGGAATGGATGACGTTTCGGTCAAGACCCTTCTTTCAGACTGAAGAAAGGTCTCGACCCGAAACATCACCCATTGCTTCTCTCCAGAGATGCTGCCGGTCCCACTGAGTTACTCCTGCATCTTGTGTCCATCTTCAAATGACGTAATGCGCTCCAAACAGCTGTGCAGACACATGAAGTCGTGCGCGACCTTCATGGGACTGTCGCGCCTCAACCCAAACACGAGGTCGCGCAATTAGCGTGCCAAGGACACGTAAGTAGGACAAGGGCTTTAGCCCACACAGCTTCTTGAAAATTTGCACCTCTCTCCTTAAACCTATGACCTATCGTCATACAAATTTTGCTCTTGATCAATATGCTGGAGATATTTCTTGCCATAGAGGGAGTACAGAGAAGGTTCACCAGACTGATTCCTGGGATGTCAGGACTTTCATATGAAGAAAGACTGGATAGACTCGGCTTGTGCTCGCTAGGATTTAGGAGATTGAGGGGGGATCTTATAGAAACTTACAAAATTCTTAAGGGGTTGGGCAGGCTAGATGCAGGAAGATTGTTCCCGATGTTGGGGAAGTCCAGGACAAGGGGGTCACAGTTTAAGGATAAAGGGGAAATCCTTTGGGACCGAGACGAGAAAAGCATTTTTCACACAGAGAGTGGTGAATCTCTGGAACTCTCTGCCACAGAAGGTAGTTGAGGCCAGTTCATTGGCTATATTTAAGAGGGAGTAGATGTGGCCCTTGTGGCTAAAGGGATCAGGGGGTATGGAGAGAAGGCAGGTACAGGATACTGAGTTGGATGATCAGCCATGATCATATTGAATGACGGTGCAGGCTCGAAGGGCCGAATGGCCTACTCCTGCACCTATTTTCTATGAATCTATGAATCTATGAATATTTGGTTACAGATGTTTTAAAGTTATCTCTTTATGTCTACTTTCAAGTTTCTTAACCTTCTTCACACTAATAAGCTGGAATTAAGCTTGTTATTTCAAAAAGTACGGGTAGTTCTGCCATAATGCATGTTTCCATAACCCAAGTTGCATAAAACATGAATTAGGGAACATTTGTTTGTATTATGGGGACAAATTAATTATCAAGAGATTTTGTTCAAGATCCAGAGAAACTCTTAAATGTTACTTTGGAAATTGACAAAGAAAAAATTGTCTTGGGAACAAAAACAGTCAAAAGAAACAAAAATTTGCCACATAATTGCCCCACAACAATGAGACACCATCATCTCTTAAGAACACAGTCTGTCAGTTTCATCACTGAGGCCATTGAAATTGACGAGTAATCTGACACATGTTGAACATCATCTTGATCCAACCTAGGTGACTCTTTGTGTGAGAGTCACAGAGTGGATCTGCAATCACGCATCACATTCACTCCACTCTACTAAATCTCTACTCCTACAGCAACATTTCTTAACTTTAACTATGATGTATCATGTATCTGTGCACTGTGAATGGCTCGATTGTAATCATGTATTATCTTTCCGTTGACTGGTTGGCACGCAACAAAAAGCTTTTCACTGCACCTCAGTACATGTGACAATAAACTAAACGCAAACTCAAGCTTAAAACATACTCTGTTAAACAATGTAGCATGCAGCCTTCAGTATTGTGTTATAACAGAACTACCTGCATGTGATTCACATGGGAGAATCAGAAGATGGAAAAAGAATAACCCAGGAGTTTGTAGAATAAATTAAGTCTAATTTCCTGAGAGGTAGCAATCTTCTACAGAGAGAGTAAACGTGCTGCTTGTCGAAAAAGCTTTAAACAACTAAGTACATTTAAAGATTAGATTAGATTAGATTTGTTTATTGTCATTCAGACCCTTCGGTCTGAACGAAATTTCGTTTCCCTGCAGTCATACAAATAATAAAAAAATGACAAAAACACACAATCAACACAAATTTAACATCCACCACAGTGAGTTCACCAAACACCTCCTCACTGTGGTGGAAGGCAAAATCTTAAAGTCTCTGTCTCTTCCCTCTTTGTTCTCCCTCTGCGCCTAGCTGACGGTTCAAACTCCGCGGGTGGTCGCTGCCGCCGCCACAGCTCCGAGGCCGAGTTGGGTCTCCGTTGCCGCTGCCGCCGCCGCCACCACAGTTCTGAGGCCGAGTCGGGTCTCCGCTGCCGCTGCCTCCGCCACAGCTTCGGGGCCGAGTCGGGTCTCCACTGCCACTGCCGCCGCCACAGCTTCGGGGCCGAGTTGGGTCTCCGCTGCCGCAGCTGCCAATCGCTACAGCTCCAGGGCCGAGTCGGGTCTCCGCTGCCGCCGCCGCTGCTGCCGCCGCTACAGCACCGGGGCCGAGTCGGGTCTCCGCTGCCGCCGCCACAGCTTCGGGGCCGAGTCGGGTCTCCGCTGTTGCTGCCGCCGCCGCTACAGCTCCGGGGCCGAGTCGGGTCTCCGCTGCCGCTGGATGCCGATCCATGCAGAGGTGCATATGCAGTCAATGTAGCTAATTATATTGAGCAGAGAAATGCATAAAATTGAAAGCTGCATATCAGAAACAGTCACATGAACAGACAAAGCATTTAAATGTCTGTGAGATAGAGTCATAACCTATGCAGCACAGAAACAGACCCTTCAGCCCAATTCATCGCAAGGTGCTTTCCAAAGATAGTCCCATTTGCCTGCACTTGTCCCACATCCCTCTCAAACTTTCCTATCAGGTACCTGTGGAAATGTCTTTCAAACACTGTAATTGTACCTGCCTCTACAACGTGATCTGGCAATGTTCCATATTCCCACCAGGCTCTGAGTGAAATAATCGCTCCTAAAATTCCCTTTAAATCTCCCCCCTTGCTTTAAACCTAAGAACTAAGTTTTAGTCTCCCGCGGCCCTGGGAAAATTACTGTGACTTTCTGCCCTATCTATGCCTCTAATTATTTTATAAACCTCGTTAACAGTACCCCTCAGCCTCCTTTGCTCCAGGGAATGCAGTCCACCCTATCCAGCCTCTCCTAATTCAATCCCTCCAATCCAGGCAACATCCCGGTGAATCTTTTCTGCACCTTCTCTAGCTTAATGATACATCACTATAGAATTTTACTCATCCCCGGAGGGATAATTGGTCTGCCAACAGTCATAGCACACAAGGTATATGAAAACTTGAAATTAAATTAAAAGTGAAAAAAAAGACAAAGACAAGCGACTGTTGGCTGCGCGCCGTAACCGGAACAAAAGAATAAACAAACACAGGCTTATCCCCTGGGCAGAGGATTCTAAAACCAGAGTGCCCCCCCCCCGCACATTGAGTCCCCCTTTGTTCTCCCACCGTCCCTCACTGCGGTCTCCAAATGCAGGGTCCCCATTGTCATCCCCCCCCCCCCCCCCCGCATGTGCTCATCGGTCGCGAGGCCCCACTGCCGTCGAGGCTCATACTGCTGCTGAGGCCCCACTGCCGCCTATATTGAGGCTCATGCTACCATCGAGGCTCCCCCTGTCACCGCCGAGGCTTCCATCACCGTCGCCGCCGAGGCTACACCAGCCCAGACATGCCTCGCCGCATGGCTTCTGCGCAGTCCCCTGGAAAGCGAGTCAGGCCTACTGGAGCGCGTTCCAGTCGGCGGCGCAGTTGTTCAGCGGGTGAGTCAGGCCCGTGCGGCTCCCCAGGCACTCCCGCTGCGCTCGTGGCTTGCGGGTTAATGATATCTTACCTATAGCTTGGCAACCAACAATGCACAAAATAGTCAAAATACTTTTGTAAATTATGCCCTAAGTGATGAAAGCCAATGCACCACATACATTCTTCATCTTTTTAGCCTGTGTCATAATTTTCAGGGAGTTAAGTACTTGTATCGCTAGGTCTCTCTGTTCAACAATAGTCCCAGAGTCCAGCCATTCTTGGTGAATATAATGGTTTAACCTTCCAAAGTGTATTTCTCTCTCGTATCTTTTGACTGTCATAAATGAAGGACTGCTTAAGAAATCCATAACTGCCAGCAAGCACCCACATCACAATTGACATTTGCAAGACAAAAGTAATTGCAACTGAACTGACGTACTTCATTTCTTACAGTTATAACATTGCTTTATTTTATTGTGCTCTGTCTTTATTCATCTCCTTTTATTAAAGTCTCCGGGAGACAAATTAAATATAAATATCAAACGTTTGACTCCTCTCACTTTCTTCATGTCAAAGCTCGCTGAAAGTGACAACACAAATAGTTAGAGTGGCAAAGAAGATGAATGGAATGCTTGCCTTCATCAGGGCATTGAGGAGAAGATAAGGAGGTCAGAAAAAGCAGCCTAACAGAGTCCAGCAGAGGAGGACAAAGGGCTTAATTAGGAAAGGGAAAATAAATTATGAAAGAAAACTGGCAGGGAACATAAAAACTGACTGCAAAAGTTTTTATAGATATGTGAAGAGAAAAAGGTTATTTAAAACAAATGTAGGTCCCTTGCCACCTACAGAAACAGGTGAATTGATCATGCGGAACAAGGACATGGCAGACCAATTGAATAACTACTTTGGTTCTGTCCTCACTAAGGAAGACATAAATAATCTGCCGGAAATAGCAGGGGACCGGGGGTCAAATGAGATGGAGGAACTGAGTGAAATCCAGATTAGCCGGGAAGTGGTGTTAGGTAAATTGAATGGATTAAAGGCCGATAAATCCCCAGGGCCAGATAGGCTGCATCCCAGAGTACTTTAGGAAGTAGCCCCAGAAATAGTGGATGCATTAGTGATAATTTTTCAAAACTCTTTAGATTCTGGAGTAGTTCCTGAGGATTGGAGGGTAGCTAATGTAACCCCACTTTTTAAAAAGGGAGGGAGAGAGAAAATGGGGAATTACAGACCAGTTAGTCTAACATCGGTAGTGGGGAAACTGCTAGAATCAGTTATTAAAGATGGGATAGCAGCACATTTGGAAAGTGGTAAAATCATTGGACAAAGTCAGCATGGATTTATGAAAGGTAAATCATGTCTGACGAATCTTATAGAATTTTTCGGGGATGTAACTAGTAGAGTGGATAAGGGAGAACCAGTGGATGTTATATCTGGACTTTCAGAAAGCTTTCGACAAGGTCCCACATAAGAGATTAGTATACAAACTTAAAGCACACGGTATTGGGGGTTCAGTATTGATGTGGATAGAGAACTGGCTGGCAGACAGGAAGCAAAGAGTAGTTGTAAACGGGTCCTTTTCACAATGGCAAGCAGTGACTAGTGGGGTACCACAAGGCTCAGTGCTGGGACCCCAGTTATTTACAATATATATTAATGGTTTGGACGAGGGAATTGAATGCAACATCTCCAAGTTTGCGGATGACACGAAGCTGGGGGGCAGTGTTAGCTGTGAGGAGGATGCTAGGAGGCTGCAAGGTGACTTGGATAGGCTGGGTGAGTGGGCAAATGCATGGCAGATGCAGTATAATGTGGATAAATGTGAGGTTATCCACTTTGGTGGCAAAAACAGGAAAGTAGACTATTATCTGAATGGTGGCCGATTAGGAAAGGAGGAGATGCAAAGAGACCTGGGTGTCATGGTACACCAGTCATTAAAAGTAGGCATGCAGGTGCAGCAGGCAGTGAAGAAAGCGAATGGGATGTTGGCATTCATAGCAAAAGGATTTGAGCATAGGAGCAGGGGGGTTCTACTGCAGTTGTACAGGGTCTTGGTGAGACCACACCTGGAGTATTGCGTACAGTTTTGGTCTCCTAATCTGAGGAAAGACATTCTTGTCATAGAGGGAGTACAGAGAAGGTTCACCAGACTGATTCCTGGGATGTCAGGACTTTCATATGAAGAAAGACTGGATAGACTCGGCTTGTACTCGCTAGAATTTAGAAGATTGAGGGGGGATCTTATAGAAACGTACAAAATTCTTAAGGGGTTGGACAGGTTAGATGCAGGAAGATTGTTCCCGATGTTGGGGAAGTCCAGAACAAGGTGTCACAGTTTAAGGATAAGGGGGAAATCTTTTAGGACCGAGATGAGGAAAACATTTTTTTCACACACAGAGAGTGGTGAATCTGTGGAATTCTCTGCCACAGAAGGTAGTTGAGGCCAGTTCATTGGCTATATTTAAGAGGGAGTTAGATGTGGCCCTTGTGGCTAAAGGGATCAGGGGGTATGGAGAGAAGGCAGGTACAGGATACTGAGTTGGATGATCTGCCATGATCATATTGAATGGCGGTGCAGGCTCGAAGGGCCGAATGGCCTACTCCTGCACCTATTTTCTATGTTTCTATGTCATGTTGCAGCTTTATACTACTTTGGTTAGGCAACATTTTGAGTATAGTACAGATGTACGAAGTAGAGGTTTTGGAGAGGGAGAAAAGAGTGCAGGGAAAGGTTTTTACACTGAAAGTGGTGGGTACCTGGAATGCGCAGCCAGGGATGCCAGTAGAGGCGCAAACGATAGAAACATTTGTGGCTTTTAATTAGGCACTTGAAAATGTAGGAAATAGGTGTATGGATCAGTGCAGACAGCGGAGCTTAGTTTAACTTGGCATCACG
Source organism: Amblyraja radiata (assembly GCF_010909765.2). Lineage (NCBI taxonomy): Eukaryota > Metazoa > Chordata > Chondrichthyes > Rajiformes > Rajidae > Amblyraja > Amblyraja radiata. The sequence continues at coordinate 52,056,925 of NC_045966.1, forward strand.
TTTGACATGGACATAGTTAGCCAAAGGGCCTGTTTCTGTGGTGTACTGTTCCATGTTCTATGTTCTGTTCTACAGCTGTAGCCATGGGCGCTCGCATGGGCCTCAGTTAAGCCAGCCTTTTTGTTGGCGTATGTTGAAAACTCCTTGTTCCAACGGTATCCTGGAACTATTCTCCAACTCTTTCTCTGCCATATTGACAACTGCATTGGGGCTACCTCCTGCACATGTGCAGACCTTATTGGCTTCATCTACTTTATTATTAACTTCCACCCTTCCCTCAAATTCACTTGGACTATCTCTCACACCCCTCTCTGCTTCCTTGCACTCTCTCTTTCTCCATCATAGGGTATCAGCCTGTCTGCACATTCAGTACAAACCCCACGGGTACCTCACTGAACCCTCTGCTCTCTTTCAAGGACACCATAGTTTACTCTCAATTTCTCAATTTCCTCTGCATCTGCTTCCAGGAAGAGGATTACCACCAGGATATTCGAGATATCCTCTTTTTACAATAAATGTGTTTTTCGTCTGTTGTGGAGGGAGCCCTCACCAGTGTCTCCTCTATGTCTTGTATTTCGGCTCTTATTCCTTTCCTGTTACCTTTCACCCACCAGCCTCCGTATCCAACATAACAATCTCCAACTTTTAACGTAATCAGTCACATTAGTAATCAGCTCTCAGGGATAGCAGAGTTAAGGGATATGGAGAGAAGGAAGGAATGATGTACTGATTGTGGATGATCAGCCACGATCACATTGAATGGCAGTGCTGGCTCGAAGGGCCGAATGGCCTACTCCTGCACCTATTGTCTATTATCTTCCTGTCCCAACCCCTTTCCACTTTCCATAGAGACCATTCACTCTGCAACTCCTTGGTTGACATTCCTTCCCACCCAACCACCCCCTCCCCAGGTACTTTCGCAGTAACCACAGGAGATGTAGCACATGGCCCTGCACATTCCCTCTCACTTCCATTTAGGTTCCCTAACAGCCCATGTAAATGAGATAGAGGTTTACATGCACAACTTCAAGCCTTGTCTACTGCATTTGGTGCTCCCTATGCGGCCTCCTTTACATCAGCAACACGATAGGTGAATGTTTAGCTGACCATGCGCCTTTTCTGCCAAGGTCTTCTGGATCTCCCAGTTGCAAACCATTTGAAGTCCCCCTTCCCATTCCAATACCGATCTTTCTGATCGCTGGGCCTCCTCCATTGCCAGAGTGAGGACACATTGAAACTAATGGAACGGCACCTCATATTCCACTTAGATAGCTTTCGATCCAATGATATGAACATTGTGTTCTCTAATTTCAAGTAATACCCCCTTCTCCATCCCATGCCACACCACCACCCATTTCTCCCACCATTCCCCATCTCCCCAGTCCTCCTACTACTTTCCCCTCCTTCATACACTCATCTCCAATCCCCAAGTCCCCCACTTCCCTCACACCTGTCACCTTCCACCCATATACCTCCAGGCAGCACGGTGGCACAGCGGTAGATGCTGCCTTACAGTGCTTGTAGTGCCGGAGACCCGGGTTCGATCCTGATTACGGTTGCTGTCTGTACAGAGTTTGTACGTTCTCCCCGTGACCGTGTGGATTTTCTCCGAGATCTTCGGTTTTCACCCACACTCCAAAGACATACAGGTATGCAGGTTGCCTAGTTCCTAGTGGTATGATTCTATTTCACCATGTTTCTCTTTCCCCTTATGTCCACTTTCCAACTCCACCCCTTTGATGTTTCAAAAGTCGATCAATCTCGTCAACGACTGAGCAGGTTAATTGGCTTGGTGTATGAGAAAATGTTCCCTAATTTATGTAGGATAGTCTTAATGTGTGGGGATCGCTGGTCGGCGTGGACACGGTGGGCTGAAGGGCCTGTTTCCACGCTGTACCTCTTAAGTAAACAAAAAATCCTCCCGCTGGCTTTATATTTCACCCCACCTCTCTCGTTATCTGATACCCTCTTGTCTCTTTTTCAATTCCAGCCTTTGGCACTTTGTCACTTACTCTGTCCATCTGCCAGTCAAATCCCTCTCAGCTGCATCCACCTATCTCTTGCCGGGCATTGTCCCTCGCTTTTCCAGTTTCCTGCTGCTCCTATCAGTCTGAACAAAGGTCCTGACACAAACCATGGTTTATCCATTCCCATCAAAGGTGATGCCTGACACACAGAGTTAATCCAGTACTTTATTTTTGCCCAAGATTCCAGTATCTGCAGTTTTATGTGTCTACAAATAGCAAACATTCACCGTATTTGCCTGTGGAAATATTGTTATTGAATCCTTTGAAAGTCAAATATCTAAAAGTAGATTCAAGATATTCCATCGGGGATTCAATTTTCTAGTTCTGTGTCTCTTCTAGGATATTATGGAACTTGGAGAGATTATAATTGGCTGCGGCGTATACCATTCCCCTTGGAATTGTTGCCTGTTTCCTGCAGGAGCTACAGTCAGAGAGAGGGGGAAACCAAAAGAGTTTCAGGCCTGTTCCCTCATAGGGGTCAATATGGTATATACCACAGAATGAGTGGAAGAGTCTAGGGAAGGGGAAATCACCCAGCCCCACAGACTTGCTCCCTTATTCTAATTGTTAAATTAATTGGTCATCGTACATTGCCTCTCCTGTGAGGATGAGTAGTGAATTTATAGGGGAGTTGATGGGTGTGTGAAGAGAAAGAAACGGGACAAGCAAAATGGGTGCTTGGTGCTTCATGCTAAAGTGCCTAGTTCCATGTGGTATGATTCTATTTCACCATGTTTCTCTTTCCCCTTATGTCCACTTTCCAACTCCACCCCTTTGATGTTTCAAAAGTTGATCAATCTCGTCAACGACTGAGCTTCCTCAGCTCTCTGGGGATCGAATTCCAAAGAATCTCAAATCCTTGAGGTATAGAATTTCTCCTCATCTCCATATTAAGTGGCTGCCCACCCATCCAGAAATTATGCACCACCCCAAGTTCTAGACTGCCCCCATCCTCCTGGTAATCTCTTCCTTGTCGAGTTCCCTCAGACATTGGTTTTAATGAGATTATCACTCATCTTTTCATTTTATTTAATTCACATGTTTAACCGATAATATTTTATTATTAATGTTTAATGTTTCATGTGTCATTCCTAACTGTCACTGAATGTCATGTTGTCACTTGTGGGCGGAGCACCAAGGCAAATTCCTTGTATGTGAATACTTTTCCAATAACTTAAACTTAATCTTATTCATTCGTTTTTTCTGCAGCCTCGTGGGTATAGATCCATCCTGCTTTCAGATCATTGTAGGCATCAATTCAGTGAATCTACAATGTATTGTCTCTATTGCAATTATATTATTCCTGAGGTGATGACACAAAATCACTTCACATTTCTCCAGGTGCAAACTCATTATAATTCTGTACAATTTCAGTAAGGCATCCTTATTTTGCACGTCAATCCACTATAGTAAAGGTCAACATACCAATTGTCCTCCTAATTGCTTGCTTTACCTGCACGCACACTTTCTGTACAAGTATACCAATGTTTGTCAATTTCTCACTTTTAAATCTATTTTCTGATTCTTCCCAGTAATAGTAATCACCTCTCGTTTCCACTTCTTGCTTGCCCTTATATCTGTTTAGCCTCCAACTGTCAGGGAAATGAGTAGAGGAGTTACGACATTATGTTACAGTTACAAGATGTTGGTGAGGCTGCTCTTAAAGTGCTGTGTTTAGTTTTGATTACCCTGCTATAGAAAATATACTATTAAGTTGGAAATAATGCAGAGAAGACTTACGAGAATGCTGCCAGGACTCAAGGGCGTGAGCTAGAGAGAGAGGATGAGCAGGTAAGAACTTTATTCCTTGGGGTGCAGGAGGCTGAGGGATGATCTTATAAAGGTATATAAAATCATGAGGGGTATAGATAGGGTGAATTCACAGAGTCTTTTTCCCAGTGTTGGGGAATCAAGAAGAAGAAGAGGGCAAAGGTGAGGGGGTTACTTTTTCTACGTGTGTATGGCTTGATTATACTCCTGTATAGTATAACTTGACTGGATAGCATGAAGACGTGAATGCACAGTCATTTTGCCAGTGTAGAGTAATCAAGAAATAGAGGGCATAGGTTTTTGGTGAGAGGGGAAAGAATTAATGGGAAACCAAGGGACAATTTTTTCACACAGAGAGTGGTGAGCTTAGAGAACAAGCTTCAGGATGAAGAATTATGTGTGGGAAGGATCACACAAACAGCTTATGGGGAAAATATAGGAGAACTTTTATTGGGTATCAAAGATTGTGAGAGCAGAGATATGAAATCAGTATTTTGCATGCAGCTTTGAAGAACATTCGAAATGCTTTCATGATGAAAGGTGTCAAAGGTTTCAAATGTTTCAAAGGTCTTTTATTGTCACATGTACTAAGTAAGGTACAGTGATATGCAAATTACCATACAGCCATACTAAAAAAAAGCAACAAGACACACAACTACATAAAAGTTAACATAAACATCCACCACAGCGGATTCCCCTCATTCCTCACTGTGATGGAAGGCAATACAGTCCAATCTTCCTCTTTATTCTCCCGCGGTCGGGGCAGTTGAACCATCCGTCGGGCGATAGAAGCTCCCGCATCACGGCGATGGAAGCTCCCGCGTAGGGGCGGTCGAAGCTCCTGCGGCTTGGGGCACCCTGAGTCGGTCTCTGAACAGAGACTGTGAACTCCACGAAGGCAAGACCTGCAGGCTCCTGCGGTGGGGCTCTGCAGTCGCACTCCAGCAAAGGCCGCCAACTCCTCGATGTTAGGCCGCAGTGCGGACAGAGATACGATACAGAAATAAATCGCATCTCCATCGCAATAAGAGATATTAAAAAAGTTTCCCCCAACACCACTCCTCACCCCCACATAAAACAAGCAAAATAACACTAAAAACACACATTTAACACATACTATTAAATCAGCAAATAAAGAAGGGACAGACAGACTGTTGGCAAGGCAGCCATTGCTGGTACCACCTGGTGATGAAGTGGAGAAACAAGTGGATTATAAGTGCAAGGAACAACACATAATAAGCACTATAAAGAAAATGTTTGAGAGAAATCAATGGGATAGAAAACTGACAATTTCCCATGAATCAAAGATCAACATCATTGGGATCCAAGTGGAGCCGTTTCAAAATTCCCCAGTTTTCACAAGTTTCTGTGAATTGGAAAACAGGAACATTGCTGGTGAAGTAAGGAGAAAGAATGAAAAGAGGTAAGTATAGGCCAGTTTGTTTGTAAGGTCTCAGGAAAATAAAAGAGCCCATTATCAAGGTAGTGAGAAGAGAGCTTAACATAAGCATAGAGAACCAACTTGGTTCAAAGAAAGGGAAAAGGTGTTTGAGAAATTAGTGACTACCAGAATGTTTTAAAATAATTAAAGTATGAATCATATTTACGTATTACAAATAAATTGGTTAAAACTTCATATGAATTGATGAAAAACATAACTGTGTATAGAGAATATGTTAATGGGTCTGTAAGAATAAATAGATAGAATAGTCGGCACTAACTAATGCAGTGGTGCAAAAGGTCTTAGCTATTTACAGTAATTACATAATTGGAAATTGACTACAAAGTATTAATTTTAATGCAAAGCTTGAAGGAACAGTAAAACGAAAACCAAGATAGCACGAAATTGAGTTTAAACTGGGTAGATTCAATGTCAGGTAAAACAAAGTTTTAGTTGGGAGCAAACTTTAAATCTAGGAGTTGAGAAGGGATTGGTCAGCTTCCTGAATCACAGAAGGTTAGAATACAAGTACAAGAAACATTTATTGACTTCTTGGAAGCATATGGTGCAACAAAACCGTAAAAAACAACTGTTTCAGGACTGGGTGAAAGATGGTCAAGAATATAAATACTTATCTCCTATCTCCTATTTTCTACTCTCTCTCTCTCTCTCTTTCTTCTTTTTTACTTCTTTTCCTCACTGTCTCTCTTTTTTCTTTTTCTTTCTCACACACTATACATCACATGTTTTTCTATTCTCTATTATCTAGTCTCTCTTTCTCTCTCTCATTTAATTTTTTTTTTAAATGAAGCTGTACATAGAATGCAACATGCCAACATATATTTGGCACCTGAAAAAAGGTGCCACTGTATTGTACTTACTTCTAATAAATAAATAATAAAAAAAAAAAAAAAGAGACAATTAATAGGGCGAATGAAATACTGGCCTTTATGACAGTTGAGATGGAGTACAGGAGTATATACGTCTCGCTACATTGTTCATCAGGATGGTCTTACCAAAGCAGGTTTCAATAAATTATGTTGGTCTTTACCTCAGGAAGACGAATCTTGCCAATTCAATGAATCTACAACAATGTATTGTCTCTATTGCTCATTATGTGTCTATCTTGACAAATGATAGACAGGTACAGTTAAGGGGGAGTGGTGGGTAATTCATCATTTCCTTATCTGACACTCCTCCTCTTCTTTCCTCATCTGAAACACTTTGTCCCATTTTCACCTCAAGCCTTTGTCATTATCTCTACTCATTTGCCATTTAGCACTCCCCTTACCCGTATCTACCAGGCTTTGTTCTCTCCACCTCCCTTTTCCATCATTCTATCCCCTACTCCATCACTGAAGAAGGGTCCTATCCTGAAACATTGTCCGTCCATTCCCTCTGCAGATGTTGTCTGATCCATTGAGTCCATCCAGCATTTGTTATTTCTTTTCCAGAGAATCTCTCACAATGAAATTTTTAATTAGTCCTGTCTTATTACATAAGAGAAGAGTCAGCCAGATTAGCCCTGATTGATTCTAAAATATTTCACTCATGGAAATTGTTCTTAATGCAGTCTTTCAACTTGTCCTCCAAACAGCTTCTGTAAATTTTGATTTATGCATTTGATGAGAGGATTAAAGAATCCCACAATCATCATTATGTTTGCCACAAACTTCTTTTATGTTTCGATTTTTTTCCCCCAATAGCAAATAACAACAGTTGGAGACTAAAGGGCCTGTCCCACGAGCATGCGACTCCATGCGGCAAGCGCGACCAAAAGGGCCTGTCCCACGAGCATGCGACTCCATGCAGCAAGCGCAACCTAACGTGGTCGCTTGAGCCGTACGGCCTCACGGGGCTGGTCCCACTTCGATCGCCGGAGCCGTATGGAGCTGTGCGGAGCTGGTCCCGACATCGCGCGGGGCTCCGAAAAACTGACCGTGTTCAAAAATTCCGCGCGGCAACGGCTTGCCGGCCTGCATCCGCCTCGACGCCGTACGCACCGCCTCGATGGGCATACGCAGCATCTTGACGCTGCGCATGCCCATCGGACTTCGCTTGAACTTCACGTCACTCACTCGACCTCCGTGCGGCCCCCGCTTCCGGTTTGGTCACGCTTGCCGCATGCAGGTTGCATGCTCGTGGGACAGGCCCTTTAGAGATTATTTTCTTTAAACCAAAAATCTCTTGTCCTGCTCTACCAAACCAATTCTTAGTAACGATCACTCTTCCCTCACATTATCATTCAGATTAAATGGCTCATTCAAACTCTGCCATTTTGTCTGTTCTTTCAAATATCAAGCACCCTGGAATAATTAGTTCCGTCCATTGGCTACCTTGCAGTCATAGTCTTGTAATGGTGATTAAGCCTATCATATTATGATCAGTCTTCCCCAAAGAACTAACTCTGACTAATTAGTATACAATTAATCCTCTCTCATTACATAAAATAAACTGGGAGTTTTGGACGGGGAACAATTTTGCATTGGTCTTTAAATAGTGGCATCAACTTAGCATAAAATCTCATTTGGGAGACAGAATTTCCATTAATGCAAGGTTTCTCAAATTTGCCCAAAATGTTAATGGCAAAATAGTTATGTTAATGTCCTATAAAATATTCCATAGTGGATTTCATAAGGAAATGGGGATAAAGATGCCACCATTTATGATACAGTAGTGGACAGGGTGGAATATGTGCCCCTGAATGAATACAGTTCCTGGTGGCTCAATGTCAGCCTTGACTCAGTTAAAGGGTTAGGGGGTCTGAGTTAGAGGGTGAAGTCAAGTTTACTGACGTGTGCAGAAGTGTGGTGAGGTACAGGTACAATGGAAAACTTCCTGGCAATAGCATTACAGGGTACATAGACTCAGACAACACATAAAATCATATGTTATGCATTTTCTATGTATGATTGTAATATTCTACAAGGTGGTGAACAGAAAAAGACTGCAAGAAACAAGGCATTTGTGCAAATCCCAATTAAAAAATAAGTCAACAGTTATGCAAGAGTGGCCAGTATTGTTCTGTTGCAAAAGTAGGATTAAGGTTGTGCAGATTGGTTCAAGATCCTCATATTGCCGTAAAGTAACTGTTCCTGAACTTGGTGGTGTGAGATTTCAGGTTTCTGCACCTCCAGCCTACAAACTAAACTAATTGGAGAGTCCAATCTAGTTTGAAGGTGCCACCCAAATTTTACAGATATTTGGGCAACAATTCTGTAAAGAGCCACTACAAAGGTCCTCCGTGGTCAACTCACCTTTGATCTTTATACCCACACATTAAAATGCAAAATTCTGAGGAGCTTGTATGCTCAGATACTGGAGATTGTGACCTCCAATTCTGCTGCTGGACCAACAGCAAATCCCCAATGCCTTGAGCTGAGAGGAACTAACCCTTGCAGCTAACCCTCAGCTTAATGCAGACCATGTACCTTTTACTTAGCACGTTCCCAGCCACTTCAACCTGGGTGTCAAGGGTTATGGGGAGAAGATTCAAGATTCAAGATTCAAGAGAGTTTATTGTCATGTGTCCCAGATAGGACAATGAAATTCTTGCTTTGCTTCAGCACAACAGAATATAGTAGGCATTAATACAGAACAGATCAGTGTGTCCATATACCATTATATAAATATATACACACATGAATAAATAAACAGATAAAGTGCAAATAAACAGATAAGGGTCTATTAATGTTCAGAGTTTTGTTTGAGTTGAGTTTAATAGCCTGATGGCTGTGGGGAAGTAGCTATTCCTGAACCTGGACGTTGTAGTCTTCAGGCTCCTGTACCTTCTACCTGAAGGGAGCGGGGAGATGAGTGTGTGGCCAGGATCGTGTGGGTCCTTGATCATGCTGCCAGCCTTTTTGAGGCAGCGACTCATGGTAGATAGATGGTAGGGAGGTCAGAACCGATGATGGACTGGGCAGTGTTTTCCACTTTTTGTAGTCTTTTTCCACTCCTGGGCACTCAAGTTGCCGAACCAAGCCACGATGCACATGTAGAAGGCAGGAGAATGGGGTTAAGTGGGAGAGATAAATCAGCCATGATTGAATGGCAGTAGACTTGATGGGCCGAATGGCCTAAATCTTCTCCTATCACTTATGACCTTCAATTAGGATCACTGACTTTGATTACTCGCCCAAGTGCAAGTGTGGATGTTGCAGTTTCCTCGCAGACCTTAAAGATGTGGGGTGGCAGTGAAATTGGCTACAGTAAATTGCCCCAAGTGTGTTTGTGAACGGTGGAATCCGGGGGAGTTAGCTGGGGTTGGTGTAACTGGAGATGATGGTCAGGTTGGGCTCCATGGGCTGAAGGACCTGTTTCCATGCTGTACACCTCGGTGACTCCAAGTAAATTATTTATCTTTCTTTTACTTGATGTTTTTAATATGCGTCTAGAAGTTTATTTAATCCAAGTTTATTTTATTTTATTTTTTATTCAACTGAACTGTTGTTAAACATTAGATTATCAGAAACATTTAGAATCAGATCAAAGATGTCTGAGCGCTCAAGTCAATGGGACTCGCGGTGTTGTCATCTCTCGGAGCAGATCGATAAGCTGAAAAATTCAAACAGTTGGGTTGCGGAGTGCAGGATCTGGAAAGGCATGTGTGAACGCAGGCAGCGCGATAGATTAAGTATGACCTGATCCACTATCATTGTAGAAACAAGGAATGGCAGATGCTGGTATACAAAAAAAGACACAAAGTGCTGGAGTAACTTAGCTGGTCAGGCAGCATCACTGGAGAAAATGGATAGGTGACGTGACGGGATGTCTGTACATAGACACAAAATGCTGGAGTAACTTAGGTTTCGGGTCGAGACCCTCCTCATGCTGCCTGACCTACTATCTGGGAGTGGGCTATGTGAATTCTTCCTCAGTTGGAGGCAGATCTTGTGATGTTGTTGGCAGTTAAGGCTTGGATTCACTCCTTCAATCAAAGTCACTGAAACGGAATGCTGAAAATACTCAGCAGGTCAAAGAGTGTCTCTGGTGAAAGCAAAACATGAAGTGCTAGAGTATGTCAACGAGCCAGGCAACACCTGTGGAGCGAATGGACAGACGACGTTTCAGGTGGGGACACCTCTTCGAACTGATTCCAACCAGAAACGTTGCCTGTCCATTCCTTTCACAGATGCTGCCAGACCTGCTGAGTTCCTCCAGCATTTTGTATTTTGCTCAAGATTTCACCATCTGCAGTCTCTCATATCTCCATCTGTATAGAGTGTTTCCCCACCTCTCTGCTTCTTCTTGCTCAGACCCTATTTCGCCTGATGAGTGTTTCCAACATGCCAACATGCTTTTATTTCAGATTTCCAGCATCTGTGGAGTTTTGCCTAAACACTCATTAGTCGCCTAAACAACTAATTATTTGGTCAATAAATATACTTTAGATCATGTTGTGTGTGTGTGTGTGTTGCTCACCCCTTCGCCTCCAATGACTTAAAAAACACTTCATTGATTACAAAACACTGGGGATTTCGGAGATGCAACAAGCGGGACATGCTTTGCTTTTCTGTCGAATTAAGTTGCATCTTCAAATATTTTTTTCTGGTTTATGCAACAACAAAGGATTAAGGTAGGAAGGCATTGCTGTGGAAAAAATTATGGCGACAAATTACTTGCAACATTTTTGTTCTCATTTCCCTGTTTGTTTGAATCCTCTCCATTAAACTAACGCAGCAAATAATTCTCTGCAAGTCACTGACTCAGCCGCTACATGCATCTCAGCAGCTCCCTCGCTCGCTCTCCTTCCAGCCACTCGTTCTGCCGAGGTTGTGAAGGGCTCACTTTATCAATACAGCAATGAGCTCTGGATTCTGTTACAAACACCTGACCGGCGGAACAAAACACGACATGCACTTCACTTCTGCAGCCTGTCATTCGATCTGAAAGGCTGGTGTGCACAGGAGAATATAAAACAGCCCGGCACTGATTTCAGAAACTCATTTTCACTCAAGTCTTCAGTCAGCAAGACTTCATGTGGAGCTGGAGTTCGGATGCAAGGTTTTAAACTGTTGAATGCGACAGGGAAACTAATAGGGACGAGTAAAACCAATCGAGTAACTGTCTCAGGCACTACCAGGTGCATTGATAAAGCAACATCTTTAGCTCCTGCACTGGCTGCGAGCGCGACTGCAACGAGTATTTGGGCTCCAGAGGTGGCCATGAATAGATGGAACCAGACCGGTTTAGGAGATCGGCGTCTGAACGTTACCGAAGACTTCGGCATGTCGAATATGTGGAATATGTCCACGGGGCAGTTTTTGGACGACGCAGTGTTGATGCACATCCTGCCCTCGGTGTACGGGATCCTGTGCATCGTTGGGGTGGGGGCGAACAGCTTGGTCATCCACACCCTGCTGACCTGCAAGACCAAGGGGCTGTCAGACATCTACGTTCTGAGCTTGGCCATCGCCGACCTGCTGTTCCTGCTGGGGATGCCCTTCACAATCCATCAGCTGGTCAGGGACAGGCACTGGATCTTCGGACAGTTCATGTGCAAGGCGGTGACCGTGATAGATGTCAGTAACCAGTTTACCACGGTGGGCATTATCACCGTCCTCTGTATAGACAGGTAAGATCACATCACCTCCTGTGACCACATCTCTCTCCCTTCTTCGCAAAACCTACTGTTAACCCTAACCCACAGATTAATTTAAGAATTGTCTTGTGTGAAGTTTTATGGAAGAAAAGAACAGTGTCCCTTTTTGTTTTGTTAAGAGACCAACAATTATCACAGAACATCCATGATTGTCTTCAAGTCATCAATCCCCAGAGCATTCAGATTTTATTAGTGACAGGGCAATAGTCTGGGTGCCCCCCCCCCCCCCCCCCCCCCCCGCCTCCCCCCCACCCCCACTACCCACCCTCAGTTCAGCTTTCTGCTTTTTGTTTGAGATGAACTTGGCCGAGAACCAGCAACTTGTTGCAAAGACAGACACCAGGAGATGGCGGCCCGTCTCCGGGAATTCACTTGTTGCAAACGGGTCCAGTTACGAAGATTGTGACATCTGTGCATATTTTCAGCCATTCAACGGAAACCTGCAAGAGGATTAACAAAACCTGATGCGTCTAGTGGTGGGAGAGTCTAGGACCAGAGGAGATGAGGAGGAATTTCTTTAGTCAGAGGGCGGTGAATCTGAGGAATTCGTTGCCTCAGACGGGTGTGGAGGCCAAGTCATTGGATATTTTTAAAGCAGAGATTGACAGGTACTTGATTGGTAAGGGTGTCACAGGTTATGATATACCCTATTCCAGAAAATGCACCACTACACTCAAACAGCAACATTAACCTCAATTACAACTCACATCCAAAAAGTCATATAGTCACCGCATTTCAAATACTTCTTTAGTGTGCACACTTACAGCATATCTCACAGTGTACACAAACTCCCAGCTTTTCACATTGTTCTAACACACTGGAACATGTTCACTAATATGTGATAAACGTCATGCCCTCCTGCGGGAGAAGGTGGAACATAATCATAGCCACCTCCACTGGAGGGGAACCTGTGGCCATTTTTGGAGATGTTCCCACAAACTTAATGACAGTGAGGAGATCATTGAAAAGGGTGTAGCTTCATACATAATCTTTTTTTTTGTTGCATTCCACGCTAACAAGTGTGAACTCATGTACTTTAGTATGCCAGATCAGAGCAGGACTGATAGTGTAAATGGTAGAGCCCTGGAGAGTGTTGTAGAATAGAGAAGTCTAGAAGTACATGGTTCCCAGAAAATGTTCTCCTCCATCTTGCGGCATAACTAACCTCTCCCCTGCCTGCTCACCACACCACCACCCTCCCATCTTCACTAGTTCTATGTTATCCCACTTTCACATCCACTCCCTGCACAATAAGGACAATTTGCAGAGGCCAATTTTCCTACAAACGCATGCACCTTTGGGATGTGGGAAGAAACTGGAAAACTCAGCGGAACTTCTTCTCTACAGCCATCAGGCTATTGAACATTACAACCTCCAATAAGCGCTGAACTACGTAGACTATTATTCTTATTATTGCACTATTATTGTTTATTTGTTTTAAGTGCACCTATATATCCCAGCATCACACAGTAGGGCTGGTCCCCCAACACAATATTCCACCTCTCCACCAATTCCAATATTGGTGGCTAGTGGGGGGGGGGGGGGGGGGGGGGGCTTTCTGGAGCGCTAGTATGGACATTGTGGGCCAAATCGATTCTTGGGATGGCGGCTCAGTCACTCAAGCCTGTTGTGCTAGCAGCTCACTCACTCACGGCTGGTGGGCTGGCAGTTGAATCACGGCTATTCCTTGAAATTCCATTTCAAGCAGGGTGCAAGGCCACCAAATTCAAGTGCAGTTTCTTAACACTTCAAGCAGGGTGCAAGGCTACCAAATTCAAGTGCAGTTTCATACCATTTCAAACAGGGTGCAAGGCAACTAAAGACAGTGAGTCTTAACCTCTCCCTCCTCCATCTTGCAGAGACTGAGCCATGCCCACACTTCTGGGTTTTATAGTCCCTCCCCCTCCCACCACAAGGGGCGTGGTCTTCATGGCGTGATTGACAGGAGAGAGAAACTCAACATTATTTAAACACTAATAACTCTTTTATTTTTCATCAACGGGAAAAATCCTTGGCACCTGATGAGCGGAGGGGGACTCTGCATAAGATGGGCAAAAATCAAAGCCGTACATGGAATCGTTTTTTCTAAAATCAATATAAAGTGCAAACAGGAGGTGGTCAAGATTAGACATCTAATTATATACAAGGCAAGGCAACTTTAATTAGGCAAGGCAACTTTAATTATGCAAGGCAAGTTTAATTATGCAAGGCAACTTTAATTAGGCAAGGCGACTTTAATTAGGCAAGGCAACTTTAATTAGGCAACACAGCTTTAGCATTTCTAAACCAAAGGCAACACAGCTTTAGCATTTCCAAACCAAAGGCAACACAGCTTTAGCATTTCCAAACCAAAGGCAACACAGCTTTAGCATTTCCAAACCAAAGGCAACATAGCTTTAGCATTTCCACTCACCGTTTAGTAGACATGTGTTCAGTGTTATTCACAGGTCAGACTGAGAGATGTGACCCTCTTGCTTCCCCCAACTAACAGAGACTGACTGAGGCACTCAACATTTCTGGGTTTTATAGTCCCTCCGGAAGGGGCGTGGCCTTCAGGAGAGGGAATCTCAACATTTTAAAAACACTAATAACTCTTTTATTTTTCATCGATGGGAAAAATCATCTTATCCTGTGCAGCGGAGGGGGATTCTGAGTAAGATGGCCAAAAACACAGCCGTACGTGGCAGCGTTTTGTCTAAAATCAATATACAGAACATCAGGAAGTGGTCAAGATCAGACTTTTAGTAATATAGATATATATATATATATCTATATACATATATACATATATATATATATATATCTATATATGTATATATGTATATAGATATATCTATATAATATTAAAACTGTTTGTGTGTGTGTGTGTGTGTGTGTGTGTGTTTCTGCCTGACTTGTGGGTGCCAGCCTTTGATTCGTTGCTACGCCAACACCAGACCCACAAACGCCCAGATATTTTCCATTTCGGTAGAGATTTCATTTTTCATTCCAAGTATCCACTCCTGGTTAAATTTTGTCGTGTTTATGTACACATTTTTAATAAAATCCTTCTACCCCTCCCCACTCACTCATTTTGTTGCCTCCTGCTGGCCAGCGACCATAACGGCTGCTGGCGCCCGCATCTCGCCTCAAAGATGCCATTTAAAAACAGCCGCACTGCTGAGTCCTGAATGGCTTGAGTTGGAGGACCACGTCTCCCGTGGGGGCTACGGGTAGGGAATGGCTGCGTTGCAAACGGGTCTGCACTTGGTCTAGTATATTACTAAAAGTCTGATCTTGACTGCTTTTGGCCCACTGTGCTGTGATTTCCGAGAGAATGCCACCACCTACGGCCGTGATTTTTGTCCTCCTTGCTCAGAGCCCCCCCCCTCTGCCTTCCTGTATCAGAGGATTTTTCCCATCGATGAAAATTCAGAGATATATTAATGGGTTTTTTTAATTTGCCATTCTCTCTGATGCCCATGCTGGAGGGAGGGAGAGGGACTATAAAACCAGGAAGTGGTGTGCCTCACTCAATCTCTGCAAGATGGAGGAAGCCAGAGGATCACGTCTCTCTGAGCTCTGAATAACACTGAACACGTGTCTACTCAACTGTGAGTGCCCTTAATGTAGTTTGAAAATGAAAATATGGTTGGGTTGAAGTAAAAAGGCACTGCCTGCAAATGGTTGTTTGGGGGGTTTGGGTTGAAGTAAAAAGTCATTGCCTGCAAATGGTTGTTTGGGTGGTTTGGGTTGTAAAAAGGCACTGCCTGCAAATGGTTGTTTGGGTTGAAATGAAAAGGCACTGCCTGCAAATGGTTGTTTGTCTAAACTTGACAACTTCCTGTTTGCACTATATTGATTTTGGATAAAACGCTACCACTTACGGCTGTAATTTTTGGCCATCTTACTCAGTCCCCCTCAGCTCATCAGGTGCAGAGGATTCTTCCCATCAATGAAAAACAAAAGTATTATTAGTGTTTAAAAAATGTTGAGTATCTCTCTCCTGTCAATCACGCCATGAAGGCCACACCTTTTCCGGTGGGAGGGGGAGGGATTATAAAACACAGAAGTGTGAGTGTGGCTCAGTCTCTGCATGATGGGGGAGGGAGAGGTCACAACTCTGTCTGAGCTGTGAATCAACTGAACACACTGAATGTCTACTGAACTGTGAGTGTGGTGTTTTGTGTGGTTTTATGGTGGTTTCACCCTGCTTGAAAGTATGAAACTGCATTTGAATGTGGTGGTCTTGCACCCTGCATGAAATGGTATGAAACTGCATTTGAATGTGGAGTCGTTGCACCCTGCATGAAACGGCATTTGAATTTGGTGGCCTTGCACCCTCCTTGAAGTGGTATGAAACTGCACTTGAATTTTGTGGCCTTGCACCCTGCTCGAAGAGGTAAGAAACTGCACTTGAATTTGGTGGCCTTGCACCCTGCTTGAAATGGTAGGAAAATGGATTTGAATTTGGTGGCCTTGCACTCTGCTTGAAATGGAATTTCAAGGAATAGCCGTGAGTCAACTGCCAGCCCACCAGCCATGAGTGAGCTGCCAGCACATCAGGCTTGAGGGACCGAGCTGCCACCCCAAGAATCCATTTGGCCCACAATGTCCATACTAGCCCTCTGGAGACCTGTAGTCCCTGCAGCCAACAACACCCATACCAGCGCTCCAGAAAGCTCCCACTGGCCACCAATATTGGAATTGGTGGAGAGGCGGAATATTGCATCGAGGGACCAGCTCTCCCGTATGAAAATAGGACCCAACGGGTCCCACTTAGTCTAGTGTATATATATATACACTATACACACACACACACACACACACACACACACAAACACACACACACACACACACACACACACACACACACACACACACACACACACACACACACACACACACACACACACACACACACACACACACACACACACACACACACACACACATATATATATATATATGTGTCAATATATGTGTGTGTGTGTGTGTGTGTGTGTGTGTGTGTGTGTGTGTGTGTGTGTGTGTGTATATATATATACTAGACTAAGTGGGACCTGTTGGGTCCCATGTTCGCATGGGAGGGCTGGTGCCCCAACGCAATATTCCACCTCTCCACCAATTCCAATATTGGTGGCCATTGAGGGGGGGGGGGGGGGCTTTCTGGAGCGCTGGTATGGGTGTTGTGGGCTGAAGGGACTGGTCTCCTGAGGGCTAGTATGGACATTGTGGGCCAAATGGGTGCAAAGCCACCAAATTCAAATGCAGTTTCATACCATTTCATGCAGGGTGCAAGGCCACCTCTTTCAAATGCAGTTTCATACCATTTCATGCAGGGTGAAACCACCATAAAACCACACAAAACACCAAACTCACAGTTCAGTAGACATACAGTGTGTTCAGTTGATTCACAGCTCGGACAGAGTCATGACTTCTCCCTCCTCCTTCATGCAGAGACTGAGCCACATCCACACTTTCGGTTTTATAATCCCTCTCCCCTCCCCCCTCCCACCGGGAAAGGTGTGGCCTTCAGAAAACTGTCAGGGAACATAAAACTGGACTGCAAAAGTTTTTATAGGTATGTGAAGAGGAAAAGATTAGTTAAAACAAATGTAGGTCCCTTGCAGTCAGAAACAGGTGGATTGATCATGGGGAACAAGGACATGCAGACCAATTGAATAACTACTTTGGTTCTGTCTTCACTAAGGAAGACAGAAATAATCTGCCGGAAATAGCAAGGGACCGGGGGTTAAATGAGATGGAGGAACTGAGTGAAATCCAGGTTAGCCGGGAAGTGGAGTTAGGTAAATTGAATGGATTAAAGGCCGCTAAATCCCCAGGGCCAGATAAGTTGCATTCCAGAGTACTTAAGGAAGTAGCCGCAGAAATAGTGGATGCATTAGTGATAAATTTTCAAACCTCTTTAGATTCTGGAGTAGTTCCTGAGGACTGGAGGGTAGCTAATGTAACCCCACTTTTTAAAAAGGGAGGGAGAGTGAAAACGGGGAATTACAGACCAGTTAGTCTAACATCGGTGGTGGGGAAAATTCTGGAGTCAGTTCTTGAAGATGGGACAGCAGCACATTTGGAAAGTTGTGAAATTGGACAAAGACAATTGGACATTGGACAAAGTCAACATGGATTTATGAAAGGTAAATCATGTCTGACGAATCTTATAGATTTTTCGAGGATGTAACTAGTAGAGTGGATAAGGGAGAACCAGTGGATGTGTTATATCTGGACTTTCAGAAGGCTTTCGACAAGGTCCCACATAAGAGATTAGTATACAAACTTAAAGCACACGGTATTGGGGGTTCAGTATTGATGTGGATAGAGAACTGGCTGGCAGACAGGAAGAGTAGGAGTAAACGGGTCCTTTTCAGAATGGCAGGCAGTGATTAGTGGGGTTCCGCAAGGCTCAGTGCTGGGACCCCAGCTATTTACAATATATATTAATGATCTGGATGAGGGAATTGAATGTAACAAGATTATTCCCGATGTTGGGTAAGTCCAGAACTAGGGGTCACAGTTTAAGGATAAGAGGGAAGTCTTTTAGGACCGAGATGAGAAAATCATTTTTTACACAGAGAGTGGTGAATCTGTGGAATTCTCTGCAACAGAAGGTAGTTGAGGCCAGTTCATTGGCTATATTTAAGAGGGAGTTAGATGAGGCCCTTGTGGCTAAAGGGATCAGGGAGTATGGAGAGAAGGCAGGGATGGGATACTGAGTTGGATGATCAGCCATGATCATATCGAATGGCGGTGCAGGCTTGAAGGGCCGAATGGCCTACTCCTGCACCTATTTTCTATGTTTCTATGTTTCTGTTTAATTGCATGATTGACTGGAGAGAGATTCTCAACATTTTTGAAACATTAATAACACTTTTATTTTTCATTGATTGGAAGAATCCTCTGCACCTGACGAGTGGAGGGGGACTGAGTAAGATGGCCAAAAATCACTGCCATAAGTGGTAGCGTTTTATCTAAAATCAATATACAGTGCAAACAGGAAGTTGTGAAGTTTAGACCACCAACCATTTGCAGTGCTTTTTACTTTAACCCAAAATCCCAAACCAACCATTTGCAGTGCTTTTTACTTCAATCCAAAACCCCAAACCAATCATTTGCAGTACCTTTTACTTCAATGCAAATCCCCAAACCAACCATTTGCAGTGCTTTTTACTTCAACCCAAAACCCCAAACCTACCATTTGCAGTGCTTTTTACTACAATCCAAAACCCCAAACCAACCATCTGCAGTGCTTTTTACTTCAACTCAAATCCCCAAACCATCCATTTGCAGTGCTTTTTACTTCAACCCAAACCCCCACCCAACCATTTGCAGTGCTTTTACTTCAACATAATACCCCACCCAACCATTTGCAGTGTTTTTATTTCAACCCAAAACCCCATCCAACCATTTGCAGTGTTTTTACTTCAACCCAAAACCCCAACCAACCATTTGCTGTGCTTTTTTCTTCAACCCAAAACCCCATCCAATCATTTGCAGTGCTTTTTACTTCAATACAACCCCCCACCAACCATTTGAAGTGCTTTTACTTCAACCCAACCACATTTTCATTTTCAAACACATTAAGGGCACTCAAGGTCAGTAAAACCACACTCACAGTTTCATAGACTGTGTTCAGTGTTATTCACAACTCAGACTGAGAGACGTGACCCTCTCACTTTCCCCATCTTGCAGAGACTGACTGAGGCACAACACTACCGGGTTTTATAGTCCCGTCCCCCTCCCACCAGCAGGGGCAGCAGAGAGAATGTCAACATTTTTTAAACATTAATAACTTTTATGTTTCATCTATGGGAAAAATCCTCTTGTCCTGCACAGCGGAGGGGGACTCTGAGTAAGCTGGCCAAATATCACAGCCGTTAGTGGCAGCGTTTTTTCTAAAATCATGAAACAGAAAAACAGGAAGTTGTCAAGATCTTACTTACAGTAATATAGATGTTTATATATGTATATATATACACACATATATAGACATCTATATTACTGAAAGTAAGATCTTGACCATTTCCTGTTTTTCTGTTTCATGATTTTAGAAAAAACGCTGCGTGGAGTGTGTGTAGACATATATAGACATATATATGTCTGCACACACTCCACGCAGCGAACTTGGAACATCGCAGAAATGACAAGTAAACGGCAAACTTGTCATACCGTGGGAACTCGGTTAAACTCTTGATCATACACTTGCAATCTCGTACACAACCACGAGTCTTTCACTCGGGGTACCTCTTGTGTCAACTCGCAACGTGAGACTCAGCTTTAACACATACATTCATTATATATATACTTACACACACACACACACACACACACACACACACACACACACACACACACACACACACACACACACACACACACACAGTGTGTGTGTGTGTGTATGTATGTATGTATATATATATGTATATATGTATACATGTGTGTATATATATAGGTGCACATATATACATATGTGTGTGTGTGTGAGTAAGTGTATATATACACATTGAACTTTTTTTCTGATTTATTATATTGTTTCCAGTGTACTATCTTTACAGATTATGTTGTGCTGCTGCAAGTGAGAATTTCATAGATCTATCTGGGACATATAACAATAATAATAAAACACTCTTAACTTTAAATCCACGTGATGACAGATAGAACATGCAAACTCCACGCAGACAGCATCCAAAGTCAGAATTAAACCCCCACCTATGCCATTGTCCAACCCTTAATCCAACCACATCAGTGAAGTTGCCACGTCTCCGAGCAGAATTAATCTGATGTTTTCTCTAAATGACGCATTTGTGACTGTGCTGTCACTTTGTTCACTTAGACAGCTGCCACTTCTGATGAGACCGTGCCGTGTAAAGTCAGCGGTGATCAGCGTGGCTTGTTGATAAACCTGAATACTCGTGCCACCTGCTCCATTTATTGTGAGAGAAATTATCTTCGCTCTGTTTGAGTACAGAGTCTCACCGCTTCCGTAATGAATTGGGACGTTGTGAAGCGGGAAGCTTGCTTAATGTCTGCAAGAGCTCCCTGGACTGAATGAGATGGAAGGAGACTGTGGGCCGCTGTGACCTTTTCTGCCACAGGCAGGACTGGCCATACATGGCTCTGTGAATGGAGTACGGAGCATCACTACAGTAAAATTGATTTATCAGATTAGATGTTTGCATAATGAGGAAACATTGAAGTGACTTGTTCTTGAGGAAAAAGTGTGGATATTTTATTAAAACACTGAACAAGTCTAACCAACGTGAGATTAGCTTAGTTTGGCATCATGTTCAGCACAGACATTGTGGGCCGAATGGCCTGATCCTGTGCTGTTCTGTGTTCTATGTTCTATGAGTAGGTGCAGGAAGAACATTTTCCTGGGTGAGGGGGAGATAATATCATCTAAAGGGGAGGCCATTTATGACGATGTCTCTTGAATCATTTTTGCACGTCTGGAGATGCTCAGAAATTGAGGATATCAAGAATGGAGGATGATGAAATTGTACATACTATCAGATTCAAAGTATTGGGTAAAATTTGGGAGGTTAGAGTTTAGAATATGAATAATTCAAAGAAGGAAGCGTTCTGCAAGATTTACTCCCCTTCAATAATATCAATAATAACCCACCTCCATTTTCTACTGGGTCTATGTGTGTGAGCTGGATTAATAGCAATACAAAGAATGACAGCAACACATCAACAATTGCATAATTAGAACCAGTATGTTCAATTAGCTGCATCATTGTCACATACTCAGCAACAGTTTGAACCACTTACGCCATATTTGATGACATTTAAAACCCAAAGTCCTGCTGAAAATGATTTTGTCATGTTTTGTTTTCCTTTCTTTCCGCTTAATAATGTCAACATTAATTAGCTCTGCAATATTAACAAGGTGACTAACAACGTTCCAATTCTGCAATTTGAGGACAGCATCAAAGGTTGAGGTATGAACCTTAAGTAATACAAAAATAAATTCATTGGTTCTTTATGTTGGAACAGCATTAATGCAGTAATCCTAACACACTTGACAGCAGTGTGTCATTGCGATAATTCCATCAGTCATCTGCACAGTTGCTCTTCCATATTCCTGCCAAGTAATTGCGTAAAGTTACTGCGCTAATCCTGATGTGCCACAAGCACACTGTCAGTGCAGTAATATCATCATTCAGTTGCTAAAAACATCGTATTATCTCGATAATCTTGGCACACCAGTGCCCTTGAACAATGTTGCTATAGTAATTCTAATTCATCACAAGCACAACGTTGATGCAGCCATCCTGAATAGTAGGTCCATCTCGGTCATGACTGACCATGGGTGATGCATCCTGGTCGGATGTAAGCCTGGGCGATGTCGTATGGAGGTCAGGCTGTTGCCCATGCAGCACGTCCCCCATCCCCATGTCGTTAACCGATTCAAAGGAACAGCAGGGCCGTTACATTGGCACCAACACCGTCGCAGGAGCTGCCAGAGCAAGGTTGTAGACAACGACGAACTGCCTTAGGGGCTCCGACTCCGGATTTTCTTGAGGTTTATTGCTGGAGCCTTTTCCATGACTGGATATGGCCACAAGGCAGTGGAGGTTTTATATCAGAGTTTCCCCTCTCCTAGATGGACTACCTTCCCAGGCTGACGAGCCCCATCTGCCCGAGACTCGGTGTGTTATATAGCATTACTAAAAGACCCATTTTACTGTACTTAATCCCAGCACAGTTGTGCATCAGTATCACTTTATTAATCCCATTAAGAAAAATAATATCTGTGATTATGAATGCTACAGTTTCAACAGGTTAATACAGCATTGCTGTATTATAAATGACACAAAGTGCTGGAGCACCTCAGCAGTTTCTCTGGAGAACATGGATAGGCGTCTTTTCGGGTCAAGATCCCGACCGAAAAGTTGCCTATCCAGAGATACTGCCTGGCCTGCTGGGTTATTCCAGCACCTTGGGCAATTTTGTTTGTAAACCAGCATCTTCAGTTCCTTGGGTCGACATATTACTGTGTTTAAACTTGTTTGCTGGTGTAGTAATTTTCTGCAGGTGAACATTCATCTAATCTATGGATATTTTGTTCTTCAACAGGTATATTGCCATAGTCCATCCCACAACAGAGAGGAGGACCATGCGATGGACAGTGCTGGTGAATGGTCTCGTATGGCTTGGCAGCTTGTCCCTGACAGTCCCAGTCATGTTATATTCCAGGACTCTTCGGATGGGGGACTTTGAAATATGTGCACTGGACTTGCCTTCTGGAGCAAAGGACATGTACTGGTATACACTTTATCAGTCCATATTGGGATTTATCATTCCTCTGATTATTATAAGCACCTATTACTCAATGACTCTCTATCACGTCTTTAAATCACTGAGACGAGTGGGTAGGAAGCAATCAGTGCACGCAAAGCGGGCGACCAAAACTGTGCTCATGGTGATAGCTGTCTTTTTGGTGTGTTGGTCACCTTTTCATGTGATGCAGGTACTCAATTTAACAGCCATGCATCCCACCATGCTTTTTCTATACATCTACCACATCAGCATCTGTCTGAGCTACGCCCACAGCTGCATCAACCCCCTCCTGCTCCTGTTCTGCACAAAGAAATATCAGGAGCGCCTGTGTGGTATTTTGACAAAGAGCAGCACTGCCTCTCATTTCCAATTAGCCGTAACTCGAAGAGGTGTGGCGTGTGAAACTGCGGAAATAGAGTGCAAGTCCTCAGAGAAAGAGGCACATATTTAACGCCACTCAGTTTTCTTAAGGTCTGAACATTCTGTATCCTTATCAGTTCAGGTCGATGGATGCTGCCTGTCCTGCTGAGTTACTCCAGCTTTTTGTGTCCATCCTCGGTTTAAATCAGCATCTGCAGTTCCTTCTTACACAGGACGGTTACTCATTATTTCTGACTATTTCTAGAAACATTGTTCCTGCCTGACCTCCACAGTGTTTCCAGCATTTTCATTTCTTATACCAGGTATCATGTGCCACAGTAATTGTCTTAAATGTTATTACCTTTATTATGGAGGTACAAGGGACTATAGATTGATTGATTGATTGAATCCTTTATTTGTCATTCAGACCTTTCGGTCTGAACGAAATGTCGTTGCCTGCAGCCATACATGTAATAATAAACAACACACAATAAACACAAATTAACATCCACCACAGTGAGTTCACCAAGCACCTCCTCACTGTGATGGAGGCAAAAGTCTTAGGGTTGCTGTCTCTTCCCTCCTCTTCTCCCTCTGTGCTGAGACGATACCCCACCGGGCGATGGTAAGTCAGTCCCGCGGTTCAAGCTCCGCGGCCCGGGGGTGATCGAAGCTGCCGCCCTCCAGCCCAGCGGACGCAGTTGTTGCCACGGGAGCTCCGGAAAAGAGGCATCAACCTGTGACCCGCGAGCTCCCGACGATGTCATCCACTGGCCCGCGGCCGAGCCCCGGATTCAGGTCGCCGCCGCCAGAACGCCGCCTCAGCCGCCGAATAGATGCTGGAATCTGGAACAAAAAAACAAACTGCTGGAGGAACTCTATGGGTCAGGCAATATATGCGAAGGGAAAGGAATTGTTAACATTTCAGGTCAGGGGTTTGCTTGGCTCCATCTGCCTATCATTCCTCACCCATCCTCGGTCCACCATATGTATAAGAAGGAACTGCAAATGCTGGTTTAAACCGAAGATAAACACAAAATGCCAGAGTAACTCTGTGGGACAGGCAGCATCTCTGGAGAGCAGGAAAGGGTGACATTTTGGGTCGAGACCCTTCTTCAGACTGGTTAGGGATAAGGGAAACAAGAGATATAGACAGTGATGTGGAGAGATATAGAACAATGAATGAAAGATATGCAAAAACATAACGATGATAAAGGAAACAGGCCATTGTTAGCTGTTTAGAAACTTACAGAAACTTTAGAAACTTGTTAGCTGTTTAGAAATAGAAACTTACAAAATTCTTAAGGGGTTGGACAGGCTAGATGCAGGAAGATTATTCCCGAAGTTGGGGAAGTCCAGAACTAGGGGTCACAGTTTAAGGATAAGAGGGAAGTCTTTTAGGACCGAGATGAAAAAATCATTTTTAACACAGTGGAATTCTCTGTGGAATTCTCTGCCACAGAAGGTAGTTGAGGCCAGTTCATTGGCTATATTTAAGAGGGAGTTAGATGTGGCCCTTATGGCTAAAGGGATCAGGGGGTATGGAGAGAAGGCAGGTATGGGATACTGAGTTGGATGATCAGCCATGATCATATTGAATGGCGGTGCAGGTTCGAAGGACCGAATGGCCTACTCCTGCACCTATTTTCTGTGTTTCTATGTTTGTAGAGTGAAAATGAGAAGCTAGTGTGACTTGGGTGGGGGAGGGATAGAGAGGGAATGCCTCTCTCTCTATCCATACCACTGGGCTGTAAGCTGCCCAAGTGATATATGAGATGCTGTTCCTCCAATTTGTGTTTAGCCTCACGCTGACAATGGAGGAGACCCGGGACCGAAAGGTCTGTGTAGGAATGGGAAGGAGAATTAAAGTGTTTAGCAACCAGCAGATCAGGTAGATACAGGCGGGCTGAGAGAAGGTGTTCAGCGATCGATCGCCCAGGCCACGTTTGTTCTCGCCGATGTATAAAAGTCTACATCTTGAACAACGGATACAGTAAATGAGGTTGGAGGAGAGGACAGTGAACTTCACTGTCTATATCTCTCATTTCCCTTATCCCTAACCAGTCTGATGAAAGGTCTCAACCCGAAACGTCACCCATTCCTTCTCTCCAGAGATGCTGCCTGTCACACTGAGTTACTCCAGTTTTATTGTATGTCCTTGGTCCACCTATCTTCTACAGGTCCCTGTCTCCCCTCTCCTCTTTAGAGTAGTCACCTTTCTCTCCCCTCTCAATCTTGATGCAGGGCCAGATTGTCAACAATTTCTTTCCCTCGACAGATGCTGCTGACCTGTTGAATTCCTCCGGCAGATTGTTTTCTACTACGTTATGCAGTGTTTAGTGGCTGTTAATTCCAGCTATCTGTTACTGAGTGCATCTTTATTCATCTGTGAATAAGTTGTTCATCAAATGAGAGGGTTGTTGTTCCTTTCCATTTCATAGTGGTTGGACAGGCTAGATGCAGGAAGATTATTCCCGAAGTTGGGGAAGTCCAGAACTAGGGGTCACAGTTTAAGGATAAGAGGGAAGTCTTTTAGGAACGAGATGAAAAAATCATTTTTAACACAGTGTCAACAAAATAGAGAGAGTACAGAGGAGATTTACTAGAATGTTGCCTGGGTTTCAGCAACTAAGTTACAGAGAAAGGTTGAACAAGTTAGGGCTTTATTCTTTGGAGCGCAGAAGGTTAAGGGGGGACTTGATAGAGGTTTTTAAAATGATGAGAGGGATAGACAGAGTTGACGTGGAAAAGCTTTTCCCACTGAGAGTAGGGAAGATTCAAACAAGGGGACATGACTTGAGAATTAAGGGACTGAAATTTAGGGGTAACATGAGGGGGAACTTCTTTACTCAGAGAGTGGTAGCTGTGTGGAATGAGCTTTCAGTGAAGGTGGTGGAGGCAGGTTCGTTTTTATCATTTAAAAATAAATTGGATAGTTATATGGATGGGAAAGGAATGGAGGGTTATGGTCTGAGCGCAGGTATATGGGACTAGGGGAGATTATGTGTTCGGCACGGACTAGAAGGGTCGAGATGGCCTGTTTCCGTGCTGTAATTGTTATATGGTTATATGGTTATAGTGCATTTGGACCGATATGTGTATAGAAAGGGCTTTAGTGCAATATGGGCCACATGCAGGCAAATGGGGCTAGCCCAGAATGCCAACTTGTCCATGCTGACCAAATTGGACCAAAGGGCCTGCTCTCATGATGCACAGCTTCATTTCAGACCATTTGTGTGTCAGAACATTGTTGCTTGAAACAGAGGAAAATATCCTCTGTTGATATATATATATATAGTGACTCGGTACAGCACACTGGCTTTGTGTCATTTTGGTTTCCTCTGCAACCCACTGAGATAATTATTCAGTGATTCTATTGCATATATTATAAACTTAGTTGAAACCCATTTTCCTAAATCCATTTTACATTAGCTATTTTGGAAGAGGTTGGAGTGCAGTGACATGGGCCATGCATTTCACAATAACTCTTACTTAAAGAATGCCTTTAACATTATGAAACATTCCATTAATCTTCATGGGAGAGTTAGCAAACAGAAGCTGACATTCTAATGATATAAAATCATCATGGAAATAAAGGTTTATGGGTAACCTTGAAGGAGGAGAGGATGGTGGTGACAAATAGTGCCTTTTTGTGGGAATAGGTGGGTGTGGGGGGGAGGGGGGAGGGGGGACACTTCAGCTTTTCAGAGGATGGGATGTTGAATATGGTTGAGCTATTTAGGTTGAGTATGTTGAAAAAGATGGAATCAGATGAGCACGGATACCCTGGATAGCTCGAGAGTGGAAAGGATTTTGACCCCAATGATTCTGGCCATTGGGGAATTTAAAGAGGATGTAAATTTTAAATTTCAAGCATTGTTCAACAAGCAACCAACATTCATCAACGGAAAATACATGAACAGAATGGTGAAAGTCCAACCTCCGAGATGTAGATGACCTTAAATTTACCGAGGACATGGGGAGGGGGGAGGGGGGGGAGGAGGGGTGAATTGTTGCCAAGAGTACATTTGGATTGTCTGACTTTCGGTATCAAGGTCATAATGGAAGGATTTGGCAGTAGCTAGGTTGGGGCAAAGACAGAGTCAGGTAGTGTTACAGAGTGGGCGGCACAGTGGCACAGCGGTAGAGTTGCTGCCTTACAGCGCCAGAGACCCGGGTTCGATCCTGACTACGGGTGCTGTCTATATGGAGTTTGCACATTCTCCCTGTCTCCCTATGGTGGGTTTTCTCCGGATGCTCTGGATTCCTCCCATACTCCAAAGACATACAGGTTTGTAGGTTTCCTTCGCTCCATAGATGCTGCTGCACCCGCTGAGTTTCTCCAGCTTTTTTGTGTACTTCAGGTTTGTAGGTTAATTGGTTTTGGTAAAATTGTAAATTGCACCTAGTGTGTAGGATAGGTGTCAATATACGGGGTGACCGCTGGTCAGCGCCGACTTGGTAGGCCGAAGGGCCTGTTTTCGTACAATATCTCTAAAGTCCAAAGTAAAAAGGTGGAAAGAGGTGATCCTAATGACAGCTGGTATGCATTGCAGTATTGCCACTTTGATGCAACTTTGGCTACAAAGAGCATCACAAATTAATAGACAAATTATGATATCTCCTCATGCAATAAGGAACTAAAATGCCACAAAGGAACATGTTGTGAATTGAAGGAAACGTGGGAAGGAAGGGCTGGCTGAGCCACAGTATTTGTTGAACTTTGCCTATTTTCTTCTCTGAACCCAAGTGTTCTGACTGTCCACAAGCCATGGTCAGCTTATTGCTGAAACAAAACCCAGTCATGAGTTCTTTAAAATATCAATAAATCCCAGATTTTCCCCATCTTTGCATGATAATGATGAATCTTTGAACAGAATGACAGTTCCTTCATGACAATGGATTGCTGTTGTGTTCGATAAATCACTGGATTCAGACAACAGAGTTTGTTTCAGTAATTAGATGTGGGATCAGGGAGTTAGATGTGGCCCTTGTGGCTAAGGGGATCAGGGGGTATGGAGAGAAGGCAGGTACAAGATACTGAGTTGGATGATCAGCCATGATCATATTGAATGGCGGTGCAGGTTCGAAGGGCCGAATGGCCTACTCCTGCACTTATTTTCTATATTTCTATTACACTACTATATAAGGCACATACACTCACGTATCCCCGAATATCCCCGTACACATTCGCAAACCCTGGATACACAGCAGAGCACGCCACAGGATGTTTCTGTTCTCGATCACCTGGCACCATTCGCGAAAGGGCACCCAACACTATCCTTTATGACATTACTTATCAGAGCTGACCACTCTACTGCCCCCTCCCCGAGGCAATCATAAGCCCTCTGTGTCTGCAATGGTTCTTCGCTACTTGCGGCAGGGGGCGCGGGTGGTCTACCCGACTGTTGCTGTTGTGTTTTGTTCACCAACGCTAAGCTTTCCCATCGAATGGCCTAAGAAAGGCTATGCTCTCAGACATGAACACAGGTGGGGAGGTCAATTCTAGGAGATAATACGTTTGAATCTTGTTTTCACGGGGCTATGGAATGTATGGCTGCTAATTTAGCTGATAACCCCGTTTCCTATTTTAGCTGAAATTGTCTGTTTTTCCCTTACACAACAACCGCTTAACTGATGGGCTTGCAGCTAACAAACAGGATGAGGATGGCCTAGTCAAAGAGGTGGGAATTGGTGTTGTGGGATGGGGCCATCGTGGTGAGAAATTCAGGAGTAACAAAATCCGTTGTCTGCAGTGTCACCTGATATATTTTGTAGCATGGAGTGTAACTTACTTCTAGATCTGTGAACTATTGAAATTGTTTTAGGACAAATGTAAAGCTGACATATGGTAGGCAAAGGTGAAACATTTCTTGCTAAATTCTTGAGTACTTGGGGTCAGGAGGGGCTGGGGGAAGGTTGAGGTGATGTGACCTTTAGATGCAGAACAAAGGGGAAACAAGGAAACAACTGAGGTCAGGAAAGGGGTGAACAAATCAGTCACCAGAAAGCCTGCTGGATCATTGGTGGACTGACTACAAAAGTGGCCTTGATTATGTGGGGTTTAGTTTAGTGTTAATGCTTGGAAACAGGCCCTTCGGCCCACCGAGTCCATGCTGAGCACCAATCAACCGTGCACTAGTTCTATGTTGTCCCACTTTCGCATCCTACACACCAGGGGCAATTTACTGAAGCCCATTAACCTACAAACCTGCACGTCTTTTTGGAATGTGGGAGGAAACAGAAGCCCCCTGAGAAAACTCAAGCATAAAACATACAATCTCCACACAGACAGAACCTAGGGGCCCTGGGGAGTATTGTGGAGAAGAGGAATCTAGGAGTACTGGTACATAGTTCCCTGAACAAAGTATCACATGGGTAGATAGGGTGGCAAAGAAGGCTTTTGGTACATTAACCTTCATCAGTCGGATCCCTGCAGAATTTAACTGGTTACAGACATCCTGCCAGAATAAAGTCCTTCCATATTCGTATTTGAAATTATGATCAGGCTCAAAAAGGACAGGGTGTTAAATATTCTTGGATACAAGGTGCTCAGGAAAGATAGGGGAGAGAAGAGCTGGATGGGAGTATTGATTCAGTGGAAAACTGCAGTGCTGAAAAGTGAAATACTGGAATGGCTAAGCCCAGAATCCATTTGGCTGGATTTGGGAACCATTTGCAACGCAGGGTCCATACTATTGGCTGTCAGCAAGTGAAAAATATGTCAAGGAACAAATTTGCAGGGAATTGCAAAGATGTGCAAAAGCTGTAAGATGGTGATAAGGCCTTCAACTGTCTTAATTTAGCCTGGGATACTATAATTAGCTGGCACAACAAAATTATTTTTTCCCGAAGTGCATTCAGAAGAATTTTCTTGATGTTATTGCTCGATATTGTTCTGGAAATAAGGTTAGCCGAATGGAATAATTATCCTATAGCAAGGGAGCTCGACGGGCGTGAGTAGCGTCTTGACGCCGTACGTCACGCGCAAACTTCCTGCGGACTTCGCTCGAACTACACGTCAACTCGTACGGGATCACTCGACCTCTGCGCGGCCCCCGCTTCTGGTTTGGTCGCGCTCGCCGCATGCTGGTGGGACAGGCCCTGTACGGGATCACTCGACCTCCGCGCGGCCCCCGCTTCTGGTTTGGTCACGCTCGCCGCATGCAGTCGCATGCTCGTGGGACAGGCCCTTAAATGTCAGAAGGTGATAGGACTTTGGTTAGGTCGAGTTTGGGGCAATGTGTGCAGTTCTGGTCTTCCCAGAAGTTAGGAAGGATTTGGAGAGGGTGCAGAAGTGGTTTTTGCAAGAATGCTGCCTGGATTAGAGGATGTTAGTTCTAAAGTTAGACAATCTTGGACTGTTTTCTCCGGAACATTGTAGGTTGAGGGGAAACCCAAGTGAAGTGTACAAAATTATAAGAAGCATAGATAATGTAAACAGTCAAAACCTTTTTCTTAGGGTGGAAATGTCAAAGACTTGAGGGCATAACTTTAAGATAAGAGGGGTGAAGTTTAAAGTAGATGTGCAGAGTAGGTTTTTTTATGCTGAGAGTGGTAGGTATCTGGACCAGACTGCCAGGATTGGTGGAGGTTGGTGGATGGGGCAGATATGAGAGGGTATTTAAGAGACTTTTAGATAGGCACATGGATATGAATAGAGCAAAAGGATTTGGGTTATGTGTAGGCAGAGGAGAGTACTTTAACAGAGCATTATGTTTGGCACAGACATTGTGGGTTGATATGGGGATATGGGGAGAAGGCAGGAACGGGGTACATTGGGGATGATCAGTCATGATCACATTGAATGGCGGTGCTGGCTCAAAGGGCCGAATGGCCTACTCCTGCACCTATTGTCTATGTTTCTGAATACATTTGATGTCATCTTGGTGAGCCAGACGATTTAGGGCCTTGAATGGATGTTGTCACGAAGGACTTTACAGTGCCGCTGTGCAACACCCTTCCCCAACCCCTTCCTGCATTTCCCTCCTAATGAGAGAGTGAGTCAACACTGCTGGGCTAAAGCTCACTCTCAGCAGCATCCAGGAGCAACTCAGCAGTAGCTAATAACTCTAATAACTCTAAACCCCACAGAGACCAGGCCGTCTTGATTTATGTAATTGTTGGGGCATTTTTTGGGGCACGTAGCCTTCTGGGTAAGCATCACCATCGCTGGCTTGTTGCCACTCCTTATCTTACAATTGTGACTGAGTACAGAATTAAAGTTCAGTTTGAAATAGTTTAGTGTCACATATACTGAGGTACAGTGAAAAGCCTTTGTTGCATACTAACAAGAATTGTTAATGCAAGTGCGAGTTTATGTATGTCACATATTGCGTAAGGTGGGGAGTGTCTATATACATGATTAAACACATTTCTGGCATCACCGTTTGTCCTTCTAGTTCAGAGTTGTTGATAATGTTATAGTCCTAACGTGGCCATAACGGCCTGTTGTCCAGGCGGTGGCACTGGGTTGATGTTGCAAGGGTTGGGTTGGCCAGGTGATGTATCCATATCCTCCACCTCTACTCCACTACTCTGTGCTGCTGCAGGTTGTGTCTCATTCACGTGCTCGACTACTAATATTCTGTGATTTACTACAATTTTTGGCATTGGATTGTTTTTGACGTAACCGATTAGTAGATCGTATTAAATTTGATTCTGAACATATGTGCTCATTTGTAGTTTGTTCTTTTTTATGGGAATTAAATGCCATTCAATGCACTCATGTCACTTTTTCTTGTGAAAATTTCCCCCCAAACCTGATAATAATTTCACTTTTAGAATAAGCTGGAACAAGTGGGACCTGTTGGGTCCCGTCCCCCAATGTGGGGAGGGGGGGGGGGGGAGGCGTGCGGCATCACACGGGAGGGCTGGTCTCCGAACGTAATATTCCACCACTCACCCATAGCTCCCAATTGTGCAGGTGTTGCTGACGGGTTCCCATTGTGACATAGACGATGGAGGCATTACTGCGGCTGACGGGCACAGCAGATGGGCACGGCAAGTGGAAAAGCGATTTATTAAAGCCGAATATCTTCAATTTTAACTTTAACTGGATAACTGAAATGTGAATAACTCTTAAAATATAACAACAATTTAAATGTTAAAGATGAGATTTATTCAGTTCTTTCTAGTTGCGTCTCTTGCTCCCCTCTGTTTTACATTCTTATTGATCCTCAAGACGTTCAGTTTTTTCTTGTCCCATTTCTTCATTATTCGTGGCTTGCGCTCTATTTCAGAGATCTTCGAAACGTTGTTATTTCTTATTGCCCCTTCTTCCTTCTATCAATCCAATGACATATGATTAAAAAAGTCAATTCTATCTATTGTAGATATTTATAAACTTCTAAAGACAAATTTATCTTTCAATCCATTAACATACAATAAAAAAAGACACGCTATTGTGTGCCGTTCTCGCTGTATTTTGGCAACTTCTTGTTGTGTCTCTTGTTCCCTTCTGCTCCTTAATGCTTCTCGACGTCTCTTCGCATTGTTCCTTGACCATCCTGCAACTCGATTGCTTCCGCCTCTTGGCACGATGTAAAAAAGAGAAAGATATTCATCACGATGTAGATATTTAGAAATGTCTAAAGACAAGTTTATCTATTGTAGACATTTATAAACATCTAAAGACAATTTTATCTATTATTCCATTAACATATGATTAAAAAAATATATTGCACTATCGTGTACCGTTTTGGCTGTATATTGGCAACTTCTTGTTGTATCTCTTGTTCCCTGCGATCTTCCGTTGTTATCCTCAAGAGGTTCAGTCCTTTCTTGTTGCGTCTCTTGTTCCCTTCTGCTCCTTACTGCCTCTTGACGTCTCTTTGCAGTGTTCCTCCACCATCCTGCAATCTCCTGGTTCTTCGAATGATGTAAAAAAGATAGATATTTACCACAACGTAGGTATTTATAAACTTCTAAAGACAATTTTATCTATCAATCCATTAACATATGAATAAAAAAGACATTGCGCTTCGTATACCGTTTAGGCTGTATTTTGGTGACTTCTTGTTGTGTCTCTTGTTCCCTTCTGTCCTTGCATTACTTCTCAGAGATCCTCAAGTCTTTCAGTAAATATCTGAGATCCATATATAAGGTGACAGTGACAGCTCGAGACAAAAAGGAAGCATTTGAACAAGCATGGTATTAAGGCATGGGGGGAGGGGGATGGGGGTGAAAAACAGATTGAAACCACAAAGTGTTTTTGAAAATAAACGGGGTAAAAGCAAGGTCAATCTTTTAAAAAAGTTAATATTGAAGGAATCAGTGGGATCAAGTTAAAAACGGAATTAGTGCAATAAAGTTAGCATGAACACAGTCTCAGTTGTTAATGAACACAGATTAATTTGATCACTCATGGGGGGCATGGAGGAGTGAAAAATGGATCAAAACCGCGAGGCGTTTTGAAACCCGATGTTTTAAAAAAAAATAAACGGGGTAAAAGCAAATTCAATTGTTTTCAAGTGTTAATATTGAAGGAATCAGTGGGGTCAAGTTAAAAATGGAATTAGTGCAATAAATTAGTTAAAAACCACGAGGTGTTTTAAAATGAATCTTATCTTTAAAGACGGCGAAGTGAGAAAGCAATGCAGAGTTCACTCAACATCATGCAGTTCAGAAATAGAAATAGAAATAGAAATAATTTTATTGCCACACAACCAAGGTCGGTGGTATTTGGGTTGCCAGCAGCGGTACAATAATAAAGAACACAACCACATTAAAATTTTACACAAACATCCACCACAGCATTCATCACTGTGGTGGAAGGCACAGAGCTTGGCCAGTCCTCCTCCATTTTCCCCCGTGGTCGGGACCACCACCCTCCACAGCCGTTGCTGCGGGCGTCCAGATGGTAAGGGACAAAGTCAAAGTCAAGGTGAGTCCAGGATCGGCTCTTCCCAACCAGAGACCGCGGCTTCAGGCTGGTGTAGGCCGCAGGCCGGCGGTCAAAGTTTTAAAGTACCTGCCGTGCCGCAGCTGGAAGCACCGCAGTCTGCAGGGCCGGCGGTCGAAGCTCCCCTCCTGGGGTGATGTTAAGTCCATACCACGCCCGCGGTAGAAGATGGCCGCGGGCCGGCGGTGGAAGCTTCTTCCACCCGGGTCCCCAACTTGAGATCCCGGGCTGTAGACGCCGCACCAGCTGGAGTTCTGCAGACCGCGGCTTCAGGCTGCCGGCTGCCGCGGGCCAGCGTAACGGAGCGCTCCCCTCCAGCGAGGTCTCACCCGCTCCGCGCCGAGAGTCCACGCTGTGCCCGCCGCTGAAGCTCCGGGCGCGTCTCCGGGAAAGTCGGCGCCGATCCATGCTGTTAGGCCACGGGGGAGGCGGCCTGAAAAAGTCGCCTCTCCATGGAAGAGGCGGCCGAAACGGTTTCCCCCTTACCCCCCCACACCACCCCCCACACATAACACACAAGGAAACATTAAAAACACACTTTTAAACATACTAAAAAAATAAAAAAAGTTGAAAAAAGACGGACACGCTGCCGACAGGCGCTGCCAGTGCAGCGCCCCCTAACTTATATGGATGTTAACCAAAGATACTAGAGGAGCAAGATAGACCACTCCTATGAAATCCAATGAACTGACGTGTAGTACGCAACGGAACGTCATCTGCCATTTTAGGAATAAGACTCTGACCTCCATTATGCCTCTCTCAGTTTAATCCATGTCAGTCCATTGGATTTTGCAGGAGTCTTAGTCTTCTATGATAGACCATTATGATCTTTGTTTATAATAAATAAGTTGCTTCTTTAAAAAAAAATTAAAAAGGGAAACTGTGTAGCGGCACCTGCTGGTGCCCGCAGGTAATTGAACTCTGCGATCGGGTGCCTTGGACATGTGACTCTGGGGAGGGGTTGTGTTTCGCGCACTTTCTGGGCTTTTAGTCGTTCTGGACCACCGTTGTGGCTAGATCTGTGTATTGGCTGTGTTGAGTCACTTTGTTGATTTCATCGGTTTTGATTAAAACTCGTTTGGAAATTCGACTCTCGTCTCATCCGCCAAATTGGTGACCCCGACTCGTCCAACCGAAAATTTGGACGACAACATGCAGGACAATTACCTTCCTGCCGCCGCTCCCGACGCCCATCAAAACGCCGTCAGCCTGAAACTGCCCGCGTTTTGGCTGGATCATCCTCAGGTGTGGTTTGCCCACGTTGAGCCGCAATTTCATCTGCGTCCCGTCTACTGCCTTATCTTCGGGACCCTCCCGCAACTGCTAAATATGACGGCCTCAAGCTTTAGCATTTCCAAACCAAAGGCAACACAGCTTTAGCATTTCCAAACTATATTTTCAAACCACATTAAGGGCACTGACAGGTCAGTAAAACCACTCACAGTTTAGTAGACATGTGTTCAGTGTTATTCACAGCTCAGACTGAGAGACGTGACCCTCCCCCATCTTGCAGAGACTGACTGAGGCAATTAACACTTCCGGGTTTTATAGTCTCTTCGGAAGGGGCGTGGCCTTCAGGAGAGAGAATCTCAACATTTTTTAAACACTAATAACTATTTTTCACCAATGGGAAAATCCTCTTGTCCTGTACAGCGGAGGAGGACTCTGAGTATGATGGCCAAAAATCACAGCCGTAAGTGTCAGCGTTTTATCTAAAATCAATATACAGGACAACAGGAAGTGGTCATGATCAGACTTTTAGTAATATAGATAAACCCATATATATATTGTATATATGATACACACTCATAAATGTAATATTGATGTATATAATTATATAACACACATGCATATTTCTCTAGTTTCTTATACATAGTAACACATATATTCATTATATATATATATACTTATACACACACACATATATATATATGATGCATATATATGTGTGATATATATGTATATAAATATATAACACACACATATGTATATTTCTCTAGTTTCCTTCTTGTGATCTCTAATTTTGTTGAACCTTTTTGTTCTTTCATTCAACCTCTCTGAAATCCTAATATTGTGAATAAAATATCAATGAACATATGCCAAGATATTTTTTCATTCTATGTAAGTGTAATGAAATAGTAAGATTAAACGAGAACTTACCAGTTTGAAGTTTGATCTTTATTTTATGAGGAGTAACGTTGAGGGATTACGTGAAGACCCCGTCCAGTACGCATGCGTGTCAATCTTCAAAGCAGCGGTGTGAAATCACAGATAACAGTTGTTGAACTGAACATAGTAAGATAAGAGAACCATAATACCAGTTGAACTTTATGATAGAGGGCTGGGAGCGGAGAGCACGTAATCCCTCAACGTTACTCCTCATAAAATAAAGATCAAACTTCAAACTGGTAAGTTCTCGTTTAATCTTACTATTTTACTTCGGAGTCACGTGAGTGACTACGTGAAGATTTTAAAGCTCTGTGATTTCATGCCGTGGAACCGAGTCCAGGCGTCATACACTGCATCAGTAGGCCAATGATGAGTGAACATTAAGAATGCTTTCAGACATGACATAGATATAGACGTGTTGATGCTATTAATGAATAATAGTGGCAATAGTAACCTCCCTCAACCTGGAGGAAGTATGAACCATATCTAACATAGAGTTGGCAAATACCCCTGATCTGGCAATAGGTTTATTCTGAATATTTGGACAGATCAATAGTTTGACCATCCTGCAACCGCTAGGATGTGGTCCATCCCTGCTGCTGAGGTATAGCGGTCCTGGTGGAGTGAGACTCAATGTCAATGTACACTCCTGTATATGCCAGACCCATATAACCATCTGGAGAAGGTTCGTAGTGATCCCTTCTAACAAGATTTTATGTAACTAATAATATTGCTGTCAGTCTATAAGGCTCTTAGGAACCTTGACATACTGGTGTAAATGCGTGATCACACGCAATCCAAGGTCCATGGGATATGCAACATCTAGTTTGGTCTTGTGTCCCTGTCTAATCTGCTTGATTAACCATAAACAAAACATGTTATTATAGTCCGCTGATATGATCATCCTATCCAGTGTTGCAAAGACTGGACCCATAGCGTTGTACTCAGTGCCATGGCGTAATCACTAGTACGTGAGTATGACCATGGACAGGGATGTTGCTGGTGCCCATCGGTGAAGTGACATAGTACAATGTTAACAATCCATATCTCTGCGTCCCTAAGCCTGGGAGGTTTTAAGCTGACGATACCTTCATTCTCTGGATATCTGAGGGTGAGACCGGACAGAGTGGTTTATGTACTCATCAGCCAAATGATTAGGAGGTACTTCAGGCACAGTAATGGAATAGTAACTTAATGTTATAATCCCATAAAACTGAATTTTAATGTGTCAGTCATCAGTGCCGAGTTAAACGTAAGGAAGCATAAACAATGCTTCCCATCTCCTATCCAGTTAAATTTCAAATATCTTCAACCCTGTGAGTGGAAATGATCACATGGAAGTTATTCAGAGAAGTCTATACTGCACATGCGGGTTGAGGCTGTTGACAATGATCAGTCCACATCCCATTCTTGTGAGCCTTGTCTTGAAAGGCAACTCCAACCATACCTGTAGTGCAGTATAAACTAATCTAGTGTTATCCCAAACCAGTGTAAATATTCAAACCAGTTTAATATTACCAACTTGTATCTGTGACAGGAGACATCATCGATGAGGTTCCATACCTCTTTACTCAGAGAGTGGTAGCTGTGTGGAATGAGCTTCCAGTGAAGGTGGTGGAGGCAGGTTCGTTTTTATCATTTAAAAATAAATTGGATAGTTATATGGATGGGAAAGGAATGGAGGGTTATGGTCTGAGCGCAGGTATATGGGACTAGGGGAGATTATGTGTTCGGCACGGACTAGAAGGGTCGAGATGGCCTGTTTCCGTGCTATAATTGTTATATGGTTATATGGTTATATACCTTTATCCGAATGGGAGGACTTATGCAACCCGACCCAGGATCTGCCTCAAACATGTGTGCATGATTTTACATCTGCTTCTGGGAGGTAGAGGAGCTCGAGTACGAGGTTGGCGCATCTTCCAGGAAGGCCGTTCTGGGCTGTGGCCTAAAAAAGACCTTTGTCCTGGTTGTACAGCCTTCAAGCTTTCACCAGCTTCAGTTCATCGTGGTTTGCTGGTGAGTGCGTAGGGGTGCTGCCGTCAAAGATGTGAGGTCTTGTGTGATGATGTGGCCTTCCTGAACCCAACGGCCACTCGTCGAGCTCCTGCTGCTGGTAGTGTTGTTCCTGCACCCCCTGCACACTTGTGGTTTCTTCAGCCAAACCCCTGTCTTCAGAGTCAGCCCAGAAGTGACTCCTAATACTCCCCTCTGTCGAGGGAGATGCATTGTGCAGCCCTCAATAAGGTGCTGCCATGGGCGTCCCAGGACCCCCTGGTGACTAGACTCCATATACCGGAGCATGTCACATTGGAGCTTCTGATCCATCAACCGCACCATGCGGGATATGCGATCACAGTTGCTCCCGCCGGCGGTGAGTCTTCACAGCCTGACTCGTCCGAGTCTTCGGCCTGTCCGACTTCTGCTTGGCTTTCCTACCAGTCTGAGGTGTTGATTCCGACTGTGCAGGTGCCAGGTCAGAGACTGCTATCAATAGCGATCCAGGTGCAGTCTACAGCTGCTTACTGTCCGCAATTCCGCGGTCCTCCATAGTCAGTCTGGATGCGGTCCATTCCTGTAACATATTCTCACAAAATAGCACAAAACGACCTTCGAGTAAGGAATTTACCTGCATGTCCTTTTTAAACCTTCTGCTGCGGGGCAACGCTCCGCCCGAGCCTGGTCACGTGGTCGTGGTTTGTTACAGCTGGGGTTCCTCTGTGGTCCTGGTAGAAACACTTCCATTGCGGGTTATTTCTCCCCCGAGCTTTTTCTCCGCGGTCCCTTATGACAGGGCTTCTCCAGTCGGGGCTTTCTTTCCCCACCCCGATCTGGGTATCCCTAACTGCAGCAAGGATATCCCCGCGGTCCCTATCAAAGGGATAGCCGCGATTTACAAAGTCGGGGGGGTATATGAAGCCGCTGGTTTAACTGCCAGCGGCACAGTACTTACTGCCGTCCGCTCCTCGCATCCCGCAGCCTACGGAGCGGGTTCTCAGGTCGCTCCCCGCTTCCCGCGGTCTCCCGAGCGGGTTCTCCACCAATATGAAGCCGCTGGTTCTACTGCCAGCGGCTCAAAGGTGAATTTGCCGCCGCTCGCTACCCGCATTCCGCGGTTCCGAGCGCCTAGGTCCGTGGGCGGGATTCCCCATGACCGGGGTTCCCTGAAGTTCGAGACTGGGGTTTCTCCTCTATCCCGACTTAGCCCCGGACTTTTAGCAGGACCTCCAAGTAGAGGTTCCTGCAAGAAGATTTAACCTGAAAGTTAAAAAAAAAAACTTACCTCAGGTCTGTTGCTGGCAGGAGAATCACGTTCACCCTGCCAGTCGTCACGCAATGCGATAGACGATATACATGCATGCGTACTGGACGGGGTCTTCACGTAGTCACTCACATGACTCCGAAGTAAAATGTAATGTATACATACCTGCATTGATGCAGAAGTGCGAGCTTTAGATATGAATACTGTTCATTGCTACCATAGTTTAGTTTTTAATTTAACATATATTTGAGGAAAATCTAACCTATTTTTGAGGGAAATGAGTTACCGTATTTCCCGGCAATGAAGACGCACCACAATTTGAGTTGCTAAATTCTGAAAAAAGGATGGCGGGACAGGATCGAGGGTTTGGTTTAGTCCAGGGGTTCGGCAGGCTTTTTTGCATAGGGGCCAGGACCCTCCGGGACTAGCTGCAGTTCCCAGGTCACCTGCGAGCCCTGGGTCTAGCTGCAGTTCCGCTGTCTGGTCCCGGTGGCCGATCGCAGCCACAGAAGCTACTGAGTGAGTTTTTAAATGTGAATATCTCATAACTACACATTTGTGGGTTAGGAGTATATTGCATCAATTCCACTCAATTTTAAATAATTCTACATCAAAATTCATAAACAAGGATAACACTTTTTATTTCTGTCATTTATGGTAAGATTTACATAATTTACATTGTTTTATGTGTGAGATATACAGGGTGTTCAGAACAAAGACGGCAGTTCTTTAACAAGCACTCCGTAGTTCGGTGTAGGAGATCTTGTCAACGAGTATTCTGGACCCATTGTCGACATCTGAAATTACAGTAAAATATCATATAGTAATTAACTTATAAGAACACATTTAATTATAACTGCATACCTGCAGAATGGATGATATGTCACTTAAATGCAATTGTTTTCAGGGGTGGGGAGTGACATGTA
The DNA here is from genome assembly GCF_010909765.2 of Amblyraja radiata. NCBI lineage: Eukaryota > Metazoa > Chordata > Chondrichthyes > Rajiformes > Rajidae > Amblyraja > Amblyraja radiata. Next base: position 52,097,670 of record NC_045966.1, read on the forward strand.
TATTGAAGATGCATTTTTCCTCTAATAGTTCAATTTATCTTAAATGTAGAACAGGTTACACTACCATGCATGCTTTACAACAAGAACAAAACCAAAAATGTACAGCAGTGTAAAAATTGACACCTTTATTATTCTTTAAGAAGGAACTGCAGTTGTTGGAAAATCGAAGGTAGACAAAAATACTGGAGAAATTCTGCAGCATTTTTGTCTACCTTTATTATTGTGGTAAGTCAAGATCTATAAAAGAAGACTTTTTAATAACTTGCTCATGTACCAAAAAATTATCTTATATAATATAATATATTGTCGGGATCAGAAGAATAGAATTGTATATGTTACAGTTATCATACATTGGGAAGGAAATTAGGCTTTAATGTGTGCTTGTCGTGGCATGTTGTTGTTCCCTATGACACCATTTATCATGTATTTTAAACACCACTGATCCATGTACATTGTGTATATTTAACACCATTTATCCTGTATCCACCATTTCAAACTGGCTTGAACACAAGCCGATTCGGGACCTCCACGGCTTGGAGGTCCTGAATCGGCCGCCTCCTACCGGAGACCGAGGCTTCACAATGTTATAGGCCGCGGGCCGGCGGTCGGAGCTCTTCTCCGGCGAGGAATCCCAGACTCCGTCAGGGAAAGTGCACACTGCCCCAGCAACAGAATTTCCGCACGCCGTAGCTTCATGGTGCTATAGCCTGCGGGCCAGCGATCGGAACACTTCATCTCCTCTCCGCGATCTGAGCTATAGGAAGAGATCGGGCAGACTAAGCGACAGAAAGTAATAGTTATTTTCTTACCTTTCGTCTTTAGTGGGGAAGTTGAAGAAAGACAGGTCGGGTCGAGCACTTTATAGCAGAACAGCAAACTACGCTTGTAGACGTGGACGCCATGACAGAAGCCGACTTAAAAAAACCTCATATATTTGATTCCCAAAATGGCGCAAAAAAAATTACCCATGACGCCCATGACCAACTACGGCTTTTTTGCCTAATGGTTTCTCTTGCTCCTCTAGTATCTTTGATGTTAACTCGACTGTTGGAGAGGCGGTGAAGGTGGTTTTGAAATGCAGTTTATTTTGTCAATTGGGTAGTGTGATTAATAATCTGTGAAAATTTCTGCGCCAGCATGTGGCATTTTGACTAAAGTAGAAAGGCACATAGGCACACACACACACACGCGCACGCGCACGCACACACACACACACACACACACACACACACACACACACACACACACACACACACACACACACACACACACACACACACACACACACACACACACACACACACACACACACACACACACACACACACACACACACACACACACACACACACACACACACACGATGAGAGTTTTATAGGTATAGAGATTATATATCAGGATGTGGAGGAGAGGGAACTAAAAGGACGAATAGAAATCATTAGTTACAAACAGAAAAAACAGAAAGGTTCCAAACGTCTAAGCAATTTTAGAAGTCACCCATGAGTAATTTCCAAGTAAGAGATAATTTTAATGTTGAAATTTCACATTGGAATTAAAGTTAAATAGAATAGCACTACCTTATGTTTAAAGGGTGCTTGATAGTTGGCGCAGAATCAGTGGGCCAAAGGGCCCGATCTGGGAATCTGACAATGACGCAATGAGTTTATTAGTCCACCACTCTGAATCTATGACATCCTTTGTTTGAACATTACATTGTCCTCCATTATCAATATTGTCATGCATCTGCCATTTCCCTTTTCCAAACTTTGCTGCACACTTTTTACTCATGAATATGAAGTGCTCACTCTTAAATATTTTAAGACATTTCCATTATTACCTCTACATCATACTCCCATGTGGTTATTTTAGTTCACCAACTTTATGTACCACATTTTAAAGTTTCCTTTGTAATCCACTTTGCACTTCCTAGTCTGCATGCACTTCATACCTTCCAACATTTTCACCTATAACTCCCTGCTTAGTTATTTTTCTGCCAATTTAGTTTCAACAGTCTCCAACCATGATTGACACTGATGTGTGGCACAACAGGGATATATGGAGATTATGGTCTTCAATATTCCACTTTTATCTTCCTACTTGGCTCCCGTAATCTCTTAGCATTAGAATAGAACCAGAGCTTGCTTTGCCTTTGGTACAATTCAACTAGTAGCTCACAATATTCTCTGTAGAACATTCTCTTTTAAGACATATTTTACCAGGCATTTTATCTGGACCTCTTAGTTACAGAAACATCTTTCTCTCCATAACTAAGGAGGCTCCTAAAATGCACCATTTCTACACATTATTGGCCCCCTTTTCCATGCAAAAATGATGTTTAGATTGGACTCTTAGTTTCATCACTCACAGAAGTCCCAATGTTATCCATGTCATCTCTCCAATCAATTTACAATCTCCCCAAATCAAAAGGCATTCAGAACCTGTCCGGTTTTCAAGGACAAGTCTGCCAGTATCCCATCTCTGAGCCAGTTGAAGTAGTGTATAGAGGAAAGGCAATCAAACACAGATTTGTGATAACAACCAGATTGGATTGCAATCTACTGGCTAGAGATTTGCTCTGTACTTTCTAATTGAAGATAGAATGTGGTGATAGAGGAATAGTAGTGACCCCCTGGGCTCCCTTAAGGCAATGTTACCCCATAGTGACCCCTCAAAGGTGGTCCTTAGATCTGGATGAAGAACCCCTACTCCATATTACACTGGCTTATGACAGGAGTGGGAAGAATAAAGAGCTGAAGGCCTTCTTTAAACTACATGAAGGACAGGACTGGGAGGTAAAAATGTTGGCACTAGTTGAAGGAAGGGAAGGAGCTGCGAAATATGTTGACATACCAGTAAGATTATTGAAGGGAACTGCAGGAATTGCTCCTCACATTACCCGAAATGTTAATAAACTGGCGAAGGCAAAAGATCTAGGAGTAATGGTACAAAGAGCAATCACCTTGGCAAACCCGAATAATTATCAAAAGCAAAATTTGTCTAACCAATATGTTGTTGAATTCTATCAGGACCCAAGGACAGTTGTTACCCACCTACGTCATCACCTGGGGAGTGAGGTATGCGAGTATGTGGACCCACACGTGTGGGCAGAAAGCTCAGCACAGGTAGGGTGCGTGAACATCCCATCCAAGAAGCTCTCCAGAAAGGGGTAACACTTCCTTCAATACAGCAATATCCACTAAAACCACAGGCATTGACAAATTGATTCCTTGCTAGAACAAGGAATACTGGTGAAATGTCAATCGAACACCCCTATCCTTGCAGTTCCAAAACCAGGAAAGGAAAACTAATATAGACTGGTGCAAGAACTAAGAGAAATCAATTCTATTGTAGAACCGCTCCATGCCCTAGTCCCAAATCCTGCCCACATCCTAGCACAAATGCCGGCTGAGGCAAAAATCTTCTCGATAGTCGGCTTGCAACATGCATTCTCATCCATGCCTCTCCACAGGGACAGCCAATATTTGTTTGCTTTCACAAATAGGGGCCAACAATGCACCTGGACCAGATTGCCTCAAGGTTTTGTCAATTTGCCTACTTTATTTTCCAGGTGTCTCCGAGAACAATTGAGTACTTTAAATTTCAAAAAGAAATCCACGTTAGTGCAGTATGTCGATGACTTATTAGTGGCCAGCAAAAACGAATCAAGTAACCGTGAAACTAGATGGTTTAGATACTTAACCATCTGGCTAATTTGGGATATGTAGTCTCCCAGTCAAAAGTACTAATGGCCCAGGATAAAGTGAATTTTTTAGGGATCGTAATTTCGGCAAATGAAAGGAGTCTAGAGATAAGCAAATTCGAACCCATCTGCGAATTCCCAGTTCCAAAAGAAACCAAACAAATGAGGCAATGGCTTGGCATGGTCAATTATTGTAGACCTTGGATCCCTAACATAGCTCTAGAAACCAAAGAGCTAACACCCTATATCAGCAAGGAAGGTGAATTGAAACTAACAAAGAAAGCACGGGAGGCCTTTGAAAACTTGAAGAGATCAATGATGCAAGCTCTGGCATTGGGAAGACCATTATACGACAGACCTTTCCAGCTCTACTGCAGTATTTTATCAGAGTGTGCAACCTCCGTTCTGACTCAAAATCATGGGGATAGACATTGACCAGTTGCCTATTACTCTTCCAAATTAGATCCTGAAGCCAGTGGACACCCACTTTGCACTCACATTCTAACTGCTATATATAATAGTTTACAATCAGCTGCTAATTTGTCTCTCCAGCAGGAGACAGCTAGCTCACATTCAGTAGCGGCATTGTTTGGGCTGCTCCAAACCCCGCACCTCTACAAAATAAGTATGAGATCTATCTCCTAAACAATCCATCAAAACTTCAATTTAGACATTGTACATTGTACATTAATTAACCCAGCCTCTTTTCTTGTCTTTGAGTCACCGTATTCAGCACAACAGGCTGAATTATTTGCTTTAATTCGGGCTTGCATTATTGGGGAAAATCTAAAAGTAAAAAATTTACATTGATTCTCGGTACACATTTGGAGTGGTGCATGAATTTGGACAATTATGGAAAAATAGGGGATTTCTAACTGCAGCAGGGACTCAAATTTCAAATAAACAATTGATGACAGATTTATTGAAGGCCTTAATGCTACCCAGATAAATTTCTGTTATGAAATGTAGTGCCCACACAAAAGGACAGACTCCAATAGATATCGGGAATCGTAATGCGATTTAGTAGCAAAGAAAGTGTCACGGGAACGTAAGATGGTAGTACCAAAAATGATGAGGCAGACTAAAAGTTTAAATTACCAGTCCCCCTCGGAGAGACTGATGCCACCCATCCAAGAAATTGTTCAATTGCAGGAGGAGGATACTGAAAGGAATAAAGAACAATGGAGACGGCATGGAGGTGTACTGGATTGTATGACTGGACTATGGACCACTCCAGCAGGGCAAATTTGCATGACAGATTATTTGGCAGTATGGGTTATAGAATATATGCACTATAACCATATAACCATATAACAATTACAGCGCGGAAACAGGCCATCTCGACCCTTCTAGTCCGTGCCGAACACGTATTCTCCCCTCGTCCCATATACCTGCGCTCAGACCATAACCCTCCATTCCTTTCCCGTCCATATAACTATCCAATTTATTTTTAAATGATAAAAACGTACCTGCCTCCACCACCTTCACTGGAAGCTCATTCCACATAGCCACCACTCTCTGAGTAAAGAAGTTCCCCCTCATGTTACCCCTAAACTTCTGTCCCTTAATTCTCAAGTCATGTCCCCTTGTTTGAGTCTTCCCTACTCTCAGTGGGAAAAGCTTATCCACATCAACTCTGTCTATCCCTCTCATCATTTTAAAGACCTCTATCAAGTCCCCCCTTAACCTTCTGCGCTCCAAAGAATAAAGCCCTAACTTGTTCAACCTTTCTCTGTAACTTAGTTGTTGAAACCCAGGCAACATTCTAGTAAATCTCCTCTGTACTCTCTCTATTTTGTTGACATCCTTCCTATAATTAGGCGACCAAAATTGTACACCATACTCCAGAATTGGCCTCACCATTGCCTTGTACAATTTTAACATTACATCCCAACTTCTATACTCAATGCTCTGATTTATAAAGGCCAGCACACCAAAAGCTTTCTTTACCACCCTATCTACATGAGATTCCACTTTCAGGGAACTGTGCACAGTTATTCCCAGATCCCTCTATTCACCTGCATTCTTCAATTCCCTACCATTTACCATGTGTGCAACCCATTGTGGTGCAAGGGCAGTAGGAGACACTCTTTTGGCTACTTGGTGGCATCCAAGATTACAAACTCTAGCTCAGAAGGTAAGCAGTAATTGCCTGGTCTGCCAGAAATACAATCCAGGGAAAGGAATAGGATGCGAAGAGAGAAAAATACCATTGTCTATGGGTCAGTTCGAGACACTACAGTTGGACTATATTGAATTAGAAAGGTGCCAGGATTATAAATATGTACTTGTCATAGTCGATGTGTTCAGTTGGTGGATCGAAGCTTACCCAACCCTTGATAATAAAGCAGCTACTGTTGTCAAGGTGTTAATGAGAGAAATTGTCCCTAGATTCGGTATCCCCATTCAACTTAGTTTAGATAATAGTCCACACTTTATTGGACAAATCAATAAAGAATTTTGTGAACAGGTGGTGATCCAGCAGCAATTGCACTGTGCTTATCGACCACAGGCTGCTTGACTTGTAGAAAGAACAAGTCAGATCCTTAAAACTAAATTAGCTAAATTAAATGCGGAGACTGGACTTGGTTGGATTAAATTACTCCCAATAGCTTTGTTTCAGATGAGAGTCACGCCTGTAAGGAAATCTAGACTGAGCCCAGTTGAAATTGTTTATGGTAAACCCTTAAGAACACCTTGGAATCAGAATGCAATGAAGGTAATTAACTTCCATCATATGACTGCAGGGATGACCGACTACATTCTAGCTTTGACAAGAGCATTGAGGGATAGAGTAAGAGCAGCCTATAGCGAGATGCCTTTATTAGCAGCTTCAACTAAAGTGAAACCTGGAGAATATGTCCTTGTAAAGAATTGGGTGAGGAAAGGATTAGAAGTTCGCTGGGAGGGACCTTACCAGGTTCTCCTAATGACAGCAGTTAAAGTAGATGGAAGGAATGCATGGGTACATCTCCACCATTGTAAGAGTATCAGTGGAAATAGGGACTGCTAACTTATTTTTTTCCAGGTTCTCTTAGAAATTTCATACTCTACTATGGATCAGGCACAGATGAATTATCAAAATGGATGGAGGGGATTTGCACCCACGAAAACTCGGGAGGTGAAGACTCATCAGATGGAAATCATGAAGCTACGCTCATGAAAACTCGTAAAAGCTTGATGAAATTCTGGGAAAATACATCAGCATCTTTGTTAAGATATCTGTTAGAATGAGGCAGCCACTGTTGTGCTTTGGTTATCATTAATGATGGGTTATCATATGATAAAAGGGAGGAAAGTTAATATGGGCTAAAATAGAGATATATAAAATGGAGGATCAGTGCATCTGCAAAACCTGTTTGGTCAATTTCTGTGCAAACCTGAGAGCTGCAAATTGGTGCCAGGAAGTCTAGGTCCTAGATTGAACTATCAGATAAGGTGAGGTCCAGATGTCCTCACTATTGTTAAAATGTATGAGTACTTTGCAGAGAAACCCAAAGGCGTTGCAACTGTATTAGCATCATTGGCTGGCTACAGGATTGTAAATACTGTTAATAATGTTGCAACATGTTTGTGTTACTGTTTGATGATTGGCTGAAGTGTGAAGCCTTCTTTGAATTGTTTATACTCCCGAGGAGAATGTTGCATTACTTGATTGATTGACTTCTGTAGAAACATTGTAATGGGATGCTTTGTTATTGGGTTGGGGGATGTCAATAACACTTTAATGTAATAAATATCTGAGATTGGTTTGTAGGGGTACCACCTCCATGTTGATCTGCCCCACAGGGTTCGATGACCTATAAAAGGTGACCCCCACGAGGTTTGTTATCAATCTTCTGGAGGAGCGCTTGGGACTGCATAACCTTTTGGAAGTATCTGCTTGCATGAGGCTGAAGGGCTTGGACAAGCAGAGACAAGGATTAGGTATGTTACAAAACTTACCTTCAGCGGTGCTGCAGTTCTGTCACTGGCCGTGTGCGCGACTTTGGCGCCTTTGAGAGGGGGGCGGGTTTAAAATGCCGTTTTCTCCAGCCTGTTCAAATCGATCTTTGTCAGGCTGTTTAGCTGCTGAAGAATAATCGCTCCGACATCTGTTTTATCAAGTTTATTAAAAATAGCGCTGAATAATGTAATAGCAGGAGTAAAATAAAAATCATCTTCTAAAGCCGTCAACGCCGACAACGGGACAGATCTCACGTACGGGACAAAGCAAGGTACGCCGTTTATTTTTACATATAAACGTGCTTCTTAGGATGCCTTTAATCAAAATTTCACATTGCGAAAAGGTGATTTAGGCCCCATACGAACCGGCAGTGTTTTCCCTGCCGATATGGGGTTTAAATTCACCGCAAATGCAACGTTCCAATCGATCGTGTTCCACAAAATTTCACCTGCAAGATGAATAAAATGGCCATCAATTTACGGGAATTAAACACTAAATTCCTTCCATTTGGCCTATAAATTCATGACTGAGATTTAAAAATCATGTTATATTGTGAATTCTTGTGTGAATGTTATTTGGACACTTAGGCTATTTAAAAATGTCAACCTTTTCTTAAGAAATGGATAGATGTTTAGATCTAGTAATTGAATTTTGTAATTAGCTACAATTAGGTAACTAACTAATTATATGCTTTAATTTCACGTCATCCAAGTAAGATTGTTTCATATTTGTTTCAGAATGCTTCAATCTATAATAACTCAAAATTTCATTCAGTTCTCTTAATTATTAAGAAAGTTATGGGCTTTTGAGTGTCCTTGATCACAGCTTTTGAGTTAAGTCAATGAAAAAGCAATAGGGAACAAGATGCTAATTTCCGAGTATGAAAATCGCCATAATTATTTAAATACTAAAGATATGAAAGTGAATTAGGTGTCAAATTAAACTTCTTTTGATGCTTTATCTGATGGGATAAATTGCAGACTTGATTTTTAAAATCTCAAAATTTTGTAACATTGCTACAAGGATCGATCCTCGGTGTGGGTAGGTATCGTACAGGGAATTCGTCATTGATTCATAAAATAAAAGATTTAGTGGTCCAGTGCTTGACTCGGTGTTTTACTGAACTAGACTAAGGGGGTTAGCTCTAGGAGCATAATTACACCAGCAAAACTGAGAAGTGTTTCGAGAACAAAGCGTATCTTGGGTTCCCCAGCACACCTCCCTGATCCTGATGTTCGAGATGTCCGGCATTGAATTTTATCTATTTATTTATTTATTTATTTATTTGTTTGTTTAATTCTTTATTTCGAACAGAATAAATAAATAAAAAGCAAGTGTGAAACAGCATACAAAAAACAAAAGAATATTTATAAAGTGTCATAAACAATATCTATAAATAAATGAAATCATATGTGTCTGAAAAGGAGCAGGAAGAAGCCAAAGCTTATTAATTCCCACCCCTTATTCAACTGCTAATAATTATCATATACTAATTTAGCAGCTATATGTACACCATATGTACACCAGCAGCTATATGTACACCAAATTATTTCCATTTATACACTAATCAAATATTTACAAAGCCATACAAAAAAGAGAGAAAAAAAAATAAAAGAAAAGAAAAAACCCTCATATACTATACAGTATCTTAGTCATATATACAACCCATCACCCTATAATCACCCTTCCCAATACAATCAGTATAACTAATATCCCACTCACAATCACCTATCCTCATCCCAATATCCTTTAAAAAAAATGTGTTTTTGTACATCTTTTTAAACTGAATTATGTTTGTGCTAAGTTTTATCTCCTGTTCCAGACCATTCCACAAATTCACACCACAGATTGCTATGCACATACTTTTAATAGTTGTTCTGACATTGAGTTTTTTTAAATTATGTTCCCCTCTCAAATTATACCCACCCTGTCTTTCCATAAACAGTTTTTGTATATTTCTTGGAAGTAAATGATTTCTTGCTTTGTACATGATTTGCGCAGTCTTAGATTTAACCGTCGGTGAACTTCAGTGTATGTGACTTTAAGAATAATAAATTGGTATGTTCAAGATAGCCAACGTTATTGATAATTCTTATTGCTCTTTTTTGTAATGTGCATAACGGCACATTACTGTGTACTGTGAATTATTGTGAGTCTCTCTCTCCCTGGAGAAGGACCAACTCCTCGAACATTTGACAGCAGAAATGTCCAAATGTGCTTTCATAAATTTTGGTGGGATACACATTCTCCAGGATAATAGCGACTACTGCTTTTCCTTGAAATGCTAAGCATCTTATACACCTTTTTGCCTCAATTTAATGTTTCATTCACTGGACATCACCTCTCATTTTGGAGTGATTGTTTGATATTAGTTAGTTGTGGAGCATCATCTGGATTTTGTGCTTAACTCTGCCAAAGAGGAGCTGATACTCATTCTGATTCAAAAGCAAGAGTTTTCTCACCGAGCCGAGGCAGCTGCATGCATCTTGATGGTTCATTAGAAGAAAAGAGTGAACAGCGATTGCAAAGCGGCTCGAATTGGTGAATGGCAAAGAGAGAAAAATAGTTTGTTATTTCAAGCAAACATCTCATCAAGAAGCATCCTACCATATAACCATATAACCATATAACAATGACAGCACGGAAACAGGCCATCTCGACCCTTCTAGTCCGTGCCGAACACATAATCTCCCCTAGTCCCATATACCTGCGCTCAGACCATAACCCTCCATTCCTTTCCCATCCATATAACTATCCAATTTATTTTTAAATGATAAAAACGAACCTGCCTCCACCACCTTCACTGGAAGCTCATTCCACACAGCTACCACTCTCTGAGTAAAGAAGTTCCCCCTCATGTTACCCCTAAACTTCAGTCCCTTAATTCTCAAGTCATGTCCCCTTGTTTGAATCTTCCCTACTCTCAGTGGGAAAAGCTTTTCCACGTCAACTCTGTCTATCCCTCTCATCATTTTAAAAACCTCTATCAAGTCCCCCCTTAACCTTCTGCGCTCCAAAGAATAAAGCCCTAACTTGTTCAACCTTTCTCTGTAACTTAGTTGCTGAAACCCAGGCAACATTCTAGTAAATCTCCTCTGTACTCTCTCTATTTTGTTGACATCCTTCCTCCGTCTCCCGAGCCCCCGGGTCGTTCAGGTTGGAGGCCGCTCCACGGTGCTAGGCCCCAACGACAACGGAGACCCGACAGGGAAAAGGTCGGGTCTCCCGGACAGGGAAGAGATTTTAAACAGTTTCCCCCTCCCCCCCCCGCCCCCCACATATACACATTTAAAACCAGTATTAAAAAACACCAACACTACATTTAACTAGACAAAAAAAAAAAAAAAAAAAAAAAAGACAGACAGGCTGTAGGGGCCGCTGCAACGGGTGAGTCGCGCCGCCAACCAATTGATTGACTTCTGTAGAAACATTGTAATGGGATGCTTTGTTATTGGGTTGGGGGGTGTCAATAACACTTTAATGTAATAAATATCTGAGATTGGTTTGTAGGGGTACCACCTCCATGTTAATCTGCCCCACAGGGTTCGATGACCTATAAAAGGTGACCCCCACGAGGTTTGTTATCAATCTTCTGGAGGAGCGCTTGGGACTGCATAACCTTTTGGAAGTATCTGCTTGCATGAGGCTGAAGGGCTTGGACAAGCAGAGACAAGGATTAGGTATGTTACAAAACTTACCTTCAGCGGTGCTGCAGTTCTGTCACTGGCCGTGTGCGCGACTTTGGCGCCTTTGAGAGGGGGGCGGGTTTAAAATGCCGTTTTCTCCAGCCTGTTCAAATCGATCTTTGTCAGGCTGTTTAGCTGCTGAAGAATAATCGCTCCGACATCTGTTTTATCAAGTTTATTAAAAATAGCGCTGAATAATGTAATAGCAGGAGTAAAGTAAAAATCATCTTCTAAAGCCGTCAACGCCGACAACGGGACAGATCTCACGTACGGGACAAAGCAAGGTACGCCGTTTATTTTTACATATAAACGTGCTTCTTAGGATGCCTTTAATCAAAATTTCACATTGCGAAAAGGTGATTTAGGCCCTATACGAACCGGCAGTATTTTCCCTGCCGATATGGGGTTTAAATTCACCGCAAATGCAACGTTCCAATCGATCGTGTTCCACAAAATTTCACCTGCAAGATGAATAAAATGGCCATCAATTTACGGGAATTAAACACTAAATTCCTTCCATTTGGCCTATAAATTCATGACTGAGGTTTAAAAATCATGTTATATTGTGAATTCTTGTGTGAATGTTATTTGGACACTTAGGCTATTTAAAAATGTCAACCTTTTCTTAAGAAATGGATAGATGTTTAGATCTAGTAATTGAATTTTGTAATTAGCTACATTTAGGTAACTAACTAATTATATGCTTTAATTTCACGTCATCCAAGTAAGATTGTTTCATATTTGTTTCAGAATGCTTCAATCTATAATAACTGAAAATTTCATTCAGTTCTCTTAATTATTAAGAAAGTTATGGGCTTTTGAGTGTCCTTAATCACAGCTTTTGAGTTAAGTCAATGAAAAAGCAATAGGGAACAAGATGCTAATTTCCGAGTATGAAAATCGCCATAATTATTTAAATACTAAAGATATGAAAGTGAATTAGGTGTCAAATTAAACTTCTTTTGATGCTTTATCTGATGGGATAAATTGCAGACTTGATTTTTAAAATCTCAAAATTTTGTAACATTGCTACAAGGATCGATCCTCGGTGTGGGTAGGTATCGTACAGGGAATTCGTCATTGATTCATAAAATAAAAGATTTAGTGGTCCAGTGCTTGACTCGGTGTTTTACTGAACTAGACTAAGGGGGTTAGCTCTAGGAGCATAATTACACCAGCAAAACTGAGAAGTGTTTCGAGAACAAAGCGTATCTTGGGTTCCCCAGCACACCTCCCTGATCCTGATGTTCGAGATGTCCGGCATTGAATTTTATCTATTTATTTATTTATTTATTTATTTGTTTGTTTAATTCTTTATTTCGAACAGAATAAATAAATAAAAAGCAAGTGTGAAACAGCATACAAAAAACAAAAGAATATTTATAAAGTGTAATAAACAATATCTATAAATAAATGAAATCATATGTCCGAAAAGGAGCAGGAAGAAGCCAAAGCTTATTAATTCCCACCCCTTATTCAACTGCTAATAATTATCATATACTAATTTAGCAGCTATATGTACAACATATGTACACCAACAGCTATATGTACACCAAATTATTTCCATTTATACACTAATCAAATATTTACAAAGCCATACAAAAAAGAGAGAAAAAAAAAAAAAATAAAAGAAAAAACCCTCATATACTATACAATATCTTAGTCATATATACAACCCATCACCCTATAATCACCCTTCCCAATACAATCAGTATAACAAATATCCCACTCACAATCACCTATCCTCATCCCAATATCCTTTAAAAAAAATGTGTTTTTGTACATCTTTTTAAACTGAATTATGTTTGTGCTAAGTTTTATCTCCTGTTCCAGACCATTCCACAAATTCACACCACAGATTGCTATGCACATACTTTTAATAGTTGTTCTGACATTGAGTTTTTTTAAATTATGTTCCCCTCTCAAATTATACCCACCCTGTCTTTCCATAAACAGTTTTTGTATATTTCTTGGAAGTAAATGATTTCTTGCTTTGTACATGATTTGCGCAGTCTTAGATTTAACCGTCGGTGAACTTCAGTGTATGTGACTTTAAGAATAATAAATTGGTATGTTCAAGATAGCCAACGTTATTGATAATTCTTATTGCTCTTTTTTGTAATGTGCATTACGGCACATTACTGTGTACTGTGAATTATTGTGAGTCTCTCTCTCCCTGGAGAAGGACCAACTCCTCGAACATTTGACAGCAGAAATGTCCAAATGTGCTTTCATAATTTTTGGTGGGATACACATTCTCCAGGATAATAGCGACTACTGCTTTTCCTTGAAATAATGCTATGCATCTTATACACCTTTTTGCCTCAATTTAATGTTTCATTCACTGGACATCACCTCTCATTTTGGAGTGATTGTTTGATATTAGTTAGTTGTGGAGCATCATCTGGATTTTGTGCTCAACTCTGCCAAAGAGGAGCTGATACTCATTCTGATTCAAAAGCAAGAGTTTTCTCACCGAGCCGAGGCAGCTGCATGCATCTTGATGGTTCATTAGAAGAAAAGAGTGAACAGCGATTGCAAAGCGGCTCGAATTGGTGAATGGCAAAGAGAGAAAAATAGTTTGTTATTTCAAGCAAACATCTCATCAAGAAGCATCCTACCATATAACCATATAACCATATAACAATGACAGCACGGAAACAGGCCATCTCGACCCTTCTAGTCCGTGCCGAACACATAATCTCCCCTAGTCCCATATACCTGCGCTCAGACCATAACCCTCCATTCCTTTCCCATCCATATAACTATCCAATTTATTTTTAAATGATAAAAACGAACCTGCCTCCACCACCTTCACTGGAAGCTCATTCCACACAGCTACCACTCTCTGAGTAAAGAAGTTCCCCCTCATGTTACCCCTAAACTTCAGTCCCTTAATTCTCAAGTCATGTCCCCTTGTTTGAATCTTCCCTACTCTCAGTGGGAAAAGCTTTTCCACGTCAACTCTGTCTATCCCTCTCATCATTTTAAAGACCTCTATCAAGTCCCCCCTTAACCTTCTGCGCTCCAAAGAATAAAGCCCTAACTTGTTCAACCTTTCTCTGTAACTTAGTTGCTGAAACCCAGGCAACATTCTAGTAAATCTCCTCTGTACTCTCTCTATTTTGTTGACATCCTTCCTCCGTCTCCCGAGCCCCCGGGTCGTTCAGGTTGGAGGCCGCTCCACGGTGCTAGGCCCCAACGACAACGGAGACCCGACAGGGAAAAGGTCGGGTCTCCCGGACAGGGAAGAGATTTTAAACAGTTTCCCCCTTCCCCCCCCCCCCCCCCACATATACACATTTAAAACCAGTATTAAAAAACACCAACACTACATTTAACTAGACAAAAAAAAAAAAAAAAAAAAAAAAAAGACAGACAGGCTGTAGGGGCCGCTGCAACGGGTGAGTCGCGCCGGCAACCAATTGATTGACTTCTGTAGAAACATTGTAATGGGATGCTTTGTTATTGGGTTGGGGGATGTCAATAACACTTTAATGTAATAAATATCTGAGATTGGTTTGTAGGGGTACCACCTCCATGTTAATCTGCCCCACAGGGTTCGATGACCTATAAAAGGTGACCCCCACGAGGTTTGTTATCAATCTTCTGGAGGAGCGCTTGGGACTGCATAACCTTTTGGAAGTATCTGCTTGCATGAGGCTGAAGGGCTTGGACAAGCAGAGACAAGGATTAGGTATGTTACAAAACTTACCTTCAGCGGTGCTGCAGTTCTGTCACTGGCCGTGTGCGCGACTTTGGCGCCTTTGAGAGGGGGACGGGTTTAAAATGCCGTTTTCTCCAGCCTGTTCAAATCGATCTTTGTCAGGCTGTTTAGCTGCTGAAGAATAATCGCTCCGACATCTGTTTTATCAAGTTTATTAAAAATAGCGCTGAATAATGTAATAGCAGGAGTAAAATAAAAATCATCTTCTAAAGCCGTCAACGCCGACAACGGGACAGATCTCACGTACGGGACAAAGCAAGGTACGCCGTTTATTTTTACATATAAACATGCTTCTTAGGATGCCTTTAATCAAAATTTCACATTGCGAAAAGGTGATTTAGGCCCCATACGAACCGGCAGTGTTTTCCCTGCCGATATGGGGTTTAAATTCACCGCAAATGCAACGTTCCAATCGATCGTGTTCCACAAAATTTCACCTGCAAGATGAATAAAATGGCCATCAATTTACGGGAATTAAACACTAAATTCCTTCCATTTGGCCTATAAATTCATGACTGAGATTTAAAAATCATGTTATATTGTGAATTCTTGTGTGAATGTTATTTGGACACTTAGGCTATTTAAAAATGTCAACCTTTTCTTAAGAAATGGATAGATGTTTAGATCTAGTAATTGAATTTTGTAATTAGCTACAATTAGGTAACTAACTAATTATATGCTTTAATTTCACGTCATCCAAGTAAGATTGTTTCAGATTTGTTTCAGAATGCTTCAATCTATAATAACTGAAAATTTCATTCAGTTCTCTTAATTATTAAGAAAGTTATGGGCTTTTGAGTGTCCTTGATCACAGCTTTTGAGTTAAGTCAATGAAAAAGCAATAGGGAACAAGATGCTAATTTCCGAGTATGAAAATCGCCATAATTATTTAAATACTAAAGATATGAAAGTGAATTAGGTGTCAAATTAAACTTCTTTTGATGCTTTATCTGATGGGATAAATTGCAGACTTGATTTTTAAAATCTCAAAATTTTGTAACATTGCTACAAGGATCGATCCTCGGTGTGGGTAGGTATCGTACAGGGAATTCGTCATTGATTCATAAAATAAAAGATTTAGTGGTCCAGTGCTTGACTCGGTGTTTTACTGAACTAGACTAAGGGGGTTAGCTCTAGGAGCATAATTACACCAGCAAAACTGAGAAGTGTTTCGAGAACAAAGCGTATCTTGGGTTCCCCAGCACACCTCCCTGATCCTGATGTTCGAGATGTCCGGCATTGAATTTTATCTATTTATTTATTTATTTATTTATTTGTTTGTTTAATTCTTTATTTCGAACAGAATAAATAAATAAAAAGCAAGTGTGAAACAGCATACAAAAAACAAAAGAATATTTATAATGTGTCATAAACAATATCTATAAATAAATGAAATCATATGTCCGAAAAGGAGCAGGAAGAAGCCAAAGCTTATTAATTCCCACCCCTTATTCAACTGCTAATAATTATCATATACTAATTTAGCAGCTATATGTACAACATATGTACACCAACAGCTATATGTACACCAAATTATTTCCATTTATACACTAATCAAATATTTACAAAGCCATACAAAAAAGAGAGAAAAAAAAATAAAAGAAAAGAAAAAACCCTCATATACTATACAGTATCTTAGTCATATATACAACCCATCACCCTATAATCACCCTTCCCAATACAATCAGTATAACAAATATCCCACTCACAATCACCTATCCTCATCCCAATATCCTTTTAAAAAAATGTGTTTTTGTACATCTTTTTAAACTGAATTATGTTTGTGCTAAGTTTTATCTCCTGTTCCAGACCATTCCACAAATTCACACCACAGATTGCTATGCACATACTTTTAATAGTTGTTCTGACATTGAGTTTTTTAAAATTATGTTCCCCTCTCAAATTATACCCACCCTGTCTTTCCATAAACAGTTTTTGTATATTTCTTGGAAGTAAATGATTTCTTGCTTTGTACATGATTTGCGCAGTCTTAGATTTAACCGTCGGTGAACTTCAGTGTATGTGACTTTAAGAATAATAAATTGGTATGTTCAAGATAGCCAACGTTATTGATAATTCTTATTGCTCTTTTTTGTAATGTGCATTACGGCACATTACTGTGTACTGTGAATTATTGTGAGTCTCTCTCTCCCTGGAGAAGGACCAACTCCTCGAACATTTGACAGCAGAAATGTCCAAATGTGCTTTCATAATTTTTGGTGGGATACACATTCTCCAGGATAATAGCGACTACTGCTTTTCCTTGAAATAATGCTATGCATCTTATACACCTTTTTGCCTCAATTTAATGTTTCATTCACTGGACATCACCTCTCATTTTGGAGTGATTGTTTGATATTAGTTAGTTGTGGAGCATCATCTGGATTTTGTGCTCAACTCTGCCAAAGAGGAGCTGATACTCATTCTGATTCAAAAGCAAGAGTTTTCTCACCGAGCCGAGGCAGCTGCATGCATCTTGATGGTTCATTAGAAGAAAAGAGTGAACAGCGATTGCAAAGCGGCTCGAATTGGTGAATGGCAAAGAGAGAAAAATAGTTTGTTATTTCAAGCAAACATCTCATCAAGAAGCATCCTACCATATAACCATATAACCATATAACAATGACAGCACGGAAACAGGCCATCTCGACCCTTCTAGTCCGTGCCGAACACATAATCTCCCCTAGTCCCATATACCTGCGCTCAGACCATAACCCTCCATTCCTTTCCCATCCATATAACTATCCAATTTATTTTTAAATGATAAAAACGAACCTGCCTCCACCACCTTCACTGGAAGCTCATTCCACACAGCTACCACTCTCTGAGTAAAGAAGTTCCCCCTCATGTTACCCCTAAACTTCAGTCCCTTAATTCTCAAGTCATGTCCCCTTGTTTGAATCTTCCCTACTCTCAGTGGGAAAAGCTTTTCCACGTCAACTCTGTCTATCCCTCTCATCATTTTAAAAACCTCTATCAAGTCCCCCCTTAACCTTCTGCGCTCCAAAGAATAAAGCCCTAACTTGTTCAACCTTTCTCTGTAACTTAGTTGCTGAAACCCAGGCAACATTCTAGTAAATCTCCTCTGTACTCTCTCTATTTTGTTGACATCCTTCCTATAATTAGGTGACCAAAATTGTACACCATACTCCAGAATTGGCCTCACCAATGCTTTGTACAATTTTAACATTACATCCCAACTTCTATACTCAATGCTCTGATTTATAAAGGCCAGCACACCAAAAGCTTTCTTTACCACCCTATCTACATGAGATTCCACTTTCAGGGAACTGTGCACAGTTATTCCCAGATCCCTCTGTTCACCTACATTCTTCAATTCCCTACCATTTACCATGTACGTCCTATTTTGATTTGTCCTGCCAAGATGTAGCACCTCACACTTATCAGCATTAAACTCCATCTGCCATCTTTCAGCCCACTCTTCCAACTGGCATAAATCTCTCTGTAGACTTTGAAACTCTACTTCATTACCCGCAACCCCACCTATCTTAGTATCATCTGCATACTTACTAATCCAATTTACCACACCATCGTCCAGATCATTGATGTACATGACAAACAACAGTGGACCCAACACAGATCCCTGTGGCACCCCACTCGTCACTGGCCTCCAACCTGACAAACAGCCATCCACCATTACTCTCTGGCATCTCCCATTCAGCCACTGTTGAATCCATCTTGCTACTCCCCCATTAATACCCAACCATTGAACCTTCTTAACCAACCTTCCATGAGGAACCTTGTCAAAGGCCTTACTGAAGTCCATATACACAACATCCACTGCTTTACCCTCATCAATTTCCCGAGTAACATCTTCAAAAAATTCAAGAAGATTAGTTAAACATGACCTTCCAGGCACAAATCCATGTTGACTTCCTAATCAGACCCTGTTTATCCAGATGCTTATATATATTATCTCTAAGTATTCTTTCCATTAATTTGCCCACCACTGACGTCAAACTAACAGGTCTATAATTGCTAGGTTTACTCTTAGACCCCTTTTTAAACAATGGAACAACATGCGCAGTACGCCAATCCTCCGGCACTATTCCCGTTTCTAATGACATTTGAAATATTTCTGCCATAGCCCCTGCTATTTCTACACTAACTTCCCTCAATGTCCTAGGGAATATCCTGTCCGGACCTGGAGACTTATCCACTTTTATATTTCTCAAAAGTGTCAGTACTTCCTCTTCTTTGATCCTCATAGTTTCCATAGCTCCTCATAGTTTCCATAGCTACCCTTCACTTTCTATTTGCATTCCTTCATCCAGCTTCACAATTTGCAACTCTTCAATCCTTTTGTCTCACACCTTCGGTCGTATTGTTTCTGGCCTTTGCCCAGCCATGTGCCGATCAATCTGTTCCAGCATTCCTTCCCCCCACACAATAGACAATCAGTTTGAAGAAGGGTCCCGACCTGAAACATCGCATATACATGTTCTCCTGAAATACTGCCGAACCAGTTGACTGCTACTCCAGTACTCTGTGTCATCTCACCAATAAAGATGAGGAACTTTACAGCTATATTTCTATCCAGAATTTATGTGTACCATTGCCAAAAGCAACAAGACACATTTGGGTGGCACAATGGCCACTGCATCACAGCTCCAGAAATCGGGTTCGTTCCCGACCTCGGGTGCAGTCTTTATGGAGTTTGCACATTCTCCCTGTGACTGCATGGGTTTCCTTCTAGTGCTCCAATTTCCTCCAACATCCTCGAGATGTGCAGGTATGTAGGTTAATTGGCCTCTGTAAATTGTATCTAGTGTGCAGGGAGTGGATGCAAAAGAGGGATAACATAGAACTTGGGTGAACGGGTGATTGTGGTTTATGTGGACTTGGTGGGCCGAAGGGCCTGTTTCTATGCTGAAATTTTCAATCGAAACGGAAGAAGTTTTCATTAATGGTTCACCAGGTTGTGATGTGTGGAATTGACTGTGCATTTGGACTGGGAGAGGAAGGAATACTTTCATCCATTACTTGCACCATCCATGCCTGGCTGCAGATCTCGCTTTTACCTCATCACTTACTTGAAAATTTGCAAA
This sequence comes from Amblyraja radiata, assembly GCF_010909765.2. NCBI lineage: Eukaryota > Metazoa > Chordata > Chondrichthyes > Rajiformes > Rajidae > Amblyraja > Amblyraja radiata. Next base: position 52,117,798 of record NC_045966.1, read on the forward strand.
ACTGGAGTCAAAGTATGGTATCCTCAACCCCAAAGGACTGCCTGGGTAGAGATTCCAACACACATTTGTTATTCAGAGAATCTTAGATGCTTTGTTTAATGTATATGGAATCCCAACAGTGAAGTTTCACACAAACTTCTGCTGCAGAACCCAACCCTGAGAAAGAGGTCATCCTTGAGCTGCTCAGTCTATATAGATCATAATCATTTTTTAATTTTTTTTATTAGCATTGGATGTTCCATAAAAGAGAAATACTGTCCCCTCAATAATTCAGCATTACTCCCAATTCAACTCAGTCTAAGACATGGATCCTGTTTCCACATCAGGAGAAGCAATCAGTGCTAGAAAAGCAAACAAATGTTTAGTGATTGGCACTGTTGGTTCACAGTAATCCAGGTTCAATCCTGCCCTCAGGTACTTTCTATATGTGATCTGCACCATCTACTTCTTTTCCATCAGGTCCCCATGCTTCTTCCCACAGGATGAGCTCTTCAGTCAACTGCTGAAGTCAACTGGTTCAGTCGGAACACTTAGTATACAAACTTAAAGCACATGGTATTGGGGGTTCAGTATTGATGTGGATAGAGAACTGGCTGGCAGACAGGAAGCAAAGAGTGGGTGTAAATGGGTCCTTTTCAGAATGGCAGGCAGTGATTAGTGGGGTACCGCAAGGCTCAGTGCTGGGACCCCAGCTATTTACAATATATATTAATGATCTGGATGAGGGAATTGAATGCAACGTCTCCAAGTTTGCGGATGACACGAAGCTGGGGGGCAGTGTTAGCTGTGAGGAGGATGCTAGGAGGCTGCAAGGTGACTTGGATAGGTTGGGTGAGTGGGCAAATGCGTGGCAGATGCAGAATAATGTGGATAAATGTGAGGTTATCGACTTTGGTGGCAAAAACAGGAAAGTAGACTATTATCTGAATGGTGACCGATTAGGAAAAGGGGAGATGCAACGAGACCTGGGTGTCATGGTACATTAGTCATTGAAAGTAGGAATGCAGGTGCAGCAGGCAGTGAAGAAAGCAAATGGTATGTTAACATTCATAGCAAAAGGATTTGAGTATAAGAGCAGGGAGGTTCTACTGCAGTTGTACAGGGTCTTGGTGAGACCACACCTGGAGTATTGCGTACAGTTTTGGTCTCCTAATCTGAGGAAAGACATTCTTGCCATAAAGGGAGTACAGAGAAGGTTCACCAGACTGATTCCTGGGATGGCAGGACTTTCGTATGAAGAAAGACTGGATAGACTCGGCTTGTACACGCTGGAATTTAGAAGATTGAAGGGGGATCTTATAGAAACTTACAAAATTCTTAAGGGATTGGACAGGCTAGATGCAGGAAGATTATTCCCGATGTTGGGGAAGTCCAGAACTAGGGGTCACAGTTTAAGGATAAGAGGGAAGTCTTTTAGGACCAAGATGAGAATTCATTTTTTACACAGAGAGTGGTGAATCTGTGGAATTCTCTGCCATAGAAGGTAGTTGAGGCCAGTTCATTGGTTATATTTAAGAGGGAGTTAGATGTGGCCCTTGTGGCTAAAGGGATCAGGGGGTATGGAGAGAAGGCAGGGATGGGATACTGAGTTGGATGATCAGCCATGATCATATCGAATGGCGGTGCAGGCTCGAAGGGCCGAATGGCCTACTCCTGCACCTATTTTCTATGTTTCTATGTTGTTATGTTTATCAGTGCTTCAGTGCTGTCTGTACGGAGTTTGTATATTCTCCACGTGACCATGTGGGCTTTCTCCGAGATATTTGATTTCCTCCCACACTCCGAAGACATACAGGTTTGTGGGCAAACTGGCTTGGTATAGGTGTAAAATTGTCCCTCGTGTGTGTAGGATAGTGTTAATGTGTGGGGAATGTTGGTCGGTGCGGACTCGGTGGGCTAAAGGGCCTGTTTCCGTGCTGTATCTCTAAAAACTAAAAACTAAAACTAAATACCTTGGGCTCAATGGCCACCTTCTATGTTGTGATAAGCTTGCTGCCTTGATCTATTCACTAGCAATGTGAAGTAGTGAAGCAACTTTTCTTTCTTCTTGTTTGATGCTTCATGAATGATTTCAGTAATTTGATTTAGTTTGCAAAATGATTCAGATTCCGTGAAGTGAAGCAAAATGCTCCCACTAAATATAGCTCACTCCCTTTCTCACAACGATGCTTCACAGGACATCACCGTGAATTGATTTTCATACCCATCCTGCTGTGAAATTTCCATGAGCATATGTTGAATAGGAAACCAATGTTTTTTTCATGTTTTTCTTTGCATCGGAATCACATCTCCCAATGAATCAGAATGGTGGAATCAGGGATGGAGGTGAGGTTTATATCTTTAACAAGTCTCCTTCTATGAACCCTTAACAAACTTAAAAGTAGCAATCATATTTCTTTTCAAAACACTCTTTCCAAGTGAATTACACCTCCAGCCCCTTAACCATTCTGCCTGCAGTCTTCAGCACGCGTTTGTATATATTTATATCATGGTATATTGACACATTTATCTGTTTTGTAGTAAATGCCTACTATTTTCTGTGTGCTTAAGCAAAGCAAGAATTTCATTGTCCTATACAGGGACACATGACAATAAACTCACTTGAACTTAATAGCTGCAACACCATACGGTCATGGTGGCGCAGCGGTAGAGTTGCTGCCTTGCAGCGCCGGAGACTCGGGTTCGATCCCGAATACGGATGCTGTCTGTACGGAGTGTGTACGTTCTCCCCGTGACCTACGTGGGTTTTCTCCGAGATGTTCGGTTTCCACCCACACTCCAAAGACGTACAAGTTTGCAGGTTGGTAAATGTAAAAATTGTCCCCAGTGGGTGTAGGATAGTGTTAATGTTCGGGAATAGCTGGTCGGCACGGACCCGGTAGGCCGAAGGCTGTATCTCTAAACTAAACTAAACTAAACCTTGTTTGTGCCATTGTGACAAACAATCTCCCAGAAGTATGGGAGGACAGAGGATCTAAGGGGGTCGAGGAACTGAAATAAATTTTCATTAGGCGAGAGATAGTATTGGGTAGGCTAATGGGACTGAAGGATGATAAATCCCCGGGGCCTGATGGACTGCATCCTATGGTCCTCCGGGGGGTGGCTCTAGAATAGTGGATGCACTGGTGATCGTTTTCCAATGTTCAATAGATTCAGGATCTGTTACTGTGGATTGGAGGATAGATAATGTTATCCCCCTTTTCAAGAAAGGAGCGAGAGAGAAAACGAGGAATTACAGGCCAGTTAGCCTGACTTCGGTGGTGGGAAAGATGCTGGAGTCAATTATTAAAGAGGTAATAATGGGGCATTTGGATAGCAGTAAAAGGATTAGTCTAAGTCAGCATGGATTTATGAAAAGAAAGTCATGCTTGACTAATCTTCTGGAATTTTTGAGGATGTGAGAAGTAAAATGGATAAAGGGGAGCCAGTGGATGAAGTGTATCTGGACTTTCAGAAAGCCTTTGATAAGGTCCCGCACGGGAGACTGGTGACTAAAATTAGAGCACATGGTATTGGGGGTAGGGTGTTGACGTGGATAGAAAATTGGTTGGCAGACAGGAAGCAAAGAGTAGGAGTGAACGGTTACTTTTCAAAATGGCAGGCAGTGGCGAGTGGAGTGCTGCAAGGCTCGGTGTTGGGGCTGCAACTGTTTACCATATATATTAATGATTTGGAAGAGGAAATTAGGAGCAACACTAGCAAGTTTGCGGATGACACAAAGCTGGGTGGCAGTGTGGACTGTGAAGAGGATGTTAGGATGTTGCAGGGGGACCTGGACAGGTTGAGTGCGTGGGCAGATGCATGGCAGATGCAGTATAATATAGATAAATGTGAGGTTATCCACTTTCGTGGCAAAAACAAGGTTAGGTAAGGGGGAGGTACAGCGAGACCTGGGTGTCCTTGTACACCGGTCACTGAAAGTTGGCGTGCAGGTACAGCAGGCAGTGAAGAAAGCTAATGGAATGTTGGCCTTCATAACAAGAGGATTTCAGTATAGGTGTAGAGAGGTTCTTCTGCAGTTGTAAAGGGCTCTGGTAAGACCACATCTGGAGTAATGCGTACAGTTTTAGTCTCCTAATTTGAGGAAGGACATCCTTGTGATTGAGGCAGTGCAGGGTAGGTTCACAAGATTGATCCCTGAGATGGCGGGACGGTCATATGAGGAAAGATTGAAAAGACTAGGCTTGTCTTCACTGGAGTTTAGGAGGATGAGGGGGATCTTATAGAAACATATACAATTACTAGACTAAGTTGGACCCATTGGGTCCCATGTTCACACGGGGGGGCTGGTCCCCCAACGCAATATTCCACCTCTTCACCAATTCCAATATTGGTGGCCAGTGGGGGGGGGGGGGGGGGGGGGGGGGGGGGGCATTATGGGTATTAAGGGTATTGACTAGTATGGGTATTGTGGGCTGAAGGGTCTGGTTTCCAGAGGGCTAGTATGGACATTGTGGGCCAAATGGATTCTTGGGGTGACAGCTCAGTCACTCAAGCCTGATGTGCTGGCAACTCACTCACGACTGGTGGGCGAGCAGTTGACTCACGGCTATTCCTTGAAGTTCCATTTCAAGCAGGGTGCAAGGCCACCAAATTCAATTGCAGTTTCACCACTTCAAGCAGGGTGCAAGGCCACCGAATTCAAGTGCAGTTTCCTACCACTTCAAGCAGGGTGCAAGGCCACCGAATTCAAGTGCAGTTTCCTACCACTTCAAGCAGGGTGCAAGGCCACCGAATTCATGTGCAGTTTCCTACCACTTCAAGCAGGGTGCAAGGCCACCGAATTCAAGTGCAGTTTCATACCACTTCAAGCAGGGTGCAGGGCCACCAAACTCAAGTGCAGTTTCCTACCACTTCAAGCAGGGTGCAGGGCCACCAAACTCAAGTGCAGTCTCATGCCACTTCAAGCAGGGTGCAAGGCCATCAAATGTTAGTGCTGTTTCATACAATTTCAAGCAGGGTGCAAGGACACCAAATTCAAGTGCAGTTTCATATCATTTCATGCAGGGTGCAAGGCCACCAAATTCATATGCAGTTTCATACAATTTCAAGCAGGGTGAAACCACCATAAAACCACACAAAACACCACATAAACACCACACTCACAGTTCAGTAGACATTAACTGCGTTCAGTTGATTCACAGCTCAGACAGAATCGAGACCTCTCCCTCTCCCATCTTCCAGAGACTGAGCCACACCCACACTTCCGGATTCTATAATCCCTCCCCCTCCCACCAGAAGGGGCGTGGCTTTCATGGCGTGATTGACAGGAGAGAGATTTTCAACATTTTTCAAAACACTAATAACACTTTTATTTTTCATTGATGGGAAGAATCCTCTGCACCTGATGAGCGGAGGGGGACTGAGTAAGATGGCCAAAAATCACAGCCGTAAGTGGTAGCATTTTATCTAAAATCAATATACAGTGCAAACAGGAAGTTGTCAAGTTACCACCACCAACAACCATTTGCAGTGCATCATTTCAAAGCAGTTACCACCACCAACAACCATTTGCAGTGCAGCATTTCAAAGCAGTTACCACCACCAACAACCATTTGTAGTGCAGCATTTCAAAACAGTTAACACCATCAACAACCATTTGCAGAGCTGCATTTCAAAACAGTTACCACATTTTCATTTTCAAACCACATTAAGGGCACTCACTGTTGAGTAGACATGTGTTCAGTGTTATTCACAGCTCAGAAAGACGTGACCCTCTCGCTTCCCCCATCTTGCAGAGACTGAGTGAGGCACAACACTTCTGGGTTTTATAGTCCCTCCCCCCTCCTACCAGCAGGGTCAGCAGAGAGAATGTTAACATTTTTTAAACAATAATAACTCTTTTATTTTTCATCGATGGGAAACATCCTCTTGTCCTGCGCAGCGAAGGGGGACTCTGAGTTAGATGGCCAAACATCACATCCGTAAGTGGCAGCGTTTTTTCAAATATCATGAAACAGAAAAACAGGAGTGGCCAAGATTCCAAGCTAGATGCAGGAAAAATGTTCCCAATGTTGGGCGAGTCCAGAACCAGGGGCTACAGTCTTAGAATAAAGGGGAGGCCATCTAAGACTGAAAAAACGTTTTCTCCCAGAGAGTTGTGAAAATTGTGGAATTCCCTGCCACAGAGGGCAGTGGAGGCCAAATCACTGGATGGATTTAAGAGAGAGTTAGATACTCTAGGGGCTATTGAAATCAAGGGATATGGAGTGAAGGCAGACACGGGTTATTGATTGGGGACGATCAGCCATGATCACAATGAATGGCGGTGCTGGCTCGAAGGGCTGAATGGCTCCCTCCTGCACCTATTTTCTATGTTTCTATGTTTCTATGTTTCTATTGGATCTTGAATTGCATACAGCATTCTAAGGGTGTTTGCAGAGAGGGTTTACCCTATTGTGTTGGATCAAGCCATTGTCATTTGACACCAGGTGATTGCGAATTTAAACAACTCTCAAAGCTTAGCAGTTGCTAGGTAACAGAATGTATGAGAGGAAAAACCCACAGGCGGTATAGAATAATTTGAACAAGAAACAAGCGCAGAGGAGGAAGGGGGAACCGACCTGGAGCAGGCACCCTGTTTCACTTGCACTTACCTCCTGGTGGAAGAGATAGAAAGTGGAGAGCAGCGATCATTGAATGTGACCCGGAAATTCTTCAGACACTGCTGTTCAAACATCCAGCCAATGTCACCTGATTCCTGGATATGGTCTACAGTGGAATAGTGTAGACTATACCCAGGAATCAGGGCATGGTCTACATTGGAATAGTCCTGGTGGAAGAGATAGACTGTGGAGAATGGAAGCCAGGAAACCCACCAAGTAGAAAGTGAATCAGGATGGGAAATGATTCCTGAAGCATTTTAGAAGTCCCCTTAGTTATGTTCCTGGCTCCTACTGGCCTTGCTCTTTTTGGTTGTGATGATCATACACTCTGACCCTTTCTGACTGGGCTCGTTGTTCTGACTGGCACGAACGTTAATATCTTTGCCAACCCTTACAAACAAGACACCTGTTACATGATTGATGCACAGCTCCTTGTGATAGTTGCTGAATGTGTTCTAGCAAATCCCTGGATGTCATTTTACACAGTGGAATTCTTCAGTGGAATAGTGTAGACAATTCCCTGGAATCAGGGTATGGTCCACTGTGGAATAGTAAGGATCATACGCAGGAATCATGGTATACTCTACAGTGGAATAATGTTGATTATACACAGGAATCAGTGTATGGTCTACTGTGGAATAGTGTAGGCCAAACTCAGGAATCAGTGTATGGTCTACTGTGGAATAGTGAGGACCATACCCGGGATCCAGGAATCAGGACATGGTTGACTGTTGAATAGTGTAGACTAAAGCCAGGAATCAGGGTATGGTCTGTTGTAGAATAGTGTAGATTATACCCAGGAATCAAGGTAAGGTATACTCAACCTGTATAGATGTAGATTAGGGGAACATAAGTCTGGTGCATATTTCTAATGTCTTATTATTATTATCTTATTAATACCCTTAGCATAAGCTGCACCTATTTTGATATGGCTATGTATATCTCATGGAATCATGAAGTCATGTAACAATTCATTTACAATGATCTCATGCTAGTTCGTTCCTTCTTTAATTCTCTCCACATTTATAATTATCTTCTCCAGATTCTACCATTTACCAGCTCTGGGGACAATTTGCAATGGACAGTTAACCTATCACCCTGCATATGAAGGAAATCCACATGGTCATAGCGGGAATGTAGAAGTTCCACACACACAGACCACCGGGAGTCAGGATTGAACCTGTTGATGCAGCAACTCAAATAGCTGCACTACCCAGTCACCCTGTTTGGTATTTGTGGAAGCAGAGTTTAGTTTAATTTAGAAAATACAGGTCCACACTGACCTGTTCACAGTAGTTCTATCTTATCCCACTTTCGCATCCACTTTCCCTACGCACAAGGGGCATTTTATAGAAGGCCAATTAACATACAAACCCGTACATCTTTGGGGCATGAGGGGAGACTGGACTACCCAGAGGAAGCCTGAGATACAGAGAGAACATGCAAACTGAGCGCAGTCAGCACCCGTAGTCAGGATCAAACCCGGGTCTTTGGCGCTGTAAGCTGAGCCACCGTGTGAAGCCAGAGAGGTGAAGGTAAGCAATAGCATCATCAAAAGTTTGCATAATTTCTTCAAAATGTTTCTCCAGACATTCAATAATTAGCGCATGACGCAACTCTTTTAAGAATGTATTTCTGGGAATGCTGCCAAGAGACTGCAGTGTTTGTTTGTTGCCAGATTTGTTTGTCACCTGTCTCAGGCAGCAACTCTCTTGGCTCGGCTGTGGTGGCAGGCACCTAGAAGTTCAGCAAACTCAAGTTTAGTTTAGTTTAGTGTAGAGACACAGCATGGAAACTGGCCTTTCGGCCCACCGAGTTTGCACCAACCATCGATCACCCATACACACTAGTTCTATGTTATTTCACTTTCTCATCCACTCCCTACACACTAGGGGCAATTTACAGATGCCAATTCACCAACAAACCTGCATGTCTTTGGGATGTGGGAGGAAACTGGAGTAGATGGAGTAACCCACGCGGTCACGGGAAGAACGTGCAAACTCCACACATAGAGCACCCAAGGTCAGAATCGAACCCTGGTCTCTGGCACTGTGAGGTACTGGCTGTATTAGCTGCACCATTGTGCTGCTAAATTTCACTGTACCGTTTCATTTTTAAAACTGCTGCTCATATATTTCTCAATGATTGAAATACCAAATGCTTTCCCTTGGCGGTGGCTGCTTCTCGATACATTTGGTTTACACTCATAAATCAGTATGGTGGACCTCTAACTTGTGGGAATCTAACTTTCTTGCTCCTTTCCAAACCCGTTAAACTCTCAGACCTTACAAGTATGATTGAATTACATACTTGTATTCAGGCCTAGGTAGAGTGGATGAGGAGAGGATGTTTCCAGTAATGGGAGAGTCTAGGATCAGAGGGCACAGAGTCAAAAGAAAAGGACATACCTTTAGAATGGAGATGAAGAGGAATTTCTTTAGCCAGAGGGTGGTGAATCTGTGGAATTCATTGCCACAGATCGTGTTGGAGGTCAAGTCATAGGGTATTTCTAATACGGAGATTGAGAGATTCTTGATTGGGAAGGGTGTCAAAGGTTACAGGGAGAAGGCACGAGAATGGGGTTGAAAGGATAAAATAGTCAACCATGATTGAATGGAAGAGTAGATTTGATGGGCTGTATGGCCTAATTCTGTGCCTAAGTATTATGGTCTTAAGGGCCTGTCCCACCAGCATGCGATTGCATGCATCTAGCGGGCCCAGACATGGTCGCTTGAGGCGCACGGCCGCGTGGGGCCGGTCCCACTTCAAATCGCGGAGGTGTATGGAGTTGTGCGGGGCTGGTCCCGACGTCATACTCACCAATCAGCTGGGCAGGAGGTGGGCCAACTGAATTTGGACGTTGCATGGCGTCGGGCGGTGACGTCATCACGCAACGGCACGCCGGTCGGTGACGTCATTGTGCAATGCCACGCGCTAGGCGTACGCCATCAAGACGCTGCGTACGCCGTCAAGACACTGCGTACGCCCTCAATGCGCCTGCAGGCCAACAGGCTGTTGGCGCGCGGAATTTTTGGACAGTGCAGGATTTTCAGAGCCCTGCGCGATGTCGGGACCAGCCCTGCACAACTCCATACGCCTCCGCGGTTCGAAGTGGGACCGGCCCTGCGCGGCCGTACGCCTCAAGCGACCTCGTTTGGTCGCGCTAGACGCATGCAATCGCATGCTGGTGGGACAGGCCCTTCAATTGTCTTATGTGTTAAAAGCAGAGTCAAGCTCACTTTCCATTTGCTGTTAATTGTTCCCAGGCACTGGATGCAATGAGGCACAGACCACCCCTGCTGTGAACATGCGTTCATTTCCTGCATTAACAGATTGCCAAGCCTGTACTGGGTTAATGATGAGATTATACGGTGCAGGTCTGGACTCTGGGTAGAGACTGGCCAGAGTCATTTCTGTTTCCTAGACTAAACCTTCTTTAATGAGGCAGTGCTGAAAGGCAGTCAGCACGTATGCTTTTCAGCATTATTTATTGCTAACCAAATCTGTTCCTAATCACGATAAAAGGACCAGTTTAATTATTGGAAATGCATAAGGTATGTAAATGTATCTGGCTTTGCTTCAAATCTGTAACTGCTTCATTCTCAGTTCCCTCACGCAATTAGTTGATAAAGTAGGGATCAGTATCAAAGAGCCAGTATCAAAGAGCCAGTGAATTTGTCATAGCTAAACTAATCTTTTCCTAATAACAGCCAGAGTAATTAAGATGACCCGATAAACTAATTTCCTTTAACCTGTTATGCTACTTACATTACATGTGTTTGGATTGCTGAATATTTAAAAATTGCAAACTGGTTGAATGATTCAAAGGGAACAAACTGTAAATAATTATAAGATTGAAGTATAATCGGTCCCCATACACACAGATCTCAATTCTAATTCAGAGCTAGTGTTCAGCAGGTGATGTTTGTTGGCAGTTCAAAGCTCTCCAATTCCAGCGTGACATGAAGTGATTAAGCAGGGTGGCACAGTGGCACAGCGGTAGAGTTACTGCCTTACAGCGCCAGAGACCTGGATATGATACTGACTACGTGTGCTGTCTGTAGGGAGCTTGGATGATCCCCTTCTGACTGTATGGGTTATCTCTGGGTGCTCCGGTTCCCTCCCACATTCCAAAGTAATGCAGGTTTGTACGTCAATTGGTTTCTGTAAAAATTGTCCCTCATGTGAACGATAGAACTAATGTATGGGTGAGCATTGGTCGGTGTGGGTTTGGTGGGCTGAAGGGCCTGTTTCCATGCTGTTTGTCTAAACAAAACTATTACAAGTAAGGAATTGCAGATGTTGGTTTACAAATACAGATACAAAGTGATGGAATAACTCAGCAGTTCAGAGAAAGAGCAGCACAAAGCATGATGGCAATAGGTCAACACTGTCGTGGGGCGATTTTGATAGGCAATTGGTTGGACAAAGGCCAGAGATGAAAAATCAGTAGATGTGAGGCTAAAGGATTGAAGAGTTGCGAATTGTGAAGCCAGAGAAAGGTTGTGAGCTACTCGAGCAGAATATGAGATGCTGTTCCTTCAGTTTCATGCGGCCGTACTCTGACAATAGAGGAGGCCCTGGACAGAAAGGTCAGTGTGGGAATGGGAAATTGAGTTAAAATGATTAGCAACTGGGAGATCCAGTTGGCCATGACAGACTGAGTGCAAATGTTCAACGAAACGGTCACCAAGTCTACAATTGATCTCGCTAATGTGGCTTCCCTAGATGGATGTGAAGGAGGTGGTATAGGGGAAAGTAGCAGGGATGGGAATGTTCTAAGTCATTCTCCTCCTTTACATGTTAGCAGGCAGATCCCCACCCATTCTAATTTGTAAGTGATGGAAACTCAAACAGAACATCAAACATAGAACAGTACAGTGTGGGAACAGGTCCTTTGGCCACAATCTTTGTACCTAACATGATACCAAGTTAAACTAACCTCCTATGCCTGCACGTGATTCTTATATTTAATTCCCTGCATATCCATGTGCCTATCTAAAAAACTCTTGATGCCTCTCTCATGCCTGCATCCTTCATAACCCCTGACAGCTGCAGAGGCTTCCCAGAAACATTGGGTTTTCATGAACTTGGGTTAGGAGTGAATGGGATGATGGTACATGGTAGGTAGGCCTTACAGCCTGTAAATACATTATATCTACTCCATCCACTCTTCAACCACCTGTCATTACCCCAGGTACCCCTTTGTTCTGTCACCCCATTCCTTTGTTTCCTTCTCCTCACCATCCCTCCCTCTGGTTCTAAATGTGAATCCCCCCCCCACCTTAATTTTTTTCCCAGATTCCACCATTTGTGCCGTTCTATATTCCCCTCCAGCTATGTTTACTATTTCCACCATTCTTTGTCTTGCCTGACTTATCTGTCAACCACTCCTCCTTACCTGCGACCACTTATCACATCAGTTCTTCCCCCACCCCTCTCCCTCACTTTTTTTGTTACCAGCTATCTCCATCTACTCCCCTCAGTCTTAAACAAGGGTCCTGCCCCAATAGTGGCGTTCTATCCATTTCCATCCAAAGATGCTGAGTTCACCAGCAGAGAACAGTGAGGTTTTTTTTAACTTGAGAAACAATACAACATAGGTTTAAAATGGTGCTGACATATGCACTAATTTAAAAAATGATTTTTACATTGTTCATATTAGGTGTGAGAAACCTAAATCAGCGGGGATTACACTAATTTATAGTAAGATTAAACAAGAACTTACCAGTTTGAAGTTTGATCTTTATTTTATGAAGAGTTACATTGAGGGACTATGTGAAGAGACCCCATCCAGGCACACGTGCGTCAATCTTCAAAGCAGCGGTGTGAAATCACAGATGATAGTTACCGAAGCTTAATAGTAAGCTACGTGAAACAAACATAACTTACCGTTGATCTTTATTAGGGTGGGAGCGGAGGGCACGTAGTCCCTCAACGTAACTCCTCATAAAATAAAGATCAAACTTCAAACTGGTAAGCTCTCGTTTAATCTTACTATTTTAATTCGGAGTCACGTGAGTGACTACGTGAAGGTTTTAAAGCTTCTGTGATTGCAGGCCGTAGATTCAATCCAGGCGTCTCACTGCATTTGATTGACTCTATATGAGTGAAAAACAATCAATAACATGCAACCATAACATTGATGTAATCAGTTAATGATTTTTATTTATCATAAAACATTTTTTGTCCCCTTTTTTATCACTGGGGAACATTTAATACTGAATCCCGTTTTAGCAGTCGCTGGTTTTTCTACAGCCGACTTTTTAATGGGGCGCCCTCTACTCTCAGACATTCTGTCCTCTTGAGTTCTAACTGCGGTGCGTTTCCCTTTACTTTTCCCACTTTTCTCCATAATTCGACTTGCCTGATTCCCAGCACACAGTCTCCACGGAAGAAAATTGGCCTGAAAGTGAAAGTAAAAGTACATACCTTCAGGTTTTCGTTCACTCACCGCTTGGAGGGCTCTGCTCCTCCCAACGCAGTCGCAGTCGCTATGCATCTGACGATATGATGCATGTGCGCCTGGACGGGGTCTCTTCACGTAGTCACTCACGTGACTCCGAAGTAAAATTGTTAATAAGAAGCATAATTGAACTTACAATTGAGTGATCAAGTCCTTTTGTTGGAGAGCGATCAATCACTCAAAATGTTTGACACAAGATGCTGGAGTGACTCCGCAGGATACACAGCTTCTCGGAGGAGAAGGAATGGGTGACATTTCAGTTCGAGATCTTTCTTCAGACTGAGTGTCAGGAGAGAGGGAGTCTGGAGATATGGAAGGGTAAGCTGTGAAAATGACAGATCAAAGCAGATGGTGATAAGGAAATGTAGAATGGTTCATTGTTAGCTGAGGGGAAGGTAACAGAGTGGCATACAATGTGTAATATACAATGTGTAATATTTAAGCAGGAGGACTGGTCAGAGAATGAGAGAGGGAAAGCCAGGTTTACTTGAAATTAGAGAAATCAATTTTCATACCGTTGGGGCAATATGAGGTGCTGTTCCTCCAATTTGTGTTGGGCCTCCCTCTGACAGTGGAGAAAGCCCAGGACAGAAAGCTCAGTATGAGAATGGGAGGGGGAGTTAAAGCATTTGGCAACCGGGAGATTATGTAGGTCTAGGTGGACTGAGCGGAGGTGTTCAGCGAAACAATCGCCGAGCCTGTGAACTCTTCAATTCAAAATGTTGAATCTGTAGGTGACTTTCGTTCCATGATTCCCAGGATATTTCTGCCAGAGTGGACTAAGCAGTGCAGTTCCAAGTTGCTTTAGTTCCAATGTTCCTTCTGTCCTCAACTTCCTTGTGATTCATCAACCACAGATTGATTTATTTCGCCATGATTGTGAGACATGTTGCTGTTACCGGTTGGTTCAAGGTTTATTGGATTACTTTGTGCTAATCAGTTTAATGGTGACTTAGAGAACATACAACAGTATAGAAGATAGACACAAAATGCTGGAGTAACCCAGCAGGACAGGCAGCATGTCTGGAGAGAAGGAATGGGTGACGTTTTGGGTCGAGACACTTCTTCAGCCTGAGAGTCAGGGCAAAGGGAAACAAAAGATTTAGACGGTGATGTAGAGAGTATAGAACAAATGAATGAAAGATATGCAAAAGAGTAACGATGATAAAGGAAATAGGCCATTGTTAGTGCTTTAATATTGTGTTTCTTTACTTTAAACTGCTCCATTACAGTTACACAACTAATTAACAGAGGCTTTACACTCGGGCCTTGGGTTCAGCCATCCATCTTGGCTACTGCCTCATGGGTATTGCATCATCAGTACTGCACCACCGATGGCGCTATTCCCATAACAGTTAGCTGTTTGCTAGATGAGAACGAGAAGCTGGTGCGACTTTGGTAGGGGTGCGATGGAGAGAGTGGGAATGCATCAGAGAAATCTGAGAAATCATTTTTCATACCACTGGGTTGTAAGCTGCCCAAGAAAAATATGAGTGCAGCACAGGAATGGGCCCTTTGGCCCATAATGTTTGTCCTGAGCATGGCAACTTGAGGTTAGTCATGTAAATGGGCTCTCAATAGTCAAAAAGCAGTGTATAAGCAAAAGCAAAAGTAAATGCATATGACAATACATGGAACCATGGATCCAGGAGAATACTCCTACATTAAAAATGTTGCCCGCTACTTTGATATTACGTTCAATTTCTTCATTGCTCGATTACATTTGGGTGTACCAAACGTCTTTGAGTCTCGACTTCACCGATTCAAGACAAAGTTATAGAAATGAGATTGGATTTCCAAACCAAAGAGTTTTCAGTTGTTCTGCTTCCTTCATTTCATCATTGATCACTTTATTCCATATTTAGCTTTGGAACCTGTAACATAGTGCCTCCTTGTTCTCTTTTTTTTCAGATTGCACCCCCCCCCCCCTTTTCCCATTAGAAATAAGGCCTAGACATCTTTCATCTTATTTTTTAACCTTCCTGTAAGATTTATTTTTACATGCTGTTAACAGCTTTGAAAGTAATGAACTGTCTGGCTGTAAGTAAATTCATAATCAAACAACATTCATTTCATAAAAGTGCATTAATCAGAGATATAATTGTTCAGCAAAAAACCATTAAGCTGCAACCAAGCGGAGCTTTAATAATAAGTACAAAGAAATAATTAGCACTTGATAGTCAGGTTGCATGCAGGACTACATCTAGATAGATACCAGTGCAAATGACGCCATCTCCTATAGTGCTTCTCTCTTTCTTATCTTGTCATTCAAATGCAAATCCAACATCATCCACCAGACACTAGCTGAAACAAAAGCCTGAAAGCAATTCATTTTTGAAGAATAGCAATGCAGTCAAAGTCTGAAGCAAAGATCCTATAGCGAGCAAGGTGGTCAACTCGATGAAAAAGACGTAGTACAGTCATGGGCAGATTCATGGATAATTTAAGGCCCCATTTCCGTAACCGGCTTCCGTCTCCGCACCAAAGATCAATTGGGATAATAGTGCAGAGACAGAAGCCGGTTACGGAAACATCCTCGTAAAAATAAAAGTTACTTGGTAAAAATCTTCTCCTCATTTTCAGAATTTTAATTTATTAACACAAACTGTTCCCCTGCAACGTTGATTACACTGCGAGTCGGGTCGGGTCGGGTCCGGTTACGGAAATGGATGAAAAAAAAGCCCATGTTCCGTTCCGTTGTGTACTACACGTCAGCCCCATTGCATTTAGCAGGAGTGGTCTATCTTGCTCCGCTATAGGGTCTTTGGCCTGAAGAAGGGTCTCGACCCGAAACCTCGCCCATTCCTTCTCTCCCAAGATACTGCCTGTCCCGTTGAGTTACTCCAGCTTTTTGTGTCTATCTTCAGTCAAAACCTCAGTCGTTTAACTATTTCAAAGCTTGTTGTTAAAATTTTCTCAAGCCCACATCTTCCAGCCTCGGTCTTGCAGGGAAAGAGGCTTATAACACTTAACTCAGTTTTAATTCTGTTCCTTCGGCAGAACAGAAACTCACAAATTCTAAATTGCATGCATGCTGACTGAATTTTCTAAGCATAAACTTCAAACATCCCTTCAGGATACAGGCAAAGATATTCATATCATGCCATACAAATATATAGACTTAAAGATCCTCCAAATCTTCTTTTAAATCTCTCCATCTTGTGGATAATCTTTACCATCCCAGCTCTCACAAACCAAATTAATATCCTTCTTTAGTTGAACCTCAATTTCATTCTCTCCGACAGATAACAAGGCGTTTAACTTGACGCTGAGTGTTTCTCAGCTTAGGACAAGGTCTTTCTGGGTTGGTTCCATTGTTGGTCATTGTTGCCCATGGTCCCAGCCCATTTGCATTTACCTGGGCTGGTTGCAGAGTTTCTTGCCTGCAATGTAACATGCCTTGCAAATTTATAAGGTTAATTCCTGTAATGAGGGAATTGTCTTATCATTGAGTGGGCAGAGATGGGACAATGACATTTAGAAGAACGAGAGGTGATCATAAAGAAACATATGATTCTGAGGAACATATAGGTTAGAAACTGAAAAGTCGTTTCCTCTAACTGGAGACTCCAAACTAATCGCAGAAACTCAGGATAAGCAGTTTGTAAAGTTCAGGAGGAATTTGTTTTTTAGAAGTGTATGAATTTGCGAGCCCTTTACTTTGGAGGATTCTGCCATTAAGCGAACGTAAGGATGAAATTGGCATGAAGGGGATCAACGGAAATGGGGAAAAGACAAGAAAATTGGTGGAAACAAGGAATTGCAGATACTTGTTTACAAAAAAAGACAAAGTGCTGGAGTAACTCAGAGGGTCAAGCAGCATTTCTGGATAATATGGGTAGGTGATGTTTTGGTTCAGGATTCTTCTTCAGACTGATTGTGGGGCTGAAGAAAGCAGGAAGAGAATAGGCAGATGTTTGATCAAAGGCCAATGATGAAAAAACAAAAGTTGGGAGATAAATGGATTGAAGAGTTGTGAATTGTGAAGCCAGAGGAAGGAATATAGGTGGTGGGGGAGGGGAGGGGAGAAATAAGTGGAAGTCCAGATGAGGCACCAGGGAGGGGAAGAAGAAAATATAGGGAGAAAGGGGTGAGGGAGTGGTGAGGTTGGTAGGAGTTACTGAAAATTGGAGAATTCAATGTTCGTTCATACCTTTGGGTTGTAAGTGATCCAAGTGGAATATGAGGTGATGTTCCTCCAACTTGTATGTGACCTCACTCTAGCAATGGAGGCAGCACAGGACAGCATGGGAACAGGAAGGGCAAAGATAAATTGGTATATTAGCCACAATCTTATTGAATATTAGAAAAGGCTTAAGGTGATGGATGCCTTGTTCCGGTTCTTATTTTTATGTTGTCCTTACACAAAAAGTAAGGCAGTGATTCCAACATTTGTGAAAAAATTGGACATAAGACTTCCTTCAATTTGTGACAATAGAAAAGGAAGATAATGTTTCCTTTTCTTCTTTTATATTAATCATGGAATAATTTAGTACTTATTAATCTGAATTAGTTCCCATGGGTCAACATATTAGAAAGCGGAGAATGACGATGATGGTTGCCCAGAATGCTGTGAGCCGCAAAAAATGTTCCAGATGCAACCAAACACCGCTGACAGTTAACTCTTGGTGAGTTATTCCGGGCAGGGGATGGAGGGGGTGATTCCGACGCGTAAAAGCTGACTTGCATACGGAACGTATCCCTTACTTAAATTGGGGAGTGCCTGTACTGGCAAATGTTTATTTCAGCAAATAAAAATTGCTGCTTTATTTTCAGATTAAATTGAAGATGTGTAAAAATCGGACTGTAGC
This sequence comes from Amblyraja radiata, assembly GCF_010909765.2. Taxonomy (NCBI): domain Eukaryota; kingdom Metazoa; phylum Chordata; class Chondrichthyes; order Rajiformes; family Rajidae; genus Amblyraja; species Amblyraja radiata. Next base: position 52,135,680 of record NC_045966.1, read on the forward strand.
TACTGTAGTTTATTCTAGTTTATTGTAATTCATTGTAGTCCTTTTCCCGTGACTTTCAGTCTGAAGAAGGGTCTCGACCCGAAATGTCCCCCATTCCTTCTCTCCAGAGATGCTGCCTGTCCCGCTAAGTTACTCCAGCTTTTTGTGACTATCTTCGGTTTAAACCAGCATCTGCAGTTCCTTCCTACACATGTAGTCCACAAGCTTGCCAAGACCTACCATCACTCACTGACTTTCTGAGTTTTCCAAGAGATTCGAGAGGTTTATCCAGATTACAAATTCTTCAGATGGTCTCCCTCACTAGAAAAATGGATGAAGTTAATGACCCAGATTCCTAATTCCTCAGTAAGGATCCCATACAGCAATGACTTACCTTTAGAAATTGAAACAGAAAATGCTGTAAATACATGCCAGCTGGTGGCAATTGCAGAGAGAAATATTTGAGGTCACTGGTCTTTTACCACCTAATTCATCAATTATCTCTGTTAAGCTCCCCACAGATGCTGCCTGACCTGCTGAGAATTTCTGCTTTTATTTCAGATTTCCTCAGTTTGCATCCGCAACTTGTTTGCTTCTTGGTTAGGGATTTATAGATAAAACTTTGTCACACAAATTCTCCTTGTTTTCAGCTCACACCCTCGCAGAATATATCCAAACTACTGGAGAATAAAACATGAACTTCATCTTCAAGCTTCAGAGCTAATATTGCAAACACTTTGCTGACAATTCTTTGACTTTCCCTCTATTTTTAAAGGCCACAACATTATGGTTTCCATGGGAGCCTCATATTTCTTATTTGCCGGGGCAATAAGATGAAGAGAAGAGGGGGTGTTTGTCTCTTGAAAAATATTGAGGTGGACAAATACCTAGGTCATGACATGACCTATTCCAAGTTATTTAGAGAGTCAAGAGAGGAGATTACAGGAGCCTTGACAAAGATCATTATATCCCCTCTAGCTAGGTGAAAGGTCCTGCAAGACAGGAGACCACTAGGGGCGCTGCATTGAAGGCGTCTCTGCCTACAGCCTGTCCGTTTTTTCCCTTTTTTTAATTTTTGTTTGTCTAAACTGATTGTTTTGTGGTTACTTTAGCTTTTCTATGTGGGAGAGGGGGGTAGGGTAAGGGGGAAACTGTTTCCCAGTCGCTTCGTGGTGGGGATGCGACTATTTCTCCGAGTCGCGTCCTCGCCCCCCCTCCTCACGACCTACCAGCTGGATCGGACCAGCCTTTCCTGCCGGGGACCAGACCAGAGCTACTACAGCGGCTCACCGCTGGATTCACCGCGGAGCAGGCGCCGTTTGGAGCTCTGGAGTGTTGGGCCTGCAGCATCAACATCATGGAGCTATGGTTCGCGGAGCTCCCAACGTGGGTGATGCTGACCGACATCGTGGAGTACTGGGGCCCTTTGCCGAGGGTCGCCAGCGTTGAATCTCCGCCCGGCGCGGCCAGGGGAAGTCGGGAGCTGCGGACTACATTGGGAAGCGGCCGTTTTGGAGGTCCAAGCCGCTGAGGTTGTCCTCCAGTACCGACGTCGGAGAGCCAACATCCCAGCGAGCGGGCCTGAGTGGCGGGCTGCCCATAGCGGCGACTGCAGACGGCTCCGGAGGCCCCGACCACGGGTGAACATCGAGGAAGAGACTGACTTTGGTACCTTCCCTCACAGTGGGAAACTTTTGATTCTGCTGTGTGGGGATGTTTTATGTTTAAATCTATAGTGTGGTGAGTTCTTTATTTTAGAGTATGGCTGTATGGTGATCACATTTCACTGTGTCATCTGGCACGTGACAAATAAATATATATTGTATCTTGTATGTTGCCCCTTTGATTATCTCTATTTCCTTTCTTAAAAACAAAGAAATCACAGGCTGTATAGCATCACATCAATAGTAGGATGCTATAGGAGAGGATTCATAGGGATAGATTCTTATTTGGAAGATAATGGGTTAATTAGGGCCAATCAGCCTGCGGCATGTCATGTTTTACTAAGTTGATGTTTAATTTGAGGAGGTTACAAAGGCGATTGATGATTGTAGGGCAGTGGATGTTGTTTACATGAATGTTAACATTGATAAAGTCTCACATGGTAGCACAGTAACGGCACTTTGGCCCACCGAGTCCACACCTACAAGCAATCCCTGCACACTTACTCTATCCTATACTAGGAACATTTTTTTACATTGATACCAAGCCAATCAACATACATATATGTACGTCTTTGGAGTGTGGGAGGAAACCGAAGATCTCAGAGAAAACCCATACGATCACGGGGAGAACGTGTAATCAGGATCGAACCCGGGTCTCTGGCGCTGTAAGCGCTGGAAGGTAGCAACTCTACCGCTGTGTCAATGTCGCCGCTCCCGATCCAGAAAGTTAAGATGCTTGAGGTCTATGGTGACTTGGTAGTTTGGATTCAGAACTGGCTTTCTATAGAAGACAGAGGGTGATGGTGAATCTCTTTTACCTGCATGTGATCCATATCCCTCTATTCCCTGCATGTCCATATATCTATCAATAAGCCTCTGAAATGTCACAATCATATCTGCTTCCACCACCATACCTGGCAGCATATTCCAGGCACCACTCTCAGTGTAAAAAAAACTTGCCCAGCACATCGCCTTTAAACTTTACCCCTTTGACTTTGAAGCTCTGTGATTCTGTTACTAGATTCTGTGGAGCGGCCAGCTGCGACGCTGAACGTTACATCCCGGAGCCTGGGATCTCTTGCCGAGATCGCCAGTGTGTGGAGCTCCGTTCGGCGCGGTCTGTTGGCTTGGTCTCCGGTGGGAAGGCAGCCGTTCCTGGCACCCCAAGCCGCTGGGGGTTCTCCCGACGCCGGAGTACCATCACCCGGCGAGAACATCGGGCGCCGTGGCGGCGACTGTGGAGGCCTCAATAGGCCCAACTTTGGGTGGACAAGAGGATGGGACTGGACTTTGTGCCTTCCCCCACAGTGGGAATCACTATGCGGGGATGTTTTTATGTTTTGGTGTTGAATTTCTTCATGAATACTGTGTTGTATTTTTATTAGTGTGCTGCAAGGACATCAGAATTTCCCCTGAGTAAGGGGATTAATAAAGTCAATCAATCAATCAGTCAATCAATCAATCAATCAATCAATCAATCAATCAATCAATCAATCAATCAATCAATCAATCAATCAATCAATCAATCAATCAATCAATCAATCAATCAATCAATCAATCAATCAATCAATCAATCAATCAATCAATCAACCAATCAATCAATCAATCAATCAATCAATCAATCAATCAATCAATCAATCAATCAATCAATCAATCAATCAATCAATCAATCAATCTTGAGAGCCAGAGGACCTGTTCCTGTGATGTTATGCTCTCTGTTCTCTATTTGGAAGAGACTCTTAAATACTGAAGCTAAGGGTTAATTAGCTCACTGCCTTCATCTGTATCAACTAAAGGTTTGAATGTGCAGTTCTTTGTGTTATTTGGCCTATTCCATGCCAAAAATACATTATCAAAGTGAAACTCATTTACAGAACAACCATGCTCTACCAGGCTGCCATTGCTCTGCTGCCAGGACACATGCAGGATAATATGTAGGATAATATGTTGGTACCATCTGCTACAATACCACAGGGATTGTTCTCTCCCTAGCCTTCTGCTAACCAAGCAGCTGTCAGATGAAGTTTCAATCAGATTAGCATGACTGATATTTTAATCTCTTCTGCCTGTTACCAGATGTTTGCCGTTTCATAAGTGATAGGAGTAGAATTAAGCCATTCGGCCCATAGCCAACCCCACCATTCATTTATGGCTGACCTATCTCTCCCTCCCAACCCCATTCTCCTGCCTTCTCCCCATAACCCCTGACACTTGTGCTAATCAAGAATCTCTCTATCTCTGCTTATGAAACGGCAAACATCTGGTATCTATCTCTGCCTTAAAAATATCCATTGACTGGGCTCCTCTGACTAAATAAATTTCTCCAAATCTCCTTCCTAAAGGAACATTGTGGCATCACCTGATGGTCAGATGACTTACTGTCGAACCTCATCAGTGGTTACGAGGACTGTCACGTGATGTCATGGGATAAGGGGAGTGTCCTGCTACATCAGCAGATCTTACCTAGAGATCGTTAGTCAACAGGTAGCTAAGCTCGAGTCAACACCCTCGCTCAGCAGCAGCAGCAGCAGCAATGACTCTTATGTTAAAGAGTCCCAAACACACATGTATGTTAAACTTATCTCACCAAATAAAGAAACCGTTTGATCACAAAGTTTGGACTCGCTACAACATCCTTTAATTCTGAGGCTTTGACCTCTAGTCCTAGACTCTCCCACTAGTGGCAACATCCTCTTCACATCCACTCTATCCAAGCCTTTCACTATTCTGTATGTTTCAATGAGGTCCCCTCTCATTCTTCTAATCTCTACTGGTGGACTAACTCCACCTGAGGCCCACAGGGTTATTTTGAAGGATTAATCATTCCATATAAGTGATAGGAGCAGAATTAGGCCATTCGGCCCATCAAGCTTACTTTGCCATTCAATCATGGCTGATCTATCTTTCCCTCTCAACTCCATTCTCCTGCCTGCTCACCAGGTGGACCTTTTCAACGACCCAACTTGCGTGGATGTCAAGCCAATCCACATGCTGAATTTTAAACCAAAGCACCTTAAAATTATTGCCCTTCCAAATAGGAGAATGTCACCAAATCGCACCTCTTTCCTGCTCTGCTGCTAACATTCAATGCAATTGCAACAAGAATACCCTTTGAAAAATAACCATGTGCAATTCTCAAGGGCAGTCAGTGATGGGCAAATCCTGAAAAATGAGTAAATAAAAATATACATATAGTTCCTCTGTGCTGTTGGGTATTTGTACTGCTTCACTGGCTGAGTCCGACAGAACTCTGTGATATTGTTTGTAACATCAACACTTCCTATTTTAAGACTGGTGATGGATGGACAACGCGCCTTTTAATGGGAGTCCTGTAGAGTTTGAAACGGTGAATGTGGGAGGACAAATTGTTAAAGGGCCACATGGAATAAGAAGAGGCTCACTGTACAAAAGGCAGATATTACACAAACCTATGTAAATAATTGATTACCCTCCATCTAGAATATTGAACACCCCACTTCAGGGAGTATATTTAACTGCCAACAGAGCAGGAGAATTACTCATGTGGTAAAAATCTGACAAAAAAAACACATAATGCAAAGGGGAGCAGGAACACACCATCCAGCCCTTGAACCTCTTGTGTATTTTTCCTCAAGATCTTGTACAGTACCACAGAGTCATGGCCCTGCATTGCCAATATTACCTTTGAATACATTCATATTCAGAAAATGATTGGTCTTTGAGTTCAAAGACCAAGCTTCAAAGTGTCCTGCAAGAAGGAGAAATCCAAAGATTCATCACCACCTGTGTGTAGAAACATTTCCTTATTTCCCTCCTCCTTGAACATCATCCAGCCAAGTCAAATCAATTACTGTTTGCCATATGCACAAGCACAGTGAGGTTTGCAGTACAATGGAAATCATGTTTGCAGCACTGTCACAGACACACAAACTCCTGTTCCATTTTTCTATGTTCGCTCTTCTGGGTGAGATGCTAACTGCATTTCGTTGTCTCTGTACTGTACACTGCACAATGACAATAAAGATTGAATCTGAATCTGAATCTGAATCTGAATCTCAGACAATGCACATCGATTTTGTATGACAGTGAAAAGATAAAGACTGTGCGAATAAAAAAAGACTTTAATACAAAACACGATGAGTCCATGGCAGTGGAAGAGGGTGGTCCATTGTCGAGGAAAAATGAATGTTGTGCAAGTCAGTTCATTAATCTTCGGTCCACCGAGTCCATGCCGACCAGGATCACCGATACGCTAGTTCTATCCTACCCAAATTTTACCAAAGCGATCCCTTATTCTGAAACTGTGACTCCTTAGTTTTATCCTCAGCCAGGAAAATCATCCCTCTTTGCATCCTCGTTGGCGGCACGACTCACTGTTGCAGCGGCCCCTACAGGTTGTCTGTCTTTTAAAATATTTTTGTCTAGTTAAATGTAGTTTGTTGTGTTTTTTTTATACTGTTTTTAACTGTTTATGTGGGGGGCGGGGGGAGGGGGAAACTTTAAAAAATCTCTTCCCTGCACGGGAGACCCGACCTTTTCCATGTCGATTCTCCGTTGTCGTTGGGGCCTAGCACCGTGGAGCGGCCTCCAACCGAGACGACCTGGGGGCTCCAGTCGCAGAGCCTGCGGAGCTGCGGACTCACCATCGTGGGGCTGGCCGGCCTCGGAGCGTGGGGAGCGGTGGTGGCTCGCTGCTGCGGCCCGACCCCGGAGCTCGGAGGCTCGGAGGCTCCAACTGCAGCCACAGGTCCGGTGGACTGTGATATCGGGAGCTCGCGGGTCCGGGTGGGAGACCGCTTTCCGGAGCTCCCGCAATGCGACTTCTCCAGCCCGTATCGCGGGGTTGGAACGACCCGGAGCGGGGCCGTACATCGCCTGGCGCCGCTTTAATGGCCGCGGGACATTCGAACGCCTGCCGGGGGCTCCAACTTTTTGACTTTTGGGCCTGGAGCGGGGCCGTACATCGCCCGGCGCGGCCTAAAATGGCCGTGGGTCTTACCATCACCCGCCTGGGGCTTCATCATCGGGAGAAAAATGGAGAGCAGGGGAGAAAAAAGACTTTGCCTTCCATCACAGTGAGGAGGAGGTTCACTGTGATGGCTGTTTGTGTGGTTGCTTGGTTGTGTGTCTAGTAAGAATCGTTTTTTGTTTGTATGGCTGTAGAAACAGAGTTTCGTTTGAGCCTCACTGAGGTTCAAATGACAATAAATATTGTATTGTATTGTATTGCATCCAGTCTGTCAAGAATTTTGTAAGTTTCAACAAAATCTTCAATCTCCAGAGAATGTAATCCTGTACTGCACGCACTGCACTCTAGGGCAAGTGTATCTTTCCTAGGTAAGAGGACTGGAAGTGTACCCAAATCCCAGGTGTTGGTTCGTGTATTATTGCAGTAAGACTTCCTTACTCCTGTATTATAATTTGATTGTAATAAAGGCTAAAGTTCGAAGAATAGTCCCGACCCAAAATGTTGTTTGTCCATTCACTCGACTCGCTCAGTTCATCCATCTTTTTGCTCACATACAATTTGTAATGAATTGTATTGTAATTAATTTATTAGCCAAGTATGTAAACATACAAGGAATTTGATTTGCCAACAGTCATACACAAAAGCACCAAGGTACATAACCACATAAAAATCAAACATAGACTTAAACAGCCACCACAATGGCATGTGAGAATCCCCAGGGCACAGTGTAAGTGGAGACCCACAGCTATCAGTTCAATGATTTGCATTCTTAATCACGTTTCACCTGCTTGTTGGTTTCCAGTTGCACCAAAGCCTCTTAGAACATCAACACTAGCCAATCTTAAAATATAAATGCTGTCATATGTTCTAGAGCTGAATGAAGCATTTCAGACCATCAAGTCTACTCCGCCATTCAATCATGACTGAACTATTTTTCCATCTCAACCCCATTCTCTTGCCTTTTCTCCAGAATTGACACCCTTACTAATCAAGAATCTCTCAATTTCCACCTTAAAAATATCCATTGACGACCTCCACAGCCATCTGTGGCAATGAATTCCACAGATTCACCACCCTCTGACTAAATAAATTCTTCCTCATCTCCTTTCTTAAGGTATGTCCTTTTATTCTGAGGCTATGGCCTCTGGTCCTAGACACTCCCACGAGTGGAAGCATCCTCTCCACATTCATTCTATTCAGGCCTTTCAGTATACGGTAAGTTTCAATGAGGTCCCACCTCATCCTTCTAAACTCCAGTGAGTACAGGCCCAGTGCCTTCAAACGCTCATCATATGTTAACCCAATCATTCCTGACTTTCTATAGTGTCGACAATGTGGATAACCTCATATGTTCCCACATTATATTCTCTCTGCCCCTTTCTCCTGTCCTTACTCAGATTTCCCTTTAAGGTTCTTTCCATTCCCCTTCATATTCATAATTTCACTTCACTAGATTAATTTATTTTCAGCTGCACATCACAGTTTTTTTATTAAGCCTTGTGAACACAATTTTTTCAACAAATCATTTATCAAAATGGATTTGGATGAATAGCTCTGCATGTGTCTGTGAGCATATGAATATTTCTTCTAGGTGTACAAAAAGGTTTAATCCAAACAGTTTTGTCTCCTGGTAGCATGTTGCTGGGCCATGGATCAATGGCACCAGGGAAAAGAAAGCAAATCGATGAATATATTGGCAACGGGAAAATATGATATTTGTGGGAAAACCTGCCTAAAGGAATAACAAAACACATCCAGCAGAGAGATGAATCCATCCGCAAATACCGATGTCTATTATCATTTTTGCATACCCTATGTGAGTTCTGGAACCAACTGTTATGCAGCTCAGAAGTCGCATATGGATGCTTATTTTTATTCCTAATCTGCATGCAGCAGGCTTAGTCAATGTACCCAGGGCACGGTGAATTACTGTCAAGAAGATAATTCAGTCTCCAGCCAACTCAAAATTCACTGTTAGCCATGGAAATAACGTTCACAAATACCTTGAGTGCAGTGGAAGAGTGGATGTAATTTCATTTACATTTTGAGAAAGAAGACTTACATAACAATCTTCTCACAACACTTGTCCAAACCAGTGCATTCGATATGTCCTGTGCCACACTCCTAATGTGTTCCAAATTCAAATTTTGTTGAAAAGTACGCAGCTTTAAGGGCCTGTCCCACGAGCATGCGACAGCATGCGGCAAGCGCGACCAAATCGGAAGCGGGGGCCGTGCGGAGGTCGAGTGATCCCTGTACAGGGCCTGTCCCACCAGCATGCGACTGCATGCGGTGAGCGCGACCAAACCGGAAGCGGGGGCCGCGTGGAGGTACTAGTTGCATTAAGTTCGAGCGAAGTCCGCGGGAAGTTCGCGCTAGGCGTACGCTGTCAAGACGCTGCATACGGCGTCGAGACGGTGCATACGGCGTCGAGACGGTGCGTACGCCCGTCGATGCGGTGCGTACGGCCTCAATGCGGCTGCGGACCGGCAGGCCGTTGCCGCGCGGAATTTTTGAACGGTGTCAGTTTTTCAGAGCCCCGCGCGATGTCGGGACCAGCTCCGCATAACTCCATACGGCTCCGGCGATCGAAGTGGGACCGGCCCCGCGAGGCCGTATGGGTCGCGCTTGCCGCATGCAGTCGCATGCTCGTGAAACAGGCCTTTAACTGTCTCACTTTTGAATTCGAAGGTTCTAGATATGGAATCAACGTATTTAAATTATATTCTAATAGTTTCACTTCCACAGATCACATCGTTTATGACTGCATAAAATGATAAATGTTAGGTTATCCATTTTGGTGGCAAAAACAAGGGGCAGATTATTATCTCAATGGGGTTAGGTTAGGTAAGGGGGAGGTGCAGTGAGACCTAGGCATCCTTGTACACCGGTCACTGAAAGTTGGCATGCAGGTACAGCAGGCAGTTAAGAAGGCTAATGGATTGTTGAGAGGATTTCAGTATAGGAGTAAAGAGGTTCTTCTGCAGTTGTATAGGGCTCTGGTGAGACCACATCTGGAGTATTGTGTACAGTTTTGGTCTCCTAATTTGAGGAAGGACATCCTTGTGCTTGAGGCAGTGCAGCGTAGGTTCATGAGATTGATCCCTGGGATGGCGGGACTGTCATATGAGGAAAGATTGAAAAGACTAGGCTTGTATTCACTGGAGTTTAGAAGGATGAGGGGCGATCTTATAGAAACATATAAAATTATAAAAGGACTGGACAAGCTAGATGCAGGAAAAATGTTCCCAATGTGGGGCAAGTCCAGAACCAGGGGCCACAGTCTTAGAATAAAGGGGAGGTCATTTAAGACTGAGGTGAAAAAAAACATTTTCAACCAGAGAGTTGCTAATTTATGGAATTCCCTGCCACAGAGGGCAGTGGAGGCCAAGTCACTGGATGGATTTAAGAGAGAGTTAGATAGAGCTCTAGGGGCTAGTGGAGTCAAGGGATATGGGAAGAAGGCAGGCACGGGTTATTGATAGAGGATGATCAGCCATGATCACAATGAATGGCGGTGCTGGCTCGAAGGGCCGAATGGCCTCCTCCTGCACCTATTTTCTATGTATCGATGTATCTATGTCCCTCTGCTCCTCTAACACTGCTCCAGACTTGCTCCGTTCTCATTGTGAAACATCACAACTCGCCAGAATTAAATATCCAGCTGCCTCCTCATCCCATTCCTGCTCCTTGCTTAATCTTTCTCAATTCGCAACTCTCAATCACTTGCCAGAAAGATCAATGGTCCTAAAAAAAACCTTGCACATGATGCTATCAGATTATGTTTTCTTCTTCACACACCCTGACCTTCCAGTCATCCAATGACCTCCCTATCAGAGTAGCAATGTCTTCTTCAGTTTCAAACTCCACTATTTGCCTCAAACATCTAAGCCCCACTTACAGACTTGAGCATATAATAGAGACCCATTCCAGTGCAGTGGGGGGGGGGGTTAAAACCCATCATATTCACTCTCTAGTTTAATGATACCATATTTCAGTAACTTGACTGATGCTAACCTGACTCTATTTTCAGACAGGAACCATTCAGGTGACTCATCATATTTTGTATTCTCATTACTAATAGGTCACTTGCTCGACCCTTAGACTAGAATCAAATCCAATGGCTTTAAGTTTGTCTCCAGTTTTTACCTGGGAGAAGTCATAATTGTTGGTCCCAGAGCCTAGTCATTGTATTGATAGAAATGGACTCATTCAGCTCTCAATCTAATCATACACAGGTGGAATGGACCATCTTGTTATCTGCACCCAATTTTCATACCTTTCAATTGACTATATCTTCTTCAATCTCTTCAAAGATCACTGAAGATAAATTGTGAAAGAAAATTACACATTACATTGCAAGAGCTATATTTTACAGTAGACAGTGAAGAAAGCGAATGACATGTTGGCCTTCATAACAAGAGGAGTTGAGTATAGGAACAGAGAGGTTCTTCTGCAGTTGTACAGGGCCCTAGTGAGACCACACCTGGAGTATTGTGTGCAGTTTTGGTCTCCAAATTTTAGGAAGGACATTCTTGCTATTGAGGGAGTGCAGCATAGGTTCACAAGGTTAAATCCTGGGATGGCGGGACTGTCATATGCTGGGAGAATGGAGTGGCCGGGCTTGTATACTCTGGAATTTAGAAGGATGAGAGCGTATCTTATTAAAAATATAAGATTATTAAGGGTTTGGACACGCTAGAGTCAGGAAACATGTTCCCGATATTGGGGGAGTCCAGAACCAGGGGTCACAGTTTAAGAATAAGCGGTAAGCCATTTAGAACGGAGATGAGGAAACACTTTTTCACACAGAGAGTTGTGAGTCTGTGGAAGTCTCTGCCTCAGAGGGCGGTGGAGGCCGGTTCTCTGAATTCTTTCAAGAGTGAGCTAGATAGGGCTCTTGACGATTGCGGCGTCAGGGGATATAGGGAGAAGGCGGGAATGGGGTACTGATTGTGGATGATCAGCCATGATCACATTGAATAAGGCTTAAAGGGCCGAATGGCTTACTCCTGCGCCAATTGTCTATTATCTATTGTCTATTTACTATCAGGTTCAATCAATGAAGCCCATCATTTAAGAATTGTAATAAAATTACTAATTTGGTTGAAGATGATACTGAGATCTTCCCCAAGTTATGTGCTGAAAAGACTATTTTAAATAGATATCTGCCAGCGTATAACCTGTGTACGTTAGAAGGGATCCCGGGTTATAAATCTGTCACATTATGTGTACACTCTCTTTGTATTGTGTTTAGTTTAGTTTAGTTTAGAGAGGCAGCACAGAAACAGGCCTTTTGGCCCACGAGTCCGCGCCGACCAGCAATCACCCCGTACACTAGCACTATCCTACATACCGGGGACAATTTACACTTTACAGAAGCCAATTAACCTACAAACCTGTACCTTCGTGGAATGTGGAAAGAAACCAGTGCTCCCTGGGAAAACAAGTGTATAACCTGCGCACTCACGGGGAGAATGTACAAACACAGGGAGAACATACAACAATAGCATCTGTAGTCAGGATCAAACCCAGGTCTCCGGTGCTGTAAGACAACAACTCTATCGGTGTACCTGTAACATAGAAACATAGAAAATAGGTGCAGGATGAGGCCATTCGGCCCTTCAAGCCAGCACCGCCATTCATTGTGATCATGGCTGATCATCCCCAATCAATAACCCGTGCCTGCCTTCTCCCCAAATCCCTTGATTCCACTAGCCCCTAGAGCTCTATCTAACTCTCTCTTAAATCCATCCAGTGATTTGGCCTCCACTGCCCTCTGTGGCAGGGAATTCCACAAATTCACAACTCAAGGGCTGAAAAAGTTTTTTTCTCACCTCAGTCTTAAATGGCCTTCCCTTTATTCTAAGACTGTGGCCCCTGGTTCTGGACTCGCCCATCATTGGGAACATTTTTCCTGCATCTAGCTTTTCCAGTCCATTTATAATTTTACTTCGGAGTCACGTGAGTGACTACGTGAAGAACCCGCTCAGCGCGCATGCGCGGCATTACGCCAGCAGTGCAACAGCGGCGCAGCGGGAGTCAGGCGCTCCCGCTACGAGCCTGAAGGAAAGGAACGTTAGGTAAGTACTTACCTTCAGTTTAAAGTTGGTCTTTGCGTTTGTTTTTGCTCCAGGGGGAGCAAAGCAGCAGAGGGAAGCGGCCCCCGTTCGACTCCAGGGAAGGAGCCGACAGTGGAGGGGGGAGAGGCGGCAACGGGACCGCACACGCTGCGGTCCACAGACACGGGTGCTGCACTGATGCCCAGTCCGCTAAACAGCTGTCTGACCAACAGCAGCGGACTGGAGGGAAATTTAAAACCGGCCGGCACCCCTGCAGACTCCCGACAAGGAGACTCGCCTCCCCAGAACCGCTGAAATACCGCCCGAAAACGGCAGACAGCCTCCAACAGCAAGGTCAGGACCAACCTCAGGCTGGAGACAGACACGGAAGATGGGATCAGCACTTCAAACAAGAAACAAGAGTGTCTGTTTCTCCAAGCCAGAGGAAGGTCATGGAGCTAAAAACTCCAGCGAGACTGCCTCAGGAGCAGGGGCAAGTCCGCCAAGGGAGCTAACACTCCCACTCCAGTGCCTAACAGCACTGGTCATCTCCCTTGTCGAGGGATCGATAGCGACCAGGGCTGGGCTGGTCAAGAAGAGGGGTCACTGGCTGAACAACATCGGGAGTATGCTTGAGGTACAGGATCAGGAAGAGCTGCTGGGTGTGGCCGCTATGTGGCTCCACCACTAGCGAGATGGCTTTTCAGTCTCAACTGATGGCCAGCTTACTACCTGTTCTTTTCAAAAAACCTCTCCAAGACAGGTAGTCATGAGGCGTTGGATTTCATCACGCCTCCCCTAAATTGCATTTACTCAAAGTGCCCACCATTATTGGGGGGTACATTGAGCATCGCTTTTAAAAAACCCAAATATCTAAAAATGAATTTGATATCCCTGACGTCGGCTATCATTTTCGCATGCTCTTTCCAGAGGGTCAGGGTAGTATGGCAAACACCTGACCCTACGGTTCGCAGTGCTCCGCAACTTCTCAGGAAGTTATAAAACCTGCCCTCAACTCAAATTTTTTTTTACAGGACTGTGAGAACGCCGACCTCACAACCACAGATCCTGTTGTCTGGCTAAGTTACCAAACCAAGCCTAAAAAACTGGACGAAGTGTCCAAAATATCGGTGCAAGAGGGCAGGGTCTGGAATGAGCACCACACGTAAACCAGTCAGCAGTACCTCTAACGCGTCCACCAGGAGGGTCTACCTCATGGTACTGGTGAAAGCACGGGGCCTGCATGCCAATCCCGTAAGCCTTTCAGGCCAAGGCCCAGAGCAGGCCCCATGGAAAATGCGCCACCCCCCAACACCACCGCCACGTCAGACAACGTGCAAGACTCGTTGGACCGGCAGGAAACAGAAGAATACCCATAACCATGGAGGTAGGTGGGTCTGGTTCCTACCAACGTATAGAAAATAGGGGCTTAATACTAACAGGGGGGAGATTACACCTGTTTTAAGAAGCACGGGAGTCTATCACAAGTGATCAGTATATACTCAATGGCTTTAGTGGATACAAAATACAATTCATACTAGGAAAATTGCCACCAGTTCAACATTTACCCTAGAGGGTATTTTCCCTCTCCGTTAAAGAAACGAGAGGGACAAGCTGTTCTGGTGAGACTAATTACAAAGGGTATCATGGGAAACATGAACCCTTGGAATTCGTATAAAATATTCGTCACTAAACCCAAAAAGATGGTGGATGTCGCATCATCATTGACTTAACTTCACTAAATATGTTTGTTAAGTATATACATTTCAAAATGGAAACGGTTGTTACTGCCAAACAACTAATTTCCAAAGGATACTTCATGGCAAGCATTGATCTTAAAGATATTTACTATTTAGTACCATTCACAAGGATCATCGCAGATACCTGAAATTTACCTGGATGGGGCAGCTATGGCAATTTAAAGCGTTACCCAATGGGAAAATAGGCAAGACCATGGAATTGACTATGTTAGCTGTATCAGCTACCAAACAGTTATTCGAAACCCTGGGATTGTCTTACATCCAGATAAATCTAAGTTGAAGCCATCCACAATCATGGACTACTTGGGCTTCACAATTAATTCAGTCTACGTGACTGTAACATTGCCAAGAGACAAAACAGTTGAATTGGCACAATCATGCAATAATTAATGGTCCACGTACTCCCAACTATTCGACCAGTAACAGAGTAATTGGGAATATGGTAGCAGCATTTCCGGCTACACAATTCAGACCTTTGCACTGTCAAAACTTACAAAGAGCAAAGTTACAGGCACCAAAACGACATACAGGTCATTATGATCGTGTCATGAAGTCACCCACTGAAGCAATATCATGACTACAGTGGTGGGCAAAAAACATTTGGCATAATTTCAACCTATTATCATCACTAACAAGTAGTAGATGGACTAACCCAGAATCATCGTTACCACTTACACTGGGCATTAATTATCTACAGATGTTGGGTGACTTTTATGGTTTAAAAGCATATGCACAAATATGCATCACTTGCATGTACGGTTACAAATAGATAATTCTACGGTGGTAGCCTACATTAACCATATGGGCGACATAAAATCGGTATCATGCGACAAGTTGGTCAACACAATTTGGCAATGGTGTGTCGAAAGACATATATGGCTATCAGTAACTTACCTGCCAGGTAAGCTAAATACAGTGGCAGACACCAGGTCATGTAAATTTAATGACAATGGATGTTAAACCCCAAATAATTTGCAAAAGTTATCATGCAATATGGCACGCCAGATATCGATGTATTTGCATCAAGGCTAAATCACCAGGTACCTATGTATGTCGCTTGGGAACCAGACCCTGAGGCAGCAGCGGTAGATGCGTTCGCGCTGGATTGGGGAAATTCTTCTTCTATGCATTTCCTCCCTTCTGCCTCATCAGTTGGGGACTACGCACAATACAAATGGAATCTGCTTCAGGTATTTTGATAGTACCCGACTGGCCTACGCTGCCTACGAAACTCCGATGGTATCCCCAGTGACCCATAGTTATTAACACCCAGTGTCGGGCAAAAGCCACCCGTGCCATGAAAAAAAAAAAAAAAAAAAAAAAAATCAAACTCCTGGGTTGCAGATTCTGCACAAACCACTTCTGGGACTGGGATTATCAGAACAAACCATCGACACCATGTCAGCATCCCTTCGAACATCCACTAAAAAACAGCACTTGTCCAGCATCAAGAAATGGGAGAAGTACTGCTTGGATAATGGGACCACCTACTCAACTGCTACAGTTACCAACGTACTGGGATTCCTGGTGAACCTTCACCACGATGAAGGACTCAGCTACGGAGCCATCAACACGGCTAGAAGTGCCATGCCTGTCTATTTAAAACCAGCTCCAGGACAACAGGCCATGGGGTCCCACCCGCTGGTGGTCAAACTAATGAAGGGTATTTACAACTCTAACCCCCTAGACCAAGGTACACCCATACATGGGATTTCAGTGTGGTCCTGACATACCTCAGGGGATGGCCACCAGCCAGATCCCTTAACCTGGAACAATCTATGCTCAAAACACTCATGTCGATGGCAATTGTATCTGCACAGAGGGTCCAGTCACTACACCTATTGCGACTGGACAACATGATCACAGCTCCAGACCAGATCTCTGTCGTTATCCAGCGACTGATCAAACAGAGCAGACCAGGAACACCTAATCCAGTCGTGGAATTCCGGGCTTACCCACCAGAACCACGGTTATGTGCCATGACCCACCTACTATCCTGCATAGACACAACCAAAATATTCGAGGGAGATGAAAAGCCTTGTGGGTCAGTCATAAAAAACCTTATGGTCGGGTGACGAGCCAAACCATTGCGAGATGGCTCAAGCAGGTGCCAAAAACTGCTGGGATGAACACTAACATGTACAAATTTTATTCCACCAGGGCAGCATCCACGTCGATGGCTAAAAGAATGGACGTGCCTATAGACCACATCCTGGCTACAGCAGGATGGTGGGGGGAAAGACCGTTCTGAAATTTTATAATAAGCCGTTGGCAAAACCTGTTTTATTTGCAGGAAAAATTTACGGACTGCAAATATTTAATTTAAGCCCAGGGGAGCAATTTAATTTCTTTGTTGTTATTGTTAAAAAATACCATTGTGTTTTTCTACAAACAGATTCATTGGTTGATTACGATAACACTTCCTCCCTCAAGAACTTCGGCAGTGAGTGAAATAAAACTGTTACACGGTTTGAAATCGCAGATCTTTGAAGTCTTCACGTAGTCACTCACGTGACTCCGAAGTAAAATAGTAAGATTAAACGAGAACTTACCAGTTTGAAGTTTGATCTGTATTTTATGAGGAGTTACGATGAGGGATTACGTGCCCTCCGCTCCCACCCTCATAATATAGGTCAAACTGATAACTGATGTCTCCTTTTCTTTACTATGTTTACTTCAATAACTGTGTCTCTGTGATTCCACACCGCTGCTTGGAAGTATGCCGCGCATGCGCGCTGAGCGTGTTCTTCACGTAATCCCTCATCGTAACTCCTCATAAAATACAGATCAAACTTCAAACTGGTAAGTTCTCGTTTAATCTTACTATTTTATATGTTTCTATAAGATTACCCTCATCCTTCTAAACTCCATTGAATACAAGCCTAGTCTTTTCAATCTTTCCTCATGTGACAGTCCCGCCATCCCAGGGATCAATCTCGTGAATTTACGCTGCACTGCCTTAAACACAAGGATGTCCTTCCTCAAATTAGGAGGAATTGGGGACACAACTGTGTCCCGCATTGTGGTAGCCTACAGTGTACCTCAACATTTGAGGACAGATAGTGAATGGGGCTTGCTCTTGTAGTAGGTGGGGTTTGTTGTGAATGGAACTTCTTGTGAATGAAACTTTTTATGAATGGCACTTGTTGTTTTTCACTGCATATTGTGCATAGTGCTTGTAGTATTAATTTATTAATATCACATGTGCTGTGTTACATAAAAAGCTGTGTTTTGCATGCTTTCCAGGCAGATCATGATGTACATGAGTACACCAGGCAATGCAAACTAGAAAAATAAACAGAATGCAGAATCTAGTGTTACAGCTACTGAGTAAGTGCAGATAAGAGTGCAAGTGACGCAATAAATGATTAGAAGATCAGGAATGCATCCTCAGCATGTAGTAGGTCTGTTCAATAGTTTCACAGCAGTGGGGAAGAATCTGTTTCTGAATGTGGTGGCACATGCTATCAAGCTTTTGTATCCTCTGATTGGGTGTGAGTGGTCCTTGAATATGTTAGCTGCTTTGATGGTGTAGATGGAGTCTATGGGGGGAGGAGGAGAGTATAAGGGGGGGGGGGGCAGCTGGATTTCATGATGGACTGGGCTCTATCCATGACACTCTAGAATTTATTCTGGTTTTGTGCAGAGTAGTTGAGATGAATTAAGGTGCTTTCCATGGTGCATCTGGAGAAATTGGTAAGAGTCATTGAGGATATGGAAACTTCCCTTTGTCTTCTTAGGAAGTAGAGACTTGGTATACTTTCTTGACTGTAGCATCAATATGTTGGGCCTTCATATTGTTGGTCATATGTACACCTAGGAACTTAAAGATCTCAATCATCTCCACTTCAGTACCATTGAGACAGACTGGGGCATGTACTCCACTCATTCCTGAAGTTGATGACCAGCTCCTTCATTTTGCCTACATCGAGTGAGAAGTTGTTATCTTGACACCACGGTACCTAGCTCTCTATCTCCTTCTTGTACTCTCTCATCGTTGTTTGAGATACAACCCACGATGGTGGTATTATTGAAAACTGCAGCAGTTTTTTGGCAACATTGAATGGAACAAGAGTGTTGTAAGGGGTTGAGGATGCAACCCGGTTGGGCCTTGTTATACGAGAATTTTGCCTGAACATTCTGTGACCCATAGCTCTGTGGCCATAGCACTATGTTTAAAGCCCATAGCGCTATATTTAAAGCCTATAGCGCTGCGGCCGGTAGCGTTATATTTAGAACCGATAGCACTGCAGCCGACAGCACTTTATTTAAATTCCCACGCACTAAGCCGACAGCCCTCTGTTTAAACCATTGCGTGCTAAACCGGCAGCGCTGTGTATATTACCTTTACGTGGCAAGTCTGTAGAGTCATAGAGTCATAGAGTCACAGAATGAATCAGTGTGGAAACAGGCCATTCAGCCCAACTCGCCTACACCGGCCAATAATGTCCCAAGTTTGAATTTGGGAGCAGCGCTGTTGACCAGGACTTACCGGCGGTTATTTCAACAGCTGATGAAGGCATTAAGGCCTGTATAAAGCAGGCCTTAATGCAGCACTCCGAGAGTTTGGGCTCTTTGCTCAGTCGTGCCTCAGGAATGGGTTGTGAGGTTGGCCGCTCCCACCGCATGTAGTCTATGTCCAAGTCAGGCCTCCAGAGGGCCGGTGTGTAGCTGGTCTCTCCTGTAGCCTATGTTTTGTGCACAAGATTTAGACTGACATTCCAATGCTGTGCTGCATTTTCCGCTCGCTCAGATAAGGCAGCTCAAGGCACAGATCTGTTGAGTTTTGGTACACACTCTCTGTGTGTGCTGTGAATATATAATCCTCACTCTACAACATTGACTCAGATGATCTGGCCATTAACACATTAGCTTTGTTAGGCCCATGATGTCAATTGAGTTCAGAACTTCTTGCATTCAATGGTGGCTGCATTTTTAAAGTACTTAGTTGACTAAAACATACTCTGCGATATGCTGATATCCTGAATGATACCTTATCACTGGATGTCTTTCAACATGGAAGTTTTCTGAATTTTTGGGATAATTTCTATTAATGCACAGAGAAAAATGTAAACAGGTGAATTTCTGATAACCGTGAAAAAAATGGTAGCAGTTCAAAGCTGCCTAGTCCATGGCTAACAACAATGTTCAATATCCAGAGTCAATTGAAGTGACAACACAGCCATCAAGAAGGTAGATTCATGGTGTGGGTACATGCTGCTGTATGTGGGGGGTTCATGGATGAAGCACAAAGGCACCTGCATGATATGCCTTTGTTTCAATTTACACTTGTTGAGAGTCATTGAGATAAAATGCAAAATGCGGGAACTCTGACATGTTAACAGAGGAGGTGATGTTGGGAGGAGGTGTGGTGCTGGGGAGGAGAGAGAGGAAGGGGGAAGGAGTGGGGCAACAGAGTATTATGTAGATCGCATTGGATCTGGACCATATTCCATTAAGGTGCAGGATCAGTTTGGGAATTTGAGGGCTGGTGCAGTACAAAGTTCGGGGAAAAATAATCCGATGGAGAATCTAATTCTGCAAAAACTGAATTAAGAACATACTGCTGAAGGGTATCTGACCACCAAATTGGTGTGAAATTAGAAAATAAATCTACTATTGAGTTTTAAATAAATAAATAGTCTATTTATAGGTAGCTCTTGATTCATTGATGTGCCTTCTTCTTAAATCCTTGATGTGGCCCAACCATTCATTTCAAGGGCAATAATCATGCCCAGACCCTGAAAACTGAACACATTTGATAAATGTAGCCCACTTAAGGTCAGTCAACCAGATAGAGCATATCAATGCAATACGCCAGCACTTCATAGCATGGGGGTAGAGCAATGCCCCATAGACTATATGGAAATTAAATGTTATCCAACCGTGTGTTATCTGGCATCATTGCAACAAACATTTGGCACAGCAGTGGCATCCCAGCTGATGTGATGTGTTAGGAGAGCATCTGCAAAAGGAAACTGTGCCAACAATTCACAATTAATGCAAATGTCACATCAGCACAGGAGTTATACTGGAGAGTGTATTGCATGATATACCAAGGCAATCTGGGGACATTTACAAAGGGAAATGTGCAGGTAAATCTTCAGGCAGATGGAGTAGGGAGGTGGGGGGTGGAGAAAGCTGGAAAAGAGAGGTATGGGCAGTACAAAACCTAGCAAGTGGTAATAGACACAAAATGCTGGAGTAACAGCGGGTCGGGCAGTATCACTGGAGAAAAGGAATAGCTGACTTTTCTGGTCGGAAATCCTTCTTCAGATTGAAAGATAGAGAAGGCCGGAATAAAACAGCACTGGCGACAGATGACCTCAGGAATGGTAGAGTCCATAATGGCCCATTGTTGGCTGAGGAAGATGTGCTAACGACAGGGATACAAGGATGTGAACCGTGGAACTAAATAGGATGAATAGGGAGGGAAAGGAATGCAAGGGTTACTTGAAATTAGAGAAATCAACAACATACCTCTGGGTAATAAGCTGCCAAGCAAAATATGGTGTGCTGTTCCTCCACTTTGTATGTGTCAAGTCAACTCGTCACTTTTATTTCTATGGCACATTTAAAAAACAACTCTCGTTGACCAAAGTGCTTTACATTGGTGGAGGTACTAACGTTACACAACAGTGGTTCATAGATTAAGTACATACATAAATACATACATATAGCCCTCACTCAGAGGACGTCAAGAAAGGCTTGAGAGTAAAGATGAGTTTTAAGTCTCGACTTAAAAGAGTCGATGGAGGGGGCAGTTCTGATGGGAAGAGGGATGCTGTTCCACAGTCTAGGAGCTGCAACCGCAAAGGCGCGGTCGCCCCTGAGTTTATGCCTAGACATTGGTGGAGGATGTTCAGTAACCCCAAGTCGGCCGATCTGAGGGACCTGAAGTGTTGTGGGTAAGTAGACTTTTGATGTAGGTGGGGGCAAGCCCGTCAAGGGCTTTGTAAACTTAAAGAAGGATCTTGAAATTTATTCGGAACCGCACAGGGAGCCAGTGGAGAGAGGCCAGAGTCGGGGTGATGTGGTCCCTTTTTCGGGTGCCCGTCAGGAGTCTCGCTGCGGCGTTTTGGACCAGTTGCAGGTGGGACAGGGAAGATTGGCTGATGCCAGTGTAAAGAGAGTTGCAGTAATCGAGGCGGGAGGAGATACATGTGGTCTCGCTCTGACAGAGGAGGAGGCTCAGGACAGAAAAGTTAGTATGGGAATGGGAGGGCGAGTTAAAATGTTTGACAACCGGGAGATCACGTAGGTCGAGGTGGACTGAGCGTAAGTGTTCAATTAAACTATCGGCAAGTCTACACTGGTCCTGCATTTGGGCCACGGGTTGCACTGGCATATATGAAGAATAGTGACCTTTTACAGTATATATCTCCTTTAATGAAGCAAAACATCCCAAGGCACCACACAGGATTATCATAAACCAATTTACACTGAGCAATACAGATAAGGTGAATGCACATCGGCATTTTCCCCCATGGAAGGGGAATCAAGAACTGGAGGGCATAGGTTTAAGATGACAGATAGAAACCCGAGGGATAAATCTTGCACACAGACAAAGGAGGGTATATGGAAGGAGCTGACAGAGAAGGTAGTTGAGGTAAACATGTAAAAGTCATTTGGGCTGGTACATGGACAGGAAAGGTTCAGAGGGATATGGCCCAAACACAGGCAAATGTGACTACCTTAGAAAATAGGTGCAGGAGTAGGACATCCGTCCCTTTGAACCAGTGCCACCATTCAATATTCAATATGATCATGGCTGATCATCTAAAATCTGAAATCAGTACCCTATTCCTGCTTTCCCCCCATATCCCTTGATTCCTTTTGCCCTAAGAGCTAAATCTAACTCTCTTTTGAAAACATCCAGTGAATTGGCTTCCACTGCCTTCTGTGGTAGAGAATTCCACAGATTCATAACTGTCTGGGTGAAAAAGTTTTTCCTCATCTCAGTCTAAATGGTCTACCCTTTATTCTTACACTGTGACCCCTGGTTCTGGACCCCCCCCCCAATATTTGGAATATTTTTCCTGTATCTAGAATCCTTTAAGAATTTACATGTTTCTATAAGATCCTCTCTCATCCTCAATTACAGTGGAAAAAAACCCAGTTAACCCATTCTTTCATCATATGTCAGTCCCGCTATCCCGGGAGTTAACCTGGTGAACCTACGCTGCACTCCCTCAATAGCAATAATGTCCCTCCTCAAATTAGGAGACCAAAATTGCACACAATACTCCAGGTGTGGTCTCACCAGGGCCCTGTACAACTGTTGTAGGACCTCCTTGCTCCTAAACTCAAAACCTTTCGCAATGAAGGCCAACATGCCATTAGCTTTCTTCACTGCCTGCTGTACCTGCATGCTTACTTTTAGTGACTGATGTACAAGCACACCCAGGTCTCGTTGCACCTCCCCTTGTCCTAATCTCCTTGCTAACTAACGTATGGCATCTCTGGGTGGTATCTCAGCTGCACGGAGGCGGAGAGGAGAGCTCTTCAGCGCGTCGTCAACAGAGTGCAGAGGATCATCGGGACAGAGCTACCAGCCTTGGAGGGCATCTACCACACGCGGTGCCTCAGGAAGGCCCTCAGCATCCATAAGGACTCATCACACCCCTGCCACGGTCTGTTTCAACTACTTCCCTCCGGCAGACGTTACAAGGTCTTCTACGCCCGAACCTCCAGACTCAGGAACAGTTTCATCCCAAGAGCTATAGCGGCTCTGAACCGGCCCTAATGAGTGCCCCCCCACCCACCCCCTTTGGACAGTCTCCCTCAGATGGTCACGTCAATCAATTCAGCTTGTTTATTTATGTATTGTATTTATTTACCTCTCTTGTACATCAGTGGAGCTGCACACTAAATCTCGTTGCACTGACGTGCAATGACAATAAAATATATATTATTATTATTATTATTATTATTATTATTATTATCTGACACCATTCAGATAATAATCTGCCTTCTGTTCTTGCCACCAAAGTGGATAACCTCACATTATCCACATTATACTGCATCTGCCATGCATCTGCCTACTCACCCAACCTATCCAAGTCACCCTGCAGCTTCATAGCATCCTCATCGCAGTTCACAATTAACCCCTTTGACTTCCTCTGTTGAGATTTAAATTTCTCCCAGTCCTCCGGTTTGCTGCTTCCTCCGGCTACTTTATATGTCTCTTCCTTGGATTTAACACTATCCTTGATTTCCCTCGTTAGCCACGGTTGAGCCGCCTTCCCCGTTGTATTTTTTTGCCAGACTGGGATGAACAATTTTTGGAGTTCATCCATGCAGTCTTCAAATCTTTGCCATTGCATCTCCACCGTCAACCCCTTAAGTATAATTTGCCAGTCTATCCTAGCCAATCCCCGATTCATACCTTCAAAGTCTCCTTTCTTCAAGTTCAGGACCGTAGTCTCTGAATTAAACATGTCACTCTCCATGATCATGCAGAATTCTACCATATTATGGTCACTGTTGTTTTGTACTAGGTTTAGAACTAGGTTTTAAGGAGGCATCCCATGGAAGGCAAACAGACAAAAAGATTTAGGGACACAATTTCAGAGCTTTCATCTCTGTCCATTTAAGTCAGGTTTGCCAAAGGTAGAGTGATAAATTTGGAGTTGATCAGATTTTGTGGCACATAGAAATCTTAGAAGGTTAACAGGTGACGCTGAGCCCATGAAAGGATCACAAAATAAAGATGAATATTTTATGATTGGACTGAGTAGAGACATGGACACACGATTCACAGTTTGTCCCCAGGGATCAAATAAATCATCACAATTATAAACCATGTTGCTTAATTTTGGAGTCAAGAGTCATAGAGTGTGGAAACAGGCCTTTCGACCCATCTTGCCCACACCTACCAACCTGTCCATTCTGCACTAATCTCACCTGCCTGCATTTGGCACATATTCCTCTAAACCTATCCTACCCATGTACCTGTTTAAATGTTGTCTGGGTGTAGGAAAGAGCATGCGAACAAGTCAAGTCAAGTTTATTCGTCACATACACATACGAGATGTGCAGTGAAATGAAAAGTGGCAATGCTCGCGGACTTTGTGCAAAATGACAAACAAACAAACAACCAAAGAAACTACAAACAGAATGGAACAGAATCACATATTCTTTTACATATTAAATATTGTGGGCGGAAGGAAAAAGGGGGGAAAAAACAGCAATTAAAAAAAAAAAGCAGTAGAGTGGTTCAGTAAAGTACAGTAAATCCATGGAAGGGGTGGAAAGGGTCTCCCATGATCTTATTGGCTCTGGAGTTACACCTCTGAGATACTCTGATGGCAACAAGCAACATGGATTGGGTCTCCTCAGTTTTAAGTTGAAAGAATTATCTGCTCATCCAGTATTGGATAACCTCCAATTAGAGGAATGACTTGGAGCTGGGAGAGACATGGAGAAGCTTCACCAGAGGTTGAACTGGGTGGCACCGGTGAACATATGGAAAAACAAACTCTCTGTTTTCAGATAAGATTTTGTGGATCAGTAGCTGGAAATAGAAGGGAATCCTACGGGAACATCAAGGTAATAATGCAAGAACAGGAGGGGAATTTTCTGTAGGTTCTGTTGCCAGATGATCAAGAATGGAACCAGACACATGGAAGATAATAAGGCAGGTTGCATTGGTCATACGCGCCAAAGGTTAAAAACGATAAAATAGGATAAATGAGCAAGTCACAATCAAAGAGGATGTCATGTCTGATTTTGACCACAGCCACTTTAGCAGAAACCAGGTGGGAACGATCCAAATGAGGAGATCGGGTACCTGGGTTACAATATAATTAAGGAGTTTAAAGAGGACATACAAGTTGCCTATTTTTTTTTGCCAGATATGGGGTGGCACAATGGAGCAGCGGTAGAGTTGTTGCCTTAAGGGCCTGTCCCACTATACGAGTTTACCCAAGAGCTCTCCCAAGTTTAAAAAAATATCAAACTCGTGGTAAATACGTAGAATGTACGTGGCGGGTACGTTGGAGCTTGGGACGTCTCTTAGCAGCTCGTAACGCTAATGGTAGGTACTCGGGAAACGTGGTAAGGTCGTGAAGTGTTTTCAACATGTTGAAAAATGTCCACGAGAGCCCCGAGTACCTAAAAGCGGCTATTACCGTAATTCTTCGAGTTCGAATCAGGGGAAACTCGGGAGTACTCTTGAATTACCTCGTACAGTGGGATAGGCCCTTTACAGTGCCAGAAACCTGGGTTTGATCCTAATTACGGGTGCTGTCTATACGGAGTTTGTATGTTCTCTTTGTGACCACGTGGGTTTTCTCCAGGTACTCTGGTTTCCTCTCACATTCAAAACACGTGCAGGTTTGTAGAATAGTTGACTTCTGTAAATTGTCCCTAGTGCGTAGGATAGAAGCAGTTAGTGTATGAGTGATTGCTGATCAGCAAAGACTCGGTGGGCCGAGTTTCCACATTGTATCTCTATACAAAGCTGAATATTTTGCAAATTTGGTAGAAGAGGTTATTGGCGACTGGCTGATAAATGCAATCAAGTGGATGTTGAATGAAGACAAATTAGACCTTACTATTAACAATTCCAGTCCAATTGAAAGCACTCATATTAGAGTCGATCGGCACAGTGACCTCTTCAGCAAGGCCACAGAGAGAGCAGAGCACCTGGCTTTGCTACATGAACGGCAGTCATGAAAACTAGGAAGGAACCAAGGCAAGCATAATTTAATGAGGTTTTTGGCAACCTTTAGTGAGTTTCCAGGGGAGATGTTATTCACTGTGCTAACAACAGATCAGGTTTTGTCATTAAAATAGCAGCCTCTAAATTGGCCATCTGGTGGACAGTGCTACCACTGTGTGCTGATCTTTATCATGAACTTATTTCCATTTTGTCTGAAACATTTATCTGCAAATCACACAGATAAACGAGCATCTGAAAGGTCTTCTGTCACTGTAACTAATTCAAGAAGGCCAAGTGGCTTGATCCTTTACGTCTTTTATGATAAACAGGACAAAGGATTCATTTTGAATCATTTCTAATCTTTCAGTGGGATTCTGGTATCAACTGCAAGGCTCGCAATTATTGCCCATCCCTTGGCAAGTCTGCGATGAGCTGCCTTCCTGAACCGTAATAATTGATGTGCTGAAGGAACTCAAGGGTTTTACACTGGCAGCAAGAAGGTTCACCCCACCATTTATTCCTTCACACTCTCAAGATATTTCATTGTCTTTGTGACTGCAATCTTCCAGAAGTAAGACTGTAGTTAATTATACATTAGTGAAATACAAGGGGTAAACTGTTGTGTTTTAGAAATTTGAAGAGCTTCTACCCTTGCACTATGTGCAGGAAAGAACTGCAGATGCTGTTTTAAACCAAAGATACACACAAAATGCTGGAGTAACTCAGTGGGACAGGCAGCATCTCTGGATAGAAGGAGAGAAGAACCTCTGAAGAAGGGTCTTGACCCGAAACACCACCGATTCCTTCTCTCCAGAGATGCTGCCTGTCCCTCTGAGTTACTCCAGCATTTTGTATCTATCTTTGGCTTACACTAATATGGTCTGATAAGTTAGTAATAACTGATAATTTATTGTATTATTGTTCATTTATTGTATTATTGTTCACTGTATATTGTTGTGTCAATGAGCCTGTAAAGGGGTAGGAATAGGAAAATGAATAGGAATAGGAATTGTTCCCATTCCAGACTCACAATTAAACTCTCCTGAGTCTTGACCCTGAGAACATCAGACATAACAAAATGACAACACACCTCAAATACTTCACTGCACCTCTGAGAAATGGTGTAAAATTGCCTGCAGCAGGATAGATTATATTCACAATCATTGATTTGCATGCAGACATCTGTAGCTGAAGTACACAGCAATGTGAAGATGAATGGATGAATAAATGAATGAATCATCATTTACATTGCAGTCTATAGTCTGGAACTCAGGATCTTTCAGAAAGAAAGATTTTCTTTCAACTCATGTAGAGAGCTTGTACAAGCCCTGCGGTGGAGGTGACTTGGAGACAGGAAGAGAAATACATAAGGAACTGAAACATAATGTAGGACAGCATAGTGGTGCAGCGGTAAAATTGCTGACTTACAGCGCCAGAGACCCGTGTTTGATCCTGACTACAGATGCTGTCTGCACGGAGTTTGTACATCCTCCCTGTGACCACGTGGGTTTTCTCTGGGTGCATCGGTTTCCTCCCACACTCCAAAGACGAACCGGTTTGTAGGTTAATTGACTTCTGTAAATTGTAAATTCATCCCCAGTGAGTAGGATAGTGCGAGTGTAAGGGGGAAATTGCTAGTCTGTGCATACTTGGTGGGCCGAAGGGCCCGTTTATCACGCTGTATCTCTAAAGTCTAAAAGTAAAGTAAAGTTTTAAAAAGGCATATGTCGGGAATCCAGTGACAGATTTCTGAAAACTGCCTTCAGCTATCATTCATTTTGTTTGTTTACTGGATTGGAAGGTTATAACTGAAAGTCCAACACCTCTCACAGGTTGTTTGATTTTAATGGGTCCATGGACAGATGACTGGTCTATTTATCCCGTGGGCCTCATTCTGTTCTGTATCACTATTAATATGTCAGTCCATATAATACAATAATAATACTATACAAAACAATAATACTTTATTAGCCAAGCATGTTTTGCAACATACGAGGAATTTCATTTGCCAAGTCAGTCATGCAAATAAAAAGCAACAGAACACACAAAATACATTTTAACATAAACATCCACCACAGTGACTCCTCCACATTCCTCACTGTGATCGAAGGCGAAAAAAAAGTTCAATCTCTTCCCTTCTTTGTTCTCCCATGATCAGGACCTCGAGCCTTCCGTTGACGAGGCAATCTTGGCTCTCGTAGCCGGCTGTCGGGCCCTCCGCGTTGGGGTGATCAAGCTCCTGTAGCGGGGGGATCTCAACTCCCCCGCACGGGCAATCGGACCTCGGTCGGGGCTGTCGAACCTTCTGCATCGTTGGAGCTCCCGACATCAACGGTCTCTACCCGAGACTGCGAGCTCTCGATGTTAAAGTCCGCAGGCCGCGGTTGGACCGATCCCAGGCAAGGAATTGACTCCAATGGTAAGTCAGTCCCGAGTGAGGTCTCCAACTCCACGATGTTAGGCCGCAGAGCAACCAGAGATACGACCCAGAAAACAATTGCATCTCCGGCAGGGTAAGAAATTGAAAAAAAAGTTTCACCCGACCCCCTCCGCCTCCCCACATAAAACAAACCGGAGACCATTTACACAAACTTTAAAACACACTTAAAAAAAGACGAAAAACAGACTGTTGGCGAGGCTGTCAATGGTGCGGCGCCCCTGGTGGTACAGAAGTTGGTGTGCAAATGTATTGTAAATTCCCATCTCTTCATCTCTTTGGGTGGCACAGTGGCCCAGCGGTAGAGATGCAGCCTTACAGCATCAGAGACCTGGGTTCGATCCTGGCTATGGGTGCTGTCTGTATGGAGTTTGTATGTTCTCCCCGTGACTGCGTTGGTTTTCTCCGGGTGTTCCAATTTCATCCCAAGACTCCAAAGACGACAGGTTTGTAGGTTAACTAGCTTCGGTATAAATGTAAAATGTAAAATGAAAAAAAACGATTCTGGACTTACCTGGACTTTTACCTGTCTGTACATCTGGACGCCCATAGCGATGGCTGCGGAAGGTTGAGGTCCCGACCACGGGGGAAAATGGAGGAGGACTGGCCAAATTTTGTGCCTTCCACCACAGTGATGAATGCTGTGGGGTATTTTGTGTTAAATTTTTAGTGTGTTTTTGTGTGTTCTTTATCACTGTACCACTGCTGGCAAATTCACTTCACTTGCACTTTATGTGCAATGTGACGAATAAAACTGATTGTTGATTGTTGTTGTTGATTGTTGTATCCTAGTGTGCGTAGGATAAGTGTTAATGTGCGGGGATCACTGGTTGACACGGACTCGATGGGCGATGGGCCTGTTTCCGCGCTGCATTTCCAAACTAAATAAAGCAAAGGTCTGGAAAATCCTGAAAGTGTGTAAGCTGTAGTTTCCCCGAGCTGCTCACTGGCAGACACTAAAAAGAGAAGACAAAGGGAAAGCAGAAAAAATGATTGTGATCTGAGGAGACTTAATTTCTTCTTCAAGGCTCCCTTTAGATCTCACAAAAGACATGGAATGATTGACCAATTAATTTCTTCTTTGCTATTGACCCAGATTCAGGGACAGTTTCTTCCCAGCTGTCATCAGGCAACTGAATCATCCTACCACAACCAGAAAGCAATGCTGAACATTTATCTACCTCAATGGCAACACTCGGACTATCCTTGATCGGACTTTACTGGCTTTACCTTGCACTAAACGTTATTCCCTTATCATGTATCTATACACTGTAAATGGCTCGATTGTATTGAATTGAATATGTTTATTGTCATTGCACAAAACTGAGCAACGAAATTCCATTTGCCTCTCCTCCGTTAAAAGAAATACAACACGACAACCAATACACATATGTACAGTTAATAGTAAAATAATAAATACATTTCTAAAAGAGTTTAAAAGAATTTAGCGGTATTCCTCGAAGGTACTTCTTGCTTCCCAGTGTTCACTATTGGAGTTAAGCTCTTTTATCGCACATGGGTAGAAACTATTTTTTAGTCTACCGGTGCGAGCCTGCAGAGACCTGAGTCGCCTCCCCGAGGGTAGCAGAGTAAAAAGGTGGTTGGCAGGGTGGGATGTGTCCTTCTTGATATTTATGGCCCTGCGCAAGCATCGGGCCTTATATATGTCATCCAAGGAGGGCAGGTTAGCGTTTGTAATGCGCTGCGCAGTTTTTATAATTCCCTGCAGCGCCCTCCTCTCAGCCACAGTACAGCTGGCAAACCACACCAGGATTCCATAGGTGAGGATACTTTCCACGGCGCATCGATAGAAGGACAGCAGCAGCGGCTGTGAGACGTTAGCTCTCCGTAGAGACCTCAGGAAATACAGCCGCTGATGAGACTTCTTCAAGAGAGTGACGGTGTTCATTTGCCATTTGAGGTCCTGGGAGATGTTTATTCCCAGGAACTTAAAGTCGTTGACTCTCTCCACCATGTCTCCTTTGATGTATAAGGGAGCAGGTTCCTCTCTCCTCTGCCTCCTGAAGTGAACGACAAGTTCTTTTGTCTTTGATGGGTTTAGTACCAGGTTGTTTTTGGTACACCAGACGGTCAGTTTTTGGACTTCATCCCTGTAGGCAGACTCGTCATCGTTGTTTATCAGTCCCACCACAGTCGTGTCGTCCGCAAACTTGATGATCCTGTTTGTACTGTGTGTTGGTATACAGTCGTAAGTGTATATTGTATACAAGATTGGACTCAGCACACATCCTTGTGGCGCACCTGTGCTAAGCGTCAGGACTGGGGAGTAATTGGACCCCATCCTGACAGTCTGTGGGCGGTCTGTTAAAAAGTCCCTAATCCATCCACATGTGTTTGCATTAACACCCAGATCAGACAGTTTGTCCACCATTCTGCTGGGGATGATAGTATTAAATGCAGAACTAAAATCTACAAATAACACCCGCACATATGAGCCAGGACGCTCCAGATGTGTCAGTGCAGAATGTAGAGCTGTGTTGATGGCATCTTCCGTTGACCTATTAGCTCTATACGCAAACTGATGCTGATCCAGGGTGGGTGGGAGTGAGGACTTAATGTGGGCCAGGACCAGCCGTTCAAAACATTTCATCACGGTCATTTCATCATGTATTGTCTTTCCCCTGACTGGCTAGCACGCAACAAAACCTTTTTACTGTACCTTGGTACACATGACAATAAACTGAACTGAACTAAACTGAACTGAATTGAACCATTTAGCCTAGGACACAGAGAACTTCATCAGAAAATGCTGGTGGATTTTTCCAATATGCATCAGATCCTAACAGGCAGGATGAGGGTTTTATTAATGTCTCTGCCTCTTACGGGGTTCCTTCCAACATTATTAGCATAAGTAGGCTGCTGAGTTTCCTACGCAACAGTCGGTGAGTCACTTCAAAGTGTTTTAATGGGTGTAAAGCGCTTTGGGTTGTCTGAGTCTCATGAAATGTATTAATGCTAACTTGGACCACATGCTGTTTATTGGAAATGGGAGCTTGATCCATAACCTTTTCCCTGGAAGTTACTCGAATTAAGTCACATTGGTTTTTCTTTGCACTTGTTGTTCCCTTTACACTGTTCTTGAAGCATCAAGTGTACTCTGAGTTAGAAAGATGATGGGGTGGCGTGGGGGTAAGGTAAAATAGTGGCAACAACATTGCTGGCTATTTGACTACAGTGTCCTGAGCTTGATGACATGCAATGGCCAAGCAAGGACAACAACACATTTACTTTCTCAGAAAACGTAAGGAAATTTAGCTTGACTTCAGTGACTCTCAAATTTCTACAGGTGAACACACAAATGATTGGACAAATGAATTGCTATCAAGATGCATCACATCTTGGTTAGGCAATTGCTCTGCCCAAGATCACAAGAAATTGCCGAGTTGGTTAGATTCCAATCAAGCTTCCTCCCGCCTCCCTCATTTCCCCATCAACTCCATTCTAAACATCACTTGCCTCAGGAAAGCAGCCATCATAATCAGGGACCACTTACAACCCGGACATTTACTCTTCTCCATTGTCCTGTTGGGCAGAAGATACAAAAGCTTGAAATCCCATCCCAACAGATTCAGGAACAACTTATTCTCCACTGTTATACAACTCCTGAATGGACCTCTCACAGACTGAGGGTCTAGTCCTGATCTTCCAATCCACCTTGATGCAAATGTTGCACTTTTTATCTGCCTTTTCTTGGCAGTTGTCACACTACTCTGCTTATTTTCTCTTTGCATGACCTGTTGTACTGGTGTATCATTTGATCGTACTCATGTATGGTATGATTTGACTAGCTGGTATACAACATATTTCAATGTATCTTGGTGCACATGATAATAAAAAACCAATACCAATGCTGTTGAAAAAGGCTTGTGTGTAGATATCAGGAGAGCTCAGAATTGGACCATGCAGACACCTCTTGGCCATATCTCCTACCCACTTACACTAATCTGGATGGTATGAGAAATAATCTACTGAGCACGATATGCATGTGTCACAATAGTGGCTCCAGTGAATGAAGTATATTGTCAGAAATTTGATTCAATTTATTGAATAATGAGAATAGTCCTGATTGAATATTTTAATTTGAAGGATGTATAATGTCAAGGAGAATTTATGATCTTAAGAAAGAAGAAAAGTATTGAGACAATAAGGCATACGTTTAAGTACAGAAAAATAAGTTTATAGGGAATCTTAGAGGTATGGTTTTACTCAGAAAGATTAATATATGAAATGCAATGCCGGAGGAGGTGCCGGTATCAGATACATTCACCACGATTATAAGGCATTTAGATTTATTTAGGTAATGCATGGAAGGATATGATCCTCATGCAGACGTGGGATTAATGCAGATGGGCAAAGAAGGTTGACATGGATGTGAAGGGCTGAAAGTCCAATTTATATGCTGTATGAATCTATGATTCAATGAAAGCTTTGCAGTGACTTTTTATGATGCGATGGTGGTATCTATGCGTGTTGCTTGATGTTGTGTGGTTTAGAATTCCTATATCATAACCCTATAGTATGGCAGTCAATAACAAAGCGGCATGGACAGAAGATTGCCTGGCTAACAAGAAATAAAGAATTGGTATAAATGGGTCTTTTTCTCGTGAGCACAATGCATGGAGTGGTGTGCCACTGTGATTAGTGCTAGACCTCAACATTTCAAGATTCAAGATTCAAGATTCAATTTAGTTGTCACATGTACCAATTAAGGTACAGTGAAATTTGAGTTACCATACAGCCATACTAAGTAAAGAGCAACAAGACACACAGTCACATAAAATAAAATTTAACATAAACATCCACCACAGCGGAATCCACATTCCTCACTGTGATGGAAGGTAATAAAGTTCAGTCATCTTCCTCCTTTATTAACCCGTAGTCTGGGCTTTTGAACCCTCCGCAGTTTGCTGCTGCCGATGGTCCGAGGTCCGAAGCCCTCTTGTCGGTATGATGAAAACTCCGGCGTCGGCACGGAATGAAACACTCCGATCATGGAGATCGCTCTTCTTACCGGAGACCGCGAGCTTCGCGGTGTTAAAGTCCACAGGCCCCGCGGTTGGATCCTCGGCAAAGGATTGCAGCTCCCGAAGTTAAAGTCCCCACCACTCCCATGGCTTGAAGCGCTGGGCCGGTCTCCAGGAAAGGCTGCCAATTCCACATTGTTAGGCCGCAGGGGAGACGGAGATGCGAGATGGAGAAAACCTATGTCTTCTAGTTCTTGATTCCTTTACTCTGGGTAAAAGACTGTGTGCATCTATCCTTCCTATTCTCCTTATGATATTATACAGATCTATAAAATCACCCCTCAACCTCCTGTGTTCCAAGGAGTAAAGTCGTAGCCAGCCCAGCCTCTCCCTATAGCTCAGGCGATCAAGTCCTAGCAGCAACCTCGTGAATATTCTCTGCATTCTTTCCTGCTTAACAAGATCTGTTCTACAGCACAGTGACCAAAGTTGAACACAATATTCCAAATACGGCCTCACCAACAGGACTCGCAAGAAACATTTAAGATTTTGAGGGGTTCCAAAAAAGTAGTTGTGGAGAGGATTAATTAGTTCCCATGGTGGGGAATTGTTTAAGGGTAAGGTGTCATCTATTTAAGACAAACTTTGAGTCCCTCCAGTACCTCATGATTTGCTCAAGTTTCCAGCATCTGCAGTTCCTTGTCTCCAGTGGGTCAGACAGCATTTTTGGAGGGAACATTATGATTCTTTGGAACTCTCTTTTTCAAAGGAGTGGAAGGGGAATCCTTGAACATTTGTAAGGAGAGTTAGATGGGTTCTTGGGAAGCAAGTGCGAAACTTTATCATGGGTTGACTGGGAATGAGGAGATGAAGTTGCAATCAATGCAGCTATCATATTAAATGGTGGACGAATAGTCTAGTGGCTTATTTTTGCTCCGAGTTTGTATGTTTGTATGAATCAAAGAAACTCTCACTTTCAGATATGAAACAGCAGCAAGCCATCAACCCCTAGAGCCTGCGAGAGCGGGGGCGCAAGATGGCTCACCGATTGATAACACGGTTACAGACCCAGGAACGGAAACGACTATGGACAAGGAGAGCATGGCACATGAGACATCCACAACAGCTGCGGGACACAAACTTCAGGTGTGCATTTGTGGTTGGGAGAAAATTACATCAGTGAAGGGCTTGAAGATCAACCAAGGGAAGAAAAAGTGCTTGAGAGAGCAGAGACATGGGCCTCACATTGACCAGTACTTCTTACGAAGCAACCAGTCAAATCAGTCGAGTGAAGCACAGCGACGGGACTCAAACCAAAGTTCGCAGAGCATCAGCACCCATGTCACTGAAGAGGGTGATACAAGCACAGAAATGCCGGTGGAGGAGCCCACGCAACAACGACAAAGACCTCCATTGGAGGGAAAGATCAAAGGGCACAAACCTGGAGTGAAACGGCCCAAAGCTGTTGAAAAGAAAGAGTGGGAGACGGTCAACAGTGACCTTATACATATCTTGGAGCAACAAGTGGGCACAGCAGTGGAAAAGCTTGAAAGGATGGGCAACACAACCTACAGCTACGGAGAAGAACGGTTTGGGGTGAGTAAAGGGACAGGTGGAAAGAAATTACCAACACCAATCAAGTCCAGGAGGCAGCAGGAGATCGAGAGGCTAATCAGAGAGAGGAGACAGTTGAAAAAGCAATGGAAAAAAGCAACTGACGCAGAGAGAGAAGGTCTCATGCTACTCCAAGAGGACATCAAGAGCCGATTGGCAACCTTGCGAAAAGCAGAGAACTTGAGGAAACTTCGCAAGAAGAAAGAACACACAAGAACACGGTTCTACAAAGACCCTTTCAAGTTCATCAAAGACCTCTTCGCAAAGGAAAAAAGTGGAACTTTGAAAACATCAAAACGGGAATTGGAGGAACACCTGGAAAAGGCCCACCAAGACACGAAAAGGCACGAGCAGTTAGTCATCCCACATGACATCCCGCCTATTCAACCACCTGAATTCAACCTGGACACCAGCCCTCCAAGATGGAAAGAGGTAGAGAACACTGTCCGGCGAGCAAGAGCAGCATCAGCTCCAGGGCCAAACTGAGTACCATACAAGCTCTACAAGAACGCACCGGATGTGTTACGCTTTCTATGGAAGCTCATGAGGGTGGTGTGGAAGAAGCAAACAATACCTAAGGCATGGCGAAGGGCTGGCGGCGTGCTAATACCTAAAGAAAAGGATGCGTCAGACATCAGCCAATTCCGGCCAATATGTCTCCTCAACGTCGAGGGAAAATCTTTTTCAGCATTGTATCACAAAGGCTGTCTACCTATCTGGTAACAAACAAGTACATTGATACATCTGTACAGAAAGCAGGAATTCCAGGATTTTCGGGCTGCTTGGAGCATACAAGCATGATCTGGCACCAGATCCAAGCAGCTAAGAAGGAGAAGAGAGACCTACATGTGATCTTCCTCGATCTGGCCAATGCATTTGGTTCAGTTCCCCATGAACTCCTTTGGGAATCTTTTGCCTTTTTCCATGTACCAGAGCTCATCACCACACTGGTCAAGAGCTATTTCCAAGACCTGCAGCTGTGCTTCACAACAGCTGACTTCAGTACAACATGGCAGCGCTTGGAAGTAGGCATCATGGCAGGCTGCACAGTCTCACCCTTGGCCTTTACAATGGCCATGGAAGTCATCATCAGGGCCTCAAAATGGGTGGTGGGCGGTGAATGAACCAGGGCTGGGCTCCGTCTGCCACCCATCAGGGCATACATGGATGACATGACAACACTAACCACTACTGCAGCATGCACCAAGCGGCTACTTGGAAAGCTGCAGGAGAACATCAAGTGGGCCCGAATGAAAATCAAACCAAGTAAATCTCGAAGCATCTCCATAGTCAAGGGGGTGCTTAGAGACACAAGGTTCTGCATCGGTGACGACCCAATACCAACAGTGTCTGAACAGCCAGTTAAAAGCCTGGGCAGATGGTACAACGCAAGTCTCAAGGACAAAGAGCAGGTGCAACAACTAAGGCAAGAAATTGTCAACGGCCTGGAGAACATCAATCAGATCCTACTGCCTGGGAAACTGAAGCTCTGGTGCCTACAGTTTGGACTCCTTCCTCGGACAATGTGGCCACTGACCGTTTATGAAGCCCCAATAACAACTGTGGAGAAGATGGAGCGAACCATAACTTCATACGCGAAGAAATGGCTCGGGGTCCCACGATGTCTAACTAACATCGGTCTATATGACAAAGGGGTCCTGGAACTACCTCTCACTAGTCTAACAGAGGAATACAAGTGTTCTAAAGTAAGACTCCAGATGACACTGAGGGACTCTAGAGACAAGACCATCAGTGCTGTTGCGCCGCCCCTAGTAACTGGCCGGAAGTGGACACCATCTGATGCAGTACAGCAAGCTTCATCAGCCCTGAGACTCAAAGACATCGTGGGGCAAGTCCAGCAGGGAAGAGGAGGCTTTGGCCTTACGACAAGTAAACCAACTTGGCGAAAGGCCACAACATCAGAGCGGAGGACATTGGTGGTCGAGGAGTGCGGCGACAGGAGGAGGCCGCAAGAAGTGCAAAGGCGGTCTCTCTTGCCAAACAGGGGCAATGGATGCAGTGGGAAGGTGTGGAGCGGAGGAAGATCAGCTGGAAAGAACTATGGGAAATGGAAGCAAGCAAGATCAGCTTCATCATCAGAGCGACTTATGACGTGCTTCCATCACCAAAGAACCTCCATCAGTGGTACGGCGAGGATCCAACCTGTGCCCTCTGCCCAACTCCAGCGACCCTCAAACACATCATGGTAGGCTGCAAGACCAGCCTCACGCAAGGGAGATACACGTGGCGGCATAATCAGGTACTAAAAAGCCTGGCATCAGCCCTTGAGAACAGGCGATGTGCGACCAACTCCTTGCCTTCGAGAGCAAGCAACCCCCCCCCCCCCCCCCCCTAAGGGCAACAACCTTTGTCCGAGAAGGACAGAAAACATCTAAACATCCTTCCACCAGATCAGAAGAAGGAAACCTATGCAGGGCCCGTGACTGGAGGATGCTGGCGGACATCGGCCGACAACTAATTTTTCCACCTGAAATTGCTTCCACCAACCTCAGGCCAGACTTGGTGTTCTGGTCCCCTTCACAGAAGACTGCTTACATCATAGAGCTCACAGTTCCATGGGAGAACTCTGTTGAGGAGGCCTATGAGCGTAAGAAGCTGCGTTACGCAGAGCTTGCAGCAGAGGCAACGCAGCGTGGCTGGAACACCAAAGTCTATCCAGTTGAAGTGGGATGCAGAGGATTTGTTGCGTCATCTACCATCAGACTGCTGAAGGAGCTTGGAATCCACGGTCAGGCTCTGCGGAAGACCATAAGATCACTCTCAGAGGCGGCTGAAAGAATCAGCCGGTGGATTTGGCTCAAGCGGAAAGACCCATGCTGGGCCCCAAGTACTTCAGGGTGAATCTTTGGGACGGTTTGACACGGGACACGCGCTGAGGGCTGATCATCCTGCAGCGGGCCGCCCTTGTGGAGGGTGTATAGTGTTAAAAGGCCGAAACACTCAGTGATGCAAGGGTACACTACTGATGATGTGTCCTGTGCCCAACTGTCCTGAAGGTTACCCAGGCCAAGACATACGTATCCACTCCCCCCCCCCCCCCACCGATGTTGAGCGTCTACCACTCTCAACAATCAACGAATGTCGTGAAATGCTCCCCACCTATTGGCACAAGGGACTTCTTATCATCTTGTCCTGTGTATTTGATTCTCTACACTGGTAATTTAAATATTGTTCTTCTGCAGAATTGTTTGTAATGTGCACCAATATAACATTCTATGGGTAACTCATCAGGACCACTAAAGCTGTCAGTCCATTGTGATTACAGCAGTTAAATCTGTGCCAAATATTCACCTTATCCCCATTTACTTCCATGATCCCACATCTTCCACTCTGTTAAGTATTCATTCACTTTTACATACAAGATGCAATGGTCTCCCCTGATGGTCTCCCATCAGCTCTCCGTCAATGCTTATGAACCGAGACTGTGTTCTCTGTGCTCCGTGATAAGCAGTTCTACAATATGCCCAAATATGTTACTCAGTAGGAGTGCTGCCAGAAGCTGCCAAATGTCACTACCTTTGGGAGCATTTGACTACTTGTTTGTCATGCTGACTTCAAAATAATTGAGAACTTACCTTCGGAACTTCGTGACGGCGACATTTTTATTGTTTTTTAGTAACTCTTTGTGAAACATTAAAAACTTCACATTTGTGGGTCTATATGGCTGTGTTTCTTTTGCAGAGAAAGTCTGGAATGATGACAATCTAGCAAGAAATAACAGTAAGAAAATATTTGGTAGGTTTGAAATAAAATTAAATACAAGTTAGCTATTTGAACATATGATCAATCCAACTCCACTTAAGCCTGTTTCTCAACAGTGTACTTAGAAGTCTGTTCTGTAAATGTGTTAGTCCAGTGTCTTTTGTTCCTCGACATGCTCATTCTTCAGTCCTTAAGTTACAGTTCCATCGGTTCTTTGTTTTATTAGTTATGATATGTTCAGTTTTTAGTTAAGGTCTACAGATATTTTAATGCTTTGCTCTGATGCTGTGTAACCGTTATGCTTGAATAAAAGTTTTAAAACGCTACTAGTAGACTCGGCATATCATTGAGAATTGAGTGATCCTACACCTTCTTCCGGTTGGGAAACCTGAAATGTCACCTATCCTCATGTTGTCTAGAGATGCTGCCTGATGCTGCGTTACTCCAGCACTTTGTGTCTTTATTGTATTCCAGCCTTTGCAGTCCAATGTGTCTACATTAAATAATATGAAGCATGTTTCTTTCAACAGCAAGCTAAACTTAGGGCATTCATTTAGCTGTCAGCGGTCCCAGCAGGTCACACTCTGGCACTGTCACTTGCTGTGATTTACATCCAGAAGGCTTTGCTCTCCACAGTCCTTCACCAACCAAGTTTAGAGCTGACACGGTTGAGGAAGTTGTGGTATGAAAATCTATTTAAAATAAGTAGATTTAGCTGCGTAGGAAGGAACTGATGATGCTGGCTTACACCAAAGATAGATACAAAATGCTGGAGTAACTCAGCGGGACAGGCAGCGTCTCTGGAGAGAAGGAATGGGCAATGGAATGTGTAGGAAGTTTCTGCAGATGCTGGTTTACACTGAAGATAGGAAAAAAATGCTGAAGTAACTCATCAGGCCAGGCAGCGTTTCTGAATAGAAGGATAAATTCTTTCTAACCAGAGATGCTGCCTGTCCCGCTGAGTTACTCAAGTATATTTAGCTGGTAGGTGAACAGTGAGTGAAGCTGGCTAGTCACTGGCAACAAACTTCAGGCCATTTTACCATCTGATTGAGCTTTGCTTACAAATGACCATATTTTAGGAACTTTCTAATGTTATTACTATTCCCTGCAATTCCTAGATTCTGAATGATAATGGGAACCATGGAGTGAGATAGTGACTTCAAAGGAGATGGGTGTTGGCACTAATTTAACAACAGGTTATCTCCCCACTCTAATTTCAAGTTCAAGTTCAAGTTCAAGTGAGTTTATTGTCATGTGTCCCTGTATAGGACAATGAAATTCTTGCTTTGCTTAAGCACACAGAAAATAGTAGGCATTTACTACAAAACAGATAAATGTGTCCATATACCATGATATAAATATATACACACATGAATAAATAAACTGATAAAGTGCAAATAGCAGAAAGTGGTTATTAATAATCAGAGTTTTGTCCGAGCCAGGTTTAATAGCCTGATGGCTGTGGGGAAGTAGCTATTCCTGAACCTGGTTGTTGCAGTCTTCAGGCTCCTGTACCTTCTACCTGAAAGTAGCAGGGAGATGAGTGTGTGGCCAGGATGGTGTGGGTCTTTGATGATACTGCCAGCCTTTTTGAGGCAGCGACTGTGATAAATCCCCTCGATGGAAGGAAGGTCAGAGCCGATGATGGACTGGGCAGTGTTTACTACTTTTTGTAGTCTTTTCCTCTCCAGGGCGCTCAAATTGCCGAACCAAGCCACGATGCAACCGGTCAGCATGCTCTCGGTCAGTCCAATTTAATACATAAGTTTCAATCAGGTTTATTAAGATTTGAAATTATTAATTCCTAGCTTCTCAGTCTATGGCTGCAGATGTGATTTTTAAAAATAAGGATATATTTTACAGCTCAGAAGACTGATCACACCTAGAGTTTATGTTGGATAAAACTAAATTACTTTGATTAATCGCTCTTATTGATACCAGCATAGCATGGTTGTAGTTGCAGCTGATGTTACACTGATTAGGGTTATGATACTTGCCTTATACATAGATAATTCCTTGTACTTATTCTTTTCCATTTAGTTTAGTTTAGTTTAGTTTAGTTTAGTTTAGAGATACATCATGGAATCAGGCCCTACGGCCCACTGTCTGGCCAACCAGCACAAACACTATCCTACACACACTAGGGACAATTTCCAATTTTACCAAGCAAATCCGGAGAAAACCCAGGGGCAGAATTTACAATGTCCATTCAGACAGCTCTGTAAGGCAGCAACTTTACCACTGCACCACCGTACCATCACCAGTCAAATTCTTCAAGCTTCCTCCAACCTCCAAGTCACATAATCTTGACCAAAGAAAGTCACCAATCCCTGACCATTAAAGAGTAAAAAAATCCTACGGAACAGAAACGGGGTCTTTGAACAACCAGGATCATGAGTTTTATGTCAGTCCTGCACATTTGATTCCTGCACATTTGCCTGTACTCAATCTTTGCCTATTCAAGTACCTGTCTAAATATCTCTTAAACATAGTTATTATCTCTAATTCCACCACCTCCTCTGGCAGCAGGTTCCAGATATCAACTATTCTCTGTGTATGAAACATACCCCCGCAGCTCCCATGTAAAACTCCTTCCTTTCCCTATGAACTGAAATCCTCCAACCCAAGCAACATCGTCATGAATCTTCTCTGTGCTCTCTCCAGTGCAACAACATCACCCCAATTGCATGCCATTTACTTCGGAGTCACGTGAGTGACTACGTGAAGAACCCGCCAGGACGCATGGGTGTCATATCGCTTCACGCATTGCGAAACGACAGACGGGGTGGAACGACGTTCCCCCGCAGCGGTAAATTTGAAACCGCGACCGACAGGTAAGTGAATTACTCAGCGGTCATTTTTTGTTTCCCGCGCAGTTTTTTACAGGGGGAAACTGGACAAAAATAGAGTCCACAAGGGCTGCATCTTAAGCTGGCTGGGGAAACCGCGGAGTTGCGGGCAGCCAGCAGCAGCTAAAGGCACCAGCATCACCATGAGTGGGATCAGCTGTGCCCGACTTAGCACCCGCGCCGGCCAGATCAACACCACGGCCGAGCGGGAAGGCTACACAGATCAGAGCCGTTGACTCTGACAAGTTGAAATGGCCAGCGGGGGCAGCATTCCCCTGCAGCGGCAAGTTTTTAAAACCAAGACCGACAGGTAAGGGAATTACTGCGGTCATGTTTGTTTCCCGTGTCTGTTTCTTACAGGGGGAAAATATGGACAAGAGTCCACAAAGGCTGCACTGGCTGGGGAAACCGCGGAGTTGCGGGCAGCCAGCAGCAGCTAAAGGCACCAGCATCACCGTGAGTGGGATCAGCTGTGCCCGACTTGGCACCCGCACCGGCCAGATCAACACCACGGCCGGACGGGAAGACTACACAGACAGAGCCGTTGACTCTGACAAGTCAAAACGGCAGGCGGGGGGGGGGGTGTGGGGTGGGTGGGGGGGGGGGGGGGGGGTTTTCCCCTGCAGTGGCAAGTTTTTTTTAAACCAAGACCGACAGGGGAATTACTGCGGTCATGTTTTGTTTCCCGCGCTGGTTTTCACGGGGAAAATATTGACAAGAGTCCACAAAGGCTGCACTGGCTGGGGAAACTGCGGAGTTGCGGGCAGCCAGCAGCAGCTAAAGGCACCAGCATCACCGTGAGTGGGATCAGCTGTGCCCGACTTG
Organism: Amblyraja radiata; assembly: GCF_010909765.2. Taxonomy (NCBI): domain Eukaryota; kingdom Metazoa; phylum Chordata; class Chondrichthyes; order Rajiformes; family Rajidae; genus Amblyraja; species Amblyraja radiata. The sequence goes on from NC_045966.1 coordinate 52,178,194, forward strand.
GCTGACAAGTCGAACTGCAAAGAAATGCCGCGGGGACCAGCGTTACTGGGGCCAAATAGAGCGGCTTATGGAGCACATGTTCCACTGTGACAGACTCTGGGAGATGGAGTCTAGTCACAATGGGTATATAATACACCCATGGCAGCACCTTATCAGGGCTGCACAGTGCATCTCCCTCGACAGAGGGGAGTACTGGGAGCCAATTCTGGGCTGGCTCTGAAGAGGGGTTTTGCTGAAAGAAGAAATCAGTGTGCAGGGGGTGCAAGAACAAGGTACCTCCTGGAAAAGGAGTCCAAGTTTGTGCATCTAAAAACAACTACAGGAACATGGCTGTAATAGACACTACTGCCAAATATTTGGCACCGGAAAATGGGTATCCCTCAAAAATTTCCCACGGTGAACAGTTACATCTGAAAAACATTGGAACGGGAGTCAGAAGGCAGGATGTTTAGCTAAGACGCTGTGGCATTATTCTGCAATACGGAGTATGAGATTAATAGTCTCAGGAGAACGCCATTCGCCCAGCTTTAAACCCTAAGCTTGCAGAGCTGTGCAGACCTGGAGGGATTAAACCACCAATATTACTACTTGGGGGCAACCTGTCAAAACAGGTAAAAGAGCTCAATAAGGAGGCCAATACCCTGGGGCTCATAAAGGCGGCAACAGGCAGGATCTCCTACACACGACAATAGTACCTCCACGCACCCACCAGCAGGAAGACACACAGAAGCTGGTGAAAGCTCAAAGGCCGGGCTACAGGGCAGAGGTCTTTTAGGCCTGGCCCAGACCGGCCTTCGTGGAAGACGTGCAACCCCAAATCCCAAATCCAAAACCAACGCCACAACCTCTACGGCGACTGCAAGGATGAAAACAAACTTTCCACTGGTCACCATGGAGGTAGGGGGGTCTGGTCTCTTCCAAAAAACAGGAGGTGTAAATAACACAAATTGGTGTGTAGATTACATTTTCTTGGGAGGCATGGAGTGCAATAACTATTAACACTTATTTTCTACATAGTGTTCAGGGATATACAATTGAATTTGTGCACAAAATTTCCCGGTTCAGCATGTACCGAACTGAACGTTCGTGCCTTCACGATAAGAAAAACTGGAAGCGCATGCTGAACTGGAGAGGCTAGATGCTAGGGAATCATGGGGAAATCCCAACACGACTCTTTGGAATTCGGGTCAATATCTTCACGAAAAACAAAAAGATGTGGTTACCAATCATTCAGGTCTGACAAACCTGAATACATTGTGCAGTAAATTCATTCGAAATTGGAAACCTTTGTTACTGCCAAACAATTGATTCCATAGGCTACTTTATGGATTGCATCCATTAAAAGATGCTTACTATATGGTGCCTATGCGGAAGGATTATAGACGTTATTAATTCTAAACTAACACCTTCCACCACTAAGGACTACTTGGGGTTCACCTTTGACTCAGTCTACATGTGGGTAACTTATCAAAGGAAAGTACAGACTTAACTGTGGCCAACAACCTCATTGACATCAGTAAACCACCTATTCGACTGGTAGCAAGGGTAATTGGCAATACTGTGGCCTTTCCAGCCACACTGTTTGACCTTTGTATTACCAATAATTACAAGGACAAAGGTATAAGCACTTAAAATCAATACTGGTCATGTGTAGAGACCAATGAGGCTACCAATCTAAGCAATCACAGAATTGTTATTTCTATGCATTCCCTCCTTTCTGCCTCATCAGTCGGGTATTACGCAAAATACAACTAAACATGGCTCTCCGTTCCGAAATAACCAGATTGTTGGTTCATCCCGTAACGGGCGGGAAAATCATCCCTACCATAATAGGACAAATGTGTTCGTCAGCAGAATCTTAAGTAACCATTTCCGGACCTGGGACTAACGAACCGAACAATGAACATATACAGCGGCTCACAGGCAGTCCACGAAGAAACTATATCGGGTCCACATCAGGAAGTGGGAAATATTGTTCTAGGAACAACATCACTACTGTACGACGAACAAAACGTCTGTTCTGGAATTCCTGGCAGGCCTCCATTATGATGAGGGGCTCAGTTACAGTGCCATTAACTGCGCCAGAAGTGCCCTTTCAGCATATCTATGGCGAGGATCAGAGCGTCATTCTGTTGGGACTCACCCCCTGGTAACCAAACTTATGAGGGGAATTTTTAATATCAATCCCCAAGAACCAGGTACTCTCAAATATGGGATGTGAGTATTGTCCTAATGTTGCTAAGGAACTGGTCTCCAGCAACAGCTCTGTCCCTGCAAAAACTGACGCATAAAACAGTCATGCTGATGACTTTGGTCACAGCACAAAGGGTACAGTCTTTACATAAGTTAAGGCTGGACAATATGACTTCTTCAACAAGAAATATAACTTTTCATGTTCACGAATTAGTCAAACAGAACAGACCGGGACCATCAGGCCTCAAAATAGAATTTAGGGCTTACCCTATAGATGATTGTCTCTGTGTAATAAGACATTTTTATATATGGAGAACACCAAAAACATCAGAGACTATGAGATGGCACTACTAATCAGCCACAAGCAACCCCACAAAAAAGTGTCGGTTCAAACTATTTCCAGATGGCTGAAACAGGTTTTAACAACAGCTGGAGTGGATACTAACATATTCAAATCTCATTCCACCAGGGCTGCAGCTACATCGGCAGCTATGGAGTTGGACTACCGATGGACCAAATCCTGGAGACAGCAGGATGGTCAAGGGAAAAAATGTTCCAACAATTCTACCATAAACCAGTGGTTAAACCTGGAACTTTTGCAGAATCAATTTTAAGTTCTGTATTATGATTTCACCCCATGAAATAGGGGCTATAATTTGTTGTTAATAACTTTATCATGGATTTCAATGTCGGATTCATGTTTAAACATGTTAACACAATTCCTCCCTTAGTCAATTAAGGCAGATGTGATGCATGGTCTCGTTTCCACGGCATGAAATCACAGAGCTTTGAAATCTTCACGTAGGCACTCACGTGACTCCGAAGTAAAATAGTAAGATTAAACGAGAAATTACCAGTTCGAAGTTTGATCGTTATTTTATGAGGAGTAACGTTGAGGGATTACGTGCCCTCCGCTCCCACCCTTGATCATACAGTTCAACTGGTATCCTCTTCTCTAATCTTACTATGTTCAGTCATTACTGTTATCTGTGATTTCACACCGCTGCTTTGTAGAATGACACGCATGCGTCCTGGCGGGTTTTTCACGTAATCCCTCAACGTTACTCCTCATAAAATAACGATCAAACTTCGAACTGGTAAGTTCTCGTTTAATCTTACTATTAGACACTGAACACCATGCACCACATGCTGTCCAACCAGTGTTTTCTGAAGTTGCAACATAACATCCCAACTTTTTATAGTTAATGCCATGATCTATGAAGGTTAAAGCTTCTACACCGCCCAATCCTTCCACGTTGCCGCTTTCAGGGAAGTATGAACTTGAACCCCAATGTCTCATTGTTTATTAAAAAAAATTTACCAACCTATCAGTCATTGTCTGAGGTAGGGTCTGAAGGGTCTCGACCCGAACCATCACCCATTCCTCTCTCCAGAGATGCTGCCTGTCCTGCTGAGTTACTCCAGCATTTTGTGTCTAATAGCAGTCACTGTATACGTTGTACCCCTATTTGACTTCACTTTGCACTTCTCAGGATTTAATTCACTTGGTCAAATTCCTGGAACACTAAACCCAATTGAAAAGTAGATTCATTGATAACAGTGAGGAGAGGGTTGAAATGATGGTAGCGGCTGGGACGTGATAAATGGAGTCAACAGAGCAATTCAGATTCTGGAGTGTAATAAGAAGGGAAGGTGGAACTGGATAGGAATGGATGGTGGCAGGTGGGATCGATTCTGATATCTTTGACTCTGGTGAACAAAGGATGAGTAAGTGAAGCTGCTGGAAAGTTTCCTGATATGTCTAGTATTTGTGAAAGCAAGAAATAAATATTGGTGAACATCTGCTGACCCCACCTCATGACAGAATCTCACACATTGCCGATTGCTGTTGCCATTTTCTAATGACCAATTTGAATGTTTAGGTTGAAACATCATCACACGATGTTGAGGAATTTCCAGCATCTTCATAACAGGAATGTTTGGTAATATTTCCCCAATAACGGCAAGAACCTCTGTGACAAACTGTAGTTCCCACTGGAGGTTGTCATGAGAACAGCACAAGCACATCACTCAGTAGATCAAATCATATCCCTTGATATTGAATTGAATCCTTTATTTGTCATTCAGACCTTTCGGTCTGAACGAAATGCTGTTGCCTGCAGCCATACATGTAATAATAACAAAACACAATAAACACAAATTAACATCCACCACAGTGAGTTCACCAAACACCTCCTCACTGTGATGGAGGCAAAAGTCTTAGAGTTACAGTCTCTTCCCTCCTCTTCTCCCTCTGCGCCGAGGCGATACCCCACCGGGCGATGGCATCAGTCCCGCGGTTCAAGCTCCGCGGCCCGGGGGTGGTCGAAGCTGCCCGCAGCTGTTGCAACGGGTGCTCCGGAAAACAGGCACCAGCCTGTGACCTGCGAGCTCCCGACATTGTCCTCCATTGGCCCGCGGCCGAGCCCCGGATCCAGGTCGCCGCCGCCAGAACGCCGCCTCAGCCGCCGTAGCACCGTCTCCGCTCCGCACCGGGCCGCCCACAAGGCAGCGTCTCAGCCCCGCACCGGGCTGCCCCCACGGAAGCACCTTCCAGCCGGGAGCCGGTCCGCCCACACGGCAGCGTCTCAGCCGCGCACCGGGCTGCTCACACGGGAGCGCCTTCCAGCCGGTAGCCGTGCCGGCCGCACAGGAGTGTCTCAGCTCCGCGCCGTCCGCCCTCACCGGAGCGCCGAGTCGTGCCGCTACCCGGACGTCGCCACAGCTCGAAGACGGCCAGCCTCGCGTTGGTGAGTCCTGGCTGGCTCTACCTCCGGACCCTCGAGGTCGGTCGCAGGTTGGAGGCCGCCAGCTCCGCCATTAGGCCTCAGCGCAGACGGGGGAAGAGAAGGGGGATACGACAAAAAGTCGCATTCCCCCGAAGGGAGAGACAGAAAGCTCTGTTTCACCCTCCCCCCACACACATAACACCACCTAATAACCAAAAAAAATTCTAAACTAGACAAAAAAAAAATTGTTGGTTATTGAAGGAAAAAACAATTAAACACTAGAATGACAGGGTTTCGCTGCTATAATATTCCATGCCCTTTGGGCCTGATCTCAGAACACAAGACTGATTTTTATTTAAGGTGGAAATAGTATTGGGTAGGCTAATGGGACTGAAGGATGATAACTCCCCAGGGCTGGATGGTCTGCACCCAAGAGTCCTCAGGGAGGTGGCTCTAGAAATAGTAGACGCATTGGTGATCATTTTCCATTGTTCAATAGATTCAGGATCAGTTCCCGTGGACTGGAGGATAGCTAATGTTATCCCACTTTTCAAGAAAGGAGCGAGAGAGAAAACGGTGAATTGCAGACCAGTTAGCCTGACTTCGGTGGTGGGAAAGATGCTGGAGTCAATTATTAAAGAGGTAATAATGGGGCATTTGGATAGCAGTAAAATGTTTAGTCCAAGTCAGCATGGATTTATGAAAGGAAAATCATGCTTGACTAATCTTCTGGAATTTTTTGAGGATGTGACAAGTAAAATGGATGAAGGGGAGCCAGTGGATGTAGTGTATCTAGACTTTCAGAAAGCCTTTGATAAGGTCCCGCACGGGAGACTGGTGACTAAAATTAGAGCACATGGTATTGGGGGTAGGGTGTGGATAGAAAATTGGTTGGCAGACAGGAAGCAAAGAGTAGGAGTGAACGGGTCCTTTTCAGAATGGCAGGCAGTGGTGAGTGGAGTGCCGCAAGGCTCGGTGTTGGGGTCGCAACTGTTTACTATATATATTAATGATTTGAAAGAGGGAATTAGGAGCAACACTAGCAAGTTTGCAGATAACACAAAGCTGGGTGGCAGTGTGAACTGTGAAGAGGATGTTAGGAGGTTGCAGGGTGACCTGGACAGGTTGAGTGAGTGGGCAGATGCAGTATAATATAGATAAATGTGAGGTTATCCACTTTGGCGGCAAAAACAAGGGGGCAGATTTTTATCTCAATAGGGTTATGTTAGGTAAGGGAGAGGTACAGCGAGACCTAGGTGTCCTTGTTCACCGGTCACTGAAAGTTGGCGTGCAGGTACAGCAGGCAGTGAAGAAAACTAATGGAATGTTGCCCTTCATAGCGAGAGGATTTCAGTATAGGTGTAACAAGGTTCTTCTGCAGTTGCATAGGGCTCTGGTAAGACCACATCTGGAGTATTGCATACAGTTTTGGTCTCCTAATTTGAGGAAGGACATCCTTGTGATTGAGGCAGTGCAGCGTAGGTTCAGGAGATTGATCCCTGGGATGGTAGGACTGTCATATGAGGAAAGGTTGAAAAGACTAGGCTTGTATTCACTGGAGTTTAGAAAGATGAGCGGGGATCTTATAGAAACATATAACATTATAAAATGACTGGACAAGGTGCAAGAAAAATGTTCCCAATGTTGGGCGAGTCCAGAACCAGGGGCCACAGTCTTAGAATAAAGGGGAGGCCATTTCAGACTGAGGTGAGAAAAAAGTTTTTTACCCAGAGAGTTGTGAGTTTGTGGAATTCCCTGCCACAGAGGGCAGTGGAGGCCAAATCACTGGGTGGATTTAAGAGAGAGTTAGATAGAGCTCTAGGGGCTAGTGGAGTCAAGGGATTTGGGGAGAAGGCAGGCAGGGGTTATTGATTGGTGAAGATCAGCCATGATCACAATGAATGGCGGTGCTGGCTCGAAGGGCTGAATGGCCTCCTCCTGCACCTATTTTCTATGGTTCTATGTGCCTATGACTCCCTCCACTGATCCATTGTTCAATCTATTATTTATTCAGCAACTGGACTTGAAAATCAAATTCTCAAGCCCATTCCAATATATATATTTTTTTACTAAAGTTCTATTCACCAAGTGCATGTTGCAAACAGCTTTTAACATCTGCATTTTAGAACATTATTAATATCACAAAAGTCCACTGGATGATTTGAGGCAACTCATCCATACTCAATTTCAGAATGGTTTGAGACATGTCTGCTTCACCATTCGAAATGATCATCGCTGATCTTTCACCTCAGCAGGATATTCCTGCAGTAACCTAATTTCCCTGTAATCCTGTATCAATGTCTTCCTTGAGCATGCTTGACGAGATGCTGGTAGAGAATTTCAAAGGCTCATGGCCCCCTGGTTGAAGAGATTTTTATTCATCTCAGTCCTGAATTTTAAAATGATTTCTGCTTCTCAGTAACCCAGTCAGGGGAAAATCATTCCTTTTGAGTGCTCACGTATATCACATCTATTGTTTCCCTGATCTTATTCTGTTAGACATGATTTTCTTTTCATAAATCCATGTTTTAGTTTGCACATTTTGGAATACTAAAGTCCACAGGATGAGGATTTGCAGCTGCTCAGTGATGCAGCTGGTAGAGCTGCTGCCTCCCAATTCCAAAGACCTGGGTTCAAGCCTGACCTCAGCGCTGTCTCTGTGGAGTTTGCATGTTTGGTTTAGTTTAGAGATACAATGTGGAAACAGGGCCTTTGGCCCACCAAGTCCATGCTGACCAGCAATTGTCCATACACTAGTTCTATCCTACACACTCCCTATGACTCTCAGGGTTTCTTCCAAATGCTCCAGTTTCATCGCACATCTCAAAGACATGCAGGTAGGTAGGTAGGTTGATTGACTGTTGTAACTTGCTCCTGGTGTGTATGTCAAGAGTCAAGAGTATTTTATTGCCATATGCCCCGAAATAGAACAATTAAAACCTGATGCAGCAACACAACTGATATGTGAACATAGTACTTTGTAAACAACATAATAAACAACACAAAAATTCAGCTTATAATAAATGCAAACTAAGAATAATAGTGCAAAGACAATAACAGTCAATGTAATTTGGAGCTTAGTTGGAGGTTGCAGTAGTTAAAAGCCAGATAGTTGGGAAGAAGCTGCTCCTGAACTTGGACTGCACTTGGTGTTGCCCAGCTTAGAAGAGAGAGTAAGGAGGAGGCAAATAAAGCAAGTGTAGATGCCAGACACAAAATGCTGGAGTTACTCAGCGGGACAGGCAGCATCTCTGGAGAGAAGGAATGGGTGATGTTTCAGGTCGAGACCCTTCTTCAGGCTGATGTCAGGGGAGTGGGCGGGACAGAGATAGAATGTAGCCGGAGACTGTAAGACTGGTGGGAGAACTGGGAAGGGGGAGGGGATGGAGAGAGAGGGAAAGCAAGGGCTATTTGAAGTTGGAGAAGTCAATGCTCATACTGCTGGTGTGTAAGCTACCCAAGCAAAATATGAGATGCTGTTCATCCAATTTGCACTGGGCCTCACTCTCAGGGACTGAAATCGCTATCAAAACATGCGGGGGGCACAATTTGGGGGCCCGCAATTTATTGATGACCGAGAGCGCACGCGCACGCACGCACACGCACACGCACACGCACGCACGCACGCACGCACGCACACACACACACACACACACACACGGGTTTGGAGGCTTCAGATGTGGGCCCTGTGGACGGTAACAGCAGGAGCTGACCTGGTTGGTGATCAACTCCGAACTCCAGCAACAGCAGCTTCATCTCCCCCGAATCGTTGGGCTTGAATCAGCCCGTTCGCGGGGCCTTTCATTGCCCGGCGCCGCTTAAAATCAGCAGGCGGGGGCTTCAACAGGGAGCCTCAATCGTCTTGATGCAGCAGTTTGATTTTAAGCTGCACCGGGTGATGAAAGGCCCCGCGAAAGGGTCGATTCAACCTTTAGAAAGCATCTGATACCCGCTTGAACCTTTCAAAAGCTACAATGTGATAAATAACATTTAAACAAATAAAACTGAAGCAAATAAAGGCAAACAGATAAACCAACCTTGGAGGGGGGGAAAGAGAGAGAGATGCGAAATAACATGAGTGACCGTGAATGAGGGACATACCTGCAAGCCAGCCAGGAAACCCGTTCGACTGGAGCCCTTAATGACCTGACCCATTTAAATGCGATACCAATTTAAATCTTTCCCATCTACCAATACATTAGTTGAAATGGTAATTGTACCTGTATCAGGCAGCTTTAAGAAATTCTCCATGAATACCTTCAGTAATACTTGAAGGTCAAAATGCAATTGGTGACACATCGTGTTAATACGATGTTAATAGAGACATTTAACAAGTGCTTAATAGTGACATCCCCACTATCTTGCAGAAAGCGGAGATTTTAATAGATTTTTTTTCACTGAATTTCAAAATCCGGATTACAAAACAGGGGGGGGGGGATTGTCCCCCACCTCTCAAAACATGGGAGGGACATGTGTCTCCCAGGAAAGGGGGGGGGGGGGGGTACATTTCTGCCAATGTTCTCTGACAATGGAGGAGGCCCAGGACAGAAAGGTCAGATTGGGAATGGGAGGGGGTGTTAAAGTGCTGAGCAACCGGGAGATCAGGTAGGTGGATGCGGACTGAGCGGAGGTGTTCAGCAAAACAATCGCCGAGTCTGCTCTTGGTCTCGCCGATGTACAGAAGTTGACACCTGGAACAGCGGATACAGTAGATGAGGTTGGGGGAGGTGCAAGTTAACCTCTGCCTCACCTGAAAAGACTGTCGGGGTCCTTGGGTGGAGTCGAGGGGGGAGGTAAAGGGACAGGTGTTGCATCTCCTGCGGTTGCAGGGGAAAGTACCTGGGGAGGGGGTGGGAAGGAACGAGTTGACCAAGGAGTTACGGAGGGAACGGTCTCTGCGGAAAGACGAAAGGGGTGCAGATGGGAAGATGTGGCCAGTAGTGGGAGTATTGGGATCCCTTTGGAGGTGGCAAAAGTGTTGGAGGATTATATGCCTTATGTGACGGCTGATGGGGTGGAAGGTGAGGACAAGTGGGACTCTGTCCTTGATGCGAATGGGCAGAGGGGGAGCAAGAGCGGAGATGAGGGATGTCAAGGAGTCCCTAGTGAGAGGCTCATCTAAAATGGAAGAGGGGAACCCCCATTTTCTAAAGAATGAGGACATCTCTGATAATCTAGTATGGATAACCTCATCCTGGCATAGATGTGGCATAGACGGAGGAATTGTGAGTAGGTTATAGAGTCTGTACAGAAAACAGCGTGGGAAGATGTGTAGCACACTCACGCTATGCTAGCCGTCTTAATTACAGCGCCAACCTTCCTGTTCATCGTGGTGTGTGTCTGTATCTCCTTGGCTTTGTACCGTGTGAATTTCAGACAGCACTCCCCCGCTTGCCCTGGCCCCCGCCTTTGCGGTGTGTGTGTGTGTGTGTGTGTGTGTGTGTGTGTGTGTGTATGTGTGTGTGTGTGTGTGTGTGTGTGTGTGTGTGTGTGTGTGTGTGTGTGTGTGTGTGTGTGTGTGTGTGTGTGTGTGTGTGTGTGTGTGTGTGTTCCACTCTGACAGTCGCCGTTCCAGTTCCCCGTTTTTCAGGCGACTGCCGGCAACTTGGCAGTCGCTGGCAGTCCACTGAAAAATCGCCTAAGTGGGACAGGCCCATAAGGAAGGCAAATTCAATGCTAGCATTTATATCAAGATAACTGGAATACAAAAACAGAGATGTAATGCTGAGCTGTGGTACTCAAATTTACTTGGACCATCGCCAACACCTTCCTCCTTCTTGTAAAGACTCTCTCCCCTACTCCCAATTCCTCCATGTTCGCTGCATCTGCACCCAAGATGAGGTGTTCCATACCAGGACAGCTGAGATGTCCTCATTCTTCAGGGAACGGGGGCTCCCCTCTTCCATTATAGTTCCATCACTCGTGTCTCCTCGGTACCCCGCAGCTCCGCCCATGCTCCCCTCCCCCTAGTCCCCCAAGTCCTTACCTTTCACCTCATCAGCCATTGCATACAACACATAATCCCCCGAAATCCCACCACAAGCCACTATTTTCCCATCTCCACCTCTTTCCGCCTTCCGCAGAGATCGTTTCCTCCTGGTTAACTCATCCCTTCCCACCCAAACCACCCCCTCCCCAGGTACCTTCCCCTGCAACCACAGAAGTTGCAACACCTGTCCCCGTACCTCCTCCCTCGACTCTTGGGACCCCAACAGTCCTTTCAGGTTAGGCAGAGGTTCTCTTGCACCTCCTCCAACCTCATCTACTGTATCCGTTGTTCCAGATGTGGACTTTTATACATCGGCGAGACCAAATGTAGACTGGACGATCGTTTCGTAGAACACCTTCGCTCAGTCCGCCTGAACCTACCTGATCTCACGGTTGCTGAACACTTTAATACTCCTTCCCATTCCCACACAGACCTTTCTGTCCTAGGTCTCCTCCATTGTCAGAGTGAGGCTAAATGCAAATTGGAGGAACAGCATTTCATATTTCGCTTGGGCAGCTTACAGCCCAGTGGCATGAATATTGATTTCTCTAACTTCAAGTAGCCCCGGCATTCCCTCTCTCTCTATCGCTCCTCCACCCGAGTGGCACTAGGTTCTTGTTTTCACCTAACAAACAGTTAACAATGGCCCGTTTCTTGTATCAATGTTACTTTTTTGCATATCTGTCATTCATTATTCTTTATCTCTTTGCATCATTGCCTATATCTCTCGTTTCCCTTATCCCTAACCAGTCTGAAGAAGGGTCTCGACTCGAAACATCACCCATTCCTTCTCTGCAGAGATGCTGCCTGTCCCGCTGAGTTACTCCAGCTTTTCGTATCTAACTTCGATGTAATGCTGAGGCTCTAAAAGGCTCTGGTCAGGCGCATCTGGAGTACAGTGAGCAAACGTGGGCACCATATCTGAGGAAGGATGTGCTGGCCCTGGAGAGTGTTCAGAGGAGGTTCCCAAGAATTATTCCAGGATTGAGTGGGTTGGCATATGACAAGCACTTGACAGCACTGGGCCTCTATTCGCTGGAGTTTAGAAGATTGAAGGGGTCCTCATTGAAACTTAAAGAATAATGAAAGGGATAGGTAGAGTGGATGTGGAAATAATGTTTCCACTAGTGGGAGAGTCTAGGACCAGAGGTCATAGCCTCAGAATTAAAGGGAGCTCTTTTAGAAAAAGGAGGTGAGGAGGAAGTTCTTTAGTCAGAGGGTAGTTCATCTGTGAAACTCATAGCCACAGAGGGTTGTGAAGGCCAAGTCAGTGGATATTTTCAAGGCAGAGATAGACATATTCTTGATTAGAACGGGTGTCAAGGGTTATGGGGAGAAGGCAGAAAAATGGGATTCGGAGGCAGAGATCAGCCATGATTGAATGGCGGAGTAGGCACGATGGCTGAATAGCCTAATTCTACTCCTATAACGTGAACTTGTGAAGAAGGAGAGATGAGACAGCAGATTTGGTCCTGAAGAGATAAATTACCTGAGGAGGAGATTACAGTAATGTAAATTGCTCGTTCTATGCTTCTCCCCAGTCTAGTTTCAGTCAATAAAATACTGAGTCAAGCACTTGCGCATCTAAACTTTATTTTGGAAAAACACAACTTCCCCACTACTATACCTAACTACTGCGGATTCGATCCTTGTATCTGCTTGGCCATTCCCCCCTAGCCTCGTGCAAGCAGAGACACTCCAAAAGGTCACGCAGTCCCAAGCGTTCTTCCAGAAGATCGACATCGGACCTTGTGGGAGCTACCTTTTATAGGTCCCCGAAGCTCGAGGGGCTGAACCATATGGGGGTGATCTCTATACAGTCCAATAACAGATATCAATTAGCACAGTACATGATAGATATTTCCCTAACCCAATAAAGCCCCTGTCACACTGTACGAGGTAATTCAAGAGTTCTCCCGAGTTTTCCCCTGATTAAAACTCGGAGAATGTCCGTAGCGAGTCCGTATGAGTTTGTGGATGTCGTAGCGGCTCATACGAGTAAAAAGGTTTTTAAAATTTCATCATGAGTATTTTTTTACTCGTGGACATTTTTTGCAGGGATAAAAAAATGTCACGAGTTTACCGGATGTCCCGAGTACCTGCCATCAGCATTACGAGCCGCCACAAACTCCTACGGACCCGCTACGGACATTCCCCGAGTTCGAATCAGAGGAAAACTCGGAAGAACTCTTGAATTACCTCGTACAGTGGGACAGGGACTTAATACAGTGACTAATACAATGCAACTGGCGAAGTTTCTAGAAGCAAGTTAACAGAGATGTTACTTGCATGTGCCTGGATAGTCAAGAAACCCAGACAAGGCTCAACACTTGACCCAATCAACATCTAGCAAAGTAAAGCTTTGCTACATTATATACAATGTGTATTTCTGGTTGTCATTCACCCAATCCGTTTCATGCAATTTACACCTAATTGTAAGAGTCTGCAGATGTCCCATTCTTTCCCTGCAACTTTATCTGGGCTCCAGACAAGCTGGCACCATTCTGCAGCTTGTCTCATTTCTGCAGAAGGCACATTTAAATTGACCAAATGGCCTAACAGCACAGAAGCCTTTACTCAATTTTAGTGTCCTGGCATCTCTAATTTGGCCAGAATTAACAGTAACAATAAAGTCCTGACTCCAACAAATGGCAGATATCTAATTCCCAATATCACATTTGCAGGAAGTATTTCAATGTGCCTTCCTGTTTGGGAAAGACTGCTGTAGCTTGGGACTCCTTTTTGAATTGGAAGATAACTTAAAACAAGATTTTAAAGTTATAAACTCTCAACTTTTAATCTCCAAGTTTACAACAAGCTGTTTCTCCTCCCAGTCCTTCTCAACTGAGGTGATGACCAGGAGCAGAAGTCAAGATGCCTTTACTTAGGCTTCTGAATTTAAACCCAAAGGTCTCTTCTTCTGCACTGAAGGCATCGGCTACTTCCTTTATCCTGCTTTCACAGTGCAGGGTGGGAAGAGTGATATTATTTTCAAAATTAAGCAAACTCCCAGCTAACCTCTAGAGGGAGCAAGAGACAGAGAAAAGGAAAAAAAACACAGCCAGTACCTTCCACAATAGGACGCAAAACCCACTATAACCCTTCAGCTAAATCCTAGCCACCGCTATAAATATCCAATCAATCAGGGAACTGCTCTTCAACCTCAAATACCTTTGACCTACTCTTCTTAAAACGTAAAGCTCCTGCCAGTTTAAGGAATGGAAATATTGAGCAGGACTAAGTTGAGTAGATTCATGGGCCAGCACTGCTCTGTTATAATTCCAGCTAATTCTTCGCCTCAGCAGCATTCCCACTCGATCCTTAAATCTTTGACTACTTTAGTGGCCCAAATCCCATCATTTCCAGCCATGACCACAGTCAAGCCCAGGTACCGAGGAGGATTTCCAGTGACCTGTAACTTACTGCTTAAAGAATCTTTCTTTGTCTCAGTCTGGGATGACTTATGCTTTAACATAATGCTTTTGTTTAGCTTAGTTTAGTTTAGTTTAGGGATACAGCAAGGAAACAGGCCCTACGGCCTACTGAGCCTGCACTGACCTGCGATCCCCGCACATTCACTCTATCCTATAACGCTATCCTACACACATTAGGGCCATTTACACTTATACCCTTATACAATACACTTAATTTGTGTATTGGCGATGTCTTTATTATTTATTTTACTCCGTTTTTTACTCTTGTTAAATTCTGTAAGGTGTCCTTGAGACTTTTGAAAGGCGCCCACAAATAAAATTTATTATTATTATTATTACCAAGCCAATTAACCCACAAACCTGTACGTCTTAGGAGTGTGGGAGGAAACCGAAGATCTCGGAGAAAACCCACGCAGGTCACATCACAGGAAGAACGTACAAACTCCGTACAGACAAGTACCTGTAGTCGGGATCGAACTCTGGTCTCTGGTGCTGCAAGCGCTGCAAGGCAGCAACTCTACCGTTGTGCCAACATGCCGGTTGCTGGCTTATGCCTTAATCCAATGCCTTTGCCTATTTCCAGAATCTCTAGCTGGAGAAAGAAATCGTGTGGCACCTTTCCTGTGAATCGCTCTTAAAAAAAACTTGAATATCCCATTTAGACCTTTCCTCATTCTTATTAACTCCAGTATTTCAATGGTTCATTTGTTTTTTTATTATCATATGTACCAAAGCACAATGAAATTCTGGTTTTGCATACATTTCTGTAAATTATCACCACACTCCCAGATTTAGTACAGTGTATGGAAACAGCCCACTGAGATCAGTAAATATAAACCACGGTTCTTCAATCTCTCTGCACAGGAGTCCACACTGTGCAGACTCCAAGGCATGTGTTGGAAGACTGCATGCTCTGCTGCAAATGGTACCTCACCAGAGCCATGTACAATCTCAGCATGTGTAGGAAAGAACTGCAGATGCTGGTTTAAATGGAAGGCAGACACAAAATCCTGGGGTAACTCCACGGGACAGGCAGTTCTGGAGAGAAGGAATGGGTAACATTTCGAGCCGAGAGCCTTCTTCACTGATGGTCTTCAGAATGATGATCAGTCTGAAGAAGGGTCTCGACCTGAAACGGCACCCATTCCTTCTCTCCACAGATGCTGCCTGCCCCGCTGAGTTACTCCAGCTTTGTGTCTAACGACAATCTTAGCATGACGTCCTCACCTTGCAACTTCAATGAATGCCTTCCTATTTGGTGGGTGAAACTTTTTGCCTCCTTGTTTCATCCCACTATCTTGTGAAAGCATTTACCAATCAATACCAATGACCGGGGACCGATTGCCAACATTTGAATCAGCCTGTTTTGGGGCTGCGATCCCACTCCTAATTCATGAGCCTTCTAACCATTATTGGTAATTGAGTCAGACAGCATAGAAACAGTCCCTGCAGCCCACTGAGTCCATACTGACCATCAAAGCACAGAAATCCTACACTAATCCATTTTATTCCCACCCCCACCCGTAATCCCGCCAGCAGTCTCCATATTTTAGCATTCATCTACACACAGGGGCTAATTTACAGCATCCCATTAACCTTCCGACCCTCCCATCTCACCAATGTGAGAGCAAATTGAAGTACCCAGAGGAAGCCCATGTGGTCATTGGGAGAATGCGCAAACTCCACAAAGGCAGGAGACACAAGGGACTGCAGATGCTGGAATTTTGAGCAAACCCCAAAGTTCTGGAGGAACTCAGCAGGTTTTGTTTAGTTTAGCATAGAGATACAGCACAGAAATAGGCCCTTCGGCCCATCGACTCCGCACCGACTAGCGATTCGCACACATTAACACTATCCTACACACACACTAGGGACAATTTACACTTATACCAAGCCAATTAACATACAAACCTGTAATTCTTTGGAGTGTGAGAGGAAACCGAAGATCTCGAAGAAAACCCACGCAGTCATGGGGAGAACGTACAAACTCAGCACAGACAGCACCCGTAGTCGGGATCAAACCCAGGTCTCCGGCGCTGTAAGGCAGCAACTCTACTGCTGCGCCACCATGCCACCTGGCAAGTGAGGCAGCATGTGCGAACGGAATGGGCAGACAAAATTTCGGGTCGGCTCCCTTCTTCAGTCTGGAAGAAGAGTCCTAATCTGAAACTTTGGATGTCCATTCCTCCACAGACTCAGGTAACCCACTGAGTTGCTCCAACACTTTGTGTTTTCCACACAGACAGTCCTGGAAGTCAGGATTAAACTCAAGTGGCTGGAGCTTTGAAGCAACAGCACCACGCCACTGTGCTGCCCCTTTATCTACTCTGCGCAAATAAATTAAGAATACAATAGACTTGATACATGATCTCACTGTACACAGTGGGTATGGTCCCTGTGTTGGCTACTCTGAAGGTTATGGTTGAGCCACACACTCTCCCATCAGGACACAGAGTCAATTCTACATCGGCAGTAGTCGTTGAGTATGTGTAGGATGGAACAGCAGATGCTAGTTTAAAACCAAGATAGACACAAAAAGTTGGAGTAACTCAGCGGGTCAGACAGTATCTCTGGAGAAAGGGAATAGGTGATCTTTTGGGTTGAGACCCTTCTTCAGACCACTGGAGCCTGAAATGTTGTCAATATCTATTCCTCCTTGTTTCAGACCACTTCTTCAGTCACTGAATAGTCGGCCAGTACAGGGGCCAAGTCTCGGCAGATTACCTTTTCTCTAGTCGAGGTGTGTCAAGGTCAATAATCCTCCATTTCAATCCTGCTATCTCTTACACTTCAGCTGTAGTTAGTGCCCTAGGAAAGAGACTACGTCCATGAAAAACAAGTACAATAAACAGAATTGCCACTGTCTGTCCTGATTAAATTAGTGACCCCATGCTGTCTGTACCAGTCGCACAAACCTATAGAGCAAATTGGAGACAGATGATTGTGGGAGACAAAGAGAGGCACACTGTGTTCTCATTCATATTTGAATGAAAAATAAAATAATTGCAAAATTCTGTTAATCTATAGATCTTGACCTTCAGGGGTTGGAAAATGCAAGAGGAAAAAAAAGTCAAAATTGATTTGTGCTGTCACACTCAATAACATTTTCATCCTGTCAGCATCTTACTAACTAGTCTGAACATTTTTCACAAATTAATCTTAAAAGCCTCCAGCTTTTACCATTTAAGTGATTAAATCTGCTGGATATGTGAATACATGTAAAATTATGAAGGTAAAAACTGTGTCAGTGCTTATTACATTTGAAATAATAGTTTGGAGTTCTTAATGAAATATGTTTTCAGAAAGAATATCAGATTGTTGACTCTGCCAGTGCAGTCCAAGCTGATCTCCCTTCTTTCTCAAGTCAAGTCAAGAGAGTTTATTGTCACATGTCCCAGATAGGACAATGAAATTCTTGCTTGCTGCAGCACAACAGAATATAATAAGCATAAATTGTGAAGCAGAATAAAAAGCATTTGGCTTGTTGCTCTTATGTGTTCCTACCTGCAGGTGAGGGAAAAGAGTCTGGAAGAGCATAAGTTACAATCTGTGACCAGTAGCTGATGATTCAATGGGGTAAATGTCAGCCACCCCTTCAGACAAGAGCTCTTCAGACTTCCACAGGAGTTTTGAGGTCCAGGACGAGCTGGAAGTTAGGGGTCTCCTCAAGGTACGCTTGCTTTGAAGAAGTTCTCCTCTCTCCGACGAGAGTTCTGCAACCCCCTCTCTTGCTGAACACCCTCTGTGATTCCTCCTCCTCTCCAGCTTTATGATCACATTTTAACCCAGACTAGGTCACTCATTATCAACTTCCCCACAGTCAACAATGTACCATTGTGGGCTCTACCTTTCCTTGGTCATCGGTGCCATCCCTGATTTGTTCTGCACTTTTTCATACCTCTCGTTTCCCTCTCCCCTGTCTCTCGGACTAAAGAAGGGTCTTGACCCGAAACGTCACCTATTGCTTTCCTCCAGAGATGATGCCTGACCTGCTGAGTTACTCCAGCATTTTGTGTCTACTGCCAGCACATCTAACTTGTCCCTGAGCATCTGGGCTCACCAACAAGACATGGTGCAAGTGGCGGTGGTGGACGGAGGAAAATAATTATGCCGGTGAGTGGATCCTGGGATTTACTTCCCAAGCCCTTCGAGGCGCTCTGGGTCAGCTCTGGGCAGTGCCTCGAGGTAGGGTGGCTGAGCGATGACCGCTGGAGGTGAAGGATGGCGTGTTATCATGGGCCGATGTCAAGGAAGTGTCGGAGAGGTCGAGTCGGTGGAGTGGGCTGCTGGAGACCCTACGCAACCTGGGCCTCCATTAGATTGGGCGCCGCTCTAGTAGGCTGAGTGTGCAGAACGGACATGGCCTACAGTGGCACGGAGTGGCGGAGCAGTGGCTGAGAACATTGACACATCTGCTGGCCAAGATGACCCCTGCAACACCGACCCAGTGCTGCCACCAGGACAACAGGCTTTTACAGCAAGTTAAGACTAACATTTGTTTTTAAATTTCTGATTTGAAGGGTAGAAGATAGCACCTTTAATAGATAGACTCTTTTGTACTGACTTGGTGTGGTCCTGCACTCTTATACTTGATATGATTGTGCCTAATGTATAGTGGAATTGTCACTGAACTGTCGCTGAATAAGCAGGGAATGGAGGAATATGGATCACGTGCAGGAAGAGGAGATTAGTTTAACTTGGCGTCATGTTGGGCATGGAAATTGTGGGCCACAGGCTGTACCTGTGATATCCTGTTCTCTGCTCTTTGTGCCTCAGGTGGAGTTCATCGGCCTTAAGACACTGGGATTCTCTGAGCTCAGGAAGGGGTGCGCAAGTAAGTGCAAGTCTTTCATTCAACATTGGAGGTCGCTATTATTTTGCACATTTTGTGCCTTTAAATTTTAAGGTTTATTATTTATTCATCAAATAAGATGGTTGTTCATTCCAGATTTATAGATCTCATTCAGTCCAGAAATAGGGAATGTGGTTTCCCTGAGTCCATTGGGCAAGGATATTATGCATATAACGTCCAATTTTTCCCCCCATTGATTTTCACCTGAAGTTGTGCCAAGGAGAAATGAGAAATCATTTCTCAAGTTGCTGTATTTGCATCCTTGCCAAACCACAAAGTGGTATGAGGAAATTCCCCTTTTCCTTCCCTACCGTGCTCGGGAGATGTTATTCTGCGTGTCGTGTGTACTTTTTCAGAATTGGTCGAGTCAAGGTGGAGACTGGGCACCAGCAAATTTAATGTCCATTGTGAGGATCCCTCACCTTTCATTAGAGGAAATCTTCAGTGAAGAACTGAGCAGATGAGCCGCTTGTTACACTGAAACGGGGGATTTCCTCTGACCACTTTGTGGTTTGGCACAAATGCAAGTGCAACATGCTGAGAAAATCTTTCCCCATTGCTTCTTAGCCCAGCTTCAGACAAAAATGAACCAGAGGAAACTGGCCATCACAGGTCTAATTTCAGGTGCATTGTGACAAGAAGTGAATCTGTCATTTTAAAGCATCACTTAATTTTTTTCTCCTAACCCACTTTTCTCACCTCCAGGCATCCCCCCACCACTCCCCTCCCCCCCCCTTCCCCCCCCGCTCCCCCCCCCCCCTCCCCCCCCCACCTCCCGACCTCTATCTTTCAGTCTGAACCAAAATGTTATCTATTCCTTTTCTCGACATTAAAATCTGGAGTAACTCAGCGGGACAGGCAGCATCTCTGGAGACAAGGAATGGGTGAAGTTTCAGGTCGAGACCCTTCTTCAGTCTGAGTTACTCCAGCTTTTTGTGTCTATCTTCGGTTCAAACCAGCATCTGCAGTTCCTTCCTGCACATTCCTTTTCTATTCCTTTTCTTCAGCAATGCTGCCTGACTCGCTGAGCTCAGCATTTTGCGTCTATCTTCGGTAAAAAACCCATCATCTGCAGTTCCTTCCTACACTCTGTTTGAACTCACCAGTGTCCCCTTGTTCTGAGAAAAATAGTAATGGAAGTGAAAAGCACACTTTTGGCGGAATAGCCTAACGTGTGATTTTCACATTTTCAGACTCATTTCCACAGATGATTAACTTGGAGAACCCATTGATGTTTCTGAGCTCTGCCACTTTATGGAGGTGGGGATAGGATTTGCAAAAAGCCTCACGCAGAAAATGGACAAGGCCAAGAAACTCCACCAAGTATCTTATGTTGATCACCTTAAATAAGAGGTGACATTATCAATGCGTGTGTGAGAGCGTGTCGCGTGTCCACGCCTACATGCCCATGTTAGACTCCCCATCACTGATGGCATCAAGGCTGCAGCTGACGGGTGAATCATGGCCTAGTGTCCCGTACACCATCCAGCCCAACATCTGGGTATTATCAAATTGCTCTCTGTGGAAACAAACACAGTGCAAATTACATTACAGCAGTACCACATTTGAAATGCACTCCATTGACTGTAAATCACTCAGGAATGTGGTACATAAACATATACTATTTTTCTTTCCATTCCTTTCAATTTGGCATTTGCACGCCCCCACTCTCTTTGCCCAAGCCCATTGTTTGAACTTTCAACAGTCCAACTTTAGTTTTTTTTCAAAATCACTCTAACCATTTTTGAAATATCTCACAAAATCGTTATCCAAAGCAACTTTCTGTTAGCTGCCTATTATGAAATATATTTATTTATGACTTTCCAAGCAAGACATGGGTGCGTATTTCTATTTCTAAAATCACTATGTCAATGCAACTGCTGCAGGGTGCTTTGTAATAAGGAAGGTTACACAGCTTTGCTGGTTATAATGGCTGATATTCCTTGTTCTTCTTCAGTTCGTGTTCACCGTGCTAATTGACTTTATGACCATTTACATGCCAAAGATCGATGAGCAGATATTGTTCTGAGATCCCTGGCGACATTGTTGTCGAACTGATCACTGAGATTCCACAAGAGTATCTGGGAGTAAATGTACAGCATTTAGCAGAAAGAGGCACTGGTTTCTTAGTTAAAAAGACTGAGATTCGATCATTGAATGTGTCGGAAGGAACTGCAGATGTTGGTTTACACTGAAGATAGACACACAATGCTGGAGTAACTCAGCGGAACAGGCAGCATCTCTGGAAAGAAGGAATGGGTGATGTTTCAGGTCGAGACCCTTCTTCAGAAGGCAGAGGAGAAAATAAGCAATGTATGCTCGCATTGTCTGCAGTTTGTGAGTTACAGTAAGTTGACTACAGAATGGGAGGGAAGTGGGAAGTGAGTCGGGCGAATCGATATTCAGTAACCCTTAACATTGAATCCCTTCTGTTGGTGCTGGTCAACACTCTCTTGGTGATGGCCTTCCTCATGACAGCCAGCCTTGTCTTCTCCACATCTCCAGGAAGCTTACATGAAGAAAACACTTAACTCCACCATGCCCTTTCTACTACCTCCTGTTATGCACCACCCCCTGTGCAAGAACGTCGAACATCTGTCTGTGAGAGTCCCGTAAGATTTCTGTGGGTATGTAGAATGTCATGTCTGAACATCTGCCACTCATGGTTGAAACTGTAAAGGATCAAATGCTGATGAATGTCCAAGTGTTGAGCAAAGCACATGGAGAGCTGAGTACTGACTGGTGGAGATTATTGGTGGGTGATGGGGATGTGATGAATGGATGAGGGCAGTGGTGTAATTAATATGATGTATTATTTAAACATTAAAGCTGCAGGTCTTTACAGAATATATTGGACTTATTTGCATCCCTGCCCTTGGAATTACACTGCTGGTATTGCAATAGAGAGTCATTTGAATGAATGAATGAATTAATGAATGAGTGAATGAGTGAATGAGTGAATGATACTTTATCATCACATGTACAGTGAAATTGATTGTTTTGCATGCAAAACACAAAAGTATGTAAAGAGTCACCACGCATGGTGATGGCCCGTCAATAACGACGATGACAGGTTGTGCAGTCCCAATTCTGGTGAGTTCTGATATGGCTCATGTCCAATTCGTGAACTGCACACTCGAGGGTAGTGTGGGCAGATGAAGGTCATCGCTGGCGGGTTCTGGACGGCAGCCTTCCTCTGCTCCCTGGCTTTGGTAAGTCGCTCTAGACAGCGCTCCCCGAAGAGCAGGCTTCCAGTTGCTCGGGCGCAAGACCACAATAGTGGCGATGGTCCTTGACGCAACCTTTGTGCTGCTTCCTGGGACGCCCACGGTTCCTTTGTCCCTGGGAGCGCACGCCATAGAAGACCTGTTGAGGCATGCGGGTTTCATAGGGTGCTGACAAAGGTACAAAAGTATTCATTATAGACCCCATAGTCCCTTTTCATTCTTGCCCCCCACCTGGGTCCTTCTTGTTCTCTTGGCACATCCCAACCCCCCCCCCCCCTGCCAAGCCCCCTCTTTGTTGTCAATGCCCCCCCCCCCCCCCCATGCCTAGTCTCTCTTTGTTCTTGGCAGCCTTCCCACATTGGGTCCCTCTTTTCTCTCTGTTTTATGGAGACAGGTCCAACTTGTCCACAAGACCCATTGACACTAATCCTATTTTATTCTTCCCACATTTCCGCCATCTCTCACTCATTTACACACAAGGGGATAACTAACCTACCAACCCGCACAACTTTGGGATGTGGATGAAACCAGGGCATTCAGAGGAAACCCACATGGTCAAAGGGAGAACATGCAAACTCCACACAGACAGCATCACAGGCCAGGATTGAACTCAAGCTGCTGAAGTTGACAGGCAGTGTCCCCATCATGCAGATCTCTATTTTCCTTGTGATACTTTCTAAACATACATCTGGTTGACCTTCCACCTCACCTTTCCTACCAAAAGATTCAGGGAGATCTCCATATCCCGTCCTCTTCCTCCAAGATCTCCAGTTCATTGTCAGAAACCCTTGTGCACACCCTCTAACATGTTCACCCTGTAACATGTTCCAATGCACAGATTCATTTTTTAGATGACTCTCACCACTTCTTGGAGCCACAAAACATCTCCATAACATTCAATCAGTATTAGTCACCTACTATAGTAATACCACTTTTAGCAGTTAACACAGTGGGAAGCCTTTGGCTGCGTGCAACAATCATGGTGAAACAGCAGGCGGCATCAGTTTAAGTTGTTGGCTACAACAGCAGGAACAGATGCAGCTAATTATAATCACAAAACCTCTATGCTGCGGTTTTACAATATCATGGGCCTGTCCCACGTAGGCGATTTTTTAGGCGACTGCAGGAGACTAGGCTGTCGTGACATTGTCGCTGGAGTGTCGCCTGTATGGTCGTGAGTAGTCACCTCAGTCGCCCAAAGAGTCGTAGCGTCTTAGTTGCCGGCAGTCGCCTAAAAATAGCCTAAGTGGGACAGGCCTTAACATAGAAACATAGAAACATAGAAAATAGGTGCAGGAGTAGGCCATTCGGCCCTTCGAGCCTGCACTGCCATTCAATATGATCATGGCTGATCATCCAACTCAGTATCCTGTACCTGATTTCTCTCCATACCCCCTGATCCCTTTAGCCACAAGGGCCACATCTAACTCCCTCTTAAATATAGCCAATGAACTGGCCTCAACTACATTCTGTGGCAGAGAATTCCAGAGATTCACCACTCTCAGTGTAAAAAATGTTTTTCTCATCTCAGTCCTAAAAGATTTCCCCTTTATCCTTAAACTGTGACCCCTTGTTCTGGACTTCCCCAACATCGGGAACAATCTTCCTGCATCTAGCTTGTCCAATCCCTTAAGAATTTTGTACGTTTCTATAAGATCCCCCCTCAATCTTCTAAATTCTAGCGAGTACAAGCCAAGTCTATCCAGTCTTTCTTCATATGAAAGCCCTGACATCCCAGGAATCAGTCTGGTGAACTTTCTCTGTGCTCCCTCTATGGCAAGAATGTCCTTCCTCAGATTAGGAGACCAAAACTGTACGCAATACTCCAGGTGTGGTCTCACCAAGACACTGCACAACCTCCCTGCCCCTATACTCAAATCCTTTTGCTATGAATGTTAACATACCATTCGCTTTCTTCACTGCCTGCTGCACCTGCATGCCTACTTTCAATGACTGGTGTACAATGACACCCAGGTCTCGTTGCATCTCCCCTTTTCCTAATCGGCCACCATTCAGATAATAGTAACACAACAAGCCTTCTGAAGCAGGTTGGTATGCAGCACATTAACAGGCTCAAAACATGGCCAAACCTACAATGTAGTCTGTCTGAAGAAGGGTCCCGACCCGAAATGTTACCTCCCCATGTTTTCCAGGGATGCTGCCTGATCCACAGAGTTACTCCAGCATTTGTGTCCTTTTTTGTAAACCAGCATCTGCTGTTCCATATATCTCTAAAATATATACTTTTTTTTCAAATTATATTACGTGTTTTAGAGATTGCTCATTTAGGAAGCTGTGTTTAATGGGGTTTCCATGCATTTCAGGGCTAATGGACCGAGTGCTGGAGGGAGGGATTTAAGTTGGCCAGCTCTTTCTCCACACCACCAATACAATGAGTTGAGCAACTGTGAGTTTAGTTTGATTTTTATTCTTTCCGATGCTTGGGATAAGGCTATGAGCTGGCATTTCAGTTCAAGGACCATTCGTCAGAATTAAAAAAAAAAAACATGCCGATTATAAATCGCAGAGGTGGTGAGAACAGAGCAAATGTCCATTTTAGGGTGCAGACTCAAGTATCAAGGTAAGTACTATTATAAAGAGAGGTATTATTATAAAGACAACAGAGTAAATTAAACCAGAGGTAGACAAAAATGCTGGAGTAACTCAGTGGGTGAGGCAGATCTATGGAGCAAAGGAAATAGGCGACGTTTCGGGTCGAGACCCTTCTTCAGACTGATGTGGGGGTGGGGGGTGGGAAGAAGAAAGGAAGAGGTGGAGACAGTGGGCTGTGGGTGAGCTGGGAAGGGGAGGGGAAAGAAGGAGAAAGCAGGGACTACCTAAAATTGGAGAAGTCCATTTTCAAACTGCTGGGGGGTAAACTACCCAAGCGAAATATGAGGTGCTGCTCCTCCAATTTACGGTGATCCTCACTGTGGCCATGGAGGAAGCCCAGGACAGAAAGGTTGGATTCGGAATGGGAGGGGGAGTTGGAGTGCTGAGCCACCGGGAGATCAGGTTGGTTATTGCGAACTGAGCGGAGGTGTTGGGTGCAGCGATCGCCAAGCCTACGCTTGGTCTCACCGATGT
Source organism: Amblyraja radiata (assembly GCF_010909765.2). Classification (NCBI taxonomy): domain Eukaryota; kingdom Metazoa; phylum Chordata; class Chondrichthyes; order Rajiformes; family Rajidae; genus Amblyraja; species Amblyraja radiata. The sequence continues at coordinate 52,203,705 of NC_045966.1, forward strand.
AGTGCAGCGGATGCAATAGATGAGGTTGGAGGAGATGCAGGTGAACCTGCACAATTAAACCAGAAGGCTGCAATCACTTTAGACATCCATCTTGTTTTTTTTTCTCTCTCTCTCTCTACATGGATGTGGCAATACTTTTCTATTCCAATTATTTTTTTATATACAATAGACAATAGGTGCAGGAGTAGTCAATTCGGCCCTTCGAGCCAGCACCGCCATTCAATGTGATCATGGCTGATCATCCCCAATCAGTACCCCATTTCTGCCTTCTCCCCGTATCCCCTGACTCCGCTATTTTTTAGCTCTCTAGCTCTCTTGAAAGCATTCAGAGAGCCTGCCTCCACCGCCCTCTGAGGCAGAGAATTCCACAGACTCCCCACTCTCTGTGAGAAAAAGTGTTTCTTCGTCTCCGTTCTACATGGCCTAATTCTTATTTTTAAACTGTGGCCGCTGGTTCTGGACTCCCCCAACATCGGGAACATGTTTCCTGCCTCTAGCGTGTCCAAACCCTTAACAATCTTATATGTTTCAATGAGATAGCCTCTCATCCTTCTAAACTCCAGAATGTACAAGCCCAGCTGCTCCATTCTCTCAGCATATGACAGTCCCACCATCCCAGGAAGTAACCTTGTAAGCCTACGCTGCACTCCCTCAATAGCAAGAATGTCCTTCCTCAAATTAGGGGACCAAAACTGCACACAATACTCCAGGTGTGGTCTCACTAGGGCTCTGTACAACTGCAGAAGGACCTCTTTGCTCCTATAGTCGATTCCTCTTGTTATAAAGGCCAACATGCCATTCTCTTTCTTCACTGCCTTCTGTACCTGCATGCTTACTTTCATAGACTGATGTACAAGGACCCCCAGATCCCGTTGTACTTCCCCTTTTCCCAACTTGACTGTTATATTCGAGGGCTAAATAACTCACAAATGACCCTTGGTGTACAGAACCCGAAGTGTATTTATTTCTAGCCAACATGGCTGCTGCTAAAGCCCTGCAGATCCCCTAGGGACCCTCCCTGAGGAAACATTCATTTCGAGCCCTCCAGTGGTGACTGCAGGACACAACATTGACGCCATTTAGATAGTAATCTGCCTTCCTGTTTTTGCTACCAAAATGGATAACCTCACATTTATCCACATTAAACTTCATCTGCCATGCATCTGCCCACTCCCCCAACCTGTCCAAGTCACCCTGCATTTTCATAGCAATATACTCTTTGATATCTAACTATTGTTTTTTTAAGTAATTGTTGCCTTGACAATCTTGGTCAGCACCATATTCTTGTATCATTTTTCATATTTGCAAGTAATTAATACTGGATTCTTTGGATTCCATTAAGTCTTTCAGAATGCAAGAAAGAGAGGAGCAAAAGAACACATTCTTTCACTGACCATTTCCCATCTGAACTTGTTTTAACATGAACATACTCAAGGGAAGATTCTGAAAGCTTTCTCCCCAGATCCAAAGACGATGAAACAAAATTCCAGGCTAACTATCCAACCATATTATTTTTCTTGAAATATTTCATTTTCTAAGTACCAATTTTCTGCAGTCTTAGCTGCTGAGGAACTATTGCAATTCTTGTGGCAGCTGTTAACCCTATGCATATTTATCCCTGTTAAGCCTCTAACCAGATAGCAATTGCTTTGGAGGATTTAATCAATGTGGCATTAACTGTTCCTTCAAGGGATCAATTCTGTAGGGCAGGTGGAAAAGCAAAGGATTCTGACTAGTTTTTAGGAAATGGAGGTTTTTTAGTTTTGTGGCTATCTTTCCCTGGCTCATGTTACTCAACCCGACCATGTACATTGTCCATGCTTCTCAGAATGTTAGGGAATTGTGTATTTATGAAGCTTTCTGACTAATGCTTCTCAAACAGTGTAATTCATTGCATGGGCCTGGATCTTTTTATACAAAGGGATAAAAGGTCAAAGGAATGCCAAGATATCTAAAGCCAACACAACCTTATCAGCAAAGGGACTAAAATAAATCCTCAGACAACTATGCATCTGGAGGTTTCTGAAGGGGTTCCAGCAGTAAAGAGTTGATATGGCACTTATGTTTTATGTCTGTCTGCCGACTTCATAAAAAGTTCAAGGGCGGATGAGTTGAAAGTAAAGACTGCTCGGATCAGTGTAATGGCAGGAAAAAATGTTCATTAACTGGGGGTGGGAACTAGGCAGTAATTCAAGTTATGAACAGTGCCACTGAGGTTTATCTTGGTCACCAAAACAAACGTTAGATAATTAAAATCCACAAAGTCCTGTGAAGATGGGATGATCTTATACACACCAAGGGACAAGGATACCTCCCAAACTCACTGCTGAGAGCATCTCTGCTCCAATATTTCCTCATTAAATTTAATCATTGAGCTGCCAACACGAAGTTCCTTTGCAAGTTCCAGGTACTAGTGATTTACAGTAGGTTGTCCTGTTATAAGAGGATTCCAGTTATAAGAGAATGTAATTGCATCGACAATGTCTGTATCTTTTTGCATATTTTACTTTGTATGTTACTTTGATCTTTTGCTGTGCTGATTTTTCAAAGCTCTTCCTGCTATACTGACACCAGTAGAGTATTACAGGAACCACATGTGCAGTTTAAATCCATGCTCAAAATTAATTTGCAATTAATGAAAAAAACATGTTAATTGCAATTTTTGAAATTAATTTTCAAATGCCTCATTATGATAATTTGATGTTCCAATTTTGGATTCATTTACCATCGAGGCAACAGTATTTAAGACCAAAGGTACACAAAAATGCTGGAGAAACTCAGCGGGTGCAGCAGCATCTATGGAGCGAAGGAAATAGGCAACGTTTCGGGCCGAAACCCTTCTTCAGAGTACTTAAAACTATTTGCATTCGATATTAGAGAGTTTAAAAAAATCATAGAAGGAACTGCAGAAAATAAGAAACATAAGAACAAGGTGGACTAAGCTACTGAGCTTTGGGAGCTGGATCAGTGGGGGTCAGGACGGGTAACTACTAGGTACCTGATAGAAGAGAATGTGAATATTAGCTTACAGTCACAATGAAATATCTACCTCACATTGCAAAGTAGCTTTCCCCATGTCAACTTAAGGATGCACTAAGTTGCACTGTTTATCTGCAGGAAGGAACTGCAAATGCTGATTTAAACTGAAGATACACACAAAATGCTGGAGTAACTCAGCGGGTCAGACAGCATCTCTGGAGAGGAATAGGTGACGTTTCATGTTGAGACCCTTCTTTGGGTCTCGACCCGAAACGTCACCAATTCTTTTTCTCCAGATAAGCTGTCTGACCCGCTGAGTCGCTCCAGCTTTTTGTGTCAATGCACTGTTTATCTGTTGAACTGAGTAGCTGTACAAGGTTGAACTTTTGCACTAACAGCCACACTGATCTATCTACTCAATATGTTTGTCGGTCTCGATGTCACAAATCTAATTTACCGGTTGAAATGTAGTTCACTGCTTTTAAGAACAGCCATGTGAGCAATTGCTAAACCATTAAAGTAGCACTCCAATGAATGCCTTGTACTTGGCATAAACAGTAAAATAACATGATTCAATGAGAAACACCACAGTGAGTTACCAGTAACTATCACTTGTCCTGTTGGTGACAGAACTAAAATTATTGTTTACTCAGCAGCACCAGCACATTTTTAGCTCATACTTATTTAAAAAGTGGCATTCACCCAACTAGATGCAATACTGCCAGATGCCTTCTCATCAATGTGTTCATGAGTCTGTTATTGGACAGTGTCAGAAGAAGGCGGCATGAATGTTGCTGTGGTGGAAGACTTTAACCGACCTCCCAACCTGAAACTGAACATCAGTTGTTTTTCCGACCCAATCTACTATCCCAAGTTATCACATACGCAGAAGGCTAGAAGATGGAGTTTAGGTTCAGGGAAATACCTGTCCAAATAGATGTGAAAGTAGTCTCGAGAAGCAGTGATTGGAGGACTTGTTCAATATTAAGATCAATGGTATGGAGAAGTCTAGCAAATAATGGTTAACATTTCGGCAGTATACTGATTGCCAAGATGCCAAGGGTGGCAATCTTTCAATTGCTTCAATTGACACTTGCAGCGCATAGGAGGTGAGAAAGGTCACCACAAGGGTAGCATTCAAGCAGAAGGAAGGTCATAAGTTCATGTGATTGGAGCGGAATTAGGCCATTCGGCGCATCTAGTCTACTCCGCCAGTCAATCATGGCTGATCTAACCCCATTCCCCATAACCCCTGACACCTGTACTAATCAATAATCTATCTATCTCTGCCTTAAAAATATCCATTGACTTGGGTACCACAGCCTTCTGAAATTGCTCCCCATCTCCTTCCTAACGGAACAAACTTTAATTCTGTGGATAGAACCTCTAGTCCTAGACTCTCCCACTAGTAGAAACATCCTCTCCACATTCACTGTATCCAAGCCTTTCACTATTCAGGATGTTTTGATGAGATCCTCCCCTCATCTTAACTCCAGCAAGTACCACCCCAGTGCCGTCAAACACAAGGGTTCATGTTCTTACGGCACTGGAATAATTTCTACAACAAGGGAAGGTAATACTGAGGTGATAACCATCATCTGACCTAAAGCAGGATTGGCAACCTATCAAAGTGGGTGAAGAGCGTACAGTTATATTCGTATTGTAAGGAGAAGGGAACAACAGAAGTGAGATGAGAAAGGAAAGTGATTTTTGAAAATAAAAGCAAATGGCTTGGTTGAAATGTCTAGTGGGGAGGTATTATCAGAATAAATGAAAAGGTCAGAACATTAGAAACCTATAGTAGATATAAAATGGGAGCATAACACTGTTTAAGTTTAGACAAGACACTCAGAACACAATCTTCACAAGAAATTAAGATAATGAAGTGGTAGTGATAGCGATCATTGCAGCACCATTCAATGTATTCATGCTTTGACTAAAAACAACAACATTGAGAAAGGAAACTCAAAACCAGCTATGAATTAACCTTTAATAAAATAGAAGAAATGTCAACTACAGTAACAGACCTTAAAATATGTTATTAAGACAGAGTGAATAGCTTTCACCTGAAGATAATGATTATATAAACCTTTATAATTCATTTATCAGATAAATTGGATTTAGGAGATTAATTTGGACGCAGCCTAGTCCTTCTCCCACCTGGATTTGATTTACACAGGACTAATCCATTCACCCCAGAAACTGGACTGGAGTCCTGCACTGCCTCAGAGAATAAGAATTAATCAAAGACAGGGATGCTTGATGACATTCCAAATACGTTTTTCCTTTGATTTGATAACCAATACTAAAATTGTCAGTAACAACTTTAATTAGATACGGAGATTTCTTTTACATGTCGTAATTTGATAAACGAGGCGAGGGAAGGAAACTCAATTGACATTTACAAGGAAATTAATAGCGTGAGTTGAGTTGATTACGAGTTTTAAATTCCCTGTCTTAAAAACTGGCGTACATTTGTTTTCCAAAATACAAACAATTTTCACTGAACAGAAACATTTGCAGTAGTTTGTAAGAAGGAACTGCAGATGCTGGTTTAAATCAAAGATAGACACGAAATGCTGGAGTAACTCAGCGGGACAGGTAGCATCTCGGCAGAGAGGGAATTGGTGATGATTCGGGTCTCATAGAAACATAGAAACATGGAAAATAGGTGCAGGAGTAGGCCACTTGGCCATTCAAGCCTGCACCGCCATTCAATACGATCCTGGCTGATCATCCAACTCAGTATCCTGTACCTGCCTTCTCTCCATACCCCCTGATCCCTTTATCCACAAGGGCCACATCTAACTCCCTCTTAAATATAGCCAATGAAATGGCCTCAACTACCTTCTGTGGCAGAGAATTCCAGAGACTCACCACTCTCTGTGTGTAAAATGTTTTCCTCATCTCGGTCCGAAAAGATTTCCCCCTTATCCTTAAACTGTGACCCCTTGTTCTGGATTTCGTCACCCGTTCCTTATCTCCAGAGATGTTGCCTGTCCCGCTGAGTTACTCCAGCATTTTGTGTCTAAGAAACATTTAGTTTTCCAGTTATAGGACATCCCATCCGGCCATCCAGAAGTCTTGTGTAGAAGTCAGAAAATAAGATGAGAGCAATTCTTAGGTGCCTAGGGCTCCAGGTACAGATCTAAGTTTATCTCCTTTGCATGCTCTTGTCCATTCAATTCCTTGACAAGAGATCTTATGGATATTGAGGAACTGGAATAGAATGCAGGAGGGGGGAGCAGTGATGCTGAGAAATAATTTTCAAGTGAAGTTTGCTCCATACTCAATCAAATGTTGTTCTTCATGTCAGAGCAGTTCCCTTCACATGGCTTGTGATCTATTTTGTGTTCAAAATTTAATTAAACTAAACACTGAAAAGCAATGATGTCACCTTTGGACTGGTGGTGAAAACTCCTTCCTCCTTAGCCATCCATTTCAACTGATTCTACTATTCCTTTTGACAATACCTTCTACCAAGCTATTAATAACATCGATAATTTCCACCAAGATTACATCCTAAATCCACGCCTGTCTCAAATATCTCTCATTGAATGTCTCATCCATATCTTTGTCATATTCGTAGTTGATAGTAGCCCAGAGTAGGGGAATTGAGGATCAGAAAACATTGGTTCATTGTGAAGGGGAAAAGATTTAATAGGAATCTGAGGGGTAACTTTTTCACACAAAGGGTGGTGGATGTATGGAACAAGCTGCCAGAGAAGGTAGTTGAGGCTGGGACTATCCCAACATTTAAGAAACAGTTAGACAGGTACATGGATAGGAGAGGCTTGGAGGGATAAGGACCAAACGTGGGCAGATGGGACTAGTGTAGCTGGGAGTGGGCAAGTTGGGCCGAAGCACTGTGACTTTATGTGGTAGAGGTGGGAAATTTATGCAATTTAATTGACAGTTCAACAGGTATTTAAATAAGAAAAGTACTGATGGATCTTTGGAGCAGACACAGGCATATTGGACCATCTTGGTTAGGTAACTTGGTGGGCATGGATGATTCATGGAGATTCATCACTCTCTCCATACCCTCTGATCCCCTTAGCCACAAGGGCCACATCTAACTCCCTCTTAAATATAGCCAATGAACTGGCCTCGACTACCCTCTGTGGCAGAGAGTTCCAGAGATTCATCACTCTCTGTGTGAAAAAGGTTCTTCTCATCTCGGTTTTAAAGGATTTCCCCCTTATCCTTAAGCTGTGACCCCTTGTCCTGGACTTCCCCAACATCGGGAGCAATCATCCTGCATCTAGCCTGTCCAACCCCTTAAGAATGTTATAAGTTTCTATAAGATCCCCTCTCAATCTCCTAAATTCTAGAGAGTATAAACCAAGTCTATCTAGTCTTTCTTCATAAGACAGTCCTGACATTCCAGGAATCAGTCTGGTGAACCTTCTCTGCACTCCCTCTATGGCAATAATGTCCTTCCTCAGATTTGGAGACCAAAACTGTACGCAATACTCCAGGTGTGGTCTCACCAAGACCCTGTACAACTGCAGTAGAACCTCCCTGCTCCTATACTCAAATCCTTTTGCTATGAAAGCTAACATACCATTCGCTTTCTTCACTGCCTGCTGCACCTGCATGCCTACTTTCAATGACCATGACACCCAGGTCTCGCTGCATCTCCCCTTTTCCTAGTCGGCCACCATTTAGATAATAGTCTGCTTTCCTGTTTTTGCCACCAAAATGGATAACCTCACATCCACATTATACTGCATCTGCCAAACATTTGCCCACTCACCCAGCCTATCCAAGTCACCTTGCAGTCTCCTAGCATCCTCCTCACAGCTAACACTGCCCCCCAGCTTAGTGTCATCTGCAAACTTGGAGATATTGCCTTCAATTCCCTCATTCAGATCATTAATATATATTGTAAATAGCTGGGGTCCCAGCACTGAGCCTTGCGGTACCCCACTAGTCACTGCCTGCCATTGTGAAAAGGACCCGTTTACTCCTACTGTTTGACAGCCAGTTCTCTATCCACATCAATACTGAACCCCCAATGCTTAACTTCACCAGAAATCAGCTAAGAGAGGCCGGATGACTCATAATAATTCTCTACCTTCTCACTTGCCAGATTACCGGACGTGATGATAAAATGTGTGATTGAAGCTCAGACCCATTTACATCGCGGTTCCCTACAGTTTTCAGTGGTGTGCAGCAAAGCTGATGTTTGTGGAGTTCATGCCGTTTATTTGAAAGGTGTTCATTTGAGTAGGATGTTCAACAGACAGAGGAAACAACTGTAGTCTGAGGGCCTGAGCTGCAGGGAGAGGTTGGGCAGGCAAGGACTTTATTCCTTGGAGGGCAGAAGGATGACAATAGACAATAGGTGCAGGAGTAGGCCATTCGACCCTTTGAGCCAGCACCGCCATTCAATGTGATCATGGCTGATAATCCCCAATCAATACCCCGTTCTTGCCTTCTCCCCATAATCCCCTGACTCCGGTATTTTTAAGAGCTTATCTAGCTCTCTCTTGAAAGCATCCACCTCCACCGCCCTCTGAGGCAGAGAATTCCACAGACTCACCACTCTCTGTGAGAAAAAGTGTTTCCTCGTCTCCGTTCTAAATGGCTTACTCCTTATTCTTAAACTGTGGCCCCTAGTTCAGGTCTCCCACAAAATCGGGAACATGTTTCCTGCCTCTAGCGTGTCCAAGCCCTTAACAATCTTATATGTTTCATGAGAGGTGATCTTATAGAGGTGTTCAAGATCTTGGGAGAAGTAGATTGGGTAAAAGACTCTGTGCATTCACCCTGAGTGGGGGAATCAAGAAATCGGGACTAGAGGACATAGGCTTATGATGAGGGGGGAGATTTAATTGGAACTTGAGGGGCAACTGTTTCACACAGAGGGTGGTGGGTATATGGAACAAGTTGCCAGATGAGGTAGTTGAAGATGATGCTATAAAAGCATTTAAAAGTCATTTGGACAGGTACGTAGATAGGAAAACTTTAGAGGGATTTGCGTCAAACAAGGTTGGACTAGTGTAGATGGGGCATGTTGGTCGGGGTGGGACTAGTGTAGATGGGGCACGTTGGTCGAGGTGGGACTAATGTAGATGGGGCATCTTGGCCAGTATGGGCAGGTTGGCCCAAAGGACGTCTTTCTGTGCTACAGAATGTGACTCCATGTAGCCACCTTCCTCCAGGCACTGGGTGTCTCCTGGGTCCTCCGGCACCTCTGTCTCAACATTTGCTTCACTGATAAGAGTTCTGGGTCTTATCATTAAATCCAGGATCTGCCTAATGTTGCTTGCAGCATCTCCTCCAAGCAGTATCAGTTCATGTTGCTGTTGTTTGGCTGCCACGGACAGCGTGTCTTTAAGAATTGAAGCCCTTCTCAGATAGAAGACACAAGGCCTAAATGAGACCTGCACAGTTCTCAATAGTCTGGACCTATTGAGAACTGTGCAGATCCTGCTTTGACACATGATTCTGGGCGGTTCAATACCACTTTGCAAACCTTTACATATTTTTAGCCAGATTAATGATTTTTTTGCAGGTATCTGAGCATCTATTGATGTTGAACAATACACGTTCAATGCCCCAAAGAGTAACATCCAATTTCTAAGCAATTGTGTTAATTCATGCAGATGTCGGTAAATGAAGGAACTTTGCCTTGATGTCAAAAATGTCTGCTGAAGTACTTTAACAAAGTGGAAAGTAGTTGCAACTTGTAAGGGTCAAAAAATATAATTTAGCTTTGGGACTAACATGGAAATTGTAGATTGAATTCCAGTTACTTCAGTGCCAATAATTGCAAGAGGTACTTGGAGTTACGATGTTTGTGTTGGAAGTTATTCAACCTAAAATTATATTTTCAACCTTGGGAAGTGATCCCCTATCCCACCAAGAGCCACTAATCCCAGTATCACTGCTAACTCTTCAAGTAGAATTCATCAGATCAAGAGTGTTTATTTGTTATGTGCACCAGTAAACAGAATAACGAATTTCTTGCTGCAGCATTACTGGCACATTAAACACACCAACATAACAACAAAATATATGCAGTAAATTAACAGATATACCAGATGAACCAGACCACGATAATGCAAGCAAAAGTGTCTAGTTTAACCTTAGAAACTTAAAGTCCCACACCACCAGGTTCAGGGCCAGCTATTTCCTTACAACTATCAGATTCTTGAACTAACCTGTCCATCATTAATCCTAACTCAACATCAGGATCACTTCTTGCATTGCCAAGGACTTTTTTCTCATTGTATTTTGAGCAGTATTTTATTTTCCTTGTAGTTTATGTATGATTTATATTTTTGTGTGTTGAGTCTATGTTCCTGTGATTCTGCTGCAAGCAAGGTTTTCATTTTCCCCTTACTTCCCCGTACAATAACTCAACTTTACTTGACTGAACTCTGTGTGTCTGAAGTGGATCTTCCTGAGAGACTGCAGGAATGTGTATTGGTATCAAATAGCATGTCATGTACATATTGAAGCCTCTTGCACAACATTTTCAGTGCACACAGAGCCATATTTCCTACCAGACCTTAACTCAAGACCTTTTGGACATACCCTGTAGTACACTGCGATGTTCAGGTCAAGTCACTGGAGCGGGACTTGAATACATAATAATCTAGATTAGAGGTGAGATCACTATCAAAGAGATCAAGACTGTTATGATAAGGTCTTCAAATGCAAAAATGCAGCTCTAAATATAACATAAATGCAGGATGTACAAAAAAAATCGAATACAACTTCTAACTTGAATCTTAGATCTTAAAGCAGGTCCACACCATTGAGCACTTGTTTAAGCAGTGCAAGCCAAACTGTTTGTGCTAAGAGGCTTCGGTAGAAATGTGAAGTCCAAAGCAGGACCCATTGTGTTCACAGGCATAAATGGTAGCATTACTTCAAACCTTGGTAAGCATTTGTGATCTGTGGTAACAGTAAGGTGGGCAGACATCTGAGCTGTATTCCGAGCTGCATTCTAAAATGCATCCTCCTGAATTAGACTTTAATCCTTCTTCTTCTTATTATCGAGTCCACACACAAGATTAGATGTTGCTAAGCCAGAGCTGAACACACTTCTCGGCATCTGCATACAATAGTGTCTGGCTTGCGCTTCTTGTGCGTGGTGGTGGAAAGATTTGTGAAAACAGGGCCACGACGTGAACGCTCTTTTCTTGACCCCACTTTAATCCTGAATGCCAATAACATAGAAACATAGAAAACAGGTGCAGGAGTAGGCCATTTGGCTCTTCGACCCAGCACCGTCATTCGATGTGATTATGGCTGATCATCCAAAATTAGTACCCCGTTCCTGATTTTTCCCCATTTCCCTTGATTCCTTTAGCCTTAAGAGCTAAATCTAACTCTCTCATGAAAACATCCAGTGAATTGGCCTCCACTGCCTTCTGTGGCAGAGAATTTCACAGATTTGCAATTCTCTGGGTGAAAAGGTTCTTCCTCATCTCAGTCCTAAATGGCCTACTCCTTATTCTTAAACCATGACCCCTGGTTCTGGACTCCCCCAACATCGGGAACACTTTTTCAACATGTCCTATATGCGCCATTTATGTAGTTGAAGAAGCATTGTGGAAGTATATAAGAAGTAGCCATTAATCCAACATTGAATGATAAGGAAATAGAAGCATGCTAAAGAAATTGGGGCATCCTTCAGAGAATGTTAAATTTTTGGAGTTATGTCAATGACCACATACTGCTCAGGTTCAACTGTCATTATCACCAGTGTTATCTGAACTCAAATTAGACTGCAGTTTCATTCTTACTCTGTTTTGTATTACTCCAGATAATATACATTTGCATGATTTACTGGCCAAAGTTTTGGCTTCACATTATGGTGACACGATAGCTTCAAACTGACTGCAGAACCTAACAGTGAGATGAACTGTCAAGAGTCTGTGATTGGAATTGGCAACAAGTCATTTTGATTTTAAATAATTTTGATGTCTGTCCCAGTGGATTTATGGACCCAGTTCCTTATATTTAAACAAGTATGCAATCAAAGTCAAGTTTGTTTATCAGAAAAGCCACCCTCAATACATGTTGGTATTGACAGTTCTGCAAAATATGGAGACAGATTAGAGGAATGAGAGAGGACAAGTTCAATAGAGTAGACATGAAGAAGATGTTTCGACTTATGGGCAAATCAATCACAGGGACCACAAATACGGTTTGTCACTGATAACTATAATTAGCTATTGAAAATGAAAGCATTTTACTCATAGTTTAAAATATGGAGCAAAAAAAAATGCTGGAAAACTCAACAAGTCAAGCAGCATCAGTGGAGGGAAATGGACAAACAACGTTTGGAATTGGGATCCTACAATGGAATGAGGTCCAGATAGCATTCTGGAAGCAGTATATACAAGGAACTGCAGATGCTGGTTTATACAAAAGTGCTGGAGTAACTCAGTGGGTTATGAAGGATCCCTGGAGAACAGGAATAGACGATGTTTTGGATTAGTTTCTTTCTTCAGACTCCTGGATAATCTTTCATTCTGGATAGCAGTCGAAATGAAGGGTCCCAACGTGAATTGTCATTTAACCATTTCCTTCTACAGATACTGCCCGACTTACTCCAGAATTTTGTTTGATGTTTCAGATTCAGCATCTGCAACCTCATGTGTCTACAGTTTATTATATGGAGCTTGTTGCCATTTGTAAGGATTGACATAAATTGTGCCGATACATTTAAAGGGATGCTTTACTTTACAGCGATCACCATCCTACAGACTAGCGACAATTTTCAATGTCACAATTTTACAGAAGCAAATGAACCTACAAACCCGTACGTCTTTGGAGTTTGGTAGGAAACTGGAGCATTCGGGGAAAACCCTCGTGGTAATAGGAGAATGTACAAACTTCATACAGACAGTACTCATAGTCAGGATCGAACCCGGTTCTCTGACGTTGCAAAGCAGCAACTCTACCGATGCGCCACAGTGCCGCTTGATAGGAACGTTCAAGTTCAAGTTCAAGTTCAAGTGAGTTTATTGTCATGTGTCCCTGTATAGGACAATGAAATTCTTGCTTTGCTTAAGCACACAGAACATAGTAGGCATTTACTACAAAACAGATAAATGTGTCCATATACCATGATATAAATATATACACACATGAATAAATAAACTGGTAAAGTGCAAATAGCAGAAAGTGGTTATTAATAATCAGAGTTTTGTCCGAGCCAGGTTTAATAGCCTGATGGCTGTGGGGAAGTAGCTATTCCTGAACCTGGTTGTTGCAGTCTTCAGGCTCCTGTACCTTCTACCTGAAGGTAGCAGGGAGATGAGTGTGTGGCCAGGATGGTGTGGGTCTTTGATGATACTGCCAGCCTTTTTGAGGCAGCGACTGCGATAAATCCCCTCGATGGAAGGAAGGTCAGAGCCGATGATGGACTGGGCAGTGTTTACTACTTTTTGTAGTCTTTTCCTCTCCAGGGCGCTCAAATTGCCGAACCAAGCCACGATGCAACCGGTCAGTATGCTCTCGACTGTGCACCTGTAGAAGTTAGAGAGAGTCTTCCTTGACAAACCTACTCTCCGTAATCTTCTCAGGAAGTAGAGGCGCTGATGAGCTTTTTTGATAATTGCGTTAGTGTTCTCGGACCAGGAAAGATCTTCAGAGATGTGCACGCCCAGGAATTTGAGGTTCTTGACCCTTTCAACCATCGACCCGTTGATATAAATGGGGCTGTGGGTCCCCCGCCTACTCCTTCCAAAGTCCACAATCAGTTCCTTGGTTTTGCTGGTGTTGAGGGCCAGGTTATTGCGCTGGCACCATATGGACAGTTGCTCGATCTCTCTTCTGTACTCTGACTCATCCCCTTCAGTGATACGTCCCACAACAGTGGTGTCGTCAGCGAACTTGATGATGGAGTTCGCACTGTGGTTGGCTACGCAGTCATGGGTATAGAGTGAGTACAGCAGGGGGCTGAGCACGCAGCCTTGAGGTGCTCCCATGCTGATTGTTATCAAGGCTGACACATTTCCACCAATACGAACAGACTGTGGTCTGTGGATGAGGAAGTCGAGGATCCAGTTGCAGAGGGATGCGCAGAGACCCAGTTCTGCGAGTTTGGTAACCAGTTTGGAGGGGATGATTGTGTTGAATGCCGAGCTGTAATCGATGAATAACAGCCTGACATATGAATTTTTGTTGTCCAAGTGGTCCAGTGCGGAGTGGAGGGCCAGCGAGATCGCATCCACCGTTGATCTGTTGTGGCGGTAAGCGAACTGCAGTGGGTCCAGGTTTTTGTCGAGGTAGGAGTTGATTTGCTCCATGATCAGCCTCTCAAAGGACTTCATCACCACCGGCGTTAGTGCCACTGGTCGATAGTCATTGAGGCACGTCACACTCTTCTTGGGCACCAGTATAATTGATGCCCTTTTAAAGCAGGTGGGGACCTCAGACCTCAGAAGTGGGAGGTTGAAAATGTCCGTAAAAACTCCCGCCAGTTGGTCCGCACAGGTTTTTAGAACACGACCAGGTATACCATAAGGACCAGGTGCTTTTCGGGGGTTCACCTCTCTGAAGGATTTCCTGACGTCGGCCTCTGTGACTGAGACTGAAATGCCATCACAGCGAATGGGGGATCGGGAAGGCACATCAGTATTCTCCCTGTCAAAGCGTGCGTAAAACGCATTGAGCTCGTCAGGGAGTGATGTTTCACCGACATTCGAGCTGCCTCCTGGTTTCGCCTTGTAGGAGGTGATTGCATTCAGGCCCTGCCACAGCTGCCGAACATCTGTCTCATCCTCCAGTGAAGAAAGAAAAGGTAGAAGAACATGGTGAAAGGTCACTATGATGGAAGAGGATGGTCTGGAACTTAAACACTGCTGCAGACTAAATAGATTGCTTCTGAATCTGTAAATGCCACCTAATTGCAGCTTGTGGTAAGACAGAACCAAAAATCATAAGATTCAGCACAACAAATCATTTACAGTAAACCAAGTCAGTAGATGATTAAAACACACCCTTTTGATCCATTGTACCATGGCACAGTTTTTGCAAAATTTAAATAGATCTAAAATGCAAAGCAATATATTTTTTAGTTTAGAGATACAGCATGGAAACAGGCCCTTCAGTTCCTCGAGTCCAAGTTGACCATCGATCACCGATCAGCGCGGCACGGTGGTGCAGTGGTAGAGCTACTGCCTTACAGTGCCAGAGACCCAGATTTAAGTGATGTCTGAACGGAGTTTGTACGTTCTCCTCGTGAGCTGCGTGGGTTTTCTCCGAGATCTTCGGTTTCATCCCACACTCCATAGACATACAGGTTTGTAGGTTAATTGGCTTTGTAGAAATGTAAAATTGACCCTAGTGTTAGGGTAGTGTTAATGTGCATGGATCGCTGATCAGTGTGGGACTTGGTGGGCCAAAGGGGCTGTTTCAGTGCTGTTTCTCTGCACACTGACTGGGATGTGTTCAGGACAGCAGCATCCTATGATGACCTCATCAACATCGAGGAGTACGCAGAGACTGTAACCAGCTACATTGCCAAGTGCACCGAGGATGTCACTATCATGAAAACCTTCACTGCACGTGGAAACGAAAAGCCATGGATGACAGCAGAGGTGCGCTCGCTGCTGAGGGCTCGTGATGCAGCCTACAGAGCCGGTAACACAGCCGCTCTTCGATCCACCAGGACTGCACTGGAAAAAGGAATCAGGGCAGCGAAACGTGCCTACGCGGGGAAAATCCAGGGACACCTCTGTGACACAGGAGACACCAGGAGGATGTGGAAGGGAATCCAAACACTGATGGGGTACAAGGCAAGGCAGCAGGTAACTGACACGGACACTTCTCTCCCAGATGAACTGAACAACTTCTTTGCACGTTTTGATGCAGCAAACACCACACCCAAGGGGAGAGCCAGCCCCTGCTTACAAACCGACCAACCAGTCCTGACCATAGACTCAATGGACACACGGAGAATCCTGTCTAAGATCAACCCGTGGAAAGCAGTCGGACCCGACAACATCCCAGGACGTGTGCTCAAGGAATGTGCTGAGGAGTTAGCAGATGTGCTAACAGACATCTTTAACATCTCCCTTAGTCAAGCCATTGTCCCCACATGCCTCAAAACTTCCACGATAATCCCCATAGCGAAGAAACCAGTGGTTGCCTGCCTAAATGACTACCGCCCTGTCGCCCTGACCCCAATAATAATGAACTGTTTTGAACGCCTGGTGAAACCCCACATTACTGCCAGCCTCCCCTCATCGTTAGACCCCCTCCAGTTTGCCTATCGCCCCAACCGTTCTACAGAGGATGCCATCTCTACCACGCTGCACACAGTACTCACGCATCTGGAAAACAATAACACATACGCCAGAATCCTGTACATTGACTTCAGCTCAGCGTTTAACACCATCATCCCACAGAGACTTGTGGAGAAACTAACCCTGCTGGGCCTCAACACCACCCTGTGTCACTGGATCTTGGACTTTCTGACAGAGAGACCGCAGTCAGTCCGTGTTGGCAAGAACACTTCAGGCTCGATCACGCTGAGCACCGGCTCCCCTCAAGGCTGTGTGCTCAGCCCGCTGTTGTTCACACTGCTCACATATGACTGTGCTGCCAGATTCAGGGACAATAAGATCATAAAATTCGCGGATGACACAACAGTGGTGGGACTCATCAGCGGAGATGACGAGTCAATGCACAGGGAGGAAGTGGAACAACTAGTGGACTGGTGCAGCAAAAACAATCTAGAATTAAATGTCGACAAAACGAAGGAGATGGTTGTCGACTTCAGGAGGGCGCAGCCAAAGCATACACCCCTCAACATCAGTGGCACTGCAGTGGAGAGAGTGGAGAGCATAAAGTTCCTCGGTGTGCAAATTACAGACAGCCTCACCTGGTCCAGGAACACCACTGGGACCGTCAAACGGGCCCATCAGCGACTGCACTTCCTGAGGAAACTAAATCAGGCCTCACTCCCCACCAACATCCTCAGGACTTTCTACAGGGGTACGGTGGAATCTGTACTCACGTACTGCATAAATACGTGGTACTCCACCTGCAACTGCTCGGACAGGAAGGCTCTGCAGAGGGTAGTGAGGGGAGCAGAGAGGATCATTGGCGTCTCCCTACCCTCGGTACAAGAACTGTTCCAGAGCCGCTGTCTGAAAAAAGCTCAGAGAATTGCTAAGGACAAACTGCACCCCCTCCACATACACCTGGATCTCCTGCCATCAGGCAAGAGGTATCGAAGCATCAAAGCCCGGACTACAAGACTGCTAAACAGTTTCCTACCACAGGCTGTGAGGCTGCTAAACAGTCACTCTGTACTCACAGTCACTTGATTCTGCGGCTGGCACGGACACTTTAATAACTGGCACTGGCCACTTTAATAACTGGCACTGGCCACTCAAATCAGCTGCCCCGGACATTTTTATGATTGGTTTATTGTATTTTAACGTTGTGTTTTACCTGCTTTTAACTATTTATACTGTTCCATCAGGGACTGGATTGTTTTTAGTGTTATTATGTGTGAAACGTTTTAAATTTCATGTGCGATGCTCCGCTATTCCCTGGGAAACGTCTTTTCATTTTGCACTGTACAACTGTTGCTTGCAAGATGACAATAAAGGTTGATTGATTGATAAACTAAATTAAACCTGTTCAAACTTTCTCATCCACTCCTTACACACTAGTGGCAATGTATAGTGGCTGATTATACTTTAAAAAGTTTGTCAGTTAATTAAATTACATTTCTTAATTAACCTACATTGATTGCTGATTGATTTTTTATGTCTTTGGACAAATTCATGATGGCATAATGAACATATTTTTTTCTTTTTTACTATTAAGTCCACAGTAAGATGAAGCAGCTGAGAAAAATCATGTAGCACAAAATCTGTTTATGCTCCAACAGACCATTAAGAGTACCCACTGCATCTGATGGAGAAGGAAGTCCCAAGGATTGATGACTGGTCTCTGCATTGTTAGATAATTGCAGCTAGACCTGGTTTCATGTAGAACAAGGAACTGCAGATACCGGTTAATAACCAAAAGGTCACACAGTGCTGGAGTAATTCAGCAGGTCAGGCAGCGTCTCTGGAGAACATGGATAGGTGAAGTTTCGGGTCGAAATCAACCTGAAATATTGCCTATCCATGTTCACCAGAGTTGCTCCCTGACCTGTGGAAACACTCCAGCACGTTGGGTTGCAAATTTCATGACTTGTTTCAGCATCCTTATGTAGATGTGCATCAGTCTGCGTAGAGATGATCTCTTTCAGAGTGACGCCTTCTATTACTGCATAGAACAACAAACACTTTTGGCACGTCCTACTTGAGGAATGACCACATTGCATGGAGTTACAGGTACCACAGTAAACATGTGAGGAGACAAGAAGGAGGAAAAACAATGCAAGAAATTTAAAAACAAGTATCCAGTAGATAGTGAAAGTTAAATACCTATGGGGAGTGATTAACAAACTGTAATCCAATCTCAGAACTGGCATTGAAAACTCACAGATTGGACAGTTAAATCCCTCGATCTCACTATAGCTTTGTTCTTCAAAGTGTGCAACATAATATTTATATCTATTCTGAGTGTCAATGGTGATTTCATTGCCCAAGAGAGTGCTATATTTCACACAAATTAATGTCCAAACCACTGATCCAAACGTGTGAAACAATATTTAACAATCTGCAGTGAGAGTCTGCATTCCACTGTTCAACTGAATTGGCTCTGAATATTCCAACTCAGTCAGCTGAATTCTGCCAAGTAAAACACATCCCACCAGCTGGAGAAATAGCAACTGTTTTACTCATGGAAAGAAGAACACTAGATCATAATAACAATAATCATACTTTATTAACCAAGTATGTTTTGCAACATACAAGGAATTTGATTTGCCATACAGTCATATTAATAAAAAGCAACAGAACACACAAAATATATTTTAACATAAACATCCACCACAGTGACTCCTCCACATTCCTCACTGTGATGGAAGAGGAAAAAAGGTTCAATCTTTTCCCGTCTTTGTCAGAGGCCTTGAGCTTTCCGTTGATGGGGCGATCTTGACTCCTGTAGCCGGTGGCGGGCCCTCCTCGCCGGGGCAATCAAGTTCCTGCATCGGGGGGGATCTCAGCTCCCCACGCTGGCGATCGGACCCCGGGTCGGGGCTAGTCGAACATCATGCGGTTTGGGAGCTCCCGACTCGGTCTCTCCCGAGACTGCGAGCTCCTTGGTGTTAAAGTGTGCGGGCCGCGGTTGGAGCATCGATCCCAGGTAAGGGATCGTCTCCAATGTAAGTCCACGCCCTACGGTGGGGCTCAAAGTCAGTCCCGAGCAAGGCCTCCAGCTCCATGATGTTAGGCTGCAGAGCGACCGTAGATACGACCCGGAAAACAATCGCATCTCTACCAAGGTAAGGGACTGAAAGAAAGTTTCCCCCGACCCCTTCCTCCACCCCCCACATAAAACAAACCAGAGAACATAAACACAGACTTTTAAAAACACTAAAAATAATTTTTAAAAAGGACGGAAGGACAGACAGACTGGTGGCGAGGCTGCCATCGCGGCACCACCCAGTGGTCAGATGTCAGATGTCATGTTTGTGCGATGAGTTTTAAGTCATTAATACTCTTGAAAAGAACTTTGGGTTGGTCCGAAGAAGGGTCTTGACCTGAAACGTCACCCATTCCTTCTCTCCAGAGATGCTGCCTGCCCCGCTGAGTTACTCAAGCATTTTGTGTCCATTTTGGGTGGTGAATCATTCCATTCAGAAATGGAAGCCCCAAATTCCCTGCAGTGCTTAAAGTCTTCAAAAATTATCCCTTTTAGTATTTTTAGAGTTTGAGACATTCCTTTAAATGTTTTGCATTACCAAACCTTGAAAACAAGATAGATCCATGATAATGACTTGCCATCTTCTCAGTTTGAAACCTGCAATGCCAGATCAATGAAGATCATACACAAGTGTAGGAAGGAACTGCAGATGCTGGTTTATACTGAAGATAGACACAAAAAGCTGGGGTAACCCAGCAGGTCAGTAGCATATCTGGAGAAAAGGAATAGGTGACGTTTCAGGTCGAGACCTTTCTTCAGTCCGAGGAAGGGTCTCGACTCGAAACGTCACCTATTCCTCTTCTCCAGAGATGCTGTCTGACCCGCTGAGTTACTCCAGCTTTTTGTGTCTATCTTCATGATTATACACATGTTTGCTTACTGAATTAAATCGTATTCTAAAAGCAAGCAGGTGCTTGGGAAAATAATTGCCTTGGAAGATAATTACATGGAGCGTGTGTTTATACAACTGCGAAGACATGGTGGTATTTCCATATTATGTATCCTGTGTCATCGAATTGGTAATGGAGACAGGAAATATTTATTCAACTACCATATGCCATTTCTACCAGATGGAGTAAACTCACAGAGACCATACATTTGTCAGCTACTCTTGGATCCTTAGCAATGGAAATGATGATCAAATTGATCAATTGCATGAATGGAGGAAAGAAACAGCAATATTACTTAACTTAAGCAAAAATCAAAGTGCTGGAGGAACTCAGCATTTTAGGTACCTTCTGTGGAAGGAATTGACAAATGACGTTTCAGGCCAAGGCCCTTCTTCAGACTGATTGGAGTAGAAGGAAGAAAACTGGAAAAGAAAAATGGAGGTAGGGCAAATCTTGACAAGTGATAGGTGGATACAAGTGAGATGTGGTGGGGGGGGGTGGGGGGGGGGGAGGGAGGTTGTGGCGATTGGCCGATGGGTAGACAGTGACAAAGATTAGAGGTGAAAAGGAGACAAAAGCGTGTTGGGTAAGAAAAGAAGAGGTGGAGTAAAATGAAAACTGGACGGGTCGACATGAGTGGAAGGGAATGGGAGGAGGGGAAAGGTGATTAAATGGAAATACAGGATCCGGGATGGGACTCGAGCACATGGAGGAGGGGAAAGGAGCAGGAAGGCTGGGGTGGTAGAAGATGGTGGGAGAAATGTGAGTTCACCAGGAGGGGAGGGCAGGAGAAAGAGTGGGGGTGGGTAGAGGGCACATTACTTGAAATTGGAGAATTCAATGTTCATACTGTCAGGTAGTAAGCTATTCAAGCATAATATGAGGCACTGTCCTTCCAATATGTATATTGCCTCACTCAGGCAATGGTGGAGGCCACCAACAGAAATGTTGGTATGGGAATGGAAAGGGGAGATATAGTTATCAACCGAGATGTTCAGTAGGCCTTGGGGCCTTGTCAAAGGGAGTGCAAGTGTTTGGCAAAGTTCAACATACTTACATGAAGTCTATCAGTAATGCATGTGCATTTTCTATACCCGCCTTCATCTCCAGAAACCTCGAGTAAGATTGTTACTTGATTGCCAGTTTGTACTAGACAGTTTTACCATTACAGACTACAAGTGGATTGAGATCTTGCCACATCTCATGAAATCACAGAAACTACAACCAACAAAAACTATGAGATGGCCAAGGTAAATATATACCTCACAGTTTGAAAAAAAAATCAAAGATAAATCTAGAATTTTTCTGCAATAACACAATCTAGACTATTTGAGGAATTTCAACCCAAAATAGTTTGGTGGAATAGATTATCTATATTATTTAATGCATAAATAATATTTCAATCTCTTTAGATAATGATGGAGAAGTTTGTGTGGTCCTGAGATCCAAAGAGCTATGCCGTCTGGAGCTATGCTCCTGGTAGGGCCACCCGTGGCGGTAAGGTCGAGGGGGAGGTCTCTGACAAAGAGCAATCCAACCAAGACCTCAACAGTGGAACAGGCGGAGGATGCTGGCTGACCTTAGTGGAGGGTCACAACGGTTTGGAAGGCGGTTGAAGGCTGCAGCAGAAAAAGGTCCCCAGTCGTCTTGGACTCCATGCCACTGGATCCTGACACAGATCTGTCAAGGACCGTGTGGTGGCTGTCTGTGCACCAGTCTCCCCACGTTAAACAAAGTCACGCACTGGCGTCCTCCAACCATGATCAGCCTTGACCGAAGTGGGCCTAAGAAGAATCTTAATATTGAGGTGCTGCCTCAAGAATGCAGCGTAATCATCATAAATGGTGATGATGATGATACTTTATTGTCACTTGGTCCTAGTTACAGTGAATTTCTCTTTGTTCTCAGTGATGCAACCTTGGTCCGACTGCCGGGACTCCAAACTCAAGTGTCCGATCCCCAATCCCCACAATCCGGGCCAGATTTCTCATTGTACCTGTCCCTCACCAAACTCCTGCATATGGAAATAAACTTGAACTACAGTGAATTACTCAAGTATTTGAATATTGTGATTGAATTTTGAATGAGTTTAAATATTTTGATCGAATTTCCACATTCGAATCAATATGATTTTATCCCTTTGGTTCATCACAGGAACAGACTCCCTGGATACCCAAATACCCCTGAGATCCTAACCTGAACTCAAACTAAAACCTCTGGTATTCATGAGAGGGTGTGTGGCTGTTTTGCTGAAGACCCGTCGATCCTGCAATTAATATAATGGATGCCAGCAATAAAATGCTGCAGTATGTAGGAAGCAACTACAGATGCTGGTTTAAACCAAAGATAGACACAAAAAGCTGGAGTAACTCAGCGGGACAAGCAGCATCTCTGGAGAGAAACAATGGGTGACGTTTCGGGTTGAGACCCTTCTTTATAAAATGTTGCAATTTACATTGAGAATGTAAGTCCCACTTAGACGACTCTTTAGGCGACTGCCAGGGACTAGTTTTAATGGAATTCACCTACGACACCTGGCGACAACCTACGACAGCACCTACGACAGCACCTACGACAACCTACGACAGCAAAAATTGTCGCCAGTGTCGCCGAAAATTTTGAACGTTGAAAATTTTGCGGCAGTCGCCTGTAGTTGCCCAAAAATTCACCTGTGAGACAGGCCCATAAGAAGGTAGAGTGGAACTCGAGGAGTCACCAACAAGTAGTGATAGGCACTGGAATTGAAGAGATGTAACAGCAAGGTCCTCTAGCACATCTGGCCGACGCAACCAACATGAAATGCCAGACAACGCTACAATTCATTTCATAATATATTCTTTATTTTGCTTGACATTTAAAAAGTTCCATTTAAAAAGCTCACTAATCATGGCTGCTTCATTCAAAAATGTGGTTTTCTGCCTCCTTGCGAGTCAAATGTCCTTTTAAAAATCATGTAGTATTTACATAATTAAAAACTTGACATTAAGCCATTCATATTTAATCCAGAAGTTACCTTTTTGCTCTCTATATTGTGATGGTGGGAGATGGTGTGATTATACTTGCAGAGTGATCCCCGCTGCACGATGTATTCTAGGCTGGTTAATAAATAACTTCATAGTCTGTGTAACGGTTTGTACAATTGAGTCCAGATGGTTACTAAACACAGAACATGTGTGCAAGGCATTTGGGAAATCAAACCTACAGCAAGTATTTCCTATATCGATACTTAATCCTTCTGAATTCTTCAACATAATCAAGTAAAGCTCAGCAATAAACATGGAAATGATATCAGCAAACAATGAGGGTATATGTATTGCTTCATGATCTAAGTCCTGAGTGACCTATTATAACAAAATTTAGATGTTTCATTTTCAAGGAATAGTCACCTTGATTGGGAGAAAAAGGCTCTGTCTTGGACAAACACCCACCAAGTTACAAAGGAAAGGGAAGAAGAAATGTGACCAGTTAAACATCACCAACCTCTAACATAATGACTGCTCTTTTGTTCACTTGTTTGACACCAACCTAACGAGGGGCTAGGTTGTGTTATTGGATTGAGTTCATGGTATTGGAGTTCAATCAATCTTGATTTCATCAAAATCTTTGAAACTCGGTTATCGCAAGAGAAGTACTGCTGATAGATCATTGATAGAGAACTTGAAGGCAAACACACTGGATTCATAAGCCAGCAATGACAATTGCAAGTAATCCCCTTCCTTCTTTCCCTGGGGAGAGCATACGGCCCCATTAAGATTTTTGAGGTCGTCCGTGTGTGAAGGCATAGAAAATGGGCGAGGTGTTAAATGAATATTTCTCGCCTGTATCGTAGCATGGAGAAAGACGTGGATACTAGGGAACAGGGAAGTTGATAGTGATATCTTGAAGAGAGCTGAGGATCTTAAAACGCATTAATGTGCATAAACCACCAGGACCTGACCAAGTGTATCGTAGGCAATTGTGGGAAGCTAGGGAAGAAATTGCAGGGAGACTGACCGAGATATTTGTTTTATCAATGACATTTATTTCATCGATAGCCACTGGTGAGGTGCCGGAAGACTGGAGGTAGCTTACTTAATAAAGACTGTAGCAAAAGGTCTGGAAATAGAGACTGGTGAGCCTCATGTCAGTGGTGAGTAAGATATTGGAGGAGATTTTGAGAGATGTATGTGGAAAGGCATGGACTGATTAGGGATAGTCAGCATGACTTTTTATGTGGAAAATCAGGTCTTGCCAATTTGACTGAATTTTAGAAGGGGTGACCAAAAAGATTGTTGACAGAAATGCAGAAGACATTGTCTACATGGACGTTAGCAAGGCCTTTTACAAGGTTCTGCATGGTTAGTGGCCTGGAAGGTTTTACCAGATGGGAATCAAGGGCAAGCTAGCCAATTGGATACAAAAATGGCTTGAAGATATTACTCAGAAGTAGATGGTCGAGGGCAGTTTTTCATGCACTTATGGCTTACTGGCGCCTTCTTTATACAGGTAAGAAATCAGCCATTGAAATAACCACTGGTAAGTCCTGGCCAACAGCACTGCTCCCAAATTGAAACTATAACGTTTAAACAGAGGGCTGTTGGCTTAGTGCGTGGGAATTTAAACAAAGAGTTGTCGGCTACAGCGCTATGGGTTCTAAACATAGCGCAACCGGCCACAGCGCTATGGCTTTAAACATGGCACTATAGCCACAGTGCTATAGGTCACAGACTGCTCAGGCAAAATTCTCATATAACAGTGTATAAAAAGGATCTATGAGGATGCTATGGGATCTGGTGGCTTTGACATAAGGAGACGCTGAATAGGCTGTGCCTTTTCCCCCTGGAATATGGGAGACTGAGGGGCAACCTTATAGAGGTGTATAAAATCATAATTAAGGTGAATATAGACAGTTGTTTTCCCAAGGTAGGGGTGTCAAAACTGGAAGACAAAGATTTAAGGCGAGAGGGGAAAGATTTAAAATGCACCCAAGGGTCAAGTTTTTCCACACAGTGTTGGGTGCGTATATGGTTTGAGTTGCTAGAGGAAATGGTTGAGGCAGATACAATTACGGCATTTCAAAGAGACATGGACAGGGAAGGTTTGTGGGGATATAGGCCAGGTGCAGGTGGTTAAGCAACTTGGCCGGTTGAGTTAGGCCTAAGGGCATGTTTCGATGCTGTATAGTTCCAAGACTGTACGATTCTATGACTGAAGCATTTGGGTGATACAGGTAATACTGCTATAACATGATAGTTGCATCCCTATAAAACTTTATGTTATTGAAAATCACATTATAAAAACAATCGTGTTCATGAAGGAAAGGAGGTTAGGGAACTGAGAGTTTTAGACTCACAATAATAAAGTTCAAGATTTTATAAAAAAATGTTATTTTAATAGCTGTTTATTTTTGTACCGTAAGGTAAAAATGTTAAAGGCTCTATTGTTTAATAGAGTAATACTGTACGTGTCAATAGAAGCAATTGCTTGTCAATTTCAATGACCTCTGGCAGTTAAAGTAGCAGCTGATGTCTGATTATTGTGGAGCGGTTACATGGGGAAAAAATTGCCCTGTACTTTGTTTTCTGCATGACAGCTTTTTTTATCGTGCATGCCAATTTTTAAAGTAACTTTGAAGTGCTTCTCTAGTTTCCGATGGAAATCAAGTTATGATGATTTCAGCCAGTGTAATACAAGTGTTTGCTAATTCATCATTAACATTATAGCGGAACCATCTGAATAGATACTCTGAAAAACAGTGGTTAACAACGTGTGAATTAATAAGTTTAACAAAAGGGAATCCAATATATATTATATTAGAGGTAAGACTGAACTTTAACTCTTGAGAGCTGACCAAATAATTTGATATATTGGAATGTGATGACATATGTTTTATGCACAGCAACGTCCCACAGACAGAAAGGGATGTGATAATGTCCAAATAATTCATTTCAATGATATCGGGACATCCAATTATTTTTCAAAATTGCAGGATCTTGCACATTCACCTGAGAGAATAGACTTGGCCTCAGGTTAATGCCCCATCTAAAGATTGACACTGACAATTTAGCACTCCCTCAGTACTGGACCAGAATGGTAGCCTGAATTGTTATTCATTTATCGCTTAGTGGCACATAAAGTCAAACCTACAGAAGGGAAAGTGCTTTTGAAAAGCTTTTTTGGTTACTTTGTAGCGGCATTTGCTGGTGCCCGCAAGTAATCGAACCCTGCCTTTGGGTGCCTCGGACATGTGACTCTGGGGAGCGGCTGCGGTTTCACGCGCTTTCGGGGCTATGCCCCTTCAGTCGTGCTGGACCACCATTGTGGCAAGACCTTTGTATTGGCTATGTTTAGTTACATCGTTGATTTCCTCATTTTGTTAATAAAACTCATTTTGGAAATCGACTCTCGTCTCATCCGCCAAATTGGTGACCCCGACGTGCCCAATCGGAGATTGAACGACAGCATGCAGGACATTACCTTCCCGCCGCCGCTCCCAACGCCCATCAGAGTGCCGTCAGCCTCAAACTGCCCGTGTTTTGGCCTGATCAGCCGCATGTGTGGTTCGCCCACGTTGAGGCGCAGTTTCATCTGCACCACATCGTCGTGGACGAAACAAGGTACCTTCATGTGGTGGGAGCCCTGCTGCAGGAATCGGCCTCCCGTCTACTGCCTTATCTTCGGGACCCTACCGCGACCGATAAGTATGACGGCCTCAAGGCCCTCCTATTACACTCCTTTGGACTCAGCCGCCAGGACCATGCCGCCCGCATCCTTCACACAGACAGTTTGGGAGATCGCCGGCCACCCCTTCTCATGGCCAATATGCTCCTTCCCATGGACGGCCACCGCCTGTGCTTGTTGTTCGTACAGGCATTTCTCAAGCAGATGCCTGATGATGTCCACCTAATGTTCACCGGTGTGGACTTCACTGATCCCCAGCAGCTCGCGGAGCAGGCCAACGAACTCTGGATGACCAGACACCAGGATATCAGCACCATCAACCGCCCTCATCTTCCACCAATGAACCACAGCAGCGTCCCGAGACTCGCGGTAGGCACCGTTGGTGTTACTATCACCTCCGCTACGGTGCGGAGGCTCAACGCTGCCGCCATCCCTGCACGTTTCAGGGAAATGCCTCGGCCGATCGTCTGTGGAGGAGATCGCGATCGGCCCAAACAACCGCCTCTACATCCGCGACCGCCATTCCGGCCGCCGTTTCCTGGTATACTCCAGTGCGATTGTCAGCATCCTTCCCCCGACCGGCCATGACACTCATGCTGGGATGCTCACCGCTCGCCATTGCAGTGGGTCTATGAAGGGCCTTTTCGTGTGCTGCGAGCTGGAGTCGCCACGTTCACGTTTGACGTGGGTAGCTGGGAGAAGTTAGTCTCCATCGGCCATCTTAAGCCCGCCCACGTGGATGTGGACAGCCCGGTTGTCATTGCTCCACCACGACGTAGGGGTCGTCCACCGGCCGTTTTGCCTGCACTGAGTACGCGTGTTTCCGTTTTCGTTCCGCCGGCCCCACTTGTTATGCCCGTCACACCTTCGCAGTCCTCGCGCCCTCCCAGCCCTGTTTTGCCGGCCCCTCCTGTTATGCCCACCCCACCTTCGAGAACCACGTGTTCTGGACGTCTCATCCGGGTCCCTGCTCGGTTCCGTACCTCGGGTTCTGGGGGGGGCCCTGTAGCGGTAATCGAACCCTGCCGTTGGGTGCCTCGGACATGTGACTCTGGGAAGGGATTGCGGTTTTGCGCGCTTTCGGGGCGATGCCCCTTCAGTCGTTCTGGACCACCGTTGTGGCTAGACCTTTGTATAAAACTCATTTTGGAAATCTACTCTCGTCTCATCCGCAAAAACATGCTATTTAGTCAACGAAAAGACTATACATAATTACAATCGAGGCATCCACAGTATACAGATACAGGATAAAGTAAATGAAGGTGCAATATCATGATTTTATGTTTAATTCTCAATTACTTGGATATTGTCAAACTTTCACTCAGAAACAAGTAGAACATGCGCACTACTGGAAAAGGTGAGGTGTTACTTGTGTACAAAGGATAATTCAGATTCAAGAAGTTTGAAGAAGGGTTCCGACCTGAGAAGTTTGAAGAAGGGTTCCGATCCATTACTTCCACTGTTGCTGCCTGACCTGCTGAGCTCCTTCAGCACTTTGTGTTTAGACAGGCTTGTTACCTGTTTTATTTTAAGTTCTGTTTGTGGTCTGAGCTGGGCATATTCAAGAAATCTAACCGTGGGAAATTTATCCATCAAGAGGAAGAAGAAAATAACTTTTGATTGCAGAGACAGAGGAAGGAAGCATTGAAATTAAAATGGATGGAACTTGGCAGAATTCTGAATGTAGTTAAGGAGGAGTTCTGTGTTTTCTGTGAAAATGGGGAACATTCTCAAAAAAAAGTGACAATGAGTAAAGACAACAAGTTTTAAGGCTCTGGAATCCATCTAGTTTTGCAAGAAAATAATCTTGGTAGTAAATCTCTTGAAGAAAAATGAACACGTTTACTGGACGTATAACATTCCATTGCTTTTCTCAGAAATACTAAAGCACATATATAAACATTTCATAGCTACTGTAGTTTTGTGAGCCATTGGAGTCGACATTACATGGAGCAAAGCTTTACAAATAGCAAATAAAAATGCTATATAGGGATATGCAAAAAAGTAACAATGATGAAGGAAACAGGTCATCATTGGGGTTAAAAAATGCTCAATAATAACACAAATACTCAGCTGTGGAGTGAGAAATATAGTTAATGTTTATAACAAAAATAATTTATTTTTGAGAATGTTGATTGGGGATGTTTGTTTGGTGTTGGTTAGGAAGAAAACTTTGTTGCCAATGGCTTGGAATCTAAAATCCATTGGAATCATTAGGAAAGATAGACAGTGTGTTTAGTTTAACATTTCATTATAACTATACAGGTACTTCATGAGCAACCTCATGTTGTAGAAAATCTTATAAAATCCACTGTGTCAATTGGGAAAATAAAGTTGGGGCTAGTGTTTATCAGATTCGCAATAATGAAGTCATTCCCCCCTTCTCCCACAGGATTCTATTTTTGTTATTGCAAGCTAAAAATATTAAAGGTTGCACATAACATCGTTTAATAGTATCATTTCACAAGTGTCAATAGAACCAATTGCTTGTCAATTTCTATGACCTCCCATGGTGAAAGTAACAACTGTGTTTTTAAGGGACAATAGTGTTTGATTACTGCGGGGATGTTACATGGAAACAGTTTTGTTCCAAGGCAGCTTTTTTCTGCTTGCGGATTTCCAAAGTAATTGGTTCCCGATCATGATTGTATTATAACCCTAGAGTATTATGCCATGATAGGCCCATGCAATATAAACAGTATTCCCTAACTCATCAAGCATGTTATATTCAATATGCTTAAAGTACCCATGTAAAGTGGCTGTCCCACTTGGGCGACCTAATGACGAGTTTAGAAGAGTTTGAAAAAATGACATGTTGAAGACCTCCTTTGACTATGTAGAAGACTTCCTTCAACCTCCTTCGACTATGTTGAAGACTAGCTACGACTAACTTCGGGAAAATTGGACACCGAATAGTGGAGAGTGAAGAGGACCTCCTTCGATCTCCTTCTACCTCCCTTCGACTATGATGAAGACTATCTATGACTACCTTCGACTACCCTCGACTAACTTGCCGACCTACTACGACTAAACCTACAAGTAAAAAAGTATCGATTTTTTTCCATGGCGACCTTTTTTTACTCATGGGCATTTTTTAACATATTGAAAAAAACGCCGCGACCTAGCTGAGGCCTCGAGTATGCGGAGGACACTCTCGAGCATGAAGGAGAGTTACGAATACCTCCCACGACCTCGTGTCGACCATGCTGCGAGTACAAGTCGAGGGCAAACTCGCCAGAACTCGCGGATTAGGTCGCCCAAGTGGGACAGGCCACTAAAGGTGAATGTTATTTCAAACCAATCCATAGGGTCAACATATTTATAATACATTTTGCATCCAAATTGAATATTTGAGGGCCAAGAAACTCTTGTAAGAAAGGCAAAGAAAGAAGCAAGGATGGGATATTTTGGCCGATAACATTGTAGATGGGGCAGCACTTGAACCCTTTTTGATGGCTGGTGTACTGCAAGGATTCCTGTATGGGGCATGTATGAGCTGAGCACTCTCAACTATATCAGCTGGCTTGGAGTCTGATTTTTCTGGATTGAAAAAGACTTCAGCACATAATACATACTTGCTCTGCAATGAAGTTCTGTATTCTTGACGTTCCTATTATAAGGTACATTAAACTAAAGACCCTTCTGCTTACTTGAACAGATTTATGGGATCATGTAACACCCTTTTGAAAGATAATAGGAGTGCTAGCCTTTAGTAAAATCTTTGATGATAAAAATGATATTAACACACTACTGTTTATGGGAGTTTGTTGTGTGAGAATTAATTGCCACATTTCCTGCATTAAAACAGAGATTATCACTTAGGAGTCCTTCATCAGGTGTAAAGCATTGGGAAGATCTTGTCATCGTGACAAACACTGTATAATTGTATACTCTTATTTGCTTTCCCTTTCCCTCCTGGGGCTTTCTTCAAGTGTGAGGTAGGTAATGGTGTTGCGCAATGTGGATCCTGCTCAAACCTGACAGCAGTTCCAAGTCACCAGGACTTAGCAAAAAGAAACTGCCAAGACAAAACAACAGGCAAAAAAGTATCCTTTGTCAGGCAAAAAAAAAAAAATGCTGGAAAAACTTAGCAGGTCAGGCAGCATCTGTGGAGAAAAATGGACAGATCATGTTTTGGGTCAGGGCCCTCCTTCCATTTACTAATTTTCCACCATAGGCACTTCCTGACCTGCTGAGTTCCTCGAGCATGGTTCTTGCTCAAGATTCCAGCATCATCTGCCTCCAGTGCCTCATTCACCAGGTAGATAACCCACATTTGCAAAGCATGAAATGCTACCCATCCGTGTGTTCCATATTTACTGTTGGACTCTCAGTAGATTCCTCTTATATGGTTTTGAAGTGAATACTCAAGAATGTTTAATTGTCATATGTACCAACTGAGCTTAGTGTCGTGCAGTGTTCGAGCCTGGTGGTTGCTGGGAAGAAGCTGTTCTTGAATCTTGTGGTCATGGTTTTCAGGCCCCTCGACCTTCTTCCCAATGGAAGGAGCAAAGCAAGAGCAGGGCCAGGGTGAAGTGGGACTTCGGTATCAGCTATCTTTGTGAGGCAGCGCCTCCTAAAGATCCCTTCAATGGCTGGGAGATCAATCCCTATGATGGGCTGCACATGTGAACAGCACAGTGGCACAGTTGGCAGAGCTGAGGCCTCATAGCACCAAAGACCCAGGTTTAATCCTGACATTGGGTATTATCTGTGTAGAGTTTGCATATTCTCCCTGTGACCATGTGGGTTTCCTCTGGGTGCTCTAGCTTCCTCCTAAATCCCAGAGTCTTATGGATTTGTAGGTTAATTGATAGCAGTAATTTGTCCTTAATGAGTGGATGCAAAAGTGAGGTAACATGGAACTAGTATGAATGGGTGATCAATGGTCAGTATGGACTCAATATGTTGATGGGCATGCTTCCATGCTGTACCTTTAAACTAACTAAATACCATAGTCTCCCTTGTTCCTGGGCATTCAAGTTGCTTATTCACATTCCCATATTCCAGCAGAGATCAAGTGCAAGTTAGAGTTGTAAATCTTAACGAAAGATTCAGGAGCAGGAGTCGGCCATCTGGCTCGTCAAACCTCCTCCACTATTCATCAACATCTTGATTGATTTTCCACCAAAACCACATTTTTCAGCACAATCCTCATATCCCTTTAATTCCATAAAACACAGAAAGGTATTGACTTTTGTGGCATCAGTCATGATAATAGATCACTAATTAATACACTGGCATTTACACAGCACATCGCACTCACCCAATGATCTTAATTTCTCGAGACAAACAAAAAGGTTCTAGCATCATCCTCACAGACTACAGGGTTTATAAGGGGTAGGTCTGTAGGATCAGGTTAATTGGTTTAATGGCCCTTAATTGGACTTGGCTGTGGCTCATTTGCCTGTGGCCGGGAGAGGAGCGGAACTTAAAGGGGACGTGTCATCACACTCTGGAACAAACTCAATGACTAAACTTCTACAACAAACGGGTGGAGAATTTTAAAGTTCCTAACATTCACGGTGAACAGATTTTCATATTCGAAGGTTTTCTCTAACTTCAATGAAACCCACCTTCCCTCTTTCTCCATCCCTCCCCCACCTTGATTCTCTGACTAGTTTCACTGCTCCTGATTAATATTACTGTTTGTGTGCCTCGATGTCACCTTCCCCTCAGCCAACAATGAAACATTCTACATTTCCTTGATCATCGTCTGCTTTGATCTTTTGTTTTCACACCTTACATTCTCTGTGTCCAGTTTATCTCTCCCCTGACTCTCAGTCTGAAGAAGGGTCTCGACCTGAAACATTACCATTCCTTCTTTCCAGAGATGTTGCCTGTCCCCCTGGGTTACTCCAGCATGTTGTGTCTATCTTAGGTGTAAACCAGCATCTGCAGTTCCTTCCTTCATATATTCTCCTCATTTTGGTCTTAAATGGCATTCTCCTCAGCAGGGAATGCATCCACTCTCTCAAACCCTTGAAGAATTTTGTAAGATTCTATGAGATCTCCCATTCTTCTAAACATTAAAGCATATAGTTCCAATCTATTCACTTTCCACATACAGTAAACCTGTCACTCCTGGAACCATCTTCCAGAGTGTAATCCAGTTTGAGGTAATTCTGTCTGAGATCACCAGATGTAATCTCACCAAGACCAAAACTATTGCAAAAAGATGTCCTTAATCCTGTAATGAAACCCTCACAAAATAAAAGCTTACAGCAATCATTTCCCTGCTAATTTATTATGGCACCTGCTTATCGGCAGTAAAATGTGTACCAGTTCAGCAAGAATTCTTTGTACACCAGCACTACTCAGTTTCTCACCATTTAACACACAAACTATTTGCTTTTCTGTCACATGTACCTAGGTGGATGATCTCAAATGTTTCTACATTTTTTGTTCCATCTGCCATGTCCTGACCCATTTTCTCAGAAGGTAGACATTCCTGTGAAGATATGGTTCACTCACCTTTGAATCTATCCACATGGAAAATAATTATAACTTGAGCTAAATGTGTTAGATAAATCTTTTGATCGTCATTTTGGGTGGCGGGCGATTTCATTCTTGTGTTACTCTTTCAGCAAGAATTTTATTTTAATAGTTCTTATTCAACATTAAACTACCACCAGGCTCATTGTTGAAAACTTAACAGGAATTTTCTACAACACAACTGTAGTGTTTTAAGATGGCGATGGGCCAGTTGGGCCCTTAATTGTTGGCCTTGTCTCTTCCCTGAACTCTTCCTCGGACCCAGACTCAGTACCTTCTTTGGTACATTGCACAGGATGCTGAGGGAGGGGATTTGATGGGGCTCATTCATTGGACATTAATGTCTAGGCCAGGAGTCGGCAACCTTATTCTCCAAAGGGGCCAGGATGCATGTCTGTGAGCGGATGGCGGACCACATCTATCATGTGTTCACATAGATCCCGCCCCCATCCCGCCCTGGATGGCAGGCATCAAATCACGTGTTCACATAGACCCTGCCCCTTCGAGGACGCCACCCGGAGCACTGGCCCCTAATTACGGGCGCTCACAAACACGGAGTACCTACGGACCATTGCCTTGGCTCTGTCCTGAAGGCGGTGGCTCAAATACTCACACTCACTCATCCCCGGCCTATTGACATCCCGGATCCCCACAGTGAAGCCCAGATGCAAAAGGTGCGTGGCCGTGCCGGCGGCTTTGCGCAGGATGCGGTACAGCCAGAGCTCGGCCCTGCTCGGGCGCTCAGCCCCGCTCGGGCGCTCAGCGGCTCTGCAATTGCAGCCGCCAGCGCAGGCCTCCTTACGTCCTTGTGTCATCACGCCTGGGCGCCTCGGGCCAGGGAGGTATCGGAGATGAAGGAAGTCTGCGGGCCAGATGACTTCGGAAAAAAAACGCCTTTGGGCCGGATGATTTTGAGTTACAGGCTGCATTCGGCCCGGGGGCCGTAGGTTGCCAACCCCTGCCTTAAAGCTATGGCCTATAGTTTTTGATATTTCCACTCTGGGGAAAAGGTTCTGCATATCTACCTTATCTATGCATCTCATAATTTTATATACTTCAATTAGGTCTCCTTTAGGTCTTCAATTAGGTCTTCAATTAGGTCAGAGAAAACAATTCAAGTTTGTTCAACCTCTCATCCTAGCTAATGTCTTCTAATTCATTTTGGTGAACCACTTAACTGCACCATCCCCTCAACCCTGCACCTTCTCAGATAAGGAAACCAAAGCAATGCCTCAGGTATGATCTCACCAGAGCCCAATAATTTTGCACAAAGACTTAAGGGCTTGTCCCACTTGGCCGTCATTTATGCAACAGGCCGGTAGTGACAGTCGCGCGCGTCTTCATGCGTCAGCACAGCCGTCTGGAGCGCGTGACGTCATTTGAATAACCAGTTTATGATATTTACCCAGTTTATGATATTTATGGTGGCGCTAGCAATTGGTACACTGCAGATGTAATGCCCCTATTCAAAAAAAGAGGTGAATGAAAAGTAGCAAGCTGCAGACCAAATTAATCTGTAGGAAGGAACTGCAGATGTTGGTTTAAATTGAAGAGACACAAAATGCAGGAGTAACTCGGTGGGACAGGCAGCACCTCTGGAGAGAAGGAATGGATGATGTTTCGGGTGGAGACTCTTCTTCAGTCTGAAGAAGGGTCTCATCCCGAAACGTCACCCATTGCTTCTCTCCAGAGATGCT
The DNA here is from genome assembly GCF_010909765.2 of Amblyraja radiata. NCBI lineage: Eukaryota > Metazoa > Chordata > Chondrichthyes > Rajiformes > Rajidae > Amblyraja > Amblyraja radiata. Next base: position 52,238,731 of record NC_045966.1, read on the forward strand.
GCCAGTTCCGCTGAGTTACTCCTGCATTTTATATCACTTATCCACAGTTTCTTTGATCTGGTATTTTATTGGTTCACATGCTTGATCAAGGGTGTTTTATCATTAATGTTTTATTATTATTAATGTTTAGTGTTTACTGAGTCATTCGTAACTTTCACTGTATGTCATGTTGTTACTTGTGGGTGGAGCACCAAGGCAAATTCCTTGTATGTGAATACTTGGCCAATAAACTTAATTACTTACTTACTTATCTGGTTTGCTCATCCATTTCCATATTGGTTTGTATTGGTATGTAACCTTTCAGGAATTTGTGTGCAAGGATTTCCAGCTCGTTCTGAATACAAACATCTGCCATACCCTCAATTTCTCATTCCTCATGTGAATTGCCTGTTGCCAAAGATTGCCAACATTCCCATTGTTCTGAAAATGCTAAATAATTATCCACAATGTACTCTTAAATCGCGTGCGCTTATATCCATGACGCATAAAATGCGGGCCGACTGCGTATGGGCGGCGTGCGGCGGCGCATGGCTATGCACGGTGACGTAATCATGCGTCATCACGCACTACACGTACGAGGTCAGGATGTCAGCGTGTGACCGCAGTACGTCCGTGTGCGTAAGCGATACGCCACGCCTGTGGCGCGCGAAGATTTTGTGCAGCACGAAATCCTGGAGCGCCGCGCGATACCGAACACAACTCCACACTCCTCCACGCCTCTCCATCCCGCACTACCCACATGCTACGCGTGCGTCACAACAAGACGACCACATGTTTGGAGGTCGCGTAAATGGCGTGCAAATGACGGTCTTACTCCTGTGAATGAGCTCTGATAAATATGAATGTAAGTGATGTAAAAAGGCCCAAGCACATTGTGCAGAAGTGCCAAATATAGACAGACTGGCTGAGGGCATTGATACTTTCACAATGGTGGCTGCAAAATAGATGCTCCTGACCTTGGATCCATGAAGGTGAGATCCTATAGGTTATAATCTGCATAATCTTCTTTCATGATAAAGTTTATAAACTTCTATCTTAATATAATTGTGGATTTGCATCTACTGTGTTACATGGGGTCAAGACACTTCGTGGGCTAAAAGAAGCAGGACTGGCTGGATATGGAAGGTTACTTCATCTGACTCTAGAATGGTAGAAGAAGAAGAAGAAAAGTTTCTTCTAGTTCTGAATTGCCGTGCTTTCGAATGCATCCGGCGTGACCTGTCCAACATGATCTCCACCACTGTCCATTTCACCACCAGGCTTCATAATCTCCTCTTCCAGGACCCCTAGTCTGGCCTGTGCCACACACCTTCATGCCCACATGCGCTCACAGGCCCACATAGCTCACAACCTCTTCCCCATGTTTTCCAACCTCCTTGCGCCGATGGTTATACTCCACACAAATCAACTATCTTTCACTTTGATCTCGGCTCCCAATAAACTGGGATCATTGGGCCCTCATTGTTCTCAATTTCACCTGATATTGCAATGTCTAACCACCCCCATCACTTTCCCCACTCTCCTACCTATTGCACCTATCCTCCTGTGGCCTCTGCTCCCCATCCCTTGTAACTACCATCTCTTCTCTCACCAATCTCCCCAACCCACCCATGACCACCCCACCCCCCTTCAGGCCTTGAGCCACTGGGTTTCACAGCCAAGACTCACATCATGTTGTAGGAAAGAAAGACAAAGAGCCCATCCCCGGAATGAGGTTGAAATACCTGAACTGATGAAGGATCTTAGATTTGAAATGTTAACTCTGTTTCTCATTCCTGACCTGCTGAGTGTTTCCAGCATTCTCTGTTTTTATTTTAAGTTTAAACAGTTTAATCAAATTTCCAAACCATTAACTTCCCACCAACACCCCATCAACTCTGGACTCATACCTCAGGAAATGTCTGGGGTTTTGATATCTCCACTCTTCTTAAATCACCTTCCTTTACTTTTCTCCTCCTCCATCAGTTTAAATAAAGGTTTGGCTTTTGTCGTTTCTCCATGAGAACACTTTAATCAAGATGAAGGCGAGCACATGATATATGAATGTAACAAAATAGTAGGATTTGGTTATTCAACCCTTTTAGATCCATCCCATATTTTTGTCAGCTGCAAGTCTCCTTCTAATCACAGCGCTGTTCCAAAAATGTTGTGCAATTTAAAAGTCCCCACTCCTGGCCGTTCGAGATGAAGTAGTCCCACCTATTTCATAGGTAGACAAAAGTGCTGGAGAAACTCAGCGGGTGAGGCAGAAACTATGGAGCGAAGAAATAGGTGACGTTTCGGGTCGAGGCCCTTCTTCAGACTCCTATTTCATGGTCAGTATCAACATGTCCAAAAGTGTTCCCAGCAAGAGGCACCAATCAGAACATCTACAGTTGTACAACTGCTAAAGAATACCTGGGCAATTGGTTTTGCCAGCATTTGCATTGTTCTCAGTGCCTTCTTTAAAATTGTAGGGATTGTAGAAACTGCAAATCCTGCAACATCCACTCTATCCTGCAACAGGCCAGATCATTCCAACCTCCTGCCCACAGCGCAGGTACCGGGACTAGTTCTCATCTACTCCCAGGGTCAACGATCTCCCACTTAGAAGACCCAGCAATATTAAATGTGGATATGAAATATTCTCTTTCTTCTTTGCAACCCAACCTCAACATTTTGACATTCATCCCATGGGGTAGGTAGGTTGTCTGTTATACAATGCTAGAAACTGGCAAAGAGTATTGATGTCCATTATTCTTGGGGGCTGAGGCCATGTTCACATTTAGCCATCCTTTTCTTCTTTGCTGTCAAGTTGAAAAAACGTTGCTGAATCTTTGGTGGTTAACCCTTGGAAACTCAAACCTCACTTTATTTCAATAACATATTATAACGTCAAGCAGTAATTCATTGCAGGCAAACTGAGGGAAATCGAGAAATGTGACACTCTGACATTGATGCCTTACAGCTTGAGATCATCTGGAGGGATCCATACCTTGTTGCCCTTGTTCATGAGATACATTTCAAAGGATGTGGAAGGAAGGTCTGGGGTTACCTTGTCTTACCTCAGTGGCCTAACTGAAGTTGGCAAAAGACAGAAAGATGAGTAAGAGCCATGACAAGTTAGTAGCAAACATCTACTGTATCTAAAGGTATGTCTACGACTTCCTTTTCTCTCAGGTTTCACAGTAAATTATAGTGCAGGAGATACACCTAACATTTTCTGTATTCTGAGGAGGGAAAACAAAATTATTTGCTGCGCTGCACTGACGGCCTTGTGGTACAGAAGGTAGTGCAGCTGTTTCCCAACTCCTGTGATCCAGGGTCCAAACGGTTCACTGTTGCTGCCAATGTGGATATCGCATATTCCACGTGAATGCATAGATTTTACCTGAGGCGCCCTAGTTTAACCCCACCATCCCACAGAAGTGTGAGTTGGTAGGTTAGTTGGCCAATAGTCATAGACTCACACAATGTGCAAACAGACCCTTTGGCCCAACGTCCACACCAACCAACATGTCCCATCGGCACTAATCCCGTGTGTGTGTAGCCCATATCCCTCTAATCATGTCCTATCCATATGCCTGCCTATTTGCTTCTTAAACATTGCAATAGTCTCTGCCTCAACTATCTACTCCAGCAGTTCGTGCTATACACCCACCACCCTTTGCGTGAAAAAGTTACCCCTCAGATTCCTATTAAAATCTTTTTCCCCTTCACCCTAAACCAATGCCCTCTGGTTCTCGATTCCCCCACTCTGGACAAGAGACACTATGCGTCCACCCGATCTATTCCTCGCATGATTTTATACACTACTATAAGATCACCGCTTCTTCTTTCGTGTGGTGTGCACAGCCTAAAGTTGTTGGACAACTTGTTCTATTTGATCTTCCGTTTGTGCACGTCGAGTTGATTGCATTAGTCGAAACAGGGCGGACCACATGAAGGTTGCAATCTTCCACCCCAAGATCACCACTCATCCTCCTGCACTCCAGGGAATAGGCTCCCAGCCTGCTCAACCTCTCCCTACAGCTCAGCACGTCGTGTCTTGGGAACATCCTTGTAAATCTTCTCTGCGCCCTTTCCAACTTAACAATATCTTTCTTATAATATGGTGCCCAGATGAACACAATACTTGAAACGCGGCCTCAACAACGTCGTATATAACGCAAAACATGAACTCCCAGCTTCTATACTCAATACTCTGACTGATGAAGGCCAATGTGCCAAAAGCGTTTTTGACCAACCCATCTACCTGTGACGTCACCTTCAAGGAACTATATAATTTCCACTCCTAGATCTCTCTGATCTACAACACTTCCCAGAGCCCTGCCATTCACTGTGTAGATCCTGTCCATGTTAGACTTCCCAAAATGTAACACCTCACGTTTCTCTGTATTAAATTCCATCAACCATTCCTGATCCTGCTGCAATTTTTGACAACCATCTTAAACTACTACAAACTTTTTTGTCATCTGAAAACTTGCGAATCTTGCCATGTACATTCTCATGGATATAGAAGACAAATAGTAATGGGCCCAGCACCGAACCCTGAGGTACACCACTAGTCATAGGCCTCCAGTCCGAGAAGCAACCTTCCACAATAACCCTCTGCTTCCTTCAATGAAGCCAATTTTCTATCCATTCAGCTATCTCCCCTTGGATCCCATAACCTTCAAGAGCAGTCTACCATGTGGAACTTTATCGAACGCTTTGTTGAACTCCATATAAACAATATCTACAGCTCTGTCCTCATCAAACCTTTTTGGTCACATCTTCAAAAAACTCAGATTTAGATTTGTAAGACAAGACAAGCCCTTTTATCTAAATGCATGTATGACTACTCACCTCACCGTCGCGGAGCTGGCCGAGTCCAGAGCGGGTGGAGCTGTGGTGGACGCTGCTGCGACCCGACCCCCGGAGATTCGGTGGCTGCAACTGCGGGTTTGGCGGACAGTGACACCGGGAGCCCGCGGGTCCCTGGAGGGAGACCGCTTTTCGGGGCTTCCGCAGCGGCGACTTCTCCCGCCCGAGTTGCGGGGTTGAAGAGCTCCTGGAGCGGGGCCTTACAGCACCGCCCCGCGCGGCTTGGAATGGCGGCGGGTCTCTGCGAGCGCACGCCGGGGGCTCTAACATCAAGAACCCGGTGCGCGACCCTGCATCACCCGGCGTGGCTTTAATGGCCACAGGACAATCGCCATCGCCCGCCGGGGGCTTTGACTTTGACTCTGACATCGGGGGGGGGGGGGAGAGTGCAGTGGAGAGAGAAGTTTTTTTGGCCTTCCATCACAGCAATGTGATGGATGTTTATGTAAATTATGTTGTGTCTTGGGTCTATTTGTTTGTAATGTATGGCTGCAGAAACGGCATTTCGTTTGGACCTCAAGGGGTCCAAATGACAATAAATTGAATTGTATTGTATTGAATGTACATCCTATCCCACAGAATACTCCCCAGTAACTTTCTGATTACAGATGTCAAGCTTACTGGCCTATAGTTCCCAACCCTTTCCCTGCAGCTCTTCTTGAATAGAGGCACAACATTTGCCACCCTCCAGTCTTCCGGCATGTCACCTACATTTAATGATGGCTTGTACATTTCAACCAGGGCTCCTGCAATTTACTCCCTAGTTTCCCACGGTCATATGAGAGAGGATAGCTTCTGGGAAAATAAGTCAGGAATTGGATTGTGTAGGAAGGAACTGCAGATGCTGATTCAAATCGAAGATAGACACAAAATGCTGGAGTAACACTGTGGCACAGGCAGCATCTCTGGAGAGAAGGAATGGGTGACGTTTCAGGTAGAGACCCTTCTTCAGACAAGAGTCAGGGGAAAGGGAAATGAGAGATATGGACGGTGATGTAGAGAGATAAAAAACAAATTAATTAAAAATTGGTTCGATTACAAACTCCTAGATGAAGCCAGGCATTAGCTCTCGAGCACCTCCTCAAACCTACCCTTTGACTATAACTTGGGGTGGAAGATTGCAACATTCACGTGGTCCGCCCTGTTTCGACTAATGCAATCAACTCGACGTGCACAAATGGAAGATCAAATAGAACAAGTTGTCCAACAACTTTAGGCTTTGCATGCCACACGAAAGAAGAAGACTATAACCTCATGGACAAACACGTCTACTAGACCATTACTGATTTCATACATAGAATATAGGTGCAGGAGTAGGCCAGTCGGCCCTTCGATCATCATCATCATCATACATCTCATACGTACATTAGCTAGCAGCAACAAGTTGTCTGTTATTAGTGCTAATGACAATTAAACTCACTTGACAGGATGTGAATACATGTGGCACTAGAAATAGATGTCCTGTCCCATTGGACAGCCTCTGTGAAGGGGTCAAATTGCAAATGATGGTGCTGTCATGGAATTTGAAATAGACCGCAGCATGAAATTTAAAACAATCACCTGGAAACAAAATGTAATCCAGGTTTAGAGAACAGTGCACAAGAGGTGATTTTTGTACACTGGAATCTGATCAAGATGTTTGACTGGTTTACAGCAATTTGTAATTATCTGCTCTTTTTCTTTGAATAGCACCAGAGGATGAAGAATGACTTGCAAACACTCCATTTCTAAGAAGAAGAAGCCCCATCCCTGGTTTCTCCTGCACTGTGTGGATGATGTTTACCAGCTACCACACAGTTTTGACATAATGTGGGCATGGTCCTATGGCAAGGAGATCCAAGTCAGACTAGTAGGGTTAATGCACTTAACATTCGCACATAGCACACAAAAATACACAGAAATGCCCAGTCTAATTGCACACACAAGGACTGAAACAGATGACCTTTCCCTTACCTTTACCCTTTGCCTCCTCCCTTGTCTCTCCTACTCTGATACCCTCAATCCCGCTCTTCTTTAGTGTCCTCTCCAGAGTGTCACTTGCTCTGTTGTTCCTCCCGAGTTGCTATTTCCCTTGAACACCCTTCCTTTGTTACTAAGAGTAGACCCATCCTCTCTTCCCCATCCACTGGCACCTTCCTCTGCAATCATAGAAGATGCAGCATCTGTCCCTTCATCCAGGGACTGAAACAGCCTTTCCAGGATGAAGCAGATGTTCACTTGAATCTCTTCCGATCTGGTCTACTGCATTTGGTGCTCGTGATGCGTCTTCCACTACACTGTTCAAACGAAGCGTAGACTAGGTTTTGTGGAGTACCTGTGCTCTATCCACAATAGCCATATTAAGCTGCCTCTTGCATGTAATTTTAACTTTTCTCGCCATTCCCATACCAGCCTGTCCATCCTCAGCCATTTCCATTTCGTATGGAGAGACCAAATGCAAATTGGGAGAACATCTCATATCCGACTTGGGTAGCTTACAACCTAATGGTGAATTTTCCAATTTCCGGTCACCCACATGTTTTATATGTCATTCCTAACTGTCACTGTATGTCATGTTGTCACTTGCGGGTGGAGCACCAAGGCAAATCCCTTGTATGGGAATACTTGGCCAATAAATTTATTCATTCATTCACCCAATACCATCCTGCCACATACACTCTCCTGCCCGCTTCTAGTCATGTCATCTCCTACCATATGCACTCTCCTGTCTATCTAGTCTTCTTCTCCCTTTGTTTATTCCTCCCATCTCCTCTTCGCTGCCTGGTTCCATTGGCCCACCAGCTCCTCCCCATCTGGTTCCAGCTAACAACTTGCAACCACTATCTCACCTTGTTCAAACTGCTACATTAGGGCAATCTGTTCCCTCTCAAACCTGGGGCAGAACCTCAACCCAAAAACCTCAACCTGCACCTTTTGCCTCCACTGATGCTAATGAACCAACTGAGGTTTTCCAGCATTCTATATTTGCTCTGGATACCAGCATCTGCTGTCTCTTTTGTTTTCCAAGTAATCGGAACTCACTGAGCAACAAGGGTCAGGGGAACAGTTGTAACAGATTGGAAGGAGGAGGCAGCACAGAAAAAATAAAGCCTTCCATAATATATTTCCTGCTTTAAAAAGGATTCTGACCTGAAACATCACCCAATATCCACCCAGAGATGATGCCTGACCTGCTGAATTACTCCAACACTTTGTATTCCACGCAAGAATCAAGCATCTGCTGTTCCTCGCATATCCATATTTCCTGGCTCCAATGCAAGCGCTTATGTTGCAAATTGTAAGCACAAATGTTCCTGCAAATATTAATGAGATAAACAGACAGTTAAGCTGTCTTAATAGTTTTAATTGAGGGAGAAATGCGGGGGGGGGGGGGGGGGGGGGGCTTCCTGGATGGGTGTTGTGGGCAGAAGGGACTGGTTTACAGAGGGCTAGTATGGACATTGTGGGTTGTGGGTTGAATAGATTCTTGGGCTGGCGGCTCAGTTACTCAAGCCTGGTGTGCTGGCAGCTCACTCACTCAATGCTGGTGGGCTGGCAGTTGACTCACGGCTATTCCTTGAAATGCCACTTCAAGCAGGGTGCAAGCCCACCAAATTCGAGTGCAGTTTCCTACCGTTTCAAGCAGGATGCAAGGCCACCAAATTCGAGTGCAGTTTCCTACCGTTTCAAGCAGGGTGCAAGGCCACTAAAGACAAAGAATTGTGATCCCTCTCTCCCTCTCTCCCTCTCTCCCTCTCTCCCTCTCTCCCTCTCTCCCTCTCTCCCTCTCTCCCCCTCTCCCTCTCTCCCTCTCTTCTTGCTGAGACTGAGCCACACCCACACTTCCAGGTTTTATAGTCCCTCCTACCAGAAGGGGCATGGCCTTCATGGTGTGATTGACAGGAGAGAGAACCTCAACATTTTTTAAACACTATTAACTCTTTTATCTTTCATCGATGGGAAAAATCCTCGGCATCTGATGAGCGGGGGGGACTCTGAGAAAGATGGCCAAAATTCACAGCCGTACGTGGTAGTGTTTTTTCTAAAATCAATATACAGCGCAATCAGGAAGTGGTCAAGATTAGACTTTTAATTATGTAGACGGCAAGGTGACTTTAGCATTCTCAAACCAACTTTTCAATTAGGCAAGGCAACTTTAGCATTCTCAAACCAACTTTTCAATTAGGCAAGGCAACTTTAGCATTCTCAAACCAACTTTTCAATTAGGCAAGGCAACTTTAGCATTCTCAAACCAACTTTTCAATTAGGCAAGGCAACTTTAGCATTCTCAAACCAACTTTTCAATTAGGCAAGGCAACTTTAGCATTCTCAAACCAACTTTTCAATTAGGCAAGGCAGCTTTAGCATCCCCAAACCAACTTTTCAATTAGGCAAGGCAACTTTAGCATTCTGAAACCAACTTTTCAATTAGGCAAGGCAACTTAAGGGCACTCACAGTTTTATTCACAGCTCACACTGAGAGACGTGACCCTCTCGCTCCCCCATCTTGCAGAGACTGACTGAGGCACTCAACACTTCCGGGTTTATAGACCCTCTGGAAGGGGCGTGGCCTTCAGAAGAGAGAGAATCTCAACACTTTTTAAACATTAGTCTTTTATTTTTCATCAATGGGAAAAATCCTCTTGTCTTGACCAGCGGAGGGGGACTGGGTAATATGGCCAAAAATCACAGCCATAAGTGGCAGCGTTTGTTCTAAAATCAATATACAGTGCAACAGGAAGTGGTCAAGATGTGACTTTTAGTAATATAGATAATGGATACCCAGGGGTGTGCTGCAGGCTGTGACCCTTGGGGCTGATTCAATTATATCAACATGTATATTGCCAATATGTTTATGGAATAAAATGTATGATTGACACCAATTATTTGGAAACTGTTTGCATGCAACATTTGCCCCTCTAGTTTATTACATTTCCTTTAGATCTGCTGATAATTATTATTGCCTGAGGATAACTGGCAGCAACAATCATCCACGTGCCACTTGCTAGGAATACAGAATGTTGTGTATAATCATAAACTTAACCTTCAGTGCACCTCTGCCTGAGGACTAGGGTGGACGATTTGCAAATGAAGCGAGGGACAGGATCCAAGCCAGGAATAATGGCCTGAAGCTAAAGAATAAATAACATCAGCATTTCATGAAGTGGTTTTAAGTAACTGTACAGAATAATATCTGTAGGGAGGTCAAATTCTGAATCATTTAGTAGTGTCAACAAATTTGATTTATTTGGAAGTGGGTGCTTTGGAAGTGCAACTCATTGCCAATCAAACCCCATTTAATTTTCACTCTCCAAAGCCGACAGATGTGAAAGCACAACCTCACATCTGCTGGTGGACCTTTGCTACTCGTCCAATTGACTGTTCTTCATTAGTGAAGCCAGAAGGAGAGTAATGCAGTCTACCTTACAGTGAGAGCTGAGTCACAGCTCAAACAGATGTAGTTACCTGACATAAATCCACTAAACCGAGGGGGGGAGTGTCGGTGAGGCAGTGGACCTCTAGGTTGCCCCAGTGTCACCAGGAACCAAGAGCGGCAAGTTTGATTTCTATCCACAGCAGTCTGGGGTCAGGTTGACTGACCTTGTGGGCTGAGATGAGTTGACTCTAACTGATTACTGGGGCTCCCAGGTTCAGTACCACATGTGGCCAGCTCAACCACCAGCTGATTCTATCGAGAAGCCTGCTTCTGAACTGCTTTCAAAGTGTGATCCTGTCCTCCCACTATGTTTTTCATAAGTGAAGACATTGCATTGTTGATTCCCTTGGGCCAGTTTGCCATTTTCAGCCTTCTTGTTTGAAACATACTGTGATCAAGAGGTTTGGAGGATGTAATAAGTTGACTGGAGTGGTAAAAACTTGACAAATGGAGTTTAAAATTGGAAAGTGTGAGGTCATAGGAGGAATTCAAAAGCACAGTATTATCAAGAAGAATAAAGACTGGAAATCAACGAAGTGCAGAGAGATTTACACGTTCACATAATTGAACAGAAACTTTAACATGCAGGTGAGGCAAGTGCTTCAGAAGGCAAATGACATATTGAATTTTATTTCAGAGGGATGGAGCTTTAACAATAAGAAAGCATTGTCACAGCTCTGCACAGTGTTGGCAAGGCCACACACGGAGTACTGGAGGTCCTGTGACTTCAGAAAAGATGGATTGGAGGCAGTCCAGGAGAAATTCATTAGATTAATTCCTGAGATGAGATGAATATCTCATCATGAACAAATAAAAATGTTAGATTTGTCAAGTTATATCTCCAATGACGTATTATTAGTAACTCATTCCACCTTTTTTTCTTTTTTGACATTTGTAATTCTTTTTTTTTTCTTTCTCTTTCTATCTATATATAAAAAAACTAGAAGCAGAATCAATCCACAATTGAAAATGTTAATAATGTATGATTGATGTATATGAAAAGTTTTTACGATAATATGTAACTATATTTTACCATAACATGTCTGCCTCTAATTAAAAAAAAAAAATTTAAAAAAAAAAGATTTGTCAAATTTGGGGCTTCGAAGAAGGATGGGTAATCTTATAGAGTCATACTGTTATACAGTAAAGAAAGAGGACCTTCATCCCAACTTGTCCATGCTGACCAAGATGCCCTATCAAAGCTAGTACCATTTTGCCCATATTAGATTAGATTAGATTAAACTTTATTAATCCCCTTATTCAGGGGAAATTCTGATGCCCTTGCAGCACACTAATAAAAATACAACATAGCATTCAAAAAGAAGTTCAACACAAAAACATCCCCCCACAGTGATTCCCACTGTGGGGGAAGGCACAAAGTCCAGTCCCCATCCTCTTGTCCACCCAAAGTCGGGCCTATTGAGGCCTCCACAGTCGCCGCCACGGCGCCCGATGTTCTCGCCGGGTGATGGTGCTCCGGCGTCGGGAGAACCCCCAGCGGCTTGGGGTGCCAGGAACGGCTGCCTTCCCACCGGAGACCGCGGCTTCCAAGCCAACAGACCGCGCCGAACGGAGCTCCACACACTGGCGATCTCGGCAAGAGATCCCAGGCTCCGGGATGTAACGTTCAGCGTCGCAGCTGGCCGCTCCACAGAATCGCGGCTCCACGATGTTCTCATCTGCGGTCCCAGCATACTGGAGTTCCAGCGCGGGCGACCCAGGAAAGGCATCGCCCGCTCCGCAATAGCGCTCCAGCGCTGCGCCGCCGCCAAAGCCGATGTTCTTTGCCGCCGCCAAAGCCGATGTTCTGGCCAGGTCCCCTCAGGGAAACGTCGCTCCAGGACCCGCTGGTAGGCCGCAAGGAAAGGTCGAAGTCGCTGCTCGGAGGAAGGCAACCCCTCCGACCAGGTAGGGACTCGAAAAGCAGTTTCCCCCTTCCCCCCCACCACCCCCCACACATAAAAAGATTAGGCCCCCTGACTGTACACTCAACGTACTAAAAATAATAAAAAAGAAGGGAAAAAATCGGACAGCTGCAGGACAGGCAGCCGTTCAGGACAGCGCCTCCTCAGGAAATGGATATCCCTCTAAAGCACCATAATAGTGTAGATGTTGAGATGTTTCCACCAGTGGGAGAATCTCAAACAAAGGGACAGAGTTATAAGTAAGTTCACAATCATTTAAAAGTGAGTTGCACAGAATCTTTTTCTTGGAGTAGGACATGAATTTCTGGATTTTTCTACTTCAGAGGATTTTGGAGGCAAGATCACTGCAGTTATTGAATGGAGAGGGAGGTAACATTTTGAGAGTTCCGGGAATTGTGGGCTTTGTGGAACTGCTTGAAAGAGAAGTTGAGGCCTGGGGCAGATCAACCATATTGAACGGCAGGGCAGGCTTGTGGGGGGGGTGGGGGGGGGGGGGGGGGGGGGGGGGGTGGGAATGGCCTACGGCTGCTCCTAATTACCAGTGTCCTTGTAATCTCACTGCTTAAAACAGTGGTGATGGCATTATCAGCGTTATGGAATAAAATATTGAATAATGAATGTGAATTGATATCACAATTCCATCATTAACTCAGATATATATTAAACTACCAACCACGTGAGTGTGCCTTAATAACCATTCACAGTTTTTGTCTAATAACAGCAGTGATTAAGATCCAGTACAAGAAGAGAAGGCCACTCAGAAAGATGATCAATGCTAAAATGTCGTCACTCATTTTAATGACAGGAATATTTCTCTTGTTTGTCAACTTTTGTCAGTGTCCTCAGTTCCCCAGCATTTGGCAGCTAATCTCAACACAGATCTGGATCAACGAGGGAGAAAGAAGAACCTATTAGTGCAATTTGACCGGGTCCTTTAGCTCATAGGACAGAATCAGATTGCCAACTTTAACTAGTTTATTTTACGGCACAAGTTGAAAACTCTCTTATTTGTCACTTGTGGATTAGGAAGTAGGCTGTCATATGTGTCCCGGTGTTTATAGGTGGAATTTATCAGTCCTTGATCAAAGAGTACAGACTGCTCCTGGAGTTCAAGAGCAGTTGAAATAATTTGTTTTTGTAAGGGGCTTTCTTGTGCTGTTTACCCCAAAGAGTGTAAACGGAGAAATTCTTAATTCTGGATATAATAGGATTCAGTTCCTGATAGCTGCCTGCAACAGTTTCTAAGTCAGAAATATGACAATATATTTAAAATAAACACAGAAGCTAACCAAGGGAAAGATGTATTTAAACCCGGGTATTGAACTCAACCATTCATGATGTAGCCATGAAACAAGTTCAATGATAGATTGTCACATGTACAGGGGAATTCATTTTAGTATATAGTTCAGTACATGTATCACTATACATAAGCACTTGGATACATCTTAAATAAGCATCTCAGATATAGTACGCACATATCAGTAGTACAGTGGAACAGTATACAGTCATCAGATTTACCGCCATTTTCAAGACCGAGTTGTGAAAGGTTTGGATTCTTAATCTGATCATGAAAGCAAGGTGGTGGTGGGGAGTCTGTTATATAGTGCATGTCAAAGTTTCCAAAAGTATCAGGAGCATTAAAACTTCTTTGTCAGATAGCGAAAATGGCAAACAACTTGAAACAAAATGACACAGTCACATCTACAGAGAGAGAGAAAGAAAGAAAAAAGGATGACCTAATGGAATAATTAAATTCAGTATTGTTTCCCTTGTCAATTCTAATGAAGATTCCTTGAGTTGTCGTGATGTTGGCTGCTAAATAAATATTCACAAAGTTATTGGACTAAGTTTCCCTTTAGTAAAATTGTGCCTCAGTTGAGTTTATATCAATCCCCGCCAACCTTTGTATTTCGTGAATCGTCACTTCAAATGTGGATTGATCACAGCCTCAGAGGGGGTGTAGCCACAGAACCAAATGTTGCATTAAAATGTTTCATGGTCCCTTCGTTCCTTCTTTTGAAATGTTGACTAGTTGTTTGCCGTCTCTGAACTGCTGTCAATCCTGTCATGGGGACGGTTATTTTGAGGCTCAGCTTCTTCAGGAGAGAAATAATTTGGATCAAAGAAATGAAATGAAAGGATATTGTTTTATATCACTGGGCTCATCAAATCCCAAAACAAAATTAAACCAGGAGCTACATCAGGTCTACCATCCCACCTCCTATGATGATGAATTATTTAACTGTGTTTATATAATGTTACTAAAAGGGCTGGTTCTCTGGGACATTAATTAATTTACTTTACTCATGGATTTTATTTTGCTTACGGTATCTATATTACTAAATCTCTGTTCTTGACCGCTTTTGGACATCTGTGCTGCGATTTCCAAGAGAACGCCGCCATCTACGGCCGTCATTTTTGGCCACCTTGCTCAGAGCCCCCCCTCCGCCGCATGTGTGCCGAGGAGTTTTCCCGTCGATGAAAAATGACAGAGATATTAATGTTTTTACACAATTCCCCATTCTCTCTGCTGCCCCTGCTGGAGGGAGGGGGAGGGACTATAAAACCAGGAAGTGGTGTGCCTCAATCAGTCTCTGCAAGTGGTGTGCCTCAATCACTCGGCAACATGGACTAAGCTCTGAATGACACTGAACAAATTTCTTCACACCTGTGAGTAAGTACCCTTAATGTGGTTTGAAAATAAAATATGGTTAGTTTGAAATAAAAAAGCACTGCCTGCAAATGGTTGTTTGGGGGGTTTGGGTTCCTCTCTCTCCCCACCTCTCTCTCTCCCTATCCCTCTCTCTTTCTCTCTCTCTCCCCCCCTGTCTCTTTCCCTTTCTCTCTCTCTCTCCTCTCCTCTCTCCCCATCCCCCCCCTCTCCTCTCCCCCCCTCTCCTCTACCTCCCCCCTCTCCTCTCCCCTCTCCTATCCTCTCCCCCCCTCTCCTCCCCCCCCCCTCTCCTTCCCTCTCCTCCCCTCTCCTCTCCACCCCCCTCTCCTCTCCCCCTCTCCTCTCCCTCTCATCTCCTCTGCCCCCCTCTTCACTACCCCCCCTCCACTCCCCCTCTCCACTCCCCCCTCTCCTCTCCTCCCACTCCCCCCTCTCCCCACCCTCTCCTCTCCCCCCCCTCTCCTCTCCCCCCTCTTCTCCCCTCTCCCCCCCCTCTCCTCCCCTCTCCCCCCCCTCTCCCCCTCTCCACCCCCCCCCTCTCCCCCCCCCCTCCCACTCCCCCCTCTCCTCTCCTCTCCACTCCCTCTCCTCTCCCCCCTCTCCTCTCTCCCCTCTTTTTCTCCCCCTCCTCCCCTCCATCCCCTCCCCCACCTCCCTCCCCTAAACCCCCCTCCTCTCCACACACCCCTACCCCCTTCCCTCCACCCTCCCTCCCCCTCCCTGCTCCCCACCTCTCCCCTCCCCTCACCTCACCCCCCTATCTGCACACCCTCTCCCCCTCTCTCCCCTCTCCTCTCTCTCCCCTCTCTCCCCCCTCCCCTCTCTCCCCCCTCTCTCCTCCCCCCTCTCTCCTCCCCCCTCTCTCTCTCTCTCTCCCCCTCTCTCTCTCTCTCCCCCCTGTCTCTCTCCCCCCTGTCTCTCTCTCTCTGTCTCTCTCCCCCCTGACTCTCTCTCTGTCTCTCTCCCCCCTCTCTCTCTCTCTCCCCCTCTCCTCTCCCTGTCTCTCTCCCCCCTGTCTCTCTCTCCCCCTGTCTCTCCATCCCCTCCCCCACCCTTCCTCCCTCCCCTAAACCCCCTCCCCTCCACACCCCCTACCCTCTTCCCTCCCTCCTCCCTCCCCCTCCCTGCTCCCCACCCTCTCAGCACCCCCTCTCTCTCCCCCTAACTTTCACCCTCTCTCTCTCTCTCTCTCTCCTCCCCCACCTTTCCCCCCTCACCCACCCTTCCTCTTCTCCTCCTCTCCACCCCCCTCTCCCTCTTGCCCCTCTCTCTGTGTTTCTGTCTCTCTCTCTGTCTCTGCCCCTTCTCTATCTGCCCTCACTCTCTACCCCCCCCCCCCTCTAGATGTGACTGCAAGTTGGGGGCTATGCGTCAGGAGATAGGGTGGTTATGGGGTAAAAGGAGCAAATTAATAATATTAATATAATATCAAGGGGGGTAATTAGCGTGAGCGTGGGGGGGGGGGGGGGGAGATAGTTAGTGTGTGTGACGCTGCATGCTGCCTCCCCCCCCCCCCCACAACCGCACGTTGGGGAACAGACCCAACGGGTCTGCACTTGGTCTAGTATATTTATAAAAATTAAAACCCCGATTTGGCCTAGAAACTAATTGTGGCAGCAATGTCAAGAATAGAATCTAATAGTTCAATGTTACATGATTGTCACCTATTCCTAGGTACAGTGAAATTATTTTTGTATATAGTTAGTATACATGAGCACAATGATACTCAAGTACAAGAGTGTAAGAATAGTAGATTACACTGAGGCAGTACACAAGAGTCAGCATCTAGCTGGTTTCCAGCACCATCTTACATCCTTCAAGTTTCAACATTGTTAAAAATATAGAATCTTATCTTGGTCATAAAGGCTCGTTGTCCTGACGCGGCAGTAGGTTGGAATTGTGGGGGTCAGCCTGGTCATGCGATGTTGGCGATATTGTCAATGTCCTCCACCGCTGATCACCACTGTGTGCTGGTGCAGGCCACATCCTATTCACGTGGTTGGCCTCTTGGAACGGCACCTGATCCAACTGAGTCCTAATGTGTATTAAGGAACGGCAGATACTGGTTTAAACCAAAGATAGACACAAAATGCTGGAGTAACTCAGCGGGCCAGGAAGCATCTCTGAAGATTCCCTGACTTCTAGGCTGTTACAGAGCCTTAGCAGTCCACTCCACCAACACATCGACCCGGACACGTTGACCCATGAACGCTTTGTCCCTCACCTCACACGGCCACCACTCTGACTCCATGCATCGCGGCGACCTTGGAACACCCAGGGCATCTCCGTGTGTGTGGGAAGTGAGCCTCCAGCCCGCTCACTGACAACGTTTCTTTCCTCGGTCTGCTGCCAATACCATATTTACTCAAGGGGCCTGGAAGTTAGTTACAGCATGGAATCTAATTGAAGGAGTTAAAGATATTTGTATTCCGTTGCTAGTGAGGATTTACAAGAATGGTTCCTTCGTGAGGACCACAGTTACAAAGATAGATCATAAAAGTTGGGACTGTGTTTTTTAGAGGAGCAAAAGATGAGGAGAGATTTGACAAGCATATAAAGCATGTGGGGTTTGGACACAGATGGTAGTGGGAGGCTGTTCCCTTTGGAAGACAGTCGAGGACACAAGGTCATCGGTATACAGGTGAAGATAATTAAGTGTGATTGTGAGGTAAAGATTTAATGTACAACATGTGGTTGAAATCTGGAAGGCATTGCCTGCAGATATGGTGGAGGAAGCTCCCATTGTGGCCTTCAATGGGGAATCGGTTAAATATGTAGTTGAGCAAAATGTACAAGGCTTTGGAGAAAGAGCCAGTGGATGAAAGTAGAGAGTGGCTCTGGGGGAGAGCCAGCACAATGGGCTGAATTGGCTCTTTTGTTCAGTATTCGCTCCATGATTATATAATTTTCTCTTTCTTAACTTTCCTGAAAGATGCTAATTTAAGCTGGGGTGTAGAAATTGTGTTCATCTGGCCATGTTAGCACAAGAGCATGAGTAATCAAAGTAGGTAACCATTCTGGTCTCTAATGTATCCCAACACATTGGTTTCCAGCAAGGTTCAATGAATAGAGGGGAATGATGAACAAAAACCCTCATGTAAGTACATCTAGTCTAACTGTTGCACCATTATCGGTGAAGGGTCTTCAACCTGTAACATTAATTCTGTTTTTCTTTCCACAAATGCTGCCTCATTTGCTGAATATTTCTGGTATTTTCTGTTTTTGTTTTAAATTTCCAGCAACTGCAGATTAAATTTTTTTTTACACCATTGAAGCTATGGTCACAAAAGTACACCATCGCCTCTACTCCACTGCTATCCACTGTGGGGGGATGATTTTTTTGTCTAATTGTAGTCCTGTAGGTCTGTGTCCAAGATGGCTGCCGTGAAGAGAGAGTGGACGCTGGCGCGCTTTGGCTGCCGCTGCTCTCTTTTCACACTGTGTTTTTGATTTTCTGTTTTTGGATTAATAATAATAATAATAAATTTTATATTTAATGGGCGCCTTTCATACAAAATCTCAAGGACACCTTACATAGTAATCGGAATAAAAACATATAATCGGAGTAAAACAAGTAATTAAAGACATCACAATGACACAAATTAAAAACAGAATTCAATCCAAAAACAGAAAATCAAAAACACAGTGTGAAGAGAGAGCAGCGGCAACCAATTCGTGCCAGCGTCCACTCTCCCTTCACGGCAGCCATCTTGGACACAGACCTACAAGACTACAGTTAGACAAAAAAAATCATCCCCCCACAGTGGATAGCACTGTGGAGGAAGGCACAATGTCCAGTCCCCACCCCATGTTCACCCCAAAGTCAGGCCTATTGGGGCCACCGCAATTGCCTCTACGGAGGCCCGATGTCCCTGGCCGTTCTCACCGGGTGGTCTTGCCCCGGCGTCGGGAGAGTCCTTTCGGCGGCTGGGCCACTTGGAACGGCCGCTTCTTGGTTGGAGCCCGCGGCTGCCGAAGCCGACAAGGCCGCGCCGGTTTGGCGCTCCCAGGCTCCCGATGACAAAGTCGGCGTCCGCTCTCCTCACTGCCGCCTCTATGCACGCCGTCTCTCCGCACGCCGTCTCTCCGCTCCGCAAACCCGCAGCCCGGAGATGTTGCTCACGGCGGTCCAGCTCGCCAGAGCTCCAGCGCGGCGACCCAGGCAAGGCATCGCCCGCTCCGCTCTGCTCCAGCGCTCCAGCGCTCCAATGCTGTGCCGCCACGCAGGCCGAGGTGCTGGGTGGTTCCCGCCAAGAAACGGCGCTCCAAGCCCGCTGGTAGGCCACGACGACGGGTCGACGGGCAGCCCGGAAAAAAGGCTGCCACACCGACCAGGTAGGGACCTATAAATAAAATAACACCTACCCCCCCACATTAAAAGACCATATCCCCTACAAACAAAAAAACAGGACTCACTAAAAACTAAAAAAAAACGAATTAAGACGGACGGCTGCTGCTAGCAGCCGTTCACCAAGATGGCTCCTCCTCCTGAAGGATTGAATTCTGTTTTTAATTTGTGTCACTGTGATGTCTTTAATTACTTGTTTTATTCCGATTATATGTTTTTATTCCGATTACTATGTAAGGTGTCCTTGAGATGTATGAAAGGCGCCCATTAAATAAAATTTATTATTATTATTATTACTCCCTCAGAAGACTAAGAAAGTTTGGCAAATCTCCAATGACTCTTACCAAATTCTACAAGTTGTATCATAGATAATAATAATAATAATAATAATAATGGATGGGATTTATATACACTCCTCAGTCACACTCGGTGGTGGTAAGCTACTTCTGTAGCCACAGCTGCCCTGGGGCAGACTGACGGAAGCGTTGCTGCTAATCTGCGCCTACGGCCCCTCCGACCACCACCAATCATTCACACACATTCACACACAGGCCAAGGTGGGTGAAGTGTCTTGCCCAAGGACACAACGACAGTATGCACTCCAAGCGGGATTCGAACCGGCTACCTTCCGGTCGCCAGCCGAACACTTAGCCCATTGTGCCATCTGTCATCCTATCTGCATGCATCACAGCTTGGTTTGGCTACAGTTCTGCCCAACATCACACAATATTGCAGAGAGTTACGGATGTAGCCTAATTCATCTCACAAAACTAGCCTCCTCCCACCAACTCCATCTACACTTCACAGTGTCTCGGGATACTTACATCCCAGTCAATGTCTCAACAAAATCAAGGACCATTTACACCCCAGTCATTTCTTCCTCTCCGCTCTCCAAGTGGGTAGAAGATACAAAAGCTTGAAAACATGGACCACCATATTCAAGATGAGCTTGTTCTCCTGGGCCATCAGACTGCTCAACAAACCTCTCATAAGTTATGGCTGGAGCCCCAGTCTTCCAACCTACCTCATTACCGCCCTTGTATTTATTTTTAACCTGCGCTTTCTCTGTAACTGTAATGCCAAAAATATAACAAAAATAAATCAATAACAATACCACCAATACAATACTGGGATGTGTTTTGAGGGGCGTTTTGAATTTATTTTTTCTTTCAGAAAATATGTTGGGAATCAAGGACCCTCAGCCCACAGACAATGGTTCCTTTACCTCACAGGTTTGGGCACAGGGGGTTGTCTGTCGTGCAGACTTTTTGATAAGGCCCCTCTCCTTCAACATCTGCAGTAAGATGCTGCAGATGTTTTACCAATCGATGGTAGGTCAGTGTCATCTTCTTCACTTTCTTGTGCTGGGACCGTAGAGCGAAGGCCCCAACAGGATTAACAAGCTCATCAGGAAGGCTGGCTCCATCCTGGGGGTGGAGTTGGATTCATGGAAAGTGGTCTTGGAGGAGAGGATGCTCCTCAAACTGCAGAGCATCTTGGACAGGACAGCTCACACTGGTCAACCTGAGGAGGACCTTCAGCAACAGACTGGCTCCACCAAGATGCAGTAAAGAATGCCACAGGAGATCCCTTTCCCCTGTGGCTATCAAACAGTAAAACTCCTACCCCTTCTGTCATTGGGTAGACTAATTCCCCCCCAATGACTGTTGGCAGATCAATGTCCCTCCTGAGATAAATAAAGTTCTATCATGACCAGACAGAGATGTTCTTAGCAACCTTCTGTGAGGAGTTCCTGCCTGTAGACCTCAAAGATCTCTATGGCTTTCACCCACATGACTAGCCTCATGTATGCATTGTTATTCACCAGAGTTTCAGGGCCCCACTGATGCCCTGAAAAAATGTGTCCATCATTGCAGCATCTATTCTCTGAGTAGCAACACTCACCAGCAACTGGAAGAGCACGGCTTCTGTCATGACATGGGAGAGACGTGGCCTGCTAAGCTGCAGGTGGACATCAAAGACTCAGGCCAGGCTGAGAGTGGCCCCAGATAGTGTTGCTAATCACAAATGGAGGAGACACATCAACTCACAGCAACATTTAAGTCTGAAGAAGTCTCGACCCAAAACGTCACCCGTTCCTTTTCTCCAGGGATGCTGTCCCGCTGAATTACTCCAGCATTTTGCGTCTATCTTTGGTTTAAACCAACATCTGCAGTTCTTTCCCACACATTTTAGTCATCCACTTGGTTTTCATTGTCTCTTAAATAATTTTTAGATCATTAACTTAAATCACCGATTTCATAATAAATAGTAGCCAAAGGCCATCCTTGTTTCAAATGATTGCATCCATCTCAAGTCATGTGAAAGTTATTAGAGAAGTTTGCTGCTCCATACAGGTTGAGTCCCTGCCTCTGTTACAAGCGAGACATTTTACTGTATCACAACTATTGGTAATAATACTGTTACAATCCTGCACTTCAATGTGAAACATCGGTAAGAATCCTATGTTTTTAATCAAATGATCAGATTTCCTTTTATGACTCAAACACCTAATGAATACACATCACAACATCAGCATTGATGCACCTACTGCAGTGCTTTGATGGAGTCTGTACGGCTTCTAAGCAACTAACAAAGTAATCCCAAGGGTGAGGTGGTATCTGTTTCAAATACATACTGAATCATCCACAGGTTGAACAAAGTACTCCAAACCTGTAAGAAACCATCTTGCTGCAGAGTAATCCCATATGTTTGACATATGTAGGTAATGCTCTCATTCAGACTTGTTGACTTTTTGACCAGATGTGTAATCTTTTAAAACACTAATCCCAGGTGATTGATACTCAGCAGGAGAAGCAATTCACTTCATGTACCAATAATTTGTCATTTTCCAGAAAAAGAGTTCAGTCGGATTTGGACTATATATAATATCTAGTAACACACCCTTCTTAGGTGAAAGCTTTTGTATTTTTTCATTGACTGCCCAGTAAATGCGAACAATATCAAACTCTTACACAGATGAATGTCCATGTGCATTATTTTCTCAGGAGGAAATCTTTTGAATTCCTATTCCATTTCTAGACTGGGCTCTCCATGTTCGATCAGTTAAGAGAACATTTATTTCATTGAACATTGACTGATTTTTTTCCGATCTGCCCTGACTCCATTTCCAGCAGCTTTTTCTCCTTGCTCAGCATAGTTTCAGGTTAGGTTTTATCAATACTTTGAGGCAGCACAGTGGCACAGCTGGTAGAGTTACATATAATCATAGAAAATAGGTGCATGAGTAAGCCATTTGGCCCTACGAGCCATGGCTGATCATCCAAAATCAGTACCCATTTCCTGCTTTTTCTCCATATCCCTTAAGAGCTAAATCTAACTCTCTCTTGAAAACATCCAATGGATTGGCCTCCACTGCCTTCTGTGGCAGAAAATTCCAGATTCACAATTCATAACTATTGTTTCCTCACAGCTCTTCGTGACCCCTGTTCAATCCTGACCTCTGGTGTTTGCTGCATGGAGTAGGTACATTCTCCCAGGGATTCCATGGATTTCCCAATGAAGTGCAGGTTGGTGGGTTAAATGGCCTTTGAAAATTGCCATTAGTGTGTAGGATAATGGGAGGATATAGGATGTATTGATGGGAATTTGAGAGAATAAAATGGAATTAGTAACAAAAGGGTGTTTGATGCTCGTCATGGGCCCAAAGGGTTGATTGGCCTATTTTCAATGTTTTCTGATTCTATGACTCGGAAGTTTCTATGACTTGGAAACTTCTATGAAGTGTTCTATAGTCGAATACTTCAAATTCCTAGGAGTCAATATCACCAACACTTTTACTAGAGCACCCATATTGACGTAACAGCCGAGAAGGCACATCTACGCCTCTACTTCCTTAGTGGGCTTAGGAAGTTTGGCATGTCCCCTACAACTCTCACCAACTTCTACAGATGTGCCATAGAAAGCATTTTATCAGGATGCATCATCGCTTGGTTTTGAGAACAACTCTATCCAGGACCGCAATAAATTGCAGCGAATTGTGGACGCAGCCCAGGCCAGCACACAAACCAACCTCCCTTCCATTGACTCCATTTATACCTCAGGCTACCTCGGCAGGTCCAGCAGCATAATCAAGAATGAGTCGCTCCCTGGCCATTCCCTATTCCCCCCACCCATCAGAAAAAAGGTATAGAAGTGTGAAAACTAACACCTGCAGATTCAGGAACAGTTTCTGTCCAGCAGTTATCAGGCAACTGAATCATCCAACCACAACCAGAACGCATTGCTGAACTACTATCTACCTCTTTGATGACCCTCGGACTATCCTTGATCAGACTTTGCTGGCTTTACCTTGTACTGAACGCTATTCCCTTACCATGTATCTATACACTGTAAATGGATCGATTGTAATCTTGAATTGTCTTTCTGTTGACTAGTTATCATGCACCAAAAGCTTTTCACTGTACCTCGGTACACATGACAATAAACTAAACTAAATTAAGCAATAATTCATACAGTAAGCTGGAACCCTTAAGGTTCCACATTCATTTCATGCATCACATCTTCACACGTTCCTCATTTTTTCAGTTGTACGCTCGTAATTATCTGCAAGCATTATAGTTTTTCCTACTTTCCAACCTCCAGCCTGTTAACCTTACATAATTACTTTGTGTATTTTGGCATGCATACTGATAGTAGACTTTTAAATTATTCATTCCAATGAATATTTCAGCAACGTTCTTTTAAACTAGCCTTTTGTTAACTTTCAAATTATGATATCAATTATCCTGAATAAACATGAAGATTTGATATAAGCTGGCTCTGTGAAATTTCACAACCTGAAATGTTGTCCTTGCGAACAGCGCCTACTAATGATATCTTAATCACTCGAAAGTTTTTGATTGAGTTTGGCAGTGCATTTATGCAAGAAAAATTACAAAATGTTTTCATCAAAATGAAGTTTCACTTCCAATGACAGCAGTTTACACACTTTTCCTTCAACTGTGGAACTTCACAGCGTTTTCAACAGTGCATTCTCCATCAATGGCTGTTTTAGTTATTATCCAACATTGTCCCTGTGGCTATGTAAGACTTTTCCAGATTCTTCCTTTTAACTTCATCCCTAAAAGACATGAGGGTTGGTAAGTTAATTGGTAGAATCTGGAATTCTACATACATTTGTGGAATTTTACTCAATCTTGAATTCCTCTATTTCGTTCGATACAACATGGAAACAGACCTTCGGCCCATTGAGTCCATGCCTCTACCATTGATCACCTTTTCATTTTAGTTTCCTGCCATCCCATTTTCTCATCCACTCCCTACATACCAGGAGCAATTTTACAGAAGTCACTTAACCCACAAACCTGCTTGTGTGTTGGGATGTGGGAGTAAACCCAAGAACTTGGAGGAAACCCACACAAGCACAGGGAGAACGAGCAAATTCCAGACAAAAAAGTACCCAAGGTCAGGATTGAAAGCCCAGGTCTCTGGTGCAATGAAGCAGCAGCTTTACCTACTGCCCCCTATGCCACCTCTGCCCTAAAACAGGCAGCAACCGAGGTCAGGATCAAACATTTGTCGTGTGGTGAGACAGGAGCTCTACCATTGTCCTCTTCATTAAACACTTTGATCTCATTCAGTCCTTCTCATTACTGTGTCAATGTTGCACCATTTCAATGTCATCTATTGTCCAGGATTTCAAATGCTGGGACAGCTTTTTCTCTCTCCCTGCTGGTTGCAAGTTGACATGTCTAAACAGAATGGTGAATGACCTAATCCTGTCTCTATTTTACTATTTTTTACTTTCTTATTTCATGTGCAGGGACAAGGGATTTTCATTAATGCATACTTATTTTGATTTTGCAAATGTGAGATCTGTTCAACTTCCATGAGGTCCACAAGATAGCACAGACTCCTGCCAAGTCCTTTATATCTGAGTAGGAAAGAACTGCAATTGCTGGATTAACCGAAGATAGATACAAAATGCTGGAGTACCTCAGCTGGACAGGCAACATCTCTGGAGAGAAGGTCCTTTATATCTTTGTACAGAGCCTGTCACCCTTTGTGATATAGTGACAACATTATGCATAGCAAAAGGATTTGAGTACAGGAGCAGGGAGGTTCTACTGAGGTTGTACAGGGTCTTGGTGAGACCACACCTGGAGTATTGCATACAGTTTTGGTCTCCTAATCTGAGGAAAGACATTCTTGCCATAGAGGGAGTACAGAGAAGGTTCACCAGACTGATTCCTGGGATGTCAGGACTTTCATATGAAGAAAGGCTGGATAGACTCGGCTTGTACTCGCTAGAATTTAGAAGATTGAGCGGGGATCTTATAGAAACTTACAAAATTCTTAAGGGGTTGGACAGCCTAGATGCAGGAAGATTGTTCCCGATGTTAGGGAAGTCCAGAACAAGGGGTCACAGTTTAAGGATAAGGGGGAAATCTTTTAGGACCGAGATGAGGAAAACATTTTTCACACAGAGAGTGGTGAATCCCTGGAATTCTCTGCCACAGAAGGTAGTTGAGGCCAGTTCATTGGCTATATTTAAGAGGGAGTTAGATGTGGCCCTTGTGGCTAAAGGGATCAGGGGGTATGGAGAGAAGGCAGGTACAGGATACCGAGTTGGATGATCAGCCATGATCATATTGAATGGCGGTGCAGGCTCGAAGGGCCGAATGGCCTACTCCTGTACCTATTTTCTATGTTTCTATGTTTCTATGCCCTCCAGTATATCCAGTAATACAGATTTATTACTCTTTTGATTGGGAAGTGAAATAAACTCTTGCTAAACCTAGATCTTGGACCATTATGACATGACACTTCCCAAGGGACATTTTCCTCAGTTGTATAGATCTTGAGGCAGACTGCAGAGAACCAGGAACATCGCCAATTCTGCAGGACTCATTTTGTGTGAATATGTCAACTCTGCAATGCGGGAAGAAACGTAATGCCGTGCACATAATCGGCAGACATCAGCCCTGTTATCAGAAGCAGTGTCAGTCTTTGGAAGGGAGAAGGACATACCTGAAATAAGAATAACTTTGATCCCAGCAACATCAATCAGATCCTCTTTCCACCTCTTCCCCAAGCAGTTTCCACAAAGCAGCACGAGGAGTTTGTAGATCGTTATTTATACAGTAAGAATGTAAACACCTAGATTGTAATCATCCATCTCAGGAAACCACCTCCATCTGTGGAGCAAACATTTTCCAGAGTTCCCTTGCGATTGCCAAGTCCATGGCGGTGACTATTCTGGTATTTTACTTGCTGGCACAGAAAATGAAATCACATAGTTTGATTTGAGAGGAGTAAACAGCAATGGGGTTCTATCAACATTTCTTCAATTAACTAAGTAAGTGGCTCCAATGCGGCTGGATAATCAGATACACAAGTGACAAAGGGTAGAATACTGGAGGCACGTCTTTCAATGCTTTTAGTCCTTCATTCACAGAGGCTCACAAACCTTATTCGATGCATCCCCAGATAAGATCCCACTCCTCTTCCCAAGCCTGATTCCATATAAATACATGAAACTCGCAAGCAATGCACAGCATCTGAATACAATTAGTGTTAATTAATAGAATTAAATCATATGGATACAATTAACAACAAATGGTTCCTGGAGCCTGGCAATTTAGCCTTTGAATATTTGGATACATCCATAACTCAGATACAGAAATACCAATTGCTATTTAACCACATGGGCAATAGTTCCCTGTTTTAGCTTAGAATTTTTCAGCTCAGCTGCTGGTCGAGAATTAACCAGTTATGAAGAATGTGGGTTTTTTCCCACTTTCATGCATCGACTTACGTGAATAGTTATTGATCACCATCCTTCAGTGGATGCAGGTCGATCGATAAGCCAGGTTAATATGTCAATTTTAATGCAAATTCTGTAAAGTATATGTTTTGATATTTTTTAATTTCAAAATAAATTAATTAAATATTGGTCTTTTCAGCATTTGGATGAGATGAAATCCTGGGCGCAGATGCGGTGTAGACGGAGGAATTGGGAGTAGAGGATAGAGTCTTTACAGGAGGCAGGGTGGGAAGAAGTGTAGTCAAGATAACTATGGGAGTCAGTAGGTTTGTAGTAGATGTCGGCATCTGTGTATATGTGAGTATGTGCATATATACACATAATGAACTATTTTTTTCTCGCTTATTATATTGTTTACAATGTACTATGTTTACACATTCTATTGTGTTGCTGCAAATAAGAATTTCATTGTTCTATCTGGGACATATGACAATAAAACACTCTTGACTCTACATGGAGAGGAAAAGTTTAGAAGGATACGGGGCACATGCAGGCAAATTGGATTAGCTCACGTAGACAACTTGGTTGGCATGGATGAGTTTGGCCAAAGGTCATGTGATTCCTTGAGTAAGATTTGATGGAGCAACATTCAAACGTTTGTGTGTAAACACCAGAGTGCCTTTGCATCCAACTCAATGTTCCAACTGGATGGAAAGCTGAGGAGAGCTGTATGATGCACATAAGTACTTTGGGAAAGGTATAAATATTTATAAAACTTAGACCAAGGTCCTCACGTCTGGGAAGTGGGCTGTTGTCAGGATCAGGACTAGCTACAAGGAAGAGTCCCACTCCATGTCTAATCTGTTATTACTACAGCATGTAGGAAACAGTTGGCCCTGAGCATTAAAATATAGCACTGACAAGTAGCGTTGAGTAACTGAGTTTGACAAAGAGACCAAGCTGCCCTCATGTCTGGAAATATACAATCACAAGTGGAAATAGATAAATTCAATACCAAGTATCCTTTGGATACCCATTTCCCCGGATTCCTCTTCCCCACAACTTGATGTAGTATGTCAACGACAATCACAGGTTTAGTTTAGTTTAGTTTAGTTTAGAGATACAGTGCAGGAACAGGCCCTTCTGCGACCAGCGATCCCCGCACGTTACCACAAGTCCACACACACTAGGGATAATTTACACTTATACCAAGTATACAAACTCAAGCCAAATAACCTACAAACCTATACGTCTATGGAGTGTGAGAGGAAACCAAAGATCTCAGAGAAAACCCACGCAGGTCATGGGGAGAACGTACAAACTTCATACAGACAGCACCCATAGTCGGGATCGAACCCAGGTCTCCGGCGCTGCAAGCACTGTAAGGCAGCAACTCTACCGCTATGCCACTGTGCCGCCCTTAATTGTATTGTGAATTTTTAAAAGAAAACACCTATCCGCTTAAATGATACAAAGATAGGTATCATTGTAAGCATTGCTTAAAGATAATTAAAAGATAAAATGAAGGAGGAAAAACTCCAGCAATGGATTCCAATGTGGGAAAATATGAAGTCATCCTCTTTGGACGTTAAAGGTATGGAAACAATGAGCGAAAAGGTATTCACTTACAAAAGTAATTGGCACTTCTTAACTTACATGGCATTGAACCACTTGAAGCTTGGGGAGGTCCCCGATGTCAGCCCCCGCACTACACCCAATTGTGAAATTATTTCATGGTTGAATGATAAACACAATATATGAACCACACACTGGAGAATGGGTTTCAGCAGTTTGGTTACGTGAAAGATCAGCTGTTACCTGCAGCATATACTTTGTTGAATATTGAGTTCCCGGAGAGCTCAATCCCTTCCCCAGGACTGAAGATTGCCAGTTGATGTACGACCGTTGGGGGGAATGATAGTGAGAGAGACAAGGAACTGTAGATGCTGGAATCATGCATAGAACCCAAATTGCTGAAGTAACTTAGCGTGGAATTACAGTGTTTTGTTCCTCCTTCGGAAACGTCTCAGCTGGGTCTCTCTAGCATTACGAAATACAGGAGGAAAGGGTACTGACTGAGGCAACTATTTTCCAAGAGTCTTGCCAGTTTCTGACTTGCCTCATTCTGACCATCTATGGAGAAAGATGGATGTACAGGAAGCCACATCAGGAACACCGGATGCAGTAGATCAGGTTAAAGGAGGGGGTGCATGTGAACCTCTATCCCACCTGGAAGGACTGTTGGAGTCCTTGGATGAAGGTGAGAGAGGAGGTATAGGGACAGGTGTTACATCTCCTGTGTTTATAGGGGAAACTACCTGGGAGGGAGTGGTTTCGGTGGGAAGAGATGAGTGGATCAAGAAGTTGCAGAAGGTGAGTGTTGAAGGCAGAAAGGGGTGGAGATAGAAGATGTGACTAGTGGTGGGATCACATTGGAGGTGGCAGAAATGACGGAGTATGCTGTGTTGGATGCAGAGGCTGGTGGGGTGAAAATATGAAGACCATGGGAACTCTATCCTTGTTCCGTCTAGAGGGTGGGAGGGGAGAAGCACGAGCAGAACCACGCAACACGGAGATGACGAGGGTGAGGGATCCATCTATGTCAGAAGGGGGGACCCACATTTACTAAAGAAGGAGGACCTCTTGGATGTCCTAGAATGGAAAGTTTCACCATGGGAGCAATTGCAGCGCGATGGAGGGAAAAGTGTCTTGGCAAGAAGCACGTTGGGTGGAAGTGTAGTCCAGGTTACTGTGGGAGTTGGGAGGTTTATAGTAGAAGTGATTTATCAGTAGAACACATTTCCCATATAGTATATCACGTTACCCAGTTTGTCATTTTCACCCACGCACAGAATACATGAGGCTTGGGTCTACTAACTGCAAGGTGACATTTTGGTGACAATTCATCATGCGATGGGGAGGGAATGTTCTCCCTCTCCTCCATTTTGCTTGACCTTCATGGGGGGCTTTTTCACCAATGTACTGTGGTTGCGATGGCCGCAGGAGCTCTTTGTGTGCTGACCCATTCCCCAGTGGTCATTACGACCATAACATCAACAGGTACTGGCCCTGTGAATCACGTGGCCTGACCAAGGGAGCTGACTGAGTGCGATTGGTAGCTCAGTATCGGTGATCTGACCAGGGAGATGATGCTGACATTGGTTTGTTGATCTTTCCAGTGGAATTAGATTCAACAAGTCCGCCCCTTCTCGACAGGAGTTGATGAGGAGATGAAAGTCTTCATCGTCCATATAGGGATTTCATACAATATGTTTCCTCTCATAGAAGGAAGCTATTCACCCCATTGAATGCGTACATTCACAGAATCAATGACACTTAATTGTTACATGTATCCAGGTACAGTGTAATTCTTTGTTTTTGCATACAATACACAAAGTACACAGGTATCTGGCGTTGACAAAGTTAGAAAATAACTCATTAGAGTCCTATTGGTCCCTCTTCGTTCTTGGTAGCTCCCTCCCCCCCCCCACGATCCCCACTCTGCCAGGTCTCTCTTTGTTCTCTGCGGCACGACCACCTCTCCATGGCCCATCCTCGGCCCGCTGTCGCTCTGCTGCTCATGTATACTGTACACCCTCTCAGTAATTTCCCCAGGAACTTAATATCCCCACATACCCCAAAATCTCTCGCTGGCCTACAGGTTAGAAGCAATTTACAATGGCCAATTAATCCACCTAACCACTTGTCCTCAGGATTTGTAAGGGAATTGGAGCACCTCGAAAGATACCCACGTAGTCAAGGGAGAAGGAGCAAACTCCGCACAAGCAGCACTGAAGATCAGGAGTGAACTGGTGCCCCCTGTACTGCAAGGCAGCGGCTCTACCTGCTGCGTCAATGTGCCATATAATTTGAGAGGTCACAGGCCAGAGATTTCCGAGGCTCAGATTGTGGGCTGCATTCCTTGCCTGAGGTTGACTTGTTATATCTGGCATTAGACCAATGGGTTGGCAGCAATGGTAACCAATAATTTCTGAGATGCCTTTCCGTTCCACACATTTGAGTTCCTGTTTCTCATTAGGTACTGCAATGCAGCAGCAGCATTTCCACAGAAACCTGGTCCAAATACACGGACATTCACAGCCTTTTACACCTTAAGGAATGGTATCATGTTATCCATGCCTTTCACAATCTGTGGCGATCTCTCGCAAACCCCCACACCAACTCTCCCCCTCACCCCCACACGACATATATATAAACTTGCACATATGTACGTTATTACATCAAAAGCATGTGGTGCCAAGGTGTCTGCCCTAGGTACATCAGAACAAAGAAACGGACACAGCATTTTATTACCCCCTGCTGCAATAGACCATAAAGGTTAACATGCGGCAGAGTGAAGTGTTTCCTCACTCCTTGCTTTAACTGCAAACACATTGAGCCAGACAGCAAGCCCTTTTTTTTGGACAAGACAGCTGTCTTGCTCCTCTTGCACAACTTGCTGCCGAGTTGATTCAAAGCTAAGGCCTGCTAAATTACATTTAGAACTGCAAAGACGGTGTTTTTATTACCTTCTGAATTTAAAAGAAAACTCTTAAAAAAAATAGAAAGTTTTCAAACTTGCCTTATATTTTTCGTTTTCAAGTTTGAAGATCGTTTGTTAGGCATCTGGACTTATTACATACTTGTCCCAATTTCAAGAATGTGCCTTGTTTTGTTTGTTTTCCTAAAACTATTTTCATGAAAATAACACTGAAAATATGTTGGAAAGTTGTCAGTGTGAATTATTAGATTGAATAAATTGTCGCTTATAAAAGTAACTCTGTAGAGGTGAGTGGGAATGGGGAAGCTAGAGAAATGACCACTTGTTCACCCCAAAGATTATGTCTTCCATCAAAGGGCCTAATCCACAAAACTACAACACAGGTACGGTGCGGTGGTGCAGCGGTAGAAATGCTGCCTGACAGCGCTTGCAGTGCCGGAGACACAGGTTCGATCCCGACGACGGGTGCTGTTTTGTGCGGAGTTTGTACGTTCTCCCCATGACCGCGTGGGTTTTCTCAAAGGTCTTCGGTTTCCTCCCACACTCCAAAGATGTACAGGTTTATAGGTTAATTGGCTTGGTATAAGTGTCCCTAGTATGTGTCGGATAGTGTTAATGTGCGGGGATCGCTGGTCAGCACAGACTTGGTGGGCCGAAGGGCCTGTTCCGCGCTGTATCTTTAAACTAAAATAAATAAACTAAAGTACCTCTCCCAACTGGAGCTTCATACTTGAGTTAACATATATTGTGGGTCAGGCTTTGATTCTTGCGTTACTATTCCAAGATTTGCCATAGATTGATAGAGAGATATAGCACAGAAACAAGTCATTCTTTGCCAACCATCAATTCCCCATTTTTAATCTATTCCTATTTTTCAATTCTCTCTCCATTTATCAATGGACCCAGATTCTACGCCTGACCTACAGACTAGAGGATAATTAGGGATAATCAATCTGTCAACCCACGCATCTTGGGAATGTGGGATGGAACATGAGCGGCAAAAAGTAACCAATGCAGTCGGGGGGACATGAGAATTCCACACAGACAGGACCCATGGCAATAATTGAATCCGTATCTCTGGTGCTGTGAATTAGTGGTTCTACAAGCTGTGCCACTCCGTTGACATAGTGTAATGTACAAATAGATCACCATGTCACAAGGATAATAATACTTTTACTCCTGTGTCCTAAGATGAGTAATGTGTAAAGGGAAAGCTCGACGTTAGTTCATTGGTTCTGCAACCAAACTGTATAAGGAGGTGGAAACATGAGATCTTCACTCAGTAGATAGTCAACAAAATATCTTCGATGGACCTGGGGAGAGAACTCAGAACTCAGCTGACAGAACACTCCAAACATGTACAGGTACTGTATGTAGGTTAATTGGCTTGGCATAAGTGTAATAATAATAATAATAATAATGCATTTTATTTGCTGCGCCTTTCTGGACACCCAAGGACACCTTACAGGACATAAAATCACAATACATTTATCAATATTAAAATCAAGTTGATTAAAAACAAAAAACAAAAAAACAAAAAATACACAAAACATTTTAAGTCATTAAAATCAGGGTGAACATGGTGGAAGTTATGTCGGGTATGCTAATCTAAACAGGTGTGTTTTGAGTTGTGATTTGAATTGATCGATAGTGTCCAGGTGACGGATGGGAGGTGGGCCGTGTACAACGTCCCGAGTGTGTGTAGGATAATGTTAGTGTGCGGGGGTTGCTGGTCGGTGCGGACTCGGTGGGCCGAAGGGCCTGTTTCCCAGCTGTATCTCTAAAACAAAAAAAACAAAAACTATTAAGACTAATGCCATAGGAATTTAAAAAAATCAAAAGAAAGTAGGCAGTCCGACAACCTTTACAATGCCTACAGAAAGGTAGTAGCTGTGTTTTGAGACACCACGCATGTACTATACACAAGATCCCCTCTACTTCCAGTCAGCTTACCACAGACGTACGTACAGAGTGGAATATTCATAACGGAGGCATCCGGGTAATTTTTTAATTCACAGACTTGGAACGTGAAGTAAAAAGCATCCCGCGTGAAAGTGGAATAGATTGTATGTATAAATCCTCTGGTAACAGATCATTGGAGATCTCACAGGTCACTGGGTTATCCGCTCAGCTGAAACATTGCTTCTACTTTTAACAGAATGAAAATCATGCAAATCCCAGCATTCACACGGCTTCTGTTCACTGATGTTGCTAGTGTGCTATTCTGAAAATAGGTCCATAGACATTTATTTTGTAAAAATCACCAAGAGTTGGAGTAACTCAACAGGTCGGGAATCATCTCTGGAGAACATGGATAGAACAATGGGACGTTTCGGGTCCCGTTGAGTTAATCCAGCACTTTGTGTCTTTTCTGTAAACCAGCACCTTGTTTCTACTGGTCACTTTTTTTGTTTAAAGAGACAGCATTGAAACAGGTCCTTCCACCTACAGAGTCTAATACTGACTTTTGATCACCTGTTCACACTAGTTCTATATGTTCATAAGTCATAGGAGCAGAAGTAGGTCATTCGGCCCATCAGGTCTACTCCGCTATTTAATTATGGCTGATCTACCTTTCCCTCTCAACCCCATTCTGCCTTTCCATAACCCTTAACACCCTTACTAATCAAGTATCTGTCAATCTACGCCTTAAAAATACCCAATGACTTGGCTATGCTCTCTGGTTCTCGACTCTCCCACTAGTAGAAACATCTTCTCCACATCCACTCTATCCAGGCCTTTCACTATTCCATTAGTTTTAACAAGGGGTCCCCTCATCCTTCTAAACTCCAGCGAGTACAAGGCCCAATGCTAAAATTGCATTTGCCAACTTCTGAATCCTCTCCCCATTTATAAAATAGTTGACTCCTTTATTCCCACAATCAAAATGCATGATGGCACACTTTGCTACGCTGTACTGCATCTGCACTTCTTTTCCCACTCTCCCAACCTGTCCAACTCCTCCTGCAGAGTCCCTACTTTCTCTACAATACCTGCCCCTCCACATGTCTTCATATCATCTGCAAACTTGGCCACAAAGTCTTCGATTCCCTCATCTAAATCATTGATACATATTATTCCACTTTCTCATCTGCTCCCTTCACATTAGGGGCAGTTTATTTTACAGAAGCCTGTTAACCTACAAACCAGCACCTCTTTGGGATGTGGGAGGACACTGAATACCAGAGGAAACACACACAGTCACAAGAAGAACATGCAAATTCCATATAGACGGCACCTAAGTCTAACCCGGGTCTCTGGTACTGTGAGGCACCAGCTCTATCAGTAGCACCACTGTGTCGCCTCTTGCCCCAGCAATTATTGTTACACTTAAAAGTGGAGTAGTTATTACAGTTGTAACACAGGCTGAAAACTTGGTCTTTGGTTAGTATAACTGCCCTCTCTTCCCCCTCCCTCTCTGCCCTCCCTCCCTCTCTGCCCCCCACCCCCTCTCTGTCCCCCATCCCTCTCTGCCCTCCTCTCCCTCTCAACCCCCCACCCCCTCTCTAGAGAGTGGTTAATATTGTGATCAATGGGTGAGTGGCGTTCAGGGACCGGCCCTCCCCTGTGATGCCACGCACCCTCCCCCACCCCTCAATCTCTACCCCCCTCACCCTCTCCCTCTCTACCCTCTCCCCCTCCCCCTCTACCCCCTCCCTCTCCTTCTCTACCCCCCTCCCTCTCCAACCACGCCCTCAAAGTTGGGGGCTATGCGTGAGTGGATAGGGCGGCGGATGGAGGACAAGTAGCAAATAAATAATATTCATATAATATCAAGGGGGAAGGGTTAGTGTGTGTGTGTGTGTGTGTGTGGGGGGGGGGGGGGGTGGTTAGTTTGTGTGTGACGCCGCAGCCACCCCCAACAGGTCCCACTTGGTCTAGTTTTCTATAAAACACTGATCTTTCTATACTTTTAATGCCAAGGGAACTGATTATTTGGGTATGACCAGTGACTGATATTCTTCTTTGGGAAATTGTGGCAAAGGTGCCTTTTGAGATTGTGTTGAGCAATTGCAGTTTGAATAGTAACAGGGACTGGGAGACATGGACATATTTACATTTCTACCCCACAGTAAAATGGGATTAATTGGGAGGGGTGGCAAGGAGAGGATGTACGTTTTGAAGATAACTCAGTCATCTGAGAGACCAAAGTTAGGGAGGGCTGATCTTTAATGTTGTATTTCACACAGGGTCTGATAGACATGGACATTGTTTTGGACTGTAGCATGCCAGGGGTGAGTGGGAGAGGGGTATTTAAAGTTATAATCTATACATTTTGTGAAATGTGTTCTGAGGGATGTGTATTTTTTTAGATTGAAACAACATAGAGTCCATGACACAGGATGTATTCATAGTTAGAACAGGGTGCATTTGTAGTTAGAACACTGTATGTAGTTAGAACACTAACAGGAAAGGTTAGTTTCAATGGTACATTTATATTTCAGCCAAGGAGTGGATCTCTCTCTTGGAATCCTAGTCATATAGCCCAGAAACAGGCCCTTTGGCCCTCCCTGTCCATGCTGGCCATCAAGTACTGATCTATACTAACGCTATTTAACAGCGCATGCCCGTAACCTTCTATATGGCGATTCAAGAGCTCATCCAATTAATTCTTATTTCTGGGCAGACTCACCAGAATCACCAGAGATGGCACAGGGCACAGCTGGTAGAGCTGCTGTTTGACCTGGGTTCAATTCTGACCTTGGGTGCCTTTTGTCTGGAGTTTGCATGTTGTCTCTGTGACAGTGTGGGTTTCCTTTGAGTTCTCTGATTTCCTCCCTCATTTGAAAGTCATGCGGGTTTGTAAGTTATTGGACTCTGTAAATTGTGTAGGGAGTGGAAGCAAAAGTGGGATAACATAAACCCTAGTGCGAACGGGTGCTCAAAGGTTGCTGTGCACCCATTGGGCTGGAGGGCCTGTTCCATGCTGCATCTTTCAATCTAGTGGCCGTATCCTAATGATCCCTCATTCAATATTTGCACGTACAATCTGGGAAGATTTAGCTGTTGAGGAAAGGGTTACTGGGGCTGTCAACATTACACTGGGTTTTACTGAAGAGATGTATGCCAACTGTTCCGGATCTGAGCAGCTCTGCATTAGTTATAAATGGTCTCAGTTACAGAGGGGGTAAATTGGACAGGGAAATTAAGGGGCAGTTTCTTGACCTGATGCATGCTGCTTACTAGATAATACAACTTGCTCATCATAATGAATTCCGCATGTATTCACCACTGGAGATTGTCTTCGCATGCCTGCGAGAGGTCCATATTAATGAGTGAACAGCAAATCTACTTTGTCCTGTATGTTTCAATGCAAATATATTCCAGCATTGAGGTGGAAGACACTGTGCAGGTAATTGTACGCTGCCAGGAGGCCGTTATTACCACAGTGGAGGGATGTGGGTTTTAGATTGTTGTACAGGGCAACTTGCTGAATGAGATGGGGGAACAATGTTCTTAAATCAATGCTTTAATTTACTGGATGTATGTGCTGCTGGCAGGTTGTCATTTCTTGCCGACCACTGTTCATGAGGAGAACGATGTGGCGAGTCACCTCAAACTGTGCCGAAGACATTCCCACATGTTGGATGGGGAGAGAGTTCCTGCATATATTCCCAGCAATGATGAAGGATGTTTCCAAGGTTGGATGGTTTGTGTCTTGGAAATGAACCAGTAGGTTGGTAGTCATGCTCCCATGTCTACTGCTCCTTTAGACATAAGACAATAGACAATAGACAATTGGTGCAGGAGGAGGCCATTCAGGCCCCTTCGAGCCAGCACCGCCATTCACTGAGATCATGGCTGTTCATCCCCAATCAACACCCCGTTACTGCCTTCTCCCCATATTCCATGACTCCGCTATCTTTAAGAGCTCTATCTAGCTCTCTCTTGAAAGCATCCAGAGAATTGCCTCCACTGCCTTCTGAGGCAGAGAATTCCACAGATTCACAACTCTCTGGGTGAAAAAGTTTTTGCTCATCTCCGTTCTAAATGGGCTACCTCTTATTCTTAAACTGTGGCCCCTGGGTCTGGACTCCCCCAACATTGGGAACATGTTTCCTGTCTCTAGTGTGTCCAATCCCTTAATAATCTTATATCTTTCAATAAGATCCTCTCTCATCATAAATTCCAGTGTATACAATCCCAGTCGATCCATTCTATCAACATATGACAGTTCCGCCATCCCGAGAATTAACCATGTGGACCTACGCTGCACTCCCTCAATAGAAATAATGTCCTTCCTCAAATCTGGAGACCAAAACTGCACACAATACTCCAGGTGTGGTCTCACTAGGGCCCTGTACAACTGCAGAAAGACCTCTTTGCTCCTATACTCAACTCCTCTTGTTATGAGGGCGCTGTCCTGTGTATGGCTGCCCAGCCAGCAGCTGTCCGTCTTTTCATCTCTTTTTTTTATTTTTAGTTAGTTAAAGTGTTTTTGTTTCTGGAGTTCTAGACTTTTTTATGTGGGGGGTGGGGAAGGGGGAAACTACCTTTCAGGGTCCCTACCTGGTTGGAGAGGCGGCTTTTCTCCGGGCTGCAGTTTCGACCCGTCCTCGCGGCCTACCAGCGGGCCTGGAGCGGCATTTCCTGTCGGGGACCGCCCAGAACCACGACTTCGGCAGCGGCACAGCGCTGGAGCGCTAGCGCGGAGCGGGCGATGCCTTGCCCGGGTCGCCGCGCTGGTGCTCCGGTGAGCTGAAGACCGCCGGGAACAACATCGCGGAGCTGCGGGACTGTGGAGCGGCCAGCTGCGGGCAACGGCGCTGAACTTTACACCGGGAGCCTGGGATCTCTCGATGAGATCGCCAGTAGTGGAGCTCCATCCGGCGCGGCCCTGTTGGCTTCGGAAACCGCGGCCTCCAGTACGGAAGCGGCCGTTCCAGGGTTCCCATGCCGCTGTGAGGATTCTCCCGACGCCGGAGCACCATCACCCGGCGAGAACGGCCTGGAACATCGGGCCTCCGTGGAGGCAACTGTGGAGGCCTCAATAGGCCCGACTATGGGTGAACTGGGGTTGGGGACTGGACTTTGTGCCTTCCCTCATAATGGGAACCATTGTGGGGGGATGTTCTTTATGTTTAAATCTCTTATTAATGTTATGTCTGTATTCTTTCTTTATGTGCTGCAAAATGGCAAGAAGCATTTCACTACACCTAGGTGTATGTGACCATTAAATAACCTTTGAACCTTTTGAACCTTTGAACATGCCATTCGCTTTCTTCACTGCCTGCTGTACCTGCACGCTTACTTTCAGTGACTGATGAACAAAGATCCCCAGATCTCATTGTACTTCCCCATTTCCCAACTTGGCACAATTCAGATAATAATCTGCCTTCCTGTTTTTGCCACCAAAGTGGATAACCTCACATTTATCCACATTAACCTGCATCTACCATGCATCTGCCCACTCACCCAACCTGTCCAAGTCACCCTGTGTCCTTATTGCATTCTCCTCACAGTTCACACTGCCACCCAGCTTCATGTCATCTGCAAATTTGCTAATGTTACTTTTAATTCCTTCATCTAAATCATTGATGTATATTGTAAATAGCTGCGGTCCCAGTACCAAACCTTGCGGTACCCCACTAGTCACTACCTGCCATTCTAAAAGGGACTCGTTAATCCCTACGCTTTGTTTCTTGTCTGCTAACCAATTTTCTATCCATGTCAGTACCAATACCATGTGCTCTAATTTTGCCCATTAATCTATTATGTGGGACCTTATCAAAGGCTCTCTGAAAGTCCAGGTACACTACATCCACTGGCTCTCCCTTGTCCATTTTCCAAGTTACATCCTCAAAACATTCCAGAAGATAATTCAAGCATGATTTCCCCTTCATAAATCCATGTTGACTCAGACCGATCCTGTTACTGCTATCCAAATGTGCCGCTATTTCATCTTTTATAATTGACTCCAGCATCTTCCCCACCACTGATGTCAGGCTAACTGGTCTATAATTCCCTGTTTTCTCTCTCTCGCCTTTCTTAAAAAGTGGGATAACATTAACTACCCTCCAATCCACAGGAACTGATCCTGAATCTATAAAACATTGGAAAATGATCACCAATGCGTCCACAATTTCTAGAGCCACTTCCTTAAGTACCCTGGGATGCAGACCATCAGGCCCTGGGAATTTATCAGCCTTCAGTCTCATCAGTCTACCCAACACCATTTCCTGCCTAATGTGAATTTCCTTCATCTCCTCCGTCACCCTAGGTCCTCTGTCTACTAGTACATCTGGGACATTGTTTGTGTATTCCATAGTAAGGACAGATCCAAAGTACCTGTTCAACTCGTCTGACTTTTCCTTGTTCCCCATAATAAATTCATCTGTTTCTGTCTTCAAGGGTCCAGCTTTGGTCTTAACTAATTTGTTCCTCTTCACAAACCTAAAGAAGCTCTTACGCTCTTAAGCTCTTTTATGTTCTTGGCTAGCTTACCTTCGTACCTCATCTTTTCTCCCCATATTGTCTTTATGGTTATTTTCAGTTGCTCTTTAAAAGTTTCCCAATCCTCTGGCTGCCTGCTCATCTTTGCTATGTTATACTTCTTCTCTTTTATTTTTATACAGTCCCTGACTTTCCTTGACAGCCACTGTCGCTCCTTACTCCCCTTAGAATCTTTCTTCCTCTTTGGAATGTACTGACCCTGCACCTTCTGTATTATTCCCAGAAATACCTGCCATTGTTGTTCCACTGTCATCCTTGCTAGGGTATCTTTCCAGTCAACTTTGGCCAGCTCCTCCCTCATGGCTCCATTGTCCCCTTCGTTCAACTGCAATACAGACACTTCCAACACTTTCCCTTCTCCCTCTCAAATGGCAGATTAAAGCTTATCATTTAGGTGGGTCACCGTGCACTGGTCTGGTAACAATGGCAAATAATGGTCAAAGGGGTGGATATGGTGTCAGTCAGGCTAGGGTCTTCGACCTGTATAGTGTTGAACTTTGTAAGTGTTGAAGCTGCACTCATCCAGGCAGTTCTCCAGTGTATCCTGACACATGTGTATCCTGCCCTTACAGCTGTTGGGTGAGCAGATAAGTCAATGGTGAATCCCAATGCCCCCTTCCTGCCCCAATGCATCGGGTGGAGGGATCCTTGACCACAGGAATGTCCAGGGGAGGTGGTGAGGATGCAGTCAGATGACTTGGTCCTTGACAGACGGATACAGATTGAATTGAAGGATACAGCATGGAAACAGGCCCTTTGGCCAGCCGACTCTACGCCGACCATCGATCACCCGTTCACACGAGTTTTATGTTTTCCCACTTTTTCATCCGTACCTAACTCCAGCTAATTTAAACCCACACATTTTTGAGGTGTGGGAGGAAACTGGAGAGCCCGGAGGAAACCCACGTGGTCACACAGTGAACGTGCAAACTTCACATAGATAGCATCTGAGGACAGGATCAAACCCAAGTCTCTGGCACTGTGAGGCAGCAGGTCTCCCAGCTGCACGAATGTACTGCCCTCCTCCTCGTCTCTGCCACATGCTCCATTAACTGGATGGAAGGCAACAAGGACTAACCCAGTGTGATGGTGAAGTTATGCAGCAAACACAAAGGACAAAGGACAAAGGACAAGGACAAAGGACATTTATTTGTCACATACATCAATTGGTGTAGTGAAATTTGTCTTGCCATGCAGCACACAGTTAAAGCTATGACATAACATTAAATAAATTTAACAATAAACATAAAAACATCCCCCCACAATGGTTCCCACTGTGGGGGAAGGCACAATGTCCAGTCCTCATCCCCAGTTCACCCATAGTCGGGCCTATTGAGGCCTCTACGGAGACCCGATGTTCCAGGCCGTTCTCGCCGGGTGATGTACCTCCGGCGTCGGGAGAATCCTCACAGCGGCTTGGGACACCTGAAACAGCCGCTTCCGTACTGGAGGCCGCGGCTTCCGAAGCCAACAAGGCCGTGCCGGATGGAGCTCCACAACTGGCGATCTCGGCAAGAGATCCCAGGCTCCCGATGTTAAGTTCAGCGCCGCCGCCCGCGGATGGCCGCCCACAGACCCGCGGCTCCGCGATGTTTTACTCAGCAGTCTTCAGCTCACCGGAGCTCCAGCGCAGCGACCCGGGCAAGGCATCGCCCGCTCCGCTCCGCGATAGCGCTCCAGCGCTGTGCCGCTGCCGAAGCCGGGGTTCTGGGCGGTCCCCTCAGGAAACGCAGCTCCAGGCCCGCTGGTAGGCCGCGAGGACGGGTCGACAGTGCAGCCCGGAGAAAAGCTGCCTCTCCGACCAGGTAGGGACCCTGAAAAGTAGTTTCCCCCTCCCCCTTCCCCCCCCCACCACCCACCACATAAAAAAGGCTAGAACTCCTAAAAACAAAACACGCAACTAACTAAAAATTAAAAAAAAGATGATAAACAGACAGCTGCAGGCTGAGCAGCCATACCACACAGGATGGCGTCCCCTAGATCCCCTAGCAAAACACCAGAGTACTCTGAACTTTAAGAACCATTTGCTAGTGTGCTTGAGGAAGCGCCAGTCTTGAGCATGACCAAGGTCAGACTCTGTGTGACACCATGGCATTTCCTATGCCACCTGGAGC
Source organism: Amblyraja radiata (assembly GCF_010909765.2). Classification (NCBI taxonomy): domain Eukaryota; kingdom Metazoa; phylum Chordata; class Chondrichthyes; order Rajiformes; family Rajidae; genus Amblyraja; species Amblyraja radiata. Next base: position 52,280,737 of record NC_045966.1, read on the forward strand.
CACACTGTTCTTGCATGGCCCTTAGTAGTTAGCCTTTAGCTTTTCATTTTAAGAACAGAAGTGGATTACTAGAGGTTGAAGATGCCACAATTGTGCCCAAGTTACCAGTCACTGACCAAGATGTTGCCTTCTAAGTGCTTACATACCAGCTCACCACAGAGGAAATGCAACCCCTTCCAAATCCTTGATTTCTGAGTTGACCCCTGCCGATACTGTGGATTTCACCATGACTGAAGTAGTGAAATCCACAATATTGGTTAAACCATACTTGTTTTCTCTCTTGGAAAGTGAAGATGACATCCCTTATGGCAGATTCCATTATTTACCTTCCTCACACTACATAGGACCTCAAAACTGTGGTCAAGCATTGTCAGTAACGGCTGCCAATTCAGTCCTCATCTACTCAGATAATGGACTAATGACTACAACAATGGCTACAAACACTCACGACTGTGTTCCTGCATTCGACACCAACACCATCGTGAAGTTTGCAGTTGACACAACAGTGATTGGGCTGATCACCAACGGTGATGAAACAAAATACAGGGCGGAGGTGCAGAACCTGGCGGACTGGTGCACACGTAACAACTTGTCACTAAACACCTCCAAGACCAAGGAGCAAGGATTATTGACTTCAGGAGGTCCCATAATAGAGAATACGCCCCAATCTCCATTTACGGGGAAAGTGTGGAGAGAGTGTCCAGCTTTAAGTTTCTGGGCACTCACATTTCAGAGGACCTCACATGGTCCACCAACACCGCTGCGCTGGTCAAGAAGGCACAGCAACGACTGTTCTTCCTGAGGACATTAAAAAAGACTGGTCTGCCCCAACAGCTGCTGACAACGTTCTACCGCTGCACCACAGAGAGCATATTAACGTATGGCATCTATGTGTGGTATCTCAGCTGCACGGAGGCGGAGAGGAGAGCTCTTCAGCGCGTCGTCCACAGAGCGCAGAGGATCATTGGGACAGAGCTACCAGCCTTGGAGGGCATCTACCACACGCGGTGCCTCAGGAAGGCCGTCAGCATCCATAAAGACTCATCACACCCCTGTAACGGACTGTTCGAACTACTTCCCTCCGGCAGACATTACAAGGCCTTCTACGCCCGCACCTCCAGACTCAGAAACAGCTTTATTCCAAGAACTATAGCGGCTCTGAACCGGCCCTGCTGAGTGCCCCCCCACCCCCCCCTGGACTGTCTCCCTCGGATGGTCACGGCACACAGCTTATTTATTTATTTTACTTTTCTTTTTCATCGGTTGGAGCTGCATACTAAATCTCGTTGCACTGGCGTGCAATGACAATAAAAGATATTATTATTATTATTATTAGGCTAGGCACCACTAGTCAACCACTAGTAAAAGGGAGCAGCACTGCGATGAAGACTGCTTAGGCGATGATTTCATTTTATGCATTAACACTATATGGTGGCTAACCTGATCCACAATATAAATGGGCTGGAAGACACAAAATGCTGGAGTAACTCAGCGGGGACAGGCAGCATCTATGGAAAGAAGGAATGGGTGATGTTTCGGGTCTCCCGAAGCATCAGCCATTCCTTCTCTCCAGAGATGCTGCCTATCCCGCTGCCAGCCTGTCCCGCTGAGTTACTCCAGCATTTTGTGTCTACCTTCGATTTAAACCAGCACCTACAGTTCTTTCCTACACATATAAATGGGCTATTGGAACCTATTAGCTCAGCAAGTGCCCAAATTAAAATATGCTGGAAGCAGAATGTTGTGCCCACAGAAATTGATTTTAACAGCAAGGGTGACATGTGTTGTACAATCTCCAGCAATAAAACTCCCGCTTTGATTCACAAGCAGAAAATTATTCTTGGACTCCATCAGTAAATGTCAAATGCAGGTTGCAATATTCTTTTCTGTGCTGGTGATGAATTTCTGGTGAGATCTTATTTTGTGTCAAGATAGATACTTTGAATGTATGTGTTAGTGCTGGAATGCAGGAAAGTAAGTCCCCCCTGAATAAATCAGCTCCCATTCTTCAGTAGAAACAAGGACCTGCAGGTGCTGGTTTACAAAAAGGACCCTAAGTGCTGGAGTAACTCAGTGGAGCAGGCAGCATACCTGGAGAACATGGGGCTCCAGGGATGCTACTTGACCTGTTGAGTTACTCCAGCACTTTGTATCCTTTCTTTTTAAACCAATCTTCGGTATCCCTCAGAATGAACCCGAGCAGAGCTTTATCATGCTTCTGTCACCTTCATATTAATCACATACCCAAGCTTCAGACTGCCTAGCTTTCACCGTATGCTGTGCCCTCCCTGCTTGCTGCATGTTCCATGGTTGGGTGTTTTGGGACTATATTTTGATTCCACAGCGCAAGTCCTCGTTGGATGTGATTTACTGCAATGATATATGGCAAGTGCTGGGATCCAGAAACAGGAATGTACTGCATGACACAATGTGCTGGAGTAACTCAGCGGGTCAGGCAGCATCTCTGGAGAACATGAATAGGTGACATTTCGGGTCGAGACCCTAGTTCAGATTGAAGAAGGGTCTTGACCTGAAGTGTCACCTATCCATGTTCACCAGAAATTCTGCCTGACTCGCTGAGTTACTACAACATTTAGTGTCCTATTGTATATTAACCAGCATCTACATTTCCTTGTATCTACAATGTACTGCATGAATTGTACTGTGCCATAATCTACTACCCTGCATTTTATTGTAGTGTCTTGTGTTTCACACAAGGATCGACCCTTTTTTTTCTGTGCTCCATATCTTCCTTCCTCTTGATGAAGTCCTGCCTGTATGGAATCCTCCACCAGAGGGAGCTGATGGTTCTGAGGCAGAATCTTTTGTTCCCAAAGAATTTTAGATCTGACTTCCCATGTCATTGCTAACTTCAGTGTAAATATTATCACTAAAGCAAGATTGAATGTTATAAGACTAGGCTTTGCCACTGGTCTGCACATGAACGGGGTTCAGCAACCCGACAAATTTGGCCTTCCTTCGTTAGCCGAGACATCTGTATTTAACAGGACATGCGTGGATATATCCATTATGTAGCGTGTTAGCTAACATGCAGAGAAACACGGAAAAAAAACATTGTTATTCAGAGATTTGAGAGAATGTGACATAACAAATACGTCAAGTACTCGCTGCTTTTGAAAAGAATATAAAGAAAAAACAAAACAAATGTTGAATTTGTACATTAACTTCCCTGCACTTCTCGGATATTGCTGGGTGCTTGAGTGTCATGGGGTCATAGTGAAATACAGCATGGAAACAGGCCCTTCAGCCCATCGTGTCCATGCCGGCCATCAACCACCCAATTTTACACTGATCCTACCCTAACCATTTTATTCTTCACACATTACCATAAAACCACAATCACCGTAGATTCAACCCTGACCTGCACACTGGGTGAAATTTGTTGCAGCTAATTAACTTACCAACCCACACAGTTTTTGGAAGTGGGAGGTAACCCAGACTATCACAGGGTGAACGTGCAGACTCCAGACAGACAGGACCTTAGGTCGGGATTGAACCCGGGCGCCTGGAGCTCTGAGGCAGCGGCTCTGCCAGCCGTGCCACTGTGATGCCCATTCAAACCACTATATAGCTGCTGATGTACTTCTGAAATGCATTTGCTGTTATAATGCAGGATTTATGGAGAAACAAGACACCCATCTGTGAGGATAAGGAATAGAATGACTTATTATTGTGGTAAAATGATAAGAGGAGAAGATGCAAAATGGAAAGAGAATGCCATCTGCCTGAGGTGGGAGTAGTAGTGTATGTGTTGCTGGATGGTTTACAAAGATGTTTAACTCTGCACCCCATTCCAAACAGGGCTGTTAGGGTAAACACAGTTGTCCTACACCTTGGTATGGCTGCACTCGGAGTGCTCTGCTTGTGTGATCCGTGTAAGACAGTAAGAATATACAGATTCTGAATGAAGTACGGTAAGGACAACCAAAACTGATATATTGCCTGAAGCAACTTTGAGGAGAGATTGAAGCAATTGATTGTGTATGCTGACGATGAGGGAGACAGAGGAGCAAACCTATTCTGATGATGCAAAAGGGCTTTGTGTCATGAGCAGGCCAAGGACCCCCATTGATAATCCACAGGGTGTACAGCACTGAACCTGATCTACTCTAAATTTGCCTGGACTTCCTCTGCATGTGCAATAGATGGATCTACATGGACTGGGCCCACAACCAGCAGGCACTGGCACGTTCTCAGCACCCATGGGTCTGTAGAGCCAGTCACACCGACCTGCCAAAGCCTCTATTCAGATGGCATGGTCGCAGACAAGAGATGGCTTCAGGATGTGTAATACAGAGGTTGCTTCACAGCCGCTGGGTTACTCCAGCAATCCTGCATCAGCAGTTCCTTGTGGCACCAGCGGTCACTTTCCTTGGAATAAACTGTGGACCAATCCTTCCGATCAATCTTTGGAACACTTAAACAAATATATAGGTGTTAACAACAATATTTTATTTTTCAACTATTACTACCTATTGTTTCTATAACAATTTGTCATTTTAATTAATGCATATTAAAATAATCATAGAACTAATTTGCACCATCTGGCCTGCTAGAAGGGTCTTGACCCGAGGCGTTGCCTATTCCTTTTCTCCAGAGATGCTCCCTGACCCGCTGAGTTACTCCAGCATCTCCTGCTAATTTACTGCTGGACTCAGTTTACAGCCAGAGCTTTCTTGGCTTTGGGAAGATAGCTCAGGACTGAGTCGTGGGATTTGTCTAATGTTGACCTCTACATAATCGCCAGCTTGCCTCTGAATCAGTGGCAAGATCCAAACCCCCCTCGCTTTAGACTTCACTTTGGACTTTAGAAATACAGCCTGGAAACTGGCCAATTCGACCCGCCAAGTCCGCACGAGACCAGTGTTCACCCCTTACACGAGCACTGTCCGACACACTAAACCAGTGTTCACCTCTTACACGAGCACTGCCCGACACACTAGACCAGTGTTCACCCCTTACACGAGCACTGTCCGACACACTAGGGAAATTTATAATTTTTACTGAAGCCAATTAACCTACATTCATCTATGTCTTTGGAGTGTGTGAAGAAACCAGAGCTCCCGGAGAAAACCCACGTGGTCACAGAGAGAATGTACAAACTCTGTACAGACAGCAGTCGAGGTCAGGATTGACCCGAGTCTCTGGCGCTGTAAGGCAGCAATTCTACCACCGCAAAATCTACTCTTAGATTCCCCCGAATGACTGAAGGAGAATCAAATGTCAAACCTGTGACGATTTGAAAGTTGCAATACCAATTCATGTTAATACATCCATTCGGTTTAATATTTAGTTGTTACAATTTCAGATTCAGGTTCAGATCCAGATTCAAAATGTTATTGTCATTGTGCAGTGTACTACAGAGACAACAAAATGCCATTAGCATCTCACCCAGAAGTGCGAACACAGAATAATGGAACAGTAAATATATATGTGTATATACAGTAGTAGTAGTGCAATTTCCAGGGAGGGAGAGAGATCAGTCACTGGGGAAAGAGTGTCCAGGGGGGGGGGGGGGGGGGGGGGGGGGGGGGGGGGGGGGGGGGGGGGGGGGGGGGACTGGCAATCACCAAGGCGTAGAGTTAAGTAGGGTAACAACCGCAGGGAAGAAGCTGTTCCTGAACCTGCTGGTCCGGGAACGGAGAGACCTGTAGCGCCTCCCAGATGGGAGGAGGGTAAACATTCTGTGGTTGGGGTGAGAGCAGTCCGTGACGATGCTGAGCGCCCTACGCAGACATCGCTTGCTCTGGACAGCCTCAATGGAGGGGAGTGAGGAACCGTGATGCATTGGGCAGTTTTCACCACCATCTGCAGTGCTTTCCGGTCGGAGACAGAGCAGTTGCCATACCATACTGTGATACAATTAGTAAGCATGCTCTGGATGGCGCAGCGGTAGAAGTTCACCAGAATCTGAGGAGACAGATGGACCTTCTTCAGTCTCCTCAGGAAGAAGAGACGCTGGTGAGCCTTCTTAATCAGTGTTGAGGTATTGTGGGTCCAAGAGAGGTCAAGAGAGATGTTGACCCCCAGAAACCTGAAGCTGGAAACACGTTCCACCTCCGTCCCGTTAATATGGATGGGGGTGTGCGTGCCGCCCCTAGATCTTCTATAGTCCACAATGAGCTCCTTGGTCTTCTTGGTGTTAAGGGCCAGGTTGTTGTCAGCGCACCATGCTGCTAGGAGCTGGACCTCCTCCCTATAGGCCGACTCATCGTTGTTGCTGATGAGGCCAATCACTGTTGTATCATCTGCATACTTGATGATGGTGTTAGTACCATGCACAGGTGTGCAGTCGTAGGTGAAGAGGGAGTAGAGGAGAGGGCTCAGCACACAGCCTTGTGGAACGCCGGTGTTCAGGGTGAGGGTTGAGGAGGTGACATTGTCTAACCTAACAGACTGGGGTCTGTTGGTTAGAAAGTCCTACATCCAATTGCAGAGGGAGGGGTCGATGCCCAGGTCGTTGAGTTTGGTGATCAGTTTGGAGGGGATAATGGTGTTGAATGCTGAGCTAAAGTCGATGAACAGCATTCTCACGTAGGTGTCTCTGCATCGAGGTGGGAGAGGGCGGAGTGAAGTGCCGTGGAGATGTCATCCTCCGTACTCCTGTTCTGGCGGTAGGCGAACTGATGGGGGTCCAGTGTGGGAGGTAGGCAGCCTTTGAGATGTTCCAGGACCAGCCTCTCGAAGAGTTCTTCCTGTGATAAGGCAAATTCCTCCCACATCACCGGCACTATATATAGATGAACTCTCCTATGTTTCGGCACAACTTGGCTCAGTGCCTATACTTCATATCAACTTCACTGAATTATATTGACTTCGAGGTACCTGAGGTCAAAAGAACTTATGTAAATAAATTCTTCATTCTGCCACCTATGTGGCTTTGTTCCAAGTCACACCAAATCTAAGCTATACCTGCACATGAGACAGATCTAGGATTTTCCCCTGAATACCACAAAAACAAAGCACCCAACCACCTTTGAAACAATGACTATATCTCTGATTATTTACAGGGAGCTCATCATAACCATAGGCTCACTTTACACTAAGCATTTGTCATTTGTGCTCAACTGCTAGGTGAGGGGAATGAAAACATCCTGTGATATTTTATGATAATCATAGCAGTCAAATATCATCTCTTCTGCTGAAAGGATTTATCACTTTTGACAGTGCAGAGATTAGCAGATAAAAGGTTTGCAGTGAGAGCCCCCATCAACACAAAGGTTGTTATCAAGGTTGACATTCCAGTGACGAGCTGTAATATACTCCTTTATCTCAATGTGCACAGGAAACAACGTTCAAAAGGAAAACTCCTTTGGGAAAATTGCTGCACTTCTCAAAGCTTTGAGTGGGAGAACCTGGAATCTCGTCCTTGGCTTTCCTTCACTTTCCCAAAATCAATTGGGGAGCAGAAAGAGGAGGTTTAATCAACTCTACCCTAGTGATTTGAGAGCAGGCAACGTGGACAAAGTGCACAGAGCAATTTCCTCACAGAGTGGTCTATCACCGGGCACTGTGGAGTGAAAAGACTGATTCGACAAACAGTCACTCCGGTTGCGTAGTGTTGCTGCACACCTGTGGGGCGTAGTCATGAGATCGTTCATGCAGCTTTTTCCTGGATATGTCTCTATGGTTCAATGATTCAATGGTTTCTTTATTGTCACATGTACCAGGTTCAGTGAAATACATATTTTTTTGCACACAGCTCAGTAAGACTATCCCTGTACACAAGCACAATCCCCTGGTTAGTACAGACTGTGCAGATCATGCACTGAGACCATATGCAAGAAGTGCCATCTTGGCGCCATTGCACAGTCCCAGCTGTAGTTGGCCACAGAGGCCCATTGCAGCCATCGCCTCCATCCGGTCGTCCCATGATCCAATGTCCCTGTCCACACCCGGCCCTCTTCAGCCCTCATTCCCTGGGGGGACGTCTCCCACAGCCGACCTCGAGGGCGCAGAAGGCACAACACCCCGGTTATTCTTACTGGGCCCTTTGTCCAGCACCCACTGGCTTTGCTGTATCCATTGGTGTCACTGTCTCCCTCCACCTCCTCTCCCATTCCCAGTCTATGAGGCGAGCTGGGGCCGGGCTCCTGCTCACCCCGATTAACAATCCATGATTAGAGTGAAGATAGCTTAATTACACTATCCTTATTCAGGATTTTTGTAGACAAGATGGGGATACTTGAACAATGTAAAATGACCGAGTTAACTTTGGGTGAAAAGTCTGACATATGTGTAAACCGATTTTAAAAACATTTTTGATATGGACAGTAGTAAATGGTGGTGCAGTGGCTGAGCAGGTAGTGCTGCTGCCTCATGGCCACAGTGACTCGGGTTCAGTCCTGACCTCGGATGCTGTCTGTGTGGAGTTTGCACATTCTCCCTGCGTTTCCTTTGGTACTCCAATTCCCTCCCACATCCCAAAGATGTACAGGTTAGTAGATTAATTAGCTGCTCTAAATTGTCCCAATATGTAGGCAAGGGGTAGAATCTAAGAGGAGCTGATGGCAAGAGGAGGAGTTTTCCAGGGTAATATGTAGCAATGTTACAAAATTTTGAGATTTTTAAAATCAAGTCTGTAACTTATCCCATCAGATAAAGCATAAAAATAAGTTTAATTTGACACCTAATTCACTTTCATATCTCAAGTATTTAAAAAGTTATGGCCATTTTCATACTGGGAAATGAGCATCTTGTTCCCTATTGACTTTCTATGGACATAACAAAAAAGCTGTGATCGTGAACAGTCAAAAGCCCATAACTTTCTTAAAAATTAAGAGAACTGAATGAAATTTTCAGTTATCATAGATTGAAGCATTCTGAAACAAATATAAAATAATCTTACTTGGATGACCTGAAATTAAAGCATATAATTAGTTAGTTACCTAATTGTAGCTAATTTCAGACTTCAATGACTAGATCTAAACACCTATCCATTTCTTAATAAATGATTAACATTTTTAAATAGCCTAAATGTCCAAATAATATTCACAAATAATTCACAATAAAACATGATTTTTAAATCTCATTTACATTAATTTATAGGCCAAATGGAAGGAATTTAGTGTTCAATTGCTGTAAATAAATGCCCATTTAAATCAGCTTTCCAGTGGGTCCCTGTGGAACGCGCTGGTTTAGAACGTTCACATTGCGGTAGATTTGTGCCTCAAATGCCCAGAAAAATACTGCGCGATATAATGGGCCCAAATTGAGCTACTCGCAATATTAAATTTTGTATAAAAGGATCTGTAGAAGCCCTTTTGAATGTAAAAATATACAACCTACCTTCTGCTATTTTCTTTATGAGACCCTGCGGCTGCTGACGGTCGCGGGTTTAAAGATTGATTTTTAAACTACTATAACTATTATTCAAGGCCTTTAAACCTAATAATAGCTTTTGCGACGGGGTCTTCCAGCGATTTTTCGTTAATAATTAACTAGGCTGAACATTTTCGATTGGAACAGCTTAGAGAAAATCGCGTTTTAAACCCGCCCCCTCTAAACGGCGCCAAAATCGCGCACAACCTCAGCGGCAGATATTCAGCGACGCTTCAGGTAGGCTTTGCAACATACCTATAATATGGGGAGAATAAAATAAGGTGATTTATGTAGCATTGGTGTACAGTAAATGGTTGGTTGAGAAGGCTGGTACAGAAGGTGGGTTGAAGGACCTGTGTCTGTGCTGTATGTCTTAATGACAATAGCACAATGATTTTATATTCTAAGGGAGAGGAAGCATGCTGGTGGTGAACAGATGTACTGAAGGAATGCAAATAATAGGTTTCCCAGGGTTTTGCCTGAGGAACTATATTGTTACTGACTTACATTAATCATTTGGACTTCAAGGAATATGATGCAGTTTTGAAACCTGAATATCTTTAAACCTTGGAAATGTATTAAATAGTTGGAAAATTAATAATGCACTTCACAAGGATGCAAACAGGATGATGAAACAGTGGTCACATGGTTGACAAATTTCAAAGCAGAAAGTGTAAGGCAAAATATTTTGATAGAAGAAGGAAAGATAATTTAAAAATAAATGTACGATATAAAGAGTGTGCAGAAAGAGTGTGGTTTGAGCTGATGTGTGTCCGAATCTTTGATCATCAGGAGAGATTAATAAAACAGTTGAAGAAAGTTGAAGAAAGGTGACTGTAAGCCTAAAGTTCACAGATAATCCAGGGAAACTTCAGCAGGTCAGACAGCATCTACGGAGTGAGCAGCGGAGCTAATGCTTCAGGCACGTGATCTTTCATCGGAAGTAGAGAAAAGATAGAATTGTTGGTGGTTACAATAGAATTAAGCAAGTTTTAAGAATGGGAAATAGTTGGGGAGACTTAGTGTGGCACAATGGTGCTGCGGTAGAATAAAGAGAAAGCAGATTCATCGGGGCTGGATATTGTCATCTTTTGTTGGTGGTTACAATGGGAAATGCTGGGGTTCAGCCCCAGATTTCCATGCATGTGTTTTCAAGCATGGAAATCAGAGACTTGCTTACTGATAGGTGGCACCGTATCTGTCGCCATGGTCTGCCATTAGACTCCATATCTGTACACTAGTGGAACCTTAGATACACTGGGGAGTCGACCCCTGAATCAGAGCTATTCAGATTCTGAGACCCCCACTGACATCAATAGTTTGTAGGCTGAAATTTTGAAGGCAGGGGGAAAGGTGGAAATGTTTTTAATCATGGATATAGAGAACCAGAAAGTCATAGAGTTTTAGAGCATGGAATCAAGCCCATGGGCCCAAGAGGCCACATCAAACTTCAGAGACCATTTACACTAATCCTACACAAATTCCACATTTTGTTATCGACCCTCCTTATTATATATATTTTTTAAGATTAATCATATTAATGGTTTATTTCAACCTAAATAGAACATGGAACAAGCATAGGAACAAACCCTCCAGCCCTTAATGTCTGTGCTGAATATGACGCTGTTAAACTGGGATAGTATTTAATGGTATGCAAAAAAATTGATTTCACTGTACTTGGTATATGTATAGAAAGGTACCATTGAAGCCTTCCCACAACTGATGGGTGACTGATGTGATTTGGAGTATTTTGAGCAGTTTTGGGACCCATATCTGAGGAGTGATGTGCTGGCATTGGGGAGAGTCCAGAGGATGTTTATGAGAATGATCCCGTGGGTGGTCGGGTTAACGTATGACGATCACTTGACTGCTCCGGGCCTGTACTTGTAGGAGTTTAGAAAGGTGAGGGGGGGATCTAATTGAAAATTACTGAATAGTGAAAGGCCTGGATAAAGTGGATGTGGAGAGGATGTTTCCACGAGTGAGAGACTCTAGGACCAGAGGACACAACCTCGGAATAAAAGGATGCACCTTTAGAAAGGAGATGTGGAGGAAGTCCTTTAGCCAGAGGGTGATAAATCGGTGGAATCCATTGCCACAGACATCTGTGGTCATTGGGTATTTTAACAATTGGAGATTGGCAGGTTCTTGATTAGTAAGGGTGTTAAGGGGAGAAGGCATGCGAATGGGGTAACAGGGAAAGATGCGAATGGGGTAACAGGGAAAGATAGATCAGCCATGGTTGAATGACAAAGTAGACGATGTGCTGAATAGACTAATTCTGCTTCTATGATTTGTGAAATTATGAACATATGACCTTGTATTTTTCTTCTTGGAGCTCCTGTTTCTTCACATTTCCCAAGATGTGCAGGTTGCTAGTTTAATTGGTCAGTGTACATTTCTCCAATGTGGGTTAGAGGCAGGATCTTGGAGGAATGAATGGATGAATGAATGAATGAATGAATGAATGAATGAATGAATGAATGAATGAATGAATGAATGAATGAAGGAATGATGGAATGAATGAATGAATGAATGAAGGAATGAAGGAATGAAGGAATGAATGAATGAATGAATGAATGAATGAATGAATGAATGAATGAATGAATGAATGCTTTATTTCGGTCATACATTAAAAAGAACAAAACTTTACAATCTGTGTGAATATGAACCAACACTGTATCCATTTCACACAACGTTCACATAATCAATGACCGAAAAAGGAATTTGCTGAAGCCACAAACCTTATTTTTGCCTATCCTATATTGATAAGGAATTGATAAGGATGTGGGAAAAATAAAAACAAGATGAATGTAGGATCCATACAGAAGGGTGGCATCAGTGGGCTGAGGGCCTGTCTCCATTGTGTGTCTCTCTATAACTTCATGTTGAATGAAATGTGCTGAAGCTTTCACAGGATCATGTTGAGTTTAATTCAAATGGTGTAAGAAAGAGAGATCAGAGTGGGAGTGAAATAATAGATTAAAGTGACAGGTAATGGAAGGTTGGATGTTCCTGGCGAACTGGGCATGAGTGTTCCAACAAGCATTCGCTCACTCTACCTTTGGTCTCTAAGATATAAAAGAGACTACAATGTGAGAAGTGAATGCAGAGCACTGAAGTGAAAGAAGTAAATCACCTTGCACCCATGTGTACGTTAGGGGGCCCTGAGTGGTGAGAGGAGAAAAAGTTAAAGGGCTTTCAAGATGCGCAGCAAAAGCCCAGGAAAGGGACGAGTGTGTTGGTGGTGATGATGACACGTGAAGGGGAAACTGGCTTTATAAAAAAACAACATGGAATTCCAGGGGCAGGAAGTTGTTTTAAACTCATATGAGCTTGTTCCCAGCTGGAGTGCTGTGTCGAATATGGAATGAAAGATTGCAATGGTTTGGAGAGGCATTAAAGACATCTACTAGAATATCCCAGGAATGAACAAGTATGGTAATGTGGCTATTCTCCTTTGAACTGGGAAGAGTAGGGGAGATTTGATAGAGATGTTTAAAATCAAGCAAAACGTACGACGTATAAATAAAGAATGTGTTTCCAGTTGCAAGAGCATTAAGGACCAGAAGATAGTGATTTAAGATGATTGTCAAGCCAACCAGAGGGATTGTGAGGATTTTTAAAAATTATAATACAACATATAATTAATTAGGGTATAGAAGGATATGGTTGTGGAAACAGATTCAGCATTAGTTTTCAAAAATGATGAATACTTGGAGGGGGGAAAAGCTGGAAAGTTGGCGAAAAGCCAAGTAGTGAACCAACTACATTGCTTTATTGAAAAAAGCCAACACCTCGAACTGTGAGACAGAAGTTTCTCAGACTTAATAATCAAAGTCTGCAGAATACTGACAGTAACATTTTTGTTTCCCACTTGAATGCAGAGTGAAAGACAGAAGGGATTTCCTCTGCTCCGGCTATCAACAGTTTTATTTTAGAAGATTATTGCTGACTGCAATTATGCAAATGTGCGCCCCTTTTTGCATGCATTTACATCATTGAAGTGATGGGGACTTTATGAGCTTAGTTCAATTGCAAAGACTTCTCTCCTGGAATCAGGAAATCTAAAGAGGGAAGAAGACAACTTTTATCCTCCATTCTCCTGGCAGCTCCTGAATCTCTATTCTCTGATTGTGCCGGTTCTCATTGGCCTTTCTCGTCTCCATTCCGTCTTTCTTCTTGGGTTTGTATGTCATCCTGTACCTTTTCCTCCACCACCTTTGTTCACATTCTCCTTCCATTGCTCATCATTTCTTCACATCTCACTGCTTCTTATTCTTCGTGTTACATTGCTTTTCTTTAGGACATTTTATCCTTCTGCTCTTGTCCTCCTTTGTTCTCTCATTGCCATTTCTTCCCTCCCTTCTCTCACTGGCTCTCAGTCACTCAGCTATCAAAATCTTTCCTCTATTGCATGCCTGTCCTGTCTAATCCTCTCTCCCCAAGTGCATTTGATTATAATGCAGTGTGAACTAATGATGAACTATAACTGATTCATACAGTCAATCTACATTTAAAAACAAGTATTAACTCGAGACAGGCATATACATCACTGTAATGCTTTTCTAATCTTACTGAGCTCTTGACTGAGAAATTATTTGTGCTCCTTTAGACTTTCCCCCGCTATCCAGCGGTAAAATACAGTGAGCAATAGCATCTATGACAGAAAATACCGTGAAAGGAGTCACAAGCACACCACTGAGAAACAGAATGATAGCTGATGAATGTCATCCAAATGGCTTTCGGCCTTTCTGCAGACTTTACCCATCCAAACCCACCTGAAGGCAGTTTGTGATTAGACTTCTTGATCTGAAGGGCAATCTACTAATTTCACAGTAATGCTCTCGTGATAAATGATGAATGGATTGGACGGTTGCTAACTGGTAGTGCGGTATTAAATATCAACAGCCAGAAACCGCCAGATATTACTCATGATTAACATTCCCACAGACACGTTATATATGTGACACCACTCAACCACTCTCTGCTTTACATTACCCTCTGCCCTCTCTTGCTCCTCCACTTCCTCAGCCTCAATATCCATTACTTCTCATTTACTTCAATGCTTTCCATCTTACTGCATCAAGAAAAAAGAAGCACATCTCATGAGAGGCTTTTCAAAACAGGGTTGCTTTGTATGGAATTAAATCACTTTGTTCTATTCTGTTCATTTGTGAGATGCCTCTTGGTGGCCTCATCGTACTTTTCCAAGTATCCTCTTCTCAGTGATTGCATGCTTGTATATTCCACAACTATCTCATGTCCCAGGACTAGATATACTCATCCAACTTGAAGAACTGAATAAGCAATGCTTTTTACCTCATAAATATTGGTTGGAGTGGGGCCATTGGCTTTGGTTCCCTTTCAACTCTGTTCTGTAGCATTGTTTGAATGCCTCTTAAATGTAGTGATGGTATCTGAATCCACCATCTCTTCAGGCAAAGACCTGCTTATGATTAATCACTCTCGGTAAAAGAAAATTCCTCCCAGATCCCCTTTAAAATTCTTACCTCGCATTTTAAACTCATGCTTTCTTGTTTTTAATGCTCTTACTATGGGAAAACTGGCTATCTATCCTCGTCATACCTTTCATATACTTACATATCTCTATAAGGGCACCTCTCTTTCTACTTTGCTCCAGGGAAAACAAACTCAACCTATTCAATCTCTCCCCATAATTAAACTCCCCCAATCCAAGTAACATCCAGGCCAACTCTTCTGTACTCTCTCTAGCACAATCAGTGTGGCAACCAGAACTGCATCCGTATGATCTGACCAGCATATTGTAAAATTGCAACATAAGGTCTCGATTCGTACAGTATATTCTATACCATGATCTGCGAAGGCAAGTATTCCATAAGCCTTCCTCACCACCTTTCCATCTGAATTGCCACTTACAAAGAACAATGGAGAAACAAGGAACCGCAGGTGCTGGTTTACAAAAAATGTTTAGAACTTGATGCTTGAAAGGTATGAGATGGCACAAGAAATGTGGCAACTCTTTGTGTAAAGCCTCAGAAGATATCTACTATTTTTGTCACACTATAATCCTTGCGCTCTTTTACTTATGTATAGGATGATTTTTCTATAAGTGAGCAACATTAGCTATCCTTCAGAATTAGGGAAAATATTAGCTATCCTTGTTTTACTCTAAACTATGGAAAATGCACACACGCCACTCAATATGTCTTCACAGTTATTCCTTATCACCCAGGAACCACTCAAATGAAATTCTATCCTCTTGATGGCAAAAATGTATTTTCCTAAGGAAGTGATTAAAACTGCACATAAAACTCAAGCGATCTCACCCTACTCTCCTACTTCAAACCTCATTTTATCAAAAGCTGACACAACATTAGGTTTTTGAGGCGCTTATTTTCATGAACGATCCCAATTTCCTTTGATCTTCAGCATTTACTAGTCATAAATCATTTAAAAATATTTTTTTACTTATGGATGAATTTACACTCCCCAACATCATATGACATCTTCCACCTTTTAGCTGAACTTATTTTTGCCCCTTTCCTCCTTATTTAATTCATAGCCTACTTTCCCACTCAACTTACTGGTGTTAACGACATACTTGGGCATTTTACACCAGGTCCTTTAGATTGCTATAGATTCTAAATAGCTAAAGGCCAAGTGACACACCACTAGCTACCCTCACCAACCTATTTTCCGATCACTATCAATGTTCGATCCTTTTAATATATCATCTCCAATTTCTTGAATGCTGTGTGTGTGTGTATTGTGGTTTGGTCTGATGTCAGAATCGTCTTTGTTACATTTACAACTCAAAATATTCTCACTTTTGTGTCAGATTTTCAACTCACATCCTAAGACCTCATCAGGTTAAAATATGTGTGTGCTTCACCAATTGGATGTGCTAGTTGGTATGAACAGGAAATCTAAGAATATGTAGCAAATTGTCTCCTGTACACTGTCTCGAATGCATTCCATGAACTTGTCCTGTGTCACTTTTACCATTTTGATTTGTTCAAGCTTAATAAGAGTAACAATCTGACAATTTATTGCTGTATTATCCAAGTTGCATGCTCCTATAGGTTTTTGAGTTATTCTCTGTCCAAATTATGATTGCAAGTGAGAATGGCCAATAAAGAAGCAAGAGTAATCATTTGCTGCTTTTTCCTTCCTAAAAAAACATCCTGATTTTCCGTACTATGCCACAATGAAAGCTGTATTATAATGGAAAAGTGAGACCTTTCGTCCAGGTGGCCTGAGTGACTGATGTACAAACACATGGAATACATGGAAACAGAACCTTTGGCTCAACTCATCCATGCCAACCATTATGTCCCATTTATACTAGTTTCATTTTCCTGTGTTTGTTCCATATCTCTCTAAACCTTCCCTGTCCATGTGCCTGTCCAAATGTTGTTATTGTACCTGCAGCAACCACTTCTCCTGGCAGCCCGTTCCATATACAGTATGCACCAGCTTCTGTGTGAAAAGATTGCCACTCAGATTCCTATTGTCTTTTCTTTCTCATATTAGCCCTTTAGTTTTTGATTCCCCAAACCCTGGGAAAAAGACCATGCATTCAACCTATCTATGAACCTCATGATTTTATACATCCCTATAAGATCACCCTCAGTCTCCTACACTCTAAGGAATACATTCTTAGCTAAATAATTTCTCCTGCTAACAGACAATCAAGTCCCAGCAACATCCTGGTAAATCTTGTCTCCATTCTTTCCAACTTAATGCCATCTTTCTTGTGGCACGATGACCAAAACTGAACAAGTGTGACTTTGCCAATGTCTTATACAACTGCAACATAACATACTTATCAAAAGCCTTACTGAAGTCCATATAGTCCATATATACAACCATATGCTCATCAACCTTCTTTGTTACTATTTCAAAAAACAATTAATTTAATGAGATATGATCTCCCACACATAAAGCCATGCTGACTATCCATAATTACCCCTTGTCTTACAAATACAAATCTATCTTATCCCTCAGTATACTCTCTAGTACCTTATCTACCACAGATGGCAGGCTTACTGGTCCATTGTTCCTTTTTTTCTCTTTTCACCCCTTCATAAAACTAAGCACAACATTAGCCACATTCCGGTCTTCCAGCACCTCATCTGTGACTAACAATGATGCATATATCTCAGTCAAGGCTTCTGACATTTCTTCTCTAGCTTCCCACAGTATTCTCGGATATATCTGATTAGGCTCCAGAGATTTATCTACCTTCATCCTTCTTAAAACGTCCAGCAACTCTATTCTAATGTAGACTTTCCCCGAGTCATCTCCTTTAACCTTTTCAAATTCCCTAGTCTTAATTGAGTACCTTGCTCATACATAGATTCCACTTTGGTATTACAGGAACCCCAGTCACTTCCTAATTACTCTCTTAATCTATATTACAAAATCTCTGTTCTTGACCGCTTTTGGCCTTCTGTGCTGCGATTTCCGAGAGAACGCCGCCACCTACGGCCGTCATTTTTGGCCACCTTGCTCAGAGCCCCCCTCCGCCACATGTGAACAGAGGATTTTTCCCATAGATGAAAAATGACAGAGATATTAATGTTTTTACAAAAATTCCCCATTCTCTCTGCTGCCCCTGCTGGAGGGAGAGGGAGGGACTATAAAACCAGGAAGTGGTGTGCCTCAATTAGTCTCTGCAACATGGAGGGCACTCTGAGCTCTGAATGACACTGAACAAATGTCTTCACACCTGTGAGTAAGTACCCATAATGTGGTTTGAAAATGAAAATATGGTTAGTTTGAAATAAAAAAGCACTGCCTGCAAATGGTTGTTTGGGGGGTTTGGGTTGAAGGAAAAAGGCACTCTCTTTCTCTCTCCCCTCCTCTCTCTCCCCACATCTCTCTCTCCCTATCCCTCTCTCTCCCTATCCCTCTCTCTCCCCCCCTCTGTCTCTCTCCCTTTCTCTCTCTCTCTCCCCTCCTTTCTCTCCCCACCTCTCTCCTCACCCCCTCTCCTCTCCTCTACCACCCCCCTCTCCTCTCCTCTCCTCCCCCTCTCCTCTCCTCTCCCGCCCCTCTCCTCCCCCCCTCTCCTCCCCCCCTCTCCTCCCCGCTCTCCTCCCCCTCTCCTCTCCTCCCCCTCTCCTTTCCTCTCCTCTCCTCTCCCCCCTCCTCTCCTCTCCCCTCTCCTCTCCTCCCTCCTCTCCTCTCCCCCTCTCCTCTCCCCCTCTCCTCCCCCCCTCCTCTCCTCCCTCCTCTCCTCTCCCCCCTCCCCTCTCCCTCTCTCTCGTCCCCCCCTCCCGCCCTCCACTCCCCCCTTCTCCTCTCCCCCCCTCTCCTCTCCCCCCCTTCCCCCTCTCTCTATCTCCCCTCTTTTTCTCCCCCACCTCCCCTCCATCCCCTCCCCCACCGTCCCACCCCTAAACCGCCCTCCCCTCCACACGCCCCATACTCCCTTCCCTCCACCCTCCCTGCTCCCCACCTCTCTCCACCCCCTCCCCCCTCCCTCTCCCCTCCCCCCCCCTCTCTCCCCCCTCTCTACTCCCCCTCTCTCATCCCCCCCTCCCCCTCTCTCCCCCCTCTCTCTCTCTCCCCTCCTCCTTCATCCCCTCCCCCACCCTCCCTCCCTCCCCTAAACCCCCTCCCCTCCACACCCCCTACCCTCTTCTCTCCACTCCCATCTCCCTCTCCCTCCCTGCTCCCCACCTCTCCCCGCTCCCCCTCTCTCCTCCCCCTCTCTCCTCCCCCCCTCCCCCTCTCTCCTCCCCCCTCCCCCTCCCCCCTCTCTCCCCCTCTCTCCCCCCTCTCTCTCTCTCCCCTCCTCCCCTCCATCCCCTCCCCCACCCTCCCTCCCCTAAACCCCCTCACCTCCACAACCCCTACCCTCTTCCCTCCACCCTCCCCCCTCCCTCCCCCTCCCTGCTCCCCACCTCTCCTCCTCACCCCCCCTCTCAGCACCCCCTCTCTCTCCCCCTCACTCTCATCCTCTCTCTCTCCTCCCCTCCTCCCCCACCTTTCCCCCCTCACCCACCCTTCCTCTTCTCCTCCTCTCCACCCCCCTCTTGCCCCCCTCTCTGTGTTTCTGTCTCTCTCTCTGTCTCTGCCCCTTCTCTCTCTGCCCTCACTCTCTACCCCCGCCCCCCCCCCTCTAGATGTGACTGCAAGTTGGGGGCTATGCGTCAGTAGATGCGGTGGTCATGGGGTAAAAGGAGAAAATTAATAATATTAATATTATATCAAGGGGGGTAATTAGCGTGAGTGCGGGGGGGGGGGGGATAGTTAGTGTGTGTGACGCTGCACGCCGCCTCCCCCCCACAACCGCACGTTGGGGGAACAGACCCAACGGGTCTGCACTTGGTCTAGTATGTTTATAAAAACTGTTTGGATTCCACTTCATCTTCTATGACAAATCGATCTCATGCCCACTATTTGTCCTCATAATTTCCTTCTTAAGTATACTCCTGCAACCCCCATTTTCCTCCAGGGGTTCACTGGATCCTGGATGCTTGTTCCTAACACATACCTTCTCTTTTCCATACCTCAGCCTCAATATCTATTGGCAACCAGGACTCCTGCTAGCCTTGCCCTTCACTCTAACTGAAACAGATCGGACTGGGCAACAGTAAAAAAGAAAATGACCATGACATTTGCCATGAAGTAATAATTTGTGGTTAATTTTAGTCTCATTGAGTATTGCATTGGTTGTATCCACTTCGGCAAATGGGACAGGCAGCATCTCGAGACCCTTAGGGTCCCAACCTGAAACTTCACCCATTCCTTCTCTCCAGAGAAGCTGCCTGTCCCGCTGAGTTACTCCAGCATTTCGTGCCTATCGGCAAATGGATCTATCTTGTAGGATTGAAAGCTCTTTAAATCCTTAAGCTTGTTCAAACATTTATGACCCATATGTACTTCTATTTTGCACATTCCCACATTCCTAGTAAGAATAAAGATTGCTTTTTTTAATGGGTAATAAACACATTCACTTGGAAAAACAGGCATTATTTTATGAGTGACCCTCAGAGTATTCATCCAATTAAGTAAAGAGTGGATTTGAAATACACAATTATCCTCATCAGCCTGGGTCTCTGGATAAAGATCAGGAATGAGAATCTGACCTGATTTGCTTCTCTTTCTTTCAGTTAAATCATCTTTTGCGGATACCAGCTAAAGTAACGGAGAGTTGGAGTCAAACACAAGCTGATTTTGGTCCAGATGGCTCAGCACCACCTTATAGAAACATAGAAACATAGACAATAGGTGCAGGATAGGCCATTCGGCCCTTCGAGCCTGCACCGCCATTCAATATGATCATGGCTGATCATCCAACTCAGTATCCCGTACCTGCCTTCTCTCCATACCCTCTGATCCCCTTAGCCACAAGGGCCACATCTAACTCCCTCTTAAATATAGCCAATGAACTGGCCTCGACTACCCTCTGTGGCAGAGAGTTCCAAAGATTCACCACTCTCTGTGTGAAAAAAGTTCTTCTCATCTCGGTTTTAAAGGATTTCCCCCTTATCCTTAAGCTGTGACCCCTCGTCCTGGGCTTCCCCAACATCGGGAGCAATTTTCCTGCATCTAGCCTGTCCAACCCCTTAAGAATTTTGTAAGTTTCTATAAGATCCCCTCTCAATCTCCTAAATTCTAGAGAGTATAAACCAAGTCTATCCAGTCTTTCTTCATAAGACAGTCCTGACATCCCAGGAATCACTCTGGTGAACCTTCTCTGCACTCCCTCTATGGCAATAATGTCCTTCCTCAGATTTGGAGACCAAAACTGTACGCAATACTCCAGGTGTGGTCACACCAAGACCCTGTACAACTGCAGTAGAACCTCCCTGCTCCTATACTCAAATCCTTTTGCTATGAAATCTAACATGCCATTCGCTTTCTTCACTGCCTGCTGCACCTGGATGCCTACTTTCAATGACTGGTGTACCATGACACCCAGGTCTCGCTGCATCTCCCCTTTTCCTAGTCGGCCACCATTTAGATAATAGTCTGCTTTCCTGTTTTTGCCACCAAAATGGATAACCTCACATTATGCAACAAGATTATTACAAGGATATTTAAACTTACTACATAAAAGAGAGCTTTAGAGCTCTCTAAATTAAGGGGACAGATTATTTTTCAGCCTTTTTCAGATCTGATTTTTGCAGAGAAAGCAAAGTTTTAAAGAGGCCCATTTACAGAGCCAACTCTAGAGTCTGGACAAGGGTCCACTGAACACATGTTGCAGCCTGACAATTTCAACCGGCATGAAGAGGACTTCAGAAAAGTTCCTGTGATGATATTTAATAGGAATCTGAGGGGTAACTTTTCACACAAAGGGTGGTGGATATATGGAATATGCTGCCAGAGGAGGTCGTTGAGGCTGGGACTATTCCAATATTTAAGAAACAGTTAGACAGGTACAAGATAGGGCAGATTTGGAGGGATATGGACCAAACTCGGCAGCTGGGACTAGTGTAGCTGGGACATGTTGGCCGGTGTGGGCAAGTTGGGCCGAAGGGCCTGTTTCCACACTGTATTGCTCTATGACTCTATGAGTCGCAAACAATCCTACCCTTTCCTGCATTTTGCACTCTTTCTATGATTGCACTGACCACATGCATTACTTTGAAATCTCACAAACTTCCTTCCTTCCACTTCTTGCTTGTAATCTTTTTTTATGGTCCAATTGTTGAAAATGATGAAGAGGACGTTGAAGGCTGCTTGTCAATAATTAATTCCACAGCTGCCCTGTAGGAAGTAACGCAGGCCTCTGAAAGGTGACAATAGGTGCGGACAGAATACGATTAGAGTATTTTCAAGTTCAAAAGATGCCGACATTCCAGGTGTGACATCTGCCGGAGCGAGGTCAACTCTGTGTCTTTCGCTGGACTAATGGAAGGAGCACAGTCATTTCTGTTAAAAACAAGTCCGATTTGCTGAGCAGTACAAAAAGGCTTGGTAATGTCAGGAATGTGCCTTTCCCACTACTGCTAATTGGTTCCAGATCTATTGTACTGCTACCAATCTTCATGTAACTAAAAAGAAGAACTCAAAAAAGACAGTCCAGCCACTTTCTAGCTTAACTGCAGCCAAGTGTATAAGGAGCTCATTGGTTTCCATTTCCATCCAAATAACCCTTTATTTGAGGGACACCTTGATCCAGGCAGATTTTCTTTGTTTCTGTAATACAACAAGCCTTGGTCAAGTTTTTGTTCAAAGATTATTTATGTGAAATAGTGGGAGAAATTTGCATTGTGGTTTGTTCAGGCCTGGGTCAGTAAATGTTAACAAAGCTAGGTTCATTGTGACTTGCCTCCGATTGAGAAGGTTGAGGTGGGGGGTGGTGGAGGGAGGGGGGATGGGGGAGGGGTTCATGCTTCATTGTGAACATCAGTGGACAATCATGGCCAACATTACTGCAATCATAAGGGCATAAGGTCATAAGTAATAGGAGCAGAATTATGCTATTCGGCCCATCAAATCTACTCCACCGTTCAATCATGACTGATCTAACTGTCCCTCCTAACCCCATTCTCCTGCCTTCTCCCCATAACCCCGGGCACCCGTACTAATGAAGAATCTATCTATCTATCTCTCCTTTTAAACTATTCATTGACCTGGCCTCCACAGCCTTCTGTGGCAATGAATACCAAAGATTCACCACCCTCTGACTAAAGAAATTCCTCCTCCTATCCTTCCTAAGGGAACATCCTTTAATTCTGAGGCTATGACCTCTAGTCCTTGACTCTCACACTAGTGGAAACATCCTCTCCACATCCACTCAGGACATCCAGTCCTGAATGATTGCTGCATTATTGGCTACTTTATTCACTGGAGGGAATATTAAAGTAAATTCAGATTCAGGATCTTGTTATAGTAGTTTGCCAACAACATGTATTTCCAGAATGTGAATTGGATATAACGTGATTGATGAGTCAACATGGTTTTTTACGTGGGAAGTCGTGCCTCTCAAATCTGATTGAGTTTTTTGAAGATGTGACCAAAAAGGTTGATGAGGGCTAAGCTGTAGACATATATATGGACTTCAGCAAAGCATTTGACAAGGTT
This sequence comes from Amblyraja radiata, assembly GCF_010909765.2. Taxonomy (NCBI): domain Eukaryota; kingdom Metazoa; phylum Chordata; class Chondrichthyes; order Rajiformes; family Rajidae; genus Amblyraja; species Amblyraja radiata. The sequence goes on from NC_045966.1 coordinate 52,304,110, forward strand.
CCACATGGTAGACTGCTCTGGAAGGTTAGAGCGCAGGGGATCCAAGGAAAGATTAGCAATTAATAGAGAGAAAATTCAAGGAAGGAAGCACAGGGTTCTGGTGGAAGGTTGCGCTGTGAGGTTTAACCCAAGTTAAAAACAAACTTGTAACTATTCTATTCAAGATTTTCTATAACACAAGGTTTCTAAGGAAAACAACTATCAAATTGGAGAACCATTTTTATTTGTGGATGTGCAGCAAATGTTTTTGTCTCTTTATTACAAAAACATATTTCAATCAACATTACCATAAAACGATTAATTGGCTTGTTATCAGAGTTTCTGAGATTTTGCGATGTGCAAGATAGCTGTCCTGTTGCAACAGCTATCCTTGTACAATCTTGTAACTAATTGTTTATGCAGAGATATTTTTATGATTCTGAAAATGTATGTAACTACATCAAAGCACAAGCATTATCCACAATCTTTCAATTTTATTGCAGGTAAGAGACAGGTTTATTCCATTATGGAAAAAAAACTCTACTGTGCCAGGATCAAAAAGTTACAGATTCAAAATTATTCTGCGAATCCTCTGATGCTGGAAACCTTATGATCCCCGGCAAACATCAACTGCATGATATTGTAAGAAATGGATGAACATTAAAATAAATTGCACCAAGAGAAGATAATTTGTGCAGTAATAAATGATTGGAAAGATTTACATTCAAACTTTAATATAAAGGCAACTTTGTGAACTATGAAAGTTGTAGTTATGGCTGCAGTTATTGTCTCATGACCTAATAAATGGCGGGGAGGTGCAGTGAGAAAGAGTGTTGAGTTGAACTCAACAGACATAATTTTACTGGATTTCATAATTTGAGTATAATTTTCTGTCATTGTTGTGCAAGAGTAGTATAGTTTAGAGATACAGCATGGAAACAGGCCCTTTGGCCCACTGAGTCCACACTGACCATTGTACACTAGTTCTATTTTATTCCCATACACACTTTACAGAAGGCAATTAGCCTACAAACCAGCATGATTTTGGAATGTGGAAGAAAACCGGAGCACCTGGAAGAAACCCTCATTTTCACAGGGATAATGTGCAAACTCCACACAGATAACACCCGAGGTCAGGATTGAATCTGGGTTACTAGCGCTGTGAGGCAGCAGCTCTACCACTGCGTCACTGAGCCAACATTGTGTGCATAGAAGTTGGTAATGATGGGTTGACAGCCTATTTTATTTCTCTCCCAGTTTTTACTTCCATCAAAGACATCAAACTTAGTTACTAAAGGGAATATGAAAAACTGACTGTTAGAATTCCAGACAGCTGCAGCAGGTTTCACATTAAACAGGGGATGTGATGTGCTTTGATTTAGCTGTGCAGTGCAATGGGGAAGAGGTGAGTGGACATGCGTGGAAAGATTCTTCAGGATTTGCTATACTCTTTCATAATCATGATGCTGTGAAATGCATCAGATTTACGCTCTTCTCAAAGATACAAGGTAGTCACACTCATTCCAAGACACCCAAAATGGGAAAGGTCTCATGAGATCAAGACAACCTTTTTTATTAAAATCATTTGAGGCAATGGGATATTGAAATGGCACAGTGCCATATGTGGCCTTGAATGGACATTGTTCAACAGAGATGCTGCCTGTCATGCTGAGTTACTCCAGCATTTTGTGTCCACCTTCGATTTAAACCAGCATCTGCAGTTCTTTCCTACCCATACCTAATCATTCAACAGAGCACTGATATCATGCTTCACCTTAACTTAAGTATCAACCATAATTTGTGAGCCTACCTTTTCTGAACATCTTCCATATTTCCACCTAATAGAGAAAGGGGCCCATCAAGTCAATGTTGGTTCACAGTAAAATCCCGTTCCGCTATTAATTCTCCCCGTGACCCATTCTCCCCACTTTCCCATCAGCTCCCCCAGATTCTGCTTGCACTTGTGCCTGACCAAACTTCCAACTCTCGCAACTTTGGAACGTGGTAAGAAACTGAAGCATTCGGGGAAGTCCATGTGATCTTCCCAATGCCTCCCAGATAATCATTTTCCTCACCCCTCGATGTTCTTTGCTGGTTTGATGATCTGTTCCCTGGCTGATTTCTTGACCATCTCCACAAATCTGCATGCTTCCCAATCATCTTCCACTAATCTACATTATCTCTCTCACACAATATAATCCTTTGCCAACTATCCTCACACCAAGCCTAATAAACACCCCCATCAATATTGCACCCCTTGTATCCTGGTAATGCCCCAATGATTTTTGTCCACAACTCTTTCCCAGTAACAATTCTGTCTTCCCACTGTACCCATGATTGCTGTGCTCCACGATGCCAGGGGGTCAAAGTAGAAATGTGTAAGAAGGAACTGCAGATGCTGGTTTACAGAGGATAGACACAAAATGCTGGAGTAACTCAGCGGGACAGGCAGAATCACTGGAGAGAAGGAATGGGTGACGCTTCGGGTCGAGATCCCTCTTCAATCTTCCAAATGGAAAGGTGACTGCCAGGTTTTGCCAGGAATGTATGACATGGTTGGGAGTGGGCTTGGGAAAGAAAGGAATTTTGCAACTCAAAAAACGGTGCAATCTCCCTGCACAGCATGATGTCAAACCACGCTGAAGAATTTCTGTGCCATTGTGGTTCATTCTCATCATGTTAATGCCATTTGTCAAAGATAGTTTGACAGCAGAAAGTTGTCCTTCACGTGCACATCATAATGAAAACCACAATGGTCATGCTCTCTCATTGCATCTTGGCTCCCAGAAGGACCTATCCCCCTCTCCTTTGCAACTCTCCCTTGTTACATCAAACTACAGCGCTTCCTCTGTCTAACCTGAAGCCTGCTTCTGTTTGGGCTGAATTCTCACAGAAGGTGTTTCAGATTCCCTTCTGAACTCTGCTGGGAAACTGATGAATAAGATTGATGTTTCCTGCCTCTTGAGTTTCTTACTTCTGACACCCTTTCAGGCCAGCTCTCTGACACATCATTCCTTTTCAATTCAAAAATTCCAGGCAAATGTGACAAAACTTACAACAACACCAAAAAAAGAGTTTTCAAAGAACCAGTCCCTCGTGGTGTGAAAATGATTCTCAGATGAATACACTGCTAGCAGTACAGTTGCTCAGGTTGAAAACTAAAGGGGAAAAAAAACAACGTGATCTCAGCTGAACAAACCTCAGAAGGAAAACAAAGGCACAAAGGCTGGAGTAACTCAGGTGACCAGGCAGCATCACAGGAGGACTTGAGTAGGTGATGTTTGGGGTCAGGACCTTTCTTCAGACTCATTGTGGTTTGGTTTAGTTTAGTTTAGTTTATTTTAGTTTAGTTTAGTTGAGAGATACAGCGCGGAAACAGGCCCTTTGGCCCATCGAGTCCACACTGACCAACGATCCCCGCACATTAACACTATCCTACACACACGAGGGACAATTTACACACACACCAAGCCAATTAACCTGCATACCAGTACTTCTTTGGAGTGTGGGAGGAAACCGAAGATATCGGAGAAAACCCACGCGGTCAGTAGTGGGGAGAAAGCTGGAAGAGAGGTGGGGCAAGAACAAAGCCAGGTAAGTGATAGGTGGATAAAGGTGAGGGAGGTTCGAAGAACAAACGGATGTGGAAAATCTTAGAAGAATATTTCTAATGTACATTCCACGTTGCAGACAAACTATGATGGCATCACGGGTTATTGATAGGGGACGATCAGCCTTGATCACAATGAAAGGGCCAAATGGCCTCCTCCTGCACCTATTTTCTATTTTTCTATGTTTCTATATTCATGCATTACCCTCTCAGCAACATAGGCACACCTTACAGTAGTTGGCAAGCACCTATCTCTTCAATTTAATAAAATAGCTGGACTAAGAATTAATAGTTTCACATAAAACTGAAATAGTTTGCATTAAAATTGGTTCCAGGTTTTGGTGAGTGACTTTGAGACAATAATTGGGTCAGATTATGCATACATTCTACATCCTTGTGATCTGTGATGTCACCTCCACCCCGTGATTATATTCCAATCCTTGACTCAATTCCAGGTGCGCCAGGCATTTTTTTTCTATTAGGCCTCACAATCTGGGAGATGTTAATACATTTTCCCTAATTACCTAGTCCAATTTGGTTAAGTAGAGGCAGAGAGGGCTGCATTTTGCTGGAGCTGTTATAGATCTTTGCAGTGATAATATAGTTTCATGGAATTTAGGTTAGAAACTCCAGGAAGCTAATCTAGAGGCTGATAGTTCAGGTGAGGACATCTGAGGAAGATTGGTGTGGGTGTTGAGGTGACGTTGTGAGCACTTTAGAGGTTTTAGAGAGATACAGCATGCAAACAGGCCATTTAGCCCACCGAAACCTCGCCGACCAGTGATCCCCTGTGCACTGGTTCTATCTTACACACTGGGGATCATTTACAGAAGCCAATTAATCTACAAACCCACACGTCTGTGGAATGTGGGAGGAAACCGGAGCACCCGGAGAAAACCCATACTGTCACAGGGAGAACGTACAAACTTCCGACAGACAGCATCCGTATTCAGGATCGAACTTGGGTCTCTGGTGCTGTACGGCAGCAACTCTACCGATGCACCTAGTAGTTTTACCAGATGCTTGCCTTATTTAAAGCAATGCCTAGTGCTTCTCCTGAATTGTTCAAATAGAACCAAGTTTTCTGACTTGCTGCTAAGACAGGAGCAAGAAAAGTTCTCTTTTGCAAGGTTGCAGATTGCAGTGTTATTCAAATATGTAGTGAAAGCCTCACAATGTCATACGGATGTCCAACCTGCAGCTGCCTAGGTACACGGACATGTACCGGATTGCTGAGGATGTGGCTCTTAAGATTATGTAGTCTTGTTGTTTTCCTCACAGGAGGCAAGGTTCCCAATCTCAATGGTATAACTGGAGAATATACCATTTTCCAATAATGGTATAACCAAGTAGTTGATCTTGCTTTGAAATCTACATCCCAGACAACATCTTGTCTACTCATTACCTTCATTTATTTCTCTGAGTAATATTGAATATGGTGGAGGACCAATTCATCAACTGAAAGCAAGATTGTGGTTAGTAACCCCAAACTGGAAGCTTTCTCACCTGAGACATTATGGGCTGCAAAATCAATGCTAACACCAGGGCCACTCATTATTTCCCCCCCCCCCCCCCCACCTCATTTCTCATAGTCATTGAGGCACTCAGCAATAAATAGGCCCTGGCCCATTGAACCTACACCAGCTATTTACATTAATTTCACACTCCTCCCATTATTAAATGTCGGATGATAGTAAAATGTTAAAGTTGTGAGCACTGCTATGTCAAACTGTTTTAAAAACAGAAGATTCTGGAAATACTCAGCAATTTCTTCAGGACTTCAACCTGAAATGTTAACTATTTCTTTTAATTCTGGCCTGGCCTACTGAGTGATTCCAGCATTGCCTGTTTTAGTTCAAATTTCCAGCATCTGCCGTTTTTTGATTTTTATTTATGTTAGATTGTTATTTGATGGGCTTGCAGGCATGTTGAGCACTTGAAGGGGTTGCTGCCCAATAACAGCCTAAGCCAACGACACAAACTTTCTACACCAGCTTAATGTGGTAATATTTATGGGACTTTTATGCGGCTGGAATTTACTTTATCACGTTCTGTAAAATAAATACATACATTTTAGAGTCATAAAGTAATGTAAAATGAAACAGCCCACTGTGGCCACTGATCATCACACACCTAATTACCTAAATCTTCTTATATTCCCCCCATATCCTCATCAACTCTCCCCCATCCTCACACCCACTCCAGAGTCTGCACTCTCCTACACACAGGCAACTAGTGACAAGTTAGCAATTTTAAAGCTCTAGCGACCAATATAAACACCAAAGAGAGTCATTCACCAAGTGGACTGGAGTCAAATGTTGGCCAAGCCAGTTAGAGATAGCAGGTACACAAAAATGCTGGAGAAACTCAGCAGGTGCAGCAGCATCTATGGAGCGAAGGAAATAGGCGACGTTTCGGGCCGAAACCCTTCCTCTCTCCATAGAGATAGCAGCCTTCCTTCACAGGATATTTGCCAACCAAATAGCTCTTATGCCTGTAAGAATACTGAATTCAGCTACTCAACTCCACGGTGGGATTTGAATGAATGGAAAGGAATTTAAACCCTTCGGAATAGGCCAGTAGAACGGCAAATCTGAAATTGGACCCCCAATTTGCACAGATTTTGGTTTGGTTGAAGTGGTTTTGGGGGATAAGATAACCAGCTTGTTCTTCTGAGGTGCACACATCATATAGATAGTTGGGATTCCACAAATATTAGGCAAAGTTGAGACACAATGACTGAGTTACTTGGCATCAAACCATCTTTTACACTTCCATGTCTAGGCGAGGAGGTGCACATATTTTAAAATATTTCAAGATTTTTTTTTTAATTTTCTGCACTTAGAACATAAAGGAAAATAGATTATATTGTTATCATAAGGATTCAGGGAGGAAAAAAATGAAGACAAGCCAAATACTTGCTGAATAATCCTGTTCACTGATTACTCAATAGGATGAAGTTGTCATCACAACCTCGGCATTGAAGTCGATTAGTAAGAAGTAATACTCAAATTTGATACAGTGGCACCATCTCTTTACACACAGTATGTTCTCCACTTTTCAGACTGAAGAAGGGTCTCGACCTAAAACATCACCCATTCCTTCGCTCCAGTGATGCTGCCTGACCCGCTGAGTTACTTCAGCGTTTTGTGTCTACCTTCGATTTAAACCGGCATCTGCAGTTCTTTCCCACACATGTTCTCCTTCATTCTGTTTCTGAAGGCATTGACACCTGCAGACATCTATTCGCCGCTAATACTACAAACTATAACGACCTCCTGCATAAGCTTGCAATTCAATTTTTCCGTGCCCACTAGACTGTTCTAATTCCATCCTTAAAAGCAATGCTGAAGATAATGAGTAATGCTGAGAAAGTGTAGAAATTTCAAAATTACACTATGTTGAGAAACTGTAAATATTTTGCACAATTACGAAGTGCTAATCTGAAGATGGTACATAACAAAAAGGCACACAGAGATTAGGGTTAACTTTTGAGATTTAATGTTCATTGCCTTAATGTTATTGTACAGAATATAGGATATCGCCAATTTAACGAATTAGATTATGTTTCTTTAGCATTTATGAATCCCTCAATTTAATTGCAATCTATCTGTTGATATGTTGGCCTTAGAAACTAAAGATCTTGTGAAGACAATAAATTGCCTGTCAACTTATTTTCTATAAAGTTTGACTTTAAAATGTTCTTATAGAAAATAGGTGTAGGAGGAAGCCATTTGGCCCTTCGAGCCTGCAGCGCCATTCATAGTGATCATTGCTAATCGTCCACAATCAGTAACCCTTCCCTGCCTTCTCCCCATATCCCTTGATTCCACTAGCCCCTATCCAACTCTCTTTAAAATTCATCCAGTGAATTGGCCTCTACTGCCTTCTGTGGCAGAGAATTCCACAAATTCACAACTCTCTGGGTGAAAATGTTTTTTTCTCATCACAGTTTTAAATGGGAACATTTTTGGGAACATTTTTCCTGCATCTAGCTTGTCCAGTCCTTTTATAATTTTATATGTTTGTATAAGATATCCTCTCATCCTTCAAAATTCCAGTGAATACAAGACCAATCTTTACAATCTTTCCTCATATGACAGTCCCGCCATACTGGGGATTAACCTCGTGAACCTTCGCTGCACTGCCTCAAAAGCAAGGATGTCCTTCCTCAAATTAGGAGACCAAAACGGCATACAATACTCAAGATGTGGTCTCACCAGGGCCCTGTACAACTGCAGAAGGACCTCTTTATTCCTATACTCAAATCCTCTTGTTATGAAGGCCAACATGCCATTAGCTTTCTTCACTTCCTGCTGTACCAGCATGTTTACTTTCAGTGTCCGGTGTACAAGGACACCCAGGTTTCGTTGCACTTCCCTTTTTCCTAATCTGACACCATTGAGATAATAATCTGCCTCCTTGTTTTTGCCACCAAAGTGGATAACCTCATATTTATCTACATTATACTCCATCTGCCATGCATCTGCCCGCTCACTCAACCTGTCCAAGCTCATCCACATTACTTCTTATACTTTGTGCATTCATATGTAATACTTTTAATCCATTACTCACCTCACCTTTCACATCGATTCCTATTTCACTTGGCCATACTCTCCTATCCCTTTGTGAGTTTTCTGCCCCGTTAATTCTGGTGTCTTTCTTAACTTTTCCTATACTCTCTTTCCCTTTAACTCCATCCTTGTATTTCCAATTTGACATAATTAAACTATAGTGCTTGCCAAATAACGCCTGCCTATTAATTAAAGTAACAATAAGACAGAAAAATGTCACGTTGGAGAGGAGATAATTGGTGAATTAATCTTCCAAGTGAATGAATTGTGACAGATTTAAAATTAATGGAAGCTCCCAAAGTGTCAGATATATGAAACATTATTATATTATATTAAGTAAAAACAGAGATATGTTTCTGCCAGTCTGTGCCATGGAATTCAGATGGGGTTCATTGTAATTGTCTTAACTGGTGTTTTAGTTGCCTTGACTTGCTTTATTAAAATCCTGATTATTAATTTTGATTCTGAGCAGAATGAAGACTGGATATTGACACAGCAAGGACTGCATGTTCTCATATACTGTTCTCTTAGGCCATTAATGAATCAAATAAGTGGAACATCATGTTCTACATCCTAACCCTCGTCCTTTAAGTATAAGCTGGTGGCTTTTCTTCCTCTTCTAACTTCTTTTTGCAAACCCAGTGTTACTAATAGCACTTTATTTTATAATTCTTATTCTGTTAACACCTGCAGGCTTCCTCCTCTCTACTCTAACTCCCAGTGGGTGGTCAGGCGTTGGTTTGCGTCCGTGCCCAGGTGGCGGCTCTCCGTCTCAGGACCCTGCGGAGATATATGTGTTCTGAGTGTTCTCCTAGATGACATGCGTTGACGATGTACTTTTTCCACCAGGAGCGCTGCCTCCAGGAGGGCACACGGCTTCCGGTAGTGGGCAAAAGTCGATGCGCTAGGCAGGAGTTGCCTGGCTTTAATCGTGATCTACTTAAAGCCAGGAATCTGGTCTCCTACAGCCAGGGCGCTGCTCCTCAGGGGGAGGGGGATGTTGTGGCTGCGAGGGTGGTCGGTCCTCACTCTGTCACGGTGGGTATCGAGGAGACGTGTGTGCGTGGAGCAATTCCGGCCGAGCTTCCGTCCGCTCCATCGGAATTGCTCATAGGACCTATGGCCCGGGTCCCTTCGCGAGAGCCGGCCCCACGCAACATGAGCCGCCTTTCCGAGATGTCCAGCGTGCCGTTCCATGACGCTGAGAGGCGCGTACTGTACAGGCTGCTCCTGCACACTCTGCACTCCTTCGCCCTCGTCTTCCGTCCGGACTCGCCCTGGCGGTCCGTGTTACCACCTGACGACGGGAGCAGTCCCCAGTGGAGGTCTATCTATAAGGGAGTCCTCTCCCTTTACATTGGGAACCTGGGGTGGAAAGTCTGAAGAAGGGTCTCAACCCAAAATGTCACCTACACATGTTCTCCGGGGATGCTGCCTGACCTGCTGGGTTACTCCAGCATTTTGTATCTTACATTGGTAAACTAGCATCTGCACTTCCTTGGTTCTACCACTTGTTCTCCTTGCCTCTCAATGTCATTTAAAATGTTCACACAAATGTTGATTTTTTTTGGTGATATTTGCAATTCTTTCATATCCACAAAATCAGGAAATTTTGGATTTTCTTTAGATAAGAGGAAAGTGCAAACGTTTCTGCTGAAACTTGCATGGGCAGACATTAAAGGGCTGCTGTTGATTAGTTGTACAATAGCTTGAAAGGTGTGTATGTGTCAGTCTTACCAAATGCAACTTCTAAATAACAAGGGCAGGTCCCATTCAAATCCATAGATAACAATCCCGTTATTGTACAGCTCAATGATATATATCCTTAAAGGGACACTACCGTCAAGGTTTTGGTTATGGACAACAGATATAAATAAACTGACAGTACTCCCTTTTTAAGTTGCGTTCTAATATTTTAAGAGCAATTTTACAGCAAATAGCAGAAATGCACTGAATGCTCTAAATGCAAGAAAGCAATATTGACATCAAAGGAAACCAATAGGATAGAGGAAATGGTGGGCCAGTGAGTCAATGCCTGCCTAAAGCAGATCTGTGCCCTTTTGAACCCTTTTGTTCAAAGTAGTGAGTGGGTAAGGGTTGTAATGTTTATCCATCAGATTACTTTCAACATGCAGGTGTGATCCCATCTTCAATAATAAGCCAACCCCAAGTGTACATCAGTCCCTCCTCGCTGTGTTCCACATTACAATTCATAACAGTAATGGCCGGTTCTCACGGTGCGACCTGACGCAAGATGTCACCAGAGTGAAGTGGTCGTGGTCCAGCACGAGTTCCGCACGATATAAGGGGGGGTAGATAAAGAGTTCCCACGGTACTCGGCAATTCTGTCATTTGTGCGAGTGACTTGTCCGTCTCCCGATCTTTCCCGTTAATCGTGAATGAACTACATGTAGTGTAGTTAATCACGTGGCACAAATGATGTCACTTTTTTTTCACACACTATATAAATATCCTCCGTTCGTAGAATTGGCTCATTTGCAGACATGCCTATACAAAGTTGGTTCGAGTACAGGCTGGTTGTTATTTTCATTGACGTGCTGTATGCATTAGCGCAACATGTGCATCGAAAACGCTTGCGTGAAGGCAGAAGGGTGAGATTAATTAAAAAGAGAATTAAGAGGAAGTCTCACTGGGTTAAGCCCATGTTTCAACGGAGACCTCAATTTGGACAATATGAGCAACTGCTTAATGTGCTGTGCGAAGAGGATAAAAGTGCATTCAAAAACGTTGCCAGAATTTCACCCGAGCTCTTTAATGAGTTAAAGAATAATTTGGGACCTCTGCTGAAGAAGACTGACACTGTAATGAGAAAGGCACTGGAACCAGGGTTGTGCATAGCAATCACCCTACTTGGCCTCAGGCGATTCTTATAAAAGTCTGTCTTACAACTTTCTTGTCGCCACCAACAGCATCTGTGGTATTGTCCGAGAAACCTGTGAGGCGATCATCCAATTTTATTCAGCTGAAGTGATGGAATGCCCCAGTACACCAGATGCGTGGAAGAGAGTTGCACTGGGGTTTGAAAAAAGGTGGAACTTTGCTCACACATGTGGGGCTTTGGATGGCAAGCATGTGGCAATTCGTAAACCACCCGGAGGTGGCTCAAATTATTTCAATTACAAGAAATTCCACTCAATTGTACTCATGGCGGTGGTTGATTATAACTACAACTTCCTGTATGTGGATGTGGGCACACCTGGAAGTGTTGGTGATGGCCGGATTTGGAAAGAAACCTGGCTTGGAAAGAAAATGGAAGGTGGAACAGCAGGCATGCCTGATCCAGAACCTCTGTCAGGAGAAGACAGCCCGGACATCCCATATGCGATGGTTGCTGATGAAGCCTTTGCACTACGGCCCTGGATTATGAAGCCATATCCACAGAGGAATCTAACTAGGGAACAGAGGATCTTCAATTACAGGCTGTCAAGGGCCAGGAGGGTAGTAGAAAATTATTTTGGCATCTTGGCAAACAGATTTAGATGCTTGCTCAAGACAATGGAGCAGAGGCCCAAGAATGTGGAGAGTATAGTATATGCAGCATGTGTTCTGCACAACCGGATCAGCAACATCCATCCAGGACGGTGACATAGTGGACAGTGACACAGGGGAAGTAACACTAGGTGCTTTGAGAAGTGGTGCGAACAAGTTGAAAATGGTCTCACTGCAGCGTTTGAAAGGTAACTCGGGCACATCCAGTGTGAAAGAGCAAAGAGACCATCTCTGCGCTTACTACAATTCACAATTGGGGAGTGTGCCGTGGCAGGACAGCTATATTGATGGGTAGCCGACCACAGGAACACTACTGCATGTTATAAGCTGACTTCCTAGTGTTGTCCTCTGAAAAGTGCTTCCTATAAGATGTTCGTCCGCAAAACCTGCCATTTAGAACATTGCATTGTCCCTTTAAATGCCTGAGTTCACGCTTGTAGCGGAGGTTGATGGATATAATGTGTTTTAAATAATCTCGCGTGCCTCATTTGTTGTATTTCGTGTTTGCGAGGCCTTTTTACAGACAAATGTTTTGTGTGATGCATCTCCTCTCAATATGTGACAGAATTCGTCTTCTTATATTGTCAAATAGGAATAAAGACTTTGTATCACATTTACCGTGCTGTTTGTCTTATTTCATTTTCTACCAAGAGGTGAAGAACATGTTTAAATAACTGAACATTTCAGTGTCCTGCACACTCAAAAATGTAAATGAGTGAAAATGTGATTATATCACCTCCATTAAGGTATTTTGTGTTTCAGCATGAGAGGGATTATAACATCAGAGACATTCATCTTGTAGTGATGTATTAATGACGATTTGCAGACATCAAGCTGATAGTAAAAAATAAATTTATTTAGCAGTGAGGTAAAGTTCAAGTTCAAGTGAGTTTATTGTCATGTGTCCCTGTATAGGACAATGAAATTCTTGCTTTGCTTAAGCACACTGAAAATAGTAGGCATTTACTACAAAACAGATAAATGTGTCCATATACCATGATATAAATATATACACACATGAATAAATAAACTGGTAGTGCAAATAACAGAAAGTGGTTGCTTTGTGGACAGTGACACAGGGGAAGTAACACTAGGTGCTTGGAGAAGTGGTGCGAACAAGTTGAAAATGGTCTCACTGCAGCGTTTGAAAGGTAACTCGGGCACATCCAGTGTGAAAGACAATGACAATCAAAATGCTGAGGTAAAAGCTTTATCACACTTCAGGATATAATAAAATGTGGAGCCACCAACATGAGCATCACATCACCACTCACATGAGCACCCGGGATACTCCACAGCCTTCGTCTCCAGCAGGTTGCGCTTTCTCTCCCTATTTCTATAATCCTCTCTGGATTTGTCATGGAGAATCTCATTGCATTGGTACCACTCCACCAGTTCCCCCTCTTGTTCCCTGTTGAAGTTATATGGCCTTACCTTCTGCCATCTTCCCTTTATGTTATCATCTGCTGAGGCTATTGGGGAGGCAACAGCTACTGGGGAGGCAATCTCAAATCCACCTTGATCACCCTCTCCCTGCTCCAAGGAGCCCACAGGCAGTGGTATCTCTGGCATCTCCTCTTGCCTCTCCACCTGTCTCTCTTGCTGAGTCTCCTCCTCATTTACCTGCATGGCTAAAAACTTTCTGACTTTCTTTGACCCCTTTCTTTGCGCTTTTCTGAGAGGCATCTCTGCAAGTCTTACTGTGAAAAAGATTCTCAAACAATGACAATTAGGTGGGACGTCCTCGATGGACACATGGTCCATTGGCGATATTGAGACCACCTTTTTTACTCACCTTATGTCCCCTCTGTCAAGCTTCCGGGTTTACCGTTCGCAGGAGTTCCCACGGTACCCGCAAGAGTCATTACGGATATCGCACGGATATCGCACTGGCATCTGCGTTCATACAATGTTGCAACGCTGCTCAAGTCACTCTTGGAGAAATTCAAAAATTTTTGAATTTTCTCCCGACCTTACAAAGTTACACGACTACCTGCCGTTAGCGCCATGGAGGTCCTCGGTGGTCCACGAATGCCGTACTGCTATCGCAGAAGGTTCCCAGGATGTTAAACTCTTGTTAAGTCTTGCTTCAAGTCGCACCGTGAGAAAGCCCTTTAACTGTTCACATTACAGTAACTGCATTAAGAACTGGTTTTGAACAGGCCACAGAATAAATACCATGATGTTGATGCCAGAAACTGCATTGGGTCTTGAGCAAAAAACAAAGTGCTGGAGAACTCAACGGATCAAGCAGCATCTGTTTAGGAAATGGACAGGCAGTGGTTTGGATCCAGATCCTTCTTCCTTCTTCACACTGATGTCCCACGCTATTCATGCATCGCTACTTTGTTAAAACCTTTCTAGAGTAATCAAAATGTCTTTAAATGTCACCAAACTGAAAGGTAGTGTAATCTAATTCATCCCATTTTAACTTTACAGCCTCTCATTCGGTAATATATATGCAACACAAATGGAGCCCTCCATATCTGTGCCAATTCATTGACTGAATTATCCATGAACCCTATTCTTCAAAGTTTTCCTTTACAATACTGAAGTAATTTCATTCCCTTCTGAAAGTTACTATTGTGTCTGCTTAAAAAAAGACAGTCACTGCTGGAAAGACTTGGCACAAAAGGCAGCATCTTTACTGTGCTTTGCATTAGTGAGGCTGAAAGAGAAAATGTATTAAAATTTCTCCCTCTGCAGATGATGTTGGACCTACTGAGTGTTTGCAGCATTAATTGTTTCCTGCATCTGATTTTTATTTATTTGTTACTTGTATCGACCTCCATCAACTTTTCAGCCGACACATTTGAGCGCAACAAATCAAGGACAAAGTAAAATCTCATCTCCTATTGCATTTTTTAAATTAAATAACTTAAATATTAATTCTCTGTTTATCTGACCAACTTCCATTAGAGAAAACTTTACCACATTAAAATTTACATCATGCTTTGGTGTTAATCTGATATGTTCTACTTTAACATATAACAAATGTAGCTTCTTTATTCTCAGATTCATATTTAGATTCAGGTTCAGATTAGTTTACTGTCATATACTTCATGTTGCATGGAAATTCCTTGTTCACATGAAGATTGCAGAGTAAACATGTGATACTCATGTAATGATATCATCATCATTGTTGAAAACATTAATGGGCACGGTGCCTTACAATGCTATGTACCGCAATGATCGCAACTTCTACTGAAGTGTGGATGGCTGTTGGCTCGCTAGGAGCTCATCCGCCCTTTGACAGGACTTGTTTTTAGTCCTGCTGGAGGTCCACAGCCCCCTCCTCACCTGGCAAACCAGGTGCGGGAGACAGTTTAGTCGCCGACTATCCGACCATGGAGCAGGTAG
Source organism: Amblyraja radiata (assembly GCF_010909765.2). Lineage (NCBI taxonomy): Eukaryota > Metazoa > Chordata > Chondrichthyes > Rajiformes > Rajidae > Amblyraja > Amblyraja radiata. The sequence continues at coordinate 52,319,143 of NC_045966.1, forward strand.
CACGGGATTACATGGTACCCATGGGGGGGGGGGGGGGGGCGGGGGGGGGGGGGGGGGGGGCGACTCCCCCAACCTGACATAACGATAGATATAACAATAAATACAACAATGTTGAATACAACAATGCAAAACAGCAGTATAGTGCAATTTATCACTGCAACCTGAAAAAAAAAAAAAAATTACTGATGTAAAATAAATTGGAAGTAAGAATACATGGCAAATGTTCTGTGAGTGGTGTGTGAAAAAGGTGAATGTTTCATGTCTCACAACAATTATGACTGTATGGCAAACCAAAATCTTCGCATGTTGCAAAACATACTTGCCTAATAAATTACGATTATGATTATGATGATGATAACAATTAGTAGGATAGCAGTGGGGAAGAAGTTGTTCTTCAGTGTGTAGGTATAGTTTTAGTTTGGTTTAGTTTATTGTCACATGTACCGAGGTACAGCGAAAAGTTTCTGTTGTGTGCGATCAGTCTGATACAGTACAATACATGATTACAATCGAGCCATTTACAGTTTATAGATATTATAGATAACGTCAAATCAAAGATAGTCTGAGGGTCACCAATGAAGCTGATAGTAGTTCAGGACTGCTCTCTAGTTGTGGTAGAAGAGAAGAGGAAATGGCCAGGATGGCAGGCATGCCTAACGATACTTCCAGCCATACTGACGCAGTGAAGATTGTTATCAAGTGATGTAGCACAAGACCCATGGCTTGGACCATGTGTTGATCACATGATCTATTCACCATGCTTCTTGTTTTCTGTGGTCCCAGCATTTCGCATCTGTCTGCCTGTATCTCATCAGTAGCAACCGCCTGTCAGGATACTTGACATCCGGTGTTCAATTCCATTTCCATCCTTTTGATCCATTGAGTATTTAGCTAATTGCATCACACTGAACCTTGGCCATATTTAATCTCATACAATGGAAACACCTGAGTCATTCTCCGTGTTACAATTCTTTTCACAAAGCACAGGCATGTACTGTAAATAGTGTTCAATTGTTCATCCTGTTCCCTTCTCTATGGCAATACAATTGATTAGTATGGGTGTCAAAGGTTACGAGGAGATGGCAGGTAGATGGGGCAAAATAGATCAGCATTGATTGAATGGCGGAGCAAATGTGATGGACCGTACAGCATAATTCTGCTCCTATGTCTTATGAACTTATGAATATCTTCATGTCCCAGCCATATCCCTTCTCAAAAAGCACATATTTTCCACCTGGAAAACTTCCAACCGAGTTTATGCTGTGGAATTATTGGAAGTTCTAAAGCTTTACAAATAGCTCCCCCACAGTCTTCGTTGACCCAGACTCTAGTTAATCAGCAGAACAGATGCCTTGGTATGCCTGGGTGAATTTTCCTATTGGTTAAATTCCTTAATGATCATTGCTAATCCATGAGGGAAGTTTTCCTTGGTTGCCCTGCTCAAGATTTTTCCGAGCATCCAATTCAAACACATCGTTTGTCTCTGTCAGGATACATTAGAATTGTCCCACCTTTAGTGGAGAATGCCTCGGCTAGGTTATTTATCAATTCTACTTCTTTAAGCTTCACTAACACGATTCAGAATGTTGTCAGCAAGATCAATTACTTTTTTTTACATTTTGGCATATATCTGTAAAATACAAGTAATTTCTACACTTACTTGCAGTTCTTTATATGGTCCTAATAAGACGAGAGTCTTAGACATTTTTTTCCCACTTGTTTGTTTGGGGTGGGTTTTGTAATGGAGTCACCTGATTATTTTCCTTGGTTTGTTCCTCTTTATTTTAGTTTTCCATTTATCATATGAGACAAGGTACGTTTCATCTTCGATTTGCTTTAATTCATTGTCCATGGTTTGTGCCTGTATCAGATCTTCAATCTTAGTCTGATTAACTGTGACTGTTTCTACCTCTTTACCTATTGGCGGTTGCCATGGCTCCCCTTCTTGGGCACCTAACCTTGCCAGTTCATCTGCTCGCATGATTTTGCGGGTGAAGATTTATGATGCACTCTAATTATATTCACATCCTTGAGCCTCCTGAATAATGTCTTTGAAAAGGTTGGCACATGATAGAGGTTTAGCATCACCGTTACAAATCTGGTAACTTCCCAAAATGGCAAGAAGTCAGTTAGGCTATTAAATAAAAGGACACACAGTGCTGGAGTAACTCAATGGGTAAGTTAGCATCTCTGAAGAACATGGATAGGTGATGTTTTGGGTTGGGATCCTTCTTCAGACTGTCTGAACCAGTCTGAAGAAAGGTTACAACCCAAAACATCACCTATCTATGTTCCCCTGACCTGCTGAGGTATTCCAGCACTCTGTGTCCATGTGTAAACCACCATCTGCAGTTCATTATTTATACATTTAGGCTATTATATACATACTGAGTATATGTTGACCTGTGAGGGAACCATGTCAGGGTGACTGACCATATACACTGCTGTTGCCAGCTAGGCATTCTCAGCAATCAGTTTAGCTGGCTGTCTCAAAGCTATCTTTGCTAGCGATGTGCCTTGGTGGTTTCCACATAAATCCCACATCCTGTTTTCCTGATTCCATCAACCACTGCAGAAGATCCATCAACAACATGTTTAATGTGGTGTCTGCGGTGTCATTTCTTCAGCAGCTTGTCTGCTGGCCCCACTATTCCCTGGATCATTTAGTTGTTTGTTCTGTAGTCTCCCCCTTTAGGTTTGGCACAAATAGTCCCTTGAGAACCACACTTGGCACCCGTGCTGATCTCCAGAATAATTAAGATTGTCTGCAAGGGAGGTACGATTACATCAAAAAAAAATTTCAAAAGTAACACTAAAACTCAAAATCAGCAGGTCATTGTGGGTCGAAGGGCTCGTTCGTGTGCGGTAATGTTCTGTTCTAAAACTCTTGAGCAACGTCTATTACATTCTCAGAAAAAGAAAGGAGTCTTGTTGGCAAAGTCAACTTTTAGGATTGCTCCACAAATGTTCCATTCTCCCAAAATACCAATTTCTAACACCAGTTTAAATATAATCTAATCAACAATTTCCCAAAAAAGTAAACCTCGCTTTGAAATGTGGGCATCTCATACCTGGAATAGAGGCCCTCACATTTCTAGCACCTTAACCTGGATTTTACTTCGGAGTCACGTGAGTGACTACGTGAAGAACCCCGCCAGGACGCATGCGTGGCATATCGCTTTCACGCTTGCGAAACGACAGGCGGGGTGGAGCGTTCCCCCGCAGCGGTAAGTTTGAAACCGCGACTTGCAGGTAAGTGATTTACTCTGCGGTAGGGTTTGTCCCCGCGCTGTTTTACACAGGGGGGGGAAGCTGGACAAAATAGTGTGCACAAGTGCTGCGAGTGAAGCTGGCTGGGGAGGACCGCGAAGTTGCGGGAGCCAGCAGCAGCTAAAGGCACAAGCCCCGTAAGTGGGATCAGCTGTGCCGACTTTTGGTCCCGCGCCGGCCAGAACACCACGGCCGGGCGGGAGACTATTCAGAATGGGGCCGTCGACTTTGACAAGTCGAAACGGCAGGAGGCGGGGTGGAACGACGTTCCCCCGTAGCGACAGTTTAAACCTGGACCTGCAGGTAAGTGAAACTGCGGTCTTTATTCTCCCCATACTGTTTCACAGGTGGGGAAACATGGAGAGCTGTGCAAACAACGGCAAGTTTTATGCCTGGACCTGCAGGTAAGTGATACTGCGGTCTTTATTGTTCCCATACTGTTCTACAGGTGGGGGAAACATGCACAAGGCAAAGAAGTCGACCAGAGCTGTGACAAAGCTGGCGGGGGAAGACCGCGGAGTTGCGGACGCCAGCAGCGGCCGGTGGCACAGGAATCACCCGTAAGGGAACAGCTGTGCCCGACTTCGCCCTCGCACCGGCCAGATTAAACACTGCGTCTGGGCGGGAAGGCAAGAAGAAAACCAAAAGAGTCGTTGACTGATGAGTCCGACTTTGGGCGGCCAGCGACCGTGAGCACTGGAGCCGGTTGGAGTGACTTATGGAGCCGAGCTCCAACATGAAAAAGAGAGTTGGAGCGGCTTATGGAGCCGAGCTCCAACATGACAGGCTCCGGGAGATGGAGTCTAGTCACCGTGGGCACTATGTAAAACCCACAGCAGCACCTCTTGTAGGGCTGCACAGTGCATCTCCCTCGTCAGAGGGGAGTACTGGGGGGTCAATTCTGGGCTGACCCTGAAGAGGGGTTTTGACGAACAAAACTACAAGTGTGCAGGGGGTGCAGGAAGGCAAAATCTACTGGTCATGGTGTCCAAATACATACAGCCAGACCACGATGGACACCACTGCAAAAATACTTGGGACCAGGAAACTGCGCATCCCTGAATGTTACAGTCGTGGAAATAGCATCTGGAAACATGTCAGAGCAGGACTTAGGAAAGCCCTGGGGCTCATAAAGGCGACAACATTAAGGATCTCCTACAGCCAAAGACAGCACCCTTATGCACCCACCAGCAGAACAAGAGAAGCTGGTGAAAGCTCAAAGGCCGGGCATACAGGACAGCGGTCTTTTAGACCATAGCCCAGACCGGCCTTTCTGAAAGATGCGCAAACCCACAACCCAAAAACAAACCCAGACACCGGCGCCTCAACCTCCACGAAGACCACACAGAAGAAGCAAACTTCCACTGGTAACAATGGAGGTAGGTGGGTCTGGTCCCTTACAAATTATAGGAAGAGTGGATAATACACACATTGGTGGGAGATTACACTCTTTTAGATATGGTGTATATTAACTACAGACACTTAAATCCTAAGCAGTATCCAGGGATATACCATTGAATTGTGCAAAAGGGGTAATGGGTAAACCCAACACGATTGGCTGGAATACATTGTACTATATATTCAGTACAAAATGGGAACTGGTAACTGCTAAAGGACTGATTTCCAAAGGCTACTCCATGGCTAGCATCGACCTAAAAGATGCTTACTATTCAGTGCCTACACGGACTGATCACAAACGTTATTTTAAAAAATTCAACTGGATGGGGCAGCTCTGGCAGTATAGAGCTCTACCAAATACATAATCATATGATCATACTAATTGTGGGCATAACTTTGGAGTTGGCCTAACTAGCTGTAACAGCCACCATACAATTGGGTGAAAACTGGGGTTATCATCCATCCAGTTCAAAGGTTGATTTATTGTCACATACACCTAGATGTAGTGAAATTCTTTTTGCCAATGCAGCACATTAAAAAAGGAATACAAACATAACAATAATAAATAGCTTTAACATAAAAAACATCCCCCCACAATGGTTCCCATTATGGGGGAAGGCACAAAGTCCAGTCCCATCCCCAATGTCCACCCATAGTCGGGCCTATTGAGGCCTCCACAGTTGCCTCTACGGAGGCCCGATGTTCCAGGCCGTCCTCGCCGGGTGATGATGTTCCGGCGTCGGGAGAGTCCTCCCAGCGGCCTGGGAACCCTGGAACGGCCGCCTCCCTACTCGAGACCGTGGCTTCCGGAGCCAACAAGGCCACGCCGAATGGAGCTCAAATGGCGATCTCGTCGCGAGATCCCAGGCTCCCGATGTAAAGTTTCAGCGCCGCCGCCCGCAGCTCCGCGATGTTTTTAACGCCGGTCCCAGCTCACCGGAGTTCCAGCGCGGCGACCCAGGCAAGGCACCGCCCGCCCCGCAATGGCGCTCCGGCGCTGCACCGCCGTCCGCAGACCCGCAGCTCCGCCGCCGCCGATGCCGGTGCCGCCGCCGCCGATGCCGAGGCTCCGGACGGCCCCGTCGCTCCTCGGACCCGTAGCTCCGCAGCCGCCGCCGATGCCGATGCCGAGGCTCCGGGCGGTCCCCTCAGGAAATGCCGCTCCAGGCCCGCTGGTAGGCCGCGAGGACGGGTCGAAAGTGCAGCCCGGAGAAAAGCTGCATCTCCGACTAGGTAGGGACCCTGAAAATTAGTTTCCCCCTTCCCCCCCCCCCCACTCCCCACACATAAAAAAGCTAGAACTCCTTAAAAACAAAACACTAAACTAACTAAAAAATAAGAAAAAAGAAATGAAAAACAGACAACTGCAGGCTAGGCAGCCATACCCCCTACAGGTCGGCGCCGGCGCCTACATTTAAATCTAAACTAACGCCTACCAACATAATGGATTATTTGGGGTTCACTATTGACAGCTCACATGTCGGTGACTTTACCAAAGGACAAGGCTACAGTCTTAACTGAGGCCTGCAACAACCCCACTGACATCAGTGAACCGTCTATCAGATTGGTAGCAAGTATAATTGGCATATAGTGTCTGCCTTTCCAGCCACACAATTAGGACCTTTGTATTACTAAAAATCTACAAAGGGCAAAATACAAACACTCAATGTTAATACTGGTCATTTCGACAGACCAATAAGCCACCAATCAAAGCTTATGGAATTAAAATGGTGGAGGGATAACATTCGCCATTGTTCCAACCCTATCGTTATCAGCAAACCCTTAGTGGTACTACAAACTGATGCCAGTGCGCTTGGTTGGGGTACTACCAATTTCCATCTCCATCTGTGGAGGTAGATGAAAGGAACAGGAGGCATCATTATCACAGACACTGGGCATAAACCACCTGGAAATGTGGGGTGCGTTCTATGGCCTAAAGTCATACTGCTCTGGGATAAATCACCAGCGTGTTAGACTACAGAGTGACAATCTGACTAATACAATTTGGTAATGGTGTATCCAGAGAAATATTTGAATATCAGCTACTTACCTGCCAGGTAACCCAAAATTCAGTGACAGACATCAGGTCACGCAAATTCAATAAAATAAGACTTAATCACCAGAAACTGTGTTTCTTGGGAGCCAGACCCTGGGACAGCAGGGACAGATGCTTTTCACTGCATTGAGGGGGCAATTGTTTATCTATGCATTCTCTCCTTTTCTGCATCATCAGTCGGGTATTACGAAAAATACAACAAGACTCAGCGTCTGTTAATTGGTAGTGCCGATTGGCTTACTTAACCATGGTTCCCTGTGATACTCAACATGGGGTTTAACCATGCATCACCATCCTGAAACAACCAGATTATTGGGTCATCCCGTAACAGGGGAACCCATCCATGTCAAAAACAACAAACCTATCAATTTGTAGAGTCTAAAGAAACCTCTACTGCAACTGGGACTGGCAGACCAAACATTGAACATTATCTCAGCGGGCCACAGACAGTCCACCAAAAACTATATCTGGTATACATCAGGAAATGGGAGATATATTGTCACAGAAACAACATCACCTACAGTTTGATGAACATAACGTCTGTTCTCGAATTCCTGGCAGGCCTCCATTATGATGAGGGGCTCAATTACAGTGCCATTAACTGCGCCAGAAGTGCCCTATCAACATATCTATGGCGAGGATCAGAGCATCATTCTGTTGGGACTCACCCCTGGTAACCAAACTTATGAGGAGAATTTTTAATATCTATCCCCCAAGAACCAGATACTCTCTAAATGGGATATGAGTATTGCCCTAACGTTGCTAAGGAATTGGTCTCCAGCAACAGCTCTGTCCCTGCAAAGACTGACGCACAAAACAGTCATGCTGATGGCTTTGGTCACGGCACTTAGGGTACAGTCGTACATAAGTTAAGGCTGGACTATATGACTTCTTCAACAGGAATATAACGTTTCATATTACGAATTAGTCAAACAGAACAGACCGGGATCATCAGGCCTCAAAATAGAATTTAGGGATTACCCTACAGATATCGTCTCTGTATAATAAGACGATTATTGTTCTATATGGAGAACACCAAAAACATCTGAGGCTATGAGATGGCACTACTAATCAGCCACAAACAAACCACAAAAAAGTGTCGGTTCAAACTATTTCCAGATGGCTGAAACAGGTTTTAACAACAGCTGGGGTGGATACTAACATATTCAAATCTTATTCCACCAGGGCTGCAACTACATCGGCAGCTATGGAGTTGAATGTACCAATGAACCAAATCCTCGAGACAGCAGGATGGATCAGGGGAAAATGTTCCAACTATTCTACCACAAACCAGTAGTTAAACTGGAACTTTGCAGAGCCAATTTTAAGTTCTGTAATATAATTTCACCCCATAAATAGGGGCTATAATTTGTTGTTAACAATTTATCATGGATTTCAATGTTGGATTCATGTCTAAACATGTTAACACAATTCCTCCCACAGTCAATTAAGGCAGATGTGATGCATGGACTCGTTTCCACGGCATGAAATCACAGAGCTTTGAAATCTTCACGTAGTCACTCATGTGACTCTGAAGTAAAATAATAAGATTAAACGAGAACTTACCAGTTCGAAGTTTGATCGTTATTTTATGAGGAGTACGTTGAGGGAATACGTGACCTCCGCTCCCACCCTTGATCATATACTCAACTGGTATTTTCTTCTCTAATCTTACTATGTTCAGTCATTACAGTTATCTGTGATTTCACACCGCTGCTTTGAAGAATGACACGCATGCGTCCTGGCGGGGTTCTTCACGTATTCCCTCAACGTACTCCTCATAAAATAACGATCAAACTTCGAACTGGTAAGTTCTCGTTTAATCTTACTATTTTATTTGCCACAGTTGAATCAGGTCTCTCCTGAAAGTTCACCCATAGGCACCCATTCAGCACACTATGATCTTTGAGAAATTGTGGAAAGGGTGCCAACAAATTCAGACTTCCAAGGAGAGCTGATGTAGTTTGTTTAAGTGTTGGCTGATGATTCAGTAAATATTAAGATGTTGCTGTATAAATCACTAAAAACGGTCCTAATCAGTGATAAAACTGCATGTTTCTTCATGAAAACTGAACATCTAAAAATTGATATAGGTCAAGGTTTGTGATTTCTGAGCCTCCAGAGTTTACACTTGTTGCATTGTTTTTAGAGCCTAATTTATTGAAAATCTGTATAAATACAACAACAGTAAAGTATTTCACATCCAAAAAGAGATTTTGCTTTCTTTTATAAGTGTCCAAAATACATTGTCCTTGAAAGAGACTACACCCATGTCCTTCCCATGGTAATTCAACCATTATGGGGAGCAGCTACTTTTGTGTTGTTTATGAACTAAAGCATCTAATAAATAGGCCATTTTGTCTCTCCTGTATGCTGCACCATTCAATAAGATCACAGATGATGTTTTACTACAGCACCTCTTTCCTACACTCACCCATATTCCTTTATTCTCTTAATTGGGCTTGGGGGGGGGGGACTCCAGAAATTACGTTAAACTTGAATTATGCCAGCGCAAAATGTTGTGTATAATTTTATTTTAATAGGTAATTGCTACTGCAGTCTTATTTCATTGCAAAATTGTGAGGCAAGGTATATTTAGGTACCTCACATTTTACACATCAGCTTTCAAAGTTATCTTGTAAGTTCAGTTTTGCTTAACACAAAGAACACTCAAATAATCACCTGCAGCTATTAGGTTATATTCTTACAAGTATCTACTTTGGAATATATTTGTCCAATTATGGTCATAAACATAATTTTCTTAGTTTTATACTATGACGGTTAGCATGAAGCATTTTGGTTAAAGCATTCTACAGATAGACAGGAAAGTTTTAAAATGTTATAGCTTGATGTGATTTACCTCTATTTGGCAGTGTAGTAGCATGCGGTGGCTGGTATATGTTTGATTTACACATTTTTTGATTTACACGCTGCTTTTCAAGCCTGCAGCCCCCGCGTAAAATGCAAGGAACTTGTATATCCAAATACATCTATTGCAAGGTAGTAGCCAGCGAATATGTCAAGTCTTTAAGATGCTGTGCAGACTGTCAGTGACAATGTTACATTGCTACAGAGCAGGCAAACCACATGACTCTTCTGCCTAATCTTTTTGTGTTCAGTTCTGGGCACCATGTTATAGGAAATATATTGTCAAGCTTGAAAGGGTTCAGAGAAGAATTACGAGGAAGTAGCCAGGACTAGAGGGTTTGAGCTATAGGGAGATGTTGAGTAGGCTGGGTCTCTATTCCTTGGAGCGCAGGAGGATGAGGGGTGATCTTATAGAGGTATAAGATCATGAAAGGAATATATCGGGTAGATGCACAGAGTCTCTTGCCCTGAGTAGGGGTATCAAGGGCCAGAGGACATAGGTTCAAGGTGAAGGTTTAGTAAGAATCTGAGGGGTAACTTGTTCACACAAAGGGTGGTGGGCGTATGGAACAAGCTGCAGAGGAGGTAGTTGAGGCTGGGACTATCCCAACGTTTAAGAAACAGTTAGGCAGGTACATGAATAGGGCAAGTTTGGAAGGATATGGACCAAGCGGGATATGTAGGACATGTGTAGCTGGGATATATTTGCTGGTGTGGGAAAGTTGGGCTGAAGGGCCTACTTCCACATTGTATCACTCTATAACTCGAATGGTAATGTTTACGAGTGTTTAGATAGACACGTGACCAGGCAGGGAATAGGTGGATCCAGTCCATGGGCAGGCAGATGGGATTAGTTTTAACAAACATCATGGTTGGCATGGACATGCTGAGCTGAAGGACCTATAGAGAAAGATCACATGGGAACTAAATGAAGAAATAGATCTGAGAGTTAGTATAGACTTGAAGGGCTAAAGGGTCTCCTTTTATAAATAAGGAAATGTAAGGATACGCAAATGCATTTGAGTACAACTTTGGGTGAGAGGAGGAAGTCATTATCTTTCAAAGTTGATGCAATTGGTGCTAGATTCTTCAATTGCACTGAAATTGACACCTCTAATATGAAATATTTAAGTTTTGGTCTGTTCATTATCAAAAAATATGAAAGATCGTGAATCATACAGGCCATACCTGAAAACGGTAAATATTGACAATAAAACTATCACCAGTGTCAGTACGGAGCCACTGGTGGCAGATAAGAAACCATATTTCAAAGAAACATTTTGTTGCAAGGATTTTCCATTTGACATCTTCTGAAAATGTCACATTAATGGAAATATCCTAAATCAAGTTGAGATGCTGGTAAAGTTTGACCTCAAGCTGGGTTCATACTATGAGTGAATTGGGAAAAAAAGAAATTGATGATTATTATGACAATGTCAAATGAACCAATTCCCCAAATGGAAAACACATTTTTCATACTTCTGTTAAATAGGTTTACTCTTTGTGTTGGTGCGTATGGCCAATAAAGCAAACATTTGCTCTGCAGGTCAACTATCAAATCATACACTTATTTGTGAACTCTTACTTGCTGCTTAATATCTGAACACTTCCTTGGATTTCTTACTCCTTCTGCAAATTCCAATAATAATAATAATAATAATAATAATATTAATAATAATACATTTTATTTGTATAGCGCTTTTCAAGGACTCAAAGTCGCTTTACATGGTGAGTCAAGAACAAAACAAAATAGAGCAGTAAGACAGAGATGCAAAGGGGAGGGGGACATGGGACTAAGGGTATGCAGAGGTGAAGAGATGGGTCTTGAGGCGGGACTGGAAGATGGTGAGGGACTTAGAAGTTCGGATCAATTGTGGGAGGGAGTTCCAGAGCCTGGGAGCTGCCCTGGAGAAGGCTCTGTCTCCAAAAGTGCAGAGGTTGGATTTCAGAATGGAGAGGAGACCGGCTGAAATGGATCTGAGGGACCGTGAGGGTTGGTAGGGGGAGAGGAGGTCAGTGAGATAAGGGGGGACCAAGTGGTTGAGGGCTTTGTAGGTGAGGACCAGGATTTTGTAGGTGATCCGGTGGGAAATGGGAAGCCAGTGAAGTTCTTTGAGGACTGGGGTGATGTGGTGCCAGGATTTGGTGTGGGTAATGAGTCGGGCGGCTGCATTCTGGACCAGTTGGAGTCGGTTGATGTTGCTGGAATTAATGCCAAAGAGAAGAGTGTTACAGTAGTCCAGTTGGGAGGAGATGAAGGCATGGATGAGTCTTTCAGCAGCGGGGGGTGTGAGAGAGGGTCTGATTTTGGCAATGTTGCGGAGGTGAAAAAATGATGTTTTGACAACATGGCGGATGTGAGGCTCAAGGGAGAGGGTTGAGTCAAAGATAAATAAAGCCTTATGCAATAATTTATTGAGTTATCTTTATTATTTAACTATTTGCAAACCATAGATTGGTTATACCATCAGGGGCGCTGCAGATTGGCAGACCCGCCAACAGTCTGTCTGTTTTTTCGTCTTTTTTAAATTTTTAGTGTGTGTTAAAAGTTTGTGTAAACGTTCTCCAGTTTGTTTTATGTGGGGGGTGGGGGAGGGCGTCGGGGGAAACTTTTTTTCAGTTTCTTATCTTGCCGGAGATGCGATTTCTTTCCGGATTGTATCTCCGGTTGTTCTGCGGCCGAACATCGATGGAGCTGGAGGCCTCCTCAGGCTGGCTTTGAGCCCCACCGCGGGGAGTGGACATAACATCAGAATCGATCCCTTTCCTGGGAGAGCTCCAACTGCGGTCTGCGGACTTACCATCCAGAGCTCGCAGTCTCGGGAGAGGCTGGTCGGGTAGCTCCAATGACGCTGAGACTCGACCAGCCCCGACCCGGGGTCCGATCGCCAGCGCAAGAGCGCTGGCATCCCCCCGATGCAGGAGCTGATCGCCCTGATGCGAGGGCACAAACGCCACCGGCTACGGGAGTCAAGATCGTCCCATCAACGAAGGGCTCGAGGCCCCTGACCGCGGGAAAGCATAGAAGGGAAGAGATTTGAACTTTTTTTCACCATACATCACAGTGAGGAATGTGGAGGAGTCACTGTGGTGCATATTTATGTTAAAATGTATTTTGTGTGTTTCGTTGATTTTTATTTGTATGACTGACTTGACAAATAAAAGTCCTCGTATGCTGCAAAACATGCTTGGCTAACAAAGTATTATTATGATTGTTACAGAAACAAGTAAATGGACTGAGTGCATGATTTGTGGTTAAAATATGACATTTAATTCTTGGGACAGTTCAGTTTGGGTGGCTGGAAACGTGATGTTTATTAGTCTCCCAACCACACGCTCGTGTAATGTACATAGCGGGTACATAGGAGCTTGTGGATGTCACGTGGCGGCTCGTACGAGTAACGGTAGGTACTTGGGAAATCCGGTAAACTCGTGCCTTTTTTTCAACACTGTGAAAAATGTCCACGAGTAAATAAATACTCGTGATGAAAAAAATTGTTACTTTTTACTCGTACGAGCCCCTACATACCCACTACGTACATTACACGACCTTGAATCAGGTGAGAACTCGGGAGAACTCTTGAATTACCTCGTACAGTGGGACAGGCCCTTAAATTGCACACTTAAGTTAACAAATACTGAAAAATTAAGTCACCTACAGTAAGCTATCTGAAACAGCTCACTTGTCTGAACCACTTCACTGAAATTACTGCAGCCTGTTCTGCATACGCCTGTAGTAGTTCTTGCATAACCTCTGGGAAACGGCAGGTACTTGACACCCTATGGCTTGAAGCCTTGCAGGAGTGCAGCCTTAATAACAGACTCAGAACAAGTCCACATTCATGTTCAGAAGTGATTCTGATCATCAATTGACAATATGATAATACAATTAGAGAAAAGCTGAGATTGTTTTTCCACCCAAAGAGAAAGGGGTGGGGGGGGGGGGGGGGAGGGGGGGAGGGGGGGGGGGTTAGGGTAGCTTAATTCACTGTTTAAATGTGTGGTCAGAAATCCTCATCAGAACCTTTAAAGCTAGGGACTGAGTGGTGCTGGGGACTGCAGGTAACCTAAGTAGCTCCAACTCTTGCCAGTATTGCCATGATGTTGTAGATGACCTCCTCCAATGCCAGAAATTTCCACGCCTCAATGCACATGTGCAAAGTACACGTGACAGCCAGAACACGATAGCCGAGTTCCTAAGAAACCTTGCGTTATCGAAAAGGGCATCTCAAAAACAATTGTCAACGAGGAAAATGCAGTTCAGGGTTGTACTCACAATAACAAAGTCACAGGATTTTCAAAAATAAAAGTGTTTTTAATAGCAACAAGTTTAAGCGAAAAATACTGAATGCAGTACGTTACATTATTGAATAGAGTATCGTTCAACATATGTCAATAGAACCAATTGCTTATCATTTTAAAGATCACATGAAATGAATCTGACAGACTGTGTTCTTAAGAGACAATGGTGTTTAATTGCTGCAAAGAGGTTACAGGAAAGCAATTGTTTCCTCTAGGCTATTGTTTTTTCCACGACAGCTTTTTTTTCTGTTTCTCAGCTTCCAAAGTAGTATAGTAGTTTCTGATTGAAATCACATTATAACCAATTTTCCCATGTAAGGCAAATAGTCTTTCTTTATTCATCAAATGTGTCATAGTCAATTCACATAATGAAAACACTCAAAGCAGAACCACATGTAATATTTACAAAACTCAAAATTAACACAGCTGATTTACCTTTATTAGTACAATAAGCTTTCTTGCCTTTAACAATTGGGTTTGCTTGCATTGCTCATCAAACATCCATGAGTTTAGACATTGGAGGTGACATATTTCTGGTGCTTGATGTGATAAAGCTTTATAATTGAAAAAAGTTGGTTAAAAGATTATACATATATAATGAATCAATGGACCTCTGCCTTTTGATCAAAGAAAAACAAATGTAACAGTTGTTTCATTATATTATATATTATCAGATTGATTCCTGTTCTTACGGGAAGCTCCAAACGACACAGAAGGTTCGACCAGCCCCGACCCGGGGTCAGATCGCCCGGTGCGGGAGAGTTGAGACCCCCCCCCCCCCGATGCAGGAGCTTGATCACCCCGAACGCGGAGTGTCCGAATGCCACCGGCTAAGGGGGCCAAGATCGTCCCGTCAACGGAAGGCTCGATGCCCCCGACCGGGGGGGAACAAAGAACGGAAGAGATTTACTTTTCTTCACCTTCCATCACAGTGAGGAATGTAAAGGAGTCACTGTGGTGTTTGTTCATGTAAAAATGTATTTTGTGTATTTTGTCGGTATGACGGTATGGCAAATCAAATTCCTCATATGATGCAAAACATATCAAATAAAGTATGATTATGATTCTGATTACATCATAGGTGAGTTCCACGAAGCACCTTAGCTGCTATTCCATATCACCTACCCTGAAACTGCAATCTAGATAACTTTTCATTAGATTTGGAAATAGGCAAAAAAGATAATTCTACTTTGCTGTTGTTTTTAGTCACTGTATTCATCTCATGCTTTCATTTAGATCTCAATCATCTTCAGTAAATGAAGAGTGCATCAAATTGTGAATCTTATTTTATATTTAATGTTGTTAAGACAATTTCTGAATAGAAAAATGTGTAAGCAAATAAAAAACATCTATGCAAAGCTAAGATAAATGGAGGATTAGCACTTCCAAACTTTTTATATTATTTTTGGGCTGTTCAGATTAAGAATATGAATTTCTGGTGGGTAAATATGGATCATGAACCGACATGGTTAAATATAGAAAAGGAGGACTGTCTACCTTTCAATGTAGGTTCGATAATTTTTGCACCAACGGAAGTACAAAAAAAATATTATAAAGACAACCTAATAATATATAATAATAGACGTATTTGGAAACAAATAGTTAAGACTCTACACTTGGATAATCTCTCATTTAGATTACCAATTATGAATAATCCATCGTTTAAACCTGCTATATTAGATGGGGGGTTTAAACAATGGGATGATTTAGGAATTACAAGGATAGAACATCTGTATAGAAAAGGAAAATTTCTTTTATTCCAGGAGTTACAAGATATTTATGGATTGTCTCCACAACATTTGTTTAGGTATTTACAAATTAGAGATTATATTAAATCCAATACACAAGATTATAAAAATAAAGAAGCAGGATTGTTAGATGAACTGTTTAATTTATATCCAAATACAGAAAAATTAATAGCCTATATATATAATATCATTTTGGATAAGGAGAATCCAATAACGGAAGTATATCGTCAAGCATGGGAAAATGAAATGGGATTGGCTATAACAAAAGAAAACTGGGAAGAAAGTCTACAACGAATACACCGGTGTTCATTAAACGCCAGACATATACTGATACAATTTAAAGTATTATATAGGTTACATTATTCGAAAACTAAATTAAATAGTATTTTTCCGAATCTCTCCGCTATTTGTGATAAGTGCAAGAAAGCAGAGGCAAATTTAATACATAGTTTCGTTACATGTCCTAAATTGAATTATTACTGGACAGAAATCTTTAAAGTTATTTCTGAAGTCATCAAAGTTAAATTGGACCCTAACCCAAAGCTAATAATATTTGGAATTCCGGATTTACATCTATCACTTACAGTAAATCAAAGAAATTTCTTTGATTACTGTTTAATAATTGGAAAAAAAATCATATTGAAATTTTGGAAGGGAACATTATCCCCCACAACCAAAATGTGGGCAACAGAGATGATGGAGACGTTACATCTGGAAAGAATTAGATTTGTCCTATTGGACAAGTATAATTCTTTTGAACAGATATGGTCTCCATATATACAGTATTTAGAGAAGTAGCTGTTCTTGGCAACACAGCTCGACGTGCACCCTGCGGGATTTGGTGAGAATAATTCATTTTTATATTGGAATTACATATATGTCTTTATTGATACTATCACTTGTAGTAGTGTTATTAATAATACATATTGTGGTTACTAAAAATGTTTTTTTTTTTTTTTTTCGTTTCTCTTTTCTTTCTTATATATAATCAAATTATTATTTAATCACTCTCTTAATGATTTATTCTTTCTCTATTCTTTCTCTATCATTATTTCTAAAAAAACAGTAGATAAGTATTACTAGTGTTTTACTTAATGCAAATTGAATTAATTTGATATAAAGTTGTTTGAAGCAAAAAAAAAAAAGAAAAAAAAAAGAAAAATGTGTAAGCAAATAAATCAGATCATATTTTATAGTAAAAACTCTTGGACTTAATTATTCAAATGGAAAAATAATATAGTCCAGGATTTTGAAAGCCGAGACCATTGTCCACAAATAACTTACATATTACTCAAGTTTTGAAGGTTTCAATATTATTCGTACTTCTTGAGTTTCTCATCGGGAAAAATTGTTTTATAATTTAAGTTATACTTTCCCTTCATGCCAACAGCAAGAATTATTTGACATTTGTTTTATGATCCTGGTTTGCATGAATAGATAAATAGTGCCACCAACATACATTACTGGCTAAGCTTCGATTAACCAGGGGTGGATCAGGGTGAATGCCCTTCATATACATTGTGCAACTTTTCTTTCCATTACCATCAATAGGTAAAGATTAGTTGCCCATAACAAAAATCGTACGAATATAAAAATTGGGAGCAGGAACTGACCCAGAGGGTCAACTCTATGGTTCAATAAGATTATGGCTGATAAATTACTTCCTGTCTGGCCACAACGATCCCTTAGGTCCTTTAATATGAAAAAAATAATCAGTCTTGGTCCTGAATATATTCAATGGCTGAGCAGGCACAGCCTTTTGAGGTAGGAATTTCCAAAGGTTCCCTCAATGTAAATATGTTTATGCTCCTTGCAGCACCTAGACCATGCTGCCTAGCTCTGGGCACACTAGGCTGAGTAAAAGAGGCAATTACTCTATAAATTGTGCTGATGCAAATGAGAAGGAGTCGGGGAGTAGATTAATAAAAAACATGGATGGCAATGGCCAACTTTGAACATACAGGTGTTATTTATTATCAATACCAATTTAGCTGTAACTTAGAGAAACCAACGTTTGATTCATTTGCTTAAGTTTCCTTGTGATCACAAATATCCAACTTTTGCCCGACAGAATAATGGATAAAACACATCCAACATGATTGGAGAGAAAAAGTTGGAAAATTGAATACTTTGACTGGGCGGCTCGGTGGCGCAGCAGTGGAGTTGCTGCTTTACGGCATTTGCGACAACAGAGACCCAGGTTTGATCCCGACTACGGGTGCTGTCTGTATGGAGTTTGTACATTCTCCCATGACCACATGTGTTTTCTCCAAGATCTTCAGTTTCCTCCCACACTCTAATGACATACAAGTTTGGAGGTTAATTGGTTTAGTATAAGTGTAAATTTCCCCAGTGTGCATAGGATAGTGCTAATGTGCAGTTATTGCTGGTCAGTGCGGACTCGGTGGGCCAAAAGGCCTGTTTCCATGCTGTATCTCTAAACTAAACTAAACTAAACTAAACTGTATTACTTTGTGATGTATTTTGAAAAATATTCCCCCTTTCACTCTCCCTTCTCCCTCTAAATATCATGTTTAACTTTCTGAGTTTTTCCACAGTTTTCTGTTCGACTTTGACCCACAAGGCTTAAAAATCCCAACAACAGATTATATACAATTTGAAGCAATCACCTCGCATTGTTTACATTTGAATAATTATTTTCTTAAAACAGTAGCCAAAAGTCACAATGCTGTGTTTTAAGTTTGGTGTAGAATTAGGTCTGCATTCAATTTTGGGTTGAATTTGTTTAATTGCTATGACTAGGTTATAAAGGAACAGGCACCAGCCTGACATCTGGTGTTTCTGGTATTGATGAAAGGTTGTTAATTTTAAGTAATCACTGTGTGAGGGTAGATGTTGGGAGAAGTGTTTTAGTATGCACTGTTTAGCCACACAGAGAGTTTGAAGGGGAACGTATCGACTCTGTTAAGACAATATTGATGGAAATTAGAAGCAGCGTAAGGCTCTATAGAGAGAGCAGATCTGTTGTATCACTGGAGATAGACACAAATAACTGGATTAACTCAGCGGGACTAACAGCTTCTCTGGAGAAAAGGAGACCCGTTTCAGGTCGAGACCCTTCTTCTGACCCGTTGTATCACTGTTTGGTTGCTCCATTGATGATCTGGACATTTGCTGTAAGGCAAGAACTTAAGAGTGTAACACAGAGCAGGACAGGAAAAAAACTCTTCAGCCCATGATATCTGTGCTGAGCATGATGCCAAGTTAAACTAATCCCTTCTGACTGCATGTGATCCTAATATGTCCATTCCCTGCATACTACTGCGCTTCCCGAAAAGCCTCTTAAATGCCATTATCTTGTCTTATTCCACCACCACCCCTAGTAGCACGTTCCAGGCATCCTCTACTCTCTGAGTAAAGAATGTGTTCTCAACCATCTCTTTTAAACTTTCCCTCTCTGACTTAAAAACTATGCCCATTGGTCATTGAATTTTCCACCCTAAGAAAAGGGTTCTGTGCCTCTCATAGTTTTCTAAACCTGGCCTCTCCCTAAGGTTTATAAAATTATGAGAAGCATAGATTGGGTAGAGAGTCTCTTTTATAAGCTTAGGTCTCCCCTCAACTTTTGAAGTTTTAGAGATAACAATCTAAGTTTGTCCAATATCTTTTGTTAGCTATTACACTCTCATCTACACAGCATCCTGCAAAACATCTTCAACACCCTCTCCAAAGCCCTCACATGCTTCCTCTAATGGGGCTAAGAGAAGAATGTGGTTAGGCCACATTTTGAATACTCCAAATGTGGCCTTACCAATGTTTTATTAATCTGCAACGTAACTTCCTGAATCTTAATGACCTATTCTTTCCTTGCAGTGAATCCATTACACAAAAATTAGGCAACAGTCCATAATGTTCATCGCAAGGAGAGGAAAAGAGCCACAACAGCTATAGTCAATACATACCAGTACAATTTAAACTCTGCTAAATTTAATGCCACTATTGGGCATCTTTCAGTACTTAATGCCAGTTTCATTCTTATAGTTCACAGGGCTGTGTAATTTGGGCACCATTTGGATTTATTTACACTAATGATAGGTTTCAGTACAAATTGTAAGGAGTTGCACAGTTTCTAAAATAGCAATCATATGTGAGTATTGAAATTCAATATTAAATCAAGCATCTGTGCCATTATTTGGTTTACCTGCCCAATTTTGTAGAATCATATGAATTTACAACGTATATGGAGTGTATATGGCCCATTATATCCTCGATGGTTATAAATAGTCATAGTCATACAGCATGGAACAGGCACTTCTGCCCAAATTGCCCACACTGGCCAACATGTCTCATCTACGCTAGTCCCAACTGCCTGCAGTTAGTCTCCGGTTTATTCTAAATTCAGCTCGTGGGTTTGGTATCAAGCATCAGCCATGTGGGTTATGATGCTGCAATGTTATGAATGTTGAATTTTCCTATTTTAGTTAATACTTACATCCTGTTTTTTTCCCTCTCTCAGTTTCCTTCCGATCCATCTCCAGACTTCCCATCCTTTTGTTCCTTTTCCCATCCCACTCCACCAGACCTGAATTAAATCAACCCTAGCACACATATTCTGTCTCGTTAAGTTTAGTTTAGTTCACTTTAGAGATACAGCATGGAAACAAGCCTTTTGGCCCACCGAGTCCGCGCCGCTGAGTGATCTCTGTACACTAATGGGCCTGTCACATTTAGGCGATTTTTCAGGCAACTATTGGCAACTGTCAAGTTGCCGGCAATCGCCTGAAAAACCGTCAACTGGAATGGCGACTGTCAGAGTGGAGCACACACACGTCACACACATCAATTCCTTCGCCCGCCCATTATGCAGGTGGGGGACTGGGTAAGCGGGGGAAAGCCAAGGTGATACAGACACACACTGCGATGAATAGGAAGGCTGGCGCTGTAATTAAGGCTGAAAAGGACACTGTTCGGTAAGTCCTTTAAAAGATGAGGGGGAGGAGGGGGGAGAAGGGGGAAGAAGGAGGGAGAAAGACTGGAGACAACTTTTAAGAAGCCATGACAGTCCTTTCGGGTTGGGCTAACGTTCACTTGCACCTTCTTCAACCTCATCTACTATATCCGTTGTTCCAGTGGACTCTTATACATCGGCGAGACCAAACATAGACTAGCCGATTGTTTCCCTGAACACCTTTGCTTAGTCCGCCTGGACCTACCTGATCACCTTGTTGCTAAACACTTTAATTCCCCCTCCCATACCTTGCACCAAACGGACCTTTCTGTCCTGCCCCTCCTCCATTGTCAGAGTGAGTCCAAATGCAACTTGGAGGAACAGTACATCATATTTTGCTTGGGCAGCTTAAAACTCAGATATATGATTATTAATTTCTCTAACTTCAAGTAACCCTTGCAACCCTTTTTTTTTCCTGTCCCTTCCCCCACCCAAGTTGTTGCACTAGTTTCAAAGTTGTCTTGTTGAGTCTCATTGCCTGTAACTCGTGTTCACCCAGACCACAGCTAACAATTCCTTTGACATTGTTACTTTTTTGCATATCTTTCACTTATTTGTTCTATATCTCTGCACCACTATTTATATCTCTCATTTCCTTTTCCCCTGACTCTCAGTCTTGACCCAAAACATCACCTATTCCTTTTCTCCAGTGATGCTGTCTGACCCGTTGAGTTACTCCAGCTTTTTGTGTCTATCCTTCAAATCATGAAGCGTATTTCATAGCCTGAAGGGAAGGATAAGGCAGAGTTGAAGTGATTACAAGAAGCTGGCGTTGTTGGTCCAAATGGAGTTGCTGCAGTGAGCGTAGAGAGGACAGGTGGAACCAGTAGCATGTGTGTAGATAAAGTGACAAGCAACGGAGAAGCAAGTATAGACAAATAGCTCTTACCTCTGACCGATGATTTGTTTGCTCAGCTAGAACAGACCTCCACAATCTTTGACATGCTACATGCTTACTAACAAATCAATTTAGACAAGGATTCAAAGGAGTATTCATGCTAATTACTCACGTTAAGAGCATTCCGATACAGCAGACTTTGATCAGTATATCATCAGCTCAGGGCATTTTCCAGAGAACAATGAATAGTTGGCTCTAAGGTCTGTCTGATTTAATGGATTATCTGGATGACGTCTTGGTGTCTGGAAAGAAATCAAGGAA
This sequence comes from Amblyraja radiata, assembly GCF_010909765.2. Taxonomy (NCBI): domain Eukaryota; kingdom Metazoa; phylum Chordata; class Chondrichthyes; order Rajiformes; family Rajidae; genus Amblyraja; species Amblyraja radiata. The sequence goes on from NC_045966.1 coordinate 52,340,913, forward strand.
GCTCTTGAAGGTGTACTCTAATTCTGAGAGACAGGAGTATATAGTTGAAAAAAGACAAAGCTAACCCTGGTCTAAATTGGTTAATATGCTGAAAAGCTCCACCTAGTTGGGGATACATTTAGTAACATTAATGTTGGATTGATATTTTCCCCGGCTACCCATACTTATAGCTGACTAGTGATGGAATTATCACCAGTGGTACGGAAGTCGTGATGGGAGATCTTTAGTAATTTACATAGTCCAAGATACTTTATTCTTTGATGGAATACCATTACCTGTTGTTGAGAGGTGTCGCTGTTATACCTCATGGTATATACCTCATATTCATGGACAAGATGCATCCTGGCCACTCCCTCTTCTCCTCTCAAAAGTGTGAAAACGACACCTCCTGATTCAGGGACAGTTTCATTCCCGCTGTTACCAGGCAACTGAACCATCCTGCCTCAACTAGAGAGCAGTCCTGAACTACTATCTACCTCATCAGCGACTCTCGGACTATCTTTGATCGGACTTTACTGGGTTTACCTTGCACTAAACGTTATTCCCTTATCATGCAATTGTGCACTGTGAATGGCTCGATTGTAATCCTGCATTGTCTTTCCGCTGACTGGTTAGCAAGCAACAAAAGGTTTTTACTGTACCTCGGTACACGTGACAATAAACTAAACTAACAAAGAGATCACAGATATCTTAATGTTACAGCCAACATGACGATACCCTTCATGGCACAAACTGAAACCTGCACATGCTTAAAACTGTCCTAATGATTAATCTGCAGACAATCCTAAGGACAACCTCTGGTGACTGACCAGGCCATCCTTCCCGACTGTAGTGCCCTCAAGGCTGAGAGGTCTAACATTTAAAGTATGTCTATAGCCTGTTATCGTCCACGGGCTTTAAACAATTGTAATTACAGCTTTCCTTTGGAAATTACACAAGGTATGCTGCTCCTTTCCTACTGATTTGAACAAATAGGGCTTCATCTCTATCTATTTCTTCAGTTTGTTATCCAGATCAGATGCTTGATACAAATTTTAATCTGCTGCTGAGTCATAATTCCAGATTACATTCCAGCAGATCAACCACAATTTGAATGGTTATAATGGCTTCACATCAATAGAATTTCAAGTGTCAAGCCCATTTCAATGGAATTACAATGTGTGAGTGGCGGAGAGGAATGCAGATTTAAAACTCTTCTGAGCATCTGCTCCCTATTCAAACCAAGCTAACCACAAACTGGCCTGTGTTGCCACATGTAAACAAACATGTCCAACACATCAACACATCTGAAAGCTTCAAGAACATAACTCAGGCACGGAAATTCTGTTTTACAACAGCAAGAGCTCGCCATACTGTAGAGGTAAACACTTTCTCTTTCACTGTCCTCACGGTTTACACATTCCCAGAGGAGGGTTTGCTCAGACTTGATGGGATTATACACTTTTGTTCAATTTGTATCTGTAAGCCACAAACTGCCCTAACCGTATCTTCTATACTATTACTACAACTCTCATCTTGACCACTTCCGGTTTGGTTTTTTAAAAAGAATTGCACAAAAACAGTACCCTTTATCGCTAGGCTTTTTACGTCACCTTACTCGCCATTCTCCTCGGCTCCAAGCGCACCAAGTTTTGTTCCGATCGGTGGAAGATTACAAAAGTTATGAAGGTTTTTAAAAATCATGAGATTAGCAGATTGATCTTCTCGCCCATCAGGCACCATGAAGGTAACGCCCCTTCCGGCACCGCTGGAGAATAAAGTCCAAGAGGCGAGGCTGAGCCCACAAGTGTTGATTGAGTCTGCAAGAGTAGAGTGGAGACAGTTGCCGTGTGGAGTCGGGATAGTCGCTGTGTGGAGTCAGGTAAGCCGCTGTGTGGTCGGGGGGAGCTGTGTGGTTTCCCCCCACGTTCCTCACCCCTCCGCCCGCACACCATCACACCCCCCCCAAAACACCCCACTGCCCCCACGCCACCCAACCCCCCCACACCACCCAACACCCCCCCACACCATCCACCCCCCCACCCCCCTACACCCCCCAACACCACCACCCCCCCTCCCCCACACCACCACCCCCCCTCCACCACACCTCCACCCCCCTCCCCCACACCACCCCATCCCTACACCACCCCCCCTCCGCCACACCACCCCCCCCTCCCCCAACGGGTCCCACTTGGTCTAGTGGCATCCTACACAGCCACCCAACAAGTTAATGTACAACCACCCAACACGGTTATCCTTCCTGTAGCTATTAGTTGCTTCGGGTGTGATAGAATTGGAGGGGCAAGAGGTGGAGGTGTTGCATTGCTTATCAGGGAAGATATTACAGCAGTGCTTTGGCAGGATAGATTAGAGGGCTCGTCTAGGGAGGCTATTTGGGTGGAACTGAGAAATGGAAAAGGGGTAGCAACACTTATAGGGGTGTATTATAGACCGCCAAATGGGGAGCGAGAATTGGAAGAGCAAATATGTAAGGAGATCGCAGATATTAGTAGTAAGCACAAGGTAGTGATTGTGGGAGATTTCAATTTTCCACACATAGACTGGGAAACACATTCTGTAAATGGGCTGGATGATGTTGGAGTTTGTAAAATGTGTGCAGGATAGTTTTTTGCAGCAATACATAGAAGTACCTACTAGAGAAGGGGCAGTGCTGGACCTCCTGTTAGGAAATGAGACGGGTCAGGTGACAGGGGTATGCGTTGGGGAACAGTTCAGGACCAGTGATCACAATACCATTAGTTTCAATATAATTATGGAGAGGGTCAGAACTGGACCTAGGGTTGAGATTTTTGATTGGAGAAAGGCTAACTTTGAGGAGATGCGAAAGGATTTAAAAGGAGTAAATTGGGACAGTTTGTTTTATGGGAAAGATGTGGAAGAGAAATGGAGTACATTTAAAGGTGAAATTTTAAGAGTACAGAATCTTTATGTCCCTGTTCGGTTGAAAGGAAATAGTAAAAATTGGAAAGAGCCATGGTTTTCAAGGGAAATTGGACACTTGATTCAGAAAAAGAGAGAGATCTACAATAATTATAGGCAGCATGGAGTAAATGAGGTGCTTGAGGAGTATAAAGAATGTAAAAAGAATCTTAAGAAAGAAATTAGAAAAGCTAAAAGAAGATATGAGGTTGCTTTGGCAAGTAAGGTGAAAGTAAATCCAAAGGGTTTCTACAGCTATATTAATAGCAAAAGGATAACAAGGGATAAAATTGGTCCATTAGAGAGTCAGAGTGGACAGCTATCTGCAGAGCCAAAAGAGATGGGGGAGATATTGAACTATTTCTTTTCTTCGGTATTCACCAAGGAGAAGGATATTGAATTATGTGAGGTAAGGGAAACAAGTAGAGTAGCTATGGAAACTATGAGATTCAAAGAAGAGGAAGTACTGACACTTTTGAGAAATATAAAAGTGGATAAGTCTCCAGGTCCGGACAGGATATTCCCTAGGACATTGAGGGAAGTTAGTGTAGAAATAGCAGGGGCTATGACAGAAATATTTCAAATGTCATTAGAAACGGGAATAGTACCGGAGGATTGGCGTACTGCGCATGTTGTTCCATTGTTTAAAAAGGGGACTAAGAGTAAACCTAGCAGTTATAGACCTGTTAGTTTGACGTCAGTGGTGGGCAAATTAATGGAAAGGATACTTAGAGATAATATATATAAGCATCTGGATAAACACGGTCTGATTAGGAACAGTCAACATGGATTTGTGCCTGGAAGGTCATGTTTGACTAATCTTCTTGAATTTTTTGAAGAGGTTACTCGGGAAATTGATGAGGGTAAAGCAGTGGATGTTGTATATATGGACTTCAGTAAGACCTTTGACAAGGTTCCTCATGGAAGGTTGGTTAAGAAGGTTCAATGGTTGGGTATTAATGGTGTAGTAGCAAGATGGATTCAACAGTGGCTGAATGGGAGATGCCAGAGAATAATGGTGGGTGGTTGTTTGTCAGGTTGGAGGCCAATGACTAGTGGGGTGCCACAGGGATCTGTGTTGGGTCCACTGTTGTTTGTCATGTACATCAATGATCTGGATGATGGTGTGGTAAATTGGATTAGTAAGTATGCAATGATACTAAGATAGGTGGGGTTGTGGATAATGAAGTAGATTTTCAAAGTCTACAGAGAGATTTATGCCAGTTGGAAGAGTGGGCTGAAAGATGGCAGATGGAGTTTAATGCTGATAAGTGTGAGGTGCTACATCTTGGCAGGACAAATCAAAATAGGACGTACATGGTAAATGGTAGGGAATTGAAGAATGCAGGTGAACAGAGGGATCTGGGAATAACTGTGCACAGTTCCCTGAAAGTGGAATCTCATGTAGATAGGGTGGTAAAGAAAGCTTTTGGTGTGTTGGCCTTTATAAATCAGAGCATTGAGTATAGAAGTTGGGATGTAATGTTAAAATTGTACAAGGCATTGGTGAGGCCAATTCTGGAGTATGGTGTACAAATTTGGTCGCCTAATTATAGGAAGGATGTCAACAAAATAGAGAGAGTACAGAGGAGATTTACTAGAATGTTGCCTGGGTTTCAGCAACTAAGTTACAGAGAAAGGTTGAACAAGTTAGGGCTTTATTCTTTGGAGCGCAGAAGGTTAAGGGGGGACTTGATAGAGGTCTTTAAAATGATGAGAGGGATAGACAGAGTTGACGTGGATAAGATTTTCCCACTGAGAGTAGGGAAGATTCAAACAAGGGGACATGACTTGAGAATTAAGGGACTGAAGTTTAGGGGTAACATGAGGGGGAACTTCTTTACTCAGAGAGTGGTGGCTGTGTGGAATGAGCTTCCAGCGAAGGTGGTGGAGGCAGGTTCGTTTTTATCATTTAAAAATAAATTGGATAGTTATATGGACGGGAAAGGAATGGAGGGTTATGGTCTGAGCGCAGGTATATGGGACTAGGGGAGAATACGTGTTCGGCACGGACTAGAAGGGTCGAGATGGCCTGTTTCCGTGCTGTAATTGTTATATGGTTATATGGTTATTACTACATTCGTAATAAAATCAGTAATAAAAATTAAATAAGACAGAGGTGCACATGTACCTCAGCAACACGTTGGTTCCCACCCAAACCACCCTCTCTCCAGGTAATTTCCCTTGCAACTTCAGGAGATGTAACACCTGTCCCTATAACTCGCCCCTCACTTCTAACCAGTAAGCCCAGCGGTCCTTCCAGATGAGGCAGAAATTCACGTGCACTCCTCTAACTTTATCTACTGCATCCGATGTGGGTTCCTGCACATCGGTGAGACCAATCGTAGACTCGACGATCGTTTTGCTGATCCCTTGCACTCAGTCCACCAAGGCCTACTGCATCTCCTGGTTGCTATTAATTTTAACTCCCCTTCCTGTTCCCATACTGACCTTTCTGTACTGGGCCTCCTCCATTGCCAGAGTGATGCCACACACCAACTGGATGAACAACACCTATTGTGCTTAGGTAGCTTACAACCTGTAACTAACCAACTCCCTTTCTCGCCTTGCCCCTCGCCCCTCTCCCCTCTCCTTCCTAGAACCCCATCTGGATCTCACTACTTTCTTCCCTCTGATTCCACAACTATTCAATCCTGATTCACACCATCTGTTTTTATCTCTGTCCTTTGGCTATCAACCCCCCCCCCCCAAGGTAGACAAAAATGCTGGAGAAACTCAGCGGGTGAGGCAGCATCTATGCAGCGAAGGAAATAGGCACCATTTCGGGTCGAGACCCTTCTTCAGACCCCGCCCCCCCCCCCTCCCAATATACTTTGTGCTGCCTCTCCCTTCTTCCAGCTTTCGTCTCTCCCACCACAATCAGTCAATTCTTAAACATCAGCTATCCATGTTCTGTAAATCCAACACTTTCCTATCTTTGATTGTTGAACACCAGTATCTGCAGTTCCTTGTTATTACATTACTATATCAGTATATCTTTGCTACATGAGGCCTTTCATTGAAAGGCAATTGTCTCTAAGAGACATAAAAACATAGAAACATAGAAAATAGGTGCAGGAGGAAGCCATTCTGCCCTTCGAGCCAGCACCGCCATTCATTGAGATCATGGCTGATTGTCCCCTATCAATAACCAGTGCCTGCCTTCCCCCCATATCCCTTGACTCCACTAGCCCCTAGAGCTCTATCTAACTCTCTCTTAAATCCATCCAGTGACTTGGCCTCCACTGCCCTCTGTGGCAGGGAATTCCATAAATTCACAACTCTCTGGGTGAAAAAGTTTTTTCTCACCCCAGCCTTAAATGACCTCCCCTTTATTCTAAGACTGTGGCCCCTGGTTCTGGACTCGCCCAACATTGGGACCATTTTTCCTGCATCTAGCTTGTCCAGTCGTTTTACAATTTTATATTTCTATAAGATATCCCCTCATCCTTATAAACTCCAGTGAATGCAAGCCTAGTCTTTTCAATCTTTGCACATATGACAGTCCCGCCATCCCAGGGATCAATCTCGTGAACCTACGCTGCACTGCCTCAATCACAAGGATGTCCTTCCTCAAATTAGGAGACCAAAACTGTACACAATACTCCAAATGTGGTCTCACCAGTGCCCAATACAACTGCAGAAGAACCTCTTTACTCCTATACTGAAATCCTCTTGTTATGAAGGCCAACATGCCATTAGCTTTCTTCACTGCCTGCTGTACCTGTAAGCCAACTTTCAGTGACCGGTGTACAAGGATGCCCAGGTCTCAATGCACCTCCACCTTACCTAACCTAACCCCATTGAGATAATAATTTGCCCCCTTGTTTTTGCCGCCAAAGTGCATAATCTCATATTTATCTATCTTATACTGCATCTGCTACGCATCTGCCCACTCACTCAACCTGTCCAGGTCACCCTGCAACCTCCTAACATCCTCTTAACAGTTCACACGGCCACCCAGCATTGTGTCATCTGCAAACTTGCTAGTGTTGCTCCTAATTCCCTCTTCCAAATCATTAATATATATGGTAAACAGTTGCGGCCCCAACACCGAGCCTTGCAGCACTCCACTCGCTACTGCCTTCCATTCTGAAAAGGACCCGTTCACTCCTACTCTTTGCTTCCGGTCTGCCAACCAATTTTCTATCCATGTCAACACCCTACCCCCAATACCATGTGCTCTAATTTTAGTCACCAGTCTCCCGTGCGGGTACTTATCAAAGTCTTTCTGAAAGTCTAGATACACTACATCCACTGGCTCCCCTTCATCCATTTTACTTGTCACATCCTCAAAAAATTCCAGAAGATTAGTCAAGCATGATTTCCCTTTCATAAATCCATGTTGACTTGGACTAATCTTTTTACTGCTATCCAAATGCCCCATTATTACCTCTTTAATAATTGACTCAGGCATCTTTCCCACCACCGGTCAGGCTAACTGGTCTGTAATTCCACGTTTTCTCTCTCGCTCCTTTCTTGAAAAGTGGGATAACATTAGCTATCCTCCAATCCACAGGAACTGATCCTGAATCTATTGAACATTGGAAAATGATCACCAATGCGTCCACTATTTCTAGAGCCACCTCCCTGAGGACCCTGGGATGCAGACCATCAGGCCCAGGGGATTTATCATCCTTCAGTCCAATTAGCCTACCCAATACTATTTCTCGCCTAATGAAAATATCTTTCAGTTCCTCTACCCCCTTAGATCCTCTGTCCTCCAGTACATCTGGGAGATTGTTTGTGTCGTCCTTAGTGAAGACAGATCCGAAGTACCTATTCAACTCTTCTGCCATTTCCTTTTTGCCCATAATAATTTCACCTGTGTCTGCCTTCAAGGGACCCACATTTGACTTTGCTACTCTTTTTCCCTTAACATATCTAAAGAAGCTTTTACTGTCCTTCTTTATATTCCTGGTCATCTTCCCTCCGTACTTCATCTTTTCAGCCTGTATTGCCCGTTTTGTTTCCTTCTGTTGTCCTATGAAAGTTTCCCAATCCTCTGGCTTCTGGCTACTCTTTGCTGTGTTATACATCTTTTATTTTAGTTTTGTTCTATCCCTAACTTCTCTTGTCAGCCACAGTTGCCTCTTACTCCCCTTAGAATCTTTCTTCCTTTTTGGAATGAAATGATCCTGTGTCTTCCGGATTATGCCCAGAAATTCCTGCCATTGCTGTTCCACCGTCATTCCTGCTAGGATCCCTTTCCAGTCTACCTTGGCCAGCTCCCCTCTCATGCCTTCATAGTCCCCTTTGTTCAACTGTATCACTGACACTACCGATTTAACGTTCTCCTTCTCAAATTGCAGATTAAAACTAAACTTACCTCGAGTTCTCTTATCATATCTGGTTCATTAGACAACACTAAATCCAGAATTGCCTTTTCTCTGGTCGGCTCCATTACAAGCTGCTCTAAGAATCCATCTCGGAGGCACTCTACAAACTCTCTTTCTTGGGGTCCTGAACCAACCTGATTTTCCCAGTCTACCTGCATATTGAAATCCCCCATCACCACAGTGGCATTACCTTTGTTACATGCCAGTTTTAACTCCAGCTGCAACTTACACCCTACATCCAGACTACTATTTGGGTGTCTGTAGATAACACTAATTAGTGTCTTCTTGCCTTTACAATTCCTCAACTCAATCCACAGTGACTCCACCTCACCAGTCCCTATGTCTTCCCTTGCAAGGGACTGAATTCCATTCCTCACCAGAAGAGCTACCCCCCCCCTCCTCTGCCCACCTGCCTGTCCTTTCTATAGGATGTATAACCCTGAATATTAAGTTCCCAGACCCGATCCTCCTGCAGCCACATCTCAGTAATCCCACAATGTCATATCTACCAACCTCTAACTGAGCCTCAAGCTCATCTACTTTACTTCTTATACTTCGCGCATTCATATACAATACTTTTAATTCCTTACGCATCTCACCTTTCACATCGATCCCTATTACACTTGGCCATACTCTCCTATCCCTTTGTGAGCTTTCTTTCCCGTTAATTCTGGGGTCATTAACCATCCCTTCACTCTCTTTCCCTTTAACTCCGTCCTTGACTATCCCATTTGACACCCCACCCCCCTTAGTCAGTTTGAGACAACTTGCACTCAAACCTGTCCAGGGGTTCAAGGCCAACTTTGGTTTCCTCATTTACTATGGACGTTTACAGCTACGTTTTTTAGCAAAGTGTCAGAATCTCTATGTGAGTGGCAAGACAATGTGGAAAATGGGAAAAAACCCAGCAGGTAATAAACTATGAGTCAATACAGTTGCTTTTGACTCACAGCTTCACATTCACTGTGATCCAGCTAAGTCATTGTTGCTCCCCTGTTCTTATGGTGCTGGGATTTTGTTTACAAGCTGCATGGAAAATGAAGATGAACAGCTGATTGGTTTTGTACTGGGGTGTTTTTTTGAAAATACGGCATTGCATAAATTTAATCAACAAAGTCCAATCAACCCTTGGGAGAAGGTGTGTTTCTAGGTGCTGCTCCAGGTTGCTTCTCCTCAGGAAATTAATAAAATCAAACATGAACGAGATCTGTTTTTTCCAAATTTGGTAATGGATGGGCTTATTTAAGGTTGGGTGAAGTGATAATGAAAAGTAGAATATCCGTTGACTTAGGTTAGCAGTGCCGGAGGAGATGATACCAAAAGAATGATCAGACGGGTCAACTCGGTGCAATGTGTGTAGAAGTCAAGTCAAGTCATGTTTATTTGTCACATACACATACGAGATGTGCAGTGAAATGAAAGTGGCAATGCTCGCGGACTTTTGTGCAAAAGACAAACAACCAAACAAACTATAAACACAATCATAACACACATATTCTTTTACATAATAAATAATGGTAGGAAAAACGTTCAGTAGAGTTAGTCCCTGGTGAGATAGGCGTTTACAGACCGAATGGCCTCTGGGAAGAAACTCCTTCTCAACCTCTCCGTTCTCACTGTATGGCAACGGAGGAGTTTGCCTGACCATAGCAGCTGGAACAGTCTGTTGCAGGGGTGGAAGGGGTCTCTCATGATATTGTTGGCTCTGGAGTTGCACCTCCTGATGTATAGTTCCTGCAGGGGGGCAAGTGAAGTTCCCATAGTGCGTTCGGCCGAACGCACTACTCTCTGCAGAGCCTTCTTGTCCTTGGCAGAGCAATTCCCAAACCAGATGGTAATGTTCCCGGACAGATGCTTTCCACCGCCGCTGCGTAGAAGCACTGGAGGATCCTCGGAGACACTCTGAATTTCCTCAATTGCCTGAGGTGGTAAAGGCGCTGCCTTGCCTTACTCACGAGTGCTGAGGCGTGTGATGCCCATGTCATATCCTCGGAGATGTGGACTCCCAGATATTTAAAAAAGTTCACCCTATCCACAGGATCCCCATTTATCCTCAATGGAGTGTACGTCCTCGGATGATGTGCCCTCCTAAAGTTTATGATCAGCTCCTTTGTTTTTTTGATGTTCAAGAGGAGGCTGTTATCCTGGCACCAGAGTGCTAGACCAGCCACCTCCTCCCGGTAGGCCTTCTCGTCATTGTCTGAGATCAGGCCCACCACCACAGTGTCATCAGCAAACTTAATTATTGAGTTGGAGCTGAACCTAGCCACACAGTCATGTGTGTACAGGGAGTACAATAGGGGGCTGAGGACGCAACCCTGGGGCGATCCTGTGCTCAGGGTGAGGGACTTCGATGTATTCCCTCCCATCTTGACTACCTGGGGCCTGGCGGTGAGAAAGTCCAGGACCCAGGCACACAGGGAGGTGTTGAGCCCCAATTCCATTAGCTTCCCGGCCAGTCTGGTGGGGACTATCGTGTTGAAGGCTGAACTGTAATCTATGAACAGCATCCTCACGTAGCCCCCTTCTGGCTGTCCAGATGGGAGAGAGCGGTGTGCAAGACCTGGGGGACCGCATCGTCCGTGGATCTGTTCGGACGGTATGCGAACTGCAACGGGTCCATGTTCCGAGGGAGGAAGGCGCAGATGTGTTTCTTCACCAGCCTCTCAAAGCATTTCATGACTACCGAGGTAAGGGCCACCGGACGGTAGTCATTCAGACAGGCTGGGGAGGCATTTTTTGGTACCGGTACAATGATGGATTTTTTGAAGCTGGCAGGGACCACGGACTTGTCCAGGGAGAGGTTGAATAATGTAGTGAGCACTGGAGCTAGCTGCGTCGCACAGGACTTGAGTACTCGCCCCGAGATGCCATCGGGGCCTGCAGCTTTTCTCGTGTTCACCCGTGTCAGAGCCCTCCTCACGTCGTGCTCAGACAGCGAGAATGTGTGCACATTCCTCCCTTCAGCTTCGGTAGCCAGCCCGCTGGCGGTATTGTCGATAGTCGGCAGACCTGGAGTGGTGTTGCCCCTCTCGAAACGAGCGTAAAAGGAGTTCAGGTCATCAGCTAGGGAGGTGCCGGCACTTGCGGATGAGGGAGGGGTGCTCTGGTAGTTGGTTACAATCCGTAGCCCCTGCCACAGGCTTCTGGTGTCCTGCTGCTCCATCTGTAACTCCATCTTGTCTTTGTAACTTCTCTTTGCGTCCTTCACCGCCCTTCGCAGTCGGTAGGACTCTGCCTTGTAGACGTCCATGTTTCCTGATGCCAGGCCCGAGTTGTAGGCAGCGGTGCGAGCAATGCGAGCAAAGGAACTGAAGAAGGACCCTGACCTTTTTCTCCAGAGATGTTGCCTGATCCACTGAGTTACTCCAGTACTTTATGTCTAATTTGGTACAATATAGATTACAAACAGGTACATGGTTGTTAAGATTCCATCAAACCATGTAACTATTGGATTTACAGTACCATGTTAAATTGGAACATATGTCAATAAATCCTACTGCACCAGTATATTCTAGCCATGCAAGTCCCAGGAAGTGAAGGGGTTAACAATGGATGCCCAGGAAAAGTCCTACAGTTGGGGAAGATGGAGAAACATTCAATGAGGAGACAGAGGCCTGGATCCAGAGACTGGGGAAAGGGAGGAAGGGTAAAGGGACTGTGCACATGGAGCTAATCTAAAACCAAGAAACCCATAATCTCCTTGCACTTGGCATTGATTAAATTTAATGTTTCAATGAGACTGAGGATTAGGCCAAATGGTTTTTCCAGTCACTGGCTTGTAGACAAGTCTTCTATAAAAGCCAGTTAAAATTGTCTGAATTAACTTTTTTTAAATTAGGATTTAGATAATTATATTCAGGATTCTGTTCCAAGTGGCCTTGATTTTCATTCTGGGGGGATCAATATAAATAGGCTACGAGCTCTCTTAAGACTTAGAGATAAAGATCTGTTTCTGATTGACGCAGATGGGAAGCAATTACAGTAGTTCCTTGGCTTGGCTCAGTTGATTGTTCAGCCGAAGAGACACGAAAAAGCCACATTTTGCTGCTGGAAAAACAAAATCCAACCAGAATTCTGGCGCAGGTATGGGCAAGATTCTTTCCAACACTTGCAATTGCAGCATTGTGTGCAATGTCATTCGGTGAGGAGAGGCTTGCGTTTGAGTGCAAGTTATGCAGATAAAATCACACCATTGCTCGGGGCCAACTTCCTCCGGGCGCATTCCCTCATGGTGGACGTCAGGCGTCAGCGCTTGGTCAACGCCGCTACGATGGAGCCGATCATGCTGCGTTTGGATCAGCCGGTGGGACGGCCTCTGTCGTCCGTGGACTCCCGCTTTGCGCGGATCTAGGCCGCGTTCCCGGACATCCTGACCCCACAGTTTCGGTCATCGACCCCCAGTCATGGAGTGGTACATTTTACCCAGACTTCCGGCCCACCTCTCCATGCACGAGCGCGCCGACTGCCGCCAGATAAACTGCGTCTGGCACGGCTGGAATTCCGCACGATGGAGGCCTTGGGGATCGTCCGCCCTTCAAGCAGCCCATGGGCATCCCCACTCCACATGGTCCCCTAAGGCAAGCGGGGGCTGACGACCTTGCGGGGATCACTGGCGGCTGAACGCCGCAACAACCGCGGATTGATACCCTGTACCCCACATCCAGGACTTCACCGCCCATTTGGCTGGGGCCACAAGATTTTCAAAAGTGGATCTGGTACGGGGTTATAACCAGATCCCGGTCCACCCAGATGATGTACCCAAGACGGCGATCATCACGCCATTCCGACTTTATGAGTTCACGCGGATGCCGTTCGGCCTCAAGAACGCCGCGCAGGCTTTTCAACGCCTGATGGACGGGGTTTGTCGCGACCTCGATTTCGTATTTGTGTACCTGGACGACATCCTGGTGGCCAGCCGCTCGCAGCAGGAGCACTGCGCCCAACTTCGGCAGCTCTGTCAGCGGCTCAGCGAACATGGTTTGGCCATCAACCTCGAAAAGTGCCGTTTTGGGGTGACCGAGATTGACTTCCTCGACCATCGCGTGACTGTGCAAGTTGCGGTTCCCCTGCCTGACAGGGTCGACGCCATCCGTCGGTTTCTCCGCCCACGCACGGTGCGCGGCCTGCAGGAGTTTGTCAGTATGGTGGCGTTTTACACCGTTTCGTGCCATCCGCGGCCCACATCATGCGGCCGCTGTATCAACTCCTGGCGGGTGGGCAGAAACAAAGCCGTGAATGGACCCACGAGGCAGTGGCTGCATTTTGGCGGTGCGAAGGAGGCCCTGGCTCAGGCCGTACTGCTGGTGCACCCACGGGAAGATGCCCCGACTGCTCTCACGGTGGATGTCTCGGAGTCGGCGGTTGGTGCTGTGCTGGAGCAACTGACGGGCGGAGGTTGGCGGCCCCTGGCCTTCTTCAGCCGGCACCTCAACCGCGCGCAGACCAAATACAGCGCGTTCGATCGCGAGCTCCTGGCTCTGTACCTTGCAGTGCGCTACTTCCGCTACTTCCTGGGGGGCCCCCCATTCACCGCCTACACGGACCACAAGCCGCTCACTTTCGCCCTGGCAAGGTTTCCGACCCTTGGTCCGCACGACAGCAGCGGCATTTGGCCTACATTTCGAAGTATACCACTTCAATCCGCTACGTCGTGGGGAAGGAGAACCGGATGGCTGACGCATTGTCCCGCCCCGCTATCAACGCCGTATTCGAGGTGGCGCCCGGAATTGACTATTCTGCTCTGGCAGAGGCACAGCTCACGGACGATGAGGTGCCTGCCATCTCCAGCCTCCGCATTGAGAATGTCCCTCTCGATCCTGGAGGAGCGACCATCCTGTGCGATGTATCGTCCGGTCAGCCGCGCCCCATCGCCCCTGCCGCCTGGTGCCGGAGGGTTTTTGAAGTCATCCACAGACTGTCTCACCCATCAACGGCACTAGTGGCCGCTCGTTTCATGTGGCACGGTCTGCGCAAGCAGGTTGGCCACTGGGGCTCGCACCTGCATTCATGCCAGATGGCGAAAATCCAGCGCCATGTCCGTGCGCCTCTCCAGGAGTTTGGTCTACCTCACCGGCGATTCGACCATCTCCACGTAGACATTGTGGGGCCTCTCCCGCCGTCACGGGGCATCACCCCCTTCTCACAATGGGGACCGCTTCACGCGGTGGCCGGAGGCCATTCCGCTGGCCGACACTTCAACGCACTGGATTGCTCGCTCTGGGTGCCGGCGCACATCTCCTCAGATCGGGGGCCACAGTTCACCTCCCGAGCTGTGGTCAGCCATGGCTCTCTTGCTGGGGGTGCGGCTACACCACCACCACGGCTTACCACCCGCAAGCTAACGGTCTGGTGGAGAGGTTCCACGGCAGCTAAAGGCAGCGCTGAAGGTGCGACTCTCCGGCCCGGACTGGAGATGGACGAGTTGCCGTGGGTTCATGCTAGGCATCCGGACTGCTCCTAAAGAGACTTGGCCTCATCATCGGTGGAGCTCGTGTACGACTCGCCACTCACGGTGCCCGGGGCGTTCGTGCCGTCGGCGCCGGGGCAGCAGGGGACGCCACTCATCCAACCCTAAAGCGCCTTTGTGAGCGAGTTGGCAGGCTCGCACCAGTCCCGACATCCCGCCATGGGACATTTCGCCCCGCATGTGCCATCAGCCTCAGGCACTGACCTACGTTTCCTGCGCGTGATGCCCACCGGACGCCACTCCAGAGGCCGTAGTAGGGCCGTTCCGGGTGGCTGGAACATGGGGAGCGACTTTTTGCTGGACATGGGGGGCCGGCCGGAGGCAAGTGTCGATTGACCGGTTGAAGCCGGCACACCCTGGACATTGCCCCGCCGGGGCTGGTTGCCCAACCTCGGCCCTCGAGGGCGCCCCCCTTCACGGCTCCCTCCGCCTGTCACTCCACCTGTCCTCCCCGCCGGTCCCTCGACCATTCCCTCGACCTGTCCCTCCACCTATGCCTCCGCCAGCCCCTCAATCTGCTGACTTCCGCACGTGGGCCGGCCGGGTTGTGCGCCCGCCGGTGCGTTTCGTGCCTCGGGTTCTGGAGGGGGGGTCCTGTGGTGGCTCCCAAGGGTCGCGCTATCATACTGTCGAACCCCTTGGCCCGGGAGTGGTTCAGTCCGGAGGCGGTCCTTAACCAGAGGGTTTAACGGCAGGGGTTTGGGTGCCATCTTTCTCTCGTTTGGACCTCCCTAAAACCGGGAGGAACATAATTAAAGGTGCCTCTCAAAATACTCGAATCCTCTCTTTCTTTTTGAAACCCACGCACCGCAAATGAATCAATTGACCAATCAATCAATCAATCAATCAATCAATAAATAAATCATTCAATCTTTTGAATATATGTATGGGTAGAGAGTTGCAAAGATTTGCTATCCACTCGTGAATAAATTATTTTCAGTTCAGTCCTATAGCTGTCCTCGCATTTTGGAAACATAGCACCGGTTCCTTATAACACACTGAAGAGAAACATTCTTCTGTCCTGTCGGTAAATGTTTTGTACATTCCATTATGATCATCAATTTTTCTTCCGAACTCAAGAGTTCATCAGTGCAGTCTATTTAATCTCTCCTCATTTAACAAACTCACCATCTCAATAAATCTGGTTCACTCTAGATGCTGAAAACCTGAAATCACTCCAGTGAAACTGTTTCAATTTGTCCGATGCACATACATGCCTCCTCTACACTATTTCAGATGCACTCTCACAGGGCCTCTATGTAAATGGAACACAATAGTAAGATTAAACGAGAACTTACCAGTTTGAAGTTTGATCTTTATTTTATGAGGAGTAACGTTGAGGGAATACGTGAAGAACCCCGCTAGGACGCATGCGTGTCATTCTTCAAAGCAGCGGTGTGAAATCACAGATAACTGTAATGACTAAACATAGTAAGATTAGAGAAGAGATACCAGTTGAGTATATGATCAAGGGTGGGAGCGGAGGGCACGTATTCCCTCAACGTTACTCCTCATAAAATAAAGATCAAACTTCAAACTGGTAAGTTCTCGTTTAATCTTACTATTTTACTTCGGAGTCACGTAAGTGACTACGTGAAGATTTTAAAGCTCTGTGATTTCATGCCGTGGAAACGAGTCCATGCATCACATCTGCCTTGATTATGGGGAGAATAGTGTTAACATCATTAGATATCAATATGATATTAAAATAACAAAATTTTATTAACACCAAATCATAGCCCCTATTTATGGGTAAAATCATATTACAGAACTTAAAAGTGTTTCTGCAAATGTTCCAGGTTCAATAACTGGTTTATTATAAAATCGTTGGAACGTTCTTTCCGTTGACCATCCTGCAGTCTTGAGGATTTGGTCCATAGGAACATCCAACTGTATTGCTGCTGATGTAGCTGCAGCCCTGGTGGAGTGAGATTTAAAAATGTTAGTATCTACTCCCGCCTTTTTTAGGACCTGTTTTAGCCATCTTGAGATGGTCTGGACTGTCACTTTTTTGTGTGGCTGTTTGTGGCTGATTAACAGTGCCATTTCTTTGCCTCTGATGATTCTTGTATGTTCCATATGTAATAGTAAGTGAGTTACTATGCAGAGACGATCATCCGTCGGGTAGGCCCGGAACTCTATTTTTTGCCCTGCTGATCCCTGACTGTTCTGTTTAATTAATTCATGGATATGAAAAGTCAAATTCCCAGATGAAATAGTCAAGTTGTCCAGCCTTAGTTTTTGTAGTGACTGGACCCTTTGTGCCGTGACCAAAGCCATCAGAATGACTGTTTTCATCGTTAGTGTCTGTAGGGACAGAGCTGTAGGTGGAGACCAGTTCCTCAACATGGTCAATACAATGCTCACATCCTAAATTTGGGTGTACCTGGTTCTTGGGGGATTAGTATTGAAAATGCCCCTCATGAGTTTGGTTACCAGGGGGTGTGCCCCTACAGAATGCTCTGTTCCTTGCCACAGGTAGTTTGACAGAGCACTTCTGGCGCAGTTGATGGCACTATAGCTGAGGCCCTCATCATAGTGGAGGCTTGCCAGAAATTCCAGAACAGACGGAATGTTGTTTGATCTGTGGTTGAGGTTGTTGTCGTGCCAGTACTTTACCCATTTCTTGATATGCACCAAGTACTGTTTTTTGGTGGACTGTCTGTGGGCCGATGCAATCATATCCATTGTTCGGTCCGTCAGTCCCAGGTGTTGTAGTGGCGCTTTCAAATTCTACAAATTAATAGGTTTGTATGTTTATGACAAGGGTGACTTTCCTGTGTTACCGGATGGACCAGTAAACTTGGTCTATGATGGATGGTGATGCATGGTTCTAATACCATGTCTAGTATCACCGGGAACCATGGTTGAGTAGGCCAATCGGGTACTATCAAAATACCAGACGCAGAGTCATGTTGTATTTTCCTTAATACCCGACTGATGAGGCAGAAAGGAGGAAATGCATAAATAAACAATTTCCCCCAATGCAGCGAAAATGCATCTGTTGCTGCTGCCCCAGGGTCTGGTTCCCATGAATCATAATTTGATAACTGGTGATTGAGCCAGGATGCGAAAAGACCGATATCTGGTGTTCCATACCGTGCTGTTGTTCCCACCATTTTAGTTCCATTATGGCCTCTGTTGGTAGCTTCATTGGTCTGTCAAAATGGCCACCATTAATTTTGAGTGCTCTTATTTTTGCTCTCTGTAAATTTCGATAGTGTAAAGGTCCAAATTGTGTGGCTGGAAATGCAGCCATTATTTTCCCAATTATTCTAGCTACCAGTCTAATGGATGGTTTGGTGATGTCAATGATTTCGCTGCAAGCCTCTTTTAAGGCTGTTACCTTTTCTTTCGGCAAAGTCACTGACATGAGAACTGAGTTAATGGTGAACCCCAGATAATCCATTTTTGTTGAAGGCGTTAATTTAGACTTAACTGGATGGATGATAAAGCCCAGTTCTTCAAACAATTGTTTTGTGGCTGTTACTGCTTGTTCAGTCCATTCCAAAGTTTTGCCAACAATAAATATGTCATCTAGATATGCCATTACCAAGTGTTTTTGTTTTCGCAGTAACGCTAGGGCTGGTTTCAAAATTTTTGTGAATAATCTGGGGGGCTGATGTCAGCACATTAGGTAGTGCCCTGTATTGCCAATGCTGACCCATCCAGTTGAATTTTAAATAACATCTGTGGTCACCTCTTATGGGTACTGTATAGTAAGCATCTTTTAGATCGATGCTTGCCATGTAGTAGCCTTTGGAAATCAATTGCTTAGCAGTAACAAAGGTTTCCTTCTTGAAATGAATATATTGTACAAAGGTATTTAAAGTAGTCAAATCGATGATGATGCGGCAACCACCATCTTTCTTGTTTTTTATAAAGATATTGGACACGAATTCCTGTGATTCGTGTTGGGTGTGTTCAATTACTCCTTTTTTATAAAACCGCTGTAGTTCAGCATGTGCTTTAGATTTTTCTATACCTGTGAGCACGAACATTCGGTTCGGTACATGCTGTACTGGAGGGTTATGTTTTTGTATAAATTCTATGGTATAACCCTGGATACTGCTTAGAATGTAAGTGTCGGTAGTTATCTTATTCCATGCATCCAAATAATATCGTAAGCTCCCTTTAATTCTTAAGGAACCAGACCCCCTACCTCCATGGTTACCAGTGGTAGTGTGTGTTATTTCTTCGGCATCCTCCGTGGACGTTGAGGCGCTGTTGTCTGGGTCTGTTGTTGGTTTGTATTGAAGGTTTGCGCATTTTCCAGGACGGTCGGTCTGGGCCATGGCCTAAAAAATGCCGATGTTGGGTGTTCCTGGTTTTTGCGCTAGCTCCGGCTTGTATTGGCTGACTGGGGGGTCCGTAGGGGTGATATTTTTGGCCGTAGTAGCTTTTGGTTGCTAGTTTTATGAGCCCCAGTGTTTTTGCCTCTTCATCAAGTTCTTTGACTTGTTTTGGTAAATCCCCTCCAAATAGTAGTATTGGCGGTTTGGAGGTTCCAGGTTTACAGAGGCCGGCAAATTTGGGGTCTAAAGCTGGTTGGATAGCACTTTTCCTGATGTTGTTCAACTCATATTGTGAGTTGCAGAGTAAAGCCAGTGCATCTTGGTGGTCTTGGGTCATGTTTTGCTCCTTCAATGTACGGGCAAAAGCTTAATTTAGGTCTACTTTAACTTTCTCCTTAGGCTTTAGGACTTGAATTTTCAAGTCCCTGGTTCTAATTGATGTCCCCACATGTTTCCAGATGCACTGGTTACACTGGGAACATTTAGCGACTTGCAGTTCCCTGGAGGTAAATGTCGTGCCATGGTGTCTGATAGTGCCTGTGTCTGCAGTTGGTTAAATGACATATAGTCAATGCTTGCCGCTATTTTCGGCTCCAGGTCTTGGCCAGTTTGGTCTGGTTGGATAAACTGGGACACCATGTCCAGCATGTTTTCTGTCACCCCAGGCATACTGGGGGTATGTGCACTGCCCTCTTCAGGGTCAGCCCAGAATGGATTCTCCGTGCTCTCCTCTGATGAGAGAGACACTGTGCAGCCCCACAAGCGGTACTGCTGTGGGGCTTACTAATTGCCCACTGTGTCTAGCCTCCATCTCCCGGAGCCTGCCACTTTGGAGTATTTCCTCCAGCAGCCGCTCCAACTGGCTCTTATGCTCTCGGGCATAGGCCATTCGCGGCTGCTCCTGATCCTGCAGCCGCTCCAACTGGCCCAATGCTCACGGGCACTGGCCGCTCGCGGCTGCTCCCCATCCTCAGCCGCTCCAACCCGCCCTCTCACGGCCTGCCGCTCTCGCTCTCGTCTCTCCTGCATCCGCTCCAACCGCTCCAATGCTGGCACTCACAAGTCCGACTCTCAAAGTCTCATCTGGAGTCTGGCATTCGGTTCGTTTTTGCTTCGCTTTCCTGCCCGGCTTCGCCGGTGCGGAGCGAAGTCTGGCACAGCTGTTCCCATTTCGGGAGATTGGCGTGCCGTCGGCTGCTGCTGTTGCTGCTGACTGTCCGCAACTCCGCGGTTCTCCCCCGCCAGCTTTTTCGCAGCCTTCTGTCTCGTGGATCTGTTCATCTTTCCACCTGCAAGGTAAGTGGGAAAACGCAGAGTCTCCTTACCTGCTGTTCCCGGCTTTTAAATTCTGCCGCTAAAGGGGAACGTCCTTCCCACTGCTGTGACTCGTTGCAATGCGTGTAGCGATATGACACGCATGCGTCCTAGCGGGGTTCTTCCGAAGTAAAATCCCTCTCCTCTTGTATTCAAATCCTTCTACAATCAAAGCCAATGCATCAACAATGAATTCTCCAACTTCAAATGAACCTCCCATCCTGCCTCCTCATCCATCCAGTAGACTCCTCACCCTATATGCACACTTTTTCCTCACCACCCCTGTTCACTCTCTTTACCCATCCTTCTCATCTCCCACCCCACCCTACTCAAAGTCTATCACTGTCCTTGGATCCACCTCTTCCTCCTGTCCCCTTCCACCCATTTCCCTGTCTTCAGCTTTACTTCCTTTGTTGTCTGACACCCTTTTGTCTCCATTTCACCTCTAGTCTTTATCACAATGTCCACCCATTTGCCAATCTGTAAATACCTATCATCTGCCCATTTCTTCCCCTCACCCATCTTTACCAGCTTTCTCTCCACAACTACCACAAGTCTGAAGAAGGCCTTGACCCAAAACGTCATTGGTCCATTTCCCTACAAAGCTGGTGCCTGACCTGTTGAGTTCCTCCAGCATTTTGTTTTTTTACTCATGGTCAATGTAGCATTTACCTTCCTGATTGCTTGCTTTACCTGCATGTTAGTTTTCAATTATTCATGTATAAGGAAATCAGCTCCCACTGAACATCAATTTCTTTCAATTCGACACCATTAAAATACACAAACTTTTCATTCGAGTTGAATATCCGCATACTATTCCACAATTTATGGAATCCATCTGCTTCATCTTGATCTATTCACTCTATCTGTCTATATCCACTGTAACATCCTGTATTCCTCACACAGCCCACACCACTACTTAGTTTTTTTTTTTCAACAACTTACATTTGGCCCCTTTATTTAAATTATTCACCTAGAACAGGACTCCAGCACCAAACCCTGCAGCACTCCACCAGTTTCAGCCTCCCACCCTGAAAACCATTCACTTATTTCTTCAAAGATAGACACAAAATGATGGAGTTACTCAGCGGGACAGGCAGCATCTCTGGATAGATGGAATGGGTGGTGTTTCAGACTTTCCTTCTTTCTATGAATTCAAGGAGGCTTGAGGAACAAAGACCTCCATGACTGACAGTGGTTGGGTTCCAGCAGAGAGGAAAAAAAAAAGTTTTATTTTGTAACTTACTATGTTTCTTGAAGCACCTCAAATAAGATGGATGGATTTTGGTGTGTAGTAACTATTGCCATGAAGTAATTGCATGGAATGAATAGGGAATCTACAAAGAAGAGGAGCAGAAGGTTTGTACATTAGTAAAAAATGTCAGGACTTCGACCCAGTGGAGCTGCACAGTTAAATCCATGGACTACGACACACAAATAACTTGTTATAACATCTAAAGCCTCGGATTTGGGAAAATGCAAAGTTTATTATCAGACTAAAGATATGAGTATTGCCAGAACGCATCTGAGTACCCTTTAACTTTAACTGAGTACCCTAAAGCTAAACTTTAAAGAATTTCTTCATTTTAATATGGGAGTTTAATACAGTTTTCCAGCCTGCTGTTTAAGTACAAGGATCTCGTAAAGTGCTGATGCGACATAGGAGGGCGCTTTTGGGGATTGTGGGATTCGTAGAAGACATTCCAAAATATGGTATTTGTATAAATAAAGTGTTGCAGGATAAAAACCTGGCCTTTATTATTCAGAATGACAAAAATTGGTAGCAGTATCAGGTTCTTACCTGTGTTTGACATCTCTATGGTGTCAACCTCTCTGCATGGCCAATGCACTCATCTGTATTTTGTTACGTTTCCAGAAACAACCAACTTAAATATTCTGTTTTACTTTAAACCCATACTGCAGCATGGGGAAGTAGCCAAGGCAACTATTAAATTCTTTGAAGCCCACAAGACAGAAAGTGAAAGGAGAAAAAAAATATTATCCATGATCCAACTCTGTTGAGGTGACCTCGTCAACTCATCTTCCCTCTGATACTCTGTACCACATGCTGTCTTCCTGGGGTAGCAGCTAGCTGAAACAGCTGGGCTTGTGCAGTCTGAGCAGCAGTATTTTATTAAACACCTGGTAAACAGCATCTGTTTTGACAGGCTTGACTGACGTTCAACTTGGAGAGCAGAGTTGCTGAATTTTCCAGCATTGAATGATTGCTACTAATTTTCTGACCAATTGTCTTTTGTTGACTCGTATTTAATCTAATTCTTGCTTCAGGGCACCAAGCCAGGATGAGATATTAATTGGATGGTGAAGGCAGGATACCTGTCCATGTTCTCCAGAGATGCTGCCTGACCCGTTGAGTTACTCCAGCGCTTTGTGTCTTCTTCGGAGGTATTCTTTCACTGGCATCCACTGGTCTTCAGGGTTGCTTCCTGCCTGAATCTGGACTAGAATGCAGGCTGTTATTTTGTGGGGTAGCACGGTTTACGGAGGGGGTAAGATCATCTCAATGGTTCTGCAATGGGGCTGCATTGTGTATAGTAGGTGATTAATTGGACAGACATGCACAAAAACATTCTCTGTCTATCCCTTAAACCAGGAAGGCTGAATGTCAAGGCAGGATCCTCCCTTTGATGAGCTGTACAAACCTACTCTTTTTTTCTTCTGGAAGGAAAAGCAAGTTACTGGTTTTATAGATTTCCCTAAGCCGCATGTCCTTTGTAATTGGTAGATATGCTCGGGCAGCAACTTCTGAGTTGACTGGGAAGTGTGATGTGTTTCTTGCTAAACTCTGCCTGCTGCGACAAATATTATTAAAAGACCATTGGAAGATGATACTCGTACATTTTGGTGCAACTTGAATCAGCAATAATAGTTTGGGGAAATTGGAAGTGCAAACCACAATCTCAGCACCATATGGCACCGATCTAAATACTGAACCAATTACCAACAATGCTTGCAATTGCAAAATAGGTGCAGATAAACTGGCGATTTCTGTTCTGCTTATCCTTCTGAACAAAATTACTGGCTATCTACCACTTGAGCTACATTTTAGTTTTGACAAGGCCATTAGTGAGTATGAAAAAAGGATGATTCAAAACTATCCAATTCAATTTATTTAGACACATTTGTTACTCTGGATTGTTACCTCTGCAAACATTACCATTAACATCAATTCCTGAAACTCACACACACCAGGTTCCAACCCACTAAAATGTGGATATGGCATGCTTTTATTGTTTTTCACCAATAATCAATAACACATACATAGAGATCCTTGTAATTTTTGTTTATGTTTTTGCATTGGTAGCACTGTGTTGGTCTTATATTAAGAATGTTATTTTTCAAAATTTGGATAGTGTACATAAATTACAGAATAATTATGTTAGATGATAGATGCATTATAGAATATAGAAACATAGAAACATAGAAAATAGGTGCAGGAGGAGGCCATTGGCCCTTCGAGCCAGCACCGCCATTCATTGTGATCATGGCTGATTGTCTTCAATCAATAACCCGTGCCTGCCTTCTCCCCATATCCCTTGATTCCACTAGCCCCTAGAGCTCTATCTAACTCTCTTTTAAATCCATCCAGTGATTTGGCCTCCACTGCCCTCTGTGGCAGGGAATTTCACAAAATCACAACTCTCTGGGTGAAAAAGTTTTTTCTC
The DNA here is from genome assembly GCF_010909765.2 of Amblyraja radiata. Classification (NCBI taxonomy): domain Eukaryota; kingdom Metazoa; phylum Chordata; class Chondrichthyes; order Rajiformes; family Rajidae; genus Amblyraja; species Amblyraja radiata. Next base: position 52,364,935 of record NC_045966.1, read on the forward strand.
ACCTCAGTCTTAAATGGCCTCCCCTTAATTCTAAGACTGTGGCCCTGGTTCTGGACTCGACCAACATTGGGAACAATTTTCCTGCATCTAGCTTGTCCAGTCCTTTTATAATTTGATATGTTTCTATAAGATCCCCCTCATCCTTCTAAACTTCAGTGAATACAAGCCTAGTCTTTTCAATCTTTCCTCATATGACAGTCCCGCCATCCCAGGGATCAATCTCGTGAACCTACACTGTACTGCCTCAAGCACAAGGATGTCCTTCCTCAAATTAGGAGACCAAAACTGTACACAATACTCCAGATGTGGTCTTACCAGAGCCCTATACAACTGCAGAATATACTGAATAGAAAAATATTTGAGAGAGCCAGCAGAGAAAACCCACAATAGTCAAAACCTAGATGCACGTGGTGTCTTTAAGTGTGTTGGTAGTGGTTATTGTTGTAAAAACATAGAACCATAGAAAACGGGTGCAGGAGGAGGCCATTTGGCCCTTCGAGCTAACACCGCCATTCAATATGATCATGACTGATCATCCAAAATTAGTACCCCTGCTTTCTCCAATATCCCTTGATTCTGTTTGCCCTAAGAGCTAAATCTACCTTTCTTGAAAGCATCCAGCGATTTGCCTCCACAGCCTTCTGTAGCAGAGAATTCCACAGCTGTGACCAATTTAATGATTTATTTTAAATGAATCGAAAATTTGATAGATTTGACTAAAGTATTTTTGATGCTATTTTTGATCGAATAGTGATAACTGGAAAAGCATTCCCAAACTGAAGCAACACGTTTAAAAATCAATTAACCACAGTACGAGCAAAATATTCACTTACCTCCATAACTTATTAGAGACTGTTGAGAGTTCTTGTGGATTCCATTAAAAACAGCTTGAACATTTAGATTTTGATAGACAATGACAGAGGTTGTTTTGTCCATTGACTTTATGCTTGCACTCAGTCATTGCATTTTCCTACTAATTGTCCCAACAACTCATTCGTTTCACATTCCCATTCTGTCCACTCAGATTCTCCCACACATTACATATTTGGGACAATTTATAACAAACAAATAACCACCAAACTCAATGTCTATGAGACCTTGGAGGAAATGGAGTATCCTGGTAAAATCCATGAGGAAAACATGCAAACTCCACTCAGACAGCACTGGAGATCAGGAATGAACTCTGATTGCTGAAGCTGACAGGCAGCAACACTACAAGCTGACATTGTGCAGCCCCTAAAGCAGCGGACTAATGATATTTAACATTTTGACTTTGTTTTCATATCCATTTGTGATTCTCTGTGAAATAACCGATACAATCCTCATGAGAGGTCAGAACTATCGACAATCCATTCAAACATCATATTATCATAGCAGGATGGCACAGTGGTGCAGCTGGTAGAGCTGCTGCCTCACAGTGCCACAGACCCAGGTTTGATCCTGACCTAAGGTGCTGTCTGTGTGGAGTTTGCATATTCTACCTGTGACTGCATGGGTTTCCTCCAGGAGCTCCAGTTTCCTCCCAAATCCCAAAGACGTTGGTTTGTAGGTAAATTGGCCTCTGTAAATTGTCCCTATTGTGTAGGGAGTCAAGTCAAGTCTAGTCACATTTATTTTATAGCACATTTAAAAAACAACTCTTGGCTTTACATTTGTTATAAGAATAGTATAAACAAACAAATTACATACATATATACATATAACCCTCGCTCAGTGGACATCAGGAAAGGCTTGGGAGTACAGATAGGTTTTTAGTCTTGACTTAAAGGAGTCGATGGAGGGGGCAGTTCTGATGGGAAGGGGGATGCTGTTCCACAGTCTAGGAGCAGCAACCGCAAAGGCGCGTTGTCCCTAGGCTTATGCCTAGACTGCGGGATATTCAGCAGCCCCAAGTCGGCCGATCTGAGGGACCTGGAGGTGGAGTGGTGGGTGAGAAGACTTTTAATGTAGGAGGGGCAAGCCCATTGAGGGCTTTGTAGGCATAGAGGAGGGTCTTGAAATGTATACGGAACCACACAGGGAGCCAATGGAGAGAGGCCAGGATCGGGGTGATATGGTCCCTCTTTCGGGTGCCCGTCAGGAGTCTCGCTGCGGCGTTTTGGACCAGTTGCAGGCGGGACAGGGAAGATTGGCTGATGCCAGTGTAAAGAGAGTTGCAGTAATCTTGGCGGGAGGAGATAAATGTGTGGATGATCTTTTCGAGGTCATCAAAGTGGAGGAATTGTTTTATTTTAGCTATCGTCCGAAGTTGAAAGAAGCTAGCTTTTACCACGGCATTGACTTGTTTGTCAAATTTCAATGCTGAGTCAAATATCACACCGAGGTTTTTGACGTGAGGTTTGAGTAGTGGGGTAAGGCTTCCAAAACTGCCTGCTATCATTTTGATTGAGTCCGAGGGGCCGAGAAGGATGACCTCAGACTTACTCTCATTTAGTTAGAGGAAGTTCTGGGCCATCCAGCACTTTATATCCTTGAGGCAGCGGGTAAGGTTAAGTAGATTTGATTGGTATTTGGGCTTCAGGGGGAGATAGAGTTGTGTATCGTCTGCGTAGCAATGGAGGAAATGCCGTGCCTTTCAATGACTTGGCCTAAGGGAGCATATACAGGGAGAAGAGAAGGGGCCAAGGATGGAACCTTGTGGAACCCCACAGCAGAGATTAGCTGGGGAGGAGAAAGTGTTGCCTATGTTAGTCGAGAAACTCCTACTACAGGGAGTGGATGCAAAATTGGATAATTGAGACTAGTGTGAGTGGGTGATCGATGGTTGGCCTGTTTCCATGCTGTATCCTTCAATCAATCAATAGCACATTTAGAATAACATTTCCGGAGAGGCGCTGTCCTGAACGGCTGCCTGTCCTGCAGCTGTCCGTTTTTCCCCTCTTTTTTTTATTTTTTTAGTTCGTTAGTGTACATCAGGGGGTCTAATCTTTTATGTGTGGGGGTGGTGGGGGGGAAGGGGGAAACTGCTTTCTAAGTCCCTACCTGGTCAGAGGGGTTGCCTTCCTCCGAGCAGCGTCTTCGACCTGTCCTCGCGGCCTACCAGCGGGTCCTGGGCGACGTTTCCTGAGGGGACCTGGCCAGAACATCGGCGTTGGCGGCGGCGCGAACGTCGTGTTGGCGGCGCAGAACATCGGCTTTGCGGCAGTGCAGGCTGGAGCGCTATTGCGGAGCGGGCGATGCCTTTCCTGGGTCGCCGCGCTGGGACTCCAGTATGCTTGGTTCCGCCGGGGAAAACATCGTGGAGCCGCGGTTCTGCGGAGCGGCCAGCTGCGACGTTGAACTTACATCTCGCCGAGATCACCAGTGTGCGGAGCTCCGTCTGGCGTGGTCTGTTGGCTTGGAAGCCGCAGGCTCCGGTGGGAGGCGGCCGTTCCTGGCCCCCAACCGCTGGGGGTCTCCCCGACGCCGGAGTACCATCACCCGGCGAGAACATCGGGCGCCGTGGCGGCGACTGTGGAGGCCTCAATAGGCCAACTATGGGTGGACAGAGGATGGGGACTGGACTTTGTGCCTTCCCCCACAGTGGAATCACTGTGGGGGATGTTTTGGTGTTGAATTTCTTTATGAATACTGTGTTGTATTTTACTAGTGTGCTGCATGGACATCAGAATTTCCCCTGAATAAGGGGATTAAAAGTATTTATCTATCTATCTATTTATTGGATCTGAAATGTTTAGTTATTTAATTGTGGAGAATCTGTTTTTGAGTACTTGCTATGGAGGATGCATAATCCCACGACACACTCTGGAAGTTGCCCATTGATCAATACCAAGCTTTTACATTTTACTCACTATTAAATTACATTTTCAATGGAAACAGAGACCCATCCACGAAAGCCCTTTCAGATAGATGTCAGATCCAGAATTGTGCACTGAATATTTGTATTCTCATCAAAAAGCTTTCTCTTCATAATTTGCTTCCTGGGCCCAAGACTTTATTTTGCACTAAATGATATATCCTTTATCTTGTATCTGGACACTGGGAGGCTTGATTGTAATCATGTATAGTCTTTTAATTGACAGGATAGCATGCAACAAAAAAGCTTTTCACTGTATCTGTACGTGACGATAATAAACTAAACTAATCTGAACATTCCCGTCTTTGATAACAGATAATTAATTTTGCCAAGAAAAAGCCAGGTTATTTGAATACTTGTGAGCAATAATGGAGTAACTTCTACTTAAGTTGGTGGAAAAGTGGCAAACCCCCTTCATGGTTAAATCACAGAATTAGATTAAGAACATAAGTGCACACAGACCAGGCTAACTGTGCTCCTAGTGTGGAACTGGGTGTGCTCCTAATGTGGCCTCCTTCACATTAGCGTGACCGAGCGTAGACTTGACGACCATTTTGTTGAATATTTGTACTCTGTCAAGGCCTGCTAACCATATTAACCCCCCTTCTCATTCCCACAATGACCTTTCTGTCCATGGCCATCATTGTCAGAGCGAGGGCATGTGCAAACTGGATAACAGCACCACATATTCTGCTTGGCTGCTTACAATCCACCAGATATGCCCATTTCCCCCACCATGTTCCACCTCAGTCACTCTCCTCCTTTCCCCACCTATACAAGCTCATCTCCAATGCCAAAGTCCCACATTTCCCTTTTAACCTTGTTCTTTCCCCTCTCCGTTCCATTCCACCCACATTCATCCCAGCGGCTTGTCATTTCACTCCTCTTCTTTCCTCATCTGACACCCTTTTGTCTCCTTTTCACCTCATGCCTCTCACTTACTCCACCCCTTTGTCAATCGCATCCCCTCACCTGTATCCACCTCTTTTCCAGCTTTCTTTCCCCAACTCCAATCAGTCTGAAGAAAGGTCCTGATCTGAAACGTCATGTGTCCATTTCCTCCACAGATGCTACCTGACCCACTGAGTTGCTCCAGCACTGTTGATTGAATGATCCACGTACTTTATTCAATTCTTCTCTGCCATTTTCTGTCACTGGCCTTCTATGATTTACGAATGTCCTCATAGAAGCAAATGCTTAAAGAACATACTCTAACTAACATCAATCAAATCTGTGTAGCTTGTTCATGGACAGAAAATACAACTTGCAATTGTATGGCTCCCCTGTTCATTCTCAAGAGTATGTATGGCTTGTTATTTGAAATGAGATGCTTGTTAAATTGTAGACATAGTTGCAAAGGCATATACTACAGCCAATACTTGGATAGCAAGATCCAAAACAAATATAGCAAGGTTTCAATCAGATTTTAGTCAATTTAATGAGTTCACCACACGGCATAATTCATCAGCTCAGAAGAAATGATCGCATTCCATAATGATATCCTAAAAAAAATCAAAAACACACCCTAAAAGCAGACATCTGGCAGTGTGGGACTATTTGCTCTCAAGTTTTGATGTACATCCACAATGGTTACAGAATCAGAAAGTAGAAAAATACCTACAAGTTAACTAGGCCATATTTGTGTTCAGAACCATTCTTTAATGGTTGACAATGAGCCATGGTCAACAGAAAGGTAAGCACACTTATCCCCAAGTCCCCATACACACAACACAGTTGTGAGGGAATAAGAAATCTGCATCAATGTGGCACATATTGGTTGAAGGTTTGTAGGTATGATTGACCCAGGAAAAACAATTGTTCTATAGAACAGAATATAGACAAGCCATTTGCACAAAATGTTTGTGTGGAACTTGAAGACACGTTCAACTCTTTCTACCTGTACGTAATCCATATTTCATGGGACGACAGATGGCACAATGGGCTAAGTGTTCGGCTGGCAACCGGAAGGTAGCCGGTTCGAATCCCGCTTGGAGTGCATACTGTCGTTGTGTCCTTGGGCAAGACACTTCACCCACCTTTGCCTGTGTGTGAATGTGTGTGAGTGATTGGTGGTGGTCGGAGGGGCCGTAGGCGCAGATTGGCAGCCACGCTTCCGTCAGTCTGCCCCAGGGCAGCTGTGGCTATAGAAGTAGCTTACCACCACCGAGTGTGACTGAGGAGTGAATGAATAATGCGATGTAAAGCGCCTTGAGTATTAGAAAGGCGCTATATAAATCCCATCCATTATTATTATTATTATATCCCTCCATTCCCTGCATATCCAGGTGCCTATATAATAAGCTCTTAAACACACTATTGTATCGGCCTCCATCACCAACCCTGGCAACACATTCCAGGCACCCACCGCCCTCTGTGTAGAAAAAACAAGAACATTTGACCTGCAGATCGCCTTTAAACTTTGCCCCTCTCACCTTGGAGCTCTGACTTCTGGTATTTGACTTTTACAACAAGCAAAAGTCTACCCTCTCAACGCCTTCCATAATTTTATAAACTTCTGTTAGGTTTTCCCGCAACCTCCAGCGTTCCAGAGAAAACAATCCAAATCTGTCCAACTTCTCTTTGTAGCTAATATACCCTAACCCAGGCATCATTCTGGTAAACCTCCTACACTCCCTTTCCAAAGCCTCCTTTGTGTATTGGGGGGTGACCAGAACTGCATGCAATAATCCAAATGCAGCCTAACCAAAGTCCTATAAGTTGCATCATGATTTCCTGACTCTACTCATGCTCTGATCTAAGAAATCTCTGATCTAAGAAATCAAAGCAAGCATACTATAATACCTTCTTTACCACTCTATGCTACTCTATCTACATGTTTTGTCACTTTCAGGGAGTTGTGGACTTGGACCCCAATATTCCTCTGTACAACAATGTTAAGTGTCATGCCATTAATTGTATATTTTCCCTTTACATCTGAACTTGCAAAGTGCACCATCATACACTTGCTTGGATTTCATTTATCTGCCCATTTCTGTAACTGATCTATATTATCAGTCCATGCCCCAGCAATCTTGGTATCATCTGCAAGCAACCTGTCTGCATTTAGTCTGTTATTTAGATATATCACAAACAGCAGAGGTCCCAGTACAGACTGGGTGTGACTCCACCAGTCACAGACCTCCAGCCTGAATATTGTTCTTCCACCACAACCCTTTGTCTTCCATTGGTAAATCAGTTCTGAATCCTTACAACCAAGTCACTGTTAATGCAGTCTTAATCTTCAGGATCAGCTTACAATGAGGGTCTTTATCAAATGCTTCCTTAAGTCTACAAAATAAAGAATAGAATGTAGCCTGCTGCAATGTTGGAATTTCCTTTAAGGATCACTGTTTATGCTGCTGAGTATCTGGTACAGATGTGCAGAGAGCTCTGCACAAGAACTGAGCATTATGACTGGTGTTGGAGCCAGATGACTTTCTGGTTGGAAATGTATCCAAAGCTTGTAGTAAATTGTATTAAATTGAGCTGAACAAAATCCCCAGAATTACAATGCGACCTATTGAAGCTGGGGGAGAAGCATGCCAGAATGAAATAGTCAATATGTAGACAATCCCTACATATTTTGGATCCTAGATCAGGAAATTTAGATGTACAGCGATGGGGATTCTGAACGTGGCTGAACTGCAGTTAGCAGCGCTTGATTTTCATTTGAAACTTTTTTGCTCCAAACAGTTTATAAATTCCAGACCCTGTGTTCCCTTATTCATAAACTGCAAGGATTAGAATGTTTTCAATCTAAAAGTATGAGCAAGGCACAGCTGCAGGTAATCAGTCAGAAATGGTCAGCTATAAAAGCATTCAAGAATTCAATTCTAACTGTGTTTTCATTTCAAAGTAAAGCATGGAAATCATTTTAGAGCACAAGGCAAAACATTTGGAAATGTAAAGCAAATACTCAGTTAGCTAAAATATTCCACTATCATTGCTTTCAGGTGATGGCTTTCTTTCAATAAAGATGAAAATGATCTCCACTCCAGCAGGTGGTGGCGGGAAGCCACTTTCATTGTCTATTATTTTATTTTCGGCTGGCAAGATTTAGAGCATGTGTTCTTTATGAATTAAACTAAAGCCATTAGAAAGAGCTTTGTTCAGGTCTCGGTAACCCTCAAAATCTTACCGACAGTTCAATAGGTTTATGAACATTTCTGAGAACCAGGGACTTCAGGGAGAATTCCAGGTCATGGCAGATCACATGTCCAGTTCATAAGTGCCCTTTTAGTTCCCATGACAACCTAGGCCTCACCTTCTGTGTTTTCCACTGGCACAAGCACACTCAATATCAGGCGCACTTGCACCACCAAAGTTCTTAAAGGCTTGAGGTGACCTCACGAGAAATGTCCACAGGCTACTTTAGTTTATGTTAAATATACAGCGTGGAAACAGGCCCTTCAGCCACCGAGTCCGCTCTGACCAACAATCACCCATTAAATAGTTCTATGTTATCCCAGTTTCACATCCTGCACACTGGGGGCAATTTACAGAAGCCACTTAACCTGCAAACCTGCCCATCTTTGGAATGTGGGAGGACATTGTAGCACCCGAGAAAAACCCACGCAGTCACAGGGAGAACGTACAAACTCCATACAGACAGCACACGAGGTAACGATTGAACCTGGGTCTCTGGCGCTTTAAGGCAGCAACTCTACTACTGTGCCACCCTTAAAGTTGAAACCTTTCTGAAGTATTTATGGAGACTTTATGGAGTTAGTCCTCTTGGATTGTAATCTCAGTATTAGTTGTGCCATGTACTGGGTAGAAAGATGAACTGCTGACAAGAGCTGATTATCTAGTTAGATCATATGGGCGGAAGTTGGGGGAAAACAGAATGGTGATCATTTTGTTGGGATTACACTAAAGGTCTCGTAATAATCAATGGGAATCAGAGCTACAGGTATGTAAGCAAATCAAAGAAAGACCAATAGGGTGGGAGTAATAGAGAGTTTCTGCCTCAATATTCACTGGGATTTTCTTGGTGTAAGTGGCTTTGATGGGTTGGAATTTTGTTAAGTGCATTCAGGAATGTTTAGGGACAATATGTTGAAAGTTCCACCAGCAATGATACAGCTCTTGATTTTATCTGAGGATACAAAACTGGGCAAGTGGTGTATGTTACAAGGTGGATATGGAAGGGATAAGATTGGCCCTTATTTTTCAAGCCGAGAGAAAGCTGATTTTAATAACTTAAGAGACGACTTGATAAAAACATTGGGAGCAGATGCTTGCGGGTGAAATGACAGATGACGTGGAGTGTTCCAAAAGAAAGTTAGTAAGAGTTGGGGCCAGCATCTTAAGGCTGAACCTTGGATGACAAAGAATATCGAAGGTTTGATCAGGAGAAAATAGAAGCATATGGCATGTGTATGCAATTGGAATGGAAAGAGTCTCTTGAGGATTATAATATATGCAACTTAAGAAAGAATTAGAAGGGCAAAATGGAGTCATGAAATGCCCTTGGCAAATAAGATTAAGAAGAATACCAAGATAGGATGAATTTAATCTCCTCAGGGAATCGGGTAATGTGGGCGAGGTCAAATACTTCATTTTCCTCATCAGTGCTCACCAAGGAGAAGCAAGTGGGAGATCATGAGTTCAGGAAGGATTACTTGGATTAGAGATTGCAGGAAAGAGCTCGGATGCTGGTTTAAATCGAAGGTGCACACAAAATATTGGAGTAACTCAGCTGGACAGGCAGTATTTTGTATTGTATTGTATTTTAATGACCACACAGCCAGGCTGGTGGAATTTGTTATCAGTACAGCTGATTTTCATCAAACATTAAACTTATAACATAGATATACATACAGACACCATTTCATATACATAAGGGCCATGCTTATTCGTATTTCCTCACCGTACAGAGTTTAAAAAGTTAATTGCAGTGGGAATGAAACAGTTTTTGAAGCGGTTTGTTTTGGAGGCAATTGACCTGTAACGCCTCCCAGAGGGCAGTAGCTGAAAGGCATAGTGTGCAGGGTGAGTGGGTCAGAGATGATCTTGCGGGCTTTGTGAAGTGTCCGTTTGTGGTAAAGTGATTCAAGGGATGGTAGGGGTAAGCCAATAATTTTGGATGCTCTGTTTATGATGCGCTGTAATTTCTTCCGGGAGAGTGAGTCGAGACTGCCGAACCAGACTGTGATGGATGAAGTGAGGATGCTTTCGATGATGGCTGTATAGAAGCGGAGCATGAGATGAGACCTTACTCTGAACTTCCTTAGCTGTCGGAGATGGAAAAGTCTTTGCTGGGCTTTTCCATAGATGTGGTCTGCGTTTGTCCTCCATTTGAGGTTGTTGCTGATGTGGGTTCCAAGGTTTGAAAGTGTCAGTGATGAAGATGGATTCACCTTTAATGAGCACAGGAGTTTTGGGGGTGGCTGGCGTCTTGGGTCGATAATGAGTTCTTTTGTTTTTGATGAGTTGAGTAAGAGATCATGGTCTGTGCACCAGGTCACTGCTTGGTTGACCTGTGCACGGTATTCAGTTTCTTGGTTGTTGGTGATGAATCCTATGATGGTTGAGTTGTCCGCGTACTTGTACAGGTTGACGGAGCTGTGGTGGGATGTGAGCTGGTTTGTGTAAAGGGAGAAAAAGCCAGGGTGAGAGAACACAGCCTTGGGGTGTGCCTGTACTGAGGAACAGGGGAGGATGTATTATTGTTGATCCTCACCCTCTGTTTCCTGTTCCAGAGAAAGCTGTGAATCCAGTAACAGATGCATGGGTCAATGTTCATGTCCAGTAATTTATTGAACAGTATGGGCACGTTTATTGTATTGAATGCCGAGCTGAATCCATCAACAGGATGCGGGCATGTGTTTGCGGACTCCAGGTGGTTCAGAATGTGATGAGTTGCTAAGTTGACGGTGTCCTCAACTGACCTGTTGG